>NC_090661.1:103835216-105205653 GCF_013368605.1 Nyctibius grandis | reverse complement strand
CCACACAGCACCTTACTAAAAACATACTTAAGCCTGGCCTTTATGACCACTTTATGTTCTTTTTTCCTTTATCAGAACAAAGTAATCTGACAGAAGATAACGCTTTCTAAAGCTTTTTCTGTGCTGTTACTCTCGAGGCAGGCTCTAAATATCAATTCCTGTATCAAGGTAGCTGACATTTTGAGATATCATACATTTGTGCACATATACCTCTGCATTGCTAATTCTCAGCAGCCAGATGCCCTACTACTGCCTTTGAATTTCCTCTTTGCTCAATACCTGAGGCCCCCTGAAGAGTCTAGAGATCTCAAATAGAGGTTTCCTGACTGGGGCTCCCTTTTGGGCCAACAGAGATAAAAGAGCAACTGAAATAGTTAGCAGAATTTTAACAGAAGCTCTTGAGAAGTTTGTGATGTAACTACTTATTAGTTTCTATCTAAACTGATAGTGAATTTGAGTCAGGTACCATTCACTCACTGCGGTGGTGGTCCAGCTCCGGGCTGCTTCAATGAAGAATCAGCAAACCTAGAGACCCGGGGACCCTGCCAATTTTCTTTAACGGAATTTGGCACCCCAGATGGGACTCTAGGACACCGCTCCTCACCCCGTACGTCCCGAGGCGAATGTTTTCCTTACGGCGCAGCTACCCGTCTGTCCTTGGAAACCGCTTCTGTGCAAAAAAAACCAGGAATAAAACAACAAAAACGGAATAAAAATCAAGCTGAAACACCAGTTTCCACCATGTTTCATTCATTACGTTTCTACTGGCATCTAGGTGCTCAGCAGTTAACTCTACTGACCCCACAGGCGACTCAAAATCTAGTCGTGCGTATAAAAGGCTATTGCCAACTCGCCCATAAAATTAGCAGGAGCAAACAGAAGACAAACACTTGACCCTAAAGAACGTAATGGGCAGCCCTTCATTTATCCGGGGTGAAAGTTCCTTCTTTGAGCGGAAAGGAAAACGTTCGTGACTACCGAGGCACCGCTTCGGGAACGAGGCGTGCTCTGTTAACTGCAGTTTTCCACCAGCTTTTCTGCGCTGGTGGCGAGTTTGCCTTTTTTCTGGCTTTGACGTGGAGTACCTGGAGGGTCCTTGACCTCGCTAACATCTCTCTCCGCTCCCCCGGCCCCGTACATGCCATCACTCGAGCAGCGAGTGGAACCGACCGCGCAGGATTTTCTTCACGTGACGCAGAAGGCGACCCTGGGGAAAAAAAAAAGAAGGCAGAAAATGAACCCGTTTGTTGCACCCGGCCGACGGCAGAGCAACAGGGGAGGATTCTGCCAGAGGGGCCATGCGGGGCCAGGCCGCGCGCCCCGGGAGCTCCCACCGCACGGGTTCTCTCCCCTTTGCCAGGTACCGGGGAGACGCCGCCACCTCGCCCGAGCCCCCTCACAGCGGGGCTGCCCTGGCACAGCCAGGGGACCCCCGCCTTGCTTCTGCCCTCGGGAAGGGGACCGCGAGAGACCCTCCGCGCAGACGGAGGCGCGGATTCGGTCCCCCAGGGAAGAGGCCGGGCTCCCCGCCGGCAGGAGGGCAACTCACCTCCCCGCTGCTCGCTCCGGACGGCGGACGCCCCCCCGTCTCGTTGCGGCTCCCGCTCCCTCCGGTTCCGGCTAATCGAAGCTCCGGCTCCGCACTGAAGCCCCGCTTCGCTTCGGCTCCTTCTCCTTCAGCCCGGCTGCGGCACGGTCCGAAATCAATCGCTGTCACATCGGCGCTTTTCCTATAAAGCCTCATACCTGTACGTCATATAAATACGGATTAGTTTGCATTATGGTTTAGTTAACATTCATTCTAAAGTGGCGCGCAAATAAGAGCGAGTCTCAAAGAGGGCGTACAGGGTCTGAAAAGCACCCTGGCCCCCGGAGACCACCTCGGACGTTCAGCTCGGCCAGCCCACTGCGTGCCGGCCTCCCGAACTTCGGGCTCCGACGTGACCAGACCCCCGCCTCCGGGCAACGTCCACGCACCCTGCCCACCCGCCGCTTTCCCACGCGGCCCCCCGACGCCCTCCTGCTCCCCCACACAAACGGCCCATCTGCCTTCTGCTTTTGGGCCCCGAACCAGCTTACAGAGCGCCCGCTGCGGAGCCCAAAAACACAGCTGCCGAGCCTGCTCTCCAGCCCCAAAAACGCAGCGCTCGGCCTCTGCTGCCGACCCCAAAACCACACCAGCGAGTCCCCTCTGTCAGCTCCTGAAAACACACCGCTCACGTCTGCTCCCGAGCCCCCCAAATCAGCCGCGTGAGCCTGTCCTCGAGCCCCAGGAACACAACACCTGGCCTCCGTTATTCGGGCCCCAAAGCAGCTCACCCCGCCTGCTTTCTGACCCCCCCTGCAGCCCCCACGTGCGACACCGAGGGCTGAGGGGGGCTGTAGCCACCCCGCAGCCCTGCACCCCCAGGGCCCCACGGGCAGTTTTGGGGAGCGCTCGGGAACCGCGCAGGGCCCGGCCCCACGTCTCTGCGGGGCGGCACCATCGCAGCCCGGCCGGCGCTTTATTATCGCTCTCACAGGCTTTACTTCTCCGCCATCGCCCACACCGCCACGCCCACCCCCCGAACCCCCCCTAGGCCCAAAAGCCCCCGCGGGGAGCAGGGTCCAGCCGCCCCGGGGAGCGCAGACCCGCCCGGCCCGCTCCCGGGACCCCTCTCACCGGCGGCAGCAGCTGCGGCCCTTTCCCCCCACCACCACCCCGTGCAGGCACCGGGACCCGCCCGGCGCCGCCGGAGCCCCCCCGCGCCGCCGCCGCTGCCCGACCCGCGCCAGCAGCAGCAGAGCCTGCCCGGCCCCAACACCGGGCAGCTGAGAGCGGGACGGGGCTGCCCCTGTTCCCCCACGCCAGGACACGGGCTCGGCCCCAACACCCCCCCGGCGAGCCCGGGGCAGCGTTCGGCCCGGGGCCGCTTCCGCGCCCCCCCACCAGCCCCGTGAGCGCAGAGCTAGGATCCCACCGGGGGATCGCCCCGACCGGAGAATGGCCCCTCCCAAACCCGCCGTGCCCGCGGCCCCTCACCTGCCCCGGCGCGGCGACGCCGCCAACGCCGCGCGCACCGCAACGAAACTCGCGACCTCCCGCGCCGCTCGCCGCCGCTCTTGTGCGCCCGCGCAGGCGCCGCGCCAGGACCCGCCCCCGCCGCGCCAGGTTGCCCGACCTTCAGTCGGCCATTTTGGGAACTTCATTTTGGCTATTGCGCATGCTCAGAAGCCGCCATTTTTGCCAGGTTGCCCGACCTTTAGTCGGCCATTTTGAGAACTTCATTTTGGCTAATGCGCATGCTTAACAGCCGCCATTTTGCCAGGTTGCCCGACCTTTAGTCGGCCATTTTGGGAACTTCATTTTGGCTATTGCGCATGCCTCGAAGCCGCCATTTTGCCAGGTTGCCCGACCTTCAGTCGGCCATTTTCGGAACTTCATTGTGGCTACTGCGCATGCCTCGAGGCCGCCATTTTGCCAGGTTGCCCGACCTTCAGTCGGCCATTTTGAGAACCTCTTTTTGGCTATTGCGCATGCCTCGTGGCCGCCATTTTGCCAGGTTGCCCGACCTTCAGTCGGCCATTTTGAGAACTTCATTGTGGCTACTGCGCATGCCTCGTGGCCGCCATTTTGCCAGGTTGCCCGACCTTTAGTCGGCCATTTTGAGAACTTCATTGTGGTTACTGCGCATGCCCAAAAGCCGCCATTTTGCCAGGTTGCCCGACCTTTAGTCGGCCATTTTGAGAACTTCATTTTGGCTATTGCGCATGCCCCGAGGCCGCCATTTTGCCAGGTTGCCCGACCTTTTGTCGGCCATTTTGAGAACTTCATTTTGGCTACTGCGCATGTCCCAAGGCCGCCATTTTTGCCAGGTTGCCCGACCTTTTGTCGGCCATTTGGGGAACGTCATTTTGGCTACTGCGCATGCCCTGAAGCCGCCATTTTGCCAGGTTGCCCGACCTTCAGTCGGCCATTTTTGGAACTTCATTTTGGCTAATGCGCATGCCCAACAGCCGCCATTTTGCCAGGTTGCCCGACCTTCAGTCGGCCATTTTGGCAACTTCATTTTGGCTATTGCGCATGTCCAGAATCCGCCATTTTGCCAGGTTGCCCGACCTTAAGTCGGCCATTTTGGGAACTTCATTTTGGCTAATGCGCATGCTCCGAGGCCGCCATTTTGCCAGGTTGCCCGGCCTGACGTCATGCCCGGAAGTCGCCATTTTGCCAGTTTGAAAAATATAAGGACGGGGAGCGGGGAAAAAAGCGGGCACGGAAAGAACATTTAAAAAGCGACGGCACCGAGGAAAGACCAATTATTAACACAAAAGACGGCAAAATAAAGGCAGCGAACGGGATAAAATAGACAGAAAAGTTTAAAAGCGACCGTGATTAGGCAAAGAAGGAGAAAGGGGGGGAAACACGCGGCTGCAGTACCGAAATTTGACCACAGGGCGGCAGCACCTGGCGCCGCCAGCGCCTCCCACTACTGCGCATGCGCGGCTCCTCAGGGGACCCCGCCCATACCCTGCCCCAGGGGCGGGGTTCCGCACGAGACCACGCCTCTGACACGCCCCCACAGGGACACGGCTCCGCCTATTCCCAGCACGGAGAGCGGCCACAGCCGCCCACTGCGCATGCGCGGTTGCCCAGGAGACGCCCCCTCCCCCCGCCCCGTTTAAGCACCGCTCCTTCGCAAAAACAGCGGCGGCGAACTAAAACGCAGCTGCCAAGAGACATTCTTAAAAACAACCGCGATAAAGAAAAGGAGAAAATTAAAAAGTAGGCCCCGAAAACTAAAACGGGGACGGAAAAAATGTAAAAAGCGACGGCTGCGGCACCGAGCGCGGCCAGAGCCCCCAACTGCGCATGCGCGGCTCCCACCCGCAGTACCGCGTCCCGGCCCCCAGGGGGCGCCATTCCCTCGCTTCTCCCACCCATTGTCGCTATTTTTACGCCGTGACACCCTCTGCTTCGGTGCCCCGAACGACGTCAGCGCCACCCCGGCGTCTCCCCGCTTTTTGTCTCCCCGCTTCTGCCCGCCCCCCCCCCCCCCAGCCCCAGGACCGCAGAGCTCGCCCCTGCCCACGAGAGCCCCGACCGGGGGATTCCCCCCCTCCAAGACCCGCCGTGCCCTGGATGGGGTGTTGACCAGACCCGGAATAGAACCAGGAGATAAAGATCAGCTAACCAATGGAGAATGGACTTTTGTGGACTCTTGAGGAAGGAAGAGGAATTGAAATAGTTAGTGATGAGTCTAGTAAAAACGAGCCGTGCTGGTGAGGGTGGAGAAGTTAAGCCCCAGGCAGGGACACCTTCCACCAGACCAGGTTGCTCCCAGCCCCATCCAGCCTGGCCGTGAACACTGCCAGGGAGGGGGCAGCCACAGCTTCTCTGGGCAACCTGGGCCAGGGTCTCACCACCCTCACAGCAAAGAATTTCTTCCTAATATCTAATCTAAATCTCCCCCTTTCAGTTTAAAACCATTCCCCCTTCTCCCATCAGTACATACCCTTGTAAAAAGTCCCTCTCTAGCCATCTTAGAGTTTGATCTGCTTAATTTTATTCTCCAGCTGGTTTACCTTCTTGTGAGTTCTTCAACTCAGCTATGCCAATTACTCTAAAAAGTATTACATATAGGTCATATGCATATATGATACAACAAAACAAAACAGAAACAACCAAAGTAAAGCTACACCAAATACGGTCAATGGTAGCTACAGGGTAGGAATGGATTACCTTTTCCTCCGTGCCCCACCTGAGAGACAAAAACATGCAGTTTTTAACAGAAGTTATTTTAGTCCACGCTGGAACTCCTCCTTCTGTAGAAGTTCCTGGCAATATCACTGTTTCCCCTAATTGATTCTAATGACATATTATATAAGAATAAGGTGTACTCGAGGGCTAGCTTGCTGCTACTGCTAGGGCAGCATTTATGGTTTTTCTGAGGCAATGGGACAGGCTTCGGGGAAGGTTTTGCAGTCGGTGAAAAAGTTGGAGCAGAGTATGGAGTATTTCAGTGTTGGGGCCAGGTGGGGAGCTCATCTGGGGCTTTGTACAGGATTTATGGATGGTTTCAGAACTTTTAGGGGCTGTTTTGGTGGGTGGGGGGAGGGTGGGGGAGAAGCGTGCAAGGTGGAAGAAGCGGGGGTTGCCTCAGGTGGTCAGCGTGGGGGTTCCATCCCAGAGAGATGCTGAGTGCATATGGGTCCTGCAGGATGCTGCTGGGTGGGGTGAGCAGGGCCAGGCAAGCTTTACCTGGTTAGGGAGGCCTCCAGGTACCTGGGGCGCTTGTGGGGGATCCGTTTTTCCTCCCTCTTCCTGCTTCCCCAGTAACAGCTCTCCGGTAACTCTCTTAGGGTTGCATTTATCATGCCTGATTCAAAATATCCTTAAATCTGTTTGATCGATCCGCTTCAACCGTCCTTGTGCCTCGCCAGCACTCTCAGGTACGCGTGTCCCAGCGGCGCCATCCTGCCCCAGGGCCTGCCCGCCGCCCCAGCCGTGTCCCTGGGGCCAGCAGCCATGGAGAGGACAGCAGGGCCCCCAGGGCATGCCAAGGCTGGGGAAAGCCCCCTCACTGTCTCCGGGCAGGGTCTGTCGGGGTCCCCCGGTGCGGGGCTGGGCTCCCCTGCCATGCCGCCTCCAGCGACCAGAAGACATCTGCGGCTACGGAAGCGTCCCCACCGCCTCACCGGTGCCTGCGGGGAGGGAAGCGCGCCCCGCGCTCTGCCACGCTGGGCACACGCGTGACCCACTGCAGTGCATGGAGGGAAGTGTTCCTTCAGAGCTTTATTCAGGAAAAGCCAACGTCGAAGCAGTATTGCTTTCAGAGGAGGGGTTGGGGAAGGTGGTTTTATATAAAACCAAAGAAAAATAAACCTTTGGTACAAGTAAGTATCAAAATTCATGTAGTAGACAGTTGTGTTATTTATCTACAATAGTCAACAATACAAAGAAATTAGATATAAAAGGTTTCTTGATCAAAATCTTACTATGCATTTGGAACATCTATCCCCTTATCATAGGAGTGATCCAATACAAAGAAAGTGTAAAACTTTCCGGCTTTCACGAGCTGCCGTGATCAGAAGACTGAAGAAAAAATAACCTATCAAGTTTGTTCTCTGGAACAGATTTGAATAAAACAAAGACTTATATTAAAAAAAAAAGCTCCTTTACCAAGCATATTTGCTATAGGGAGCATTGGGATAAAAAAGGAAAGCAGCAGATATGTAAATCTTTCCTTATGTTACCTGCATGTTTTGAAGAAGTCTGTCTCTGGGAAAAGTGAGGTCAATTTGTAGATACTATCTAAGGAAATAGAAAGAGGCAAGGAAAAAGGAAATCTCACACATGGGATCATTTTGTATTCATTGTACACACAGTGACAGAGAACAATGTTCCTGAAGATGAAAAACAAACTCCTTCCCCAGAGAGCACCCTGAAGTCTGAACATCTTCATGAAATATTTATACCCCTGGGTTTTCCCCCCTGCCTTGATGTTCTTAGTTGGTATTTCTCTGAGGGAGAGGGAGGCTCTCATGAAGATACTTCATGCTCCCATGCTCTGAGAAGTCAGAAACAACATGATTGTCCCCCCTCAGCAACCACTTTGTAGTTAAGAGTCCTTCAATTCCCACTGGTCCACGTGCATGGATACGAGAAGTACTAATTCCCACTTCAGCACCTGCAGGAAACACACAAGATAAAGGTAGTTAATACTCAAAAGATGTCCACTTCATACTAAGCAGTTTTGCACCTTTATGTAAAAACACCTGCCTGCCTTTCAGTGACCTGCCTTTCTCTGTTCCTCTCCAAATGCCAGAAATTATGTTTACTTGTTCTGATTTAACAGTTAGAGGAGCTTAAATATTACATTATAAATTGTAATGTTTATACTTCTGGCTGCTACAAAATTACTTTTAGAGATAAAGAGATAGGTATCTCTTACATGGATCTTACACTTGTTTCCTGAGGACTTAATCCTTTTTAAAAAAAAAAAAAAGCTAAATTAGTCAAGACTCTGATCTTATCTCCTTTTTTATCATACTGAGGAGATAGTGCAAGACCCTAACTACAATTTTTTAATCACACGGAACACTGAATGTTCCAGCTGACCCAGTAATAGCCTGCTATGGAGATTTCTGAGTTTCTACCTCAGGAAAGAATGTTTCCCTTGTCTTCTGCAATTCACAGTAGGTGCACCTCTTTATTTAAGCAACTGATACCCAGTTTGGTTCCTGCCTTTCCTTCCTCAACACTGCAGGGCTGGCACACTGGGCAGCAGCTCAGTCTGCCCAGCAGGAGCAAAGCATGGCATTCTTTACAGCATCATTAGAAAGATAAACAAAAGAAAAACTGTTCACCGATTTCAGATCCTGTGTTGCATTGTTCTATCATTACATGTATGCAACATATTTTATTCTGACTAAATAGAGCTTCAAAGGATCCAAAACATCTTTGTTCCCTACTGCTAAATTAATCTACATAGTCTGTATAGCAGTATTAGCTAGTTCTGTCAGGAAAGAGATTAAATTAAACTATCTGCTGTTCCACGTGGATGAAATGTCTAGGCTCCAACTTTTCCTACAGTACTTTTCCTGAAAACATTATATTAGACAGTAAGATCAGAGACTAATCCGGTCTTCCCGGATTCAGACTGCCACACTTTTCACACAACAGCAAATGCTGCAGTCACATCCCTGTGGTATTTTCTCTCTTACCAAGTCCAAATCTGTAACCATCAGAGAATCGGGTACTGGCATTCCAGAAAACACAAGCGCTGTCCACATGCTGGAGGAAGAACTCTGCCGTTTTCTCTGGAAAAGAGGCAGAGAGAAAAATAAAATCCAGTACACACAGAATGATCATACACTCCAATAAACACACCATAATACAGTGAACAGATGAAACAATACAACTTTCACATGCAACCTTATCAGACAGTATTTAAACAGCCTGGGCTAAGACATGTTCATTTATACCTTCCTCCCAGTATGCTTATCGAGTAGACACAGCTGCAAACGTTACAAGAAGCTTGCAAAGATTAGAAGAAAGCAAAAAGATGTCTAATTCTAAATACATCCAGTCTCGAACCCACAGACAGCTGCCCCAAACAACATTTTGCAGTCAAACCGAGACAATTAAACTACAGTCAGCTCTCCGTTCATCTCAAACATGGAATTGTTCCAGATAATGAAACATCCTAAACTAAATTGCTATTATAGGTAATACTTGGGAAATACAATGCAGAAATACCACATGAAATCAGTTGACTGAACCAGTTTAACACAGAACATGCGAGACCTGAGCAAGCTCTGAGTTATGCAAGTCTTGGTCCTCTGGAAGACTCTGTTCTCCGTAAGGCTGTGAGCAGGTCAGTCACCCTTAGTGACAAGATGAACATTAAAGATCAGCTCTGTTTCCTGCAGACTCCCTAGCAACTCACTAGTGCGCCAGGACCCGTGGCAGTGGGTTACGGTATCAAATGCATGCCTTTTAGTGACACTCATTTAAGCTCAGCAGGAGGTACAGAAACAGAAGTCTGCTTGACTCACATGCTGATCAGCCGCAAATCAACATGAACTTACTGCAGCTGCTCCTCAGGAGTTCCAGGCTTGGTCTGAGAGTCAACCTTTGGCTAGGCGCAGCTCTAGCAAGGTTCTGAGCTGGCACAGTGTTCAAACTGCACGCAGGACAGGTGCTAGGGATGGGAGCAGCACAGAGCTGCACAAAGGAACACAAGTCCACAACAAAGAGGCAAGAAACCGTGAACTGAGATAAATGCAGCTTTTATACTAGGGATGCAGAAGTGGGAAGGACTGGGAGAGGTAGGGGGAAAACATTTGAAGCCCTTGTTTGCAGGATATAAAAATGACATGGGAAGACAAAATGGTTAAAGTATGATCTTCCCTACAATCCCTACTCCTTCCAGTGAGGTACTCTAGAAGCCCACCTCATCAGCCTTCAGAGGTCTAAGGACATCTCCAGGATTCAGGAGATGTTCCTGCAAAACCCTCTGATGCAGTAAGTCTGCGCAATACAGGAACACAAAGCAATTTACCTGGCAAGAGCATGTGCTGACTTGCCATCGGCCAACTGCTCAAGCACATTCCTTAAGATCCTGGAAAAAGGGCCACACAACATGTTTTCTCTGAGTTAAACAGGACTGTAGGCACATTTAGCTCATAGGCCTCCAGTTGGTTATGCCTACTACAGACCCAAGAGAAGAACAACTACTGCAATGCAAGTAGTTACACTAACACCGAGAATCGGCAGTCAAACCAAACCAGTAGCTTAAGGAAGCAGACCGATCACTAACCATTCTCTGTGATGATAACATCCGTGTGAGAGCTTCCGTACTTGTGGATGTGTTCAACAGCCTCTTGGACACTGTCCACCACCTCAATGCAGCACTCCAGGTCCCCATATTCTGTGCGGAGAGATTTCACTTCTGAAGGGCTGAACGTCAAGTAAGATGCAAACTTTGGGCCAGCGTGAATCTTCACCTGCAATACCAGAAACATTTTGTGCTGATCGTACCAATGCCTTCCAGGTGAAAGTGTGGCTTCTCATACTCTGTGTGGGATGGAGTTAATTTTCTTCACAGAAGTCCCTATGGTACTACGTTTTGGACTTATGACTAAAAGAGTGTTGAAAACACACCAATGTTTTGGCTGTTGCTGAACAGAGCTTGCACGGTATCAAGGCATTCTCCTTTTCCCCCCACTCTGTCCCCCTAGCAAGAAGGTTGGGAGAGTGCAGGAAGCTGGGAGGGCACACAGCCACGACAGCTGACCCGAACTGACCAAAGGGACATTCCCTGCCATATAACGTCACACGCAGCAGTACAAACTGAGGGGAGGGGATTTTTGAAGAAGGTGGCTGGGCATTGGTCTGCTTGTGACAGATGTGAGTAATTAGCTTTGCCTCACTTGTGGGAATTTTTGGGGGTTGGGTTTTTTGGTTATTTTTTCCATCTTCTCCCTTCTTCTTCCTCTTTCCTTCACTTATCAAACTATCTTTCCTTCAACCACAAGGTTCCTTGCTTTTGCTCCTCTTATTCTCTTCTCCCTGTCCCACTTTGGGCAGGGTAGAGTGAGCAAGTGGCTGAATGGTGCTTAGCTGCTGACTGGGGTTAAGCCCCAACATTTGTGAATCAGATGTTCACTGTGTGCAGTGTAAGAAATATAAGCCTACACTTTGGGAAACTTAGCAGATTGGTGAACTAGCGACACGGCACAATAGCTGACGTGCCAGGCTGGCTACCTACCGTGACACGCTCCTAGTTCAGAACTCATTTCAAATTATTTACAGCAATTGCACCACTTAGAAAGTCATCAGGCAGGAGGACAGTACAACGCTAGTACCAGGAAAACACCTAAAACATTGCAGCCAGCTCTTGTTTTAAGAAAGCAACTTCAGTGCAGAGAATAACTACAGGAATGCTTCCAAGTTTGCACCCACAAAAGACTTCAGATCTTGAACAGCTTTTACCCTGACACCAGCCCTTTCTGAAGTGTGTTTCAGACACAAAGGAGTTACTGGGTCCAAAACAAGAAAAGTCACGCAGATATTTTTCATTTGTTATAAAGATCTAACGTATTATCAGCCTCTAAGTTCAGTCATAGCAGCCGAGACACCTAAACCATGAGAGATAATTTAGAACTGACAGAGCAGAGATATCCCCATGCAAATGACACACAGGAAATTTTGACAGGACAAACATAAATGGGAAATAAGGCACAAGTCTGCAAAATTTGAAATCTGAAAGCTTTTCAGAAGGTATCTGTAAAATGGCGTTTTCTTGTGCAACTATAAATTACTTTAATTGCACAATCCTGCCCAATATTTGCATGTTTCTTGTTGTCAGGTCAGATTAGACAGAGCTAACATGCTCCCCACTGTACTAGGAGCTGGGTGGGTGGTGGTGGAAATGCACTAGGTCCTCACATTTCTCCCATCCAAAATCCAGAGATCTAGCCTTTGCTCTACTCTTCCCAAGAAACAACCAAACAAGACATGAAAAAAATCCATGACGTGAGGACTTGCTCCTGACTACCTATCAGCTTTTTTTACTATGCCCCTTTCAACATCACGAAAACATATGGCCTCTCTATCTTACCTGCATTAATCACTGCCTGTACACTCTTTGCCAAATACATACTGCTGTGTGAAAATCCTTGATTTACGTGCAATTCACACTACTTCATGGATATTTCTCTCCTGATGCATCTCTGCTACCTTTACTGACAAAACACTACCCATGTCAAGACAGCTACTTAGTATACTGGCCTTTTGCTGTTCCTTTGACATACTAGGAGGGAAAATGGGTGGGGATAAAGGGCATACAAGATGAAAAGTTTAAAAAACAACATGGATGAAGCAAATTCAGAAAGGAGAAAACCAGAAAGGGAATTCACTTGGAGAAGAAGCAAAATGAACAGATTCAAGTAGAGGCTTTGCATCTGGGAGGTTAACAGCAATTAAGTCAGAATTAAGAAGGGCAGAGAAAGGGTTGCGTATATGCTCTTCTAAGGCAGATGATTTTTGCTATATAAAAGAAAGTATTTGTATCCTAATAATGGCACATAGCTGTCCTGAAGAAGCTGCTTTCAGATAATTTCTATGGAAAAACTTGGGGTTGTGTGGAGAGGCAGAGAAAGTTCTCTGTAAGTTCATTTACGTGTACAAAGAGACATATGGATAACTTAAGTGTTATGCCATCTAAAACTAAACAGGGCTACGCCACCCAGACCAAATGCTTCTAAAGTGTTAGAAAAAAATCCCACAAAACAAAACACAAGTAAGTATGAGTGACTAACCTGTTCTACTCTCAACATGTCTATGATCTGATCAAACAACGGGGTTCTCAGCAAGTCTCGATGAATTAAGAGAGTTTCCAGAGCATTACAGGCAGCAGGATATTCACACTTTGAGTCTCTGACTGAGGTTTAAGAGTAGATAATTGGTTACACAACATTTGTGACAAAGATTTTAAACAGCATATGAATTAACAATTACCATAACCATATTGCATACTCTAAATACGAAATTCAATTACACCCATGAGATTCAAGTCACCCTCTCCCAGCTTACTTATTCGTGTGACCTTCTCAACGCTGGCATCCGTGTCCACGTACACATGGCAGATCCCTTCGCTGTGTCCCATCACTGGGATTCCCTTAGCAGCTTTCTGGATATTCCTGACTAGCTGTGATGAACCACGTGGAATGATTAGATCTATCAGCTTATCCAAACGGCAGAGATCTTCCACTTCCTCTCTTGTGTTCACCTGTGGCAGTCGCAATATAAACAGTCTGTGGCGTGAACTCTCAAGTTCTGCCCATACTTCTTACACATATCATAGCAAGAAATTGCTGGTTTAATTCTAGGCACTTACTAGTTGCACCGCATCTTTGACTCCGTGAATGGAGAGCGCTTCTTGTGTCAGATGATGAAGGATTTGGTTGCTATGTGCTGCCTCTTTCCCTCCTTTAAGCAGTAAGCCGTTTCCACTGGCTATGGCCAAAGCGGACACCTGTCAGAAAAGCATTTATTAAAAAAAAAAACAACAAAGTAATCTATCTCTTCTGTCGGAATAACACCCACAAAATAGATTAAGAACGGGATTTTTAATCCTGTTGATTTACTCAATGTTCATCTACAGTTTTCATTTTATGACACCAAAAAATCACTACAAGTAACAGCACATTTAACTCCAGAAATGAGGTGTGTTAGTGTTTCAGGAAAAACTTGAGTTTCTGGGTACTATTGCCAGGGGGAGACTGCAGTGGACAAGTCAGAGGAAACCCTGGACTCAGGCTCTGGTATGAATTGAGTAGCTGTGTGGACAATCACCCCAAGGAGAATAATTCTAGGTGCAAGAACTCTTGTCCCTAACCGTTCTGGCAGAAAGTGGCTAATGAGCTCTTCCTATGAGCAGGAAGAATATTTTCATCGTGCTATCTAAAACAGAAGTCAGAAGTAGACAATGCTTGCCATAAGTGTGGGGAAATAAAAAAACCTTCTAGACAATAGGCCCAGCATCATCTCTATCACTTTGCTCTCATGTTTATAACCAGACGGAACTGTTCTTTCCTGTGAGGGTGGTGAGAGCCTGGCCCAGGTTGCCCAGAGAAGCTGTGGCTGCCCCCTCCCTGGCAGTGTTCAAGGCCAGGCTGGATGGGGCTGGGAGCAACCTGGTCTGGTGGAAGGTGTCCCTGCCTGTGGCAGGGGGTTGGAACTGGATGATCTTTAAGGTCCCTTCCAATCCAAACTGTTCTGTGATTCTTTGATTCTATGACTGATACTTTTGCCTTTCTGTTTAAGGTGCCAGGTTTCATCCATTTAGGTCCAGCAACACAACTAGACTGTATTTCAAAGAAATGCTCCAAAGAAACCACCACTTTTTGGAAATTAGATTAAAAAATTACTTCTGCTGTTGAAAACATATACTCAATTCGTTCAGTCTCCAGACACTAGTTCTTATGGGTGTTTTCCCCACTAAACTGAAAACCTCTTTAACAGAGGGCTGGTGGTAGGTTTTTTAATTGTTTGTTTCAGTTTGTTGTTCTCGTCTAGCAGGAGTATGTCCGACATGATAAAGCTCTCTTCCCAGACTTATTTTACTTTTGTATCCCTTTTTGTCTTCCTCATGCCAATCCCATTCACAATGGCCTCACAATTTGTCCACCTGTTTGAAAAAAAAAATAGCATACACTCCCTTAGAAAACAAAATCACCCCCTCTCCAGAACCTTTTAGAATGAGCAAATTAAGCATTTGAAGTTATTTTACTGCATTACTATCTTCTGGGAAAGATCACAGGTATCATCATCATCTGTACATATCATCAGCAAACCTTCACTCACTAGTATATCGATTTATGCTGTTGAGCTGTGGATGCCGCAATTAGCCAGGCTCACATCTAACAAGCAGTTAGCTTAGTGGTACACTTTAGATGCTGATTCATACAGAAAAATATTAAGTCCATCAGATACATCTCCTCAGATCACCTCCTTTCCCCTTCTAATATCAAATGAGTAACAACAATCACAATGTTTGATATTCTACCTCATTTGCTGTCAGCAGTTTGAAAATAATATTGAAAAATAAGAAATACTTCAGAAAAATACACTAAAGTATAATAGTCTAGGAAGCCTGCCTTACTAGATAGTCTGTCTTTCTGTCTTACAAAACTAGACACTAAAAAGCAGTCTGATTGTATTTTGAAAGTATCTTGTATCTGCCTCTCCAAAGGTCAGTACCACAAGGGAAATCTAAACAAATAAGCTTATTTAAACAAAGAATTCTGCTCTGCAGGCATGATATTAAGAGAGGTTATAAACTGATCTGAAACAAATAAAAAAAAAAATCAAGAGTTACGACACAAAAATAAAAAACCTTGTGATTAAAAGAAGGGTAGAAGATAAGGGATTTCAAAACAGTTCAGTCCCTTCAAAGAATAGTAGAGCACGACTATACTTCAGAGCAACAATCGGATTTGGTGGCATCTATAGGAAGCAGTCTGTGAAAGATGCTCACAATTTGGCTTTGTAAGTATTAGAGGCAAACATGCTATTTATATATGCTTGTTAGAAGCTTATTAAATCTTAACTGATAATCCACAATTGTTTCACCTTTACTGCAACTCAAGACTGAACTCTGAGCACTGACCCAACTCCACATAAGCTGTCTCCAGGGAGCAAATCGAGCACGCTCTCTTCCAGGGCGAAATCAAATTTCCCCTGTAATTGTTTACCCAAACAAGCATGAGATGCGGTGGTAAACTGTAAGAGCAAGGAACTGCTCCTCTGCAATCAGAGACCATCAGCTACAGCATGGGGCAGGAACTATGCAATTCAAATGCAGAGGCATCAAAGATGATCCTTTGAAGTTGCATCAGAGAACCTGATGCGAGTATGAGGACAAGAGGCTGGCAGGAAGAAAAGCAACCACCAAGACAAGCTATTCCAAGTCTGTAAAATGAAGAGGTGAAAAAGACAGCAAGAGTCAGTCTAATGTAAGTTTTAAGATAAGATAAAGGGGAGGACAAAGAGAGAGACATCAGCTACGCAAGGCAATAGACCAGGGCTGAAGTCCAGGAAGACAAACTAGAATTCAACAAGGAAACATACTGGTTATCTGTGAGGAACAGAGCTAGCAGCAAGGAGCTAATAATGGTAGACAAAGGAGACTGCTGCCTTTTCGCTTCACAGGAACTTTGCCTAGAGCATGCTCCCTTTCAGTATGAAATGGGGACCACTCACAAAATTCAGGCATGAAGTACCAAGCTGTCCACTGGCTGAGTCTCACCTCCTTTTGAAGTGCCTGTACCCATCACTTTCTCCTCAAACACCTGCTCATACATTAAAGAACTTCTCAATCAGTCTTCCTAGACACCTAGTGTTAATTGTGGGAAATAGTGTTGATAATGAAGTTTTTTTGTTTTCTTTTAAAAATCTACTACAGTTGTTCAGTAAAGTAGTCAGCAGCTAGAAAATAAGATCAAAGTGGCCTCTGCAATGTTAGTTCAGCCCCCGCATTTACATGCATTATAACAGCATTTACTCACAGCAATACTCCCACACAGCACTGCAGATGAAGGTATTTGCCTTTAAGATGCCTGCCTTATTCCTGGCACAAGATAAATGACATTCACAGTACACTATTCGAGATTTTCACTAGCCTGTCCAGCAGCTTCAGTACTTAAGAACACAGAATACCATTCTTCCTCACACCCATCGCACTACAACTGAGTAAAGGCTATCATTCCGCCTCACTGCACACAAGCAGTATCAGTACAGGACAGACCACTCAAAGCCTGGAACTTCTGTGCTTTCTGCGCTCAGCCTTTTTTGAAAAATTTTTAATCATGTTTCCTAACAGTTACAATTAATTACTAGGATCTGTATTAAACAGTTCCTGTTTAATCCCAGCCTGCAGGTCAGCTGTATGCAGCATGGACAGATAACACAAGTGCTCACTGGTAGGAGCCTCCCAAGCTGTGAGTTAGGCACTGAACATACATTCATAAAACCCATGCAGGAACTGCACCATCTGAATGTAAGATGACTCCTTCTTTATGTTGGATTTAAAACAAAAAAACAGGCCTGAATAACTCTGAACACTGCAGAAGCAAGTCCTGAGAAAATCTCTGTAGGAAAAACAGGGATGCCAACAAAATCAATTTTAGAAGAATCCAAGCAAGAGTCCTTTGAGACAAGACTTCTTGCAGCCTCACAATTGCTCACCAACAGAAATACCCTTTCTTTTGTCATCAAAGAATTCACAACGGTGTAATTTGCCCTCCTTACGTACCTGTGGAAGACAGTCAGGACGGGACTCAAAGATCACGAGAAGAACACCAATAGGCACTGTCACCTGCTCCAAATCCAGGTCTTTTGCTATTCGCGTTCGCCGAATTACACGGCCAACGCTGTCTTGTGAGGATGCTGCAATCTGACGCAGACCAATAGCCAAGCTGTTCAGCTTTGATGTAGACAGACTCAGACGTTTCAACAAAGGAAGTGCCAATCTCCCTAAAAGAAAGAAAAAATTGTGCTGAGAGAGATTGGTCTGACTAGGCTCAAGGAAAAGCAACTTAAACAAGCGGTGAACCTAAGGAAAATTCAGGTATTTCCCACACCCTAGCGAGAAATCTACCCAAGATGAAAAATGCACAGCATTAAGTCCGGCAGCAACAATAAAACCACTCAAATGTGACAATCATTTCACCCACCACCACATTTTCACTTAATGCAGTTTAAGTGATTTGTACATGAAGCAACATCAACATGCACAAACATAAGGTTTGTCCTATTTCTGCTATTTATATAGCAGAATATATAAACAAGCTATATAACAAGCTCCTCTTGTTTATTCCCCATGCTACGTGCGTTTGCATGGAGGCATTTAAGTTGGGCCCCTGATGAAGCTGACTTACTGGCTGGAATTCCTTTGTGCTGCAAAGGGGGCCTACAAGAAAGCCGGAGAAGGACATTTTACAAGGGCAAGCAGTGACAGGATGAGGGTAACTGCTTTAAACGAAAAGAGGGGAGATTTAGATTAGATATAAGCAAGAAATTATTTCCTGTGAGGGTGGTGAGACCCTGGCCCAGGTTGCCCAGAGAAGCTGTGGCTGCCCCCTCCCTGGCAGTGTTCAAGGCCAGGTTGGATGGGGCTTGGAGCAACCTGGTCTAGTGGAAGGTGTCCCTGCCCGTGGCAGGGGGGTTGGAACTGGATGAGCTTTAAAGTCCCTTCCAACCCAAACCATTCTATATGTCTGAATTTCTTACAAATTCCTACCCTTGCAGTATCTCTGGCAGGTTCAGGCAATAATTTCATCTTTGTATTTTACAGATAGAAATTCCAAAGCATAGACAAATGCACAGCATTTCTGTTTAGACTGGGCAAGAACTGCCTGAATTTTCTAGTCTGAACACCTTCAGACAGTAAGTTAACCCAGGATCGTCACCTCGAGTACATTGGTCAGTAAAAAACAGTTCCTTGGTGTCTTCCACAAAGTATTGCAATTCATGATGTGTCATTTTCATACATTTACTATCCCGATACGTACACATCCCAATCCCAACTTCTTAATGAATGCATCAGTCTAACACAGAAGAATGGGTTTAATCCAAGCCATCTAAAGAGAAACTTCCCCAATCAGAAGCGGACACGGTTCTTTTTGGAGAGCATCAATTTAAATATAGAGATGACAGCCTTGCCCTCAGGAGCCAAACATTTTCTTAACCAGCCCAGAAAATATTCACTTCATGCATGACAATAACCGAGATGATGTTTGTTGTATTTCATTCCTAAAGTGAACTTCCTCTGGCAAAACGGAGCACTAATTTGTATAGGTGGGGTTTTTTTTACAATACACTGCTTGCTGTTTTGCAAGGCCTCAGTATCTTCCCTGAAGAAGGCATCTGTTTTACGTAATTAAGGAACCTGCAGCTGTTTACACTGACAAGCTCTCAAGGTCCTGGGTTCACTAATCTGTGACAGCCATACTACCCAATCCCAGGTGACAGAAGATTCTAGTTTTGTTCATTTATTTCAAGGCCAGAGAGGTTCAAGACAACAGGATTACCACAGAAGGACTTGAACTACTACCTTTATTTTCAGCCTCTTCTAAGTCCTTTTTGTTTGCCAAAAGAATTTCTTCTCTCTGGTCAGTTAGTAAGTCAGCAAGATGATAAATAATCTCTGCTCTCTGAAAGAGAAAACAGTTTCTGAACTGACTTCTTACACAAAGTCCATGCTATTTGACATCTGGTCCCCTTCAGCCCATTTATGTTGACCACATCTTCGCACTGTCTCGACTCCCTGAATACTTGGGGCCAGCTCATTTTTCCACCTTGTAACACATTGAAAAATGAAGTTGAACACTGCTTCAGCCTTTACTTTGCTTTTTATTATCTTGCTTTCCATGCCCAGCCTTCTTCACCAAACCCACAATGTTCTTCCTTTAAGACCACCTTGTCTTCTCCACAACAGATGCCACATTTTACCTACCCAGCTGCAGACCAGTAGTTGATTGTCCACAGCTCCTCTTTTGCATACACTACATACAGGAGTGAATGGAGCAAGTTACTACAGTCAATTCTTCAGCAGCTCTGATTACAATTAATTTCTGTGTGATATTCAATGCTATTAAAATTTTTAAAACCCCACACGAAAGCATATATTACTTCATAGCCCCAAGGGACATTATCTTTCTGCTTTTCTCATCCCTTTAAGCGTGCTACAATCCAAATGATGGATCCATCAGCCAAAGAATAGATTCTTGTCCCAAGGGTCCCATTTGTGTTACAAATCCATGTTGTAAAACTTGCCACACATTCACGAGCTCAACAAGTGAGACCACGTTGTTCTGTCACCTGCTCAGGCTGTAGAGCCGCCAGAGTCCTGCCACCAGCTCGAGCCATCTCACCCTGCTGCTCTACTGTAGGACCTGCAAAAAAAAAAAACAAAACAAAAATATGCCATGCAGAGGAAGTAACAGCACATGTGGAAGTGAACGCTAGCCCTTCCATGTTCTGATTCTTTGCTCAAAGCAGGAAAACAGGTACAGAGTCTTAAACAGACATATTCAAGAAATCTGTTGTGTGCTAAAACAGGAAAATCTGTACCTGACACAAAAACCCTGCTATGGTCCCCAGCCATAGAGTCATCACAGGGATTCTGTAAGCTCACCACGTCAGAAGCAAGTGTGCACCATCTATCAAAAACACTTGACAAAGGGCAAAATAACACCAGGAGAGCTAAGTCTCAGGGCATGGTAGGCTACTGAAAGAAAGGAGGCAAACTGAAAAGTTTAAATATCCAACTGAGGAAAACAGAAAGGATTACAAAATAGCACGGGAATGTACAAACAATAATGGAAACCAAAACCCAATCTGAGTAACAGCTCATAGAAAAATTGCTTTCCCTCTGTCTCTCCCTGTGTGCATTTTAGAAGGGTTCCTATGGAAGAAAGGTGGGGTTTTTTTTCTTTTTTTTTCCTGGCAGGACCTCAAAGAATCTGTCTCAGACTGAAATGACAGGAAAAGGTTACTTCTGTTTCCATTTCAAAACAAGTCACCAGGTTCAGGTAGCATTTCCCCAAAGAGTTCACAAGTAGCTCATGGATAAACTAGGTTGTGATGTTTAAACCTCCTGAAATTGCCTGTAAAAGAGATGACTCGAAGGTGATAAATATGACCCAACTTCTGTTTAAGAAAGGTCCAGTGGAAATTGCCAGAGCAAGAATTCCAATGTTATGGAAAATATCAAGAGGTATAGTGGGAAGCGTAAGAAAAGAACTTGTGGGCACATGATCAATTAGATTAATTTAAGAAGTGTTAAAACAGCTTTTTAAATTGAAGTCATACTTTACAAAGTATGGTATGTTTTGGTGTTCTTTGAGAAAAGTGACATCTATGTAAGCAGATATAGTTGATTTTAAAAAGTTATTTGAATTTCCAAAGTGTGTTCTTTGGAAGACAGAAGACAAAGAGAGGACTGGAGTAAACACTTGACACAACAGCAGCCGAGTGCCAGTTAAATTCCACAGGGACTTTTGCTGTTTGCCATATTTGTGAGTGACTCAGAAGGGGGTCACAAGATGAAAAGCTTTACTGCTGATACAAATTTATTATAGTGGGAGTAACCGAAAAGTGCCACTATCGCACTTTTGCCTAGAAAGCAGCTTTTCAGAGGAGGACCTGGGGGTCCTGGTGGACACCAAGCTGAACACAGGCCAGCAACATGCCCTTGCCACAAAGGCAGCTAACAGTGTCCTGGGCTGCCTCAGGAGGAGTGCTGCCAGCAGGTCGAGAGAGGGGATCCTTCCCCTCCACTCAGCACTGGTGAGGCCATATCTGGGGTGCTGTGTCCAGTTCTGGGCTCCCCAGTACAAGAGAGAGATGTACACTGTGGAGAGAGTCCAACAAAGGGCCACAAAGATGACTAAGTGACTGGAGCATCTCTATGAGGAAAGGCTGAGCGAGCTGGGACAGTTCAGCCTGGAGAAGGCGGCTCAGGGGGGATCTCTAGGTAAGGCTCTTGACTATCATGACACAGAGCCCTGTGGATGCTAAGTCTTTACATGGGTTCAAAGGATGATTGGACAAATTCATACAATAAATCCTCTGAGGATTATTATATACAAAAAAATTTGCTTGGCTTAAAGCGCAAGTCAAAAAGCTTCACTCCGTACTTGTCTTATTCTGCTAAGGTCACGGATCTTTGCTCTTTCTCCAGCGATTGTTACACCGTCCCAGCCACGTAGTGGCAGGAAAACACTCCTACCCACTATACCAGAAGACTGCATCATAAAAGGAATTTATGATAAGAAATAAAACTAAACACTATCTTAGTTCAGCAGCACATTTTGTGTCCAAATTTTCACGCTGAAATCTTCAATACTAGATGATAACCCCTAAGACTAAAAATGGTAAAAATTCTACTCATTGCATTCTTCAAATACAAGTCTGATGCAGCAGTTTATCAGCTGGAGGGAACCAGAGCAGATGATTCAACATCTTTTATTCCTACTTTACAAAATACCTTTCAAAACCCATTTTTCAAGCAGACTGTGGTTTCCCAGTTGTTGTGTCAGTCTAGCCAGATTTTACCTCTAACCTTTCAGGAAAACTCTACAACTCCCGATGTACACATTACCTCTGTACTTACCTGCAGGTTTTACCTCTGAAAAAAAGGTTCCAACTTTTTTCCCTTCCACAATATCTGTGATGACATGACCCGAGATCTTTGGGTGGGTTCCATTCGCAATCACAACAGAGGTGCCTCCTTGGAGGGCCCACAGAGCTGCTTTCACCTACAGTGAAGGACAGAGCCAGTTCCAGGAAATTCACTTGTTATTTGAATCACCACCGTCAACAAGACTTCTTGCTCACTTTGATCTCCAGATTGATCACTTATGCTTTCAAAGAGCATTCAACACACTTCAGGAATTTCCATAATGTAGCACTGAATGAAAACATACATCTGCACTCTACCTTCCCTTCCTTAACCAGCTGCCACTTTATAAGCGTACTTCAAATTTTCCTAACAGCCTGCTTTTTTCAAGACTTCTGCAAGGGCACTTTGGTCATATGCTCTTTTTCACCATTACCTTATGTTGCAAGTTCTTCTTACTGTTTGAAGAAACCCAATTTTCTTTTTTGAAAATATTCTGTTGCCAATTTCCCTGACATTGATGAGCCATCAGTAATTGATCCACTTTAAATGGCCACGTGATATCACTTGTACTGCAGACTGCTGTTCTTGCTCAGGTCTAGCTATTACTGTATAACATTAAAATATTATTCAATACCTCTAGCTGTCTGAATTACTCCCTTAAAGTTTGATCAGCCTAAGAAAGCCTCATGGGTCTTCTTGAGATGCAGAGGTATTCTCATTGTTTATAACCCTCTGGTGAAGCGATGTTTGCTGAAGACTTACTCAGGTTTCCACACAAAGTTTTTACCTACTTTGTTCAGTTTCCTGTTCATGTTATCATAGGATTTTTTATTTATTTGCTTCTACTTTTTGCGTGGGAGTACACCTATTGTCTTAATAGTTGTTTCTTTCAGTAGGCTTTATTTGAAGGCTTTGCATTTCTTCAGTTTTGAATTATACACTTTTTATTTGGCATTCTTCCCCCTTGTTGTTATTTTGGAGGAGGGTTCTGTAAGTATAGCATTTAGGAGTCATCTTCAAAGGTCGGACGACAGCATAGTAAGCAATGTATAGAAGCAACACACATAAGATCTAAGGCAAGAAACAAGTCTGAAACAAGAACAATCTGATGTCCACAGACTGGGAACTGAAATCAATGATACTACCAGATCACCTGTGTGCTAAAGGCTGTCACGGAGGCTGGGTGAGGAGGCAGCATCATGATCAACCAGAGCTCTGAAATTTAAGGACAGTATCTTTGTAGGCATTGCCCTAACATGAAGGGCAACATGAGTTCCCTTTCTGAACTTCAGCACTGGCATACTGAAGTTTGCTTAGTCCTTCTACAGAATGTTAAGCTTACAGCAGGATTAGCTTATTAGTAAGTGTCCTTTGAAATCCCCATGTACCAATTAGTCCTAAGATTAGCCTCTTTCCACTTACCTGAGCCATCGTTTAAGGCATCACAACATGATTTCTCTAAAATTTCCCCCGCTCCAACATTTCACTGGTTCATGCCAAAATACAGAAACACAAACCCAAATCCCAGATGTTACCTGCTGAAGAGGTACTGCCTGTGGTCTCCTTCATTTCTTTTCCCGATCAAGGTATGGGTACAGCATTATCCCACCACTCTATTTAATTATGTGGCATTTATTTTACTGCAAAAGCTTCTCTGCTTCCTCACTTCTACACTTTCCTAATATGGTTCACAATTAGGTATTACAGTCCATGTTCACTGGGAGACACCACCTGTCAGATATGCCTCCCACATCAAACTCTTGACTACCACAAGACCATCAACTGCTCCATTTTTGCTCAAGTTTCATGCTGATAATCAAGATTTGTACTTTGAGCTACCATCTGTTTATTCTATTATTGATGTTAGTTTTCCAAAAATATCACCCAATTCTCAACTGTAACAAATTTTTGTTACAACAGCAGCATTGAGATTTGCCTCTATGTGACTGAGACTTTCTTAAAGACCCCAAATATCTCCAATAGCTTACTGTTTTTACAATACAAGTACTCTCTGCCCTTGGCAGCTTTCCCCTCAATACCTGGAATAGTTTAAACTATTCCAGAAGCCAGATCAAGGGAAAGTTGTTTCTAAATAAGCTCTGTACATCCTATAGTTACAAAGAAAACACTCAAATGCCTCCTCCTTCTGCCACCTTCCAGGACACGCTCTGACGCTTAACTATGCCTTACCTGATTCTTCAGAAAAGGAAATAAAACAGAAGATAACTGGTGAAGAATTTCACTTTGGTCTTTCCCTGCTTAGTCAAAACACACTTCGGTTTTTACAGACAACCTTCCAAAAGTGTCCTTAGGAAACCATCACCAATTAATACTACCATAGCACATATCCCAGCGTCATGAGATATGCTGAAGTCTCACACCACACCCAGGTTTATGCACTCACAGCAGTGAATACTGAGGGCACCCAACTGTACACAGCACTAAAAACCATCAGCCCTCCTACCTCTACTAATCTTGTACTCAAGAACTGAAGTACCTTGGTCTCCACCAATATATCCTTCAGAAGCAAGCAGCACATGTAACAACTCAGAAAGGAGACGGAGGTATCACATCAGATTCAAGTGACAGGGATTCCCAAAGTCGGTGGATTATCACATAAGAAAGAAGTGAGGACCGACACTTATTTTAATTTAAAACACCAACTTAATACAGTTCCAATTGTCACATTTTACAAAGTACTGGAATGTAATTCATTAGTTGCTCTTTTCAATTCACATGGCCTCTTGTCTGTTCCCCGGACACTACTGAGAAGAGTCTGGTTCTGTCTTCTCTACACCCTTCCTTCAGGTATTTACATACAAACCTTCTCTTCTCCGAGGTAAACAGTCCTAGCTCTCAGCCTCTCCTAGTGTGACAGATGCTCCAATTCTTTAACCACATTCATGGCTCTCTGCTGGATTCACTGTAGCATGCATGTCCTTGTACCGCAGTGTCCAGAACCAGACACAGCTCTACAGATGTGGTCTCGCTAGTGCCGAGTACTGGGAAATAATCATTTCCCTCGACCTGCTGGCTACGTTCTTTCTAATGCAACGCAGGACAGTGTTGGCCTGTTTTGCCCAAAGGGCACATTGCTGGCTCATGTTCCACTTGGTGTCTACCAGGACCCCTATGTCCTTTTCAGTGAATCTGCTTTCCAGCCAGTCAACTCCCCAGCCCATACCGGTGAATGGAGTTGTTCCTCCCTAGGGGTAGGACTTGGCATTTCCCATTATTAAACTCCACAAGGTCCCATCTGCCCATTTCTGCAGCCTGTCAAGATCCATCTGAAGAGCAGCACAACCATCTTGTCTGTCTCCTTTTCCCACATCTCCCTTTTCTTCCCAATAACAAAACAAATGTTCCGTATTTCTACCTTGGCTTCCATGCCTCCCATTCCCACCCGGGATTTGGTTCCAAATGTTACAGACTGCTGGTCTCCTGGGTAGAATATGTCAATGAGCTTTGCATCATCAGATCCTGGAGGGCTGTCAAAGAGTCCTGAAATAAAAAATAAAAATCTGTTAGTATTTTATACCCTCATCTCCAAAGCTCATCCATAGGAAAAAAAAAAAATCCGTGAGGCTGAAAAGCTGAATTCTACTTTACAGGATTGAAAACTTTCACTGAACCCTGCTTTTTGTGGGACTGAAAGCATGAAACACTTAAAAGGCAGACTTAAGAAGTATAGCTTTACCAAAAGCATAACGAGTGAGAAACCAAAACCCCACATGCTGACTAGCAGCATGCAAGCTGGGAGGCAGTGACATTTGGTTGAGGTTACAGAGGCAGTTTACAGCTTTTATACGTTCAAAATCAGGGCTTACATATACAAGCCCACAACTGAACAGGCAAAGGATTGTTCTCCTCACCAAAATCTCACATGATATTCCTGAACGATGGGTTGTACAGCAATAAACTGGGCAATTCAGAAACATGTAAACAGGGTAACTAATGAATTCTGCTAAGAAGGAACAAAACACTACAGAGACACGCTCTTATTATTTTTTTTAAAAATCTAGTATTTTATGTAACTATGTTTGGAGCTGAATGACACTCTGGTTTGCCTAACACATTAAACCTAAACTCCACCACCACACTTCCCAGCAATCCTATGTGAACAAATACTGGCATTACAAATCAGAGAGCACAAGTACAGACTATCTGTGTCCTTCCTTGATAGCTTGGGAAGGAGAGGACACGCATCTTTCCATAAACAAGATGTCACATTGAATGAAAAAGCTTGGAGGATGGGGGTGTTGGGTGTTAATTTTTTTTACATGTTGTTTTGACTATTGCTTTTATGAGTTGTTCTCAGACAGCCATTTCAACTAGAATCAACCACGAAATCCAGCTGAATGCTCAAAGAAACTGTGTTTATGGAAAGGCACCTCCTTCCTCCTCAGGGCCTACAATATGTGCCAAAGTCCAGGACCCACTCAAAGAAACCCATCTGAAGAAGATGAAAAACTATGTGACTTGGGTGATGTGGACTGCACTGATCTGAAACTGCACCCACTACCCTCCTCTCCCTAAAAAAGGAACTTCAGCATAGGTGACACTTATGTCACAGCAGCACAGCTCAGAAGACTAGAGTAGCATAAGCTAAATGTCTGGGAGACAGAAAAAGGTAGCAAGTACCAGGTATCTGGAAGGCAATGACCAGGACTTGTCACGTACCTGTAATTCACTGAAAGACAGAACCTGCTGCCAGAAGAAACAAACTATTGTAGAATAGTATTTGGCTTACACTCCTGATTCTAAACGCATAGCCTTTGTCCTGCATACTCCTCATGACTGTATTATAAACTTCTGAGAAGCTAGCAGAAGTACTATAGTACACATAGTATTCTGAGTTCTGGAACAAGTCTCAAGTTCACATGCATTCTCGCCCACCCAGATTCAACAGTCTGGCAGTCTGGTTTATGCAACAGCATCAGCATTGGGTATATGCTTCAAGGAGTTATGTTGTAATTGTCCCTGTACGAGATAAGAACTGAAGAGATCAGTAAAACCCAAATATAGGTTGGTTTGACTATCTGATGTACTTCAATAAAACAAGAAAGTGAAGAAATTACTCACAAACCTTCTACATCTGAGAGAACAATCAGGAGATCAGTCTTCATTTCTACAGCCAGTCGTGCTGCCAGACTGTCGTTATCCTTCACACTAATCACCTGCAATGCACATGCATATCGGCAGCACTGAATAGTGGGAGGAACTAGGAAATATTTGGCTGCAACACACAAAAGCAAGCTACCTCGGCACTACGAAGTCCTTCTGAGCTACTTTGTTCACACCCACTGGAAACTAGGTGGTGATCTTCGTGTGAAAGTACATACGCTTTTGGAATGCAGTAAAGCAGTATAAAAAGGACAAGCAGTGTGATCAGTACCTGCAATCTCCACCTTGGTGCCCAGTGACAGGCCAAGAGGTACTGACCCTGCTTTAAGTGGAGGTGTTGGACTAGATGACCTGCAGAAGTCCTTTCCAACTCCAACTGTTCAGTGAAAACCAAACTGTGCATGCTTGCTTTGGGCAGAGCAGACACCATCTGCCCTGCTTCTACCCCACAGCACTGTGTCATGCCAGAAACAGACAGGTCAGCATAGTCTTGCAGTACCCTCTGTCCACATTACTGATTTTGTATGTTTGTTTCCCTGCTGAATGCTTCAGAGGTCCCTGATTATGGCATTAGTGAAGTACACATTAGTGCTGTAGCATCTACAAGCAGTATCCACCCCCTTGCAATACTTTACCCACATTTACCCCCTGCAGATCACTGTTCGGCTCCGGAGGTGGAACAACAGCATCATTAGTGTTAATTATAGGGACAATATTCATTCTTAAAAGCTCATGCAATGTTCCATTTAAGTTCCGACGCTTCTGTTCATCATGGAAATCCAGGTTGGTGACTAAAATCTAAAAGGAGGAAAAAAAATAACATATACTTAGCCTACCAGCTTTCCTGAGAAGAACATAATAAACGCAGGTATCATAACAGATCAGTCATGCCCTTCAGGCCACTAAAGAAACACAAGCCACACTTAAAGGATAAAGAACACAAGTGAGAAATATTGTTTCCACAATATTTTCAGGTTTATATGCCTTAACTTCCACTGGAGCCTATAATTGCCTTTCTCAAGCTGACAGATCACAGGCTCCAGGAAGTAACCTGGAAACAAAACCAGAAGTAGAACATAGATGCTGATGATAACTACTAAGACCCTAAACACTTTGATAGACTACTCAAGACACTGCCTTTCTTGTTTTCCCTCCCAGTGTAATGTTTCTACCGTCGCAAGCAGATGGGATGCTTTGTCTCAAGATTTCTCTTCAGCTCTAGAACTCACTTGCTTTTCTGAAAGAATATGGGTCTTAAATCCATCTGCATGCAGACACCACCCCTTTTTTTTTTTGGTATTTGAAGACAAAAAAAACCCTCAATGTCTGCTCTGAAGAGGCTTTTTTTTCATTTTTACTCTGCCATTGGACATTTGAGAACTAAGCAAACTCCACCACACAAATGTTACAATCAATGCGTACACTGACTTTTTTGGCATAGGCAATTAATTCTTTTAAACTGACGGAACAATAGTTGTCTGCAGCCTTGAACAAGATTATAATCCAGCGCAACCCATAGTGATTGTTAGCTATACTGTAAACATCTTAGTGGTATCAGCTATACTGTATTACAGGAAGAAGTTCCTCCAAGTGAGACTTCATACTAGGCTCCTAAATTCATTAAAAGTGTCTGAACAAATAAGGCCTTACGGTTGATGCAATTCTGTATTCTCAGAGTCTTTTAAGATAAGCAAAGCCTGTTTAAGAGTAGTTCAATTAATACAGTTGCAGCATCCAGCACAAGTAGAATACCCAGGCTAGGGATACCATCACCCACGAGTTAGAAAGGTTTGAGGAGCAGATGGACAGCAAGTTCTGAAGTGTGGATATACACTTCTGTCAGCTTTACAGAATGTGTGGCAGTTCAGCCGCTTGTGACTTTTAAACCCTCACTTTAGATCACCAACTTTAGCTTTTGTGAAGAGACTTTAACAGACCCTGCCCCCATACACAAGAGCAGGACACACACGAACCCCAAAAAGAAAAAGCATTTGCTTCACTTTGACGACAGGTAACTCCAATTCAGAAATACTTAGCAAGGCACCCCTATATAAGTTACCATTTACACTACAATAATAAGCCCTAAAAGCAGGATGGCAATGGAAATGCAAGACTACAGTACAGACAGCAGTACATAAAACATGGAAAAAATCCAAGAACAATTCCAACACTGACTGCAGCAGCAAGTCAGTCTAGGAAAGAAGGCATCCCTTACCTGAGCAGCACAGATGCTGTACTGCGTAAACATGGCCTCATACAGAGCCATCAGTCCACTCTGGCCAGCTGCTGCACAGGCTCGGGCCTCCAAGACTGGAATAGCCTACAACAACAAAGAACAGCTGTCAGGCAGTGACTTGAGCAGGTAGTACCCAACATTCAAGGAGAAGCAGGAGTGCCCCCAGCCACTCACCATATCTTTTAGCTGACTCTGGCCTGAATGAAGCGCTTGCCTCACACTCTGAGAAAGCAAGATCTCATGACGCAACCGCTGCTTCCCAAAAGCTACAGCACCGCTGGTGACAATCATCATCTCTCGGCCCTGATTTTGCAGCATGGACACCTGTAAGTACAGAACATAAAGAGGGCCTGGAGCATGATCACTGCTAGCACGACAGTTCTGGCTGTTACAGATAACCTTATGCTCACCACTTCTTGCTGACACAATTGTTTCGCTTTATCCATGGATGTGCGAAGCAAGGCAACCATCCTCTAAGATACTCCTGCACGCCCTCCTAGCCACTTGGGAACTATGCAAAGGACTGCATGCAATCGATAGCTTCTGCTGAACTTTCTTTTCACAATACCAGTTTTTATGACAGTCATGCTTGAATTTTCAGAATACATGTTATGTGGTCACACTTCTACACCTCTCGCCCCTCCACCTCCATTGCTACAGATAAGGGAAGATAAGATATGAAAAAAGCTGTAAAGTAGCAGCTGTACCTTCCACCAATGTTTTTATCCACCGTCCATTCCCAAAGCTGACATTATACAGTAACTTTATATTCTAGAAGTGAAGAAGGTAACTCTGACAGTACAGCTTTTAATTACTTCTTCCTTACACACACCTAGCCAGATTCCTTTCAGAGCTCTAAAGCTAAATGTCTTACACGAATTTCATTCATTATGTTAACTTTACTTCCCAGAGAAGACATACCCAATCCCCCCCAAAGTCGTAATTTAATTTTAGAGAACCAATCTATGAGTTGATCCCATCAGTTTTTCCTACAAGTAACGAGGTTTCAAGCTTTCTCCTGGAGGAAATCTGCAAACGCTCAGGTAATCAAGAAGGGTCTATTCTTTCTGCAGTCTTCACAAACTTCAGTGCCACCTTCCCAGTAGGTCCAACTAATGCCCCAGTCATATCTTACCTATTGCATAAGAATCTCACTGTGCAAATCTCTCCCTTTATACTGGGTCTGGCTGAGACAGAGTTAACTTTCTTCACAGGTGCCCATATGGTGCTGTGTTTTGGATTTCAGGACTAAAACAGTGTTGATAACGTTCCAATGTTTTGCGTATTGCTAAAGAGTGCTTGCACAGCATCAAAGCCTTCTCTTTTTCTCATGCTGAGCAGTACTTGCACAGCACCAAGGCTTTCTTTTTCCCACTATGTCCCATCGCAGCAGGTAGGCTAGGGGCCGGGCGAGAACTTTGGAGAGGACGCATTTGGGATAGCTGCCACGAACTGGCCAAAGGGACATTCCATACCACACTCAGTAATAAAACTGGGGTAGCAGAATAGGAAAGGGCAGGGGACTGTCTTCCAAGGTGGCCGTCACTCGGGGACTAGCTGGGCACTGGTCTGCTTGTGTGAGGTAGTGAGCGATTGCCTCAGCATCACTTGTTTCTTTTCCCTTTTCCTTCACTTATTAAACTGTCTTTATTTCAACCCATGAGTTTTCTTACTTTTGCTCTTCCTATTTTCTTCCCAATGATAAAAGGGAAAGGCAAACACGTTGCTTTAAAGGGCCATCACTGTTTTATGCATTTTTCCTACAGTCTTCTGTGCCACCCAACAATCACCAAGTACGTGAATTAAAACAAACATTCCACTTCAGTCACAGAATTACCTGCTCTACAATAGATGCCAGCCTCCCAAGGGCCAAGCCACACTCATCCCCTCGGGTCACAACAGCACTACCCAGCTTCACTACAATCCGCTTGGCATGCTTCAGCTCACTGCGGTGGGCAAACGATTTTCCATGTGCACGGCTGAGGGGCATGGTGATAAAAGGGATGTTGCTCCAACGACGGATGGATTCATTCCTTAATCTTTGGCTACGGCAAGGGAGATCTGTGGTTAAAGAAAGAAAGAAAGAGATTGCAGTTTTAAGTGCTTCATTCAGATTTTAAGCCTTTAAAGTCACGTAACATTTCCTCCCTTTCCAAGGCTAAAGCTCACAACACACACTTCTCCGTGACTGGGAATGAGAAGCTAGCTTTCAAGTCACCAAAATAAAGTGAGAACCAATAAGATCTGAGCAGCACTACCCAGCCCTACGGTATATAAGGCAATAGCCCATGTGCCACAGAGCTTCGACTCCAGGAACCTAGAAGACCAACTGAAGGACACTGCAGGAGAGCCCACAGAGCTCACATCAGAAGTACTAGTTTTAAAAACAATCATCTCCTTCACCTTGCCTCATTAGATACAGCAAGAGAGCTTTCCTGTCTGCAGCAGTGCAGAAAGCTTTACTGTTATGAAAGAAAAGAAACACAGATTTTACAACATCTCTAAGTCAGGTATTTTTGCACGTTGCTCAACTAGGGCCAGCAGAAGGGGGATGATGGACATATGAACAGCAAGTCACCTTCCGACAGGATAAATAGGTGTTGGAGGGAGCATTACTCAGGTAAGATACAAGATACATAAAGCTGACACCTCACCCAAGTCAATGAACTAGGGAACATTTCTCAGCACAATCTTTGTTTTCAAAATGCCTGCAAAGGACAGACCACTATCAGCACAGCAGATTAAAGAGAACAGTGACTATTAAAGGACAATCACAAGGAAGAGTCTAGATCCTTTCTAATTGATAAAGAGGTTGACCCAAACACAGCTATTTACAGGGCACCTATGTATTTACACTCACGTTTCCTGCAAGCACCTTTCCACTTTTATCTAATCCGAATAAATTTGAGCTTCCCACCTTGCTTTACTCAAGACATCCGTGGGCTGAAAATGCAGATGGGGGAACAGGCATAATCAGATCTTGTTTTCCAGGAATGTATGAGGTTGAAATAAAGAACTTTTACAGTAGCAGTACTTTCACAACTGATTTTTTGGCTCGAAATGTATGTCAGAATGAAAAATACACCCTCTCAGACATCCAGCTGAATATTATTGAGTTAAGGGAGACAGTACCATTAAGAAAGTAGAGCTTGAACTGCAGCCCACTCCAGAGGTTGTAAGTTTTGAGTGATGTTAATGAGGTGATTTTCCTTTCAACACAGGAAAGAGCACAGGCGTGCCCAGACACATACTGACCAACGTTATTAGAACCGTATGCTTTCGCTCATACATACACAAACGGGAGATGGCTGCCATGGCACGTGGCGACAACACAAAGCACCATCCAGGGGAACGGACAAGAGGGCTCAGAGCAGCTCGACACAACATTCTGAGATGCCTTCTGCAAATCAAGGATATCTGTAGGAAGGGAGGAGGGGGGAAAACTGGTTAAGCATGAACGAATTTCCATCCATGTTTCTCTCCTCACCCACCCCTCCTCTTTGTCCTCACAGTCTTAATGCAATTTCCTTGCGCAAGAGACAGACAGCCCACTCTCTCCATTTTGCAGAATTCTCAGACTGTGACTTAGAAGAACTGAAGGCCCTTGTCCCCTGCCTGCTGGCAGAAGATCATTATCAAAGATCAAGAACAAAACATGGTTCCCCAAGAAGGAAAAAGACTATTAGTGAGTGTACCTACAATGGAGAAAAGTCATAACTTTGTCCACAAAGAAACCTGGAAGGAAAAAAAAATGTGGAGAGGTGGTATCATCCAGACTTCTCTGTACACCCCACAACAGAGCATCTACTATAGAATCATAGAATCGTTTTGGTTGGAAAAGACCTTTAAGATTATTGAGTCCAACCGTTAATCTAGCACTGCCAAGTCCACCACTAACCCATGTCCCTCAGCACCACAGCTACTGTCTTTTAAATCCCTCCAGGGATGGGGACTCCACCACTGCCCTGGGCAGCCTGTGCCAGTGCTTGATAACCCCTTCCATGAAGACATTTTTCCCGGTATCTAATCTAAACCTCCCCTGGCTCAACTTGAGGCTGTTTCCTCTTGTCCTATCGCTTGTTACCTGCGAGAAGGGACTAACACCCTTCTCGCTACAACCTCCTTTCAGGTACTTGTAGACAGCAGTAAGATCTCCCTTCAGCCTCCTTTCCTCTAGGCTAAACCACCCCAGTTCCCTCAGCTGCTCCTCATCCGACTTGTATTCCAGACCCTCCACCAGCTTCGCTACCCTTCTCTGGACTCACTCCAGCACCTCAAGGTCTTTCTTGTAGCGAGGGGCCCAAAACTGAACACAGGATTCAAGATGTGGCCTCACCAGTGCTGAGTACAAAGGGACAATCACTTCCCTTGCTCTGCTGGCCACGCTATTGCTGATGCAGGCTAGGATGCTGTTGGTCGCCTGGGCACACTACTATACTGCTCCTGAGTCTTAGCCCTGTTCAATACAGAAGATATGACAATTCACTTTTCCCTGAGCACTACCAAATGACAAGATGTTAACCATGATTACAAGTAAGGACACCAATTTCCAAGGTATTTGACATTAGTTTCCCTTGACTGAACTTGTGAACACTCGGGATTCTTGTAACTCAAAATCCACTAGTGCAAGTACCTAGCAAACAAGGGATACACAATTAGCAATTTCCTATGCCAGGTCTAGTTGACATAATGCATCTAGTGTCACAAACAAAACAAAGGACATCGACAAGAATCCAGTTCTCCCTTAGGCCATGAAATCTCCCCTTCCCCTTGTACAAAATTTTGCTTCCTTTACATGCTTTCAATCCATCCCTCTGCACCACTGGAACAGAGCAAACAACATTGCACAAGCTGTGGTAGGGAGAAGGTTCTGGAGAGCTCATAATAACTGCGTTGGAAGACTGCTATTACAAATGCCATGACAATTACAGCACCTGGCAGTTCTGGCATACGTGTACGTGAACACTTAAAGTTGCTTCATTACCCTGCATCAGTGTATTGTTATTATACCTCATTATGATCCTTACCAAAATATACACCTCTACATAAGACAGGGCAGCCACCAGCAGATAATGCTTCTCCTGTTCGTCTAGTAAAGATTACATAGCATGGCATTTCAACAATATTAATCTGCAACGTCCCTCCAGTTCTGTATTCCATCTGAAATGCCAGTCTTGGCCACTGCCAGGATGAGGCAGACAAAGGACTCAGAGCAGATGATACAACTGAGCAAGCAGTCCAAGTTTTCTTCTCATAACAGGGCAAGCTTAAAGGAGGTGGTGAGCAGTACTGACTAGACATTCCCTCTTTGAACTCTCACCAGGCACCTCATGCTCCTGCCTCTGGGGGCACAGCAATTCCCACAGTTCATATGTCTGGCTGTTTGACCCTTCCACCTTGAAGTTCACCCTGGCACCTACTGTCAGCCATCATCTTCCCAGTAGGGTCTTTGCTGTGTGTCAGAGGGATGCTCAAAGTCCAGCAGCTCCTGACAACCTGAACTGGCAAACTGCAGGCCCTTTATCCAGAACCCCTTCCACCACGATTATCCTGAGTGGAACTGCCTGTTCTTCTTCAGCTCCCTTCAGAGATTGTCTCCCTTAGGGAACAGAACCAGGCCTGAGGTTTCAACCCCAGACATTCCCTGTTACAACCTCTCCTCTCAGGCTTTGACTCCCACACTGCAGTAATACTCCTCACCTGGTGTTGCACTGTCACTAGAGCACAGACCCATAACAGCTGGATCAAACTGTGCTGCCTCCTTGGTTGCTCCCACTGATCTGCCAGAGAACCACCTCGCATTCTCACTGCAGGGCTAAGGTTGCAACTAAGAGCAACCTTGTCCTTCTGGAAGACTGCCTCCTGTCTCCCTTTGCCAGAGGCAACTTTGCTAAGAGCGAGCAGACAATGCAGAGTGAGAAGCAGCAGACAGTGTGGATCTTTGGAAGGACCTTTTGAAAAACTTCTTTACGGTGAGGGTGACCGAACACTGGCACAGGCTGCCCAGAGAGGTTGTGGAGTCTCCTTCTCTGGAGACATTCAAAACCCGCCTGGACGCGTTCCTGTGTGATATGGTCTAGGCAATCCTGCCCCGGCAGGGGGATTGGACTAGATGATCTTTCGAGGTCCCTTCCAATCCCTAACATTCTGTGATTCTGTGAAAACGATTAGAAAGAAACAGCACATTTTTGAAGCTAGCTTGTGGGAAAAGGCAAGGAGACTCAGTTAACAAGAAGACAGAAACGGAAATATTAAAGCAGAAGCAGACATTAAATTTTAAAACAGCAGCAGCTTTTCATCAAGAAAAGAAGAAGAGAGATGTGAAATGGGAATGATGCTGCCAGAAAGCACAGACAGAGCACAGGGCACGCTGTAAATCACAAGCTTTCTTTCAGGCTAGTCCGAGGCTGCAGAACAACTCCTTTCTCTCACTCAATCAAGGATTTAAAGTTAATTTCAATCTTCATTTTCCATTCCACTCCCATTTCCATACCTGGAATAGTTCTGGTCCTCAGTAACAAACCAAAAAAAGGTACATAATTAAAAAAAAATAAATAAAACCTTCTTCCTTACTTGGAGGGGACGGAGCAATAAAAAGAAATGCAAAATGCATTATTCAGGTATTTCTCCAAGTCTCCAGCAACAGCCTAAAAAAAATTTTTTTTTCGTTACCAGGAAAACTTACTCCTTCCAAACCAGTCTCCAAACCTGACTTTTAAAAATATCCTCCTCCCATCATCTCTTTAAGTAATAAAAATTACCCTTATATTATCGCTCACAGAAAGCAATGCTATTGGCTAATTTTCATGAATTTATTGTCTTCAGAACAGCTGTTAAGTAGCACAGTACAGTTAGATTCTGTTCCAGATCAGTGTACAGAGACTTAGTCACCTTCCCAAGGTTCCAACTCCTAAAACTTGTGCCTTTACCAACCACAGTCTGTAACACTGATTTTTCAGTCTGTTGGCTGCAGCCCCATGGGATCTCCACAACTATTTGCAGTGAGCCGATAAAATAAAACTAAATAAACTTTTTTCACAGTTTTATATATAAAGGCCAATATCTCAACTAAGTGTTAGGACATTCCACGAACGAAAAAAAATCTGGAAGCCAAACTCCTATAGGAAGAGCTATACTGTACTGCACTTAAGCAGAGATAAGCCAAGTACCAAGGAAACGCAGGCGATTTTAATGAAGTCAGTCTCCACCGTAACACAAGTAAGTCCTCTGTAACATCCAAGGGGTTTTGTTATTTCAACAGCTTTGTTACCTTACCAACTACAACTTTTGTAAGGAAACAAAATAAAAACCTGCAGTTCCTAGTGCCAGCTCAAACCCAAGAAACCTTCCCCGGGGGAAGCCAGTCCAGAAGAACGGACCAAAACGAGGAAAAGCTTCAAACAAACTGTCGTTAGAACAGCTCGCAGCTTCGCCCGGGCTCCACAGCAGCCACACGCACACAGCAGCCAGCCCAAAGCCACGCGTCCCACGGACCCTCCCTGCCGGGGCTCCGCGGCAGCAGCACGGCGCGGCCACGGCAGCCGGCGGAGCACAGCCCCGCCACCGCCCTGCCGGACCCGCCGGCACCCTCAATCCGAGCGGCCCCACGGCAGCAGCTGCGGGAGCCCGGCGTCGCTCCGCCTCGTTACACCGCGTCTCCAACGGGCCGGGCAGCACCGGGCAGCGCGGCAGCAGCACCAGCGGCAGGGCCGGGCCGCCCGCCCGAGCGGCAGAGCACCCACCGGCGCCTCGCCCCGCCCGAGCACTTCGGTCCGCCCGCGCTCCCGTACCTGAGCCCTCCTGCTGGCACCGCCACACGCGCTCCTCGGAGGGGCAGCACCCGCGGGAAGCCGGGACACGGGGGAGGCCACGCTCCGCGGAGGCAGCCGGCGGCAGGCCCGGGCGGAGCGGCAGGGCCGGGCGGAGCGGCAGGCCCCGCCCGCCCGTCAGAGCAGCCCCAGCTGCGCGGCCCCGAGGCCAATGGCTGCGGCGGCCCCCCCGCGCCGCCCGCCCCGTCCCGCCCCGCAGCACGCACACCTTCCCCGGCAGATGATGTAACTCTGCTCCACGTTGCAGCACAAAATCCAGCGCGTTCCAGGCATTAACAACTGTTTTCTGTCTAGTCCCAGACTAGCCCAGACAGCCCCGCCGCAGCACAGGCGGCCCCGCCATCCCCACGCCCAGCTCCCCTGACCTCGGTTCTCCCGGCTCTCCGGTGTGTGCCGGCTGATGCAGACAGTAGCTGAAAGGGATCTGCAGGCAAACTGCTGAGAGCGGCTTTACCTCCTTCGGCCCTTCACCTCCTTTGTTTTCTCCACTGTAGCCCAAACCCCTCCACAGGGGCAGGACTGCTGGCTTTGCTCTTCACTTCTCTCCCACATCCCATTCGCATTCATTTCTAAATTAAGAGACTCATAGAGTCATTTAGGTTGGAAAAGACCTTTAAAGATCCTCGAGTCCAACCATTAACCCAGCACTGCCAAGGCCACCACTAACCCATGGCCCTTAGCACCACAGCTACTGTCTTTTAAATCCCCCCAGGGATGGTGACTCCACCACTGCCCTGGGCAGCCTGTTCCAGTGCTTGACAACCATTTCGGTGAAGACATTTTCCCTAATATCCAACCTAAACCTCCCCCAGCACAACTTGAGGCCGTTTCCTCTCGTCCTGTCACTTGTTACCTGCGAGAAGAGACCGACCCCCCCTCGCTACACCCTCCTTTCAGGCAGTTGTAGAGAGTGAGAAGGTCTCCCCTCAGCCTCCTTTTCTCCAGGCTAAACACCCCCAGGTCCCTCAGCTGCTCCTCATCACACTTGTGCTCCAGACCCTTCACCAGCCCCGTTGCCCTTCTCTGGACTCGCTCCAGCACCTCAAGGTCTTTCTTGCAGTGAGGGGCCCAAAACTGCCCCCAGGATTTGAGGTGCGGCCTCACCAGTGCCGAGTACAGGGGAATGATCCCTGCCCTAGTCCTGCTGCCCACACTATTGCTGATGCAAGCCAGGATGCTGGTGGCCTTCTAGGCCACCTGGGCACACTGCTGGCTCATATTCAGCCGCCATCGACCAACACCTCCAGGTCCTTTTCCACCAGGCACTTTCCAGCCACTCTCCCCCAGCCTGTAGCGGTGCGGAGGGTTGTTGTGCCCCAAGAGCAGGACCCGACACTTGGCCTTGTTGAACCTCACACAGTGGCCTCGGCCCATCGATCCAGCCTGTCCAGACCCCTCTGCAGAGCCTTCCTACCCTCAACCAGATCAACACTCCCACCCAGCTCAGTGTCATCTGCAAGAACTCTTTATCACCGCAATCAGTAGAAACCATAAATCTACAGTTTCTCATCTTGAAAGACACTTCAAAATTCATAGCAGTTCCCCAGTTCAACTCAGATACTAGTTATACTGTCTATACCTGTTTTACCACTGTTATAGTCCTATTTTCTTATTAGAATTCAAACAAATTCCAACAGCACTAATTCTCATGTTGTTGCAGGACAGTATTTGTTGTGGGTTTTTTTTGGTGGGATATTTTTGTTTGTTTGGGGGGTTGTTTATTTTGTGGTTTAGTTTTTAAATCTAATGCATCACCTTCTGGGATCAGGAAACAATCTTCTCTGAAATTCAGTCTCACGACTGTGGAGAAAACCTTATGAAGAGTGAACAATATTCAAGTGGTAGGGGAAGGGTTCAAGACACTTGCAAAAACCTCAGTGTCTCAAGAATTAATAGAAGACCCAACTCACGATTATCTGACATTAAGACTTCACTATCTCCACACGAGGGAAAAAAAAACAACCCCCAAAAAAACCCAAAATAAATACAAGGTCATCACTTTGTGAGAACACTATCTGGAGATCTCCACTTTGCCAGAAGGGGAATTTGTTTTAATCTTCACAATGCACATAAGCCCTGCTCTCCTCTCCTCTGCACTCCAATTATTAGCAAAGATAAACCTGATGTGTACAATTGCAGAATAAAGACAACGCCAACACCAGAATGTTGGTCACTCACTCACAAAAGAGACAGAACAGCAATTAAGGATATATCACAGCAGCTGATTTTTATGTTAAGCCAAGCCTTCATATTGATTTTTGAACAGCCAACAAGAAATAGGAATGCCCTCATTTTAGGCTCACCTGGCCAGTTTTTAGGACATGCAACTTCTTTGAACTGTGCTTCCAAATAAAAAACAACAGGTTCTCCTCAACAGCAGCAGATACTGAGGAGCTGCTTTCCTTTTTCAGACACTGAAAGAGAGGAAAAATTGGTAAGAGAGAACTAAGAGAAACTAAATTCGTACTTTCATTTGCCACATAAAACCAGTAGTTTTTATAGAAGGATGCTTGTTAGTGGCAAGGAATCCTAGGTTTCCTACCTGGTCAGCAGTTATTTACCTCAGTGTACAGCAAGCATAGTAGGAAGCGAGCGATGGAAAACCGGTTTCAGATAGTTAAGGGTAGTGAACATCTTTAGTAATCTTAAAGAGTTCCATCTTCAAAAAAGGCATGGAACCATCCTGATGGTATTAACAATCTGTGTAGGCAGACATGCTACAGTCCACCTTCAGTCCTAGACACAACTGCAACAAACAGGTGTATCTCTGTGCAGAGACTTTTTTTCCTTCACCTAATTAAAAAAAAAACCTTTAAAAAAATCACACAGAGCAGCTGCTTTAATTAAGATTATTAAGGAACATAAGGACACGGGTGAACTGAATCAAGCTCTAGACCTCACTAAGAAACCTCAAGATAGGGTTAGTTATCATCTTTCAAGCATTTCCTTCCTTCTAACATCATCTCTCTACTCTTGCCTGCTTCCTTCTACCACCTGTTTTCAGTACTGAGCAGAAAAACATCAGGTTCCGTGAGCTGTTAAGGACAAAGATGACAGAACCAGCATCCCAGTTCTGTTCCAGTTTCCCTACAGCCATCAAAGGAAGGTTATACAAGTGCCAAAGATCATTCAGGAAAAGCAATGGAGGCTGAGTAAAAATTTTGTAATAGCTATGGTTAGTAGAGTGACAATAGTGCCATTAGGCAACAAGATGCAGATCAAGTATCTGGACACATGTTCATATCCAGGACAAACTGCAGCCAGGGAAATGCAAGGATAGAACGGAAAGCAGTCTGAAAAATGTAGAGTGAAGTCAGTGCTCTTGTTTAATATTTCAGGAGAAAGACTTCTACATTTAGTGCCCTGGGTGTCAGCCTCCCTTCCAGAACCTCTTACAGAAACTTTAGTTGCACTTCTTTGCCCTACAGAATTTTTTTTTTATTCATACACCTTCCATATGCAAAGCCCCATTGTGGAACCTCTTCCAACAACTGCCTTCTGGCAACAGTTAAGCCAGCCAGCAACAACTCCCTAAGAAAAACTAGGGAATATTCACCAACTGGAGGATTTATTTCTAAGCCCCTGTTCTATAATTTCTCCAAGAAGAGCACGACTCAAAACAGCATTCATTAGCATCTCACAGGTCAGCACTCCCTCCAGTTCCTTATTTTTAAGCCATTTGCCTTTACCTGCCTTTCCTTTTTTATTCTCTGCCCTCACAATGTGTTTCCCTCTTCTTTTGGGGTTGGGGAGAAACAAGACGGCATTCAGTTTCTATAAAGCATAAGCTGACACCCAAATCCTAATGGCAAAAATAAGAAAAAAAATAGTAGAACAGCAGTCTGTCAGATGCCCAGATAAAGTACATGGGCAGGACAAGAAAGCAATTAAAACTACCTGAATACTCTTCTGGCCTCCAGCTTTGTGTGGCTCTGGGGCTATTTACTTTCTCCATATGACTCATGATTTTACAGACTTGTAGTGTACCCACCCTCTCATTCCTCCCTCTGCTGTGATGCTCAAGTTGTCCCTAAACAATTCTAGCACCAGAAGTGCACCAGTTTTGCCACCCCTCCTGCTCAAAGCTGCAGCTCCCACCCTCTTCCAAAAAAACAGCTTGATCATGGTAATGTTCTGGCCAAAGACCAACTGACCCACCTGCCTATACAATCATGTGAGTAGTAGCACCAGCAAGAGAGAAGGACAGCAACTCCTTAGACTACACTGCCACTAGTAAATCAGTATAACATGCTCTTGCTTTCCTCACATCAAGGCTATTTCATATATACAATCATCTCCATTGCTCTTCCTCCACCTCCCTGATTATCCTTAACAGAGTACAGCATGTTACCCAAGAGAGAGTCCAGAACTGCAGAGTACTCAAGCTTGGACAAAGCAAGGATTTACACAGTGGCATGATATGGTCTTTTATTCTGCACTTCATTTCTTACCTGATAATTTCTACCATTCTATTTGCTTTTTGACTTTCGCTACACTTTGAACTGACTTTTCAGAGTATCATCCACAGTGACTCTCAGATGTTTTCTTCCCTGGATGCTGCAGAAAAACATAAAAATAGCATCGCTTTCGTATTCCTACCAATACAACACACCACAAGAGCAGCTGAAAAATTATTGAGGCTAAGCCTGAAAGATGCTCACTCTACTATTGAGTACGCTTCTTATAACAACGCTGGAAAGAGTGGCTTAGAAAAGGAAGGTAGTAAGCAAACACACACATCAGTAAAGCAGTTAACACAACAAAAATTATTCACGGACACAAATACAGAAGAGGTAACCTACTTTGTAAAGTGACTAAATATGAATACTTTACTACAGAACCGGGAAGGAGAAAACTTTATTTTAACCCTTTACAAATGGCTTCTCAGTGTCATCAAGAGCAAATCTGAGAAGAGAAAGGTAAACATTTCCAAGTACCCATCATTTTTTAGGGTACAGAGTCAGCACAGGTATAAGCATTTATGGAAGCATTTTAGTTATTTTTCATTTAAGAAAATAAAACTGTTCTTGACTTCCTAGTACAGAGACGCTTGCCAAAGGCTTTTGGAAAACTGTAAGGTTTGCTCACTAGGTCTCCTCTATCTACAGTTTTATTACTTCTTTCAGAGAGCTGTCAGGTTTCTTAAAAAAAACTCTAATCTGATCCTGTTTTATCTCCTGTGAAGAAACACTAAGCGAACAGCAGAGGCTTATCACCAGGGGCTAGGTCAAAACCTAGGTAATAACTTTTATGTATCACGCAAGTGTCAGGAGGGTTTAAATATTTTCTTCGGGCATGGAGAAATCTTGTACGTTGACACAAGAGACGAGCAAGGAAAATGAAATCTCAAGCGGGGCAACAGCTCTGCTCTCACAACGCTCCAGGAGAATGAGGCCAGCGCAGCTCCTATCAACGAGTCCAGGGCTTGCAGCGGTCCGAACCGCTATTTCACTCTGCCAATAACTCCACGCCGTAGCAACGCTCTGTAGCCGTCAAGAAAACCTGAACCCAAGCGTACAAGGCTCTGCAAAGCCGGCGAGGCCCAGAACAGGGCACCAGGGGCGGGCAGCGCCGCAGCGCCTGTACGGGCGCCACCTCCACAGGCTCAGGGCCGAGCTCGCTTCTTTTTCCCCCACGGAGTCCTCGTCCCTCTGCTGCGAGCAACACAGCAACCGCTCCCGGTCCTCCAGTGGCAGGAGAGGAACCGGCAGCAGCCGCCCTGGCGGAGCGTCGGCGGAGGGCACGGCACGGCCCGGCCCCGCGCCGCTCGCCCCTCCGCCAAGGGCGCCGCGGCTACGGGCGGCCGCGACAGCGCGCCCCGCCTCCGCGACCTGCCGAGGCGGCAGGACCAGCGACCACCCCGGCCCCCCGGCCGAGCCTCGCCGCGCCCCCGGGCGCAGCCCCGGCTCCCCCCCCTGCCCCTACAGGCGGCCGCGGCACCGGCACCGCGCACTCACCGGCCGCCTGCCGCGTGACGCCCTTCCGGGCCCGCCCCCGGAAGCGCGGTGCAGGCCGGGAGGCCGCTCAGGCTGTAGCCGGGCCGGGCCGGGCCGGGCTGCGCCGGGGCCCCAGGCGGTGAGGGCCGGCCCCGTTCTGTGTGTATCTGACACACGAGCCTGCCTTGTGTGTGACACTGTCATGCTGCTGCCTGATACTCGATTGCAACAGAGGCCATTTAAGTTCAAACAGTGGGGAAAAACACAACGTGACAAAGCAGACACTGGAATAAACTGTCACAGGAAAGGGGAGACTCTAAACCCCCAGGCGTGTGGTGCGGTATGGCTAGAACTGAACGTGCCTTACGCCAGGCTAGACCAGGTTAGGGACAAGGCGCTTCCCAGCTCCATTTCCTGCAATGAGGAAGTGTCAGAGGAGCCAAATGTGTGCTAGAAAACATGACACGTTGGAGGTTAGGGATGCGACAGAGAATCACAACAGTAAGGTGATGCATTCTTATAGCATTCCCCTGTATTTGCAGCTCATAGAATGAAAAGAATCTCTATTGACTCTGTGATTCTATATCTATGTAGTCACCTAACTGAATTATCTCAATAATGCAGAAAACAGATGCCAGATCCTTTGCATTCAAGCCATATCCTGACACACTTGGCAACGTGATGTCTGGCAAGTTTCTCCAACTAACCCTTTGTTCCATTCCATTACTGTCACCTCTAAATTAATTTCCTGGATACCACAAATTCAGGAGCATGAGAGGACACGTGACATACGCTACAAACGTGTTTTGCTAAAAGCTTTGCAAAGGTACTAGAGGCACAGTTGAGAAGCCATGTCTAAAATCAAAGCTTGTTGCTGTACTGGTAGCACCAGCCATACTAACACTAGAACGCACGTGCGTTCAGACTGGCTTTCATCGGCTGCCCCAGAATCAGAAGCAACAAGAGCAGCAGATACTTGCACAAAATTGTTTCCAAGCTAATAAACCATGCAAACAATCAGAATGTTAAATATGTGACGTTACTCCATAATCTGCATGTTTTAAATGAGTCGTGGTTTTGTTTTATTCAGGTTATCTCCTTTGATATCCTGACTAATTACAAGTTTTTCAGTTTATTTTTGCACTCTTCTGTTTAATTTTGTAATGAGGAAGGCGAATAAAGTTGCTATACACAGTATATGTACAAAAGCAACAAATACATTTTGTTAAAGGGAGACCAGATGTCTCTGACTTTCTTGCCCATTATTGATTCCACTGGAATTCACATTAGATCGGGCAGATTTTTCCATCATCCGAAGAATTTAAATAATAAATCCTTTGCTAAAAAAAATACACTGTTGTCCAACAACCTCATGGAATGACTGAGCCGATTTCCATAGCCTGTGCGATACAGTGGGGCAGACGAGATAATCAGAAGATCACCTTCAACCTCAAAAACAATAAACTTACATTCTGGTCCCAGAGACTGAGCCAGCAGTAAGGTACTGCAGTAAGCTTCAGTCTCATAATACAGCTACAAAGTCTTCCTAAAATTCTTCCATTTATCAGGAAGGAAGCTGTTGTGACAAACAACTGAAATTCAGTTACATTTCAGAGGATGAGACATTTGCAATTAATTGCTAACGTAAACAGCGATTAAACCACAAAAATTTCAATTGAATATCTGTATTTGAAAAGACGTAGAAAAATAAGAGTTGAAAACCATCACAGAGGCATGGTTGTCATGTAACAAGGACAGGCTAAAGGCGACAGGCAGACCTGTCTACTCATAAAATAGTAATTCAGGCCGCCTGGGAGGGCTCCTGTATTTTGACTGTTCAGTTAGTTGAATGTAGAAAAATCGGGTGCTTCTCCAACAGGAAGATGACTGAATGCAGTTCCAAAATGCTTGGATTGAACTCTCTCCATGCCCCTCGGTTTAGAAAGCATTTTTGGTTTCTGGGAACATGGAATATTCATTTTAACATCCTCCTCCTTGTGCCTCATTAATGCAACTTCTCTTGATCCTCTTGATCTCAAGTGTTTCACTGCAGTGAGGTTCACAGATGGTGCATGTGGAAAATAGGGGCATGCGAGAGCACAGGACAGAAGCTAGTTGTGTGGCTTAATCCAAGAACAGAAGGCACATAGATATCACAGGCACAGTATAAGAACCTGAGGAGAAAAGTCTATGGTCTGGATCGTACTCTGAATGTATCAATTCACTTACCAAACTTTAAGTACAAGCCCAACTTAACTTTTCAAAAAGCAGAGAATACCAGACATTATTAGAATCAACAAAGAGTAGCCCGCCAGATCTTCTCTATAACTTCTTTCCAAATTCAGTGCCACCTTGAATGGGAAAAAGATGTCAAATGGGAGTTTCCAGTGCATTTGAGGCTGGCCTCGTGGAGGTTCTGGCCATTCCGTCATGTCAGTGAAGGTGACAACAGTTGTCAAAGGTACCGTGCTTCCACTTAGGAGCTGTAACGAGAAGGGAAGCACGAATAGTTTAGCAAGCTTAATACAAAAGATAGATCTCTCCTCGATTTGCTAATGGAGACCCACTGCAGATGACTGGCAAGCAAGATGTCTTTAGGACGGCAGGAGTTAAGTGTTCCAGATATATTTTTTACTGGAGTAACTCCTCTTTCCCAAAATTGATGCTTAGCTGGTAAATCGAGGGCACAGGTCTCAGGGAAGATCAGTAGCTACTATGGATCATATATTACAGATCTCCAGAATGAAAGCAGTGGCTCAAGCTCTGCTACAGTAAGCCTTCTATTCAGAGGAAAGACATATCAGCTAGTTGGTAATAAGAACAGAAGAAAAGCTAGCTTTATTTTTTATAAAATTAGGTATTTTATGTAAGATAAGATCACCCGGCCCTTTGAACAGGTGATTGCTGCCAGAAATAGACAGGACTGCCACAAGATTTGATCCTTTCAATAAAATAAAGCAGGGATCCAATACAACAATAAATTTATTTCTCACCTTTCAGGGTATTGTTTCAGAAAGGAGACACATTGGTAGGTCAGTTGGTAAAGGTGGAACAGGGGCCTCAGTTCCTTTCTGTTTACAACAGAACGCTGTGAGACAACTAATGCACTCACTCCTCAAGCTAGGTGGAGTTTCATGGCTAGCTTGGGCTGATCTGAGACCATGCTGCTGCCAAAAGAGCACTCCCTGCCCTGGCCTCCCAGCTCTGCATGCTAACCTCAAGAGGGAGGGAGTATGCTGGCAGCATACCTTCTGTGCTTGCGCTGGTTTAAGCCAATTGTGAAACCACCACCTCATTCACTTCCCTGGAAACAATTTGGAAGATTGCCTTTAGAGAAGAGTTGTGCAGGAAGCACTCGAAAAAGTTCCATGACAGAATTCACGACACTTTTAAGAGAAAAGTGCTGAGATGCCTGTTGGGGAGTTTTTGTGGTACCTCTTAAAAACACTTTTGTGCTTAAATGGAAAAGAAAAATGTAATGAACAATGCATTGGGCAGAGTCCTACCGCAGTACGTGGTTCTACATGGAGTCTGCAAAGATGAATCATGAGCAGATTCCTTACATACACTGGCACCAGCACCAGTCCTGAACGGTCAGCACGGGGCACCTCAGCCCAGCTCTGCTGCCCAAAGGTGGCCCCTGAGCTTGGGCCCCTGGGCGCTCCCATTCCAGGAGGGTTACAAGGCAATGCTGAGGCTGTTTCTTACCAGCAAGGGAAACTTCACTCCCTTGCAAGGAGTCTGCCTCTGGCACTCCTGCTTCCAGCCAGCTTAACCCCTTCTTGCAGTTGAGCCTTCTTGCCCTCTGTGCCAGATCATTCCTCGGTCACAAATCACCACTGCTGAGCAGTTACAATTAGAATTTCCCCTTCATTCCTGATAGATATAAGTTCTTCTATCAACGAGTAAACACACAGTAGGCACAATCACCTTAGTCAACAAGAAGCCTCAAAATGATTCTGGCTTTGTGTCTGGACCTTCAAAATCTGACTTAAAATCAGAGCGATTAGTGGGGGAAAAAACCCATACACAGCTCCTCCTCAACAGCTGAGAGAAGGCAGCCACAGGCAACTTCCAGCATGCTCCTGTATAGCTCTACATCATTTAAGATTGTCCTGTATTTTCAGGAAGTCCAAATACAACTGTGACCAGATGTTGTGGATGGGTGTAGAAAATGGGATGTCTTTCCTGGGTTGTGTGTTTTCTGGTCAGTCGCTAAGGCAACTCTCCAGTGACACAGTGTGGTCTAGAGGAAAAGGTTTTCTCCGAAGAATGGATAGTTCTCACACAGAGACTACGTAGGCCTAAAACTGGATTTTAACTGCTGGGTATGGTACTGACTGGTACCTTCACTAAAATGTCTCTACTAACAACCCCAATTTGTGGATTGCCACTGATGAAGTCGGTATGATTTTAATGGTGTGTTTTTTTCTTGCTGCCAGAAACTTGCTTTCTTATCATTTGCTTTGCAATATACCTTAACAGCTGTAATTAGCATCAGTTGCTCAAGCAGATGAAATCTGAATCTCCTAGTTCTTGATTGGCTAATCCTTACTGAGGGATACGCACCCTGTACTTCTACTAGGAATGCAAGTTCCCCGCCTCAGACAGAAGTTTGTTAATGGAGCCATGTAACACCTCAGATTTAGAAAAGATCTTCGTGGGCAGGGGTGTCACTTTGCCTCAGGGCAATATATGTTTTACAAGGTGAGTATTTTCCTATCATGTTCTTTTCATGTATGTTGCAAGAAGGGAGGACAAAGAGGTACCATGAGACACATCCAAACAAGTGATGTAAAATCTCATTTAGACTGAGTCTGAAGTTCAAAGAGTAGTAACAGATCAGACACTTGCCATGTCATACCTCACTGCCATGAGGATGCCATGGGCAGGTGTCATCTGCTCCCCCTAAAGCCCTTGCAGAGAAGTACAAGCCTTGAAATACATGTGCTGCCCAGAAGACTTTGTGATGTCAGGAATCCGGCCTTGCACCAAAATCAGATCCACTGACACACACTTGAAAAAGACTGTTCATTGTCCTTTGTGGACCTCTTAGCTCCACCTTCCTCCTGACATCATAGAGTCATAGAATAGTTTGGGTTGGAAGGGGCCTTTAAAGGTCATCTAGTCCAAGTCCCCTGCAATGAGCAAGGACATCTTCAACTAGATCACATTGCTCAGAGCCCCCTCCAACCTGACCTTGAATGTTTCCATCATGTAATCTTCTCTTAGAAACCTGCTTTCTGGCTTACAGCCTTTCCCCCTAAAAAGTTGGTGACTTCAGAACTCCTAGAGGAATAGAAATATTTTCTTGCACACATTATCAGCATGCTGTGGAGTCTGTGAAATATAAATCAACTCAAATTCCGTATCAAGGCTTTAAGAGACAACTAGATAAACATGTAGTTACTGAATGTTTGTAACTACAACTTTATACCAAGCACAATGAAAAGTATAAAGTTTGAGTCCTTAAGTGGCAGAAGGTGGTTTGGGGTTGGAAAGAAGGTACCTTTTCCAGTGGTACAACTGATTGAGGACAGTACTGATAAGACCATAGAACCACCTTCCTCTGTGGAGCTGTTAAATACCAGCTCTTGCCATTGCAGCCAGACCACTACTAAAGTTCAGTAAATCTCAACTCAGTAATATCAAGACCATTTGATTCCTTGGTTCTTCAATAATCTGTGAATGCCATTTAATAACCTCTGTGTGTGAGGGAGGGGTTTTAAATTCCGTACCTTCAGGGGATGACACTGATAGAAGTACCGTGCACCCAGTATTTGAGCTTGTGGGTTGGACAGGAGGCCCACCTTAGTCCACAATATCTGTATCTCCAGGGTCACAGGTACCATGCAACAGGAAGTGCAATTCACAGCCTGAAAATAAAATATACGCCAAACATCTTAATAGAGTATTTTAAAAGTGAAAAAGGACCGTTATGGTCAAAGTCTAATATTTTGGATAGCATAGGTCACAGAACCTCAATCAGTCACTGCAGCACCAGCCCTGTAACTTCTGGTCAGGTCAACTACCCATTTTAGAGCTATGTCCATCTCGTTGTCAACTCATTTCCAAACAGAATTTGTCTCAGCTGTACAACGTGGATTTTGCATTCTATTAGGCCATCTCCTTACAGATTAATAATTATTAAAATAGAATTTCCCTCCTCCATAAGTACTTGGCTCTCAAACTTTTACCCTTATTAGGTAATATATAAATACCCCTGGAAACTGGAAAATCAGAAAGGATGATAATAATAAAAGCATCAAATTAACAGGAAGTAACCAGGTAGTATTCGTTCTAAAAGGCTGTCAGAAAACTAGGTAATACAACACTGGATTCAGTATTAAACTCTTTTCCCCATTTAAATACTCTTTTTGCCCACTTAAATAGCAGGAACAGGATTCAAGAGATATTATATCTGTCGGGGTTTTGGGTTTTTTTTGTTAAGTATCCTAATAATATGGACCATAACAAGAATGACTGCTTACAGGCATTAAGACCCCTGAGAGTCAGTGGATCATCACACAAAGAAAGTAAGCCCAGATGAACCCCAGATGAACAAGCTGGTTCTTTTTTTTTTCCCCATGCCCGCACTTCCCCAAGGCAATACAAAGATACGAAAGGAAAAATATTCACAGCTGGTCTTTTTGCATTCATATTACCTGCACACTGCAGTTCTGAATCAGAATGGTCGTCCACTCTTCTGCCTGGGTTGAATGAGCGCTGCCAGTTATAGCAATGTCCTCTGCTCTGTTCACCCCCTGAAGAGCCTCGTATAACTTCTGCTGGATGTAACTACAGTTACTTTCTTCTAGTACTGGGGACAAGCTGGAAATGAGAAAATAACAGCCTTGACAAAGTGATTTCCAGGACAGGAAAAAAAACACTATCAACATCCTTCCTTCGTAATGAGTATTCCTTCCACTCTCGTAATAAATCACAAAATCATTCCAGAAGTATTGGCATTAAATGTATGCAATTTCAATCCTCTCTGCAATGAGAAGGGAGAAGAACATTGCAGGGTAATACATGATAAAGAAAACTGACAGCTCTTTGGCCATCTTATCACATCAGTGGTTGTATGCCTGCCCTGTCACCAACAAAAGAATGGTCCAAATCATCAAAACAATCACTTTTTAAGGTTCCATTGTAAGTCACTCTTCAAATACAAACTCTACTCTTGCCCAAGACATGTTGCCAGACTACAGCCTCAAAATGTCCCAGAAGACCTTCACATTGTTCTAGAGGTCCACCATCTCTCTGATATTCAAGTCCTCTTAGGAGTACATGAAAGATCTGTAGAGACCCATTGGTGACCTCGGGGAAGGACCTAGGCTCCACAGCAGTGCCTGAGAGACTACGGAAAAACATGCTGAGTGAGTCGACGCCTTCCAAATGTGTCAGGAAGGGTGACTGCAGGGTGTGTGGTTACCTGAGCTTGCAGCCTGTCCTCATATTTCTTCCAAATTGTACTGTGTGTCTGAGGAACTGTGAACAACTTCCATCACCTTCGCTCCGTAAAATGCTCATCTGACAGACTGCACATCAAGAAGCCAAACAAAAGCATAAACAGACAGTATAGGACACCCAACTTGTATTTAACAATCCTCTCACCCCACATTCCTCCTTATCCTTATCACAGGACTGCAGTTCAGTTGTGACCAAAAGGCCTCTGATGGCTGCAATGTAATACTGAGGTATGCCCTCACAGGTAAAGGTAGAATCTCAAAAGTCCAGACAGTAGAGTACCAAAAGTCAATAAACCCAGTGATAAACAAAATTTGATGGCAGAAAAAAGATACATGCTGAATTGCACCATTGTTTGCAATCAGCAGTGGTGCTCCAGTGATAAAGCCAGGGTTTCCACTTCTAGGCAACATATGAGAAAGAGTCCTGGTCTACAAAGAGGCAAAGTGAAGAAAGAAAGAAATAGGAAAATATTAGCAATAATGAGATCCATTCATCTCAGAAGATCACATTCACATTCTCAAAAATGTAAATTCATTTTTTGAATGACTGAATATTATGCACTACTAAAACCTCCATTGTTTGTTCCCAAATCCTCTTTCTTACTTGGCAAGTTCATCTGGAGTCCAGGAGGTAAAGAGCTAAATGTCAGTACCCTGAAACGTGGATACTACACCAGGACAGCTCTTGAGACAATGCATTCCTGTTGGTCAGCATGTGTCTCTAAGGAAGTGAGCATATCAGTCTGGGCAATTCGACAGATGATCTGCAGAACAAACCCTGCCCTGACCCTGATCCTGAGTGGCAGATTCCACTTGTAAATTGTTTTATGGGGAGAGCATCTAGGGGTAACTTCAGGAAGGTTGCACTGCACACTTGTCAACCCCTGAGGTCACCACTTATCCCACTTTACATTGTCTCTGTGGAACAAGGCTTATATGAACTTCAAGACACATTAGTATTTCCTAGATTTCCATCCCCTCCATAGTAACTCTTTTTCCCACTGCATGGACAAAGATAAATAAGTACCTGGAATAAATTTAGCAACTTTGTTCACAAACACTGAACATCTCAGATACAGTACCAGCTCCAACCTATTCCTTCACAACACCATGCTGGTGACCCTGGTATCATCCTCTCCCCTTCTCCCCCCACCAAAAAACAACCCAAACCAAATGAAAACAACAGCAAAAAAATAGTCAGATAAAAATAATCAGCCCCTTTAAAGTTGTGCAGTGCAAGACTGCATGCCTGCACTGAGCCTGAATTTTTCTACTAACACGGTTTACTTGAGACCAGAGCAGTGTCCTCTCCTTCCTTCGACCACCAGCTGTGTCCCAGGGTTCTGTTACTACCATACCACAGTGGCACTGCTCTAATCTTCTCACATCTCATCTGTACAAAACCGGGTCACAACCTACAGACTACAAACTTGGTAAGAGCCCAGGGAGGATGGAGGCACTGACCCAGAAGTGCAAAGTGAAGTGCTGCTGCAGAGAGGATCCTGAGTTCCCAGAGACGTTGCTCACTTTGAACCGGACAGAAACACTCTGAATCCCACGCGTGCCACTGAATTCTATCTCATATATCACCTGAAAGTCCAGTTCAGAGAAGAATCAAGAGGCAGAGTCAGGTAATAGGGCAATGACTTTAAGTAGCGTTGAGCTGCTCAAAGGACTCAGATACCTCAGAAACAACATTGGTACATGCGTTGTCCTTCATGTGGGGAGCTCCAGGTGGTGCGACCGCGGTGACCTTTACCTGGAGGCAGTAAAGCATATCAACAATTACCAACTGTTAAAAGCAGTGTGCCTTTCTTACTCTTTTCCACTGCTTTCCATCCAAGTCAGATTTACCTTCCTGCTGTAGCTGTGATCTGTGAACACATCAGCCTGCTCCAGATGCACAATTTTTTCTAAGAAAACAAGCTACCTCCCTGACCCCAGCCCTATCTATGCCCATTCATTTAAAAGCACATCTTTCCTTATATCCCTTTTTTTTTTTATAATGTCACACTTTTATCCAAAAAATCTTGTCTCAGACACGGAACATTCCCATTCTCCCAAGTTCCCCACCCATGGGCACTACTATGAATGCCTAAGATTCCAGATATATTTTATTTCAGAAGCAGGAATTTTTTTCATTGGCAATAGAGACTGACCTTCATGGACTCCATAATGGTGTCATTAATTGGGACCTGGGGAAAACAAACAAACCAAGATATAATACCAAAAAACCAACCGATTTTCTGGGTTTGCAAGTGCCTAAAGTAATGAAACCATCACTAAATAAAGCCTACATATTATATTGACAAAAATTACTTTGTTTATTCCAGATGTGTAAAACTTGTCATCAATTTGTGATCTAGAAATCACAGACACAATCCACAGAAAGAATTTTAGAGCATCAGAAGACAAATTTTACTCTTGGCCCTGCTAATGACCTGCAGAACGCACACACTTTAAACTATCAGCACCTTTGATCCATTCCTGGAGCTCCCCCTTCTGCAATCAAGTAATTACTTCAGCTTCCACTTAAGGAAAAATTAAATGTTGGCCACAGTGACAAAAGCAGGCCCTGAAAACATGAGTTACATTTGATCAACAGAAGACCCTCTACTACAGTAATGTAGATTTAGATTTCCAATATAAGGGTAAACTGAGTCATTAGCCTTAATAAGGTGTTAATATCTACACTGCTGTTTTATCTTGGAACACCAGAGAAACTGTAGAAGGCGAGAGGAGATACTTTAATGTTAAGATCCAGGAAGACCTGCATGATGAACCCAGAACAATAAATCGGTTATTTTGAAATTATTGTCAGGATAAATACTGGAGAAATTGATATGGAATTACATCTGTGAATGTAAATAAAGCTAATATTCATAACTGGCCTTCAGTGTGATTTTAGAGGTAACATACTGTGTAAAACAAATCCTCATTCTTTACTAAGAACATGCGTTGCTTGGTTGATCGAGTTGATGGGACAGACAGAAACACTTTGATAAACAGTCTGTTTAAAATGCGAGAGAGTTCTAGTCAAACCATTAAAACTATTCAGTATCAATGAAGTACCTGTTAAATGCAACAAGAATTTGCTAATAACTGAAATTTATTGGAAAGTACTTCGAATTGAGGGATTATCCCTGATCATGACATTTTTAACAGGATTTCCAGCAAGAGGGCCTTAACGATCGGGAGATCAGGGATGACATGCCAGATGATCTTTAGTTTTCCAGGTAGCTGAAGTTGCAATGGGAAGTCAACCAAATTGGATGCTGAGCAAAAGGAAGAAATACAACACACACCTTTAGCACAGTGAAGTCACGGTAGTAGGAGGCGGCATCTAGGGCAGGGTCAGTAACGCAGCTCTTGCTCAAGTTAGCAAAAATCCGAGTACAGCTTGTGCTTTTACTGTCCAGGAAGCCTGAGTTAAGACATGACAACACATAAAACAGAAGCAAACCACCCTGAGAAATTCTTCCCCCTTTACTAACCAGCAGGATTTCCATCAACACAAAGTCCACTGGCTCCCATTCTCAATGGCTGTCTGAGCGTGCTCAGTACAGATGACGAATCGAAGTAGATGAAGATTGGATCACCAGCCTGAAAAGAGAATTTGGAGAAATCACAGACAAAGCGACTGTGGAATACTAAGGCCAAGCGCAAGGTGATGACATCATCAGGGCACAGAGGCAAATTTATAGTGTACACACAGTTTTGTCTAAAGGGCTGTCCAAATTTTTAAATACGAGAAAACTAATCAGAAACTTTTTACACAATAAGGAATGAAAAGAACTGAGAGATAATATGGATTACAGGTAGAAAAACAAGAATCTTCCAATCTGTTCTCATTCGATCTCATTACAGAGAGCTTTCATAAAAATGTACCTGCACACTGATTGCTATTTTCTTTCAACTCACCCGGTAAAAGGCAGAGAATGATGGCTGGACTTGTGATGGTGCTACGAAAGAGTGTCTGCCATACTTCTCTAAGAACTTCAGAAAATCAGATTCTTTGATATCCTGAGGCTGTTGGAAATAGTTCAGCTTTGCTAAAGGTTGAAAAGAGAAAAATATCAAATTACCAGAAAAGACAAATCTAAGAAGTAAATATTATGCCAATATTTTTAAAAGGAACAACTTCAGTAATTATAAGCTAGATAGTGCCTTATATTAATTAATCCACAGTAACACTGCTAACAGGCTAATATGAGCTATGAACAGGATGATATCATAGAATCATAGAATGGTTTGGGCTGGAAGGGACCTTAAAGATCATCTAGTTCCAACCCCCTGCCACGGGCAGGGACACCTTCCACCAGACCAGGTTGCTCCCAGCCCCATCCAACCTGGCCTTGAACACTGCCAGGGAGGGGGCAGCCACAGCTTCTCTGGGCAACCTGGGCCAGGCTCTCACCACCCTCACAGCAAAGAATTTCTTCCTCGTATCTCATCTAAATCTCCCCTCTTTCAGTTTAAAACCGTTCCCCCTTGTCCTGTCACTCCATGCCCTTGTAAAAAGCCCCTCTCCAGCTTTCCTGTAGCCCCTTCAGGTACTGGAAGGTGCTAGAAGGTCTCCCCAGAGCCTTCTCTTCTCCAGGCTGAACAGCCCCAACTCTCTCAGCCTGTCTTCATAGGAGAGGTGCTCCAGCCCTCTCATCATCATCGTGGCCTCCTCTGGACTCACTGCAACAGCTCCATGTCCTTCTTATGTTGGGGGCCCCAGAGCTACTGCAGACTCAGCACTGCAGGAGGGGTCTCAGGAGAGCGGAGTAAAGGGGCAGAATCCCCTCCCTCGCCCTGCTGGCCACGCTGCTGGGGATGCAGCCCAGGACACGGGTGGCTTTCTGGGCTGCCAGCGCACGTTGCCGGCTCATGGTGAGCTTCTCATCAACCATCACCCCCAAGTCCTTCTCCTCAGGGCTGCTCTCAATCCATTCACCACCCAGCCTGTAGTTGTGCTTGGGATTGCCCCGACCCACGTGCAGGACCTTGCACTTGGCCTTGTTGAACTTCATGCGGTTCGCATGGGCCCAGCTCTCCAGCCTGTCCAGGTCCCTCTGGATGCCATCCCTTCCCTCCAGTGTGTCACCACACCGCACAGCTCGGTGTCATCCCAAACTTGCTGAGGGCGCACTCAATCCCACTGTCCATGTCGCTGACAAAGATGTTAAACAGGGCCGGTCCCAATCCCGACCCCTGAGGAACACCACTCGTCACTGGTGTCCACTTGGACATCGAGCCATTGGTAACTCTTTGAGTGCGACCATCCAGTCAATTCCTTATCCACCGAGTGCTCCATCCGTCAAGTCCACATCTCTCCAATTTAGAGACAAGGATGTCAGGTGGGACAGTGTCACATGCTTTGTACAAGTCCACGTAGGTGACAGTTGCTCTTCCCTTACCCACCAGCCCTGTAAGCCTGTTGTAGGAGGCCACCAAATTTGATGTATCATGAGTACTAGTTTGTACTGTTTCATGGGAAGCAGGTGTTAATACACAAATATGACTTTCCAAAAAGCGTGAAAACTGCTTAAGACAACTATCTTAATACATGCTCTAATTTCTGTAAGATGCCCAAATGAGACACACATGACATTTTAATGAGAAAACACGACCAATACACGAGTTCACTAAAAGCAACATTAAATGGATTCAGAATAATTAAGGTTAGTAAAACTCAAAAGTAAATATGAATAGGGAATGGGCATCCTAAAAAACAGACTTTCTATTGGTATCCCACAGCGATGCATTCCTGACCCAGTGTATTCAGCACGGTTACAATGTTATAATGTATTAAATTATTACTGCTAAAACACTAAGTCATAAAATGGCAAATTATTAGAGACATACTACGTAGACTCATCCTAATGGACTTGTTCGAACAATAAACTTTATAATACATCCAAATAAAATGTCTTACAAGGTTCGAGGAATACAGATCACAGCAACACCAGGAGTGAGTGGCAGTATCCTCGATTACAGTAGTACCAAAAAGAATTTAGCTAGTCTAGTAGGTTTGGGGGGCAGAGGGGGGGGAGCAGAAAAAGAACTTAAGCTCTCTATGTAATTCTGCTGTTTGAGGGCAGAGCAGATCCTCAGCTGTGCAGAGCAGCAAGCAGAAATAAAAGCTTTTTTATATCCAAATACAGCACTAGTCAAGCAGTCAACTAAATCCTTTAAGGAGATAAAGGCTGCAGGAGTATTAAGCTCCTACAAGATTCACAAAAATAGGTGCACAGAGCAGCTTGCTTGTTATTCACTTGAGGGTATAATCATTAGACTGAAAAAGAAAACACTGGTAGTTGTGCTACTCACAACCATTTATTTTCTTTGGAATGCAGTTCTTCATGTACTCTTCTATTCTCAAAGCTGAATACTTGCTAACGCAGATTAATAACATTACATAATGCAAAATATACCTGAAAGCTGGAAGAAAAGGCCTTCTGCAGCAGAACTTAAGATATTCAAACTGCTTAAGTTTCCAGAGAAAAGACATATATAACTTGTTCATAGTGTAGTTTGCTCAAGAAAGCACGCTAGCTACTAAAGGCTATTTAATCTTGTAGAAAAAGGCAAAAAAAAGAATGTCAGACAATTTAATTTGTCTGAAACCAAACTTTAAAAAAAAAAAAAAAACAGGAGTTGGGCTCGTGGATAATGATTCTTGTAACTTTAAAATGCACTCATATTAGTCCTTCCACTGATTTAGAAGTGGAAATAGCAGCAATATTCTGGCATCTGCAAAGACTAAAGACAAAATTGTTATCTGGAGGAGCTAGTATGTGAAACGTAATGCTTTTAAAAGTACTCTAAGTATTTTGAAAATACCCAGTATTTCCAACTGTCCCTCAGCACTGATCTCTTCCTCTTAATGAACTGTCAGTTGGATCAGCAAGACTGCCTGACTCAGCCAGCTACATGATCTTTAGACAAAAGGAACTGTTGGGGATGTGGCGAGCAGTCACACTGCTCCATTTAGTATCAATACAGCCTAAAATCAGTTTAAGACATGTGAAAGTCCACCCTTAGCACAAGACAGTGAAAAGGCAGTACTGGGGAAAATTGCAAAAGAAAGAATGGGCCACTGAGGGCACAAAAGAAAGAGAAGGTTAGAGGAATGTCAGAGTTGTGAACAGCTGTCAGATGGAGAACAGTATAAAAAAGTGGAAAAATAAAGCAATTGAAGGATGGCAATAGTCAGAAAAATAGACAAGAAAGACGTCTGGATGAAGCACAGGATGTTTTACACTTCAGGAAAGAGCGCTGAAATGGGTACTGCAGTCAAGAAAGAATGAGGACAGTCACGGAAAGAGCCATTAGTGACGTATTGGGTTTGCATGGCAAGGTTTTGGTAGTGGGGGTGATACAGGAAGGGGAGGAGGTGCTCCAGGCACCGGAGCAGAGATTCCCCTGCAGCCGGTGGTGAAGACTATGATGAGGCAGGCTGTCCTGCTGCAGCCCGTGGAGGTTAACAGTGGAGCAGCCATGCACCTCTGCAGCCCATGGAGGACCCCAAGCCAGAGCAGGTGGATGCCCGAAGGAGGCTGTGACCCCGAGGGAAGCCCATGCTGGAGCAGGCTCCTGGCAGAACTCAAAAGAGCAAATGGTAAGTGTTCAAATGTGAGACCCCAGTGAACTGCTGTGAATGCCAGAGCTGGACATCAAATCAGTCGAAGTACTATGTGGAAAGCAGAAAGAAAAAAGTGCTAATGTCATACCCCACAAGGGTATAGGATTACTAGAGAAAAACCATTGCCAGCAGAGAAGAAAGTATGAAAATAAGCATATGAAATAAAGAACCCAAGGTATGATAAGGATATCTTTCTTTCTGAAAGGGATAATAGCAGAATATGTCAAACATCAACCCTTATTTGCTGCTCTAAGTGTAGCAAACTAAGTAAGGTATCTCAGATACAGAAGCAATTGATAAAGGCTGATCTGTGTTTAGCCAGAGACCCTACCCTTAAACTGAGCACAATGATCGTTTTTTTGTTTGTCTTTGGTGATGGGACCCTGATTCACTGTGGTCTCTCTGGAACTATAACAAATAATTAATAACAATTATAACACAGAAGTTTTGAAAAAGGTTCCCTAAGCAGAGGCAATCTATGAATTAAATGTGTGTAAAGAAAGGTTACTTACAGTCATCCAGCTGCACACAGAACAGCAAATCATGTCCACCAGGGCCAGCAATGGTATCGGTAGGATAAGGGGTGTTACTTCTGAACAGGAGTGATTTTTCCACACACACTTGATTCTCAGACCTGCAAAGACAAGCCCCCCCCGCAAACAAACTCTTAAAGAGGCTATTCTTGCATAATTTCATATTTTACATTACTAAATGCCAGCAACAGAACACAGTATTACTTTTCATCAGCTTACATGAGTTATTGTACAATTCGCATTGATAATCAATTACAGAAAGCCTGTCTTGTCATGGTCGTAACTTTGTGGACACTCTTTATTTGTACATTTAAAAGTGACTCTGAAATTCCCTGGAACAAAAAGTGGTAAAGAAATTCAGTGTCTGTGTATCACAGCTCCTCTCAGTCCCCCTCACAACCGCAATCTGCAGACAGGCTTCACCCACAGGGTTTGCTCTGCAGAGAGCTGAAATTGCCTCCCTCACTGACCGCATCTCGCCGTCTGTAATTGCTTTACTGCCTCGCAGTTGTGTATTAAACTCCTTTTTCCTAAGGTAAAGACTTCCCAGTTCCCACCACCAACAGCCTCATCCCAGCCTGACCAAGCGCAGCTCTGCCATCAAACGCTGCCCACGGGAGGCCTCCCCAAGGCCGCGGCTCAGAGCCCGGCCGTGCCCCGTGCCCGGGAAGCGCGGCAGCCGTGGGGGAGCCGGCTCCTGCCCACCTGCTGCCGCCGCGGGGGCGGGACGGGCCGGCGGCGCCCGCCAGCAGCAGGGCCAGCAGCAGCCCGCGGGCCCCGCGCATGGCGCCGCCTCGTCGCTAAGGAACGCGGCCCGCCGCCCTCCGGCCGAGCGGGCCGGCCCCGCGCATGCGCGACCCGCCCCGGGCCGGGGGCGTCCGGCGGGGCGCGGGTCCGGCCCGGCCCCTCGGTGCGCGCTGCTCGTTCCGCGGCTCCCGGCGGAAGGGTTTGCGCTCGCCCAGGCGCCTGCCGGGAGCCGAGGAGGCCCCTGCTGTGGGGACCCTGCGGGGGGAGCGGGAGCGGCGGCGCCGGGGCCCCTGGCAGGCGGCTTTCTCTCCCTTCGCCGGGACGGCCGTGGGTCCGGGTGCGGTCGTCAGGGAGCGCCGGAGACTCAATTCCTCTTTGTCCTTGTTTTCGTTATAGAAGGGTTGACAATGAAATAAGGTCTCCCCGGAGCCTTCTCTCCTCCAGGCTGAACAGCCCCAGCTCTCCCAGCCTGTCTCCAGAGCAGAGGGGCTCCAGCCCTCGGAGCATCTCCGTGGCCTCCTCTGCACCCGCTCTGGCAGGTCCATGTCTGTCTTGTACTGGGGAGCCCCTGAACTGGTTGCAGTTCTCCAGATGGGGTCTCGTAAGAGTGAGAAATTCTTTTTATTATATTAAGCAAGAAATTTTTTTATTTAATAAAAAATAAAATACTTTTATTAAATAAAAAATACTTTTCTACTTTTTGGAGGAGTATTCTAGAGAATGTTCTCCATTTATTTGACTATGAGCTCTCAATATATAAAATATTATATATTGTTCAGCAACTTGGAAGAAAAAATCCTACTAACTAATGACCAAGGAATAAATTACAGTAGATACAGCTTAGGACATATGAGCTCTCTACTAGAAAGACATTGGCACAAGCCCAAACAACAAGAATAAAAGCTTCAGAAAATATTTCATCTACATGGCACCACATCTTTCCCTTGCGCTGTATCCATTCATACAAGAAATATTAAACAGTTAGTGCTATTCCATGTATCAACGGCTTTAAAATAACTTTCTGAATTATGTCGCAGCAACATAACAAATCACATTATCAATTAGCTTTTATAACAGAAATGACATTTCGTAATATATTTGAGCATGAAAAGAATTGGTCAGCTAAAATTTATGTAATCTAAAAAATGTGAGGAGAAAAAAAATCATGGTGAATTTATTGATAATATTCGAGGACACGAACATAATTTGAGTAGTAGGTGGCTGTCCAAGAAAAGTGTGTAGTTTTAAATGGTCTGCAGGGAAGAACTGCAGCAAGTTTGCTACAAAATTATAAAAACAAAACCGAGCAGCTCTGTCATTAGTCGCTGGTGTAGCTGCTCTAAAATTAAACGGCCATAAGCAATCGTTCAGGGGTTTCTCCTCCCACGTGCTGCTTTCTCCAAAGCTCCTCTCAGCGAGCATCTCCCTGCTTTGCACGGGGGTGACCGAGCAGATGCCGAAGCTCAGCCGCTGATGGCCGTGGGCAGGGAACTCGGAGATTAGAGACTGTTGTAAAGATACATTCCCGTGACTGTTTAAGCCCGTTTGCCCGAGTTTGATCGCCAATTTACCGACTGTACAACCTGCTGAGCCTCCCGATCCCTGCTCTGGCACCCTGTCTGACCTGACAGCTGTCCAGGAGTAGGGTGTCAGAGGGGAGCCAGCCGTCCTCTGTGAATGCAGGTCCCTTCCTCTGCATATCGTGGGTGAAAGACCAGCTCAGTGCCTGTAAAGAGCTTTTTAAAGTGCCTCTCAGGTATTAATTCATGCCTCCACCTGAAGTATCTTTATGTGGATACAATAACAGTTACTAGCATGGATTTTAAGAACGTGGTCAAGTTAAAACTGAAGGCATGTTTATGTACCCTGAAATATTTACTAGTATGTGGAAGACCTGAGTCATTACTCAGGTAATGAGTAGATAAAGTATTTCTCTGCCAGTGAGAGCAGAACGGGGGTGGTCTTTAATGAACCTACTAGGTACCATTTTCAAAAGCAGTAGTCACAAAAGTCTTCATTTAAATATAAGAAGAGAGGAAACAATTTTAATAAGTTGCAGCTTTCCAGAGGATTGCCTAAGACTTATGTATGAGGTATAAACCCATTTTACCAAAAAAATGCAGTATGGTATGTTAACAATGTTGCTGGTATGTAAAATATCAATTATAATATTCCCTGAAATCTGAATCTTGCTATCTATTATTTTATAGATGTATTTTTTTAAAGATATGAAAATAAACATTGTAATCACAGTAGGACATCTACTATTGAATGTACTCTTCCACTGCCAAGAGAGTGTACATATACTATGTGTCTCCGTTTAGCCCACACCCAGGGCTAAACAATAACCAGTTGCTCTATCACCCAATGTCCCCCCCAGCCGAGAAAGGGAATTGGGAAAAGGAGGGAGACTCATGGGTTAAAATGTAAACAGAATCAATAGAATAAAGAAACCAATATCAATGCTAATATGAAAGACACAAAATTATACTTAGCTTAGAGTGGTGGCAGGTCGCTCCCGGGACAGCAATCATGGAGAGGATGAGAAAGCAGGAACAGGGCAGGGAGCAGAGCCAAGAGCCCCCTCCCCAGCAGCTTCCCCATTTCTAGTGCCCCTGAGGTCAATGTCCCAGCACACACCTGTGGGCAGCCTGGGGCAGCTGCCCTGGGTTTAACTGCTGATGGCCTCGATCACCAGCCACAGCTGGGCACACACTGGAACAGCGTGGGACAGAAAAGGGGTTCTGTACATTTTATCTGCACAAAACCAGGACACTAAGTCAGTGTTAAGTCCAATACAGTTGAAGCCAACAAAATAAAGACCCCTTTCGGAAGCAAAGCCTGTATCTTAGGCTAAGAAGACACAAGAAATTAAAAGGGAAATAATCTTCAATAATCATAAACTTAAGCCTTAGTGTTTTGTGTCACCATCAGCAAATGAAGATGACATTAATAGAAATTCTGTACATTGACTAGCTTTCTGAAAATTTTCAAATGTAACATCCCCCTCTTTTCACTTACCTTTTCAGTTTAGCGGCCGTGTCCATTACTATGGGACATATTTAGGGAGATATTTCTTTATCACTGAATTACTGCTGTGAGTTATTTTTCCTTTGTTTCACATAATGCTTCAGCCTGACACATGAGGGCAGAAGAGGGAGAAAACTGGCAAGATGAAACTGAGAGCGAGAGAAGTACTAAGCTCTAGTACTACGTTCTTTGCTGTAACTGAATGTTCGTGACCTATCACTTTTCTTGATGGTCTCATACTGGACACTGACCTTTTGAAATTGTTAGGAGAAACTAGATGTCCACAAAGATGAACAGCTTTTCCAGAAATCTCCAACAGGGATGCACTAATTAGGAATTTGTGTTTATTTTCTGAACATACACCTGAAAATATTTTTTATAAAGTTCTGTATTTCCTTCTAGCCTTTTCAATGACTTAATTGTTCCTCAAGTGGTCGTGAACCTGATCTTCTTACAGTGGGAGGGACTTTGCTTCCCCAGTCCCTGCCTTGCAGTCCAAAACAAGCATAAGCTGTACTGACTTCCTTATGAAAATATTATGTATTACAGGTGTTTTATTATCTGACTGGTTACTGGGTACTAGATCATACTTATTAATTGTATCACAGTGAGTGTCCACACTGCTATTTTCTGTCTTCTTTTTCTGTTTAATGCGAAGATTTTAAGAGACAGATCACTGCTCACAATTTGTTTTGATTAGCACAACGAAGGCATGATCACAGTCCATCAGTAAGGGAAACTGGTTTCCTCCTGCAGGCCAGAAGTGTCCATTTAGAAAACTGCTACGGATGGCACGGAGAGCAAGCGCGTAAGTAGAGAGTGAACTCGATAAGAGAAAGTGATAATGGCATTACAGGTAGAGCTGTAATCTGCAATATCCTGGAAGAGTATTGTGGGGGGGGATGTTTGTGATGAAAACATTGAGTCTGTTCAGAGCAGACATCTTGACCCTCGTCGTAGTGTTAATGAGCTTGTCTGCTGAAGGTCTCAGCGTTCTTGGAGCGGCCAGAAGAGCCTGTTCTGCTACTGATGTGACAGGTACTTACTAATTACCTGTCCATACACGGTCAGAGGATTTACTAGGAGTTTCTGTTGGAAGAAAAGAATGGGTTTGCAAAAATATTTGCAGTTCTGTCATGTCCTCAGAATTTATCTGGACCTGTAACTCTTGAAGCAGCTTAGAGAATATAAGATAAATGAGTATGAAGTGTGCTGCAGCTGAGGTACGTGGTGGTTCTCTGTAATCGTTTGGTTAATCCTGACAGTGAGGTAGCAGCTAAATTGCATATATCAATAAGCATCATATTGGCATGGTATTTAATAGAGGAAAAACTATTCCAGTACATGGTCACTGAATCAGGGCCCCGATGTCACTTAGAAGTCATAAGAAATATCTAAACGATCTGTCTTCATCATTGACTAATAATTAATAAAAGGCTAGAAGAAAATGTCTTGGCTCTTGTAGGAGCTCTCGCCTACCAAATCAGTGATGGCCACATTAAAAAAATGCAGTGACTCAGTTCAGAAGATTTGGAGAGAACAGTGACACCGTTTCCATGCAGACAGTTATCCGTGTCCAGCACAGTAACACCTCCCAAGGCCCCGGCGCTGGACAGCCTTCATCCCTACCTGAGGTGAAGTGCTGTGAAATGATTTTTCAAGAAAGCGAGCAGATTCGGGTTTTCCCTACCTGCGCTAGTGCCCTGCTAGAGCATCAGTCACAATGTCGGAGAAATGTAAACCGGTACTCTTGTCGTCATATTCAGCAGCCACTACTTTTATGTCTTTTATGTTTTCTCCTGTCGTTTTGCTTTAGCCAAGCCATTTTGAGTCTTGCTGTTGTATTGCATTACACGTTCTTGCCTGCTCTCTGTCTCCTAGCTGTTACTGCTGGTGAGCTGCTCCCTGGAACCCAGAAGTGAGAGTCACATCAAGGCTCGGTTACTCTTTCTCAGTCTATGCAGTACGTCATGTTCCCGCTTGCCAGCAGCCAAACATACAAGCCTTGGATGTTCACGGCCCTACTCCAGTTGCAGGTTCTTAGACTTCTTATCCTACTCACTGGCTACTCACTAGCTTATCTTAGCAAATGGAAGTTCACTCATGCTCACACATGCCCACTCAGAACGGAGAGCACACCCACACAGAACACAGCTAGAGGTAGGATGAATGAGAAGATAGGACAGGTTGTGGTGATGACGTGCAGGTCTCAGTCACACAACATACTGACTAGCAGCCTGTTCACATGCAGTCGACCCCCTTTATCTCCTGACCCCTCTATTTCCCTGCCCCTGACACATCTTGAGCCTTCCTTTTCCCCACCTTTGGTCCTTCCTCTAAACATCCCATAAGTCTCATCAATTCCCATAAACATCTTAAACCATCTCAGACTAGATTTTAAAACTCCAAACCTGTTTTTCACCTGCATCCTATATCCTGCTGTAGGCAATGACCCCCTTCAGTCTGCCGGGCATGCAGGAAGGGAGTTTCTCGCCTTGACCCATCTCTGAGTTTCATCCCAGGGCAATAGGCTGAGCATCCTCCTTTGGTAGCCCTGAGAGTAGCACCTTGCATGACTCCTTACACTGTTCAGGTTACCAGAGCTCTTGCCTTGTCATTGTTCATCTGATCCTCGCCGGGCCTCTGTGTTTACGATGATTAGCCTGTAATCTTACAACCTAACGCCATGGGTGCTGCTTTCTCCTGCACTGCTGCTCAAGACCAAATACCAGCTCAGATGCACATGGATAAAGATTTGCTGGGGTGGAGTGGGAACGGACTTCTTCAGCTGAGGAGGACCGTATCATGGAGATACTTTGCCTTTTATGTGTCTGTTCTAGCAAAATGTGAACAACTCAATCATGTTCTGAATTTTTATCGCACATGGAACAGAAACTGTTTTCAGCTTTTAAGAAGAGCGTAGCTTTGGCTTTTAGTTACATGTGGGCTGTGTGGACACCAGGTGGTTGAGAGGTATTTCATCTGTAAGGACTTGTGCCTTCCTGTGCATTCCATGACAGGGCTACACATGCAGCTGGGTGCACACGTTGTACATGCAGAAAAAGGGAAGTCCACAGTCTTGCTGACTTCCACAATGGCATAGCAGCCAACGCTGAGACGTTTGTAACCAGGTATCTCTATCAAGTATTTATACACGGGTTGTTTTCTTGACAAAAAAGTATGTGTCATATTTTCTGGTCCAGGCAGAAGCAGAATTTAAGCAGTGCTATTCCCATAAGTGAGAGAGAGGTTCATTTTGCTCCTTTGCTATAGTCACATCCGTGTGATGGAGCAGTGTTCTCTTTCTTTGTACCACCGTACGGGCTTCTGTGCTACTTTTATAGGGTTGGTTTTTTTTTTGCTCCCCCAACAGAGTTCATTAGTATTTGTCCTGAATGACATTGACTTTTATTCCATCTGAAAATACCTATTTAGCATTTTTTGGTTATTAGTGTTGCAAGCACTGACATTAGAAACCTAGATGGTACGTATATTGAAATAAATTTGCACTTGAGCTCTACCAGCCTTTCTGCTGCTTCATCAGTATGATTCAAGGGACACGGCCTACGTCTGTACTCAATCAAACAGGGCTGTGTTGGCCAATATCATCTAATTGTTTGACATTTTTATAGCAATTCATTGAGACTAAAGAGAGATGACTACATTAATATCTTGATGCAGCTAGATAATAGCTGAGCTAAAACTGATGTGCCAAATTACTGAAAGGCTCTTAAATTCTCTTACAGATTTTAACTCTTTGTGACAAAGAAAAGGAAAGAGGCTTCAATATAAATGTAATAAAGAGAAAGAATAGTACAATTTATAATACGAAGTATTATAATAAAGAACATTATCATAAATTTTCTAAGAATCTTCACTAATTTACAAATTATATTTCTCAATAATTGAGATGAGAATTATTGTTAATGTTCATGACACTGTTTTCTTGGATAATCATTTTCACTGAGGTCAAAATCAAACAGAAAAGGTTTTAGCCAATGAATATGTATTTTTTCCTCTAGCTAGACTGTGAACAGACTTGTCTGCCCTGCATACATCTATGGGAACAGTCAGGTTAGAAAAGTTGTAGAGGAATATAACGGAGACTCAAAGCATATGTGAATGCTGGACCTACTTAGGCTTAGACAAGTCACCTCATCTCCCTGAAGGATCCCATCAAAACCCTCCCTCCTTTATAAGGGTATTTGTTGTTAGAAAAGGTCTCCTCTGAATGGGGTCACAGAGCTGCAGGTAAGAGCAAGCTGAAGGAGAACATCAGAAGTATTTTATTTTGTGGGGTTTGGTCTGAGCCTGGAGAAGAAGTGAATGGAAGAGAAAGCAGGAAACATAAAAGCAGGAATTAGTACTGCGGCTAAAGCCAGAAACACAGATAAATGTGTTTATCAAACTTGGTTTGATTGCTAGTTGCCTTTTTGCTTTCAGAGCCCTTGGCAATAGAGACTCAGTGTGGGCAAGGACAAGGGCTCATTAGCCAAAAGTGGAAACTCTGACACGATTAGGTGCATTTTTACCAAAAAACGAGGTAAAAATATTTGCAAAAGGAGCAACCTTATCATGAGATGCAAATGGATGAATTAGAGACTAATCTCCATCTCCCCTACTTCAGAACTGTAGTGGAATGATCCTGCTTGTGATGAACTTCTGGTAGAGCTGGTCCTTAATAAGAATCTCTGCCCTTCTCCATGCCCTTTCACTTTGAGCAGGTAGTATCTCCTCTAGCAGTGCTCTGCAGATACTGTGATTTTTTCGGAGAAACAAAATCTGCATATTAAGATATTTGTACCTTTAAAAAGCAGTAGCGAATCTCTAGAGAAGCTGTGTTGTCTGTTGCCAGAGCAAGAACTTGAAAACTTTTTAAAGTGCACGAACACATCATTCAGGGGCTCAGCCCTCACCTTCTTCCCCACTAGTGGGTGGTGAGGTGATCCTAACACAGTTTAAAATGTACTCTTCCTCTAGACTTGAGGCTATGGAAAATAGCCTGGATAATCTACTGTTAAAGAGAACAGACTTCCCCCCACCCCCCATCCCACAAGAAGGTGCTGGCACAGCTATAAATGCAGAGCAGCTGTGGTGGGCCACTGCAGAAGACATTGTAACTAGGAGACAGGGCTTTCCAGCAGAATCTAGGTAGAGTTTAACAGTAGGCCTTGGCTGTAGAGACCTGCATGTTAGCATGGGTGACCTGCTCTATAACCCGAGCACGTGCCGTGACGCTGGCATACACTGCCCTTAACACCACCACCTCTATGTGCTGCTTGTAAGAGCTCCTTCCTATGGAGATGTGCAAGAGTGTCATGCGCTCAGTGAACCTCTGTGTGCCAACTGCAAAGGTCGCCATTGTGCAGATAGACGATAGATCACTTTGTTCACTTGGAAGACTGTGAAGATGTGAACACCACCAAGGTCAGAACGCCTCACCACGGATGGGGTCTGGGCAGCGTGCCATGATCTACAAGGAGGGACTTGTTCCATGCTGAAACAGCTGGGGTTCCCAGCATCAGAAGGGTCCTAAGATTGCTATTACCTTTTCCATAATTTCCATTTTTTACGCAGTAAACCATTTAGCCAGCCTTGAGTGTCGGTGCCTTTCTTACTGTTACCCTGAAGGAACCAGCCTGACCTCATAACACAACAGTAGCTCTTATGACAACCATAATTTATAGTCCAAAAAAATAAAAAAAGCTATTTCCATTATAAACAAGTAAATTGATGGATTATTGCTGATGGTTTTAAGCAAAAGCACAAAGTAATTATCCCCCAATGTCACGGAAGATATATAGAAAGGGCAGTTATTTTGACTAGGTTGCATCATTAAAACCTCATAAATAATCACAAAGCAGAAGAATGGTGAATGTTACATTGCTAATTTTGCAAACCGTAGATAATGCTATGAAACATGTCTTTAGAAAAGGGATGTGATTTCTAGGCATACTCTTGGTAGCAAAATAAAAGGATACAAGAGGCTGTTTGTTAGCCCACACTCAAACGTGCACACACGAACTTTGGCAGCATTCACACCTTTTAGTCAGGGGATCTTAAGCTCTGCAACACCATCCGTTGCATAACTTTTACTTTTTGTATACAGTAAAATGTCCACGCTATGCCCTTACCACATAGTGCAAGACGTGTTTCTTCAGTCACTGTGTGCAACTCTTAAAAAGAGCCTGCCGCCCCCCCTTCCCCTTTTTTTTTCCTTGTAATTCAAAACTTTTTTTAATTGTGTTACATTGAAAGACTTAACAATCAACTGCTGGGAAGTCTGTAACACTTTGTGTCAGGGCTGATATTGCTTCGCTGGACTGCTACCGATGCGTCAAGGTGTTCACACGTACTAAAAAGTACTTTCTGACTGACAGGCAGGAAAAAAGGTGTCCTTCTCCTGAAAAGCATTACTGAAGAGATTGTAACATGAAAACTCCCACTGATCCCACTATTCCTTGTTTGTATCAAAGATGGGACCCTCCTACAGAGACAGCATCTCACTAGAGACAGGCAATGTTAATGCATCTGTGCTTGCTGCGTGTCAGAGTGGTTGTCCAACAGGAGAACACTCAGTGCGAGCAGTAAGAAAGTGGTTAAAATTCCCTTTCATTTTAAAAACTAACACCTTGACAAAGACTTCTCTGTGAAAAGAATACTGCCAGCGCTTTCTTGTCATCCAGAGAACTGCAACAATTTGAAGCCTCTAATAATGCATAGGAAAATAGGGGTTCTTTTCTATGTTTTCTTGTTATCTTCCAACTGTAATAACCAAAAAGTACAGAAAATGCTGCAGTTTCTAAACAAATTTTAAATAAATCTTCTTCTAAAAGTCAGTCCCTGAAAGTTACCTCAAAACTGTTTCCCATGAAAAAAAATGTGTATGACAATTGTTTTTGCACCAAAAAAAATCACGTTAGAACTTTTGACTACAGAGGTGTTCAGGTGGCTGCCGCAGGAGCGCTGCAGGTGACAGGCAGTGGGGACTCCGGTACCTGACTTGGGGAGAAAATCTTGCCTTCTCTTTCTAGCACTTGCTTATGACTAGGCAAAAGAAAGCAGGGCTTAATGTCATGGCTTTTCAGTGTTTTCCTACACATTCTCTCATTCCGAGGATTCCTGGTTTGTTCCTGTTGTGCTGCAGTTCTCCCTTTTCCTCACGAAAAAGCCGAGGTTATCTGTCTGCTGTGGCTGAAACGTGAGCACTGCCCGCGGCCCCTCTCTGAGTTCCCTTCCTCGCCACGTGTGAGTGCGGTAACTCAAAGCCTGGTGCCAGACCGGCCGCCCACAACAGCCGCGTGGCCTGTGGCTACCCTGGCACTGGCTGTTAGTGCAGTAAGTGGGTGCGTTTCCAGGGTCCTTAGTTGGAGACACTGTCTTGGACTATCTTTACAAACTGCTGTCCTCAATTAATTTATAGGTGCAAACCAAGTTTTCCTGGTGAAATCGTCTAAAAGCCTGCCTTGAGGATGATACAGCCAGTTATCGCATGGCAAATCTCATTTTAACTTGCTATTTTCTAAGGTTTTCCATGCGTTTTTACATTGTGTTTTTCTTTGACATGACTTAAGTTTTGATGCTTTATTTTGTATTACAGAGCTATACTCTACGTATCCTCACCTTCTCAGGAGATAAAATAATTCTGTTGCTTTTAATTAAATACTAACACTTGTGCCAATTCTTCATGATTTAGTACATCCAATACCATTAACATGTGATTAACCTAGGTCAACATATTCTTGAAAGAAAAAATCTGTCTTAAATGTGAGAATTTTTGCTTTCAACTTGTACCTCACTGTTTTAACAGACTAATAAGAACAAAAATATGCATACAAACAATAATTGAATACCTTGCCCTTCCTGTCTCACAATATTTCCAAAGTATTTAAAAGAGGCATATATATCTATTCATCTGCTCTAGATCCCACAGGATTAATGGGAAAGAATATGAATCATGAAAGGATGTGGCTGTCAGAATGGGGCTCATAGTTTGGGTTTAAGATTGAGCACTGTAAAAGTTCAAGCCCACTGAGGCCAAAATTATACTGTAAAAGACAATTACCTCATGAAATTTTGAGATGAAGACCACAGATGTCTTGCAGTGAATTCTCACATGTGCAGCTCATGATGTTATTTGTAGAGTAACTCCCCTCTTTGGATCTTATATTTCTAAAATGAAAGCAGAGCATTTGAATCTGAACAATCCTTCTACTCAGAAAATATAAAAGGATAAAATTAATTTTGAGTCCAGGATGAGTCACAAGAGGAAGATCACAGTGTATAAGAATTCCTTATTAAAAATCAGGTTTTTAAAATGTTACAAATTACTTCTTTATGTCTTGCAACTAAATTTCTCAGCTTCATGTCAGTCCTGCCCTCCAGCCTTGCAGTCATCATGCTTGGTCTCCAGCTGCAGGAGCTAGCCATCACTTCACCCCTTGCATGGTCAACCACCATTGCTGCCTAACCTCTCCTCCTCTTCTGCAAAGGACATATGTAGTAGAATAGGTCCGAAGAGCTGTCTCATGCTTTTGTAAGATGCAGATCAAAGAGCATGATTGGGCTCTTTGCACCTTATAGCTGCCCTATGAGAACAGGGGGAAGCTGGGTAAAGGCAAAAGAGAGCAGGGCCAAAGAAACTGACCACTTAGAGTGTTAAGCGAAAGCTCTACAGAAATACACTTGCTGAAGGCATCACATTTTACCTATGCACTTATCAAGGACCTTTTCACAGAAAGATCTTATTGAATAATTCTTACATATTTGATGAAAAGAATAGCAGCAGTTACCGATTATAACATGTTTGTCTTGGGTGTCAGATACTCTAATGTCTAAAGCAGGCCACCCTTTGTCCCTCCGCCAAGCTCCCGTGCCTTCAGAAATTGCAGCTGGTGGGACCCCCCAACACGTCCCCACACAAAGGCTGGTGACAGGGAGGAGGAGTGAAGAGCTTGTGCTTTCTCCCACGTTACTGTTGCTGCTGCTTCCGTGCTCAGATTGCCTTCACAGAGCTAAAGCAAAATCCATCAGAAAGCCAGGGCTGTGCAGACATACGGGGGGCTGAATTATTCTGTGTGTCCATCTGTGTGAATGCTGCGAGGTGCCACACGTGGGAACGGGTGGCCGAGCAGTCCACTGGGCATGCCAAGGCCAGCGTGGCTGCAGGGCTGCCCACGCCTGTCCCTCCACCCCGGGCACGGAGCTGCAGCTTTTGTCTCCTCTCGAGCATGAGAATTGTAAAGGAGTCAGCCTTTGCCCGAGAGCAGGGCTTGGGGGTGTTTTGTACTGTGTTTCGTGTTACCTTTCCCTGATCCACCAAGATCCCCATCTGCTGCAGGAATGGTTCTTGGCTTCCAACGCAGCAAGGTGCTGCTCTGGGACTAGGTGTGACCACAGGTATCTCAGGCAGCCTGTCATTCCTTTTCAGGGCAATATAGTTTTTCAAACTGTATCTTAATAAAAAGAGAAGAAAAATCTGGTAGAAACACAATGTCTTTATTATACGTAAAGAAACTGTATGTTTTTGAAGTAAAACTGAACACTGTCTGACTCATTCCATACCAGATTTCTATTGCTGAGGCCTGTACAGCATGTAGCTAGTGTAGCAGCTTTATACCACTATGGAGCAACACTTGTTTTGACTGGCACTGTATTAATGTCTTTAGAAATAATGTTTTTCCATACTAAAGCATTTAAATATAGTCAGCTCTTGCCTTTTTTTCTAAAATTCATTCAATTAAGTATAGATCTTATATTGGATTCAAGATCTGATATGCCAGGTCTTAGCAACATTTCATACATGTTCACCAAAGGGTATTTAAAACAGAATGTCTTTATTACACTTACGGCCTCGTGTGGTTTTGCACGTACATAAGTGACATTCCACTAAAGCCAAGTATATTGCTGCAGGTCACTGTGTGAATTGGATACACGAGATGGAATACAGCCACGGAAAGCTGGCAACTTCTGTTCTTTTTCACTGCTTACAGACAGTATGTTTATGTCGCGCTCCTTGCTTCTGACATCAAAGATGTAACAACAACGTAATGATTTATGCCAGGATCAGTAGCTCAACTGAAAGTAGTGAGGATGTGACTTACGCAGAAACAGGAATTTAAGAACCAAAGGGCCAGAGACACAACGGCTCCTCAAAGGGGAACAGCAGTGCGGTGGTGCTGGCTGCACAAGTTGCCCACTGGGCTGGGATGTTGCTGTGCTTTCAAGGAGAGGCACGCCCCGGCTCGGAAGCGAGACAAGGAAAAATGTGCAAACGGAAATACATCCAACATGCTCCAACGTAACGTGGCCCAGCACACACATAATATTTGTATTGTCTCACCACTGATTTCTGAAAATTGTAATTGTTAAGAAGCAGAAATAATAGCTGTCACCTGGAGCTACATGGTCTCAAGAACATGATAGATCTTAGCTCTGCACAGTGCAGGCACATACGGGCAAAACCTTCTGTCCCACAAAGCTCAGCTTCACAGCTCTAAGCTGTGCTACCAGCCCTTTCTCCAGCATTCCTGCACAGTTGTACTTTCCTATACCCTACTAACTCCTCTTCTGAAGATGAATTAATAGAATAGTTCAGTTGGAAGGGACCTACAACGATCATCTTCTCCAAATTACTTTACTGCAAAAGTTGGCACAAGCACAGAAGGTTTTCTTGACAAAGAGGGAATGCTGAGAGAGGATTTGAACAGCTCTTGATGGGGCTTTTTTTAATAAAATAGTGCTTGGGAGTCTGGATGGCTTCTCCAAGCTGCTGGAGATTTTAGTGGCCCAGATGAGGTTCTCATCAAGGACAGACATAAGTGCAGAAGCCTCTGACTTTCTCTGCTTTTTTTAGTAAAAATACCCAAACAAACCAAAAAAGCACTCAGACATGTTCCTCCCTGAACCTCCATTGGTTGAAATGGAGTCAGCTGTGTGCTACATATTATTTATTTGTCCATTAGCATATGGAAGCCATGTGCCACTTCATGTTCTTGTCCAGCTGACCAAGGAGATGTCATCAGCGAAAAACTCTGCTATCCTTACGGTGTTACATGCCAGCATAGCAACACTGGGCTCCCCGATGTTATTTTCAGGAGCAAGCAGGCTGGGAAGAGGAACGCAGTGGAGGACGGGACTCACCTTATGGTTGGGTGTTTGACTGCAACTGCAGAGCCAAGAAACTCTTACATGCACTCAGGAGCTTGGAATCTCAAAAGCCGGTGTCCACAGGAGCATAACGTCCCCACTGACAACATTTTTTGTATTAAGCGATGGTAACAAGGAAATTTGATGTAGCACTGCATTAATGATCGTATCTCCCACCCTACATGGGACTGATTTTGTTTTCTGAAGCTGTCAACTGAGCAACAGATTGGCAATTTCTGTGTTCGTCTCCGGTTTTCCTCTTAGAAACAGCGCTACGTACTGCCATGGTGGACATCTCACTGCCTCTTTTGTCCTGGGTTAGCATTGCTCTCTCTGAAGTCGGGTTCATGTTGGACTCTGCAGCTTCTATGGCACTGCAGCTGAACATTTCAATCAGACACTTCCTGAACTAGAAAGTTGAAAAAAATGAGATCAATCAAAAAACATAAGGGATTTAAAAATATCTCTATAAAGCAGTCTGTGTCTTAGCTAAAAGTCTCAGAAATTCGCTCACGAGTCAATTGGGAATATAAAGAAATAGCCCCATAAAAGATATTTGCCTGTGCCACCATGAAGGACTCTAAAACTGAGAAATAACAACGTTCTAAAGAGATCCAGACTACTAGAAAATCTTATTCTAAAAAATAATTTTCCTCTTCTGCTTGTTACTAACCACATCTAATGGACAGAGTTGGTCATTTCTCCGGGCTCACGAGTTGCTTTCATATGCTAACACCCAGCTATTCAAAGAGGGTTTGTTTCCATGTTGTTCATACCCATGAGTGGGGTAAGACCAGCACACACCTGCCATGCACTTGGAGATCGGGGAACTGTCCACAGGATGTGGGACAAGCAATAGCTCTCTCTGCAGGACTGAATAAATAGATGTGTTCATCACTTCCTATTCAACAGTCACTTTACTATTGTTGTTCTTTTCACTTACATGCTCACACTCTGCTTGGTGCCACCACTCTGAGTAGCTACATTCATTGCATAAATCTAGTCAAGTTTATTACCACACCTGTTACCACAGTGAACACATCTCAGTGGTTCATCCCCTTGTCAATTCTTCTTCTCTGCATCCAGGTCTCCACCCCCATTCCAGAGAAGAAAGGTCCCCATCCCACAGGCACATACAATGCTTCTACCCTACTGTACATACAACCACAAATACAGCATTTCCCCTGACACAAATTCAAGCTATTGAAAACTTCCACCCCCACCTCAACATCAACTCATTGGTGTTGCATTCCTAAGGAATTACAAAAATGTACTGGGACAGTCTTGAAAATAGAGTTTTCATACAGAAAACTAACTGATGTTCGCTAAGGGCTGATTTTCCTTTATAATATCTAAACCTAATAATTATTAACATTCACATTTTAACAATGCACAGAGGCTTACGCTATGTTGCAGTAGGTGTATATATATAGTGGGTTTTTTTAGTTCTAAATATTGCAATGCTAGTTAACTAACATGTAGGTAGGTAGAAATAATTCATTATAAAGCAAGACAAAATAACAGAATACAAGTGTTGAAGACACTTTGAGAGCATACAGTACCTGTTTGTTCATAAAGACATAAATGATTGGATTATAAACAGTAGCTGTTTTGGAAAAGAAAGCTGGAATTGCTGCCAGACGAGGATCCAGCTCAATGGAGGGGTCTGCAGTGACCAGGATAGAAAAGGCGGCGTACGGCGTCCAGCAGATTAGGAAGGCAACGATCATAACAACGACCATCCTGGTCACTTGTCTTTCAGGTTTCCTGGTAGTTCCCAGCCTGCCTTGCGTATCTGACACCTTTGAAGAAAAGACAGAAGATTCTAGAAAACAAGCACCAAGGCCTCCAGCCAGTGACTTAGTGAGCAGGCTCATCTGCCATGCTGGGAGGACAGACCTGCTCCTCCTGGGTACGACAGCACGTAAGGACGCTGTTATGGACCACGGGGTGTCAGTGCTACTGCTGAGGGATGTGAATTACTGTACATTGCCATTATTAAATTTTCCTTTGCTTAAGTGTCTTTATATTTTCATTGTCAAAGTGAGAACAAAAAGGCATTACCAGGACAACCTCTGTGTAGAGTCAGGCATGCCTGCAGAGACGCCCCAGGGTAGCATCAGCCGAGCCCTGAGGAGTGAAGCGAGGGCACGGGTTTGCTCTCCAGCCCCACGGAAGTTAGTCTAGCTCAGGTAACGTCACGGGTGCTGCAGCAAGGACAAGGGACAACGGGCACAAACTGAAACATGGGAAGTTCCATCTGAAAATGAGGAAAAACTTCTTTACTGTGAGGGTGCCAGAGCCCTGGCACAGGCTGCCCAGGGAGCCGGGGGGGAGTCTCCTTCTCTGGAGATATTCAAACCCGCCTGGACACGGCCCTGTGTAACGTGCTCTGGGTGACCCTGCTTTGGCAGGGGTTGGACTGGATTATCTCCAGAGGTCCCCTCCAACCCCAACCAGGCTGGGATTCTGTGATCTTACAAACAAATGAATACTGCCATAGTAATTAATCTCCATTATAAACTGTTAATTAGATCTTTTCCTGAAGATTAATTTCTTTCATCAGTTGCGCAGTTGTAGTGAAAGCTGCTATTGGCACTGCAAAGCTGGGGTCACGGGGCCTGAGGGACTGGCAGACTTTACTAAGACAAAGCAATGCCACTCAGGACCAGGTCCCCACTGTGGGCATGGCAGTCAAACTCTGGGAAGCGGGTTGTTTGGGAACATCAAGCCCCAGTTCTGGTGCCCGGGTGGTCTCTCTGTTCACCATAGTCAGATTTTTAAAAATTAGCTTAGTTGTGAGATCTAGCCTTACGGCAATTCATTACAAATGTACAGAATATACTGCAGGCAGTTGGCTTTCCTACACCAGACTGTGTTTTAACCTGTTATAACAGAGGCCAACTCAGACAGTTACACCTCTCTCTAAAAGCCAACAAAAGCTAAAGGCAAGAACTGGCACAAGCCAGACGGCCACAGATAAATCATTTGTGACGAGGTGCCCTGAGGCCGCCCCAGCGTTTCCTGGTGTGCGCTCTGACAGGTCACTGAGCTGCAAGGGGAGTGTGAAACACACAACTTACTGAGAAGTGTGATTTTTTTTTTTTTAACATTACTGCTTTCTTTCTGGATAATGGAGAGGAGTGAGAAAGACAGCCTGACGAGATCACACCTCAGGGGCTCCCGGCCAGCGCTGGGACCCACTCCATGGCGCAGATCAGTCTTCCAGAAGACATCCTGACCTGACCCAAAGTGCAAGACAGACCATTCGCTGGCTTCTGCTGTGACTGACGGTGACACTTTCCTTCATTGCCTCCTTTGTTCCTCACTTCACCTGCTTTGTGTTTAACTTGCAGCCGCTGAAGTGGCTGTCCCAGAGGAAGGAGCTGACCCTTTTTTGTGCACCTCCTGAAGCATCTGAGCAGCACATGACCCACGGCTCCGGCAAGCCCCTCACAGTGCTGGATGCTGGCAAGTGGTCTCGGGTCCTTCACACCCCCTCTGCTGGGCTAACACCCCTCCCAGGGACAGCCTGCCGGTCTGTGGGGGGGACACCTGCCACTGCTGCAGGGGGGGCAGGACCCCCAGGAGGTGGCTGCTCTGGGGTGGCTGTCGTCCCCAGCCCAAGCGCATCAACCTCTCCCAGCCATTTAGCCTTCCCTCCCCTAATTGCAGCCTGGACGAAAGTGAGAAAAATCCATTCAGAGGAATCGTGCTGTCACCTGAAGCACGCGTGTTCCAGTCTATTTCCTAATGAGAAAGTGAAATATTTTTTGCATTTCCCTCTGTTTTGTTTTACTCAGAGAAAACAACACTTAGAACAAATACACGCATTTGACTATCCGAAAAACTCTAAAAACATCAGTAAATTGAATAAATTTTCTGAATACATGACTGAAGCAATAAGACAAGGCAGCTCTGCAGTAAATAGAAATAACAACATTGTCCCAAAATACTGTCCCAAAATCCTGTCCCAAATAGGAATTTTCCTATTCTGTTGTCTTCTTTTTCACTTTTTGCAGATTCTCTTTTGGATCAGGTCAACATAATCATTAAATAAAATTCAAAAGCATTTCTCAAGTCTTTCAAATGTTCCTGGACAATCTAATACTTTATTTACTAAACAGCATTACATTATTTACAAATGCTACATCTTATCCTGCATGTCAGTGTTACGGAGTATTATTAGGCAGCACTCTTAAAATTTACAAATGCAGTCATTTTAAGCTAAACTCTGATTTACCTGGTTTGAGCCTTAAGAAATGTCACTGAATTGAAGTATAATTGCAAACAAACCAATACTGGGTCATTCGGTTTCTCTGTTAACGAGGCAGCCATTCCTTCAGCTGCATGTTTGGCTAATGAGCTGTACTCATCAGTGATGCAAACTGCACACTGAAAACTCATTTCTACCCAGAGCACGAATTTCTGTGTGTAAGCATAGTTATATAACAAGGGATAACTGAGTGCATGTGCTGCCTGAAAACTTGATCTGCTGATGTCTGATCTTTGTAGAAAAATCAAACACAAAAGTTCCAAATGTTTGCATACATATGCATCTTAAAAATTTACTTGTAAGTGCTGCTTCTTACCTTTCTTAGCTTCTGCATCAGTTTTCCATAGGACACCAAAATCACCAACAGAGGCACTATAAAACAGGTGGTGAAGAATGCAATAATGTACGTACGGTCAGTATAAGCTCCTGAGTACCTGTATAAAACACAAAATACATTGTGTATGTATTACTAATACATGTTATTATTTTCTTGAAGTATTAATTTTGCTCTTCAAAGCTGTCACTAGTATTTTTGTCAACTGTTCTTATCCAAAGGGCCCCTTTACAACTCCAGTCACATCACCAGATATGGGCCATGTCCCTGGCCGTGGGCTAGGACGGGCTCCTATGGCCGTAGGCACAGTATCATAGAGCTGTGGGACAGTTCAGGTGGGAAGGGACCTGTAGTCCAACCTCCTGCTCAAAGTGGAGTCAGCTATGGGGTCAGACCAGGCTGCTCAGGGCTTTGTCCAGTCTTCTGAAAAATCTGTCTCTTTGAATCCTGACAAAAAGCACAAGGTATAGGATGGTTATTTTCATGAGAGATGGAAGCTCCTCCCTTCAGAAATCTTTTTTTTTTTTTAAACCTGTTCTTGGCAAGTTTTGCTCAGTTTTGTTACAACTTTGTTTACATCCATTTGTGCAGAGATGTACATCATCTTTAAACCTTTCCTTTCGATTCCTGCCCCTCAGACGTCCTGAGCTGCAAGTTTCATTTCTTTAGGGTACTCTACAAGAGTGGCCTTACCAGTTAGGCTCACAAGTAGTTCCAATCTTACTGGTGGTGTAACTGCTCCAGCCCATTGTTGGTGGAATGGTCCAAATGAAGGAAAAGGTCCACACAAAGGCAATACCTAGGGCTGCATGCTTCCCCCTCAAGCGCATATTTCCCAGTGGGCGGCAGATCACAATGTACCGCTCAAAAGCCAACAGAGCAAGAGACCAGAGCGCGACAATGCCTACAGTAAGAAAACACAGTCAGCATCAAAAATTGGGTAGATTCACTGAGAAGCAAACACCATCCCACATCACAGAATCGTTTAGGTTGAAAGGCATCTCTGGAGGTCATCTAGTTCAACACCTGCGTGCCCCCCCACCCCGCCCCCAACTCAAGCAGGTTGTCCAGGACCAAGTCCAGTTGGGTTTTGAATATCTCCACAGATGGAGACTCCACAACCACTCTGGGCAACCTGTTTGAGTGTCTCACCACCCACCACATCAGGCACCTTTCCCATCAACCCAAGTTATGAAAGGATGTGCAATTTATGTGCATTATTCTAATTTTTATAATATTTATTAAGAGTACAAGATTTTAAAATTTGTCTAATTTGTCAGTCTACAGCTTAATGACTACAAAACCAAGCAGCTAATTGGGCCATTTAACTGACGGTGACTTCTTTTTTTCATTCAGTTCTACTCTGAAAAGCTGCAACTTAGGTGTAGCTTCCAAATAAACAAATTAAGATATATCTTCAAAATGTTATCTTTGCAAGAAAGGTCACATTTCAGACTGTCATAAAGCTCTAACCTACAGACAGCTGCCCACAACATCAAATTATCAGTGCACTAGGCACATATCACCTGGTTGGCCACCGAAATCTTGAAATAGCCTGGTCTTTCCCCATGGGACGTGGCTTACATGACACAAACTGATTTAGCAGCATTGTCCCTCACTGACATTCCCTCTGCGTAGCTTAACCGGGCTGAGAGCTACCGCGGGACTCCTCTTCAGGCTGAGGGTCAGCCACGTGTTTGATTTAGAGCAGTGGCGAGAGGGACAAGGCTGCCTTTACTATGCAGCTACAGGAACAGGGAAGCAGGAACGAACGTCCATCTCAAGCAAGCAGATGTCCCATTTTAAACTCATTTCCCATGTATTCTGCAGAGGTGGATTTACACAGGGAACTACGTGGTGAGGATTTTCCCTTTTAGAGTACTTCTAATACTCTTTGTGTAGTTAGCAAAACAAAGCCAAGAAAAAGAATCACACAAAGATGCAGGTGTACAGAGTGACTGTTACAGGTGTCACAGTTCCCCAGAACCACTGCAGGGGAGCTAACATAAGCTATTTCTGTGCCCTGATATTTGCCACAGTTTAAAAGAAGCCACTCAGTCTTTCTCTCTCTTATTTATCCATATATGCACACACCTAAATACAAACCTTAAATAGTTACATACAGTGAATTTTTTCCTGACATCGTTTTACCAAAAACTCCACAACTCTTATTCTATTAGCGAGCTTTTTCTCGTTATGCTAAACATATTCAGTGATCAGCATACGCACGACAAGCCACCGATATATGACAAAGACAGTGATATACGTTGTTCACGCACACGAGATCCACTACAGAATACATGCAACCAGTGAGCTCAAATGCATGCAAAGTCAGTGACTGGGGGAGCTGCAGGACAGCTAGCAGAACACATTGAAGGAAGCTGAAGGAAAAAAACATACATCTACAAAGAAAATCAAGCTTACCAAAAAATGTGACAGCAAATCCTTCCAGCACACAAGCCCAGTATCCCATATAAAAATAACCTTTTAGATTCGTTAAAAAGCTGATCGAGCCACCAGTCAGTGAGACCAGGAAATCAGCCACAGACAAATTGACTATAACATAATTGACAGGTTGTCTCAATTGCCTGAACTTAAACGTTACCAGGATTACAGCCAGGTTCTCAGCGAGCGACAGGGAGGTCACCACCAGCATGACTGCTGCCAGAAGCCTGAAGTGCCAGGGCTGGATGGAGTCCAGGGGACGACGGAAGGGATCCCATCTGGCAGGACCCGAGGGACTGAACAACAGCGACTCATTTTCAGGTGCTCTGAATGCATCCATTTTTTTCTCTCTCACTAGCAAAAATAATATTGTATAATACTGGAGTTTCTAAGCTGTAAATAATATTCAGGATTAAAAGGAGAAATTTCCTGTCTCCAACAGAAGTGTGAACAAACTCTCCATGTTCTGCTTTCCAGTAATAGTCCAGGAAACAAAGTTTTGGTCAGAGGAAAGTTTAGTGCTGTGCAGTGAATGTGGGAACGGGGATGAGCAAGAAAATCTTACAGCAACTTCCACCTCTCTCTGCCAGTAGTCTCCTGCCTTCTCTCCTGCTGCAGCGGTGTCTTTATCTGTAATAAACCCAGCTACAGAAGCTGCAGGTTTCCTCCTCCTGCAGCAGCCAACAGCGGTGCTGGAATATCCCTCAGATCATCCCTACTCTAGGGGGAAAAACGAAGCGTGCTTGGAACCCCCCTGGCCTTCAGCACTGCAGAAATGAAGCTTTCCTTTCGTGACCAGCGTGGGTGGCGTGATCTCCCGCACACCCCGCGGCAAGGGGGAGGCTCCCACCCGACTTGTTCTCTTCAAAGAGGGCAGCCCTGGAAAGGTCAGTGCTGGGCGACCACAGCAGCTGTAGAGCGGGCAGCGAGACCGCGCTGTAAACCCCTGCCCACGGCTCGGGCCAGCTTACGGCCTCAGAACCCCAAACTAAAGCTTTTTATGTTATTCAGTGGCATTTCAGCTTCTATCAGAGACAGCACAGATGTTAACGCTGATGAAGGCATAATGATTATAACTGCAGCTTTAGTACTAAAAACTCAGAGATGCACAACAATATTTTAAAGATAGAGTTTGTAAATACATGAAATAAAGTCAGTACGGCATGAAAATAGACAGCAGAAAATCAATTCCGAGACATATATTTTGGATAAAAATGACTGAATGATTATTAAAGAGTTCAGATACATCAGCAGTCAGGGTTAGTTGTGTTTGTTTCCCAGGATGAGTAGCTCAGACATCTCTGCACCCTAATGAGACACAATGCTGTGACAGACACTCCAGTACTAAAGGGCTGCCAGTAATTATTCCACAAATTAAGCTGGATACCCCAAGAATAAGGAAATCATTCAGCTGTGTTGTGAGATAATACTTGGTGATTGTGATTGTTAATCAGAGCCTCAGAGTATTGTCAGAGTCAAAAACACAAAAGGAATCCAGTTCCCTTTTTGGAGAGTTCACATGTTGGACACACACCATGGACAACACGTCAATAAACAAAGAGGAACTGGAGGGAGAGCGAAAGTGAGTGATGCCACCTGTGCATACATTCCCTTGAGTTTATATTTGCTTTGGTTTGTACAGGAAACACTTAACACAGGTTAAAATCTTCTGGTATGCAGGAATGGAATCAAAAGGGTTTCTGGACACTGGCAGAAAGAGTTATGCATCAGAAAATTTCAGAATATTTTGAACTAAAAAAACCCCCACAACCTCCTGCTTACCATAACCAAAAATAACAAAGATATTTTTAAGTGGTTAGTATATACTCAACTGAAAAGGAAGGAGACAGTGCTTAAGCAGATCAAATCTAGCAACAAAAATAATTCTTATTCAACAGGAATATGAAAAAATTCCAAGTGTCATAAATAAGAGACAGATCAACACACAGCAACATTAAAATGCCTCCAGCCGGTCCTTGTATGCCACGATTCAGCATAGCTCCACCGCCTGCATACTACAGCAGAAGATCCGGATCACAACTTTAAAATCAAGTTTGAATATTATGCTCTTTGAAATTATACATGATTTTAAATTCTTGTGGGTGTCAGAATGAAACTAGAAGTCTGAATTTAGCATACAGAGAAGGTAATGTTTGGACTTCTCTAAGGTACAAATCTATTGACTGTACATTGACACCCTTTATAGAATGGATAACTATTGTTTCCAGCTGTTTTGTTGCTGGTTTATGCTGTCATATTGTTCAAGTGTAACCAAAATCATAACTCATACAACTTTAAATGCATTATCTTGTGCTTCCTCTCTGTTTAGAATCCTTTAAAAATATTCCTATACCTTCTTGGTTGCCTGTTTTGCTTGTTTTTCTTCTTCAGCAGGTCAGCTTTATCACTGAAAGTGATTCTCTGTGACGTGCTCTCTTATTGCCACTTACAGCAGCTGCACTTCTTCCAGCACCACGGGTTTGCATTTGCTACTTTGCTCTACATTTGCTGCCCCTCTCACACTGCAGGCCTTTGGGTTTTTTTGGCCAAATAATACAGACATGGGGGGGGTTTTTTTGCAGTTTTGTTGTGAGACTTTTTCCTGAAATCAGTATCAGATAAATTTAGAAAGACAAAGCATTGCCTTCTGAGCACAGGGAGAACAGGAGCATCCCGGGTCTGCAGCCTCCATTAAAGAGACAGCTGTTCCCCAGCACTGCATCACAAGATCTTTAGCTGCTTTTATTAAGGTCTTCTTTTCCATTAGTGCCAAATTCCTTTTCCTGCACTTCCACATACTGACAGTTTGTTGATAAACTTGGAGCACATGCAAACCGAGGAGTCCTTGACCAACACTCACAGGAAGAGATAAACTGGTAGACAATAAAACCGCCTCAGGCTATGGTTAAACTGCTGCTGGTTGGAGCAGGGAACATAAGGCCGGTGAGGTGAGGAGGACGTGTAACTAACAGCATTTGTGTAACATGCCTACAGTAATTCCAGCTGTAAGACAAAATCAGGATGACAAGAACTGCGCTAACAGAGATCAAATCTGGTGCCTGAAATTGTGTGTGGCAGTTAGTGAATTAGCCCCGAATTTACCGCTCCCACAAGACACAAACAGGAAAATGAGCTATAAAGTCAGTGTGGCATTTCAAGTGATGCACTTGACCTGGTCCTCTCAGCTTTTGAGCATGTAACAGTCAGTCCCAAGATGCTGCCATCTAATGACAGCAGTGGCCTTCACTCCTCAAAGTGATTGTGAAAGATTTGCTTTGTCTCCAAGAAGGACTTGGTTTAGACACTTTCATAGAATCACAGAATCGTGTTGGTTGGAAAGGACCCTTAAGATCATCAAGTCCAACTGTTAACCCAGCACTGCCAAGCCCACCACTAACCCATGTCCCTCAGCACCACATCCACACGTACCACACTTTGTCTAAAAACCAGCCTGAACATCCAAGAGCCAACCAAAAAGCCATCAGTGAAGGGGCTCTTCCAGCTGATCAGGCCGTGTCACTGCAGCGTGCGTTTCTAGGTGGTGGTTTGTGAGCGTGCCTGTACAGAGAGTACTCCAGATGGTGGCACCTGCTTTTTAACCGATTCCCTCCATCCATTTCTTTTATTTTTTTAGCTGCAGTTTTATTTTCTCACAAGTACTGAAAGCCAGGAATTATGCATTTGAAGTCTGTTCTCAGAAAACACTGAACTATTATCACAGAAGAATTTTGTCCTTGCCCTTTTGAGTGACTTGGAGGAATTATTTTTCTGTCTGGCTCACTGAAGGAACAGGAGTGGAGATTTCCTTTTGTCAAAAGATAAAAGCTGTGTACAAAAGAGGCGTTCTACACTGGGAAAGATACCTGCATAGTTGCAGGAATTTCAGTAACCGGCAAAATATAACAAAGCTGGTAGCTAAACAAAACATGTTCTATTAACTATGAATAAGAAACCAATTCAAATTAAAAAAAAAAAAACAAACACATACTGAGCACCAGAAAAGTAGATCATTTGTTAGCAGGCTATTTACTTTAACAATATCTTGCAGTTTGGGGCCTCATCTGAGCAGGCAAGGCTGTTTAATTTATGATAGCACAGTGCTTTGCAAAGCACAGTTAAACCCAGTTCCTTGGGCACTGCATAAAAGCAGTTAAGTAAAAGGCAACGATTTCATACTTTCACTGATTCTGACTGAAATTATTTTGCTGTCACTATGAAAGTTTTTCCACAGATTTTTGAGATTTTCACCCACTTGCTTTCACGTGATACTATCTTTTAACACTCCAGTAAAAGAAATTGGTTTTTTTAACAATAAGCAAAAAAGTCAATAGGGATTGATAGAGCTGACTATGGCACTATAATGAGCAAAAAAGCACTTCAATGTTTTGTTTTTCCTCAGAAATTATACGTTCCCCAAAAGATCAGTGTGAATTGTTATCCAGTATATTCCCCCAGCGGTTCAAAGCAAAAAAAATGTTCACATGATTTTCTTATTTAAGAGGATTTTTCTATTACGAAATCCTCACTCAGAGGAAAGAGGACTTAATCATGCAAGAAATCCTACTGTCTTGAGGAGGATCATGTACATGAGAATTTTTAGTCTTTATAATGATTATTTTAAAAAGTTTGTTGTTAGATAAATCAAATACATTTTGTCTATTTGCAGTCCCTGAAGACAGTATATGGCATTTGCCCTAAACTTGGCATTAGATTGAGACCAAATCTTTTAAGAAATTAAGGTCAGAATACACTTTGCAGCTTTGCATTTGTCATCATATTTACATTTACTGTAAATGTAAATATGATACTGTAAATATGATGAAGAAATTGACATCTTGTCCACAACTAGTTTCATCAGAGCCTAGAAGTCAATATTCAAATAGGCTCTCACCATCATCTTAAGAGCAAGTGGCTTTTGAGAGTGACTATATGGAGAAGTTTTTCTAGATTTTTATTTCTGTAACACTGGCTGTCAGACATTTAATGATTAATAAAGTATTTCTACATGGTAGCCATAAAAGACTGTGATGCAGTAAGGAGTGCAGCGTGGCACGTGCTGATTCAGCCCACCGAGGAGCAGCAGGGCCATCAGATACAGGTGACATTTAGGATTGCTCTCTGGCCCAGAGAGCCCGAGGCATGGCAGAGCCGCGTGGCCAGGCGGCCAGGGCCAGCGTGCCCCACGTCACCCCCACACACACCGGTGGGGCACGAGGGCTGTACGACGACCACCGGGCACACCCACCCCAAGCAGCAACAGGGTGCACGGTATGGTCCTGCTTCTGGGCTGTGCGGCGCAGTCATTGGGAACCAGCCCCTGGATGGAGCAGATGCACCCGGCTCCAACAGGAGAAAGGCATTTGGGGCCGGACTTGGCTGGGAATTAGGAGACTGTGGAGGGCAGAACCAAACTGAGAACCTCCTCCAAAAATTAATCTGTTGCCATGCTTGGCGCAGCAGTGGTCAGTCCTTTCTATGCCCTTGGGAAAGCTGGAGCTGGCTCTGCACTGAACAATTAACCTACAGCAGCAAGGGGAAGCCCCTACACACAAGAAAAGCAGAACAAAAACAAACAACCAAACCCCTTTCTATTTCTCCTATAATCATCACAAACTCTTCCTACAACATTCAACTTTAAACTTAATTTTTGTAGCAAAGTCCAACTTTTATCATGCTTAGACCTCAAACAGCAGCAGGTCACAAGGTGACTTTTGCTCTCCTTCCAGCAGAGAGGCAACATTTCCTCACTCTGCAGCTGTACGCTCCTGGTAAAAGACAACGGACACGTTCACTTCCTTTTGTTGCTACTTGTTCAAGGGAAACAACAGAAGATACAAGGTTTTCAAATTGGTTTCATGAAGATTTAGGTGAGGACTGCAGTCAGTTCTACATTACACAAAGACCTAGCAGACAAGCCCCTGCCGGCTCAGAAGTGCTTAGCTCACAAGTTCATTGATCAATTAGGTGCCCAATAAAAACTGAGTAAAAATCCCAGAAACAACCCAAACCCCACATATCTTCTGTTCACGCACATAATTTGATTTTTTCTCAACACAAAAACTTTTATGGCAAAGTCCCAGTGAACTGTGATCTGCTCCATTTGCCAAACGAAACAGAGATGCACAGAGCCCACACAGACACTTCAACAACCTCGCTGCAGCTGCGGAGGTGAGGAAAGCAAACAAGAAGGCTCAGAACATCGGCAGCATTCACAGCTACAGTGCGCACCAGACTAGCACCAGCACTGGGAAGGCAATTTTTAGTTCCCTTAGAAATGGGCCCACCATGATATTTGACTCCAAGTCCCAATAACCCTGAAAGCTGAAGTTATTTGAAAGATGTTTGTTCAAATTCCTTTCTGCTGCCTATATTAAAAGCTACTTCCCAATAAAATTGAGCCAAGACAAACCCCTGGATCCAGGATGCCAAGTACTTTTGGCTACAGTTCAGAAATTCATAGCTTGTGATGTGCGTGTGACTTATTTGGTGGTCGTTATTTTATTTATTTATTATTTGTATTTTTGTAGGTATCAGAACCTGAATTGTAAGTGTATGCTGCCCTAAAAAAAAAAAAAATCTAGATTTGGGACAGGGCTTGCGCAAGCGGCACAAGCACATCTGTCCATGGAGCTAACCCCTCCTCTCTCGGAGCAGGGAAGGCTTGCTCTTGCTGCTGGCTGACAACAGCCTGCAGCCTGTGCTGTGCCCCAGACCATGCCTGGCCTGCAGAACCTGATCTACCCAGGCTAACGAACAGACGTACAGACATTTGTGTGCTGGTGCTCAAGTCTGTGCCCCGGCCCGTGTGGTTGAGCAGTACAGATGTAGCCTTACGTGGTGACGGTCAATGAGCAGCGCTTCAATGGTTGTATGTTCTGAGGTCCAGGGTGTGCATACAGGAATAACAACAAGCACTATCCACACACCCACCTGCACGCCTGCTTCCTCACGCGGCCCAGCGCAGGGGAAGGCAACGAATCTCCCACCCAAACACCCGCTGCTGACCCTCTTGCGCCAGGCTGGGGTGGCCCAGACCAGTGCTCAGGGCTGTGCCAAAGTTACAAGCAGAAGGGTCCTACCCTTTAGCCTCACGCCAGGCCTCAGAGACTTGAGCCACCACACAGCTGAAAAATTAATACACATTCCCACGCAGCAGTCTGCTAGCAGGGCCCGACGACAGCTAGAAGACAGGGACGTGCGTCCCGAGTGCATGAAAGCTTGGTGCAGATCTATGCCATGCTCCTACCAAAACCTCAAAATCAGCTTCTTTGTGGTACCTGTAATTCTAGCTGGCAGCACGGTACTGAAATATGTGAAACATTATTTATATACTTGCAATTTCGGAAAATATAGACTATTCTGAAGCAGCATGCACACCACGGGCCTGTGCACTTGGTTATGTCCACTTGTTTAGGTAGATGTTCACAACCAGCTATGCATGAGAAATAGTGGCCATCTCTTGCTTTCTACTTAAAACCTGAATTTGAACATTTAGGCACATGAGTAGACTTTGGCTTCAGGTCTGAGCCTCAGGACTGTCTCCCATTCCTCAGGTAGTTTTCCAAAGAAATGCTCTGATGAAACAAAATCAGTAAGAGCAACTCTCTAGCCAATGGTATCTCATTAGTGTGATATAAATCAAACATAGTATGACCTTGCCTTCTACTCGGATTTATTTATACTTGTTTGGGGCCAAGTCTGTTATTCCCTCATGGCTAAGTTTCATGGTATGAGATTGATGGTGTTATAAGTGTTAGCACCTACCCCGGAGATTCCCAAGGTAACAGGAAAAGCACTAAATCCCCATCTGCCATTTGACAAAACATCACATCTATGTATCTATTGTGAAGCATCTTTGGTTGTGGGTGTCTTACAGGATTTATCCTCAGGAACAAGGAGTTCTGCACATTTCTGTAGGCTGCTTTTTCAATGTAAACATAACTTGAAATTTCTCTCACTGAAATTGTTTTTAAAGTTGATTTTTGTGGACAAAATGCTAACAAAACATCATATAAGAGGCCAGATAAAAGGTTTTATGAAAGTAATCCCTGGTTAGGAAGGAATCTCAGAGGAAAAATAGAAGAGCAGAAGAAAAGGTTGGAGAAGCCCCTGCAGAATATAACACTGAAATAGTTAAGACTCCAGTCAAGTCCCATGAAGAGCAGGAGAAGCCTTCCACTGACTATCACTCACTAGTGGATTTTCTACCCGCTTTCAATCAAACTCACCAACACCATTAGTGCTGAGGTAGGCAACTGGCTGACATAGGCAGGTGCATCCACCGCTGTGCTTTCATGGCCCAGTGTTCCCATACTGCGTTCTGCATCATCGTCATCATGGTTACTTGGTCTGCAGTGGATAAATACTTTAAGTCACCCCATCTTTTAGCCTGTTGGAAATTACTGTTTTCCTTGGGTAATTCTGAGGGACATAGTCCACAGAGATTCTCGATAACTAAATATGCTTCAGAGCAATGTACACGGAAGAGAAGTCCTAACCTATCTTTTGTGCGGTGAAGACACAGGCTGGTTTTGTGCATTGGGAATCCATTCTGTCATCAACCACCACATAATAGATTTTTAAATTCAAATAATACAAAACCGTGTGACACAACCCTGAACCGTCAACAGGCACAGGTCCCACAGCCTAAAAATAACTGCTTATTACTTTACCTGTTTGAAGATAACACATGCCTCAGTCTATGGTGAGTGTGCAAGAAAATGTTCAATGTATGCATCAAACTAAGCATCACTTATTTATAACATTCCCACCCAGAGGAAAATTATGGAAAAAAAAAAACCAAAACCAAGTTACATTTTGCTACTAGCCACAGTAATTCAGCAAAATGTATGAAAACATTAGCAAAGACAAAGAAACTGTGTTTATTCAAATGACAAGGTACTTACCTGCAGGAGTTACAAATAGATCAGTAGTTCCATAGCAAGCAAAGCAGCTTTCATCCTGAGTCACAAGCTTCCTAAGACTTTTGAACTTTTATCAAAGGCTCAGCACTGCATATCTCCATCTGAGTTCTAAGCAATTACTGAGCAGCAGTGATAAACATGACACTCTGCTCTCTTTCCTTCCTGAGCTTGGCCGACTTGCTCTAAAGTAGTCACATGGGCTGACAAACACAGAAGAAAGTCCATTTAAGTAAGTTCACTTCGTCCCCAAATACACCATGTTTAGATATAACTCTCTGGAGCCACACAAACTAATAAAAACAAATAAGAAATGCAGCCAGTACTTTCTATCAGTGTATCATAACAAAGTGTCCCTGAGAAGGGTCTGAGAGCACAGGAGCCAGAGCAAGAGAGAGGCCCAAGCTGCAGCCATGCAGGTGAGACCGTGGAGCTGGAGCCTGGCGGTATGGTGCCCAGCTGCAGACAGTGCACAGACAGGAGAGATGGGGAGGCCGGAGGAGGGATAAGTCACACAGCACTAAGTCACCAGAAGCCTTGAATCACAAATACACAACCATTTGTGTGCGAGAGGCAAGGGTGAGGGGGCAGAGGGTGAACTGAGAGCCGAGCATGCCATCCATGGGATTCCTGGCCTTTCCACGTAAACCCTGGCCATGAGGAACTGACAGAATTTTGTTCTCCTCTGTACTTCAAATTTAACATATAATTAGGAAAAATACCCCCCCTCTGCATTTCATGCCTTTAACAGTACAAAAAGCTGGATTAAAAGTGCTCAGCACTAGTTAATTTTCAAACATGAAAAAGTGGTCCTTAATTTTATACTTATTCCCAATGCAGACAAATAAAATTACCACAAAATGCTCTAAGCAAACTATATCCTAATGCTGTGAATACATTTAGTGTCATAAATAATTTTAAACAAAGTCTTCACTTTTGGGTTCACAGAAATGTTTTCTTACAAGCTGCAATGAATAATGATCATGAGAGCTTTTGAAAATGAGTTATGCATATGTTGACTGAAAAAAATCCCCTGCTCTCTGATGAAGTACAGCTGAGACAGCCATTTATTTTATTGTGTCAACATTTCTCTCGGAAACAACCGTAATGGAACTCTCACATAAAAATATATATGAGAGTATATATATATATACACACTCTCAAGGTGTGAGACTCTTCCAGGACATGGTGTGCTCACTCTGCTCCCACAGAAGACAACCGTACCTACATTCAACAGCTTTTTGGACCTGGTCAGAGCGACTCTGGGCTTCTCAGCAGCAGAGGCCTAATTCAATTCTGCCACCCTCAGGACAGACAGAACTTTGTGTCCTTGTCCTTTCCAAGGACCAGTCACAATTAAATACCCCCTTGCCCCACAACCAGCAGAAATCTCATTTCCCAGATGGGAGGAAGGACAATTTCTTTCCTACAGCTTCCTCCCCTCCGCCTGCGCTCCCCGTGCCCCCGACAAAGGCCCGGGGGAGCAGGCGGTGCCGCAGTGGGCAGGGATGGCTGAGCCACAGCACAACTGCCCCTTTGGACCCCTGCCCCTGCCCAGGCTCGGTCTCCTCAGGGAGCGGCCGTGCTGCTGACACCTGCGCCCAAAACCAGTCCAAGGTTTTTGGCCCCACTGCTGTAGGAAACAGAACATCAGGCTTACCTAACGCTGGGGCCTGGTTTTGACACCTTTTCTATTGCTGTACAGCACCATAATATTTTCTAAAATGTATTTTTTATGTGAAAGCTTTGTTCAGTGTTAAATGAGAGATGCCAGAAAGTGGATGAGGAGGAGCAGCTACTCTTGAAAGAAGGAAGGAACCAGAAGGCAGCAAAAATATTTGACAGTCAAACAATTCAGTACAGCTAGGAGACTTCTCCCCCTTATTTTCTCAACTGAGGGATTATTAGGGAAGAATCTGGGGGGGGGGGGGGGGGGGGGGGGGAATCTCAGAAAGGTGAAACTGAAAGACATATCAGGCACCAAAAGTCTCAGCCCAGTCACAAAAACTTTCCTGCCTGCAGCGTACCGGCTAGGTGTGCTGATAATGCCCACACAAGGCGAGCACGTAGGCATCGCGCTGGGTGCTGCTGTACCCCTCTCCCTGTCACTGTGGCTGTGAAATTTGTGCCTTGCCTTTTGAGCTGAGAAGTCAAAGGTAGCCAGGTGTGATGCTAGCTCTACCGCTGCTTTGTATCCTGATGCTACAGCATGTGGCAGGCTTTCATCGCACAAACCCGATGTGTTGTTTGGGCTCTTCCTTACAACTTTCTTCTCATTTTATGTACTGTACATTCCTCTGGACTTTGCTCCCATATAATCATGTCTCTTACTTATTGCTCCAGTTAACCCACCTCTTTAGCGATAATGAGATTGCAAGTGACCACTGGACCCTCAAAGGACAATCCCTCGCTTTGGGTTTTCCCTGGTTAAGGGCAAGCAGATTGGCTTTCCCCACAGCCACCTTCCTCTGTCTTCACTTGTGTTCACTGGTAGGACACTGAAGCAAACCTTTTTACTTCAAGACACTTCCATTTAACTACCAACAACTCTTTAAAGACACCTCCCCAAGCCTTTTTTACTTATTATTCACCTTTTGTCAGTCTACAGCTTTGCCTCTTTTTTTTTTTGCAAAGTTTATATGCAGTGACCTGTACACTGTCAGGGAGATTTTCAAAACCATGAAGGGCACAAGTCAGTGCCAATTGTGTCTGTCCCTTAAGCCTCTATCTAGAGCTTGTAAAGTGTCTGTTGAGCTCCCACAGTACAGAAAGTGGGGAGAGCTTTAGTAGCAAAATCTTTTTTGTTACCTCACATTTTGCTATGTTCCCATCAATGAGCATGATCTGGAAGAGAGGTGTCACAGGGATTTGAGTTCAGAGAAACAGCAAGAATACAGCTGAGAGCTGAGGAGGATAGTTCCACTATTAAAGTATTTCAGTTAACCTCACCCAGCGTTGGTCTTCATGCAAGTTTTGAAGCTCCCGTGTGACAGTGGCTGGATGCACAGTTCTAGAGGTCTCAGACTGACAGCAGAGTATCACTTGTGCCTGTCCATCTTCTGGAACGTGTAAGTTGTCCTGCACGAGTAGAGCAGGCAGCTTCTGGTGTCCATATGCAACTACACACAAATTATAGATGCCAGTTTCAGCCTTATATTGGCTTGCATCCATGATTTTGAATTATAGCCTCCTGATATTCATTAAAGACCTGGGGATGCTGACTCGATACTGCACTGAATATGATGCAACTCGCACATAAATATTTCTTACTCTTTTAGAGCCGTGTCACTTACTCCTAGCAAGGTTTTGATCACACATACATATTTTCATGTGTGATTTCTTTACCTCCTCTCTAAACTATATCATAAGATGCATTTAACTGATGTTGCACTAAGGACTGAGGACTCTGTTTCCAGGATTGAAAGGCAGTGATCCCAGTGCAGACGTCTGTGTGGTACTGGGGACAGAGCCCTCACTAGGAGGCCAGTTGAAACCCGCTTAGAATATGGCTGCAGTGATATGTACAAAACACGCTGACCTTAGGTCTAACAAACAGAGAAGTCTGGATTTGCACCCAGAGATACGCTTGTTAGCTCAGGTACGAATAACGGCAGCACTGTTTTCAGAGGCTTAGTTAACTGTGCCCTGGGTATTTCCATGATAACTGAAACCCTGCGCTCTCTCCAACAGCACTTCAACCACCTCATTTAAGGCTAATTCAGGTATGTGTACACAAACCATAGCAAGGACTGGAGACTGCTTTCTCACAAAAGCAGCAGAAATGAGTTTACCACAGAGAAACCTGGGACCACTGAATTTTAATGCAGAATAATGAAAAATCCTTTTCCCCCAATATGAGTATTTTCCCCTTTTGCCTTTATAGCTCAGACTGACCCCATAGCTCTCTTCCAAGGGATCACCCTCAGCCCTGGGACCTGTGGAGAGCCCTGTCATTCTGAAATGCACTTTGTGGGAAGGGAAGGGGTTCAGGAACAACACCCATCCCATCACTACCAGCAGCAGAGTGAACTAGGCTGCAGCGAGAGGGGAGCACTCTCGTCGTTATGAGATTCCAGGGATGGACAGTGGCAGAGCCAGCTCGTTTCTGATGCCTGAAGAACATGAAATTTCTTTGTGTGAGCAGACTGTCACTTTTGGCACTATGTACCTGGCTGTAAAGCCCACAGGAGCCCCATCTTGGGGGTCTATTCTAGGATACCTTTGCATTACTCTGGGAGAGCGAGCCTCTTGCTTCAGTTTATCCTTCTGCAAATTGGTATAACAAGCTTGGCCCCCCCCTTATAAAGTGCCTTAGATCCACCGATAGAAAGTGCTGAGCAACAGCTAGATATTGTTATAAATCATTGCTTGTGAATATACAGAAATCAAATCTTAAAACATCCACAGAACTGACCACCAGGCTGCTCCGAAGTCACAGGCAGGAGCGGTGTCAGCCTGGTTTGTGCATCACCGCTCACAGCAGGCTGGAGGTGGCCAAGAGGCACAAAGATCTACACAACTGAGTCCCAAACTTCTTCCTACTGGCAATGCTGACAAAAGAAAGTGAGCTGCTAAGCGAGAAGTGAAGCTGCAGGGCTTACACTGGACAGCGAGGTAAGTCACCTCTGTGGCAAGTGCAAGGCTTAGCCAAGAAGCCAGTTAAGCCCCTGGAGACACTGCAGTATGAAGGAGCCCAAACAGGACCTCAGTGCACTGCAAATTCTGGCCAAAGTATTGCTACCACCAAACAGCTGTTCTGCAGCTTGAATGAGCTGAGTCAGGGCTAAATCACAATATCCCAACAAAAATCAGGCATGCAAATCAATCTTCTATTAAATACATTTTCTGTTCAACATAGAAGCAAGTTTCATGCCTGGGTCACCAACTCATAGCTAACATGCTGTTATTTTGTTCAACACATGATTTTTACCAAGTCATTTTATAACTAAGGTTTTCTCCAGTTACAGTTATATAAACATAAATATTTTATATATCAAAATTATTGCACTGAGCCATTAATATGCCTTTTTTCCTGTTCTCCTCTACACAAACTGGAAGAATCTTTTTTTCATGTAAAGCAGAAGAGCCATTAAGAGAAACATCTGGCAGTTGATGATCAGAGACTCCTAAATTATTAAATTCAAAGTAAAGAAGAAAATTAAGTCTTGGTGGGAAAACTGAGTGGTAATGCAAGCCACTGATTATAGTGTAGGAACTAGGTCTCTTGTATAATGGCATTGCATGCTAAAATACAATGAAAATTAAATTAAAGGGTTTAATGTTTATCAGACAGTTTTGGTTTTGTGTCACAAAGTTAACCTTGTCCCAATTTGCTAATTTTCTCTTGGCTGTGCTTTGTCTTCTGACTCATTTTCAGCACTATCTGCAGAAATGTTTGTATCTCAGGAAACATTCACCACTTCAGTGGCTAAGGAGGAACTTGATGTCTGTTTTGATGGTGTATTAGGTTCAGCAGTCATCTATATTTATGATCTTTTTCTGCCAGTAAAAGAGCTTTTATTTTGCCATTTGTTATTAATTTTCCTTATCTAACTTGACACACACAGCTAACACTGTGCTATCAGCTGAAGAAACAGTCTAGCACTTTTGGAAGCAGGAACAATCCAGCCCATCCAGCTTGAGAAGCAAATGCAGACTCTGACTCTATGACATTGTAAGGAGTTGTGTGGGGCATATTCAGACACAGACAGCCCTCTTCATGGCTTATAGCATGTTAGTATTAACCAAAACACAAGAAATAGGGATGACCACTACCAACAGTATTCACATCTGCATTAAGAGACCACAGACTCACCACACATGGTGCAGCTACATATTCCAGACCACTGTTCGTTGCACAGCAGCACTGAGATGCATAACCGGAGCACATTGGTGCTACTGTGATGTACCTAGTAAATGAAAATAACATGGAAATTTTAAGTAGCCCAAAAGGGAACTGAGTGCTTTGGAAAATTCTTTTTCAAGTATTGCTACCAAATGGCTGTTCTGTGTCTCATGGAAAATGAGGCAGGACCTCCAAGCATTTTTGCTAAGGGATATCACACAACAACATCGTTTTTTGAAAGAATGACAAGGAGTGAAGACACTTCAGCTGTGAAAAAGTGAGCACCCCAGGCGAGGGCAAAACCTCCTGGTAAATGTGCGCCACTCATTTGCCTCCCTCATTCCTTTGACCTTCCGATTCTGCATCCATTCCAGCTCTTTGCACTGCCAAGGTCTAACCCTAGCAAATACATTTTACCTAAAGTTATCTATTGCAATGGTACACCCATGGGTGGTCAGAGCCGCTCCTTATCACAGCCCACTGCCATAGAGGCTGTGACCAAGGAGAAAATAGCAAGTTCAAAAGCCTGGCAGAATCTCAGGCGATGTTCTTACCAAACAAGCACCAGAGAAAACAGGTCCCTGGTCCCACATCTTTTTATTACATGGGCCTGGCAGTCGCACCATCTCCGTTTTCCACATTGCACTGTGCATAGGCACAGGAGACATTCAGCTGCTCAAATGTTACCAGAGTTTCTATGACTTCTTCTGACAGGCTAGATAGAAACATTCCAGAAACATACAACAACCAGAGAGGAGCTTCTGGACAACAGCTGGACCATCCTAGTTTATACACCATACAGTAATATATTCTCAACACAAAGCAATAACACCTCCCTATTATTCCCTATTTCAGCACATTTATATTGAATATAATCTTACATGAATCTTGTAGCTTTGCTACTAAAAAGTCCTTTAAGAAGCCAGAACACGTGAAAATTAATAATCTCCATAGAGAGGTGGAGCATGACACTTCTAGTGAGGCCCAGTATTTTCTGTTTTAAATGCTCATTATAACACCATGCTGTATTTTATACAGATTTTCTTAATTTACTTTTAGATTTATTGCTGAATAAAGGAATTTACTACTGAAACACACTATAGAACTTACCTTTTTTATTGATAAGGAATAAATTGGTGGCAATTTCTGGTCAAAACCGGTCACACGATATGTTTAGCTTTGGACCTAACCACAAGGTAGAAAGGCTACCTGATGCTAACGAGGTTTGATTACACTCTCAGAGGAGAAGGCATGGTATACTTGGTGTACATGGTATACATGTACCCCTCTGGTGCAGCAATGTAAAGCTCAGCTATGGAAACTGGTGCTGCACTTAACCAAACTGCACCTGGAGATCTGATGAGCCTGGTTAGATGCATTGGAACTGGGCTACAGTCAAAAGATTACTACAAAGACACAAAAGAAGTAAGAGTCTTCACTTTTTCTACCTGATTATACGTTTCTAAATATCTTTATGAATGAACCAATCATTTGATTTAACTATTAACAGAAAGTTGTTGTAAGTGGAAAAATAAATGCAAATAAGTGGCATTTATTTCTGGCAAGGTATTAAAATGAAGCATTACAGCATCTGAATGAAGGATTGAGGCAGATCCGTCAAAAGACCATCAAAAATAGTCACTTTAAATGGTAAAGCTAGAAATGTGTTTTCCTCTTAAGTAATTTTCCATATTTTGAAGACTTTCAGTAAGAAATTTCACCAAGAAGTGTCCCCTAACCATTCCTAATTCACACCACAATGACACTGGTGTTCTTACAAGGCCAGTCATCCTGATAGTTTGCACAGCACATCTTCCTACCATGAAAACAGTGACTGTTTCCTTCAAAAACACAAACACACACAACTTCTGCAGTGTAAAATGAATTAGCACAGGTCTCGTTATGGAGAGAGGCAGGGATTCAAAAAGAAAACATAATGGTTAACTGCTAGTACCTGAAAAGTAATCATTCCTTTTCTGGAAATATTAGCACTTTTTGGTTGAAAATGCAGTTAAACGATCTGTAATAGATCATTATTTAGGGCATACTATGAATGTGAACGTATTTAGTGACACCATTGAGCAGCAGGATTTGTCATGCCACGGAACAGCTGCACAAGGCCAGCCCCAGCCCCACCACCCCTCGACAAGCTGTCAGGTCCACACCACCGCTCCTCCCATCCAGTTTCAGCAAGAAAGGCTAAAAGGATTAGTGTCTCATGTAGAGACACTTTAAGAGTTCTCATTCTTATTGTACGTCTTTTTACAGCTCCTTTGTGAATTTATCACCCAATTCTGATGAGAAAAGCATTATAGGATAAAGAAGCCTAAGAATAAGACAAAATAATTATGTAAAAAGAAAATCTGAGTATGAAGGAAGAACCTCCAGGCATAGCCTGATGTGCTGTGTGGACCACCTCTGATCTTTGTGAGGTTAGTCACTACCCTTTTTGTGAAAGCTGCCTTTCCTTTTCCAATTAACAGACACAGCTGAGCACACAGCTGCCTCTCAACAAGCTTATTTCAAAATGTCCAGATTTGCATAAATCACCTCAGTGTGTTTCCAAGAACAGGATTGCTCTGGCAGAAGGAAGCTCTGGAGCAGCGCTCTGCAGAGGTGCCAGGAGACCTGACAGGGCCCATGGCAGAGCAGGGTCCAGCCAGCGGCTGGCACCATGGCCGCTTCCAGGCTCTCAAGGCCCAGAGGGACTCTAGTTGGAACTGCACCACTACCTGTGCTGAAAAATGTTCAATTACACCCAAATGGCTCCTGTCCTGCAAACAGATCCTCACAGGCCTATTCCACAATGCTAAAAGCAATCCCTCTGCATCCTTGGAACTCCTTGCATAAATAATCCATTGGGACCCACCCTTTTGAATCCTTAATTACAACTCCCTGAAACAAAACTGATCTTAAATTAACTAGAAGTCCTTCCTTTTGCATCAGAACCTACTGGTGCGATCCTGCAAACGTTCAGGCAAATGCTTATATTGATTACAGTGATTAGAGAGGCCTACAGTGAGTAGGCCTCTTCACCTCGGTGAGACTACTTAAGTTGTATACAGGAACCAAAGAACACAGTTTTGTGTATAAAACATGTATGTTTTACCTTCTGGTTGATGTGAGTCATGCGAAATTTACCTCTGAGATTTACACCTCTGCTTTACCTCTCAGAAAGGAGTCCACTTCTTCCTGCATGCTTTTAGTAACACAAAGTGAATGTGGACAGCTACCGTGGACATCTTGCAACCTACTCATTATAGTGCACAAATTAAGTTTAGACATTACTTCCATATGGCAGTAATTGCAAAATTGAGGATGAGACGCACACACACACAAAAATATTCCATCTGCCAACTCCATAAGGCAGCAGGACTGAGTTATGGGGTAAAACAGGGATGCTCGGGGGGTCTCACTGGTCGTGCTGTAGTTTCCATTCTTTGCAGCTTTAGCAGCAGTTTGACTCTCAGGAAACTGAAGTCCCATATCCATCCCTGAGTACAGCCTCCAAATTCTTAGAAAATTATTATTTTCATACCACATGAAGTGGTTATGGACTTTTAAAAGTATTTATGATAGGATTATAGAAGGGGGAGCAAATCATGTGAAATAAAGTGTTTTGCTTGCCTGGTTTTATCTGATTTTTTTTTAATATGACATGGTATGCATACTGTTAAAATCAACAGCTCTTGCAAGCCAGATAAAGCTACACAAATGTCTGCCTTCTTGTTCTTCAATCCTGTATATTTATATTTTTAAGTAAAGGTACTGAACAGTGCTGGCAGTTTATAGTTCTAACAAACTGCTGTCTCGCACATACATCTCCAAGAATATGCTAGTAGCCTAAACTTTGTAACACAAAACTAAGGTGACCTGTTTGCCAAGGCTTCCACTTTTGTGTAGTAGTTTCCAAAAGTCAAAACGTAACTGCATGTACCCTTGCACTTTACAAAGGGAAACAAAGACTCAGGTTGCAAGGGAGTGAAAACAAAGCTCACTATATTTGAAAAGGAGGGGTACAGAGCAGAAGCTGCTTTTAACTTTCACTGTTGATTTTAAAAAAAGAAAAAAAACCACACTTTTTCTCCAAACAACAACTATGTCAACTTTAACTATCCTTTTTAAGAATATTCCAATAGTGGGACATAATTTAAGGGGAAATACCAACTCCACGTTTGCTTTTGTCAGCACCTCAGGTCTACCTACTTGAACACATGCTAATAAATATTGATACACCTCTTGATACCAGGACTCATCACACTTTGTACCAGCAGTTTTGTAGCAGTTTTGCTAACAGTTACCTAAAGAAATTCTTTACTTGTTGAAGACCATGTTGTGTGTATATATATATATATTTTTTTATATATATATTTTTTTTATTTTTTTTAACCTGAATTAATTACTTACATACCTTCACTGGTTTCCTGTCTCTCCTTAGATGCAAATCAACATCCAGGTTTGATTATGCTGTGTTAGGAGCTGATCATGCAATGTACTGAATGTTTTCAGGTTCCTCACAGACCACTTTTTGGTCCAGAAAAGCCTTAACTCACATTTGCTATTTTGCCTTTCTGATTTATATACTATAAATGCACCCAATCAAAACTCCTGTTCAGTCTGTGAGACTGAGGGTGGCTCTGTATCAGCATTTTTCCCTTAGTTTTAGGTGAGGGACTTGACTGAGTAGTCTGCTGTGCCTATTCTTCCCTGCACAAGATCTTCAGGGTTTGCTTCAGTGAGGATGTTGTTAAAGTTCAGAGTTACAAGCTATTTCTATTCAGACTTCCTGAGAAAGTTCTCTATGCCTGCATTAGGCTTTTATAGAGCACGTCCATGTCTGCAAAAATGTGACATTTTAAATTCATTACATGCAAGAAAACAGTTATATTAGCTCATACGAGAAATAAAGACTATGTATAAGTCAATACTTTATTTCTGACTTGACCTAAATAGGACTGCTCTTAAGACAGAAGGAAAACAGTCTCACAACAACAAAAATGAATATATTCAGATAGTTGGAAGACATTATAGTATGAAATAAAAAGCGTCATTAATGACAATAACGTTAGAATTTGTTTTGGCAACAAGGGTCTCAAAATTATAAACACGTTATATTTAGCAAAGTTTGCTGCTAATTCCTAGCCCCAAAATGCATTATTTTTAGCTCAACTTTTGGGAATTAATTTTACTTACTTAGATAAGCTGGAGATTGAAAAATGTTCTGAAAGCTTGCTAAACATCACTACAATATTAGTAACTGAAATTCAACATCAACAGAAAGAAAAGCAGCCAAGCTTTTTGCTTCACAGCAACAGCTGAATCTACCTTTAATGAAAACAACTCCTGTATAGCCCAGGTACCCGGTGAAAAGACTGGACTGCAGATTACTGACATTAAGACCTGTACATACTGTATCATAATGCTGGCAGAATGTGTCAGTTCATTGCTTAAACACCTCACCCAATCTCTGATTAAATTGATGGAATTTAACAGAATAAGAACTGAGACATTACTGAAAGTTAATTGCAGATATGAACTTCAAGAGCTGACCCTGACTTGATCCTACATGACTTAATATGTGGTTCTGCTCTAAATAGTAGTATTGGATATTATTAAGAGTATTCAAGAGTCTACATAAAACATCTTTATCCCTTCCTGCCCACTTTGAAAAAATCAGTCTGAAACGCAAAAAAAAAAATCAAAGTGGCTTTTCTATTTCTCCTGCACTATCAGTAACTATTCAGTTGCAGTCTCTCTCAGATAGCTGCAAAGCTTCACTGGCTTTGCTAGGTTTCCCCGACCAGGGCTGATGTGAACATAAGTTCCACTTCTGCAAACTGAATGCACTTGGGGATGCTTTCATGCACCTGGAGATATTTCTGGGGCATCTCCTTTTGAGATGCACCAGAAGTTATTACCCAAGTGTCCAGTGTCTATCTCCAGTGCCACTGGACAGCAGCTTGAGTACACAGCCAGAACGTTAGAGACTGAGTTTAAGCCCCTCCACGAGTTAAAAAACATTACGCTGCATCCAATGAACAGCGTCAGAGGCTAAAAGTTATGTTTTATACACCCGTTTCCTGGAGCAGCAGCTGCTTTGAGGACCCCGAGTTAGACATGTGTACTCCTCCTCAGTGAAAGGGGCACGTCCAGCATGTCAGTGACTTCCAGGACAGCCAGCACACTGAGGCAGTGCTGTGGGAAAACACCTCCAGCCTCCCCCAGGCCTACAGTCTCCTTTTGAGGATGGATGTCTATCATGATTCATGAAAATAAATGAACAAGGCTCATTCTTTACTTCTAAAAGATAAAAATAAGACCCCAAATCTTAAGCCAAAATTAAGCTATTGCATAAAAGGTAAGTACAAGGAGCTATGTCTCATAGGGCAACGGTGTCAAGCTCCCAGCTCGCACATGGAGTGGGAGTGCACTGGGGCAACCTGCCAAAACTCCCAGGGACTCAGCCCAGTCAGTCCTGGTGGGGCTGGGAGGAAACAGTGCTGCTGAGCTGCCCCAAAGGGAGCAGCAGGCACAGCCCCATGGGCAAGGACAGTCAGTCAAAAGGTAACAGAGCTAGCAAGTCCTGAAAGCAGCTCGCTCTTCTTCAAGGTTTCAGATCACAGATTTGTGCTTTGGCTCAAAAAAACCTTTTAGGTTTTCTTTCATTGCTGTCTGCTCTGGTTTTCAGTCTGGCTAACTTTATGCTCTCATTCAGCTTTCCTTGTACTCTACCTTCCTTCTTTCCAAAATATGTCCAGGGTTTCTTCTTCTATTTTAGTCTTGGGTTTTATACATCAGCTAACTGACAAACTTCTGGTTTTGTTTTATAGAAGTGTGCCACCTAACAAATTTCCTCCAAACATGTCTTCCATATTAACAGCCTGTACATTAATGTCACAAAAATCAACACCAGAGGGAAAAAAAAAATGTTTTCTTGTCCTCACCAGAAGGTTATACACATCCCATCGCTCAGCAGGCGTCCACACTGTTAGCACCCACAAACAGCAACTGCAGCGTTTACCTGGGTGGATCTTCCCTCCTTCTCCTTGATGTCATTCTCAAGCACCTTATGTCACAAGCTGGCACCACTGCTGTGTCAAAGGCCAGAACTCCCATGACATGATACAAACAAAAAGCTGACCATAATTAATGGTCACCTTCACAGTGTCTTTCATCTAAGACAATCCCAAAGCACCTACAAGCTGGACAGACATAAGAATAACTTCACCTCTTTCTGCAATAGCAGTCATTATCAGAAAAAACACAGCGGCCACCATTTTTGAGTGGGAGTGTTGCAAGTCTTTACAATATGTGAGGAACATAGGCTTGCAGGATGTAGTTATTCAGAGCAGAATTTGCATGCAGGACAGCCTGTCAGGCCTCTGAATTGTGGTGCTGGGATTTCTCTTGAGAGGTCTCCTCTGAAAGTCGTGGTGCTTTGTTCTTGACTGGTTAATGCAAGGTAACCTAAAGATGACCTCCTACATATGGAACTTGTAGGAATAGTTCTAATTTGTGTTTGGAGAAAAGGGGGATTAACTCAAGGCAGGGGGAGAAGAAAATGTCGAGGGAGAAAATAACTGGAAATACACCCATGTGTGGATTGAATTTGTTTTCTTTAAAGGCTGACTTTAGCCAAATTTGGTCAGCTTTTGCTGGCAACAGCTCAAGGCAGACAAACTACAGCTAAAGAAACCCTACATTCAGGTGATGACTCCATGATAAACTTCATATTAATTTGCAGAAGCTATAAGGCAAATCTCTACAGCTTCTCAGTTGTAACATATGTTTACCTTCAAGTCAGAATCAGATCATTTTAGCTGAAATGGTTCAGAAAAAAAAAAAAAGAGGCAAGAGACACCCGAAGTGGAACCACCATTCTGAGTGATCAGGCACTGGAAGTTATGCACTCATGGCAAGAACAGAGCAACTTTGAAGTATTGGCTGTCTGTTTCTATCAACACTACTATGATACTATTTTATTATATACATAAAGTAGCTCCATATGGATGAAGTCATTAAAACAGACTACTCACAATGGAATGGGGCTTATCCCTATATCCCAATCATTTTATTATTCAAAATCACTGATCCACACACTGTATTACATTTAAGCTGAAGCAGGTATTTCCAGAGAATCAATCACAATTAATTTTCCCGTCTTCCATCTAGCTTATAATTGCCTATGGTTGGAGTTTTCTGATGGCATAGCATCTTTTATGTACTCTCTTGTCCTTCTGACTTAGGTTTTAGCTAATACATTTTATTTTATTTTTATAGTTGTACTGGAATAGAAAGAGCATTTATCGCTGAGACCTTCTGAGAAGTGAAATGTTCCGAGATACCACTTTAAGAGAAAACCATAACCTGCTTTGCTGAGTTTAAGGTACTATATAAACCAGCCCACGGCACTTGTACATCATACACAGAGCTCTGTGAAGAAAGAACAATCACTCCTCAATTCAGTGACTCTCTTTTTCCCAGCATAAACATCTCCCCAGATATCTATTCCTGTATGCACCGGATTGGTCAGGGTTAATTTTTTAATGGTATTTATTGCAGCCCTAAATAACAAGCTAGCATCTCTTGCAGCCCTTAAAAAGGAAGGTTTAGACTGGCCCAAATGCCATTAAATTATTTCACCAAAATTGAGTCCCATTAAGTCAGGGCTTTAACACAGGAAACAGGATGCAGGGAAGTGGTAAGAATATACCAAAGAACGACAGCCACCACCTCTTCCTTTTGCTGTGGGAACGACACCAATTGCAGCACTCACTGCTGGCCCTGGCAGCCAGCAGATGGTCAGAAGAACACTGTTTGGGGAGCGACTGCCAGCAGCTCTCAAAGCTCATCACCAACCTAGGAGAGTCATGGACTGGGAAACTGTGGATGGAAGTCTGCTAAGCAGCCCTTCGGGTGCAAAATGGCAATAATTGCAACGACAGCTTCAGAATGTGTGTAGAAAGCTTGCAGACAAGCTTAGATTGCCTGGGACACCCTGTGCATGAAATCCCACCACCCCTCTGCTAACGGGCGCTCTGGGAAGAAAAGCAAGAGAACACGTGTTGAGAGAGAAGATCAGGCTTTCTTGCGCAGGGTGAGCTCATGATGAATTTGCCATAGTGAAAGGCAGTGTACAAAGATAACTGCCCTTATCTTGCTGACTTCTCTATCATCAGAATTATTGTGCCCCAGCACATCATCTTCATGTACGATCACGGGGAGATGCAAAAAGCACAGGCTGCCATGAACACGGGTAAATGTCCACTCAGAACAGACAGGGTAAGACTGAGATCCCGCACAAAGTAAGCTCCTTAACTCATGGAAAAAACTCACCACATTATGCAACTTGATAAATTATGAGTAAGCAGATCTCACTAATCTGATTTAGCATTAACACGGTTATGTGATTTCTAGCTTGGACCTGTCCTGGGTAGGCTGGCAGGCTTGTAGTGCAAGTTTGTCTCCTACATGATGCTGGGTATGCAAACACCTAGTAAGACATTTCATTTTCTGTATTAACTGCACTAACAGGCATGCACTAAGCAGGAGAGTTAACTGTCATCTTCCACTTGATATTATTCTGTGGATAAATTAGGATATTATCTCACATATTTCAGACAAATATTGTCTTTATGGAAAAGGATTTTTTTTTTCTTCGAAATGCATTAAGATTTTGCCTTCCTCACATTTACAGATGACTAATTTGCCATCCTAATTATCTTTCGTATTGAAGTAGCCATCTTCTAAATGTTTGTGTTTGGAAAAATACCCAATAAAATCTTTCCACAATCTTTTCCTTTGAGGAGGTCCTTTTGCACTCTCCTTTCCCTACCTTCTTATAACTACTGCTTCTAGGCCTTTTATACCCTGTTCTAGTGACAGATTTTTTTAGTCATTTTGTTCCTTCCAAACTTGAGTTCATCTAGAGTTTTTCTATACCATCGACAATTAAAGAGTCCTTATGTTCTGCATAAGCAATTACAAGATACACTTAATATTTGCAATTCAGTTTATCTGAACTTAAATTAACATAAAACTATTCAGAATTATATTAATCAGTATAAATAAATCCTTCTTTACAGAACATAAAAGAAGGGGCAGTGGGGAGGGGGAATAACCCCAGAAAACCTGAATACATAGTGTGGAATAAAGTGAAGCAACAGTACAGAAGAAAGGATTACTGCCATCATTCATTTGGCAAATTGGATGTCAAATAAGCAAAAATTAATGCCAGCGAGAAAAAAAATGAGGTATTGGTCATTTGGCATGAGAGAGGATAGAAAGCTCACATTAGGCTGCATCAAAGTGAAGTTAAGCCTCGTGATGTTACATATAGAGTTTACATGTGGGGAAAAAAGTTACATTCCGTGCTGATACAATAGCACAAGTGTGTGCTAATATCACATATGGAAAAACCTGCTAGGAATAAAACTGCATTAGCATCTATTTCATTCAATAAATACTTGCTATGGAACACAGTGTTTCCTCCTAAAAGTTTTTTTGGAGCTGAGAAATAAGATTAAAGGATACAGGACCCTTCTATTGCTGCATCTTTACCTTAATATTTCCTATTCTCAACTACCATTCGCTAGAGTTCCGAGAAAGGGTTTGGATGTCTCCTTTGTATCAATATCTGCTGCTACACCAACAAACATCTGCCTACAGAAAACTGAGGTTTTATTTTTAGCAAGCATAGAAGAATGTCTCTGGCTGTTGTCTTCCTGTTATAAGGACTTAAATCTTGGTTCCCTTGCTTTTGTGATTATGTTCTCTCCACATTTTCCATGTGGTTTTTATGAGTAAGTGTATCCTTGGCTCATAGTTGTAGTTTATTTCTATATTTAACTCCATAAATGACACTATAATGTGACTTCCAACTACACTGAGGCAAAACTAAAAACTGAAGCATCAAAACCTCAAACCTAAAAATTAAAAAAAACTAAAGCCAAAAACTAAAGGCACAGAACTACTAGCAAATCTTATGCCAAGGGAGTTCTCACCTCTGAGTTCCATCTCAGGCCCCTGAGAGAAAATGCACCACTTTTTAGATGGCACAGAGATCCTCAAAACACTCTTATTCATCATCTTTTCAGCATTTCAAGTTCTCTACAGACTCACATTTCAGAAGAGGAACTGAGGCTGAACAGGCAACCACACTCCAGCTGTGGCATCCCCAGTTACTGGAGTACTTACTTCATACCTCTGCTTCCACAGGACTTTAAAATGAGGTACAGCCTTCCTTCGACCCATATTGTTCATGTGTCACAGCATGGACCTTTCACCAAAGGTGCTCTCCAAAATAATTCAGTCTCTCACTAGTGCAAAAACTGACTTCCTAGTCAGATTTCAGGAACGTAAAAGACATGTTTCTTACTGATGACCTTAATGTGAGAAAATAATGTACTGGACTGCTCTGATTTCAGTGAAGGCAAGCCTCTGCAAAGAGTTCACTGCTCATCTCACTGCTTCGAGATACTTAAGTATCTATAAAGATACCTTTAAGCATATGAACCAACAGGACTACTTATACAAGAATTTCTTGTATTTTTCTGGTTTATTGGAATTGCTTTATTGGGAGAGCTTAGATCTATTAAATAACTACAGATCTCTTCTTGTTCCTAATACAGGGCTGTCTCTGTTAGCCTGCACCTGGGGCTAAACAATAACAGTTTTTCCTCTCACCCAGTGTCCCTTCCCTGACTGAGGAAGGGACTTGGGAAAAGGAAGGAGACTTGTAGGTTAAACAAATTTAATAAAGTGAGGAAACTAATATCAATGATAATACAAAACACACAAAATTATACTTAGCTACAGAGTGCTGGCAAGTTGCTCCAGGAATAGCAATGGTTGAGAATGCTGATGAGCAATGAGAGGAGAGCAAGAAGAGCCCCACCCCTCCCAGCAAGCCCTCCTTTTATAGTGAGCTTGATGTTAACAGTATAGAATACACCTGTGGGCCAGCCAGGGGCAGCTGCCCTTGATCACCATGGCTTGCCACAAACTGAAACAAAAATCTAACAGAAACTTGCTTCTATAAATTTTATCCCATGAAACCAGGACAAGTGTTCATACCATGACTTTTAAAGGTAGCGTTCTGTTTAAATATGCAACTTTTAAACTCCTTTAATTACTTTTATTTTTCTTTAATACAGGATAATTCCTCAATATGAGCCATTCCAGTGTATTGTAAAAACTACTTTTATCTGACACAACTTTTTATATTCCATTAGTATTACCAAGAAATCCTGTTACAGAAAAAACAGCCGAGCTCCTTCACTTCTGGCTTCAAGTGCAAAAGAAACAGTAGCATTCCTTTGTCCCTCCAACCAGCAGGCACAAATTAAAAATATTACTCGGGTCAGTTCTAGTTGGTTCGTTGAAGAATATATTATCTACAGAACTATTGCTGAATGCACTCCTGAGGATCACTAAAACAACCAAACTAAAAAATTACAGTGTTGGTAACATCATGGGACTATGTTAACTGCTTGGGCAGTCCCTACAAGAATGCAATTCCTTGAGCACTGTTAGTTTGACTGATGAGTCGCTCTTAAATGAACACTTAGAGTTGCTACACTCTAAACACACAAAATCACAGCAGCGTTTTCCACCACAGAATTGGATGCATGTTTTAGAAAGCCAGCATGGCCAAGAACACGTTTGATGACCTTTTCCTCACAAGAGAGCTATGGAAACCTCCCACATAAGTCCAGCAAACAGTCTTGAGGTTTTTTTTCTGGTGGGAACACACTTGGTTATTAATTCTAACAAAATCAGAAATACCATATAGTTTCTGACATGAAGGTTTCATTGTGTTTCATGCTGTACAAACAGAACAAAAAGGCTCTAGGATGTGCTTTTAAGTAGACACACAAAAGAGTTCAGCCACTGCCCTGTCAGAACGGAGTACAGTGACTGGCACAGGAGGCTGCGGGGTCTGAAGCCCATCTGCCTCCCAGCAGGGAAACTCTTGTCCTGCACAGAGCCATTCTTAGTTGAGCTATGCTTGGTGACCGTCTCCATGCACTAGAGAGTAAGGAAAATAGGATAATGAAATCAAATGACTGGAGAGGAGAGAGAAAGAAAAACAGTAAAGCAGAAGGAAAAGAGAGATGGCAGTGTAGGAAGAGATGGGAGACAGAAGGTAAACCTGGCAAGACTGGGAAAGTAAGCCAGATCAGGAGCGTCCACGTAGGGAGCTTTTTACTTCCCTCGTTTCTCACTTTGTCACGTTCTAGTTAAGTGGTGTAAGTACACGAACACAGCATCATCATTTGGTGCTTTTACATCAGCCCCGCGCTTTTCTGGATTCAGACAAGAGGCAGCAAATATAAGCAGCTAAAACTGCAGCACAACCAGGCGTACAGCACTCACTGCCACACTAGTAACACATCATTTAAAACAGTAATAGTATTGTATTTAAAGTGGCCATCATCCTACAGTAAGCACAAGGAAACAATATTAGTGACATGAGAGAAGGATGACCTTGTCTCCAAGATACCTACCTGCAACAACAGATCTATTTTTTTAAATTATTTTCATTCATTTCAGTGGTACACTTGTTCTACAAGTTGATAGCAATCATAAGAGAAAGAAAAATGGGGACCATTTCAAACCCTACCCTTTCGTATTTTTCTTTAAGTGAAATAGTCTTACAGTGCCCTCAGGTGGTGTAAATCCAATTCTGTCCTGTTGTCTTGTCTAGAAAGACAGCTCTGTAAATAACACTAATTTTCAGCAAGCTGGATGACTACGGAAGAAAGTTACACAGGAAGGCAAAGCACAGCATAAGCAGTTTTGTTTCCAGGGATGGCACTTTTCTTGAGTGTTTTGACAACTCCTGATTTTTAAAAAGCATTCTTTGTTCATTTTTAAATACCTGTGGAAGAAATCTAACAAATCTCCCAACGAAAACTTAAGTAACATCATCCCTGATTACAGGAACAAAGATGGATAGAAGGAAAGAGGTCTAGAAAAGAAGATAAAACCGTAAGGGAGAAAAGGTAATGAATTCTCCACATCCAGGGTAATTCTAGTATTGTGTATCACATAACTAAATGGTTGATGTATGCCTAGCATTTATCATTGTTTTATGTCATCTTTAAATAAGTGTGAGGAAGACCAGCATATCACCAGGAGAATCCTCTAATCAACCACAGTTAAAAGGTTTGCCAAAGATCCTGTAGGATTATAATCACTGTAATTCTATCGAGATACTCTTAAAGGAATGGCCTGTCAGCTTACAAATATCAATTACATCATGGAATTGTGCACTGAAGATGATGGGAATCATATCACTGAATACGGTTTCAGCAGAGAATACCATGGCAGCACACTGTATCCTTCAAGGAACAACAATGTAAGCTTCTCACCTGGAGTCATCCCCCACTCCCCTCTCCCTGCTTTCAGTAATCACTAATTACTTTTTTTTTTAAGCCTCACTTGCACATTCAGGAAGAGTTTTACTAACAAAACACTTCTCTGTGGCTCAGAGAGAATCAATAGTGCTTACAAGCACACTCTTTATTTATTGGCAATTTACTCCTGAATTCCCCCATCCAGGCTATCAATAGGAAGGCAATCTCTTTATAGCACTAATGACTTGCAGTAAAGTATATACATCTGTTTAATACAAATAAGGGCAAACGATTTCCCAGTCTTGGTTAGATAAAATAGAGCTCACAAGGGCTTATCTCACTTAGAAAGAATAACTTGGAGCCTTCTCTCATTAAAAGGATAAACTATTATCATGGAGACAAGTAGGAATAAAATGACACTGGTGGAAAGAGGGAAGAGGGAGCGGGTTGGTGGACATTCAGGTCTGACTTGACCTAAAAAGGCAATGGTCTTAATACTAACAATAATCTAAGCCATTGGCAGAAGAAAAATAACAAGTAAAACAGGGTTTCCAGACAGAAAAAAAAAATATATGTATAATCAAAGGCCTGGGAACTTCAGCAACAGCAGTGATCTGCTGGAAACTGCACTGGCAATTCAGTCAACCACAAACTGCACCACACTGACTCCACTGGGGGAGGAAAAGCCCTTCGTTTTGAAAAGGACATTAAGCCAAGAAAATGCTGCCCACCTTGTCATCGTTAAGAGTGCCTCTCATGAGATGCAACAGATACAACAAAACTAATGCTGATAGCTGTTTATCTTAAATCTCTCAGAAGTTTCACCTGCAAAAATACTGTTTCATTTCTTGTCCTAAAAATATATATGTAAAATTATGTCCATGCTATTTTTCGTATATATAGCTTCCCCCACCCCAATAATTCTCCAAAATGAGATTAAAGCCTTAAAAAGAGAGTAAACCCAGCAAAGGCACAAGGTTGCAATACATACTGAGCCTTTTGCTTTTGTTCTTTCTAGAAACTAGTAAAAGGCAATCTCATCTATGTGCTTGATAGCTGAAGTTAACTGGCTTCCTAGAAAGGCATGGGTTAGGACCAGAAAAGGTAGATCCAACTTTAGGCTAAAATGTGCCTAGAGGAGCTTGAAAAAAATTTTAGTTTCACAGCTTTATATTAAGCTCTTTTGTTAAGCTATGAAAACTTAGCAAGCCAAATAACTTCTTCACACAGCCACAACCGTTCATTTGCAATAGGCAAACCGTAAAAAAGCCTCCAAAACCTGTCAGGGAAAGGGAAGCAGTATGACAAGAAACTATTGCTTGTGATTTCAGGAATTAATCTCTCTTATTTGGGAAGGGCAAACCAAAGAAGGGACAGAAAAGCAGTCCTTCTCCATGGCATCATGCTCCCTCTCCCAGCTTTTGGGCACAGCCAACCACTAGACCACCATCCCCCTGAATTCTGCTTTGCACCAGCAACTTAACCATTCTATTCCACAGACAGCCCTGGAAGAAACCTAAGATTTCTGACAGAGGCAATTTGCTGAATGGGTTAACTCTGCTGTAGTCACAGTGGTGCTGGAGTAACCTCGCTTAGTTTACTGCGCTAAGGTGAGAGCCCAGAGAGACCAGCACAGCATTTAGTCCCACTTGGCCTGCTGCACAGGTCCGGTGAGGCCCCACCACCCTCAGCCCAGCACTGCTGTGGGCAGGCTCCTACTGCCCTGCCCAGCTGCTGCCTCTGCCCCACCTGCAGCAAGCATACCCTGCTCGGGAGGGGACGATACTCCCAAGAGACAGAAAATATGTGAATTTCTTGGCTTTCTAAAAGCATCATAAAGCTCAGAGGCCTAGATGGCAAAAGAACTACACCTGCTGCCTCCTCCAAACACACTGCAGACAGAACAGCCCACGGGAAGCTTCTCATCCTCCTACAGATTTGTTTTATGAAAGACAGCACTTTGCTTTCAGCCACAGCATCCTTTGGAGCTACACAAATCTCATTTCACCTCGCAACCAAGCTTCCCCCACACACACTGACAGGCACGGCCTACCGTGACAGGGAGCTCTCGGGCACACCGCAGGCCTCCGTCTGGCACCACCGCCTGCTCTGGGCCCAGCTGGGAGCCGACGGGGGCTGTGTCAGGAGCAGGCTCCCACTGACCAGGCCCAGCCTCAGCACCCAGCCCGAGCAAACAGGGGCCAAGGCCCGGGGCTGAGCTTACATAGGGCAGGGGGTGCGTGGGTGGGGTGTCCCAGGTGTGGGCGATGATCAGGGCCAGCACGGCCTTCGGTGCACCCAGGGCCTGTCACAGAAATGGCTGACAGCAGCAGCAGTCTCACTGTCATGCAGAGGTATTTTCTGATTCTGTAACAGTTCAGAAGGGTCGTAGCAAAACATAAAACTTTTATGACAGTGTTTTTTCAGTTTCACAGCACAGGACGGAGACTGAATTGTGTGGAGGGGGAGCTGCACCCCCCCAGCTGTGAGACAGTTTGCAAATGAGATTCTTGATGCACTATAATTAATTCTCAAATATCACTGGCAAAGCACACAAGACTACAAACTTTCCAACTAGGAATTCCAGGCTTAAACATCACTGGGGTTAACTAGCTTTTGGCACTGAGATTCTGTAATGATTTATTGTTAAGTAGAAGAATGATATAAGATTTAGGAAAAGATTCCTTCCAGCCTTACGAAAATAAATGCAGTGTTAGAACAAATTGAAGTCTATGTATAAATGAGTGCTCAGCTGGTTTTATTTATACAACCTTGTAAGACAATACTCCAATTTAAAGATATAATTAGGAGCATTGTATTAGAAAGCTATAAAAATACAGACTACCAGACAGTTGTTAAAAGAGATACTTAGTAGTGCCTTGTTCATAATGACAGATTGCAAACAAAAAACTGTGCATCTTAAGAACAATCTCTGGAATGAGGACACATTGTTGCTGGTTTTTTTCTTTCCATATCTTTTGAGAATTAATTTCCACACAATCATGGAAAGTTACTTAATTTATTAGACATTTTTGTGTGTACGAACAAAATGACTCAGCCATCACAAACCAGAAAAAAACATATTTCCTCTGCAGATGTGTTCCCCCTTTAATGGCAAAGTACAGTATCCATAAATTTTACTGGTCAGCTGATATTTCTCTATGTATTCCTTCTCACTGTGGCAAGCAGGGACTCCCTGACCACCAGCACTTCTGTACTGTGCATTCTGGTGTTCATCATGGTTATTCTGCCAGTGGATTCAGTTTTCAGTGAATGTCCTTGTGAGCATAAAGATGCCAGATTGTGTCAGAAAGGCAGAGGAAGCTGGGAAGGTTACAGACTCCTCCCGGCCCTGGGACTCTTTTCAGTGCTCACTGCTGCATGCTCTTCTCCCTTGCTCAGACGGTCTGATAGAGCTAACCCTGGCAAGACATGACCTGTTGGGGCAGCCAGTGTGCCTTATGCCTACACGCAGACCTGTTACAAGACTTCGCCCTGAAATGCTCAAAGAAAAAGTCAAAACGACTGGGTAGGTATGACTTAACAGTGAATACACTGGAAGCCCTCAGATACTCAAATAGGTAGAGCTTTTCCACCTGCGGATGTACGCTGTGAGGGGCTGATTTTCCCCCACAGCTGCTCTCTGCTCTGCTGCTGTTCTGGGCTCTGCGGTGCCTCTCCAAAGCGGGAGGGATGGACAGGACAGTGCACGTGAGTGGGTAGAGTAACAAGGGGAACCAGAAAATGAGAGTTTGAGAGAGAAAGGGATTTCCCAGATTGTTAAATCTGATCCCTTGCTACATAACTGATTTTCTTCATCTGTCTTGAACTTCACCCTAGCCTGCAATCTCAAGCAGAGAGAGGACAAGAACCTAAATGGTCGGCTCTGCCAAGATGGCTGGGCATGCACCATCACACAAATTTTATTTTTTGCAATTTCAAGTCCATGGCAAAAAAATTCTGCAGATCTCTCTCGTAAATGTGACAGTCCAAATTCTGCCACAGCTGTATGAAATGCTGTTTTGTATTCTGCCCTAAGTACAATACTATAATAACACCGTACTCTAAGGCCATAACATCTTTTTTGCTTTTTAAAGTTTCTTCACATTTCTGTTACACTGTTCTCAAGGTCATCCAGTTTCTCATGTGCTACTCTATACAGCTCTGCACCATTAGCATATTCCTACTTTTTGTGCCAAGGATCATAATGAAAAATATTAAATATGGCCTTTCCCAGAACATGCATCATCCTGTGAAGATGCTTCAACAGAGATCATCTAGTCTAAAACGACTTTGTTTTCTAGTGACTGCATTATTAGCCCAAAACACCCCCTCATCTTTTTAAACACAAGGATCTCTTTTAGGTATGCTGTGAAGAAGCAGCATCCATACTGTTCAGGAATACAGGCAGATAATGTGATGACAGAGCCTCAGCATGGATTTTCCTGCTCTCGTCACTCATGCTCTAAGTAACCCCATGCAACAATTTACCCTCCCCTACCTAGCTGCACTCCTACCCCCACCAGCAGCAGAATAATTCAGAAAAGGAAGCCTGTGTGGAGAGCTGCCCTGAGGTCCCCCCTTCCCCAATCACTCGGTTTTGACACAGACATTTACAGCTGCACTTTGAAATAATGTACAGCACAGTGGGGGATGCTTTCATGTACAGCACAGCTTCCTCTGTAGTCCATAAAGTGAGACACAAAGCACATGCATTTACACCCAAAAAAATGTAAAACAGATTATTCTTATTCGTGGCTTATTTTCCTTTAGTACCTCGCCTCTCAGACATTTTCAGCTGCACAGAAGCTATAAGAAAAGGTACTTTGGTCATATGCATGACAAAAAGAAGCACCGGAGGGTTAAACAGAACTTGTCTGAAGTTATCTGTACTGTAGTATTTAATATTGGACAATGTACTGTAACACTCCAGTCTGAATATGTCGGAATGCGCAAGTCCCAGACGAATTTGGTGTTTCTGATCTGAGTTTTGCTTCCATGTCCTTTGTAAGAAAGATTTCTCATGTCAGGGGCAAAACAAAACGCTCATTAATTTCAAACGGTGGAAATTAATCCTCTGCCCAGCCTGGAACGGCCCCCAAGCGCGTTCACAGAATGCTGTCCTTATCGCCAAGAACAGCCCAACACAAACCCATCTTGGCTTCACGGCCGAAGGAACCGGCGCGCTGCCTCCCCGCAGCCGTGCCGTGCGAGCGGGGACCGCGGCGGCGGGCAGCCCGGGGCTGCCACCGAAGGCTCCCTGAACCCCGCCGCTGGGCTCAGGCTTCGCACCGAGCGCCTGATGCCCCGTCTCACGGCCCGTGCCCGCCACAGCACACCCGCGAGAGCGGAGCGGGCCACCGAGCACCGCCGGGGGGGCGCGGAGGGCGGGGAGCCGGGCCGGGCCGCGCACCGCCCCGAGGCCGCCAGGGGGCGCCGCCCGGCGGGGGACGGGGGTAGGGCCAGGGGGCGGCGGGGGCGGCCAGGCCCGCTCCGCCGCGCCCGCGGGAGGGACACCCGCCGCGTCCCGCGCACCTGCGCCCCGGGAGCGGTCCCTCACTCGTGGCGGCGGCCCGGGCGCGGGGCGGCCCGGCCGGGTGTGTCAGCCGGCGCTGCCCCCGGCCCCTGCCTGCTTTCCTCCGCCGAAATTACCCTCCAGGAAGCGGCGTCTTGTCAAGGGAGCACGGCGCGTCCGCAGGGCGGAGCGGGCTGTCGCGCTCCCCGGTTAATCCGGCCCAGGGCCCTTATCCGCAGTGGAATGTGCGTGTAATCAGAAACGTCTCAGACCGTTCTATTTCCACTCTAGTAAGTCCTCTGCCAAAACGGTCTCGGCCGCAGGCAGCGGGCTCGGCGGGTAGTGATGCCCGCCAGCACCGGCGGCCGTGGGCTCCGGCGCTCCGGTCCCCCGCCGGGCTGCGAGCTCCTCGGGACGGCCCGTTCCCCAGGCGGCGAAGCCCCGGCTGGTTTTACCGTGGTCACCCAGGGCGAGAGCAGCGGCTGCGGGGCGCGCCTCCGGGCGGGGGGCGGACAGCCAGTCGGGGCCGGGACCACGACCGGGGCCGGGGCCACGACCGGCGGAGCCCACGGTGCGCTGACCCCGAGCGGCACGGCCTCCGCAGCCGAAAGGGGGTTTGCTTGAGACTTAGGGAACGCTTGGACCCGGAGCAGCCTGGCAGCCGCCTGGGGCTGTGCTGCGGCGGTCCCTGCGGGAGGGGCAGCTCGGCCGAGAAGGGGGACCCCGCGGCACCGGGGAGAGGCAGCGGCGGGGCCGGCGGGGACGCGCGACCCGCCCGGGGACGGGGAGCCGGTGCGGCGGCGGGGCCGCACGGGCGGTGGCTGCTCGTGGTTCCCGCGGAGGGCGGCGGGCCGCGAGGCGGGGAGCCTCCTTCGGTGCCCCCCTCGTCGGAGGGCCGCAAGACAAGACACAAGAGCCGCGGGGTCTGCAGAGAGAAACCCCACGTATTTCCACCCGGAGAAGTGGGGTATTAGATTGCAGGAAAGTCCATGGACAGGACACAGGTACCGTGAATGCGCAACAAGCGTCACTGATGACAGATACAAATTATCGGCCGCCCTCAGAGCACTGTTTTAGCGCGAGTTTTAACCCAGAGGACGGGAGCGGTTCGGATCTGCGCTCCGGGACTCGCCCGGCCGGGCCGCCGGCACGGAGCCGCGCTGCTCGCCGCCTGCTGCTGGCCGGGGCTCCGGGGCAGCGGGCCCCAGCACTGCCGGGCAGCCGCGGGTAACGCCTCGGGTGCCTGCGCGCCCCGGGCTGCGGCCGGAGCCGAGAAGCGTCCCCCGGGAGTGGGGCCGGGAGGCGGGACACGGTTACTCCGCGGCGTCCCCGGGGGAGCAGGGCGCTCCCCGCTGCTACCCGTCCCGTCCGGCTGGTCGCTGCGCTCCTCTCCGCTCCGGGCGCGGGTCCCGGCCGCCCCCGGCCCACCGCTACCGCCGCACCGGTAGCCGGCAAACGGCGCCGGGCCGCCCTGCCCGGGTCGCACCCGCCTGCAAACCGGCCCGTCTGGGCGGCCGCGGGGGTCGACTCCTGCCCCGCCGAGGCGGGGGCGGCGGAGGCCGCGTTCTTACCCTGTTCCGTCGGTCCCTGCAAGGCAGCGGTGTCCCGGCGGGCCCTGCTCCTCGGGGAACGACTGCTCGCTGCCCGTGCGTGGTGTCCGGATCAGCGCCCGGCCCCCGCCCGCGCGGGGCGGAGAGGCTTCCCCCCGGTAGCCGCGCCGACGCGGTCAGTGCCGGCGAGGGCGCATTCAGGGGCGGAAAGCCCGCGGGCGCTGCGCTGTGCTCGGCGGGAGGACGCGCGGCTGGCCCGGCTTGCGCCCACCGCCCCCAGCACCGCCGCCGGGGGCGGGGGAGGATCACGGACCGCCTCGGCGGAACCCCGGCGGTGTGCGACCGGGGGGAGGCACGGGCAGGCGGAGAGCGAGACAGCCCCCGGGCGGGCCCGCCGCTCTCCGGGGGCCGGAGGCGCCCCGCCGCCTTCCAGACCGTCCCGCGGCCCCGAGAGCCTCAGCAGCGCCGGGGGAGGAGAGCAGACGGCGGAGGAGAGAGTGCCTCGGCAGCTCCTTCCCGGTATTCGCAGGCGTGGCAGAAACGAGACCGGACATCGAGCTGATGGGGCTTAGTCAGGAGAGCTTGATAAACCCGTTGCTGCTTGCTTTGTCGCTGCCGCTTACAATAGATAGAGGAAAAAGCAATTAAGCCGTTTATTAAACCTTTTTTGAGGCAGCGTCGTTTTTAATCTCACGTTTATAGGTTAAGCTGTTTACGAGAATGCGTGTAACGAGACACACAGACTCTTACACGGACTAAAAATAAAGATCACTGATCGAGCCCAGCAATTGCTTCCCAAACTTACTTTGCCATTAGGGCTGTCGTTTCAGGTTACACGAACCCTGTTCACCTGCAAACGGTTCTGACGACAGACACAACCACATCCAAAGGAACGCGCGTTTTAATAATTGTTCTGATATGAGGAAGTCGATTCATGTTCATTTTGTGAACACTTCGACAAGTTTTAATTCCCCACTTGTTGTGGTTAATATTTTCCTCGATTGACAATGCATCAGAACCGTAGGAGGAGGCAGCGGTAAGGCAGTGAACGCACTATAAACCCCGTCTCCGGAATTATTTTGTCTAAAAATTTCAAATCCGAGTTCTCCCCGTGACAAGTGAGCACGTTTTCGATTCAGCAGAACGCCTGTGCTGGTTTTATTTGTGCGAACGAGCTTCGTTCCGCGATGATGTAACAGCCCTTTTTTTACCTGTGCAGACGAGGGGCTGTCGCCACCCGCCGGGTCTCGGAGCGCGGACCGCTCTGCCGCCGGTGTTTCAAACCCGGCAGGAAACACGCCGAGCGAGAACGGCTGTTCCCCGGACATGCGATCACTTATAACCGCGCTTTAAACGTTCCACTCCAATGCGAGGGGAGCGGCCGGCGCGCAGCTGAGCACGGAACCGGTGACCCGGCAAAGCAGCGACCGGGGCGGGCAGCGACGCGCAGCTCGCCCCGCTCCGCAGCCCCGCGGCAGCGGAGCCGCCGTCCTCCCGCGGGCCCCGCCGCGGCGGGCAGGTCTCCCAGCACCGAGCCCTTTCGGGCCCCGAGGCGGGTCCCGCCGCCCCGCGAGGCGCCGAAGGCCTCTGCGCCGGCCCCCGACGCGCGGCGGGGGCGGCGGGGGCGGTGGCGCGGGGCGCGGCCCGCGCGGGGGTCCCGTCGGCCGTGGCGCGGCCACGTGCGGCTCCGCGCGCTCCCACGGCGCCCGGGGGCCGCCCGGCCCGGCCGTGACGTGTCGGGGTGGGGGCGCTCGCCGCCCGCCGATTGGGCCGCGGCGGCGGCGCGGGGACGCGGCCGCCCAATGGGCGCGGGGCCCGCAGGTGCCCGCGCGGTTATCTGCGCCCCGGGGCGCGGCGCGCAGGGTCCCCGCTGCCGCCGCCGGGACGCGCGGCCGAGGCGAGGCGCGGAGCCCAGCCCAGGCCGGCCCAGCGGCGCCCGCCCCGCCGCTCCCGGCCCGTCCCGTCGCCCCCGCCCCGCTGGATCCCGCGCGGAGCGCAGGAGCCGCAGCTGCCGCGGGCGCTCCGCCGGTGGGGGGGGCCGTTCTCCCCCGGACTCCCTCGCCGCCGCTCTGCCCCGACTCGGCTTTCTCCGCGCTCCGGCCTGGAAGTTCGCGGTGCGCGTCCCCGAGCCGCGGGGGCGGGCGGAGCCGCGCCGGGGTTTCCCTGCTCCCGGCAAACTTTGGTACTCGCTGTCGCTCCGAGCCCGCACGCTGAGAGGAGCCCGTCCCGCCCGCGGCCGGCGCGCCTGGCGCGGGGTCACGGCTGAGCGGCTGCCGGCGTGGTGGGAAGGACCCGCGCTCGCTGATGACCACAAATGTTAGCGGTGGGGCAGATGGATGCTAATCGCCAGAGCGCGTTCGTCCTCAGCAGCACGCCGCTGGCCGCGCTGCACAACATGGCCGAGATGAAGACCTCCCTCTTCCCCTACACCCTGCAGAACCCCTCCGGCTTCAAGGCGCCGGCCCTGGGCGGACTCAACACGCAGCTCCCCTTGGGGACGCCGCACGGAATAAGCGACATCCTGGGGCGGCCCGTGGGCACGGCCAGCAACCTCCTGGGCGGGCTGCCCCGCATCAACGGGCTGGCGGCCTCGGCGGGGATGTACTTCAACCCCGCGGCCGTCTCCCGCTACCCGAAGCCGCTGGCGGAGCTGCCAGGACGGCCGCCCATTTTCTGGCCGGGAGTGGTGCAGGGCTCTCCCTGGAGGGACCCCCGGCTCGCCTGTCCCGGTAAGTGCGGCCGGTTCCGGCGGGGCGCGGGGAGCGCGGCGGACGGGGCGCACGGCCCGGCGGAGGCCGCGGGCGCGGCGCCCTGAAGGCAGGCCCGGTGCCGGTCACCTCGGCCCGCCGCGGCGCCCGCCATGTCCCCGGACCGAATCCCGCTCTGGAGCCAGCAGCGTCCCGGCGGCGGCGGACCCCCGAGCAGCCCCGCCGCAGCCCGCTCCTCACGGCGCCGGGCGGAGACCCGGTCCCGAGCTGGGGTCGGTGCAGACCCCGGCTCTGACGGAGCTGTTTCTCCTCCGCTTTCAGCTCAGACGGGGATGGTTTTGGACAAGGACGGCAAGAAGAAGCACTCGCGACCGACTTTCTCTGGGCAGCAGATTTTTGCTTTGGAGAAAACCTTCGAGCAGACGAAATACTTGGCAGGACCGGAGAGGGCCCGCCTCGCCTATTCCCTGGGCATGACCGAGAGCCAAGTGAAGGTAGGTCCCCGCGGGCGCGCCGGGGCCGCGGGCCGGGCACGGGCTCTCGCCGCCGCCGCCCGCTCAGTGCCGAGGCAGCGCTGACACTTCGGGCTTCTGCAGTAATTGTCAGCGACAGTGAAAACTGTACAACCGTACAGGGATTTTTTTTTTTAAAGTCAATTATAATTTAAATTACATTTGGTTATGGGATAGATTTTAGGCCAATTTCTACTTAACTCATTTTGTGCTTGGAGTTCTTTATGCTGCAGACAATTTTAGAAAAATATATATAATAAAAAAAAACAAAAAAAACCCAACCAACCAAACAAAAAAAACAAACCAAAAAGCCCCCCGCAGGTAATTGCTTTCAATGGGTCAGTTTTCAGTGGACACCGTGTCCAGTAATTGGCACAAATTTACCTTGCATAACCACGTACATTTTTTTAGCGAAGACTTAAGGTGCACCGAGGCGTTGAAGTGCAGTGGGAGCCAAAAATACTTATTTTTCTGGCCACCGTATTCAGTTTTAGCAGATGATTTTTTCCTGCGAGTTCGCTGCTTTTACAGCCGCACAGCTACGGCTGCGACATCCCCGGCGGAGCCGTGCGGGTGACCCAAACGTGTCCCTGCAGGCCCCCTCCGCGCTGCTCCCCGGGGGCCCCGGGGCCTTGCTCCCCGCTCCCCGCGCTGTTGCCCAGCGGCAGCGGTGCCGCTTTCCGGCCCCGCGCCGGCGGCAGGGCAGGGACGGGGCGGCCGCGGCCCGGAGCCCCGCGCCGGCGGGCAGGGCAGGGACGGGGCGGCCGCGGCCCGGCCCCGCCAGCGGTGCGGCGGCGGCGGGGCTGAGCCGTGCCCGGTGCCGGTGCCCAGGTCTGGTTCCAGAACAGACGGACCAAGTGGCGGAAGCGGCACGCGGCGGAGATGGCCTCGGCGAAGAAGAAGCACGACTCGGAGACGGAGAAGCTGAAGGAGAGCTCGGACAATGAGGACGATGATGAATACAACAAGCCCCTGGACCCCAACTCAGACGACGAAAAAATCACGAGGCTATTGAAAAAGCACAAACCCACGAACCTGTCCCTCGTCAGCCCCTGCAGCACCAGCTCGGACACCTTGTGAGGGCGCGGGCACCGACGGCTGCTGCGGGCGGCCGCGGCCGGGCACTGCCACGGAGACCAAGTGTAACTGGATGTTTAAAGTGGTGTGTTGTACAGCCTAAGATGTATGTGAAATGTATATATTTTTTACGGAATAAGTTATGAAATTATTTTCCTTCTCATCGATGTAAATTTCAGAGGAATTTTTCCAACTTTTTGGTTTTGTTTTGTGTCCCTTTAAGGTTTGCCCCTCTTTCTTTTAGCCTCCTTGCCGATTTCCTGCTCCTAACAATCAGATTTTGTTACGTTTTGTATGGGTCGCCAAATCCAAGCTCAGCCACTTTGTACATAGTAAATTTCAGATTTTGTGATGTATATTTCTAGTGTAAAAACGGCTGTTTTCCTTCACTCCCTCCTCCTACTCAGTGTTTTGGCGGTTTGGTTTCTCCTGCCTCTGGATCTTACGCTTAATAATATCAAAAGAGAAAACAACCCAAAAAAGCACGAGAGAAAAATGGACACTTGATTTTACATGGGGATCAAATAATGTCTCCACACGGGTTGGAAAGACTTTGTATAAATCAATAAATTATTTAACAAGCTTCTCCTCTAGCGCGTTCCTTCCCTCATTACTCATTTTCGGTCCCCGTCCCCCTGAGCCCCGGGGGCGGCCGGGGCACCGCTGCCGAGCTGGGGGAGGGTTTGCCCCCGCTCCGCGGGATTCGGCCCCGAGCACAGGGCGGGGGGAGCGCCGGGCGCGGGGTTCACCCTACCTGTTGCAGGGTGACTCCTGGCTTGCGCGGCACTAGTCCGGGGGCCCGAACGTTTACAGCTGCTCTCGCCGGGGACGCTCGGCTGGCGCCGGCCCTCGCCTCGCCCCGGGCCTTTCCTCCGGCTCCTCTGCGGCGGCGGCGCCGTTCGCTCGGGCCGTGCTCCGGCCTCCCCGGGCCCGGCCGGGCGCGCACCGGGGCGCCGCCGCCTCCCCGCTCCGGGCGGCCCCGCCGTGCCGCAGCCCCAGGGCCCGCGGCCCCCGCCCCGCCGGCCGGCCCCGCAGCCCGGTGCCTGGCGCCGCCGCTCCGCGAGGGGAACGGGAGGCGCTGCGGCGGGGGCCGGCGGGCTGAGCCGGGAGGGCCCCGGGCCCTGAGTGCGGGCACAGGACGGCTGCCCCGACGGCTCCGCCGAGAGCGGGGCTCGCTGCCGCAACGGGAACCCGCGCGCTGGGACACCCCGACCCCCCAAAAGAGCAGCTGGACGTGCAGCCCCGAACCTGCCGTGGGCAGGGACCCGAGACCGCGCCAGTTCCTGGCACCAAAAGCGTTACGTGATCTGCTCCGGGGAGCGGGGAGGCAGGTGCTGGGACACGTCCCACGGCGCTACCTGGACCCCGGCGCTGCAAAAAACCCGCAGGCGAACTCGTTGAGCCGAGCGGTGCAGGTCCACAAGCGCCATCTCCCTCCCTCGCCTTCCCGCCGAGCTCCCGGGACCGTGAGCCTCGGCCCGCACACACAGCAGCAGCGTCCCCGCACCTGCAGGTTGTTTACGACCTGCCCATAACGAGACCCAGGTAATTAAGCAGCCGTCGAGGTGCCTCGCAGCTGCCCGAGCCTCTGCTATTCTCCTCTCGGGCGTCTTCGAGGCCCGAAGTGTGTCAGCCAGCTTCGTTGTCAAGCTGCCTTTTTTGCCCCCCACCTCCCCCTTTTTTTTTTAAAAAATAAACGAGACATTCTTTTCGTTCCGTGTCTTAGATACTGCTTCGCAGCCTGAGCACATGCAACGGCCGCACCGCGGGCCGGCCCTGCTTCACCTCCCGGCAGCCAGCGGAGGGACCCGACCCCGTCGCGGAGCGGCGGGACGGGGCAGTCACGGCAGCCCGGGCGCTCCGGGCAGTTGCGAGGCCCGGTGCCGCCGGTACCGCATCCGCGCCGTCCTGCATCCGCCGTCCGCAGCGCTGGGCCGGGCCGGCGCTCCCGTGCTCCCCGCACCGCGGCTCTGCCCGCTAGCCCGGCGGGGCCAGGCCCCGGGGAGCAGGAGCCGCGGCCCCGGCCGGCCCCTCTGCGTGGCCCGCGCAGCGCTCGAGGCCCGCGGGGCGCCCGCCGAACGCGCCCCGGCCGAGCCTGCCCGCTCGGCCCCCGCCGGTGCCGCTGCTGCCGGGGCTGTGCCGGGGCCGCGGCCCCGTGGGGCGCCTCGCAGCTGCTGCGCAGGCGGGGACGGGCCCCGCGCCGGTGTCGGTGCGGCTCCCGCTGCGGGAAGGGGCCGCGGAGTCTCCGCGGATGCGCGGGCCTGGCTCCGGTTCTGGATCCGACCCTACCCGGCGGCCCCGGCTGCTCTCCGCGCCCCGGGCCGGGGCCTCCCCGCCGCGGAGCCGCCCCCGCGCCCCGGCCTGGCTCTGCCGCCGATCCCCGCTCCCCCCGGGCGCAGGTGCCGCCGCCCCGGGCCGGGCGCTGCGCTCCCTTTGATTCCCTTCGCTCCTCGCCGAGCAGCCCCTCGCCGTGCTGTCCGGGCAGCGCCGTGTTGCAGGGAAGGGAGGGGGGTCCTGCGAGTTCTTACTCACTGAGAGCAGGGGCTTGGCGAGACCTCACTCGAGTTGTACCACGGTTACAGACGGAGTAAATCAAGTTTTAGAAATTAATCTTCGCCTCGGCTTTGAACATACCGAGACACGACGCCGGAACGGCAGCGAAGAACCGAGCCGGCTTCCTGGCTCCTAAGGGAAAATGACAGGATAAAAAAATACCCGCACCTGAAAGCCGGATCATTCACACCTGCTCCCTTCCGTACGTTAATGAAATGTGCCCCGAGGAACTCCGAACGCTGTGTTCAGCGAGGAGTGTCTTCTTACGGAACGAGGCGGCTTTGTAATGCACCCGCACGGCTCCTCACGGCCCGGGGGACGGGGCCGCTGCCCCCCCAGCGCCCCGAGAGCCGCCGCCGCCTCCCCCCAGGCAGGGCCCGGCGGTGCCGGGGCAGGAGCGCGGCCGCGGGGCTGCAGCAGCCGGGAGTGGGTCCGTCCCGGGCCCGTCCCGGAGGCAGGTCCCGGGCCCGTCCCCACGGCAGGGCCCCGCTCGCCGGCCTTGCCGGCGCCCCGCGGGTGCGAACGCCGCCCGGGAACGGCCACCCCCGCAGCCCGGCTCACCCTCCGAGCCTCGCACCTCCTCGAGACAAGGCCGCCGGCTTTTGTTTAAATGCTGAAGTTGCGTTTTATTAATTTCTGTGCGTTAAATTTGAGACTCTCAACAAATTACCTTGACAGGTCACCGGTGTAACTAACGCCTCTACACGGGTTAGGGCCATTGACGGTCTTGCAGCTCGCAACTCTGGTGAGTTTATCTATGAACGAGGCTTCACTCCGAGTGTGGAAAGGCAGGAGACTTTCTCTAAAACCGGAGATAATCACGGAGGAGTTTATGGTGGCATATTTATTGAGCTGCTGGGGACGGGCAGCTCATGAATAGCTCATAAAGTTGTATTGCTCTCTCTACATCAGCACTCTCACTCTCACCAACTCCTCAACGCCTTCTCCTCGGTCTGTATTGTGTTTTGATTAACACTAGAACTGCGTTCTATTATACAGGTTTTCATGTGAAAAATAACCCTGTTAATTGGCAGGAGATTAGAAGGTAACTCATTAGTAAGAAACATGACAATTTAATAATTTCCCTGTAATCCCCCATGCCCACATTAAAGGGACAGACACGGCCATATTCACCACGATCAGTTTTATTGCTTGAGAACCAGAGTACTCATTTCTAAAGGCCTTCAAAGTTATCATGAGTTGAGTTCGCTTAAATAGAATTACCGTGTGGTTATAATGCAACATGGCACAATAACAGTACAGAGCTGCAGCCACCCTTTGGGCAACAGCACTGAACATAAACCCAGGTCGTACTGTTGAGAACACATTCTGCCAGCGGACATCAAATCATTTTCAATGGTAGTGATTTATACCAAAATCAAGCATCAATCTAATGCCATCACGCAGTCCATGAACTCTGTAGTGTTCTAAATTAAATCAATAAAACATACATTTGTGTTTCATCAACAGACTCCCTAATCACCTTTTAATGTTGTATTTAGTGGTAGGAGAAAAATGTTCGTAACAAGATTATATTGTAGGCTGCGCTGCGCTACTAACCAGGAAAATTTACAGTCTTTTTTTTTTTTCTTTAACACTGTATAAATACAGTCTGTGTCCAATACAGTTGCTACCTGAAGCAGATGATTATTTTCTTCTCCCCCATGTTGTTATTGTTTCAATATAGAATACTTGGCACCGTAAAACAGTAACAAAAGACGGACAAAACCAGTTTACAAAATTCTGGAAAGTTACACCCAAACCTAGCTAAGAACTTCACATTCAATCCGTAATATTACATAGAAAGAAGGGATTATAGGAGTAACAAAGTGAAACTGCTAATATATGTGCTATATAGTATACTATATATCTGTATTCAGGATGGCACTGCTATATATTATTTATTATATAAATGTTGGTTGTTGATGTACACTTAACTAAACCTGCTAAGACTCCAACACTAACTGCTGATATGGCACTCTCAAGCATTCATATTGGAAAGTATATTTAGCGTAAGTTTTGGTCAGGTTTATAAATTATTTATATATCTGTGTATATATACACATACATACATATATATACACACACATATAGATGTATGTATAGAAAGCAGCTGCTGTGTGATTCAAAAACCATGTAACATGGCAGTATAGTAAATAACATGAGAAAAAAAATTATAAAAATGGAAAACAAAATACTAGGACTAAAACACAAACCATAAGCCTTGGTCAACAAAGAAAATACCATTTAAAACCATCAATATCTCTATCTACACAATCCAATGTACAAAACCCCGAAGTGGTTAGGCATGACACCTTGAAAAGTTTGTAATATGCTGAAATAGCTTCTCCACATTGACAAACACTTATTAAAAGTTGAAAGTTGTGAAATCTAAAATACATAACATCTCTGCTGTCTATTTAGAGTTTTGGCAACAGAATTGTGACATATATATAAAAAATAATTCCACGTTTCTACTTGATGTCACATGAACATACAAGACAGTGAGGTATGTGAGGCTTCTCTCGAACAGAGTCCAGATGCTGAAGCATAGTGTACGATCAGCAGTCTAAAAATGTGGCACTCGGGACTGGATTTATCGACACGGTTGTTGCGATTATGTATTTCAGTATACTGCATGTTCCTTCCCCTCCTCGCTACAGTGGGGTTTCACGGAAAAATCTTCTCGTTCCGTAGGCATCTTTTTCCTGTTGCAGAATTGGCATTTTTTTAAAAAGAAAAATAAACACAGGGGAAATGATGTAGAAAATACAAACGTAGAGGAAAAAGAATGATATTTACCACCACATCACTGCACGACACAACACTTGTGCACATTTGCAATAGGTTTACCTGCCCCAGCAGCTATTCGAAAGGACAGGAACACAGGCTGCAGCAAGTTAGGGAAAAATAGAAGTTACACATTTGAAATAGAAACATTTTTTTTTTTTACAGTTAGTAATAAACACAAGAAAAAAATCCTCTATGACTGGAAACAAAATGATGCAATAATTTTTTTGATTAACTACAAAATGCACAGGAGAACCACCTCATCTTCTTATAGATCTCTGTCCCACTGAAATCTAAGGGAAAATTTGCCACTGATTTCTGTGGGAAGAGGATCGGGTCCCACACACAACTCCCTTTAATCACAGAATTAGCTCCACTGAAAGTGCCATGCTAAAAAAGCTCATGCGAAGTACCCTGGTGACAAAGGAAACAAAAATCACTGTCTCTGAGCTGTCCTTCAGCTGCTGACACACCAGACGTTTCATATTAGTGGAGAAGTTAGTAAACGTCGGCCGGTGTTTTAAAATCCGACTGGGATGGTTCTGGACCAAGTATCTTAAGTGCATTCTTCCTTAGAAAAACGACACTCTGCTCACAGGAACTCTGACCACGAAAGTAAATGTATTTGTGAATTTGGATTTACTGTATACATGCACACACTCGTGTCATTGCCCATTATCTGTCACTGAATTACCACCCTCATCAGCCTTCGCGCCGTCTCTAGGGCCGACACGTTACCACTGTTGTAGAGTTTACAAGTTTTTGCAAGTTTCTAGTTGAGTTTTGATATGGGTTTTATATAATTTTGATACAGGCTTTCAGAGGCTACCTGCTGCTCCTTGACCAGCTTTTTCCCAAGCAAGCACACACTCAGTTTTGCTGCATTTCTGACTTAGCTTTCCATCGGGTATCTTCAGCGGAAGAGATTATAAAATCCCTGTCTTCACTTTAACAACTGGTATTTATGTAATTCTATATCCTTTTTCTCACTTGTGTGAATACGGAACTGCCAATATATTATATTACTAATAAGCAGCCAGGCACCAAATTAATTGTTTTGGAAGCAATTTTGATAACCCAATGAAAATACTTTTGTTTTACGAGAATAGTCGTAAGCGCACAGACAGTTGCTCCTCTTCATTCTGTGTGGTATCATGCTTTCATTCTAGTGCACATCACCCTGTTCTTTATTTGATTTCACACAAGTATCTACTCTAATACTGGCTGATTTCAGTTGAATTCAACTTTAAATAATTTTGGAGGCTTTAAATTAAAAATGGGACAGAGATCTAGTTGACTTAAACATAAAATTAACAGAAACTAGTGCATGCATTCTCCTTCCTCATAAAAAAACCTTAGAAGGTTACTAAAATGTTTAATTAATTACCTTGTGATCGCCCATGCAGACATTTGGCCCAATGTGGTCATATATTACTATCTTCTCATCGTTTTCTGACTAGTTAAAAAAAAACAAAACCACAACAAAACACTGGTCAGTTCAAGTATTCTCCAGATTACAGAAAGATATATGGAAATAATTTATGCAAACAGTTCAAAGCAGTTTCTGAATGAAGTGATACTGACACATCTTTGCTTGGCTCCTCCAGAGAAAGACCACGCAGAATGAATTTTTACGTCCAGTGCTGCTTGCAATTTGTGCAGTTTGCCCCCACACAAATGCCTCAGGAAATCACAGCATCTGCTCCTCGCCTCTGGGACCTCTAGAAATTTTAGTGAGTAACACTCGGACAGATGAAACGAACGACTCCGTTAGGATTGCATCCCAGCCTCTGGCCAGTGAATTGCAGGCAGCATTTTTGGCCAGTCCTTTTTTTAGGAACAACACACAATTTTTATTGAATTAGGTGCGATATATGTTGTTCTTTGAATTAAATGCAATCCACATTGCCTTCCGAGATCATTTGATTTCATCATGTAGGTGATTTTAAATGTTCAGAGAGATAAATGAACTATTTACAGTTTATGAGTATAATCTTTAACCATTCCTATGACACACATTTCTTCATCTGAAAAAAAGCATTAAGTGATTTTGAGAAAAATCAGCAAATGAAAGATGACATTCCTCCAGTCTCCATTACGAATCACTTTCATTTTGTTCCATGTTGAACTTTATCCCTGTACACTGCCTTCTTTAGCATTTGTAGCTTAATGAGTAATAAACTGTACTCATCTTTCTGCCATTTGCAATAAACTTGATTTTGAGACTGTTTTGATTCTCTAGCACAGTACTTCAGGAATAAATACAAATACGTTGCCATACAAGACAATTTCTTAGTATGCTGAACAATTCCTATGAGCTAATTAAATCTGCAATCTGCACACTCTCAGGTCTCTGATACAATCATAGATGTGCTTTAAACTAGTTGGCAACACTAATTTATTTTGTACGAAAGAGTCAGGACTTTCCCATCTGCAATCAGTCAAGTTTGACTGGGCAATAACTTTATATAAACAGTAGCATTTAGGACTATAAAGTTAAAACTGAATTATCTTTAATGCAGTAAGGAAGCTTAAGGTCAGATTTACTTTACAGCACGGTTGTCTGCCAAAAATATGAAAACATAACCTTCTGCATTGTATGCATGAGCACTTTCCAATATTTCAAGATCATAATGCCACCAGCATCGGAAGTGGGGATACATTCATCAAAAGCGACTTGATAATTTACAAAGGCAGCATAAAATTGTGGATTTTCAACTGCATAATCTTTAGACAGATAAACAAATTACAGCGGCGCACAAGCAGAAACAATATACACTCGGCTGAGCATTCATTACTTCATGCTACCAGGCGTCAGCGCAGCTCCCTAGCAGTGGGCAACCTTTGGTGTTTTAGGGCTCAGGAAGCATAAAACAACATGATGGTGAGGTAACCGACCATGGCATGATCGATGATGTTGCATGAAAGCTGTTTACAGCCCCATGTCTGTACAATCTGTAATGCCTACTGTGTAGCTGAACACACCGTACACTGGGGCAATTTGTGCATATTATCCTTTCTTTATGTAGGATTAAAATGCTGATTTACTACAATTTTTGTGTGAAATAAAATATAGACTTGCTAAGACAGGAAAATAAATTCTTTATTTGCCTATATGCAGCAAAGTAATTACCTGCATAAGAATATTCAGTAGCTATTTACAACGAAAAATTCTTTAAAAATTCATATACATTTATGTTTTAAGGATTTGTCACAGTGTAACCAGTTAATTAAAATTTGCTTTTACCTTCTTCACAGTTGCTTTTGAAGCTTCAAAGCTTAAGTCTCTGCAATAGAATAAATCCTCAATGGCAAGGCGAACGCTGCTTACTGCGTAGAACCACCAAAATTGTGAGGTCATTTTGCCCTCTTCTCTACCAGTTCAGCATTCTTTTCTACTGAATATTTTCATTAAGTTTTATGAGCCAGAATTACAGTTTGGTTTTGAGCTGGAGAAGCTGACTCCTCTATTGGTATAGACCCAGTGCCTTAAACACCCACACCAGTTTGGCCTCATCTACACCTGTAATTTTGCACACACGTTTCTGGAGATGTCCCAAGCTGCGCGCTCATAATTTGCAAACGCAAAGCTGCACAGACAAAATTATATGCATTTTTTTGAATGTAAGCTTTGAATGATCCAACTGACTGGCTTTCTGTTCCGTGGAGACTCAGAATTGGGCCAGGTGACCTCACAGTTACAAATTGTCTTTAATGCTCTAACTTTGTTTTCCTTTGTTTATTTTTCTCCCATTATATCCAAGTTATACCCCCCTAGATAATCTGAAAGAATTCCTTTCCCTCTGTACTGTTTACACTCTTCAAGCCTTTGTGTACCCTTCTATCTCCTTATTCATAGCTTAAAAAAAAAAAAATCTTCCCTCATTGGCCACTCGTTCCATGGTTTTAATCCTTTGTTCTTTAGGAATTTCATGGGCGCCAAGTACTATCTGTAATATTTTGGGTAAAGTCTCACTTTTTCATACGATATTTCTGTTTAAGAAGGTCAAATAACATTGATTTTGACATTACTGTTTTGCTATAAAGCCTGTATTCCTCTTAGCTTCACTTTTTTTTATTAAATACTGCAGTATGTGCATTGTCTGCAATTTTGGGCAAAACTTCAGGATATCACGCAGACACTTCTTACACATTAAACGTGTACGGAAGTACATCGAATTGAAGTTTGAGCAGCTATGGAAAAAATGTTCTCAGCCTTTCAGGGAGTTATATACTGCAAAGCAAACAGTCTAATCATGAGATAAACAACCCCGATGAGAGAGAGAAACAGAAGGTTATAAACTCCAGGAGAGCAAGTTTCAAGGGTTTCATTAATTTAAACAGAAGAAAAGCGCCGTGAAGCCGTAGAACATGGATTTATGTGCAAAGATTATTTTCTGCACTTCACTCCCACTATACTGCAGTAGTTATACAGGAACACAGAGACAGACACGTGCCTTTGGGCCGTTCTGGGTTCTGTATGAGACAGTCCTGCTGCCTGGTCAGCGCGATACCCTCAGCGCAGCAGCTGGGCACTCACAGCACACTCGCTTTGCATCGCGCTCCTGGCCACGGCTGGCACGGCAGGAAAAGCTTAGCTCAGAGCAGAAAGGCACAGGTGAGATCTCCTTGTATCATACACCGATTTCCTCATGTGTTCTGGGTCCTTTAGAACACCTGACAGGCAGCGTAAACAGGAGGGGTCTCCAGTTGCCATGAACAAGCACACAGGAAAAAACAGAGGAGTGTAAGTTGGCACGTGTAACCGGCTGGCCGGGTTCAGTGCTTCCGAGGAAAGGAGGAGAGAGGAGTAAGCAGGAGAGAGAGAAAATGAGAGAAAAGGAAAACTGGAAGGCTCTTGAACTATATTTAGGTCATTCAACCTTGGACAGAGCATCACCAAGTTTACCTTATCACTATACACCAAAATCCCAAGAGGAACTGTACGGTCTAAAAACGTTGCACCATCGTATTTTTAAAGCTCTAATGGAATGTCTAAACTGAGGCACTTAATTGGTGTACCAAAGTGAGGAGCCTACCTGCTGGAGACTCTGCCTTCCTTCAGGGGACGCGGGCAGGAGATCTGGCCCATCTAGGATCTGACCTGTTCTTGGGCAATCCAGTTCTCAACACCAGCAACAGAGGGAACCTAAATCTACCACGCTTGTAACTCGGGCACCTCAAGCTGTTGCTGTGCAGGTTTTCCTTTCAACAGCATTACTGCTCAGCCAGCAGCCACTCCTAGTTACTTTTGCCTGCATCTGCGCCAAATCCTCGGTGAGGGCAGTACTGTTACTTACGTTACTGTAGAGTGGACTGGATTGGGGGGCTGACATGGATTTTTTTATTTTTTGTTACTTTGTTTAAAGCAGGCACAGTTTCCCAGTGCTGTACATCCCAGTACAGCACTGACAAGCACAGAAGCGGCACTGGAGAGACGACGGGCAGCACTGGCAGCTGGGATACCAAAAGAAGTGGTTGTGAAAGCTCGTGCTTTGGTAACTGCCGAGGGGTTAACTGGGACAAATCCACAATCTCGGGTGGAAAGCACTGGAGACATAACAGTTGTTATTGCCATGGTATGCTGTCTCCAGCTTGGCGTTTGCTACAGGCAACTGAAAATCCACGGACAAGCAGAAGTGTATCAGCCCTACCCACCTTCGTTGGAGATAACACACCGCGTGGGCAGCGGGGCGGCTGCGGGTCCGTACTTACTTTCAGAATGAGCTCCTTGGCTGAGTGGGACATCAGGATTCGGTCGCACCAGGCTGGACACCTCGTGTTCATGTACTGCTTTCCCTGGCTAGAGTCCTCGCTGTACGGATAACTGCAAACAAATCACAACCACAACCATCAGCCACTTCTTGCAAAGCAGCCTCAAATGACCACGCTAATTAAAAAATGTAACTGGAAAAAAGCAGCTCTTTTAGACATCTCTCATTTATCTTTCTTTTCTCCTCCTCATGTGCTCTTTCTCTATTCTCTTCTCATATCTACAATCCTACTTTAGGCCAACGTGTTAAGACACATACAGTTTCAAAACTCTCACCTACCTTGCATTTTTTCACGTGAGAGTGTTTGAAGACAGCAGACTATTTATTTGTGTGAAAGTATGAAAATCAGTCCAACAACTCGAGTACAGGGCAGGCTGTTGGCTATGACTGTGGAAAACGAACAGGCAGAAGATGAAAAAGGAAACGCAGGGGAAAAAAAGGTTCATCTCACGGGATTTCTTTGCAGGATTCTCTCTAGGAGAGCTATCCAGGAATAATTTAACACAAAACAGAGTTCAGAGCACTGGGATCTCTGCAGCTGTACAAAAACACCACCTGTATGGATTCTCTAAGGCTGACAAAGGAAGACACGACAAGAAAGCAGCTTTTCAGGGGATTTCTTCAGAACCAAGGGGTCAGGAATGTGGTCTGAGGAAAATGATGCTGACCACGTAAGATTCTGTACCTTTATATGAAATTGTGTTAACAAAAAGTGAATTATTTCGTAAAGACATCTGGAACAGAAGCTGATTAAATGGTAGTTATGCTGTGGGGTCATTGTAAGTGTGCTATGAGATCTCCAGTGCATTCGGACTTAGCTTTAAAAGGCAACAGAAAGTGTTTATTTTAACCTACAGAACAGCCTAAAATAAGTTAACTCAACACGCCTGTGTGAGCCCACAGGCTGAGATCCTCTAGAGCACCTGCAGTGGCAGCCTCTGGTCCAACTGTCAGGAGGCTGAGGCCAAAGTTTTCCTCGTTTTATCCAAATGTTCTCACTAGTTTAATGTGATAGAAGCTTGAGCTTGATGATGGCTTGTCATGCTGTAAGGCGCACCGTTTTCCCAGACCACCAAAATGGCATGGGTAAATAGCCAAAGGGGTTTTGGAGAAATCCAGAGGGTTTGTGACAGGCTCAATTTCTTGAATATTGAGCTTGAATGAATTCAAGTTTGTCCTTGATAAATGTCTTTAAACAAAAACCATAAGCCCAGTGCATATTATCCACATATGTATGTGTGAGTGCATTTAAAATGACATTTGCACTTTATTCTGCCCATCACTGAACTCATAAAGGAAATACTGAGGTTTTCCCGATATGTGTGTGAAAATAAAATTTCTGGTATTGTAACAAAAGGGTTTGCATGCTTGAAGAGAAACTTATTTACCACCCAGCTTGGTGTGATACTCAAACTGAGACGTATAGCTTTCTACCAAATGGGTTTACAAGCTACACTGCCATTAAAAAGATTAGCCATGGCAAGCATCCAAGAGAAGTGTACTGAACGTATTGGAACAAACCAGTGATCTCAGAACCTTTTCCACCTCATCAAACCTAACAAGACTCATTTTCAAAACATATTATGAGAATTCAATTTGCTGCTTCACTGACATACAGAAGTACAGCTTATTTCTGAGTGTCTGTGAAATATTTTGATGATGTAATACTATTGGTAGTAGAAGCTCTTTGTCTGCAATTTAAGGGTTGACTTTTTCTGGTAACATCTTACTTTAGTTACTCAAGAACCCCACATAACTGAAGCTACTTTTTATGACATAAGGTATAAGAATCAATCACATTTCATATAATCCTTCCTTTTACAGCATTCACTGTACGGCTTTTGAAGTATGATGTTCCCTACCTGTAATGATCTGTTACTGCTCTGTGTTAGAGCATTTCATCCGAGGGCCTATGTTCTGTGAAATGGTATTTATCAATTTGCTTTATTGATCTTAACGTTTTCACAGGGTGAAAACTTCTGCCAATTTTTCAAGGTCTTTAGCGCTGATCACCCAGTCAAGAAGTTACTGTAGTTTACAAATCTTTGACAAATCAGATTTCTAATGGCTGGGACAGAGATGAAAATAAATACTGCAGAAGTTATCCAGACAAAAATGATCTGTAGGTAATAATTTAACACAATAAAGTGGGGCAAGCTCTTCTTTTTACGAGGCAGCATCCTTCCTTCAGAAGCGTGGAGCATTCTGTCTTGCTGCACCCTAACGAACAAGGCTTCTCGCTCCCCACCACCGCCTCTTCGGCTTGTGCAAGTCTCACTCTCGGTGAAATGCTGACACAGACATAATAAAAAATCCTGACTAGATACACCCCCCAGAAATAAGGAAAACTATTTGCTCTCCTCCTTCATGCTCTAGAAGGGTCACAAATCCTCTGGAATAAGCCGGCTTCTTTTGTAGACGGGCTCAAAAAGTGATCATAGCTAAATGTGACTCAAAATTGCTGGGAGGGATTCTTTTTTGTGACTTAACAGGTTTTGGGGACAGGATAGTTCAGTTTATTTTATGCCATTTATCTTAAATAGATTTTTTGCAAATAAAAAGTTGTATTAGAAGTTTCTGGAATAAGTCTGTCACTGAAGACATTTTCACGAAGCATACTGCTGAATGAATACTATTCCAGAATAAAACTTTTCCAACAACATACACTCTGGTAGTTGTCTCCATCATCGTGTTCGGTAGTTAAAGGAACAGCGGAATGAAAATAATGCAGCTGCTTCCAGAATTGAATCATCTTGTGAACTCCAAAACTTCTGCTTGGTTGGAGCATTTATAAGGGTTTTCTCCCCCATGGATACTCTGGTGTCTTACGTGACGTTACCTCATTCAGATGCCTTCCCCCCAGCTGACGGGATTTAAAACCAGTCAACAGAAGCATCCAAAGAGGAGACACACAGATGCATAAGCATTTCAAGAAGCCAGGCTGATGATTCTGGTGCTGCCGTAACAGAAAGATGTTGCAAAAATCAAAGACACAAAGAAAACAGCCAAAGCCTCAGAGGTGCCACACACCACAGCACTCAGTTCCAGTCTTCTACACAAAATCTGTCACCAGAACGCAGCCTTTGGGCGTGCTCCTGCACTCCTGGGGCTGGCAAATGGCCCCACAGCCGTGAGGGCTGCAGCCCAAGAGGGTAACTAACAGGAGAGCACGTGTTTCAGAAAACGCAGGACATAAAGACACGACACTCATTTTGCTTCTTCCAATACAGCAACTGCCCAGATAGCGCAGACTCAAGACCGTACTCAAGAATCTGGAAAATATTTCCACCGACTTCAACGGGCAAGCCAAGATACAAACGTGCTAATACACACTCCTACTTGACTATTAACTTTTTGCTCTCTCTAGGGCAGCTTCATGATTTATCTCCTCTTCTTCTTTTCAACCCCACTTCTCAACTGCTTCTTTGAAATAAAGCATAAATAGTCTCTTTTAAAGAATAACGTAAATTTAAATTTGTGTGCATGCAGAAAGCAGAACTATTCTTGTAATACACATCTTCCCAAAGAGATCAAGCATAAGATTGTCTGCTATCAAGTGCATTAAACCAGCTTTGTTTTGCTGACATCTCCAGCCTCTTTTAACACACTCATTCCAGGCAAGTAAGGAACTCACAGTTCTTAATTCAGCACCCAGTTAATAATTCTAGTTTACAGATTTTTCCGACCTATGAATTGTATAAACAATTACATGCTCGATAAAAACAACTGCAGATCTGATAAAAATAATTTTAAGGACTCTGCACCAAGTAATTAGAAGTTAAAAATCCTAGTATTGATCTCCCAGAGGGTAAGCATCACGCCACCTTTCTGTGCATGCATCATTAGTCTTGACCACGAGAACTGTAACCGTGGTGGAGAAAAAAGGGAGAACCAGCTCTCTCAGTCCCATGAGCAGAAAGCAAAGTGTCTTTTTTCCTTTCAGTAGCATTCTGCCTCAATCACAATCTGTCTTGTGCAATGTACAGAAAACAGTGATCTTGAGAATGAATAGTGAGTGCTCCTGTAAAAATGATCACATAACAGATAAAGGCCTCTAGGTACCACTGAAATATAAATGATAAATAGATATAATGCAAACACATACGGGTGCTATAGCTAAGGGAATACACTACACACTTCCTAACTCTAGTATTCAGTATGGTTACTGGCTTTTAAAAAATTTTTTTTTTTTTTTTTTTTTTTTTTTTTACACACACTGTATTATATATATTTAAGAATACAAATAGAGAAATGAGGAATTCCATGTGGAAGAACTTTTCTGCCCTGTTTAGAACAGTGGCAAAGTTGAAATTTAGGACCTTAGCCACTCATGTTAGCTGAGTAACTAATAGCAAAAATGGTCTGTTATTCTCTGTGTAAGCCAGCCAGCAGTTATACAAAACACACCTTGACTGTATAATGCCTCTGTATGATGGACAGACAGGCAGTTCTGGAGCATCCAGGCAAGAGGCTTCTATGATTTACCTCCAGTTGTGCAGGATTTATTTTTTCTCAAGATGCTTCTTCTAGCTGCTTTTCCACCTTATTTCACAAACTGTTGTTTCAGTTACACTCATTTTATTTAACTAGGATTACTGTCAGGTGGGTTTTCTGAATAAAACTCCCCAAAAGTACTAATTAAAGGAACATCATTAATATAATGCTCAATGTTGTCAGAATTTAACCAAACACTTTGAGGAACTGTTAACTAACTTGCTTTAATAAGGAGCAGGCTGTCCAATGAACTGCTGGTATTACAGTTAATAAGGATGAGAGCTACTTGGCAATTGTTTGGGGAAAATAAACCATTAAGAGCATCAGTAATATTACTGCACTGCTGCTGTTGACAGGTATTGTCAAAGATGATTGGACACCTTTACAAAAATACTTACTGCGGGGTGAAAAGTCTTCTGGCATCGTAAACCATCCTGTCAGCAGTGTCTTAACTGGAAACACAAGCCAACAATACTGTGTGTATAAATGTCTCCTTAACTGGCATTTCCAGTCAGGAAAAATGCTCCTAATGAACTCTTCTCTTGTGCAAGAACAGCTAAAATGCGTTACTGAGATGGGCGAAATGTACTTTCTAACAGGAAACAATTAATTCCCTTCGGAGCGTTATTACCTTTACACGCTGTCTCACACGCCGCTCTGCTTTCCAGCTCAGCTCACCCCGAGCACCGCGACTGCGCCTGCCGCTGGTGACGCCTTTGGGTGGCGTGCTGGGGGCTCTGCCTCCCACGGGCAGGACATTTCCAGTAGTGTGGAGGGAGGTGTGACAACATGTATGTAAGCTACGTAATCTTTTTTAGTACAGTAAAGGTCATCCTGAAAACCTGTGCATCCTATGGCTAGATTCACATGCAGATGTGTAGGCAAACTTCATCATGCTTCAGGGAGTGGAAATACCTCCTGTTCAAAGACCACTTGTTCACATCTATTAATTGCCCCCACATTTTATATCGCTGAATATTACATTGAGATGGGATGGAATCATAAAGCATCGATGAAAACTGAGCTCTTTATGGGAAGAGCTGAGACACCGTTTTGATTTGGTCCATTTTATTTTTGAACTCAGGCATGAGCCCTCACATTTACTGAACCTTCTCTCACTTTTAAGTCTTTCTATTTACATATGATATTGAGAGCACTTCAAAAGGGGAAAAATCCCAACCACTTTTCATCAGAAAATTATTTACTAATTTCGTATTTTGTAAGAAAATGTTGGTCCAATTTACCTTTAGCTCTGACACACTTTCAGATTGTCTAAGATGCTTTTAACGGAAGCAAGGACAGTGAATGCAGGCTGCCCGTTCAAGCTTTGGGTGCTTCGAAAGTTTTAAGGCCAAAGACATAAATAAAAATATTTTGATATTTTGAATTGACAAGGTCCCAGCTCAGCACTCGTGTGAGCTGGTACACCGGTATGATTTCAAGAAAATGTCTTTCGACCAAAGCATGACATCCAATTTTTGTCAGCTTCCAGATCATTAGTTTCTTCCTCCAAACTGAATTACCATTTTATATTTCCCTGAATCTGAAAGGGAGATCTGGGTTCCCTATTCCTCTTCCTAACAAATGACCCCATGCAATTTATCTTCATGTGCTCACCTTAGGCAGCAATAAGACACATTGCTGTTTGAATTAAATTAGCTGCTTCATGTGTACCCAAATACTCCTAAGCCTTCACGATGCTCTGCTGAGCTAACTGGCTGTGATACGCATCTCAGGCCAAATCAGGAGGGTAAACACAGTCCTGCAAACACGGCAGTTAAAGCACAATGCGTTCAACAGCTGCTGCTTGCAAAGGCTACACCGACACCATGGTGACCGCACCAGCCAGCCGAGCCAAAGGTGACACAGAAAGGGGGTCACCCGGGAATCCAGCAGCAAGGGGTGAGAAGGGTACACAGGACTCAAGCCTAACTCCGGGCACAACACAGAACAGGACAGTTAACGACACGACGCTTTTCTCTGAATCTTTTTTTATGGATTTATGTCGGGCATATTGCTTTTTGGCTTAACATACTTCTTGTCTATGATGAGCCCCCACCCAGGGCTAAACAACAACAGTTTTTCTCTCACCCAGTGTCCCTTCCCCAACCAAGGAAGGGAATTGGGAAAAGGAGGGAGACTTGTGGGTTAAAATTTAAACAGATTTCATAAAATAAGGAAACCAATATCAATGCTAACACAAAAGACACAAAATTATACTTAGCTCAGAGTGGTGGCAAGTTCCTCCAGGGATAGTGACTCTCGAGAAGGAGGATGATAAAGAGGGAGCAGAGCCAAGAGCCCCCCTCCCCAGCAGCTGCCCCATTTCTAGTGCCCCTGAGGTCAATGTCCCAGCACACACCTGTGGGCAGCCTGGGGCAGCTGCCCTGGGTTTAACTGCTGATGGCCTCGATCACCAGCCACAGCTGGGCACACACTGGAACAAAATCCCAACAAAACCAGGACGCTTCTTTGGAAAATACAAGTCTATGATACGCTTCTGAGTTAACATTCCTGTATCACCAGTGTAACTCGACCTTTTCCAGTTAAAAAAAAGGAAACCCAGAGCCCCTTTCTTTTCCCAGTGAGCAACAACTGGCCCTTTACTCTCTGCCCAGAATGCTCCCCACAGAGAAAATCTCCCCTCGCTGACTACGAACATCCGACGGCTCAGCCAGGGCGATGGCGTGAAGGTGCGCGGGGGCTCGCCCCGTCCCGGGCTCAACCGGGCTCACAGAAGCTGCTTCTGTGCTCCAGCCATAGATGCTGGAAGAACCCAGACAACTACACAATGTCCCGTGGGAATCTGTTCCTCAGGGGCTGAGGGATCCACCGGCGATTTAAGAGACCTCACTGATACCCGGAAGGTGTTTTACAGTGCACGAATGAGTATGGAGTATTTCTGTTCAGTGCAAAATACTTCTCCATTGGCAGAAAAATCACGTGTTATAAGTAACCGATAAAGCAAGCATAAAAACATCTAGGGCTCTTACAATTTTTAATCCGTTCCAGTGCCTAACTCCCCCTTTTGTGACACAACAGGACCCAGGAGCGTCACTGAGGTAATGTTCTAAGGAACAGGAATCCCGTTTGCTTCAGGAGCACTGCACCATCCTGGCAGCACATGATTTTATACTCTGAAAACATGCCGGGCAACTGGTGAGGACACTGGTAAGAACAGGCAGCTGGTTGAAATCTAAACCATCATCTTGTCTTCCCATTTCACACCCAAGGGCGATGTGTACAATGGCACCCACGGGGCTGGGTACAAAAGGCAGAGCTGTTTGTCTCTGGACGGTCTCTGGATGCAGAAGGGGGGGAACAAGTGAGCGCATTTGCTTTGCTTCATGCAGAGCAGACTGGCTCACTCTCTAGTGCAAATTAGACCAGAAAAAATACATGTATCATTGTGCAACCTACTAGAATAAAAAAAAGGTCACGGGACAAAATGCAAGGGTAGAGAATGAACAGATTATAGACTAAACAGGATTCTGGCAGAATAAGGGACCAGAGCCAGAGAGAATTCCCAAGGAGAAACACTCTTCCAAGAGCAAACGGGATTCAACCTGTCTCCCGGTGAGAGGTGTCAAAGCCAAGACACTGCCAGTGCGGAGGGTCTGCTTGAGAAAAGTATCACACAGAGGATATCTAAGGCACAAATGTATGTCCAACCAGTAAATTACATGACAGCCTGATGCAACAACAAACAAGAACAGGTCACTTTAAGAGAATGATTAATACATGAGATTACTGTGCATGCAGGCTTATCTGAAAGCAAACCTTGTAGATGGGTGTGAACTCTTGCTAAAGTCAGCTCCTATCTTTGCTACACAACAGCTACAAGAATAATTATAATAATTAATGGAGGGCAGCGATAAAGGTAACAATTGCCCACCTGTATATTGACTGACCACAATGTCGTTACTTCTTTTTTCACACCTACCCCCTTTTGCAATGATTGCCGACTGCCACAAACTCTTTTCCACCTCACGCTGGGCTGGCTGTTTGCTCACGGCCGGGCTGTTCAGCCCGTGACTGACAGAGCTTACAGAGTTTAAAATTCTGAATTGTATTTAGTCTCCGATGGCTAAGGTTGCTATGGGCTACATTAGATTACAAAGGGTAATGAGACGAAAACATGAATATTCACTATATAAAGTAAAAGGCCTCAAAATATAGTACAGGAATGGGTGAATAATGTCTGAAAAATACTCTGTTAGAAGGGGTCTTTATATTCTGTGCAAAGACAGCAGACTTGTAATGCAGCCTGTGATTTCTTGTTACGCCGTGATTCCTCTTCCAGCCTGCCTTCGCTTTTGGCAAGCTGCAGGAGGGTCGAGGAACCCCCGCGGGCAGGGGCTGCTGGCCGGGGGTCAGACGGCTGCAGCTCACACAGGTCCAGAGCCAGCAGGTGAAGGCTTTTTCCCTCGGGAGCTCATCCACGGCACCCCTGGCACGCTTCTCTGTGGTGCACGGGTGCTGATGCAATTTAAGCACATACTTAAAGAATTAAAAGGAACTCGGAACTGAAGAGAAATTTAGAAAAACGCCTCGATATCAAGTGCCCTGCTGAGCAGAGAGGGGGTCACGGACAGCCCCGCACACCACACAGCGCAGCCAAGGCTTTGTTCTGAATGCTCGAGGGGCGACCGCCAGACCCCGCTCCCTGCGCGCCGCAGCAGGAGGGGCACGGGGGTGGGATGGAGAATTATGTGAGATCAAGCAGACACACGGTCTGAAACTAAGTTACAGTGCTGCACCGGAGAAGAACAATAGTTTTGTTTTGTCTTGAGTTTCGTCAGTACGCCTGCAGGAACGCTATTCTTAGATGTGGCTGGTAGGAGAGTTCAGAAGCAGCTTTGGAATCCTTCCCACACACACAGTTGACTGGAAAGAGCCCTGAAGCTAACGTTCACTCACACAGAGTCTACCCAGACCTTGGGGAAACCCACTTGCGTATACGCTAACACGAATTTACTGCGTTGCCTTAACACCATCCCATTTATAGCTACAAATTCAACTTATCACTATAATACACTAGAACTATTATTATATGCATAATTATGATCTATACCTACCAAAATTAATGTATGATTAAAAAATTAACGTATTTATGTAAAATCCAACAAATGTCATTTGCATATTGCTTAGTGGTTTGAAAACTTAGAAGTGAACCGCTGTTTTGAAAGGGCAGAAAAAAGTCAAATTGTGGATTAATGGCTAGATAAAACCAAAGAGCTTCAATTTAATTTATACCCAACTAAGGCCAAAGTGGTAATTCTGGAAATCCTCATTCACCTGCCATCTCATCAGCCATGCCAAGGCTCCGGTCTCCACTCCCAGATTTCTTTTTAATATTTTGTCCAGCGATTGTCTCCTGTGAAACGCAGAAGCAACCCTGAGAGCAGCACTCATCTCCGCTCCTCCACGTGCAGGCGGATGGCTGCCCATGGGGTGACAGCATCCTCTACTTTTGTACTTCGTCTTTTTGACCTTGTGCCTGCTGTGTTCAAAATGAATAACCCAAAGGAGATATGCTGTATGGGTAGGGAAATACTCATGCAACAGCCTGACAGGGTGCTTGTGCTCTGAAATCTTGCTGTTAACCAACGGGAAGTACACATTTTACTTCTTGTTTTGAAACCTCTCGTGAAGTTTCAACCCGCAATAAATTTTAATGGTCATTATAAACTTATAAAGCCTTGAAAAATTGCTTTTTTATATACAGAATTGACTGTCCTTGCTCTCAGCGATTTAAGCCAGGACTACAAGGTTGGATTAATTTAGCTACGCTGTGTTTTTATGCAGCCTTTCACAATGGATTGTCAACACACTTTCCCACAGAGGGTTTAAACAAAGGTGGGTCCTCACTTGGAGGATCAACAAGCATGGAAGATTTGCACTGACTTGTTAGGAAGGGTACCAGCCTAGTTGCAGTTCTCTTTTGAACACCAAACGGTGAAGAGACGGATGAACAGCAATGTTCTTATTGCCTCCATGGCAGTCTAGACCTGGCAAATACAGCAATGCAGGGAAAGAGGCCTTGGGTATTTCCATTTCTTTACGGAATTACCTGTACTATTGCTTAGAGACAAGCAAGAAGTCAGTAGTCTAAAAAAATATTTTAAAGTGTTCTTGGCTCAGTACAGGGTCTCCACTCTACAGAATTAAAAAGTAACTTTATTTGATACTTATTACCACATCAAAATTTTACTTTAAGGAATCATTAGCACAGGGACTAGAAAGAGAGTAAGAAAAGGTTTATATAAAAGCTCAGTTTTTAAAAGCTGGTATTAAAAAGCATGATAGAGTAGCTGGAAGTATACAGAGACCTAATTTTTTGCCAAGACCTGTGAATAATGACTCCTGAGATGTTTCCTCTAACAAGTGATAAGAGTTAAGTGCTCTCACTGATTATTGAATGCAGTTTACAATCAACTGAAAAGAGAAGTTAACAAACTATGGAAAAGCAGCTGCAGGTGAATTTTGACGAGCACAACGAAATCGACAACTATAAATACACTGAAGAAGAACAAAAACCCAGAAATTTTACATCATCATTTCATTATGGCAGCTTATAGTTAGAAAATGACTAAAGAAGTCAACATTTCTATTACTACTTATTTCCTTCAAAACAAATTCTTACCAGTATAAAAATATATGGCTACATGACTGTCATGGCTTCATTCGAAATTAAGGGGAAAGACAGAGAAATTAATTATAAAAGATGTAGATATATTAATATAAAACAATTAAAACACAGAAATGTACAAAAATGTCCTCTCCGTTCAGATTATTACAACAGAGAAGGTCTTTCATAATTTCAAATGACAACTGAGAATATGCAAGAATCAGATTTGATTATTTTCTCGGTCCATACTCTTAAGTACATAAGCACTTTGGGGACACCAGAACTTCCAAATACTTTCTACAACAGCAATATGCTTACCCTCATTTTTTTGTAACCACAGACTCAAATTTAAAATTAAATTCTGAAATACTTGTACAGCCATAACTGAGAAGAACACTACTAGAGAAACACAGTTCTGGTCACCCTCTGCCTACCCATATTTACACCTGAGGTATCTGGATCACGGTGTGATGCTGCTCCAGGAGTGGCGTGAAAACAAAACAAGAAAACTGCTCAGGGGAAAATTTTGGCCCTGCTGAAGCCAACCACAACACTACCACCAGCTCAAAGGAGTAAAGCTCTCAACCCCAGGCCAGCGATGGCAGTGTATCAATAAGATCTCATGATAAAGTCCAGAGAATAAACAGTTTATGCTGATAAAAAATGAATTTATAAGTAACTTAGTGTGCTGCAACTCAAAGGGATGTGACCTTTTCCGTTTATCTCAAAAGTACACTGAACCTCAAGCACGCTTTTTGAGGGAAAAATTTACAAGTGAGACAGGAATGCAACTGTGCTATTGATTTGTAGAACTCTGTGTGCAAATCGGGCAATTAATTGTATGCACAAATGATGAAACAAATGAAAGAAAGAGAAAACTGTCCTAACTGATCTTTCATCTTTTGAGAGATGTGAAATGTAGTAGTAGGTGTATCCATCAGTGCCATTTTAGCTGAGGTACTCTGTCTTCAGTTGTTGGCCAGCATCCCGTGATGCAAGACTGTAACACCGTGGATCAAGAACAGGAGTAATTCACAGACTGAATCAATGGACCATCATTAAAGCACCATGTATAAAACAAATTCTGAAATACTACTTTAAGGCTGCCATTGCAACTTCCTTCTAAATTCAAATACTCGTTAATTAAGCCCATTGACACAAAAAGTGACCAGAGCTGTCTCTGTCTCTCCCTCCAGTGAAAAAGGCTTTGTTAGATGCATTTGCAGAACAAATGGAAGCACCATACACCTTCCAGCTAAGAATACCAAGAAGCCTGAAGAAGTAGTTTCTAAATATACAGGACTCATCATATCCTCCCTTGGTTAAAAATACAAAATCTAGTATGAGTGGATATACGACCAATATATATTAAGCTCGTATTTACAAACAGTATATAAAAGCAGTGAAGTCATTATAAACTACAGATTATTTTTTTTTCCAGAAGAAAAGAAAAAATGAGGGGAAAAAAGGAGGAAAAACTACGAGGAAGTGAAACCAAGACATTTAGGCCATATATTTAATTTCTTTCTTGCATGAGTGAAAAGTTAAAAAGAAAATGTCCTACATTAAAACCATTGCTTTTTTGCCTGTTCAAAATACCTGGTTTTGCAGTTAATAGCACATTGTGGCCATTATTTCAATACAAAGAGAAATACATCATATTATTTCTCCCAGGAAAATCAATGTGCTTAGTTTCATGAAAAAAAAAGGACACTCACAGGCAGCAACTCTAAGAACCGTGAATCCAGTTCTGCAGTACTTCACCTAGGCAAGACTTCTTCCTGAGCGTGGTGCTCGTGCAGGGACAACAGAAGGGAAAGCAGGGTTCCCTTGGGTGCCACTCAGAACACGAGGAGGGATGGGTGAAAAAAAGCCCCCTAACATAAAGCCAATTTGCTCTTTGTATGTGCATGAGTTTGGCTTGTTGGTTTTACATCTTGTATTTCTAGCAATATTCTCATATTCAGTTCTCATATTTTATCAATATTTTCCACTTAAGTTCAAAGAAATGTTGTTATATGAACTCAGTGGTAGCATCCCTTCCACGCCACAAAGGAAGTGCTCCTGTAGTTTCCTAGCCAAGTCTGCAAGCATGTGGGCAGGGGAGGGAAGAGGAGATGATACTTAGCGCACATTACAAGGTATTTATTTCATTTCACTCATTACATCAGTTAGACACAGTCAAAAGCTGTGTTTCATCCACAGGGATTTCTGGGATGGAACATTTTCACCCGGACTTACATTTTTTTAGCAAGGGTTCATCTCCGGTGTAGCACGTTATTTAATGTTTTTGTTTTAGAGAATAACAGACTCATACAGTAGACACAGTAGCTTAAAATCTTAATGGTATCGAAATACATCATTTGGATGTTAATGGTCTGTGTCAGAGTATTCAGATACTGAGGTAGCAGAGAGTACAAACGCAGTTGACTAATATTTAATTTATCTCCTCTTGCTGCTGTTCATATGGTCCTCCCCATCCATCCCCCCGAAGCTCGCTGCTGGGTTTATAGCAACGTCAGCAGTTCTCAGGCACAGCTCTCACAAGCCCTCCTATTTACTCCCAGTTTAACTTCTAATTCTTTTGTCAAACACCTTCCATTTTCCCCCAAAGTTTCTTTATCTCTTTATACAGCCTCACATGACGCCACTTTCAAGCCCCATTCCGGCCGTACCTCGAGGAGAAGTGGCGTTACCTCGGCCTGACAGGGGTTCCTCGGTACTCTGGCATCTGACAGCAGCAGTCTACCGCTCTCTGTGGATCAGTGCTAGGAAGGGACACAGAAAATCTTTTTCCCAGCTACCCGTTTTCACCTGGGAAGGGCAAGACCAACTCGCTGTCACGTCCCACAGGCAGCGTCCTGTGGCCATCTCGCTCTTCCTACGGTTCTCACCACTCTCGCCCCGTAACTCCAGATCATCCTTGCCCAGTCCTCCCTCCTCCGCGGCCCTGCCTCCTTGTCCCAGTCTCTCGTCAGCTAACTTGCCAGAGCTCTCCTCTTCTGGCTGCTCCTGCAAGTCTTGGTCTCCTTGCCTGGAGATCCAGTGTTGGCCTGAACTCACCCCTCTGAGTCCTAGCTATGCCCTTCCCTGCACGGCTACCAGGTGGCTCCTGTAGAGTTTCTGGCTTTTGTTCCACCTGCATCTCATTCATGGAGGTCTCCCACCACTACTTGCTCCAATGGGATGTAAAGGAGAGGAAGGCTCATTTATTACTTGCCCACAACCTCACAGGGCATGGCCTGTGAGGCAAACCCTGGGTTGTATCCAGTCTAGCCATAATTTGCAAGAAACTTAACCACTAAAATAATAACAGAAATCTCTGCCGAGGTTTGGACATCTTTGTGAAAAGAAATTTTTCAATGGTTATGTTCACGTTGTTTCACAGACAGATCAAAAGTACAACTTAGATACAAAGATTACTCATGCCAAATTTCAGATCTTTGATGGAGAGCAGAATGACACCAAACCATACTGACAGAAAGGTCTGAAGAACCTGCAAACCATTCATGCAACAACGTATTTTTGCCAGACCTTGTTGGGGCTGAAAGCACTAATGTTGGTGAAATCAAGTGGAAGAGTATTTCTGGTAAAAAATTCGTATCTATTTCCCCTCACCTCCTTTTACCCTGACCAGGTACACCACTGATGAAATACACTCAGAGGTGTACACACTGCTGGTCTTCTGTTATCATACTCAATCAATAAGAACAATTTAGAGCAGCGGTAACCTCTCCGTGCCTACTGCCATTGTCCCCAGGGATCGATATAATCAGTATCGCAGCTGGCTGGTGAGAAATAATGAGATTATGATAACAAAAATTTTCCAAATTTTTTCTTAGTGTATGCCAAAACATCATACTTTTCTACCTGTCCATAAAGGATAAAATAGCAACATTTAAGAATATTTTGTCAATTAAAAAAAAAAAGTATATAAAAAGTATGTTTTTATCTATGATTTCTTGAACTTTAACTTTCTTTGTGAATATAGTATTTCTTTCCCTTAAAAGCAACCGTGAAATTTGACTTCTTCGTTCTTGGAAAGCGGCCATACATGTTTAAAACTGTACCAAATTTTCCACAGATTTCTCCTGAACAGGACTGCGATTTGCAAAAATCTTGGGTTTGCAAGTCTAAGTTCCTGCCCTCCTTCCTGATACTCCTCTCGGATCCTCCCTCGAGCAACAGCATCAGGCTCTGCTCCCCCGCTTCCAGCCTGTTCCTAGTGCCATCGCCGGCCGGTTTTCAACAGCTTGAGGCACAGACTGCCTTTACGGTTGCAATAAAGTATTTTAACAGGTTGTCTGGGCCCAGTGCTTAAGTCGCTACACACCTCCTAGCACAGAGTCGGGTCTGCAGTAAGAGCAGCTGTAAGAGGATGAGCTGCGGCCGCAGGAGGAGCCGCAGAGCCCTCTCGGCGTGCAGACTGCCCTGCCCTGCCCGAGCGGGGACGGAGGGTGCGGGAAGGCTGCGCAGTTGTGAAGGGAACAAAGATCGTTAGCGTTTCCACCACACGTACGGGAACACTCACATTTCACCCACGGTGCTGGCAACAATTATGTTTTAGCTAGCCAGGTAAATAAACAGATTATATGTGAGTCTTACCTGGGAGGGAATGAGATGTCCAGTTCATACAATCTGTCTTTAAAGACTGACAGCTCTCTGTCAAACTCTAAAAGCTATAAAAGACAGAAATAAATGGATTCACTCTTCAATGTTGAACCGAGGCAATCCAAAAATACTACATTGTATAAAAGGAAATAAACACAGACTTTGATTACACAGTATATCCCTCGTGTAATAGTTTTTAAACCAGTGCAAAACGCTCAGTACTATTATGATACAAAAACAGTGAATTGAGAGAAGTGTTCAAAATGTTCCTTTTCATCTCAGTGAAACATGTAACACCGGCTCTTTGCAGCAGAGACCTATATGTACACTCACTGTTTCAAGATGGATATATTTCTTCAAATTTTATTAGCAATCTTTTCAAGGATAAATCAGATTAGCTTTAAAAAAGTACAGCAAACCGATATGCTAATCAGCCCACAAAGATGTCAGCAGAGAGTATCATATTACTTACTATTATCTTTAGCTCAGATAAGGTGGTACAACAAACACAAGGATGTGCACATCCCTCTCCCTAAGCAAAGACAAGCAGTGGCTCTGTACACCTATTCTGGGTGGTGCGTGCCAGAGAGCAGAAAGAGGGGTACGTGACAATGGGGAAATGTGTTCCCAGGCAGCAGCCAAGACACAGTACTAGAAGCAGATATTTAACAGAGATGTTCATAAGTCTGGATTTAATGTCGGCTATAAATATTAGTCCTTGCCAAATTTGTTTTCCCCCGACCTCTACAGAGAAAACAAATATGTGCAGTCGTTTTCATAACACAAACCTGCTCATAACAAGTCAACGATAATCGTCCACATTAAACCAATAATTGTTCTGATGGACGTGAACGACCCCATTTCAGAGCCACGGCTGGTGTTACGCCTGACGCCCAAGCGAATTAGCGAGTTAAAAGACAAAAAGCCGCGGGTCTGCGCTGTCACCGGCCGTCGCTCCGGTGCCACCCTCCCTTTGACAGCCGTGCCACCCAGCCAGCGCCCGAACGCGGCGGCGTGTTTGCCCGCTCCTCATCAATCACGTCCCATCTCGCAGCTGCGCCGATACCATTGTACGAACGGCAGAGGTTCCCAAAGAAATTAGATCGGGTCCCTCTCTCCCCTCTGCCACCTCATAAATCATTCCTGAAACGTGCAATTAGCAGCTACTTGTACACATTAATTATCTGTGTGAAAAGCAGCTACCTGAACCACCTGCCCTGCTGATTAGCTGCCTCTCCAAGGCCCCCCGGCTCGCTGCGGTTTCTCGCTGCCGTGTTGCTGCACGGACGTACTTCTACACGAGGATGCCAAGTAACGGGCAGCTCTCCCTATTTTAGCCCATCTCACACCAAACTCTGTGATGGGAAGATTTTGCAATACAAATAACTGCAGATAATTTGTACGTGTTTTAACCTCTGATCAAAAGCTGAAGTACCCAAGATGTTTGGATAAATATTTATGAACATCTGTGTGGAAACTTACGGTATGTATCTAGTAACATGCTCCATCCTAAAAATGCTGGGACGGTTCAGCCACTATTCTCACTGAAGCAATCTCAACATACTTCAGGAAAAAATGGTTTATCATGCACGTTTCCAGACTGTGACCCTATATTTAAGTATATAGTACGGATAGATGTGTACCTACAATACATACATACAAACTGGCTATGAAAACAAATGTTACCATCCTTTCCTGCTCCACGTGTCTCCATCTCAAAGATGTTATCTGCCCAACGTGAATCTAGCATAGGAAGAAAAGTCTACCACCCCCAGTTAAAACTTTTCTTTGAAATATATGGCTACTAATACAGTGCAAATACATTTTTCCTACTGTTGCTGAGTAAACAGATCAGAGCAGGGAAGTGGGAGCATCAGAGAAAGGGCTATTTCTGAAGTGTGAAAACTGCAAGGACTGAATAAAAGAACAATGCTCCCCAGAACACAATGGTATAAATTACTCATGGGCATCCCAGGGGCTGGCCACGTTAAATGGCTGCATTGTCCTCTCACACCAATTCACACTTTCCAAATTTTACACATTCAGATTGTTCTTGCTATGATGATATCTGCAAACTCAGTGAACGCCGGGGTTCAGAGCACTAAGCATGCAGACATGCGTTATATCCAGAGAAGTTTGGGGTGTGTTTATTTGCTGCAGTTGCCTGTTCAGTTGTGTCGGTGCCATGCAGATGAGCTGCTGACCCTGCTGACAGAGAGGACAGATAATGGGAACAAGACTGTATTGTGTGCTGTGCTCTCTATCGGTTCGCCAAGTTTCCCCAGGTAGAGGGACACCTTCAACTTGCAAGGACAAAGCCAAAACCTCACGATGACCCAGCTGGTTGTCAAAGCCCAACTAGGTGCCTAGAAGAAATACTCAGGGAATGCTCGTTGTAGACAATTCATCCTCACATGTAAAACAGTTAAATACTTTCACTGCATTAATTGCACAAACTATTATTTCGTGCTATATTTTAAATAATTATTTAATTTTAACAAATTATTTTTTCCTAGATATCAAGTGACTATGTTACAGTATCTGTAACCTCCTGTTCAAACGTGTCCACAAACTACGCAAACACACGTCTGCTCATTACGAAGGGTGATGACAAATTATCTGTGTGTTCAGGGCCGTGTAGTGTGAACCCACCCAACAGCTTCTCTTCATTCACCTGGTAGCGCTGCAGACAGCGGGGAGTGGCGGGGAGAAATGAGGAAAACTTGAACTGCACATTTTGAGAAAACTCCAGTTAATTTTTCAGTAAACAGCATGTTTTAACTATTACTTTTTTGGTATTAAAAGCACTTGCGTTCTCATTTAAGCCTATAATCTCAAAATACAAGATTATTGATGAAAAACCACGGCTTCACTAGGGCTTGTCACAGTTATAAATGTCACTTTCCCTCAACACAACTTAGTAAGAGAAGGAACGGGAGCTGACACGGGCATCATTTAATTGTATTATTTGCTTTATGACAGGTACATGGGTGGAGCTCCTTGGCACTATAGAAAACGAATGAAAATTAATATAGGCCAGACGATACCGAGGAGCAGTCAGAATCTCACAGGGAAGCACCTGGAACATACTCTACTGATGGCAATTTTCAGAACAAACTGCTCACTTATTTCCATATTGTACATTAAACAGCACTGTGAATAATGTCATTGCTCTAACAGTAAACATGAGTATGTCTGTCACTCCAAATGCCTTAAAAATGACAAAGAAATTAAGTTCAAAGCCTAAAATCAATATATTGTTCTATTTAATTTACTCATTATAAGATCATCCATAAAAACCAAATCTTTAAGGTGTTACATGACGTGCTGGGACAATTTGAGCCATTACACAGAGATTTTAAAACGCTGTGGCTGGAAGTTAAATCCAGAACTACATGTCACAGGCAGCTCAGAAGACTGTTCTCTTCCCCAACTCAATTTCACTGATGTGTTTATACCCAAATGATAGCAAGGGTGATGCAGGGCCCACGTTTTATCTGCTGCAACCACTGAGCTGCTGATACTATGTCAAGATATTTGCTCTACAACGTCCACGACCAGCCCAACACAAATGCTTGATTAACATCTTCCAAATGAAAACACCATCCATACATATAATATATCCATAGTTAGCTGGTATCCCACGAGACAGAGACAATACGCCTCGGGGAGCACAGCCATGCAGCACGCATCCGCTGGCCTGTGACTGTCAGAAAAAACTCACAGGGCAGAATGTGATTCTTAAAACCAGGTTAAATTCAGTGATAGGATTTTGCAGTCTGAAGTATTTCCCCTTAGCACACTTCAGGAGCCAAATGCTCCAACTGGTTTGTATACTCAAGCGCCTGCTGACCTGAACGGGAATCGGCTTGGTATCAGTGAAGTTCTCTGCACAGAACTAAAGAACCACTGCATCTGCAGTAAGGGATATTCCCTACTTAATTTGAGTAGAATTAAAAGCACTTAGGGCTGTCGCCTGTATCGGTTGCAGTGCCCGTCACCTCCTAAGGGCATTTCCAACACTCTTGTTTCTCCAGGCAACTGTGCTGCCTGTAAAAGGTGCTGAAGAGAGTTTTGTTTCTCCCTCCCTTTTTCTCGCCAGCACCACGACGTACCGGTGCGCTTACGTACAGGGGTGAAGGAGAAGGCAGTGCAGGGTACCAGGGCATGTGGCTCTGCACAGGCACTGCCTGCAGAACCCATACCCCCCTCGGGCACAATAAATGGAGTAGGGCTGGACGGACGGTGTCAGTACTGCGCAGTCCTTCCCGTGGGGACTGCAGCGAGCTCCCCTGCCCGGGGCTGGGGTACGGGACAAGTTCACTGTCCCTACAGCTCACGGGGCCGTGTGTGGTGAAGCAGTGTGTGCTCTGGCCAAAGGTAGCAATTATCTGCAATACTAAATTTCAATATTATGCAGCTTGACAGTAATCAAAGGATTATAACAGAGTTTAGCTAGTTGTAGAAATCAAGGTAATTTTGCTCGCTTCAGTTTAAAGCGACGAGGCGCTCTTCAAAGGTCAGTGTCCATCGGCACGCCGCAGTGGGCCACCTCGGCTAAAGTCACACACGTGTGAACCCTTTAGAGCAGGGCAACTTAATTCAGTCATTGGAGTAGAACAATGGCAATTACTCATCAGGACCTACAGACCAAAGTCAGAGCATGGGTAGATCAGAAGGTGATATTAGCAGCATTTATCAAATCCATCTGCAGGGCCCACCAGAGAATTCACAGCTGTGAAAGGGAAATGAAGTTTCAGACCAAAAAGAGGAGATGAGCATAGAGAAATGACCTTAGAGAATTAAAACATGCGGGCACTGCTCACTGCAACCTCCTTTGCCAGTCTTGTATAGCACACGATTTTTTCCAAGACTTTGGAAATACACTAATTTTATCCGGCTTTCCAGTCAAAGAAAAATATTTAGAAACTGATTCAGCAGTCTACTGACTTCAAATAAAGGTCTGTGGAAATGCTGATTCCCCCCCACTTCTCCATGAAAATGTCACACACAGCTCTGCTCTAGCCTTATTTTAAAGCTACTGTTTTCTCTATCTAAGGCTTTGTAAAATGATCCATTACTATACATTTTGAATCTTAATTTTATTTCCCTCATAAAGCCATTCTTTAAAATCATGTTTCACAGAAAAAAAGCCAAAATTATTGAATATAAATGTAGCACTTACACTGCTTTTGTATATTAATAGATTTCTGAGAATTTGTCTATACATCCTGAATGGCAGTGTTGTCAGATCATAAACTCCTACATACATGTGGAGATACGGCACACAGAGAAACTGCACCAAATACCCTTTTCTGAGCATTATTAGAGTCAGGCACAGGCAGTACAAGACCCTCGGCACTGAAGGCTCCCTGTGCCCGTACTAATTCAGAAAATCTCTGATTTCAGTGGAAGCTCCCCCAGGAAAATGCTGTTTTGTTTTGGCAAAACGCCCCTCTATCTCAGGAGGCATTCCAACGCTTTAAAGGACACGAACATCTTCATACCAGTATTCCAACTTTTTCAGAAAACTGCTCTGGAAAATGCATTGAAAAACAGTATGTCTGTTACGGAAATACTTAGATTGCTTAAAAAGTTCTAGAAAGAACCACACTTCCCCTTGATGCCTATTGATCACTAATTACTGCAGACTACTATTGGCTCTGCCTCATTAGAGCGCTGATTTGGATAAAACAGTGCTTTCAAACTTTTCCAACCATGTACCCCTTACATCTTTCCAGGGGAGGCTGTAGCCCTTTTATTAGACATTTCACACGCTCAGATTTTGCATATCATCTCGGTTTTCCTAACTGCCCTGTGTGGATCCTTTCAGTCCAAGTCCGTGGACTTCAGGCCGAAACTACTAGTAGGGATAAGCTGGAAGTTAACCACCCTGCTGGCAGCTCTGCAGGGCGCAGTCACCCCTCGATCTGCAACAGGCAGCAGAGAATCCAGAGCTTATCCTGGGATATTTTTATTAGTTGGGAAAAAAAACCCAACAGAATCCTGTTGTACTGCTCCGGTAATTAGCACTCAATAAGGAGACTAAACTGAAGTACACGTAAAGAATAAACTAGTTAGTTAAGAGGTTATGAGTACTGAATCAGGTTAAGTGCAGGCTCTCGCTCGTGCAGCAGCAGTTACCCACACTAACGTCCTGCTAACAAAAGCGCCTTTCACAACCCCAGGGCTCCTTGCCCCAACGCTGCTCTGCAGCAGCAAACTGCATCCCATCCCTCCCGCTTCACCGCGCCCAAGAGCCCGGAGCATCCGAAATGCAGCACAACCGCTCACCACCTTCCAACACAGACTACAGCTCCCGCCCCCTGTGCTCCAGCCTGACCGCCCCAACGACTGCTCTTTGCTCTTCAGTCCACCAATACAGTGTGAAAGCGATGAGCACCTCTTGGCCAGCGCCAGTTCTCGGTGACTCTACCAGCTGGCCAAATGCGTGCCTCCTGCTTCCTGATGGTGAAAAGTGGATTTGTCACTCACTCTCCCGGGATTCCTGTGCTTGCCTTCATTCAAAAAAATTCACTCTGCAAAACTGCATTCATGCAAATTGCCTTTTCCAAAACTTTACAGGAATAGACACTTTAACATGATTGTAATTAATTCATAAACTGTGCACAACAGCTTGTAATACAGCTCATTCAAAATGGCAAGGACGACTGAGTGGAGGCTAACTTCAAAACCAAAAGATTTTAACTAGGAATATCCTGCTTGCAAATGTGACAGACACAATGAATTATTTCATTAAACTTTACATGTCTGTTACTGTGAAACATAACATGAATTTGCACCATTAGAGCGTTAAAACCAGCAGGCACTGTCCTGTCAGGTTGTCAGTCTGTGGGCTGCGATTTGACAAAAGCATAGAAATATATAGAATACAGTTTTAGTATTACCTGTAGAGTGATGAAAAATGGGACTTTCTTGAAGAAAGACTATGATCCATGTTTCTTGGGCAAAACTCCCACTGTGGGCTGCCCAGGGAGGTGGTGGAGTCACCATCTCTGGAGGGGTTTAAGAAAAGCCTGGACATGGCACTTAGTGCCCTGGTCTAGTTGCCATGGTGGTGTCAGGGCAACGGTTGGACTCGATGATCCCAGAGGGCTCTTCCAACCTGATTGATTCTGTGATTCTGTGAAGCTTCCCCTGAGCAAGGTCTATGAGGCAGGCTTGGCTGACATGAGTTTTCTGGGGAACGGGCAGGACCCCAGAGGCACCTGAGCGCCAGGCATCCCGCTCCGGGAGCTCCGGCCATACCCCTTGTCTCCCCCACATACCATCAGGCATCTTGAAAGGTCATCTAAAACTTCCAGACACCTCCAATTTGAGGTGTTTCTTTCCCAGAGAGGATTCAGGCTCATACCCTCCTTCTCTGGAGCTGCCAGGCGCCGGCAGGCAGGGCTGCCTGGCACGGGAAGGGAAGGCAAGGCGAGGCGCACGCCCTGCTGAGCCTGGGCACGCAGACGCCCGCAAGCAGCAGGGCAGCGAGAGACGCTGGAGGCCATTCTTGGGATCAGAGGAGATCTGGATTCCAGCCTTTGCTTTCTATACTGTTTTTCTTTCAACACCTATGTCATGTAAAATACACAGACAGTCTTAAGACCAGGGACCAGAGCCCGTGTCTCTGTATCCTTGCAACTGAGTACCCCACTCTCACCTCTAGCCATACCTGTTGTACGAAAGTGCCCTTAAGTTGCAGGCATCCATCTGTGAGGGGTACCTGGAGAATGCAAAAGGACTGGGCTACTGCAGAGAGCTGGTGAAAAACAATTCAGCACCCTTCTGTCTGTCTTTGGATTGCCGTAGACTTCAGGCAAGATGCGGAAGCCGAGGCAGGGCGCTGCTGTATATGCACAAATATTAACTGCACAAATATGATGGTGAGATCCATAAACTCCAGAGGACTGGAACAGAGGTGCAAAGATTGCCTCTCTGGACATCCCCTTGCATGTCACAAAGGTTAAAAAGGGTGGCCCTACGCCAAAGCATGTCAGCAGATCACACTGACTACAGGCTGGATGGCACAGCACAAATACAGATGTTGGACCTCCTCTTTAGACTATACTTAAACAATGACCATGCCTAAAAAAATAAATATAGCACAGTACACCTGAATTAGCCTTAGGGCTTACAATAGCTGTGTAGGACAGGACAAGGGGACAAAAGGTCATGAAACAATACGTGTAACTTTGTGATATGGGAAAATTCTACACTAGAAAAATTCATTTATTTGGGACAGGAAGCTGGCAGTAAACAGCTAACCCAGCATATCTGGACTGACTTCTGCAAGCAATCTGGCTTTACAGTTATGTTTGCTAGTGAGAACTATTTATTGACAATGTTTCCTGTCTCTATCATTATCCATTCTGCAGTTTATCCAATGGCGTATCAACTAACCACTAACTTAAGCAAATGCAATTCCAAGCATGAAAATACTGTTTTTGAGTAAAGGAATAGAGCACGAAGCCATTTTCCTGCCCGTAATTTATGAAAATCAGGCATCTCAGGTGACCACCTTAAATAAAAGAGGCAGTTTCAGGATGCGTAGGATTTCCTTATGACCAGTCCTAGGTAACAATGGTCCCAAGCAATCAATTTCCTTCCTCTATCCTAATTTGCCCTTATACATCATATTCAGGATTTTATCTGGACAGGGGCTGGTTGGCTCAGTGGATAAACCTCTGCCTTTTCACCTCTGGGATCATGGTTCAAGTCAAACCCTGATGAAATGCACTTGATCGTCCTAATCTGGTTCTTAGTGGACAGTATTCCCATTATCTTTAAAAGGGTCAGAGCCAAGGCCATTGGGAAGAGTGCATTGTGCTATATCTTGTCTGTTGATTAATACATTTTCAGTGATGCCAGCGCCTTAACCTTCATGGGCACAAATATTCTCACAAAAAGCTTAATAAATGTCCTTCATGGACTAAACCATTCTTCTCAATTTGCATATCGTTTCAGCACTTCCTGGGAATATTAAAAAAACCCCAAACAAATTACTCATCATTTAAAAGTATGTTTGCCTGAACTGTTTGTAGTAACACCTCGAAGTTAATTAGCATGATAACAGATCACTTCAAATCATTACTTGGCATAGGGAGAACAAGACCTTTAAAACTCAATCCATTTTTACAGCACATGATAATTTTCTTCTCACACCATATCAGTTGAAGCTAAACAGACACACAGAATAAAGGGAATCTGCCCTCGAAGGCTGATTTCACTGTTCAAAACACAGAAATGGGTAAGAATGTGCTCTCTGTAGAAGTTTACTGTTTGCTCTCTGCAGCAAGAGGACTGCTGAAGGACCACCCATAGCAACGTGAAGCTCTTCGCTTCTTTTTTTCCATTATAATAACAAAGTAAGAAATGGCACCACTGCCATTTCACGAGCATCTAGGCTGGAGGCCATTGGGCTTTTCAGCGTAACTACCTCAAATCTGTTTTGGAACTAATGCTGGTAACAACAGCGTCCTCTGAACCGTCTGATTATCCAGGAGGTACCGTGTGGGTGGCACCCTGGGTCTAACCTCCTCTACCTCCAAGCAGCAGAGGACAGCAGGAAGAGAGGGCGACCAGCGTAACCACAGTGATGTAACTAGTCACCAGTTCCCAGGAACACCGGACAAAAGAGATTACCATTTTCGTAGGAGGAACATCAGGTTCAACTCTTAAGACAATTAATTCACTGATTACTTTTACTACGCAGTTGTGGTCAAAATCTTAAGGACAGCACATTAGTTTCTATCTGGATTGATTCTCTAATATGGTTCATATGAAAGACAGGAATGTATGCCCCATTTCTCATTTCAGATTGTGTTAAAGATAATAAAATGATTCCTAATGATTAAACCATTTCTCTGTAGTCATTAAGAGTTTTTACATTCTTACTCTATATTTATTTAACTGACTGCTGAAGAAACAGCATTTAGCTTGTGGTTCTTTTGTACAAATGAATAACACGATTATAATTTTTTCATTAAATAATTATCTCTGTCTTGTTTTCCTTTTGATTGTTTTGAAATTAACAGGGAACTGCCAAACACAAGACATTTTGAAACAACACTTATAGCCTGATTTATCACAGATGACTAAGGAATTTGAAAAAAAAAAAAAAAAGGTAAAAGTGTAGATTTATCCAAGAACTCCCTGCACACTGCCACACTCCTGAAAGCACCAGCATGCTAATTTTTATCACTTGAGAGCTGGCAAATCCAAAGCTACGACCAAGCTTTCTGTGAGTAACGTACTGGTGAGTTGGTGTAAGGCCAGGAAGAGCGGACGGCGCTGCAGGCCCGCCTGGGCAGAAGGCCTGGGCGTTCGCCGAGTCTCCCCTTGCGTGGGGACTGCCCGTGCTCTCTGGGTGGGTGAGGAGCAGGAGCACAAAAGGGGGGGCTGGGATACGGTCGCCGTTCCCAGCTGGGGACTGCCACCTCTTGAAGGGTGAAAGGACCCGGCTGGGTTGGAGAAGCCTCATTTGTTCATGGGCAAGTCTGTGGAGGAGCAGGACCCAACGGTGCTGTACAGCACAGCTTGGCTGTATCCTGCTGCCAAGGTCAGAGGTGTTACACTATTTCTAATTCAAAAGCAACAACTCAGACTGGAATCTGCCTGACACCGAGGTGAAACTCTAACGTTGTACCTCCTCTTGTCCCACCTTTCTCGTTGCTGCTCTGTAACGTCCTTCCCCGTAGCACCCAGACACGGTAGTTCTGTTGCAGTCAGGGCAGTTACACCCCGGGCCATCTGTGTACTATAACTTTGATGTACAATTCAGAACGTATTAATTAAATATTAAGACAGTTTTGCATTATTGCTACAGCTATTTTAAAGAGGTTTTCTCTTTTTTTCTGTCACTAGACAACTGGATAAATCTGGGTGTTTCTTTCTCAAATAAAAAGATACAGAATGGTCATTGCACTTTGAGGTAATAAATAGAGGTAACTGCTAAGCTAACTTTGGAATAAGCTACAGATAAGTCTGGATAAGCTACAGATTAGTTTGGAAAAATTAGACCTGACACGATCATTGCATGCATTTCGAAGTGAATTTCTGTTGAATGGATAACTTTTATTGATATCAGATTTTTCATAAAAAATACTCATTTTTATAAATATATCTTAAGATTCTTTTTGTTGATTACAATGTAAAAAAGAAGGAATAACTGTGTATGGACAATGATAAAGTAGCCTGTTGATAATAAATATTTGTCAGGTCTTGTCACATCTGTACACATTCCAATGTTACTGAAGAGACACCACACTGATAAAAAAAAATACCCTCAGAAAAATCAATGGATTTTGAGCTAAAGCAGTTGCTAAACACACAGAAAACATCTTTATCCAACAGCCACAGTGCTGTGAAAATTCCCAAGCCTTGCATTGGTACAGCTAAGGAAAATTTAATCTTCCCAAATACTCATCAGGGCACTCCATCCTGCAGACCTGACAGCCCCACTTATAATTAATTATACAATTTCGATGGGAATATCGACTAAACAAAGCTATAAATCATAGAAAAAGTCAATAGGCATGGACACATTCAATCATGTCCCGACCAATGATTACTACTCTTAAAATACAATAATTATTTTCAGGAGCCAGCTTGAATTAAATTTCTGTCAGGATGGTACAAGACCAGCGGCTGATGAAGGATGCGATGGATTTTTTGGGTTGAATTCGGCACAGAGACATTTATCCTTTTAGATAGGTAGTTTGTTTTTAGTGATCATGGTGCTGCGTGTTTAACTAGACCATGAAGATTAGATTATCTCCAATGGCTCATTATATCGTTTATCTTTTCCTTCCGTGTTTGATCTGGAAGATTTCCCGCTCCTTGATGCATGAATGAAACGTCTGCTGATTCTGGAATGGAACGTGCTTAAGTGGGACTCTGCCTGTGCCTTCGCACGCCACATCCATGTATGCAAAGTCAACCAGCAGTCATCCCAAACACCACTAGGATGTGGTAAACGGCAGCAACAAGAGTAGCTTTGCTCAGCTTCAGAAATGTACCGGGAAAAAATAAAAACTACTAACATTTTGTTTTAAAAAAAGCTAAAAAAAATATAATGGAGGAAAACCTGGGGCAGGAATGGGGTTAGTATGGAAACAGGAATTGGGATTAGTGTTATTACTTCGAACTAGATGTCCCCCAAACTGAAAAATGTCAAGTGAAAGAAACATTACGTATTTCCCAAGGATGTATTCACCTTGCAAATTTTAAAAAAAACAACCCCCAAACCAACGTATCTCACAGTAACTGTGTTTTTAAGATACGCTGCCTAGACAGGTATTTCTTGTGGTGAGCGTACACGCCGCCCATGAAAGGCGTGCTGCGAGAAGGGACAGCGGTCCCAACGAACAGGATGGACGTCAACGGATGCTGAGAAGAGAAACAGATCTTCACTTTCCACATGAGTCTGACCCATCAAAGTCTTCTGACCTCAAGAAATGAGTGAGATCTCAGATTCTCACATGGAATTAACCTCCTAGGTGGAAGTCAGCTTAAAAACAGAGAGGGTAAAGGGGCTTCAGCTGTCCTCCTTGCCCTGGATCCTTGCAGACAGCCCTCCAAACATCCCAGTTCTCTATGAACAGTAACAGAGTTTTCTGAAGGTTTTCTTTGCCTAGTGTAGCCTGCCCTATTTATACAGCTCAGGATATTCAACACACAAATGCTGTTAGTTTATGCATACACGGGCAGATCAAGACCTGACACAAGTGAGCGTAGCTCTTCTGATGTCAGTGAAGTTGGGCCAGTTTCTACAAGCAGAGGGTCTGGCCAATGAAATCCACAACAAGGCTCCCATAGGCAATACGCACAGTCCTGATTTTTGTCTGTGTGTTCGGGGCTTTTTTTTTTTGGATGCTCAGTGTTTTTCCTTTAGATACCCAACTCCTAGGAACCTCAGATGAAACTGAGGAAGCCGCAAGCAGTGATACTGAGATTTTCTAAAATGAAGTGCTACATTTTGAAATAAAATCACCTTAAAGAAGACATAAAGTCATTCTCCACAGAAAAACTGTAGTCCTCATTACAAATCAGAACATTCGTGTTCCTTTCTGCTTCCTCCTCTTAGGAAGCCCTATATGATTGCCCAAACAGTGCCAGTCTGCTGCAGTGTTTGAGCTTCCTATTCTGTTTATTTATGTGTTCCCATTATTCTTGTACACTCAGAAGACTCAGATATTTTCAGAGCAGCTTTGCATTAAGGGCTTTTCCTAAGTTACTATGGTGCACAATGAATAGCTAGTAAAGAAACAGGATGCTTGAAGAAATGCAGAGCAGAGGACAGAGAAGAAAAGTGAATTGTCACGTATATTTAATTTACAATTTTGTCTATGAAAAAGAAGGTAAACAGATGCCAAAGTTAAGAAGCTGTGCACAAAATAACTGGCTATGTGAGGAGGAAACTTGGAGCTGTTAATTGTGTTAGACGAATTATGTCTTCTCATTCTGTAGACAGAAGGGTTGATAAGGATAAAGGGCTGGTAGAGAAACGCAGTTTGTATGTGAGTTTCCAACTTATTCCTTCAAAAGCGTTTAGCAGTGAACTTACCGCAGTGCCATTGTTGTCTCTAAATACATCTTGATTAAAATAGTCAAAGAGCTTCTTTTCTAATTGTAGCATAACCTAAAAAAAAAAGGAGAAAGGTCAGCAAAGCTCTTGGGCTCAGCTACCTAAGACCCAGCTGTTGGAAGTGACCCTTTTAGAGACACGCAACCCTGTAAAACCACACGGCGTTTCTACACGTCTAAAGCTCCTTGTCAGCTTGCCCATTTGGGTGACTGGCAATCACTTTAAAAGATCCAATTAACTGAGCATTAGGTGTGACAATCTATATCCCTCCCCTCCCTTTAAATTATCAGTTTGAAACAACTATATTCATGCTTTGTAGGAAAGAAAGTGAACATTCAACAACGTTTCTGTTTACGCAGGGGTACAGAGGGCATTAAGCTGTTTACCTTTCGGTCATTATCAGATTCACGAAATATTAGCTTGACTACTTCATTTGTGTCAGCTGCCCGGACCGTCTGCATTGTAGCCTTTGCACATAGTGTCTAATAAAAAACACAAAGGGAGAGAGGGAAACTAGTTTATATGCGACATAAGGCCACACTTCATCGAACTTTATCAATCTATGTATCTTCAACGCCCACCTGAAAATATGATTTGCTGTAGGTCAAAATACAAAGCATTGCTAATTTAAGTTACTTTCACTCATGATGGATTTAAAACAATACACTGAATGACTGTTTGGAGAGAAACAGGCAACATTAAGAAAGTATCAATCAGGTAAGGCAAATATTCATTAAATTTACTACCATGCGCACACAGGTTCTTTCACAGGTCTGACACTGTATCACACATGACTTGTAAACATCCTCAAAAGCCACTTCCTACAGCTAATGACTCCACAGCCCTACCGGTTTCTGCACCGCGCTCTTAAAAGCTGATAACTATGTTGGCGCTACAGTTCTGCGGGTTAACTCTTGTGTGCAAAAACTTCTGCCTTTTAAATTAACGTTCCAAGTACAATTTACAACTCCGAGCAACACTCACACAGTCTGACAGTAAGTTTCACAGTTTACTCTGAATAGCAAATTCCCCATGAATCACCCAAAAAATAAAAAAATAAGAGACAATATCACATCTCTAAATAGTTTGCGGACTGTGTGTCTAAAATATATGATAAATCAACACTTTATCAGGAACAGAGGTATGAATTTCTGAGGAAGTGTCAGGCCTCGAGTCATTTGCCATTCGCCTGGTTGGGGCACAGCTTTAATGACAAAGCTGACCAGAGAATAACACAGAATAGGTTGTTTGAAGGGCTCGCTCTGTTGCATTCTAACAGGTGGACACCTGGAGCTTTTAGCAAAGCAGTTAGGCGTATATTTAACTTAAAAACATACTTTAGATTCCCTGAACCTATGCCTTTAGTGAAGCTTTAAGTACGTTAAGTGCTCTGAAATGCAGAAATAGACCGTGTCTGAACTGTGGGGTAGGCAGGCTCCAAAGGGCTCTGCAGCCACCAGCTTGGGCACAGCTCCTGGACGGCGTGTAATGCCACCCCAGCCGACCCGCCCGGGCTGCTGGAGACCACACGGCAGGAGACAGAAAGGGGAATGGAGAAAACCTCGGTGTTGTTACTCAAAGGCAGAGAGAAATGGCCAAGGTGTGCACCCGCTCCTGGGAGGCAGCTCAGCACCCTTCGCTAGGGCCGAGCCACACGCTGTGGGCAGGATCCGAGCACAGCCCTGGATAAGGGTATTGGCAAAGACCATCCTGCGGAATAAAAGCTTATTTTGCTAGAGGATCTTAACAAAAGCATGCTACAGAAAATACCTCAAAGAGGGAAAGGTGACTTCCCTGCTCTGCCTGTTCCATTCCTTTTCGTAATGGCCAGACAACAGATTTCCATTTTGCAGAATATTCACTTACAAAATAAATATGTCCTGTGATAAGAGGGTAATAGAATTTCACACCCTGCTACATGCTTCTTTCACAAATAGAAATACTTCTATTGGGCTTCATTATTGGAAGTGCAGTATCTATCAGACAAAATGCCGTGGAACTACAGCTTACTTCTCAGTCTCCCATTCTGAATTTCTTCTGGAGGAGATGCCAAACGTGTTTAAACAAAAATCCATCTGCTTCCAAATACTTCAGATCTCAGCTGAGGTTACCAGTGCTAGCGTGGAAGCAATCTGTCAATGGACTTCTTTTCCCCCATTTGATAAAAAGATGTTAAAAAATAGTCCTTGATAAAGGCCCTGATGCGTTACCATAGTACAAAGAAAAACCAACAAGCCAAGCAATTCCATTTTTGAAGGATAACTTGAGTGTGATTCAGCAAAATTAAATACAAACTTGATTTTTTTCAAGTCTGTAAACTGAACAGGCTTTGAATCCCCATTTTACTGAATAAATGATGTCCTTTCCTGACAAATTTTTCTTGATTGTTTCCCCCCACCCAAAAGCAGTGCCATCTCTATAGATTGCAAACATCTAACTCTGGGTTTTATCCTAAAAACCTTGGCACAACCATGGCACCGACGTGGCCGTAGGTGTCTGTGAGTTTTCACCGGAGGAAGGAGCACCGGTCACACGGACACAGACGCAGGCTGCCCTTGGAGAACTTCATCTCTTCTGCAGAATTTTGAGGTGTTTTTTCTAAAGGCTTTGGGGAGGAGAGGGAAGATGCCGTCAGCAGGTAGTTAAACCTAACTCTGCCTGGGAGGGAGGAGGAGAGGCACTCCGGAGCATGGGGGAAGCTGCACTTGTGGTACTGCTTATGCCAACCACAGACCTACCACCCTCTCCCTCACACCCTCCACGTCCTGCGGATTCGTTGGCCTCTTTGGACACGCAACGACGGCTCTGCCATCTGTGTCTGCGCGCGGGCACCGGTGAGGTAATCCACCAGCGAGCCATTCCCAAAGTGCGCTCCCTCCCGCACCGGCCATTGAAATTCAAAGCACAGATTAGCTAATCGGGTCAAGCCCAAAGAAATAGCGCTTTGGGCTCATGTGTCACAAATCAGTCTGGTCGCCTCTAAACAGCGCACCAGATTAGAACAAGCACCCGAACAAACCAAAGCGGAAAACCCGCCGCTCTCTAAAGCTGGTTTCTAAAGCCCTAACAAATCGCTCCATCTTTCACTCATTTAAACTTTCCAAATGAGGGTCAATACGGTCCCCGAGCATCCAAATGCTAATGCGCTTAAGTGCGCTTAAGCAGCTTTCCAGAGTGAATGGGCCAAAGAAGGGCTCGAAAAGACAAGGCAGAGTTACTGTCACTGTCAAAAAGTCATTGTAGCCACCCCCGGAGTGGTTGCAATTCAAGAAATTCATGATTTCTGTCTCTTAAAGGCATCTGCTTGAGAACATTTTTTTCCCTGAGCTGCTTTATCTCGCAACTTCAGGCCCGCTCTAAAAGAAAAAACCCCGCGATCGACTCTTGAGAACCAATACAGAGAAAGGACCCACATACCTTATTGCTTTCAAATTTCACACGCACAAAAAGTTACCTTATTCACAGACAAAAAGTGATTGGGCAAAGGTTCATTTCTTATACAAGCTGGAGCACTCCTTTTTTCCTCCTCCTTTCAATTTCTACAAAGTCGTAGTCACCCAAGCAGAAAACTTTTGGGAACATGTGCTTTTTAGGCAAGTCTACTTATGAAGGGATTTTTTGTTGCTGGTAAAGAAAATAAAAATGGTATGAAAACACCCTGCTGCTTTTTGGGTATTCCCTCAAAGGTTCTCTTTTACAAGGTCACAAGAGGGGAAATTAGATATCGAAACTCTACCCAAGTTATCTTTTTAAAGAAAATCTTTTTCCTTTGGAAACAAGACTGGGTTAAAAAGTTTGCAGGAGAGCTGTATTGAGGGCTGAGAGAGAGCTCGCTGTTCAGCCTCTGCTCAGCAACCACAGACGTGTCTTATCGCCTTTCTCACATCCACACAGGTAGATGCTCTGTAGTATTTTTTAAATAATCCTTTGTGACAATTTATGTGTATTGAATTGTAAAACATGGCGATAACTTTTCTGGTAATTGCCTTGGAATGTAATAAAAATGTACTGTTATACAAAGCTAGGAGTGAAAGTTTTTTATATTGACAACAGACAAATCTGAAATTTCTTCTAAACTCTGCAGTCCTCAGACACTGAAAGCGTTTTGATTTACAGCATAAACGCGACCTTCAAAATACATCTGCTCCTATATATACAACACATCAAAACGTTTTAGAATGTATTTCTGCATACTTACAGTAAACAGCATAAAGACATTAAAACAATTGTGTTACATAAAATTTACACACAATATTATATATAATTGCTTTTTATATTGCATTTATACGGAAACACTCTGAACAGCTGTGAACTGCACCACTGTTACCTGCTAGTAGTGCTCTGTTGAAAACTGCAGCTGATTTTTCATTGATTTTGCACTCCTGCTTTCTGAAAATCTTTTAGACTCCTGAGTACACCTCTTGATACGTGAGCCAGTTATTGCATGCTTGTAATTGCTTTGGCAATTTTTTTTTGAAAAAAATGTGGTATCCGAGCACACACAGACTCAAACTTTCCTGTTGCCTCTGTCTACTGATTTTAAAGACGTGAGTTATTTTTCTTAATTATTTGAATACTCTTTTTAAGACTTATTATTACTTTGAATTCTTCTAAAAAGAAAAAAAAAAAAGTAGAATACATTCACTGCTCCTTTATAATTAAACAAGTTCAGCAATAGCTGCAATTGCAATTTCCAGTAAGCTGCATGGTTTAAGATGGAAGTGTTTGCTGATAAAAGTGCCAAGAGAGAAGTGCAGTCTGAAGAACACTAACATGAGCCAGCTGAAATAACGTCCTGAGCACATGAGCAACCAAATCAATTAAATTTAAGATACTTAATTTTATTCCAGTTACATACCCTGTGGATTCTGGCAGCATAGAAAAGACAGAGGTACATGTATCATCTAATTATGAAAGTGAAATACTTCTGAAATGCTGCTCAAAACCCGAAATCAATCTGACACTTATTAAATCAGGACAATAAAATGCTTTTTTATTATTATCTGAATGCAAATTGTATTTGAAAAAATCAGTGAGGCAGAAGATTTGCTACTTTGGGAATAACAGGAAAATCTCTCTTGGTCGGGCTCCTCCTTTCCTCTGAGAGGTTGATATGATTTCCTGCGTATTGGGAATATACTAACAGTAAATTCACCAAATCATGTGGTGTAAGAGAAATAAAATTTGCAAGTGAGAAAAACAAAGTTAAATGTAACTTTCTGAGCCAACGAAAGCTGTGCATTTAGCTACAGGATAGTTAACACTGTGTTATCTGCCATTCTAACGGAGACCGACTTGAGCTGATTTTTCACAACCATGCAGAGGGATTCGGCCATAGAGCTGCTGCAGACAATTAGGGTAATCACAGAGCTGAATTCCCCAATGCAGAGCAATCAAAACCCATCCGAGAGGACACACACTTCTACTGGGAAAAAATATCCCTTAGATGACGATATATTAACTCGTGTTAACTTTAACTGCGTGGAAATAGCAATGATGTCTCAGAGAAGTTACTATGCTCTTAATACTAATAAGCTTCCAGGAACAGGAATTTAACTCAGCAGAGACAGAAATGTTAGTTGAATAACAAAGAAATATAAAAAAATATTAATGAGAAGCCGCTCGAAGTACCAACATGCAAAATTACTTTCCCTTTGGATATTCCCATAGGAGCAGGCTGACGTGCAGGGGAGCAGAGACGGTGGAGGGGCTGGGTGGGACGGAGCGAGGGCCTGTCCTCAGCGCACTGCGCGTGGCACGCGGACGGTCCCTCTGCTGATGGCAAATCAATGCAAACGACACGGCCCTGCTGCCTGTGTTCACCTCAGGACTGATGGAACTTCATGGGCAGCTTCCAGCAGCACCAATTCTACCACCCGTGAAAGCCTGGCCCAGAGGCTGCCTGAGACCTCTGGTCTCCACTGCACGACCCCTTTGCTGATACATGACAAAGGGCTATTTTGGTTTTTAACTACCTCTTTGGGCAGCGTCTGTGATGGAAAAAGCTTAGTGCTGAGACCCTATCTTCATGCCCCCCTTCTCACAAAGCTCTCCTGCGTCCCTGAAATAAATGATCCCTGCTGGAGACAACTTGCATTTCTTTGGGCTCAATTTCAAATGAGCTGCACTAAATTCACCATGAAATGCATTTTCTTGTCCAGAAACTTAGATCACTCATGACAGTGTTATCAAAGTGTGTCACTGGGCAATGCACAACCATTGCCATCAGTGTTTGAGGTACCGCAGCCACACACCCCACCGCAGCCGGCCCTTCCCCGGGCCCGAGAGACCCCCGAGGCGGCCGGCTGGGCCCCCCTGCCTCTGCAGCTTTCCTCTGCGCCAACAGCTGGTGGCAATGATGGCTCTCTTTTTAATTCTCTTCTTCAGAAAAGAACCTGAATTAAGTCCAAAAGGCCTCTGCCACTAAGATTCTCTGAGATTACAGACCTCGAAGAAAGTGTCGAACGCCCAGCCTCACGTTCTTGGATAGAATGTGCTATTACAGCTCTGTCCCGGGAGACAACACCACAGGATTGCAGCTATCAGCTGCCTCCTAGCATCTTTGCCACCCAGAACATATACTTCTGGTGGCATTGGAAAGAAATCCCTCTTGGCACTTGTTACGCGTTTAGCAGCAATAAAATTCCATCTGTTTATCAGATGCTCAGCACAACCCAACTCAGCTACTTAGACACTGTGCTTAATTTATAAACCTCTGATGTTTAAATTTGACTTTCCTAATCTTGGCTAACTATCCTAAACATTGTTTTCTTCTGAAAAAAAAAGTTTGTTCAGTTAGATGTGACTTTGTACATGACAATTCAGTTCTAAAATTTTCATCAGTACCCATCGAATAGCACAGCTTTAATTACAACTTGCTCACCTACACAGATCCAAAGAGAAAGAATAAGGGGTAACAGTTTCTCACATTCCTAAATTTTTCCCCACAGCACCTTCTCACACCCCATTTTTCCAAACTGAGAAAGATACATTAACTAGACACTTCGTGGTGCTCTATCATAAACAATTCTGTGAATATAACAATCCCCCGTTTTGTAACTATTTTTCTTTTTCAATACTGTTGCTAAATGGACCTTTTTTAAAAAAAATTGTATTACTGTTAATTTCTCTCCCCTGCCTGGGTGTATCTTTTCCTATGAATTCAAAAATCAGGGCAGAACTCCTTTTCCATCACACATATTCACCTGCATGGTGATTAGCTTCTAGCTTTCTCTGACTGACTCCTCCTGCTCAGGTTCCACATCTTTTTGGACTCTGGTTTCATTTTCCTGACTATGATCCCCAAGTCTGGGTTCAGCTAAGCACCTACATATTGATTCACAAACAATTTATCCTGAGTTGTTTGGCACCTGCATGCATCAGGAATGCAAAACTTCGTAGGGCCTCTGCAGGCACAGGTGAAGTTTTCAGGCACAGGCTTCCCCCGCCCCCTTTTTAAGCTCTCAGTTCAAATTCCCTTGCTGACAATGACAGTACGTTTCAAATGCATTCAGGACTTCAATTAGACCCTACACCACTAGAAGATCCGGAACTTTGAAGCAGTCTGCTAGAAAAATCCCTTCCCTCCTCCTGTCCATCTTCCGAGGCGTTCAGCATCACTACTTGATGTCAAGGAGGGTTCTGGGGGAGTTATCAAAAACAATGATTTGCTTTTCCATAATTACAGGAACTGGAACAGCCCAACTGTTCCTATGGAAATTTTCTGTACCTATGTTGTCTTGTCCCATAATGTGTGAACCTCTTGAGATTTATTCAGACATTCCTCTATTACTTCTCTTCCATTATTTTTTCTGCTTTGGCCAAGCTGGAACACCAGCTTGGAAACTTCCTTGTTGGAAACTCTCACAGCACTTACCCTTTTTTTTACTCCAGCTGACTAAGCAGAGGACTGCATGTATTGTCTCTGTTAAGCAAAGACTCTGATGAAGCACACAGGATCTGTGATGTAAATCTGTTTCTGTAGAGAAACGTAAAATCCCCCGTTGCCTTGAATTCAGGAGGAATGAAATAAGAGGCAGCTTCTCTCCTTATAGCTAAGCTTGCTTTTATCTCACTTTCAGACTAAGAACCTTCTATTGCTTTTCATTTTAAAAGCAAAATAGCCTGTGAACCCCACCTGCTCCTGTGTGCCCTGCAATTGCCTTTGTTTTGAGGGGTAACATTTGCCTCTGTGCTGATGGTGTCATTGTTTCTGCTGCCTCCACATTTAATGGTTTCTTACGGCTGTAAGAAACATGGGAGCAGCAACATGAAGTAGCAAAAATTTAGGCCAACCTCTAACAAAATTCTTTGGTGCTTCTTGACCCATTTCCAGAACTGGGCATTGCAGGGCTCCAAACAACTGGGGTCTGTCAGCTTCACTCTTCTGACCGCTGGCAGGAGCCCAGGGACTGACCCGGCCTGCTGGGGTCCGGCGAGAGCGCGCCGCCAGCTCACGGCTGCTGCCGACTGCTCGGCGCGGCGGAGCGGAGCCGTGTTATCTCGCTCAGAACAAACAGCAGGCCTCAGGAACGCTCCCGTGCCGCACTCTGTTCCACCAGCTAGCACTGCCACGAAGAGTGAATTCGGGAGTCTGCCCTTTAAATTAACGGGAGTTTGGTACAAAGTGTGACATGGCTCAAGATCAAGGCTGGGCCTCTGAAGAGTGTGAACCTTTGGCTTCCAAAAAGCAGACCTACAACAGCAGGTATCATCTATGCAATACATGATGCACACCCAATACGCTGTTCAATAGCATTTTTGCACTTGGCTTCTATTAAGCTTATCCTCAGAAACAAAAATTGGACCTGACTGTTAAAACATGAAGTGTTGGGCGATTCTGAAAGCAAACCACCAATCTACCTAAAATCTGTATGCTGTTAGCCAGACACTAGCTACTTTTAATCACAAAGTGAGAAATATAGAGAAGTACAAAATGTTTTTTTCCTCCTATCACGTATAATAGCAAAAATAACTAGTCCCTTAAACAAAGAGGGAATTTGAGACCTGGAAAAGGAAAGTGACTTGCATGAGGCACGAGTGCGGTCTGGGCTGCCAGCTCCTTGGGCCTGTGCTCTTGCTAAGCCCAAGCACAACCGTGAGCTGGATGTGTGCCCTCCATCTCATCAAATGGCCACAAGTGTGCATGGCAAAGTGGAAGAGACGTTAATATTCTTCCACCGTTTCCCCTCTATGAGAAAAAAACCACCCTTCTTCTAAGTTAACTTCACTTTTTAAGGGAGCAAATGTGACAGGAAAATCATTTCCAGTTCACTGTATCTGGTTTTCTGACCTGAACAAGGTTTCCAAATGGGCAGTGAAATTCACTGTGTTAATAACTGGAATGTGCTGTACGGTGTTATGGTGAGACTAAAACTTGGCTCATCAGGTGATGCCTTCCTGATGCAACATGTGGATGATTTCCTTACTGTATTTTTCCCTTTTCTCTGTTTGTCCAGCCTCCCTGACCCGACTCTTTTTCATCCTGCCATCTCTCATCCATTTCTTGTCGATATACTCCCTGTCTGGTTCCACATCATTTGCTCCTTTATTCACTTTTGAAATGGAATATGAGCCCAGCAGCCTGTGAGCTCAAATAATCCTTTTTATCTAGGTATGTTCAAACAGCTCAAAGAACCATGAGGCAGGATTGCTGACCTGTGCTCCTCTCCCATCACTGCTGTCACGCAGCCTCCAAGCAGTTGGCTGCGGCAGCACCTTGACTCTGAAGCTGCTGAGAAGCTGGTCTGCAGCAGGTCCCCGAGGAGGCACACTGCCCACCGGCAGCCTTGAGCAAGATGCAAACCATCGGGGAGTTCACCTATTCCCAGGAGCACTTATTCACATATTACAATAAATGCTTTTCAGATAAAATGAATGAAGGATATCTTTGTAAAACGCTGTGCAAAGGTGTGGACCCAAGGTTCACCATATTCTCCCTGACAAACGGTAAGATGGATTGACAGACCAGTACGGGTATGACACATACACAACACTCAATAAAAAGACTGGCAGCACATAAAAACCAGTTGTGGGGTAAAATAGTCAATGTGGAGAGCAGGGAATAGGGCGGCATGTTCTACTTACTGCCTCTCTTCACCACCACTCCTGGTAAGGCAGCTTTGCGTCCCCTTTGGTGTGGTTTCTGATGGCGTAAGAATGAAGGGTTTGTGCGTTACAGCAAATTCAGAATCCCCTCCAGGACACCGGCTCCACTGAACAGGTCCAAAGCTCAGCTGCTGATCAGCAACAAATTGCACTGCAGCCCTCGACCGACTAGAGTGACACGGCTGATCAGAGAGGAGGCTTTGGAGGAACAGCAACCTCACACAACTTCTGGGGATCCAGAGGGATTTAACCCAGCGACGGATGCCGATCCCCGGCTCATTTGACAACACCGGGTGTTACAGAGCAGCGCTGAGAGAGGGCAGAAAGCTCTGCCAGAAACGCAGCTTCCACGGTCCTCCTGCTCGTATGGATCAAAGGTCCATCTGGAGGGGACGGGGGCCCAACTGGGCAGACAACCAGAAAGCATATTCTACAGTTTCTGAAACACAGATGAAAATTGTTTCCTTAAAGCAAACCAGGATTCGACCATGCTCAGAAATACTGAGAGCTCCTAATTATGCAGAGAGAGGGAAAAATGCAAGTTCACAAGTGTTAACGCACCATCATTTTAAAGCTAACAGCTGTGGACTAGTTAGTGAAGTGCTATTCTTTTCGCTGTATCTTTAAGTGCTGTTAAATTCATTTGTCACTTGATCGAAAGCCAACAGGCTACAAATCTCCCAAGCCCTCTCGCGCTGAATAGTGACAGCAGTATTCTGTTCCGCCATAAGAAAACGTTTGTGTGTGTCTCTGTCCAGAGTCATACATGCTATTTTAACTCATCTGCCTCCCCATTCTCTCCAGCCCAGGAGGACAAATTGCTCACTGTGGCTCTCTTTCAGACGCAGTACAGCGCGCAAAGAATCATGACTGAGCAGAAACACAAGAAACAGGCACATAAAAATTCATCACTTTGGCCTCCTGACCTCTCGCCACTGGGTTTGGCAAACCCTGTCTCAAAAAGTAGCACCAAGGGAGAGCTAAGCAGACCAGCTGAGTGAAATTACTGACAAAAAATATCTTGGACACAGGAAAACCCCACCAGATGCTTCATTGTCTTTGCAGAGAAGTGGTGCTGAAAAAGGGGGTGATCTACCACATGGCATATTGGGTGGAATAAGTAGTGCCATTGTTTCAGAGCAGCTCTGTCACTTTACTGACTGCAATACAAAGAGGTGTAAAGCAAGATTTAATCCTGACTTTTTAGTCAGCAGATTAAAACCAATCATGCCAGATGTCCACAAGACTGTTTAACATACAGAAAGCTTTTTCATACTCTACAAAAAAAGTGAAAGCTGTAATAACTTCTTCTTTATTTCCTCCAGAGAGGCCTTTTTCACTCACTTTTGGTCAGAAAAAAGGGAGATGTTGTAATGGATTTTAAGATGTGCTATTAATTTTTACTCTAGCCTTTGCTCTTTTCCCTTTTGAGACAAAGCTGAACAAAGTAAATTCTTTTACCCCTCCAGAATCAGACAGGTATGCCAAAGAGAACTGCCGGTATAAAAAAGTTGTGATTTCAAAAAGAACTTATACCTGTAAGACCAGCCATGGACGTGATCAGCAGTATTGACAACAGAAGTTAAAATTCCTCTTCATAACACTTGATGTGACGCAAGATATGAAAGTACGGTTGTCAGCAGGCTGATAAGCAAACAAACACGACTGTTTTCCCCTGAAATTCTGCTCGTGTGACTCTGCACAGGCACCTCCGCACGCGTGCTGGCACACACCCAGCCTGAGGACGCGCCCGCTCCGCTGCCTACCTTCAATGAGAGCACGCGGGCACACACCACATCTGGGGCTGGGGCTGGGGGTGCCTCCACAACCCTTAGGACAACCCTTGCTGTATGCAACGGGACCAGCAGGGACCAGAGAGCCGCGCTGGTGCCAGCCCGGCAGCCCCCGGGGGAAGGTCCCCCCAGGACAGGCGCTGGCAGGGGACGTCACCTCCACGGCTGCTCCTGCAGCAGGACCCAGAAACCTGACCGAGGTCACCAGAAGCTACGACAAGTTCTAAAATATGAGTGCTAACAAGTGATACTCTTATTTAAAAGCACTCGCTCAGTGCTCTTATTTACACTCACCTACGGAACTGTTAAACACTTTGCAGTGTTTTCTTCATCTGTTGCTTCTTTTTCTACTTACAAGCAAATTGATCTCTAAAAATATTACCACAAAGGGTATAAATTCAATAATTACTGTACTTTTAAAACATGTTTAGTATTTTTTTCTGATATATTATAAACGTGGAAAAAAATCTGCATATTAGTATCCCCCTGCTGAATTTCCATAGCCAAAAGTTGCTAAATTCAACTAAAAACAGAATGTATATTTAGTTTCTCATATTAAATTGCAAATAATTTATGCATTTAATAAAAAGAATTGACTTGATCTTTGGAAAAAAGTTATTAAAAAACCCCATTCCCTTAAAATTCCAGTATTAGACTGTTTTGTATCACATATATAATTTATTAACTTGGAAGCTATATGCCAGCAAGATAATGACTTGCTTGGTATCCCTTATCTATCAGTTGCCTATGGAAAAAAACCACAACCTACCTATCTCATTTGTTTTCTTCTCACACACTTTAACAAAATCCTCATTACAAGCTCCTAAAATAAAAGTAACCACCTTATTGCATCACTGACCCAAACCAGTACTACTAAAACCGTTTTCTTCATTTTATACCTAGTCAAGACCTAAATGAAAACAGTTAAGGTCATATGATATATGAACTAGCAAGACATTGCTTTAGTTGTACTGATACTATGTTAAGGGCAGACACAACTTTTTACCAGCTTTTAGTACATCCAGAGAAATACACGTAACCTCGTACTACTGTGTTAATGCAGATGTGGGAGGATGCTCTATTAAACTAAGTCAGCTGTGTGGGTAACTGCAGATGTTCTCCCCTCCTGCCACCAACTCAATTATTTTGCATCCTTTAGAACTCGGGTGCCACTTCTGGAATTCACAGCAGACCAAAGGGTAAGTGTGCTCTGGTTAATCATGGTTTACAGCACTATACACCACGGCCACCGTTACAAGCCTAGTACCACGCTCTCTTCCTGCAAAACGTACTTCACTAAGTTAATTAAGCTGCACTATTTGTCTTTCTATCATTACCATCCGCATTGTATTCTTTGCAGGTCTCGTACTACGTTGGTAATTCCAGACACCTTCACTCATGTTTCTCTTTCCCCAGTGTATGATGATGACTGCAAGGTGTAACACACCTGCTTTACATCTCCTGGCATCTCATTCCTGCACTGAAGAGACACGGGCAGGCACCATAATGAAGATGATGGTATTTTCTTTCTAACAAAGTCCAACTGGAAGCTCTTAAGCTACCTAAGAGGAATAAGTCAACTAAGCGTAAATCTGACTAAGAGGTTTCTGCCAGTTAAACACTTATTTCACCACTACTTATTCCACTTTGGAATTTGCACAATTTAAAAATTACAATTCTACTCCCTACTTCTGAATTTCTTCAAGCAAGTCTTGTGGGTGGCCCTCAGGATACATTTTACCAATTTTTCATGCCCATCCCTCAAAATGTGACCCTGCTCCTGCGCTTTTATCTCTCTGACAACTTCACACAGGAAAACATGCAGCCCCTCTGATAGCATGAAATCGGAAACAATAGCCTCTGGAGACAAAAGGAGTAGGGAGGCAGGATACAGTCCAGGTCCTGGCTGATTTTAGGCACAAACAGATGTTCATAGGACCCGATACCCTGAGCAAGCTGAAAGGAAAAGCTTGTAAAAGAAATGGACCTTAAAAACAATGTATTGAAGAGCTTTAAATAAAGGCAAAGGGAAAGCAATATGGCTTTCAATGATAAATCTCTGGGAAGAAAACCAAAGCGGCACCATGAATTTCAATGACGCATTTTTCTTTTTCAATGAACTCTACAGCTCGTTTTGAAATCTACAAATTGCTCAAATCTCAACTTAGTTTACAAGTCTCCCATATCCATTAAGAGGTTACAATGCACGCATTTCTCGTTTCTTGTAACTAATCACCACGGCTGGGAACACCCAGTGAAGCCCTGAAATATAGGCTAATGCTATTATTTTAAAAGCTGCTGCGAGCTCAACAAAGGGATATGCTGAAAGAATCTTGATTGGAAAAAATCTTAGACTAACTGTTGGAAAAAATTGTGTTCAATCTCCTCCTCTTTTCACGTGCACTACTTCAGACTCAAAAGCCCCACGTAAAGAATCTATGAAGCGCTGTCCTGAATCGGACCCGGGTTCTGTTTCACAAAAGCCAAAATGCACCATTTACAAATGAAACGAAGGACAGAATCACTTCTCTGACTGAAGTTTCTGCTTTTGTGGTTAAACCTCTCTTCCTCTTTCTTGAAGAGCCTGCCATCCAAAAGGCCCCGTGCCATGCTCCAATGCACAAAATACATGTATTCATCACAGGGGGAAAAAAACCCTGGAAAATTTGGCACAAAGGCGGGTGCATAGCTTAACTCCCGTTCAGGATAGCCCTCGCCTGAACTCTGCACATTTGCATAGATTTTACCTATTGATTGTCTCTATCAGCAATCTAGTGGATAACCAAAAGAAACGTTTCAGCAGCTGTTTGTGGTCAGGTGCAAATTTAACTTGTTAATTATTAGCATCAACGAGATGCGTATGGTAAAGAAATAAAGGAGTGGTATCTTCCTTCAGCATGAAACTCTGCCAAATAATTTTAATAAAAAGAAGATCTGAGGCAGAAGGTATCTAAGTTTGCTTAGGGAGCTTCAAGAAAATGACTAGTAAAAACTCAAGCGAAAAGTGACCATGCATTTGTCTAATCTAATCACACACACCACAGACCACTGTGCTGCACCAATTTCTTCCTGAACTGAAGCTAAGTGCACCTCTCACTAAAAAAAATCCTCAGAAAGACCCCAGCTCTTGATAAGACATGAGACACTCACCAACTCCTCTGGCAGTTGCTCCAAGAAAAGAACCTCTTAAGCCACTCTTGTGGCTTATTTCTCATGCATGCTTTTTTCATTTGAAATTGTCTGTTGGCGGCTTCTAAATATTACTCAGACATGAAAGGAACGGGAACATTGCCGTAAACATAGCAGAATGTGCAAACCACAGTCTTCTAACCACAAACTCCTGGGAAACCCTCTCTGAACTACTAGCCAGGGCTGTTCAACTCAGATTTAATGGCGGTCTAAGGAAGCCTGATATTACCCGTGAAAGTAATTCCTCTTGGGCATCCATATCTGGCGTAGGGCCTCGGTAAAAGGACCGAGTGCCCTACTCTCCTCTCATGCCAAATCATGCTTTTTCAATGCACGGAGTGAGGATGTTTGCTGGATTTAAGTACACCAGCTCTGCAGCCACATGTAAAAGCAACTTGTGCAATTTAAAAACCACACACCTAAAGATGCATTAATTATATATGCCATGGCATTGCCATGGGATCTGAGGCTGAGCTGTCTGCCTTCGGTGCCTCCTACTGCAGTGACTACTGACGGCTCCTCAGTGCTCCTACACATGCAAACAGCCAAACGCAGTTACACAACGGTACGTGTTCAATGAACTCGTTTTGCCACGTGACCACTTGATTACCGTTTTCATCCAAGTTGTTAATCTCATGACAAACTGCCTTGTTCAAGCATATTTTGTGATTACATTCTTTCTTTCAATTTTTTTCTCACTAGCAACTTTTCCATTTGTTTGCCTGAAACGAATGTCAAGCTAATGAGCTTTCAGCTAACGAGAACCTTGCTTGGTGCTTCCCTCCTCTCTTCCTGCTTACCCACAGGCACAGACCTACCCCTCTTTTAGCATTCTGCAGTGTCCCAGGTACTCCAATTTGTTCTAAACCAACATTAAAGACTGTTGGCTACAGAAGGATGATTAAAATTGGCCAGTGCTACTAGCTAAAACCCTCCTCTGTTACTAACAGACTATTGTATGCTTCATAATCTTCATGTGACAAGCATTTTCTGTTTCTTTTAGCATGTAGAGCAGAAATACATACAGAAGACCCCTGCCATTTCTGAAACACCATTTTCACTTCTAGTAAGTGTATGAAATAAAAGATGAAAATTTTTTTGTCCTACTTTCGAAATGGAAACCTGGTCAGATCCTGTAAAATACTGATCCTGCTCTAAATGTCTAAAAGTAATGAACATAGGAAATGACCCTCCCGACTAAAGGGAAGAAAAAGAAATGACAGAATAATGATGGAACAGTGAAACTGCTGGAGTGGTGATCCAGGAGAAATCCAACACCCTACTGATCAAAACTGCTTTTTTTCTGCAGAATGCCCATCTCCTGTCTCCAGCCTGTCCAGGCACCTCTCTGCATGCATCCCACAAAAGCCTGGCTGCAGCACCCACGCTCTGAGCACGCCTGTGCACACAGACCGTGCTGCAGTCGCAGCCACAGTGGAAGGGGACAGAGAGCAGAAGACAGAGTGCCACCCAACCTCCACTTACTGATTCAACGGTCAGGACACAGAACCCAGCTCACACGTGGCTCAAAGCTTTCCTCCCTTTTTAAATTACACAGAAATATGTCAAGTTAAAGAGATTTTCAGCACATGGAAGGAAAACATTAACTCTGCATTTTCTACTATCAGACGTGAACAGAGCTCCCAAACATTTCACTTGGATCCAATATTGACATCCTCATGAAATTCAGCACTCGTTAAAACTGCAAAACTGAAAGGCAGAAATTAAAAATAAATCTTGCTGGTTTATTCAATGACATTCACAAGTGGGGTAACACTTGAAAGAGTTATACTTGATAAGCCTTCAACACCTACTGACAAGAAACTCTCATACCTACATAGCGGAAACTCACTACTCATTAGCTAGACTTTTGGTCTGTCTTCAGATATCTCAGAGTGAGAAAAACAAAACAGACTAGGGTTTTGAATGGCACTTAAAACATATTTTTTCTTGACGAATGTTAATAATGAAGTATTATTTGTATGTTGCAGTACTGCACTATCCACAACAATTTGATTTCAGAATTGTATCAACTAAGCAACCACAATGATTTGCATTAACTGTAACATGTTTTACTCCATAGAAGACATCCTTTAACTTCTTGGAACTACACTCAACGTGCAGGAAACTCAGCTGCCAGTATCAAAGGATTTTAAAATTACCATTACAAAACCACAATAAATCAGCACACAGAGCTGCTCAGTTTAAACACTGCAACATTACAGGCTTCGATGCAAGTTTTATTTAGTTCTAGGGAAATTATCAAAGGCAGGAACAATGTTAATGGTGACAGCCTACATACACCCTTCTGTATCTTCCCAGTGCATGCTCATGGCTGAAAAAAATCTGTGCAACTTACTGGCAAAAAATCAAGTGAAGCAGCCAACTGTATAGGAGTCATTGGCAAAAACAGCCTTTCGTTTTAATGGTCACAGGTTTTCAACCAGGAATTCTCACAGCAAGGGGCCAACACAAGCTATTTGCTACAGCACATGCAATATGCACTATCAGGCAACTGTTTGAGGCTTCTGTAGGGTCTAACTACAACACAATTACAGCCTTAATTTTGGCTATTCTTGCTTTTGCTGTTTGTCATTGTTTCTTAGAGTTATTCTGCTGTCAATATTTGAAGAACAGAATCCTGCCTTGATACTGATTTAGTAAAGACTTGAACCACTGTCTTCATAATGCATATACTGTGCACGCAAAAGGTGGAGGTGAAGGTGCTTATTGAATTAAATCAATACAAGACACCAGACTGGCAATTATCATCTAGAATTAATTTTATATAATGTAAAAAACCCAGTAAACAGAAGAAAAATGAATTTCCATCCCACTTCGGCAATCTCTAATTTAAATCTGTTGTATACTCTGGACCTTTGGCTTGCTTAAGTTCAGTTGTCACTCAAGCATTTAGCACATACTTGAATTTACTCCAAAGCTGGCAATGATCGGGTTGCATAGTGCCACCTTCTGTGATACTTCTATGGTTCACACTGAAGGGCAGAGAAAGAAAGCAGTGACAGCTACAGTCTGGAGATGTTTCTCCAAGGGGAGCTCAGGGGCTGTGCTGCAGGGACTTCATGACTCAAAAAACCCCAAACGACACTGAGGGGGAAATATGGGACCTGTACAAAAGTCCAACTCTATCCAGGTTAAGTTTGTGCTTCTGCAAGCTTAATGACAGTACTACAGTTACACTGTGTTCAGCTGAAAACATATAAAGAATTAAAATTGGTTTAATTTTCAGGGAATCATTAGAGTTATATGAATAAAAGTAGTCTAGGAATAGCACTATAGAAACACAAAGTGACTTCCATAATGAGTCCATCCAGTATATACATTTCTTCACTGTCTCTACGGAAGCAAGGTGATCCGAGTGCCACACAAAAGGCTTGCTAGAAGACAGTAAGGACAGGAGTTTAATGTCACTAGCAGCAATGGTACCGTAATCCATACCGGACTTGTTGAGGCTGGAGAATAAACTAACAATTATAACTATTATAGTAGTTATAACTAACTCTTGGCTGCTATCACTCCAGAGCACACGGGCTAACAATTATAACTATTATAGTAGTTATAACTAACTCTTGGCTGCTATCACTCCAGAGCACACGGGCTGGGTGTAAGAGGGCTCGATGGTGAATGATGGGAACCTCCCCACAGCCCCTTAGCAGCCTCCCTGCACTTCACCACCTGGGCAGGACTGAGGGCCGTGGCCTTGGTTTGTGTTCGTGACCACAGCCTGCGTGGCAGACACCGAGAGGCTATGCTGCATTAAGAGCTCAGGAAGATTTTTTCCTCCAGGAAACTGATTTTCCCCCTTTTCTGGCAGGAAAACAGGAAAGGCCGAGCGTGTCATTCTGCGCCACCGAGGTGCGTCAGCGCGCGGCTGCTTCCCGCTGCCTCTGCGTCCACGGGGAGCCCCTGGGGATCGAGGAGCACCAGCTCTGCGACGGCGTGTGCCACGACAGCAAACCCCCGCGCCGGAGGCATTGTGTGCATCTTGAACGAACCCTGGCCCACTCTACAGATTTGTTTCCACATTGGAGGAACAGCTCCCAGGGAGCACAAAGGGGCTGACCCTTCCTTTACTTTTTGTATGCTATCTGTGGGGCTCCGGAGTGCCCCAGCGGAGGCTGAACTCAGAATGTGCTCCTACCAGGATGCCATTTCATGGATACAGCTGTTTCTTCAGCCTCTACTAGCAAGTACTATTTAGCAGTTAGTGTTTATTTATCCCACTGAAACGTTACGTTACAAAAGCGTTTGGAAAGTCAGCCACAAAGAAGTGGTCCTCTAATCACCTCATCATAGAATCATAGAACGGTTTGGGTTGGAAGGGACCTTAAGGACCATCTAGTTCCAACCCCCCTGCCACGGGCAGGGACACCTTCCACTAGACCAGGTTGCTCCAAGCCCCATCCAACCTGGCCTTGAACACTGCCAGGGAGATGACCCAATGGTATGTAAAAAAAAAATCCAAAGAAACAACAAAAGCCAGTAGAAGCCAGATGAAAGATCCTAATGACTTTGCAGAAATGTCCACGTGGGTAATATACCTTCTTCTTCCAGAGGAAGACACCATAAAGGAATGTGATAATTTTCAAGGATTTTATTGGCATACTCTTCACTCATTAAAGGAAAAAAGAAATCTATCCTATGATTGCTGAGAATAACATCAGACTGTATAGGTCAAAAATTGACTGACATCACTCTGGACAAGCATTATTGAGACACACAAAGAAGCTGTTGTGCCTTTAAGCTTATGGTACATTGCAATGCAGTAAATGAAAAGCCACTATTATGAGGGGATGTTTATGTCAGTATCTGAAACAAATCTTCTTTTTACTAGGATAATACTGTCTTAAATTGTTAACTGTTGATCAGATAAACAACATGTGATAAAGATCCTATAATCTCTTTTCATAAAACTTGTTTTAACTCTTTAATGGCTTTACGTGTTAAATTATTACACATTATTGAGCCTTGTGAAAACTTACAATAGCTGTAAATAACATCCTAACAGAGTTCTCGTGTAAGCTGTAATGCAAAAATTCAGGATTGGATTTTAAATAACGTAGAGATTAGATGCTAAAATTTTCACAGGAGGTAATGCATCAGTCATTACCGAGAACTCGTATCCTGCTCCCTACCCACTCTTCACTAAGAAAGCCTTTTGGGCTTTGCGTAAGAAGAAATTAACTTGATCTCCATGGTCACGCTGTAGATTTAAGAGATGTTTTATGCAGTACAGGATACAGAGAACCTCTACGGCGATGTATTACCAAGACAAAGGTGATGCCATTTCAAAGACGCAGCACGCACAAGAGGTACTCCTGGTGGTCCTTAGGCAGGACCAGTGAGAAGCAGGAGAATGGTCCCAACATCATCACTTCATCCCCTCGACCTTTTCAGCACACAGCTGAAACAAATGGCCTTTGGGTAAGGGGAACATTTGAAGCAACGCTACCCATCTCCTCTCCTGTGCCTCAGAGACATAAAGCTTAAAATAAAGCAATTTGCTACACGCCGATTACCTGAATCTGGTGACGAGACGACACGGGGTGCGCTTATGAAGTCGGCACAGGTGGGTGAGGAGTCCCTCCTTCAAACCCCATCTTTCAGCGGGACTTAACAGGCCCAATCCCTGCTGCGCTCTCCAGATCTGCATTTGCCCCTCATCGGACAGACGTGATGGCTATCGGTTGGGACAGAGCTGCGTTTTGGCTGACTAACGTAGTTCCTGTCTTCTTTACACGACACAGACGTTTGAGCAGGCCGAAGCGGGCCGGCCCTGGAGGAGTGCAGGCCTGGTGCCGCCGGCGGCACTGCCCGCTCAGCCGAGGGGAGCCCCACACCTGGCCGTTCTCAGGGCGCTTTTTCCCTCCTCACTTTTCACAGCTCGTCATCTGACTGCACCAACAGGAAAACGTGTATTTTAAATAACTTATTATTCACTGTTCAGGTGAATTCCTAAATCCTACCCTCCATCTAGGAAAATCCCTGACTACAAAGTGTCTATATTAGGTTAAAATGATCCATGAAGATCAGAACGAGCGTAACTGGAAGGGGTGTGGGGTAGGGTATGACTGCTCTGAGACACCTGGAGCTCTTCCTGAGTGGCTGGAGCACTTTTACCTGACCTTGAAACACCCACCTTACAGCAGGATTTCAAAGTATCAGCCCCTCTTCTCAATTTCTGTTTCACTCACAGGAGGAAAAGAAAACGTTTAATGGTCTCAACTTAAAAACCCGTGCATCATTGCACAAACGGCCAGGAAGCTTTTCATAAGTTTTACAAAACTATCTTTTTTTTTTTTTTGAGAAGGAGCAACTTAAAAATTATAGCAACTATTACAGCTGATTTAAGATTCCTGGATTGTCATTTTGCATATTTTGCTTTGAAATGTCAAATTCTCGTCTCAAATCGGGACCGGGAAAAATGATACATTATGGGAAATCCTATTCTGAGAAAGGCAAAATTGCTGTCTGAATTATCAATATTAATAAAGGTAGACTTGTGGATACATCATGTGGATTGGAAAATCAACGTTTCTTTTAATAATGCATAGAATGATAAAATACAGTGGAGATCTGCATCCAATCCAAATCTTTTAGAAATTATGTTCTCCACTACCACTGTGTGAGTCTCCCTCAGAGAGACTGATGAACAGAAGCCCTTGCCTATTTATTACCTCTTTGCTACAGAAATACCATAGAAAGTACCATGAGGGAGATAAACGTGTAACAAGCTGCACAGGCTTATTTCAAGTTGTTGAGTAGTTAAGGGTGTGTTCTCAACCCTCTTAAAATTAATACTGATGTCCATGCTAATTTGAAGTAAAATGGGGACTTTCAAAGCAGATCCATTTGCCTGTAAGGTGACCTCAATGCAGAGAGGTCCGAAGAAGCCAGAAGAAAGAAAAACAAATTAAAAATCTGTCTGCCAAAGAGCTTTACATGTATGCCTACATTATGAGGTTACAATCCAACATAAAATGTACTGAACACCTTTATCTCGTCAGCTTAATGGCAGAGATCGCATTACGAAACAGACTTGGGAGAATCTATATTCTTCCTGCAAGAGGCAACTCAGTAACTCGCTGATAAGTTAGCATTCAGCTGTGGAAATACTTTATCAGGAATGTGTATTTTTTGTAATTTTTATGCATGTCTGAGTGGGATGGAATCAAATAAAAATAATCTCAAAATTTTCAAGTCAGGGTATTATTAAAGGTTACTTATATGTGTGTTTTTCTAGCTACAGTCCCCGCAATACAGTGAACCCTCTTGCCCTGACTTAGAACAATCGATTGCTAACACCCTTGAATATGGGCACGCAATGAAGTGCTTCCTGCATCCTGACTGAAACGCTCCACGCGCTACAGGTGCAAGACCCTGGGCACTGTCAGAAGGTTTGACAAACAAACCTCAGCATCTGTTTTGTAATGAGTCTATCATCAAGCAGAAATTAACCTGCAACCCTATTAGACAGATGAGCACTGAAAAACCTGGGAAGGCTGCAACGGATATGTGGGATCTGGCACTAGTATCTTATTAACTATAAGACACTGTCCAGACAATTTTTCTACCGGAGCCATTCAGAAAAGGAGTTAGTCCCCAGAAGGCCGCCAGTCCTCAAAGCCAGCCCGCAGGTCGGCAGGTACCTCCGTGGCAGCAGGAGGGATCCCAGCCCTCCCCGTGCCGTCCGTCGCCATGGCTGTCAGCTAGGTGATGGATGGCAGGTGTGGCCGCGGCCAGCGCCGGCCCGGGCTGCGCGGAGACAGGCGCTGCTGGTACTGTGTCACCCGCCGCCAGCCGGTGCCAGCTGAGCCTCCCAGCTGCCCGTCCCTGCCACGCAAGGCATGAAACAGGCACTCCGAACAATCACAGCAGCAGAGCCCAGCTTATACGCTGCATTATTAATTAGTTTAATGACGCTCAGCCCTATTAGAAAGCACAAGATAACTGTATTTAATTCGTGTACATTTTAATTACGGCCCAGGCAGCGCCAAATTTGATCAACGCATCATCTTTTCTGTTCTGCTCTGTAACCGTGTTTGTATTAATTTGCATCTGAAACAGGAGGAGCTGCTAAGCCCGACTGGGAATAGAGTTCCTTTTAGTTTTTAAACAGTGTCATCTTTCACATCGTGATGCTGTGCGAGACCTCTGCCTGCTGATAACAGTGTCATCTTTTCCTGTAGCCACAAATTAAAAGCAGGTTTACCACCACATGCTACTAGACCCTCCAGGGCCCCCGAGGAGGCAGCCAGAGAACAATTCATTCACTCATCTCTCCCCTTATCCGTGATGGAAGCAGAAACAATTGCATCATTTAATTTACTATTGCAACGAGGATATGGCTCATTGGCCCCTCGTTGTTTTGAAGATGGATTTAATTAACCTCCTATGAATCTTGCCAATAAGCGTGGCAGCATCAGTATGGAATGGAAGACGTCAAAAAAAATCAGCTGCAGAGATGGGTAATCAGTATTTCTCAAGCTAGCTCTGCCGAGAGGACTTATGGCTAGAGAGGTTTGGCCCCAGCAGAAAGCTAAGGAACACACTGAGTTAACACACTTACCTCTGGGAATCTGAGCTCAGGTTTGACTTAAGCTACTGAGAAAAAGAGAGGTAATTGAATAATTCCTAATAGCCACATATATCTTTAATGCAGAAGCCATTTGCGATCACTGGAAAATAAATAATTGCAATTAACTACACTGTTAAGTAAATATACAGTCCCTTGGGGAAGCAATCTGCATGCTTTTATAAGTCTGGCTACAATATGAAACTCATCACAATGTCTATGAGAGTAATTTATAATGAACATTTAGCAGGTGCCTCAGATGGGTTGGTGCAATTTACATTCATTAATAAAACTGTCCTTATTAGACCTGAAGTTTTACGCATTTTAATTTAATAAATCTTTATTACATTTTCATTTCACACAGGATTTTGTTTCCAACATTTCCTAGAATCAGTTTAGCTTGTAAAGAAAGTTAAAATCTCTATGAGACAAGGTTGTTTACAATGAACTATTTGAGAAGATAAAACCAATCCAGGTTCTTAACTGGAATGAAAACATGACTGAAGCTTGTAAGCTATTAAGAATAATTTATCCCACAATATGCAGGTTTATCGCAGAAATAAAGCAATGTGATTTTTCTTTTATAAGGACGGCTTAATATCACCCTACTGAAGGAAGAAGGGAACCCTATTACAGTTTTAAAGTACCAGCCACTCTGCAGCAAAAGACCACGTTAATTGAAGAACACGAGAAAGAAACAATTCCTTTCATATGTGTAAAAAGCAGCTCTTTTTCATGATCTGTAGCACTATATTAGAAGCTTTCCTTCCTGACTATTTAAAGATTTAACAGGACACAACGAATGTTTGACAGTCCTGGTTCAGTCAAGATTTAGTCAAGCTCTAATTAATTTGCTACTTTCCTAAGAAGGGGTCTGCTCGTGGTAGCATTTGCATACCTGTGCCTCTTTATTTTGTCCTGCTGTAAAAGTTACAGGAAGATGGTCTGTTCTTTTCTCACATACACAATTAACGATTCTTCAATGCAGCAATCAGCCAAAAGACACACTCCTCATCTCAGAAATATCTAATAAAGAGGTTTTTTTTCACCCGAGAGTCAGATTTTGAGCGGTTTAGGGGCCTAATTGCCACGTTAAAACATTGTATGTGAAATGGCACTTTTGTTCATCTAAAAAGATGCATTAATCAGTTTCAGTTCTTGCAGAAGAGGAAAGATAGAAGATTAGACTTACAAACACTGATGTAAGCCTAGAATAGGTAGAAATAGGTTTCTTAGCTGTTGACAGTTTTCATTACATCAGTATTTCCAACCCTTCCAGCTATATTCAACAACTCATCACTACAAAGCAGCAAGGTTTGAGATCAGCCTCAAAACATGCACAAACCACCTGAAAATGCGTATTTATTGCTGTTTTTTCAGTATCTACTCTGGCATCACACAATAGCCTATGAAATGTGTACAAGACATGAGTTTCATGTCTTGTAGATTTTGTGTCTCTAAGGAGAATAAAATAAACTAATTATATGCCCAAACATCAAAGACTGGTACACAGGTGTTTGAGTTACGCTTCATAATCCAACCTATTAGTAATTTCACATCAGCAATTTTTGACCACGTTCTTTCTCATACTCTTATCATTTAGAAAAATGTTAATTTCCAATACATTTTCTATTTCTGAAAATGCCTTCTAGTTCTCCCGTTACAGATCTGAAACATCAGCTATTTTGTAAATACTGAGGCCAACATAGTCCCTGTGTAATCTTTGTGATCATTAGTGTTTTTCATTTTCCTTTAGCAGTGTTTCTGTACAAGTGCATTAGTACCCAGAAATGGTTTCAAAGAACACAATTTGCATAATTCCCTCTTTAAACATTCCCCAATTTAATAATTTTCCAATTGTAATCCCATTTTTTGCCATATTAAATGGAATGGTATTAGTGGTCACAAACCCCAAAATCACCAGATTATTTCAAATCATTGAAATAGATTATGTTTATAAGGAAACAAACATGAAATTTGTAGCTATGGAAATTATGAAATGCTTAAAATAGTAAATATCATTATCATACGGATTTACTAAAGAAAATTTTTTCTAAATTTTTGTTTTAATTTACGCAACTACTGAGGAAAATATATAGTCATAGCTAGAAGAAATGTCATGTACGAAGTTTGTTTTCTGAAAATACTTTTGAAAAAAACTGTGTTACAGAGAACAATATTCTGAAGATACAGAATATGATTTAAAAATACTTCAGTGCTTCAGACGCCATGTTATGCTGTCTAGAACTACTGTCATACAGCAGAGGGTTCACTTATCCTGCGCTGAGGAAGTCAGCTTAGCACTTGGCTATGAATTAAGTGGATACTTTTCTTGGAAGTACAAGGAACTTCAAGACACTTTTGAGTCCGTCATTGGCCCTTTTCAGGCTGAGGACAACTTTAAAGTGCTTTCAGTGGCTGAGCTGTAGGCATTTCTCTGAATGTCATCAATATGACTTTAGAGTAAGGTTCCCATCAAATATTTAATATTTAAATATTAAATATTTATCAAACGTTTAATAAACAATATATTAATGATTTATTGTCTATTAATTATGAATTAATAAGTGCAACATTTTTGGCATCTGATTTAGCACACTGCCCTTCAGTGTCTGGACTCCACATTTGAACAAGCTCTCCGATTCTCCCTTTCAATGGCTTAACTGAGAAATCCTTTAGAAATATACTTCATTCTTTGTGTTTGGTACAAGCACAGTCTGCATTTCCCCAACACATGCATTGCTCATAGCATCTTGGTGTCCAAGTGTTCAGCACGTGGTGGTCTCAAGAGGGAATTCAAAAGGTTAACAAGAAAAGCAGAGATAAATTTAGCAATATATACAACGATGACAGGTCAATGGATTAACCCTTGCAATTCCTTGTATTAACTACACTGCTGAGCAGTCAAAAGAATGGTTAATACCAGCAGTTTGCACAGGCACGCGTTTAAAATGCCAGAAAGGACCGGGGTATTTTTTGGAGCGTGAGGTTCCTCCATGGGCAGAGGCCAACACCCAGGAGGCTGGCACCGAGCATAAGCATTCACCTCTGGCCATTTCTGTCCCAGGGCCCTGCTCACGGCACTCTGCCTCTGCCACCTCTGGAAAAACGGCACAGGTGAGAAACACCATTTATAAACTAGTCTGTGAAGTGTTTTGGGATTGATCTACATACCTTATACCCAACCAAACCATTAGGTCTGATCTAGAGCAATTCCTGCTAGAGGTGGCCTGTAACTCTGTCCTTCCAAATTACACTTTACAAACTCATCTGTCTGCTGGGAGCCTACACTTCATTGTCAAACCAGAGTGCTGTACGCTTACTACTGACCCATTCGGGGCTGTTCCAGTGCTAAGATGCTGTCAAAGACACACTGTCTGCACCATCACTTCTGTGTAGTAACTACATGGGACAACCATTTCTTAAATCTTTTGGATCTTCTGACATACTGATCTACAAACTCTACCAAATGCAGAAGACCAGAAAACAACACGACTTTAACTGCACAAATGTAAATTACAAGTGGAAGTTTCTAGATCAACTTTAATTATGTTCCATGTTGCAATATAGCTGGGTGAGGTTCTGGTTAATGTGGTATGCTACTTCTCAAAAAAGCAACAGAAAATATGTAATATTCTAATGCTTTTTACAGTCACACATGCATACACCTCGTCTAGGAAGAATGGGTAAATTACTTTGATTCATCTTCAAATTACACCTTGTGTGCTCACATGCGACAACATTAACTGACATTGGTAAAGCATCCCTGAGATGAAAAGCACTGTGTCAGGACTCAGCATCACCTGTACTCTCACTGCCTGCTGTGCAGTTCACTCAGTATGCATCATCTATGGTTAGTGGTATTATTTTTTTAGAAAAGGATCACTTTGAAATTCACAGATACAAACCGAAGAATCTTCATCTACTGGAAACAGAGCAAGCATTCTCTGCAGTTTCAGTCCTGCAGAGTGCTAGGCAGTTACTAAGTTAGGAAAAACTTATAGCGCCCTTCATCAGTACTGGGTGTAGGAGATAATTCTGCTGCAGCATGATTGATAGAGGTGTTCTCAGACAGGAGCATTCTCAATAAAACTATTGCACCACTGGTGAATAAAAACCAAACCGGCACAATACTTCAGACCCAAGTAATCCACAAACAGTGATAACCATGGGAACCGTGGTGTAGCAGAGTGGGATTTAGTCCTTAACATATGCAGCATGAAGCTCAACCAGTGCCTTGAATTTCATTTCCATTGTGCCTTAAGTTTGTTGGTTAAATGATTGCAATGTATAAAGGATTCTGAGAAGGAAGTTATTAGCTGCATACGCAGTGCTGTAATGTCAAGCTCCTGCTTTTCAACACACGAAGGACTAATCATCACGTAAGGAAGGAGAACTGCACCACACCTGGATGAGGGGTAGCCAGCCTGTGACACACAGGCCACTTACTTCCCGCTGCTTGATTTAAAAAATAAAGGCTTTTGGTTTAGAAGATACATGCCTATCCTCAAGGACAGCAAAAAGACACCACGGTCTCTCTGAGAATTAAAGTGGGAAAACCATGAGATTAAATTGGTTCTCAACCTCGATATTATTTCTGACCCTGTATTACCTGGAGCCGAGCTTTAGCAGTAAGTCAAGGTAATCTCAACTCATGATGGAAAAGGTTTACTGCATTCGTTTTGGCTTTATACAAATCTTCCAGTCACCCTTCCACACTGAGACGCTACTGCCAGAGGTTTGCACAAATGCCTGCTTGTACTTCTCAAGTGTGGAATCCTACCACAGAAGTTTAGGCAGTTTCTCTTCCCACCGCCCCCAGAGTACAGGTATAAACAAGCAGTTACTCCGCTTGCAGTAGGTGATTGTGAGATTCACTGTGAGCTAGAAACACACGGCAAAAGTCACAGATGCACAACAGAAACGTGGTACTGGTGCTGAAGCTCGAAGAGATTTCAAAGAAGGAACATGCGTGCCTGCCAAAGGACGGACTGCTGAAATGCAGCGTGTCAGCTCTGCTTGTAAGCGCTTCAGCAGACCCACACCAGTGGTTTTTAGCTACCTGTCAGATGTTCCTGTTGAAAGTACTCTAAGCCAAGTCTGATGTCAGTATTAAGAGCAGTTCATTAAGCCACTTTCAGCTTCGCCACAGGAAAAAATATTTGAGAAACAAAACTCATAGGCTATACAACAGAAGAAAAATAAAAGTCCTACCTCTACCACAGCTTTGGCATCCAGTCTAAAGTTGAAATCTCCAAAGACAAAATACGAAACCTTCTCAAACCGCTGATCTATAATTCTGTAAAAAAACAAAACAAAGCAAAACAAACCTGTCATTCAGCTTTACATATATGCGAGCACGCACAAACACACACACCTTACCTTCTACGCACAATCTCAGAAGTAAGTACTGGAACGATCAAAACTACCAGTTTATACTGGAACAATATATTAACCATGTTTTTGGGCTGATTTTTTTTTTGTTTTTTGCTTAGGTAATTCTATCTCTGACCCCAGTAAAATAATGTGTTTGCTTTCCCCTGTCTGGCTGAAAGAGCAATCTGGAGGACAGCGAGTTTGCAGCAGTTAGTACTAATAATGCAGAACCAGCATCTGGGCATCACAGAAATCTTGAGGGCACCATGGAGGTTCTCCACACCTTTGAAAGCTTCAGGACATGGCTTTGGGCTGGGCAGCTAACAACTGGGAACGCCAAATTAGTGGCAAGTTCAGAATATGTCCACCTTCACTCGCTTGCTGAGTGAGTTTACCTACCTGTAAGGTTGTGATTACAATGTTCACCAGCGCTTGTTAGTACTCTAAGAGCTATATGAAAAGTGCCATGTTAGGGCCAAACGTTAACCATCACAGCTGACAGAGACTGATCTATGAGGTTTTTCCTGCCTCAGCCATAGTTCTCTGGAAGACCCTTCTCTTTTTTGTTTGAAGCAGATCTTTACTGAAGTTGTAGCTAACACCCAAAAGGTGATCTGTCCAGACGTGGAGTAAAGATCGACTTTTTCTCAAGCCTTTGCTCAGCACTGAACAGGGAGATAAGGCATTACCGTTCATCTTTCAAATCTTGTATCATTAAAAATTATTATTATATTATTAGCTTATCTATTATGAACAACAATTGTCTGGTAATCCTAACAGTGTGCAATTTTACATGCTTCCAGAGATACTGGCATTTGGAAATCCACTTAATTTCAAACCAGGAATCAATACAATTGATTTCCTATCAGTAGCTGAGGAAGGTATGAAATACCTGAAACGCAACTGCTACAGCTACAAAGAAATACACAGCCAGAACGCACGAAGATCTGGAGCGGTATGCTAGGTGTCCAGCACTACGAGGTGAGGAACAAACGCAAGGCAATACACGGTGTACGTTGGGAATACATAAATACGTGAGCGTTACGCTGCCAGAAACCCCAGCCGAGCCAGAGGCAGGGACCCACACAGGCAGGCAGAGGATGACGAAGCAGTGGGCAGTGAGCAGCTTCCTGGAACAACGCTGCCAGCAAGGAGGCTCTCGTTTCAAATGGCTTTAAAAGTTTTAATACATTACATCCGTTCAGACTTTTCAAAGCTATAAAGATACAACATTGGATTTACAGTGAGATACTGCTGCTCCTCTTAAAAACACTTCACATTTTTAGCCAACGGTAATCTATTACATATGGAATATTATTCTACTGAAAAATTAACGTGCATTGGACCTAAGGTAGTGATCATTTGAAGCAAAATCTCTTGCAAAGACTGATCCTTTTCTGGTATGAAAATCTCCAAATCCTCCATTCAGCTGACAAATTATTGCAGGTACTGTTAATAAATACTGTCTGCTGTCAGCTCCCAGCAAGCACTGAGAAAAACCTGTCACTCTTGACCTGTACATAACATTAGTTTGATTAGTGCCCTCATGGCACGTTAAAGGAAAATGAGAACTTAAAAGTTAAACCATTCACATTACCACAATTTGCTAACACTATCATTGCCAAATCTGATATGCAACTTATACATAAGAAAAGCTGATTTTGCTTTGCCAACTTTCCTGATTCATGTCTTAGTTTTGGCTTTGCTCGTTCCCATTTATGGCTGACAAAGAAATGACAGATACTGCAGGAATGACATCAAGGTCTGGAGAAGGCCTCTTAGGACAAATTGATATTATGAGAACGATGTCTGTGATTGTGTTATGCAAAGACAGATATTCCAAATAAACAGACTGTTCCAAAAATAGCCAGTGAAAATGTCTCCTGATGAACGAAACAGCTGATTAGTCTGCTTCTGATCAATTAATTAGAATTCAGTAATTCCATAGTCTTGCACATTACCTGATTTAAAAATGATTTGCATACAAATCAATGCCAGCCTTAAAACTGATAATTTTAACCAGTTGCTCCCCTTGTAGTTTCTCTTGTTGGACCTTTTAGAAGGAGTGTCTCATGATGGACTGAATTAAAATAGTCTAAATGAGACTTCTCGAGAACGATGCTTTAAGTGGCTGCCGATGTATCTCCTCTTCACAGGTGGTGAAATGTAGGTGTACTGTAAAATTACCAATAGTGGTGTAGCAGGGGATATACACGTATATGCACTTATTAAACGACCTCGGATATCTAACAATAAAATATCCTTCAAATGACTCAATATATGCACGTAACCTACTCTCCTTGCCAATGGAACTTATTATTAGTTCAAGAGTGCCCAAACCTTAGAATTATTTCAGCACTTTGGTATTCTGATAGCTCTATTTGGAAACACTCCCTGGTGCCTACAGGTCCACTGAATCAAGGGCACAGGAACTAATCTTCTTGATTGCGCTTTTAGAATCAGGCTCCAAGTTAGCAAAGGAGATGGCAATAAGGAAGAGTACAGCAATATTTCCTCCCCCAGGAACACGCAGGAAAAACACCCGGCACTGGGGGGACTCGGACAGAGATCGTGTACAGCAGAACACTGCGAGCCTTGCCAGGACCAAGGACGCATCGCGAGGGGGTTGGGGCTGGAGCCAAACAAAAGCGTTCCCTTCCTCTTGTTTCTGTGTTCTAAGCCACAAATACACACAGCTCAGCACGTGTACGAGTACATGAGAACTCAGAAGACTTTTTTTTCTTTACAAGAACGAGTGCTTGCAAATGAAGTAGGAACACTTCAAAATGGGTGTTATTCTACTGCGCTGTTTTTTCTATAACAACACCCTTCCTTTAACCACGTATCAAATAATCCTTTAAAAAAGTTGCCATGTCAATGGAGTGATAAATCTGAATCATACAAAAAGAAAGCAGCCAACCTATGTCACCAGCACTGATCATGTTTTTGGTGGGAGGACCTACTGCCATTTCTTTTAGCTTGTACTTGCTGACGACCAGATTATCCCGAAGGGCATCAACATAGTTAAGGCTCTGTTCTTTCCTGTACAGCTTTTCTAAACAGCTTGTGACAAAACAACTGAGGTAACAAATTCACGGCTGCAGAGAAGCTACAAATATTTCACTTCCACAACTCTATACGCAAGAGCACACAAAAGCCCATCAACGCCTTAACTAGCGGTGCCGTTGGTTGTGGCCTACGCAGGGCCATCAAGAGATGGTGGGCAATCGGATGTACCCAATGCTTGAATGCAAATAAACCAGAGCACTTTTCAGACAGGTTACAGCCCTTCCTTTCCAGAAGGGGAAGTCCTCCCTTTGGAACAGTTGGAAGAACATGTTCATTCTTCTAATCCTTTGTTCTTGCTCCAGAAGGTATCACTTAGGAGAAAAGAGTTTATTCGCACTTAGAACATACCAAAGAAATATCTTTTACTTCTGTGCATCTTGGAAATCAAAATATCACATTCAACACGGCAAATACGGACCACCAGAAAGAATGCACACTGATGGCTGGATTTACCTTGTTAAACTTCAAAGCACACAAACAGAACCGCCATAGGTGATTTCTCTTCTACTAGGTTCCACGTCTACAGAGCTGTTAATTGCATACGGAGTTCTTGATAATACGATCAGATTCTTCACACATTCATTATTTTGCCAGTTTCAAACCAATTCTACATTTGTAACTGAAGGCTCTGCACTGGAAGCCTTCTGGACTGGTTGGGTTATTCGCTGTTTCTTTTCAAATTCTGTTATGTTTTGAGAAGAGGCAGACCATAAACAGTATTTGAAATAGAGCTGAACAGCTTTTCAGGCATGACAGGACAGTAGAAGAATGAAACACTCAAGCAGTTGTAACTTTCACGTAAAGTTTACAGTCAAAGTTAGTCACATGCTTAAATGTTTTGATAGTCAGATCCACGGTTCACACTTTTTTTAAGGAGTAAACTTCATTGCTAAGGGTGCAAGTTAATGTAAAACTAACTATAGCAATTTCTTTGCTGCAAAATGAACATTCTGATTTTGGTCTAACAACAGGAGGTTGCCTCACACTGGGTATCAGCAACTGCTTTACAAACCCAGAAGGAAGTCTCTGTGCCTGCACTGGCGCCGCACTCGCTCTGCTGCGTCAGTAAGGCTTTTAGGAGCAGGACCTCCGCTCACCAGTGCTTTTTAGCATGGCAGCCCCCGACACATTTTCCTGAAGACCCGTGACCCTGTTATTCTGGGTGCATCAGGAGAATTAGGAGAAACCTCTGAAACCCTCTGAGCTATGACGCCGAAGAGCTTTAGTGTGAGCTAGACTGGCCTGCGACGAAAGCACTGCCCAGCCCGGAGCAGGGGCCGGCCCGCGCGACAGGCGAACCCAAAGAGAAGCCAGACAAATGCCACGGTACAAACAAATGCTCAGGGCTTGGTCTCGGAGCCTGGGATACGTCAAATTACTCCAACATAAAGACAGACCTCTCAGTGTGGACGGCAGCATCAGCTAAACGGACCGTGAAGCACAAGTCTCCTCAAAGCCACTTAGGTGACCTGGATGCCGTATTCCTACCAAGACTAAAACGAGTCAGAGGCAGAGGTTCCTCTTCTCCTCTATACTACTGGAAATCTGGGTCTAGTTATTAATTTTAGTCTCTACACAGAACACCAAAAGGAATTGCTTAGTATGATCTTAAAACGAACAATTCCGTGTTACTGGAATCACTGAAATCCTTTTGTAATTCACTTTAAAGTACTCATTATAGTAGTTACAATTAAAGGTATGTTATGAAATGCACCTTCTTTTATAAAAAAGCTATATGGCGTACTGTACATACGTTCCAAAGCACTGAAATTCAGCCAGAAAATACCAGGGCAATCAGAAACATGACTGACCTCCCCTTGCTTTCCTACTTTTATACTGTTGCAAGAAAGGAGAAGACAAGGAGGCAGCTAAATATCAGCGGCTTGGCCACGGAAGAGAGCAGCTGAACATGATTCAGTGTGACAAGAGGCACTGTGATTTGGCTAAACCATTTCTCAGGGCACTTTGTAAGGAGGATCAGCAGCATTATTCCTTTAATAGCCATGTCTAATGCAATAGCCAGCTGGGTTTTGTCCCAGACCAAGGTATCAGCATCAGGTCAGAAGGTAACATTCTGTTTACACGATTATTTCCTAAAGCACTTATCTTCTCCTCGGTGTGAAAGTTGACTTTTCTGTTTGTAAGGAGGCCTAAAGAATTGAGGGAATGGGAAAAATTAGCTACACTGAGCTGGAGCTGAATGGCATTAAGTGGGAGGTCTGAGGAGGGCTGCTGCGGCGCTCAGCAGGACACCTTATTAGCCGCGTCATCGCAGTTCATTCAGGCAAGCCATACCAGTGTCACCAGCATTCCCACACAAAGACAAAGTTCTTCACACAGTCTATAAACATGCCTCCCCGGCCAATTCATCCTAACTTGACACCGCTGAAAAGAGGGGCTTGAGGGGTTTTTTTTGGGTTTTTTTTTTTAAACACAACAATAACATAACAAAACAAAACAAAACCCTCGCAGCTCTGCCAAGCAGGCTGAATGGGGGAGAAGGAGGGACACTGTCACGTTTCTTGGGAAGAAACAATCCAGAGGTCAAGCCATATTTTATTGAGTGAGCAAATTTTTATAATAACTAAACGTTTAAGCTAAATCCTACCTAATATGAGTGCTTGCGTATTTCTCGTCCAACTTTCTGCAGTCTGGTTTTGCACGTTCTCTGTGCAGAAGAACTAAAGGCACAAAAGCTGCTTTTACCAAGAAAATGTGTAAATAAAACGTCCTTTCTAAGTAAAGGAATACAAAAATGACAGCTAACTATGCTCAGAGGAGGGGATCTTTCCCCCAAGAGGAATGTTTAGAAAGGGGTAAAAAAAAAGGCAGAAAGTGACCTGCCCATCCCGTGGGTGGGAGGCAAGAGCTGGTAGGGAGGGAGCAGGTGAGCCAGGCTCAGAAGGTCATACAGCTTTACCACAGATCTGTAACACCAGAGGTAATAACAACTCCTGCAGTGACTTCTGGTGGAAAGTCAAGGAACGACGACAGTGAAGCCTGTCTCCTACCACAGCCACGTCGAGGAACTGAAGATGGAGAGCATGGAAACGTTCAGTTCTGGCTTACACAAAACTGGACACGGGATTGCTGTGTGGCCTTTCAGATTTCTGCCGTCACCATCCCCGTTACTTTTTCACAGAATCACAGAATGTTAGGGATTGGAAGGGACCTCGAAAGATCATCTAGTCCAATCCCCCTGCCGGGGCAGGATTGCCTAGACCATATCACACAGGAACGCGTCCAGGCGGGTTTTGAATGTCTCCAGAGAAGGAGACTCCACAACCTCTCTGGGCAGCCTGTGCCAGTGCTCGGTCACCCTTACAGTAAAGAAGTTTTTCCTCAAATTTAAGTGGAACCTCCTGTGCTCCAGCTTGCACCCATTGCCCCTTGTCCTGTCAAGGGATGTCACTGAGAAGAGCCTGGCTCCATCCTCATGACACTTGCCCTTTACATACAAGCTCGACTAGAGCTTCCCTTATAAGCTCTAGTCGAAGAGCTGAGCTTGCACACCTGCGCCTCGAGAACTGGTCTGTGGGGGATCCACCTCCAGCAGAGGTGTTGGAGAAAGCTTGGACCCCGAACCCTGTCATCTCTTCCACACATTGCCTGCCTTCTGCAGCACTGCCAGCGCTCAGCTCGCCCCATCCTGCATTCTCAGGTATACATTAGAGACAAATTCCAGAAAAAAACCCATCAATTCTGAATAAAAGTTACCTGGTGACTGTCTAAGCGTGTCTCAGAAGATGTGATGTAAGTGCCCTCATTGGCATGCCTAAGGTGGTGTTAGCACTGTCATTAAAAAGATAAAGTTTATCATATTTTTGTGCCTTGTTCTTTCTGATATAATAGCTAAAACCTATTAATAACACCAAAACATCTCAAAAGGTCAAGCAGCACACAGCAAGATGAAGGGAATTGTCAAGAAGCTTAGGCAATCATCTTAGCACTCAAGACATTTGCCAGGGCTGTTTAACTAATATGTGATGTTCACTTTTAATTTCAATATAGTGCCATTTGGGCAAAAATGCCGTATTTTTTAATTAATTACAATGTCAGCAGCTATTAAGATTAAAAGAAAGACCACATCAATAATAAATACTTAATCCAAAGAAAGGATTACAAGAAGAGCAATAAAAATCAATTTTTAGAGCTGGAAAATTGTGACTTTTTCCTCACTTGACTGGTATTTTCATTATATTGACAAAACCATGATCTTACCTGACACTGACATTCGCCTAATGAAATAGCAGCCATGTATAATGATGTAAGTACTTGTCAGTTTTGCTACAGGAGAATACAATGCTACGGCGCTGGCGTTACCTTACAAAGACATTTTCTTGCTTTTTATCTGATGTAAGAGAAAACAACTGGAAGAAAACGGAGAAATCGCACGTCTTTTTGAATCTTCCTTTGCTTTATCATGGAAGATTAAAGTTTTTCCACGTTAACTTCTGGAACTCCTCACTGTTGGTGACAGCTGGTCACAAGCAGGCAGCAGGTAACTGCCATACCTCAATCTGCACGAAGACTGAGACGCTGCAGTTCTGTCTCACTGCTCTGCAGGGCTTCGATGTGGTGGAGTAACGCAGATATCCCGTGTCTGCTCAGCGTTAAAAGTGCAAATAGCAAGCCAGAAAATACCCAGAGCACGAGGCAATGGGATACTGATCCGTTAACTCATTAAGGCTGGGAAAAGTGTTTTTTATGACAAGTCTAGAAGCATTCAGAACAGAGGCAGAACACAGGAAGACTTCACTAGCAAAGGATTAAAAACTGCTCGATGTGGAGAAAAACCAACCAGCAACAAAGGTTACCTGCTTAATGGTGAGCTTGGGCATCCACCCCTTTGGGAGTGGCACTACAGCTACGGGGGGACACAAACGAGGGGTGACGTGACAGAAACATCTGAAGTGCTACAGAGAAGGGAGAACCCCTCTTTCCAAAGAGCACGCTGGTTAAAAAAACTAGAGCTGACCACGTTAGGTTTGAACAAAGAAAATCCTGGTGGACTTAGAGACAGCAGGAGCATTTTCTTTGTTGGAGTGAGAAACTGCATCACCTTAGCTGCCTCTTAAACCCCACCCCGGTGGAAGAAAGACAAAGAAGCTTTCACAAAAGGTGAAGCAGTTACAGCTATTTACCTGTCAGGCCATGAAGAACGTCTGCCAAGTCCGTCTGCAACTGCTCCAGCACTTGTACAGGCAGATGGACAAGCGGCTAAAAATGCTGTAACTTGCACCTGGTTCCGTACCTGTTAGGGAGAATCTGTGTCTTTCCAGGACACAGGATACAAGCCTCAAAGACAACCACCTTCCCACATGGTGATCCGACCTTCCTACGGCAGTAAGGGTGTTGGGAGATGGTTACTCACTTCGGGCTCAAGTGGAAGCAGAAGGGAGCTCCCTCAACCACTCCTCCATTTCACAACTACCAACTCAGAGCATCATCTTACGGTGAGCGTGGTAAATAAAATCACAATAGCAATTTATTTTCATTCCTCTGCAAATGAATAAAAATGGGACCAACGGCCCATATAGATTCTTTTTAATTGAATCACAGCTACCCTGGATGATTATACGGCTGTACAACAGAACAGTTCAAAAGACACAAACCACAACGAATGCTGATGGGAGTGTCACCTTTACCCAGACATAATGACTGCTCTTTATCTAGCCTCAGACTCTCTAAGGAACAAATTACAGGAAAAAGAGAAATATAACTCAAGGAGAACGTGACACACTCTGCACATTCTCATGTAAAGCCATTTTCAGAGCAAAATCAAGCAGGCAACAAGTTGTTTGCAGCCATTTCTCTTTTAAGAGGTATTCTCCCGTTTCTTCAGTTGTCTCTCTTTAATTACACAAGTTCTCCTGGGAGTGGTGGTTTTTTCCAAGACATCCAATCTAGCCTCTAGTTACATCAGTTACACTCTACTAGAAAGACACGGCAGCCAACTGAGGCCGCTCCAGGAGAACCTGTTACTGGAAAATGGGTAACAAGGAGTCAAGCCCTTCTGAAAGGTGAGGTGGAGGCTTCAGGTGCCACCAGAAGTGGCCCCAGCTCACAAGCAGACTGGGAATGCCTTACTGCGACCCACACCGTCGGACAGCGAGCTTGTCTTGGGAAAACAACTGCTCAAACCCCTCCAGGAAACCTCAGGGCTTTTATTTTCAGCATTTCTTCTGAAAGTGCCACAATTCTGTTCGCATCAGGCAGACAAAGAGTGACTTAGTGTATCCGCACTATTTTTTTAAGTGACACCTTTCTGTGTGACACCTGCAAGTTCTCAAAGTTCTGGATTTTGGATTGCTGATTCTCCAGCCAGACCTTTGCTTCCAAACCTGCTTTTGTTTACACAGATTTCTTTTTGCCATGAGAGAAAAAAACAGATCTTTAATTTACAATTTGAATAATAAATCCTCAAATTTATTAATAACCTGTTCAGTTATTAATTAATTAAAAAAAAAAAGAGCCCCAAATGCTGAAAATAACAGAATAAGGGCAAAATTACTGACTAGGACTCTCAGAAAGCATCATTCACTTATTATGGAAATGCATTTATTGTGTCCTTAAAATCACAACCAAGTATATTTTCCATTACAGCACATAAAGCACAAAATTATTTTTCTGCTAAAAATATAACCTAAATAAAATTCAAAATGCGTTTGTGTAAACGGGAAGGACACACGAGTGAAATTTTTGACGACTGCATCAAACCTGCAGAAGCTTGAGCCAGCAGAAAAACCAGCAGCAAGGAAAAAGTGTCTTGTGCTGTATTCGACAGGCTGAAAGTAACAAGACAATTTTGCTGGATTTCCTCTTTAAGAGCTTATTATCCAAACACGCTAATTTTGAGAGCACTTAACCTTACTTTAAAGGGGGGATAACTGAATATTAATGAGATGAGCCTCAGGGTGCTTAATGAAAAGCTGTCTCTTGGAATGTGATCCAGGGCTTTAAAGCTTTGTCCAAAGACCTTTGGGTGGAAGGTTTATTTGCCCTGGGAGTGCATTCTATCAGCATCCACAGAAATTTCACTAAACGTTCGAAGGCGCACGAATACAGAGAGAGTTTTCACTTGACGTTAAAATCACTGTTGCAAAAAATAAATAAAATGTTAAAAAATCCCCAACCCCCCGCAAGCGAGCTACTCCTCGGATCCTCTCAAATGACCCAGATCTTTAGAGTGGTGTTTTCCTTTGCCTAGAAACTAAGTGGCTTTTCTTTTGCTCATTCAGCTCCTAGTTCTGGGAAAAGCCCAAAGAGAAACATTTAGATTGGAGGGGTCTTTGAGAAGATGTGACAGTTGACTGATGAGCATCCATAAAACGACAAAGAATAGTTGTGTGGAGCCGGTGCATCACATCGCCTCTCCCTGGGAAACTAATTGCTCTGAATTGTTAATAGTAACATTATTTTTCTGGCAATCATTTCTTTTGAATACCCAAAATGAGCATGAAACAGCTCCTTTGACCGGACATAAAAGTTAAATGTCCCAATGTTGATCAAATTAACTTCAGCTATGTGACAATGGACTATATTTGTGAGAAAATAATGAAGGGCACAAAGGGGAGCTTTATGCCAAGATTTCACAGTTGTAATGTAAAAATGTTTCTGTTGAACTAGGCCAGGGAACGTTTCAATAGGAAAACAGAAGAGCACTGTCACTTTCTTTAAAAAAAACCACATCCATTTTATGGATCTGAATGCTCCCGATCATTTCAGGAAGTTTAAATGGCTGGCACGCCAAGACCCCGCTATCAGGCTAACAGCTCACGTCCTCGTCCTTCCCAAACTCGCTGCTAACACTGGTAAAGGACCCTGTCCTACAGCTCCTACTCGATCCCTGGCCAGGCTGTTCAATTCCATACACACTCTTCCCCAGCAAGGGTCTACAGCACATGACTAATATGCCAATATGATTAATTAATAAGACATACGCACAAGCATTAATTACTGCAGATGTCTGAAAGACTAAACTAAAATGTAAACTACATTTCCCTTCTCACTCTCATGTATCAGCTTAAACCCTCCGACTTTGGAAAATACAAACCCACAAGTATTATGCAAGTAGGGCTAATTGTACACGGGAGTTATCCAAAATGGGCCTGGAAGAATTTTTTTTGCCCCACAAAATAGAGAGCAGGTGTTCTTATTCTCATTTATAAATAAATTTATAAAATCCGTTTTGACTGTATCTGTGTCTATCTGGAACAACGCAACTGACTTTTGGGAATCCAGGCTGGGTTTACATTAGTGTTGACACAGACTCATTACACACGTCAATTTTCTACGTATACACTGTATATGTATTTGTAAATATACAAGCACATATTTGCTGAACACCCGTGTAATTCCAACTCTCTCACTCTTTAAAGAGTCTAACACCACATTTTCTTCACACTTGCTAAATGGCAAATGCTGAAAACAATCTGGCTCAGCACACAGCAGCTAGCTGTCTTTAAAAGCATCCTCCTCACTATATAATTCATTTTAAACATTATTAAAGCTAAATCACCATTGTAAGATGAAACCTTTCTATTCCCAAAACATGTTATTACGATTATTAATAGATTCCCTCAGGAGAAAACTTTTAGCAGTAACTTTAAATCACTCACTTGACACTTTTTCCCTTTGTTTTTTCCCCTCTAACCTCTCCCCTTCTCAGTAATTTAGACATGTTGAGCAGCTTCGTGACTACGTGCTAAAACCTTGTAGTTAAAATAATTTTGGGAAACCAACTTCCCTGATGATTTTAACAGTTAAACTAATTAATTTGAGCTTTATTTGCAAACTCCTTTGTTTTTTGTACTTCAACCTCCTGCGATAGCTTTCACCTTACATGAAAAGGCTGCACCTAATTCATGTTTATGAAGATGCAGCGTGAACAGACCCGCGCTTTCACTTACTCCCACAGTGACCTAAATCAAGTGTGAGAAGGTGTTTCTGTTTCATTCAGTGAAGGTTTAGCTCATTAAACTGTTTTCCTTCTCAGTATTGTTCACTGGGTTTGAACTGCATCGCTGTTAAATGCTCTTTAGCAGTTTAAAGGCTTTAAAGGAAAAGACTTATCAGTCTCTGTTTTTAACAGCACTAAATCTGCATTATTAGTTCATGCAGATAAGGGGATTTAAAAGCTCAGCTTGAAACCTCTCTCTTCTGTATTTATCTGACACTGCATAGTTCCAGTAGCTCAGCTGGAAATGTAGATCTATGAAGCTTTAAAGAGAGATTAAAGCCAAGAAAAGAAGCACTTTCCCCCCAGAGCCGCTCTCACTTTCCCTTTTCCTGCTGTCTGCGGGAGCGGTGGCAGACAATGGTCCAAGATGGTTCCCAAACCCGCTGAATGGGGACACTGTTGGTGGCAGCATTCATTCAAAGTGAGCTTCAGTGTATTGTCCTCCCCAATCAGCAGCTCAGAATGGAGTTTGCTGGTGGCTGCCAAAAGGTTAGCAGTGCCCTGAAAGGGCTGTCCCATTATTCACTGCTCCTACAGAACTCCCCTTTGTGCCGCCGAGCCCATCGCCGCTCTACGGAGGTCCGGATCTGCGCCTGGCTGCCCCCTCCCCACGCACAAAGGCTGAATGCCGGCCCCGCCGCAGCGGGCAGCCTCGCGCCGGAGGGCTCCTGTCTAAGGACCGCGGAGCTGGGGCAGGTTGGGCAGTGTCACATTTTAATGACATACCACCACGACATCTCTGACCCACGGCTGACACTAATGCTGCAGGCTTGTTACCCTACCCCTGCCAGGGCATCGTGGGGGGTCCAAAGCCAAAATTAGCTAATGAAGCACGCTGTAGGCCGTGAACAGGCGTGCGTAAATAACGCAAAAGGTTTACACGTGTTCGCTGAAGCTCCCTCGTGCAAAGCAGAAGGAGAGGATACCAAGGGAGCCCAGAAAACATGAAATAAACCCAGGCCTTTCCCACACTCGTGTATGTAACAGAACTCAAAAATCTGTGTCTCAACCTGCACTGAGATCCTGATCTCACTGCGTCTGTCCTCTAAATAAGGGATCTTCTATAAGCCACTGCACGCCACCTCTTTGCAAACCTGCCAAGTGCCTCTGGTGTTTTCTCATGATTTGAACAGCTTTTACAAGTGATACAAGAGAAGACACACTGGATTTTTCCTCTTCATCCTTCTATCAACCCCAAAAGTGAAAATAAATGCCTGTTTTGGAGAAATTCCTCCTTAGCCCTCTGCTGGGGTGCTCAGGAAAAGCACTTAGACACAGAGTAAAAGGCAGTCTCTTTTGCTAAAGTATCTCCCCGACTTCAAGTAAGATAAAACTTACAGAAAGAAACAAAACTTTGGGTAGAATGTGACTGAAAAGGCATTTATACTCCATTCCACATTTCAGAACCTTTTCCAGTGAAAACCTACATAGGGAAAATGACAACACTGCATACAGAAAGATACTTTTCAAGGCATAACTCAATTTGGCTCAGGAGTGTCTAACTTCTAGGTTGCTGCCAGAGTCAGGAGAGTAACAGTTACTTGCGGGTGGGGAACTCCTCCCCGCGTCTGCCATACGCAGGGGAGGCTGCAAGCCAATGCCAGGAGGAAGAGACACTTTAAAGCTCTATTTCTCAGGCAAACATGAAGCCAAGCGGTACCTCGTCAGAGAAATACCTGTTTACTTTCCCAATACACACATGCCCAGGCAGAAATAATGTTTTCTTACGCTAGAAAAAGCAGTCTTTTTTTCTGACTTTATACCTGCTAATTAGGGCGGCTGTAAATTGTTGTGTATTTTTGGGACTATCCTCTGTATCGTGCCACCCCTCAGATGAATCGAGTCTGTAAGGCCGTTATAAACCATGATGCTGTTAATAACGGCGATGACTGCACACAAGCGCTGTGCTGCTGCTTTAGAAAGATTAGCTGCCTACTGCGCTCCGCTGGCACGGAGATTAAAACACCGCAGGGTTTAATGCTGAGGGGGCTGGAGCTCCTGGCTTACAGGAGAGGCTGACAGGGCTGGATGTGCTCAGCTGACAGAAGAGACGGCTACGGGAGGATTTTGTCGCTGGCTGCATCTGTTTGGTAGCTACAGAAAAGACAGAGACAGGCTCTTCTCAGCAATGCACACCAAAGGACGAGGGGCGACGGGCACAAACAGCTTGGAGGGAAATTCTGACTGAGTATTAGGGAGAAAAAGCTTCACCATGAGAGCAAACACGGTAACGGGTGGCCCAGAGAAGCTGCCATCACCGTGCATGGAGGTTTTCGAGGCTCAGCTGGATAAGCCTTGAACAACCCGAGCTGACGGTGAAGCCAGCCCTGCTCTGAGTGGGAGGGTGAGCAAGGGGCTCCCAGAGGCCCCTTCCAACGGGAATTATTCTCTCATTCTGTAACTGAAAACATATGTGAACGGCAGCTTTGTTAAGACTCCATGCAGACTAAAAAGAAGCGAAGCTAACACACACATTTAACAAATAAACTCTACAAGTTCTGGTGACTGCAGAGAGATTTCCAATGTCAGTAATTAGCTTAAAAGAGTGACATAAACTGATCTGTAACAGGCACTGTCTAGAACACTCTGATAAGAAGTGACCATTTCCAGTTCACAGAACACAAATCTCTACATTTCCGAGCGTGCCTTTGGAAACACCTTTTATATGCTGTTGTGAACAGAGAAGGTTGAGAGAGGCTGGTGAAGGCCAATACGTACCTATCAAGTACATAGCCAAGAGCCTTATGCCGTATTCCTGAGTAAACCGATGGGCTTGTTTCCCACGCAATTAAATTGGAAGCATCATGGAAAAGATGAATGTTTACCAAGTCAAAGGCACTATGACAAAAAAGGAAAAAAATAAAATGATTCAGGATAAAAGAAAAAAACATTTGTTGCATCAGCAAAGCATTCAACGTAACAACACTTACTGTATTCTCTTTTATGTTACCTTAACGTTTACTGACAGAGACTGTGCAAGTTAAGCTATCATCATCAGAAAATTGGCAAACGCTATCACCAAACTTTTGACAGCTCATCCACAGGTAAGACTGCACCTAGGCTTTTGCTTAAAATATGCAAAACATGAAAATGAACAGCTATTTGTCAGTTACAATTCACAGAAATCAAGCAGTACCCTCTCACCAAAATATTTTTAAAACAAAATTAAATGTGTGAATAAACAAGTGCAAGTTTATAAAGCTGTAGCAAAATACCTAGCAGAACTGTGGCTTTGCAACAGACAAAGTGAAAAGCTACTGACAGGAGAATTTTAATGACATTAAAGGCTAAATCGTATCACTGCACCTCCTTATCTGTCCCTGGGTGGAGAAAGCCAAGGTAACAGCGGTCAGTCTGCACCTCGCGGCCAGCGGGAAGAGGACACAGGCTGTTTCACTCGGACTGTGCCCGCAGGATCACAGAATCAGTTTGGTTGGAAGGACCTTTCAGATCATCGAGTCCAACCGTTACCCCAGAACTGCCCAGCCCACCACTAACCCATGTCCCTCAGCACCACATCTACACGGCTTTTAAATCCCCTGAGGGAAGGGGACTCCACCACTGCCCTGTGCAGCCCGTGCCAGCGCTTGACAACCCTTTCAGGGAAGAAATTGTCCCTGATCTCCAATCTAAACCTCCCCTGGCACAACTTGAGGCCGTTTCCTCTCGTCCTGTCACTTGTTACCTGTGAGAAGAGACCGACCCCCCCTCGCTACACCCTCCTTTCAGGCAGTTGTAGACAGTGAGAAGGTCTCCCCCTCAGCCTCCTTTTCTCCAGACTAAACACCCCCAGTTCCCTCAGCTGCTCCTCACAGGAGCTGGATGAAGAGGCAGGCTCAGAAAATCAGTAAAATTTGTAAAATTTCACAGCTTTGCTTCCTAACCTGAAAGACAGGAGAATTAACTCGTCCTTTGTACTCTGCGGTGAGGCAGGGAGTCAGACAGCGGTCTCTTCCCCTCTCAGCAGCTCTTACCTTCAGCAGCAGTTGCAGATGCACACCGATCGGTTTGCAAAGGGCTCCAAACCCACGCATTCTCCGCCTCAGGATAAGCTAAGCAGAGATGCTACTCCATAAAGCAATAAAACACATCTTCTCATTTCTCTGCCTCACTGGTGAACAACACTTGTGCTTAGCCCGGAGTCATCTTTGGATTTCAACTGCCTCTTCCCAGAAAAATCCGCTGAATGTCCTCTCAGCGTAAGGCCGAGGCCTTACTGCTAATGACAGGCCCATTCAGTGAGTTTGCAGTCCCCTCCGTGAGGTGGACCACAGCTCACCCCATCACCTGCCTGCACCACCTTGCCTGAGATTTCAGATTTAACCAGTTTTTCCCTTTACAGGGGCCAAGCATTTGGAATATGAACAAATGGCTCAATCATGCTGTCCTGTGCACAGACACCTCTTGTATGAGAATTCAGCGTGGAGATAAAAAACAACAGAGAAGGCAAACATCTCATGTTCAAAAAGGAGTTTGGAGCCTGACAGCGAGGGCATGGGACTTTGGCAGCGAGAGGTACCAAGCAGAAACCTCAAGCTGTGCCCAGGGAGATCCCCTGATCGTGACGGAGTCAGGGAACAGATTTGGACACAGCAAGTAATGACAATTAAAAGAGCAAACGCACCTTAAAGATACACAGGTCATTGAGCAGCCGGCACGAAGGCCTCTTCCAAAGATACTGGTGGGGTGCTCTTGGCTACAGTGACAGTGTATCTTGCCAAATGAACTCGCAGTTATGATAAAGTAGTCCTACTAACCTTCGTGTTAAGATATATAATTAGTACATAATTACAAAACATAATCTGGAGGTGATGGCTTGAGATGTCCATTCCTGTCTGCCTGAAAGAATCCCTGTAGGACGGGGAGAGGCCTCACGTCATGAGCTCACCTCCCACGTGAAGGTGTCTATAACCCATCCCTGTCTGCCTAAAAATTCCTTGTTCTTAAAACTTCCTAATGAAGGACCTTCCACCTACAATTCTCCTGTCCTTAAAACTTTCACCATATTACCTGTTTTCCTGCAAATGAAATCGATTCCCTTCTGCCCTTTCTGCAGGGGAGACAGACGGCAACCAGCCTCCCAGATGTGGAGAGAAAATTTTTTTCACCTCTTACTCAAATACTCCTACTCAAATACTCCTAGTCAAATACTCCTACCACCCTTGACTCTCCTGTTCTTCTTCCAGCTTATCTAAAGCACAGCACTCAAACCAGCACACAGTACTCTATCGAAGGCCTTGGCAGCATTCAATTCAATAACTACCATACCTTCCCCCCACGTCCTTCACGTGCTGTACCTGTTAACACATCTCGGTAAGACAACGACGAACCATACTCAGTTTCTTCTCCCTTGATCCTTCTCTACAGCACGGGTAATGAGTCAGCTGATCCCAACACTGTATTCACGCTTTTGAATTCTCCTCTCAAAGCGCCATGCTTCGCACTTCCCCGAATTCAATCTTGCAATCCTGCTTTCTCTAAAGTATCAAAACAACTTTGATTGCTGGTTCTGACCTCTGAGATCCTTGCAAACATCCCCAGGTTGGTGCCATACCTACATTGTACAAATGTATTCTGTGCTCCATCCTCCCTACAAACAGAAACTACGTATGCAAACTGTGTTTAAGGCTGTAATGCACTCAGGGCACTATCTCGCACCTATTAACACAATAACACTAAGAACTACTGGAACACAAATAGATACCACCCCCTCCTTATATTCAAAATACTAAAAAAAAAAAGTGCAAAAAAAAAAGTGCATGTAGTTACATAGTTCTCTCTCGTTTTTTCTTAAAATGAAACCCGAGTGCCCCAAGTTTCCTTAACTCTTCACTCTCACTAAAGATGAGCTAATGAAGAATAACAGACGTGAAAAATCTGGATTCACAGAGGAACTCAGCTGGGGCAGATCACTGAATCCCAAGGAGGAGAACGAGGACAGTTTTCTGAAATATTTTAAGGTCCCTTTTTTGGGTTTTTGGAAGCCCTCTGCTTTTGGCATGAGGCACCTTCTACAACGACGTTCTCCTAGGCAGGGCAAATTAATAGCTGCCTCCAAGGACTCACACAGAAGCATTAACACGTCTCCTGGCTATATTTTTAATGAACTATTAGCACGTAGAAATGTATAGATCAAAAGTCACGATTATGAAAATGGCCAGAACTTTGTTCATATGCTCATGGACTGGGTTTAGACACTTACCATACCATGAATAGACACACAACCCACTTAGACCTAATTAGGTGTCGTTTCTAAACCCCTGTATTTTCCGTGATATTTCACTTTCATTCTCCAGAATTTGTGCACGGTAACTTGCCCCTTCAGCTTTTCATTAGAAACATCTGAGATATTGTTGGATCACGTGGACTGTAATCACAGACTGTTGCAGTCACAAAACTACCACCACAGCTCACCTCACCTCACTACAGATCAGAAAAAGCTGTGAGCTTCTTCACTCTTACTTCCCCATATATAGACCCGTAGGAAACACAAGCGTAGTATATTATCTGATCAGAACATCTAGCTACAGACTGCTCCTTCCAAGAGCTGTCCCTTCTTAATATCAACCTGCAAGAAAATGTTTCTTCTAAATCTGTCTCTGAAGAACATATTTTTCTTGGAAAGGCCTAAAAATAAATCCATGTTATTTTTTCTGCGAAGAGAAAATCCAAGCGGATGGGAGAGACAGAACCTGGAAGCTCTTATGATCTAAGAGGAAAGGCCAGATTAGCAACTGGCACTAAATACCCACTTCTGCAGATCTCTACTGCTCAAACAACATGCCATGTCATACGGATCTGGAAAAATGAACGAGAACCTACATTATCGCACAGCTGCCTGCCTGATTCCTGGGTCAAAAGCCTGTAAAAGGAGAACACCTGCTGCTTTTTCATTTGTCACAAACTGTTTGCTGAATCTAATAAACATGCTTATGCAAACGAGCAGGAATACTGTTCAGCACTCAAAAGTCAGCCTGGGTGAACATTCATCAGACTTTAAAATCAAACTCAGAATTTTAAGACGTGAAATGACCACAGGAAGAAGGGAAAAATGTTGAGCATTCACATACATTTGTGTGACTATAATATATATAAGCAGTGAAGACAAAACTATGACTAAATGAAAAGCAAAGCACTGTCAGATTTCCAGGTAGGACCAGACAAATCTGACCCACCTGCGGGTTCATGGAGCTCTTCTTGTGTTACGACAAGCAAAATTTTCAAGGTCTTTCAGGATCAGTGTTTTGCACAACCAGCTGCTCTCCCCAGCATACACTACTACTGTTACTACTACTGCTGTTAATAAAGACAGCATTTTCAAACACAGACAGTAAATAGCTTCAGTTATGAGATACACCTCTCGTTAACAGCAGTTGGTGCTGCTCCTTCCACAGACAGGGCTCTAGTGTGTAACACTCTAATGACGTTCAACTTCTACTCTCATATTGTCGTCTGCTCCTCTCAGCCCCCACCTCTTTAGGCTGTTGGATGATCCCGAGAGCAGAAAATGTTCTCTCTGCTGTAGATTTTCACAGCACGTCTTAGGAGGAATCCTCTCTGAGGACAGCCAGGTTACACTGAACTCAGTGTGCCTCAGTCTCCGAGTGCACGGATGAGGCATTATGTGCTCAATAAATAATAGAGCAAAGCAACTGTTTTGGAACCAAGCTACTCTATGAATAGACCAATCTATGTATATGAATACCTGCTTTGAAATAGTTGTTAATGGAATACACATAATATACACATAATCAGAAATAAAGACACAACATACCAATCAGTAATACACCATCTCGTTCGAATGAAACCTTTTCTGGACCACTTGCACTGAAAAACAAGGAAATAAGAACCAGTCACTTGAAGTAAAGAATTACTGAGAAAGTGAAACATACAGAGAACAAAATAAAACAAAGTCCATCCATGCACTGTAACTAATAAGCACTACACACCAACTCAGGTACCTTGAAAACGTATATTGTGTCTCTTATAAATCCTGGAATTATTTATTTTTTTGGTCCTGCAGAAGTCAGAAACTTACGTGTAAAATTAATACAAGCCCTGGTAGTTGTTTATAGATGAAAGATAACCAGTTAGGAAAGCTTTACAACTGTATTTATGCTTAGCCTAAACCAGCAAATTCTTACTGCCTATGCACAAATGTCTTGGCGTCTTTGTAATTTTACCTGAACTTTAAAATGTCATCAGAGATTTACATCAAATTAAAATGAATGAGATCTGCTAGAAAGCTATTCCTCTGCTGAGCCAACCCACCCAATATTTCTATAAAAGTTAGGGGGAATTTAAATAATGGTAAAACACACATTTATCAAAGCTGCAACGTCCGCGAGAAAGCCACAAATCAGCTCACGCCAACGCACGGCCCTTCTGAGGCAGCACAAGGATTCCTCAGCACCACTCCTGCGCCGCTGCCGTAAATCACAGCCTCCCGCAGGGGGACATGGTGCTGCATCCTGTTTATTCCCTGTTAACCACGGACGCGGGGCCAGGCTGGTGTTCTCTGGTAACGAACCCCGCACCAGACAGGCCTAAGTAACGATGTTGAGGATTCTGTAGCAGATGACTGCAACTCCTTATAGCGAGAGCAGAGCATCCCCCGCTGCCCCGTACCTCTCCCTAAGGAGCAGGAGAGACTCACCAGGTGCCTTTATCCACCCCACTGCCGACAGTCCTCACGGGAATCCAAAGTCCCAAGTACTGCTGAGACAGTGAAGTGCCTCACAAAACCTCAACGGGCTGTTTTCTGATCGCCTTCAGATAGCAGCTCCCCACCTCCCACCCCCTCCGCTCTGCAGGCACAGACGTGGTACCCACAGCCAAGGCCAACCAGCCACAATGCTGCTCCTCTGCCACGGCCCCTCTCCCCAGCATCCAAAATATGCTTACGAAGATCCTGACACATTTCTTTTACTGAATAAATAATAGCTTATTCTTGAAGGCTTGAATGTGAAAACTATTTACTGATACGCAGTTGTTCTCTTCTATGTAAACCCAGGAAAACACGCAGCTACCTGTAAATGACACCTTATTTCTCTGATTGCCTTCAACTTCAGAGCTTGCCATTCTGTGGAGAAAGCGTTACCTACATGCTACAAAACTAAGAAGTAAAAAATTGCCTACAAAATTTCTGCACAGTTATGTACTCCAGGTTTCGGGAAACCTGTTTTTAGCATTTCTTACTTCAGGTGGCAATTTCAGAGCACCTTTCTGCAGGCCCGTGGGCCCTCGCTACACAGACTGCTGGAGGCGCCGGGAGAAGCGCAGCGTGGCCGCTGACCCGCGGTCCCAGCGGGGCTGGCCCTGCCGAGGAGGGGCTGGAGGCTTTGCCTGCCCAGGCTCCCCCAGCTCTGCAGTGCTCAGCAGCGGGCAGCACACGGAAGGGGTCCTCTCGAGAGCGCCGCGTCCAAGAACAGTGACTCACAACAAAGTCCTTCATGCAGTGGATCAAAATTCCTGTTTTGATCCTGTGGACACACAAGGAACAGCCTTCTCCTGTTCTTGACCTTTGTCTCCACTTGCAGTTGGCCTTCAGTAGCTCACAGGACATATAGAAGAGGGAATAAAATAAATTAACAAAACAGAGGGGACCGAATTTCTCTGAATCCTTATTACTTTTGTCTTAGGAGATCCCAACCTTTTACTTAAACTGCAGCTCTACTGAGAAAAACTCTGTGGTGACTGTGAATAAATATCTACTTCATTGTAAATATTTTTTTCCAACATTGAGAAATAACCCGCTGTGTAGATGCAGCAGTCCCTCTGCTCTGTGAGGGGCTGGCTGCTGGAGGGCCAACACACCAGTGTGGTCCTCACAGTCCCGCTTTCACGGCTGAACTACAAATCCCATAATCCAATAAGGTCTCTCCTGGTCCCAGTTTCTGTGATGACCGTGACAGCACAGCTACAAGTTGAAATTGGGCAAAATGTCAACATTTATTCAGAAGCAAAACCATGAAAAAAGTTAAATGCTAAAAGCATTCAAAATTGGCTTAAATCTAATCTCAATCAAAAAGGGGAGCTCTGTCATTTCATTCTCAAAAATAACCGCACTGAACTTAGAATTACTGCAGAACAATACATAGAACTTGAAATCAAATAGTCCAAGCCTATGATGTGGCCCAAGATAATGTCTTCAATCAAGCTGTCACTTTTAATTTGCTATTTTCCTCTTTGGCAACATAATAGGTACTTCAAAAGATGCAGCATTACAACAGGGCCAACTAGATCATGCTGCTCAGAGCTGTATCATAGAATCACAGAATCACAGACTGGTTTGGGTTGGAAGGGACCTTAAAGATCACCTATTTCCAACCCCCTGCCACGGGCAGGGACACCTTCCACCAGACCAGGTTGCTCCCAGCCCCATCCAACCTGGCCTTGAACACTGCCAGGGAGGGGGCAGCCACAGCTTCTCTGGGCAACCTGGGCCAGGGTCTCACCACCCTCACAGCAAAGAATTGCTTCCTCAGATCTCATCTCAATCTCCCCTCTTTCAGTTTAAAACCGTTCCCCCTCGTCCTATCTCTCCATGCCCTTGTAAAAAGCCCCTCTCCAGCTTTCCTGTAGCCCCTTCAGGTACTGGAAGGTGCTAGAAGGTCTCCCCGGAGCCTTCTCTTCTCCAGGCTGAACAGCCCCAGCTCTCTCAGCCTGTCTCCAGAGCAGAGGGGCTCCAGCCCTCTGAGATCTCCGTGGCCTCCTCTGGACTCGCTCTGGCAGGTCCGTGTCCTTCTTCTGTTGGTGCCCCAGAGCTGGACGCAGCACTGCAGGGGGGGTCTCACAAGAGCGGAGCAGAGGGGCAGAATCCCCTCCCTCGCCCTGCTGGCCACGCTGCTGGGGATGCAGCCCAGGACACGGGTGGCTTTCTGGGCTGCCAGCGCATGTTGCCGGCTCATGGTGAGCTTCTCCTCACCCATCACCCCCAAGTCCTTCTCCTCAGGGCTGCTCTCAACCCATTCTCTGCCCAGCCTGTGTTTGTGCTTGGGATTGCCCCGACCCACATGCAGGACCTTGCACTTGGCCTTGTTGAGCTTCATGTGGTTCGCATGGACCCAGCTCTCCAGCCTGTCCAGGTCCCTCTGGATGCCATCCCTTCCCTCCAGCGTGTCACCACACCGCACAGCTTGGTGTCGTCGGCAAACTTGCTGAGAGCGCACTCGATCCCACTGTCCATGTCACCAACAAAGATGTTAAACAGGGCCGGTCCCAATACCGACCCCTGAGGAACGCCGCTCGTCACTGGTGTCCACTTGGACAATGAGACGTTGACCGTAACTCTTTGAGTGCAACCATCCAGCCAATTCCTTATCCACCCAGCAGTCCATCCGTCAAGTCCACATCTCTCCAATTTAGAGACAAGGATGTCATGTGGGACAGTGTCACATGCTTTGCACAAGTCCAGGTAGGTGATGTCAGTCGCTCTTTCCTTACCCACCAGCGCTGTAACCCCATCGTAGAAGGCTACCAAATTCATCAGGCACAACCTGCCCTTAGTAAAGCCATGTCGGCTGTCACCAAACCTGGGCACTGCTGCCTTCTTCTGTTTCATGCAAGCCTACACTGATACAAGCCAACTAAAAGGTATTTGCAACACAGTTTATATTTCATGACATGGGAAATACAGGAATTTCTTACAGTAGCTTGGCGTTTCCTCACAAATACTGGTTTTAAGGGCACTAGTATGTGTTAGAGGCTGTTTTGCCAAACATTTACTTCAGTAAGTGTAACTGAGATTCTGACACCTCTCTATCAGAAGTCCTTAAAAAATATATATATATAATAAAAATCACAATTTGAAAACTTGCAGTTACATTCCTCCAGCCTTTTCTTTGTGAATAGAGTCTCTCAGGAGATCGTGCTGACCTTTTAAAACCCCCTAGAAACACCACCTACATAAATAACCTCTGCTACATCGGGTAAAAGGACCTCCAGACAACATTAACATGAAGAGAGAGGTTATAGAGGGCTAATGTCAAAAAGCACTGCGAGCAATAAGTAATGCACACAAACCATGATTGATAATGACTAGCACAGAGCCTTAATTCATCTTTTCTCCATCATTTTACTGAGAGGGACCATATCAAATTAAATAGTGACCCAGCAAGGGTTTATTCAACCATACAAAGCAGGGCCATGAAGGAAAGACATATTAAAGTGGCAATGACTGCGGTGTAATTGCAGCTTCTTAAAGGAACACCACGGTTCCGAGGAAGACGGGAGATGTACACGGAGCAGCTGCATCCTGAGCAGCAAGAAAACTGAGGCACCAAGCAACGTTCAGCATCAACAGGCCCACATCACCGTGGTGAGAACTCCTCCTCAAAGCCTCACGCAGGAACTTGTGTTCCACGTACTCACAAGATGCTCTATGTTTAACTAGCCAGGAACAGGGGCAGATATTATGACAATTTTCTATAAAAAACCATGCAGAATGTAGTTCTTGCCTCAAAATGACTTCCTTTCTTTCCTTAGATCAGTTTACAGAATTAAAGAATTTATGCTCTTGTGTTTTGAGGAGTTCGCACACAAACTGTTCAAAGTACCTTTCTACTTTCCCTGTATTTCTGAATAATACGCAGCATAGGGAAAACTCAAGCCCAGTTCAGCCTTTGAACACTATCAAAACATTGTAACAGCACTATCGGTCACATTTTTACTGCTAAAGATTTTTAAAAGTCATTACATAAATTTAAAAGTCTGCAAATGAAAATATCTATGGCACCCATCAAAAAATTGTACAGTGAGAGCTTAAGAATATGAAGTCAATCTATCTAATGACAGTCTATTATGTAGTGTAATAATTTAACTGATCATTTGCTTTTTGACATAATGCTTTCATTACCCTTTATTTACCAGAAAATACAGTATAAAGAATTCAGTAAGAACATACCTATTGGAAGACCACATTTAAGTATTCGTGCATGATATAAGCAAATATAAGAAATATTGATAAATCCTCCACTTGCTCCGCTTATTTTCACATACAAAACCACGGGACATGCAAATCATTACTGCTGTCAGCTTCTTCCTACACACATCACCAGCGAAGCAGCCAACCAGCAGCAACACATAATTTCTTCACTAAAAGTTATTTCAGAAGACAGAAACACAACGATGATGCAACTTTTGAAAGAAAGATGAAGTTAAGCATTTTTTTGTGAGAAAGTTGTAAGTTATAATGTCAAGTTGGCAGCGACAGGTACGAGTATACGTGTGGTGGGTCCCTTTGTCAGCTGCTCAACAGCCTCGAAGGTCCAAGTGGGTAACGGGGGATGCAGGGCCGTGAGGTCCGAGGGGCCTGACCCTGCCAGAGCTGAAGGGTAACGCTCCAGTCCAGGTCACTGCCAAAACCAGCCGCACGTGACGGTGTGTGAGAGCACAACACGGCTGCTCACACTCACATCCAGTCACAGATACAGTATTTCTTCTCTTTTAGAACGCACCTTCTTTTTCCCTCCTGTATTTCACTAAACTCTCCAAAGAACATGTGAGTCTGTAAGAATTCCTGCCTTTGAACAGCAGAATTTATCCTTGACAGGAGTATAAACAAGGGACCTACGTTTTACAGGCCCAGCCCAAAACATGACAGTCATTCCGTAGTTTCCCTTTTCCTGAGGATGCAAAGAGTCATTACAAAACTTATTTTATGAAATAGTCATTAAAGGTAGATAATTACAATAATAAAATGTATCCTATTAAGGTGACAGCAGCAGGGTGATAACCTGACAGTCGTACCCAGACTGCCGAGACCTGCCCCACAAGGCCAAGATCAGAAGGTCCACCTCGCAGCGTGTTTGGTCAGGACACGCCTAACGCAGACCTCCATCACATCCTCTTCCAATTAAGATTTTCTTTAGGACTTATCTGTACAGCATAATTGCATTATCGTTGGAGCGTATGACTTAAAATAGTTACAAAAGCAACAGTGGTGGATGGAAACATGATGGTTCGGACCTTTGATCTGGCCCAAGTAAAAGCCAGCACAGGAGACTGGGGAGGTGCTTCAGCTCGTGCTGGAGAATGTTACCCAGGCCAGGCTGAACAAAGCAAGCAAACACATCTATGCCTCTGTATCACAAAATGACACTTGTTTTGTTGTGTAATTTGTATACTGCCCCATCCCACCCTGTAAATTACATTTAGAAACTCATAACTTGAAAACACTTACTTAATTAATGTTAACTTCAATAAATAATTCACTTAATAATAATTTGTCTATTTAACATTAAGAATGCAAAAGTTAGTAGGCTTTGGACCTCATACAGCCCAGCAGCTGAACCACTGTTTAACATCTTAAACATAAAGGTGTCACCCTTCACCTTAGACACATACTGCAGCTGAACAACATGCCTTACATATTTTGGGTCATTGATGTGCTTGAATATTTCCAACGCAGTATTTGGAAAGAAGCAAGTTTTAGGGACACGATTTAAAGAACTATACCTTGGGAAAGAGAGAGAAAATTGTTACTTATTGCAGATTTCAAAGCAACAATATTTTGACTTTAACAGATAGTCACTATCTGATCCACCATCTGTACACCAGCATAAAACCAGGTAGAGATGATATAGATCATCTGTACACTCTCAGAGAGGTATCTACATTTTAAAATATGAAAAAAAATTCCTACTTCATGTCCTAGAAAGGGGATACCACATCTTTCACCTTACAGTATTAAGCCTCTTCTCAGATCCTCTGTTAATAGGATTCCTTTAGCCAGCAGATGGATTGTGAATACAGGCAGTTTCATCTACTAAAAGACAACATAAATCATCATTGAGAAAGGAGAGACCGCAGTAAGGTTATCACCATACAGCCTTCTCCATGAAAGGTTTGCATTAAAGCATTAGTGAAATTAATTCATCTTTCATAAGAGCTTTGAGCAGTATCTGTGATCTATGATAACAACCAATTTCTCACTATGGGAAAAAAAAATTACTCAGGCCTGATAGACTACACAAATCTGCTTTTTTTTTAAATGGCCTAACATTATCTGGAGTGTTGCTCCCAGAGGCATCATTTGAGTCTTGTGCCTAGCCAAGAGGACCCATAAATCAAGACAGAAAGTTTTGTTAGTTTTATATGCAGTGGGCTGTAATTATTTTGAATTGCATTATGCCTCAATCATTGTAATTACTTTTAGATCATCCTTAAGCAGCAGTAATAAAAAGAAAAGAAATCAGTCTTAAAGCGTTTCTCACACAAAACATTATAATGGGATATGAGAAGTCTGGCTAAAACACACGAGCGCATGTAAATGTAATGTCTGGACAGATACGCTGCTCGTACAGTCCCCGTGTCAATTCAGATTTTCACAATGCACATGATTTTGTGGTCTTTTAATTAGTATTGTTATTACCAACACTTAGCTAGGAAGAAAATAGGTGATAACAAGATTAATTTTAGCTTTAAAAATAGAAACGTGTATGAGAAGCAAAATTATGTCACTGTTGGTTTTTTGATGTTGCTGTGCTTATGAGTGCTGGAGAGACACCTTGGTCTTCAGTCCAAAATTAAAAACAGCACAGTAAAAATCATCACAATTATTTTTTAATTTTTCAAGTCACATGAAAAACATGCTGGCTTGGTCTGCGCTAGGTTGCACACCAAACGAGCACGGAAAGTCACAGATCTGTGAGCATCGATGCTGCTGTTATCTGCATTAGCCTGGTCCTGGAGAGCCCGTATCACTTCCCTCTCCCACTGTGTGAAGCTCTGAAATAAAACGGGTAAATCCCCCAGCCTCGCCTGCGAGTCTTGCAGCAACACTACTACAGGGAACTGTGCTGCGTGCAGGGGCAGAACTAAACCTTCAAGGTGCTTCAGGGATTTGTTCACATCTTCATTACGAGTTTTTGTGGATTTTCTCTTTTCAGGTAAAGAATATCCCTGACAACACCAGAACGTGGTGCTTCCTCCTTAGAAAAGTCATGTAAGGTAATGCAATGAATGGGAATGGTATAAAGCTGTCAGATCCTCCAAAAGTATTTAGCTGCTTCTGGGGTTCTGGACCTAATAGTCCAACACCCGATCCCTGAGCACCCACACGAAACGGACACAGCCCCTGGCCCACAAGGCAGTGGGGAGAGCCACCAGACTCCACCGTTTCTCCAAGAGACCGAGAAGAATTGTTCATGTAAGAGGCGGTAATAAACGATGCTGAACAAGTTACAAATTTGCCAGTCTCACGATGAAACAACAGCCGTGAAACAGCGATGGAAATCATTCTTCCTGGGTATCAATGAACAATCCATAATTTGGCCTGTTGCTGTTCGGCGCGATAACGGCGCTCGCACGCTGCTGTTCAGCGCTCTGTGCTACAATCAAATCACTCACAGCGCTGTTCGCCTCCTACTTACGTTCTCAATCACCCAGAGTGCTACACTTTATCGCTGATGGAGGAGAAAAATAAATATCTGAGTAATCGGTTGAAGCTCCTTCAAAATGATGTAACGCTTAACTTCACAGAAGTATTTAAGACGTTTATTCACAGGGGTAAAAGCCAGTAAAATTATGTCAAAAGGCAGTTTCCCTTCCAGTACAGAGATACAGAATACAAAACCAAATAATTTAGTATCAAAGTCAAGAAAAAGAATAACCTACATCCCATCAACCCCGTAATTATGCAATACTGTTCCAAGCACACATGCACTACATAAATATCTGTGTGTATTTATGAATTCTAAATTAATTTGCAAAGTTTATTTAGTTTTTTCTAATATTAAAGTAGCAATGTGCCCGTTTGATCCACAAATATAGAAATTCAACAAACGATTCACTTGGCTTGTAGTAAACACCAACCCATGTTCTAGATGTTCTTAAGAAACTAAAAATGAGCAAATTAAAGTCCACATCAAAGAAGAGAACTGCAGGCAAAGGCTGCCCTTACACGTGCAATCACACTTGCAGGCGCAGCGGAGGGAAACCCTTGGGTTTCCTTGTCAAACCTTCTGGGTTTGACAAGACCTTGGCCTTCAACCCCAGACACGCAGCGTTCCACAGTGCTCCAGAGAACAACGAAAGAGGCAGTCCTGGGGCAGCCTCAGAGGAAAACCTCGACACGTTCTCTGGTCACGGGTGTCTGGGCACCAGCAACCAACCACCTTTTCCCCACAGCCGTGCAGGGGCTGCAGCAGCACCCAGCTGTACCAAACAGAACCCGGGATCGCTGCAGCCGTGACCACAGAGCTGCTGCCGCTCAAATGCCACCCGTTCAAAGCCGCCTCTCGCCTGCCAAGGAGTAAGTCTCCCTGAAAGAGACTCGCAGTTGGCACTGGGTGCTATTTCTGTGGGTTTAAGTGCACAAACAAGTCTTTCCATCACTGTCTCCATCCTTCACAAGGATTTCCTACTATACAAACAACTCCATCTCCATTTGGTAAATCCATGCAATGGCTTAAAATATATATTATAGGTGACAAGAAACCGACAAATAAAACCAAAAAAAAACCCCAAGACTGGATTCTGACCTTATTTACATTACCAAGAGTAGCTACTCAAGTCATCAGAGCAAGTCAGAACCAAACCTGATGTTTGGGAACGCTCCACGGGATTGTACGTACCTCAGGGAAATAATCCTGTGGAAACTTCTCCTTTTCCAGCATGGGCGTGCTTTCTAAAGTGTCTGAGTAGATTTCTTTCCCAGTAACCTTTTTATACTTCTTAGCTAGGAAGAGATATGAAATATAATTAACACACGTGTCTTTAACATTATAAGCAACTTACAGCACTAACTGGCAAAGCAGTGGTATCTGCAAAAGAGGTGGCACGGTCTTAGCAGAAACATGCAAGCACTGAGCTGTTCTGGGACAAGAGAAGGGACCACTAAAGCATGTACAACCACACGTGTTTATATCAGGTATCTTCAAGCTACACAGCTAGCAGTACTGCTATTTTTACTATCCAGAGCACTGTCAAGCATGGTACTTCCAGGAGATGCCTGTTTGTGTCCTCAGACAGCATTCAGCAATCTACATTGGATAATTAACATGAAAATTAGTTAATACAGAACACATTAAGGTGAAAATTATTACTTATGAGTAGAGATTATCCCTGGCAATGTGTGCTTGCAGCCCAGAACGAGCTACCAGCACAGGAGGCCGACATGTGAATTTAAAGCTGGAACAGGTGCTGTGTTTGTAAGAGACTTAGTGGTAAAGCACATCGTCCTCCAAAGCCTTTGAGGGTCGGTCACACCACAGACAGAATCAGCACCGACTCTTCAGCCTTAACGATCCACCCATGGATCTGTACAGCTCATAAACAAGAGGTTCTGCTTCTTGATCCACTTCCTACTTGGTCTCTCTCCTGATCAGGACAATGCATTGGCATGTCTGAAGGCGAGAACCTGACTTAATTTACTAAACTCCTCCGGCACAGGGATTTGGGCAGCTGCCTTACAGCTACCATTGGGCTGGAACTACCCAACTGGATTGAGTTTTGTCTAGGAATGCCTACGAGAAAAACTCCAACTATTATCAAGAGCCCTGAACTGCCCAGTTCTACTGGATATCTGGTGAAAATACCGAGCAATACAAAAACTTGTCACTTTAAGCTGTCTAGATAAAGTATTTTATATAATCCAAGGAAGCATTTACTGTAATGTAGCAATATATCTTCAGAGGGGAAAAAAAAGTCTTATTCTTTATGTGCCAATCACTTTGAGATCTGGCTCCCACAGGAAGACTAAACAAATGTCCCGATAAACTAATGTGGCATCATTTTAAGAAGATCATGGATGGATGCGCCTCTTTCAGCAAGTTTAACGGTGTCAGCGAAAAGATCCCGGCGTCACTCAGGATACAGAAACGTTTGGCAGAACGGAGAGGACTGCAGGCTCCCGCGGTGAAGGCAGCGCCTGGCAGGAGGGAGGCACGTTACCATCAGCTTGGTCAGCAAGCCCCTCCGTTGGATGATGGCCCTTCAGAACACAGAGCTCGCCAACAGTTTCAACTGTCAGCAAACTCTGGGGCCTCTAACCCCTGTAAAAACAGTCTAACACCTTCTGCCGTAGCAAATAATACGTGAGGCTGGAGGAGAAAATTGTTCTCATTTTAAAACTCAAATATGTCTTCCTGAGGACTGAAAAACAGAGACCATCTTTTTTTTCCAAAGATTGTATTCAGTCACATCCAACTGTGCAGTGAATTTTGAAAAGACACAGTGATGTTAGTGGAATATCGAATCGTATATAAACACCCATTTTTTGCATGCTTTTGAGCAGAGCCAGAATTTCATAATGACTTTTGTGCAGAGAACGTTTGTATCCATTTGGATTTTTCCTCGGATTTAGGAGATTAATACACTGTGAAAACGTCAAAAGTCATGAGAGAAGAGGCAAGTTTTACGCTTCCCCTGAAAGATGGGAGCCTTCAGGGCCATATTTTACAAACACTACACGGGGAGACTGATTCTGCTCTCCATTAAGAGAACAGCAGGTGACTTACAACACCGATTCAGGGTAGCACCAGCTTTCCTTGGATTTTTATTAAGGGCTTTTTCTTTCCAAGTGATGACTGGGGCAAACATCTTTATGTGCATGGTTCACACCTCCTCTGGCTTTGCTAAGGTTTTGCCAAGCAAAACGAAGCACTGAACATTTAAAGCATTTATTTTTTGGAATAAGTATCTGCTTATTTCTTTTACAGCAATTATTTTCCCCGACACTTTTTCCTTTAATTTCCTCACTCTTCTTGTATTCTCGTTAAAAAGCCATACAGTAGCGAATAAGCTGTCAATACATGACTAATAAACTCAGAGAGCTCCCCTTCTCCTCAAACAGTTGTCCTGCCACCCTGCCAGATGTCACCAGAGCAGGACACGTCTCACCTATGACCCGCGGGAGGGAACTTCGGGTGGAATTCAGAGGGAAACTGCTACCCTCCCGCGCGGCTGCGATGAAGCTGTGGGCCCAGGAGTTAGGTGTGCAGATACAGTTCCCGTATCACTGACACACAAAGCCACTCACATGGCAAAAGGAATAAACAGTCACTAACAACGGAGCAGCCGGCTGGTCGGTCCAGGACTGGGGTGACGCCTTGGACACCTGGCTTCACATGCAACGTCCATTTCCCCAGTATTTCCCCCCTGCACAGAGTCCATCGGACAAGGAACATCCTCTATCGTTATTTACTTTGGGAGAAAGACTAGACGTGACCCCTCATTAGAAGTCCCACATCACTACTGAGTTTTCCAGTCTCTCAGAAATAAAATCTACTCTGAACTGCCTGTGATATTTCAGCTAAATTTTTCCTTCAGCATCGAAACCGATGATGACAGGAGGACTTATGTTGGCTAAATCTTGAACTGCTATATATGTTCAAATATTTCAGGGATGGAAGACCCTGTACCCTCAATTACACGAGCAGAGAGAAATCTGTCTCTACTGAGAACAAAAATAATGAATATATATAATTACGACAATTAGTTCACTCCATAGTTACCACCATTTCAACAGTGTCTCACATTAATGGGGTGCCAGATGTAGCATTAATGTGATTCAGTTCAGTAAGCTAAATGAAGCTCAGAAGGTTTTTGTATTTAACATACAGACTGTTCTCAACTGAAATAACATAAATTTTATATAATCTTTTCTACGTACACCTCAGGAAGCATTCAGTAATTTTCTATGCTATTTCTAATATTTAATGTACATCGCCCAGCATTACTTTTAAACTTCTGAGATTTACCAAGACCTCCAACCTGATGGATCAATGTGGGTTAAAAACAATGACACCCTCCTACTGACCTGCACTGCTCCAAAGTAATTTAAGCCATAAATCTACCTCAGCTGCTTTGCAAAATGACCATCACTGTTGGACATTTAAGGTCTTGGCCTATATCTGATCTACAGGGAAGAAGCCTGCGGCCATTCAGAGTTCTTCTGAAAGGATCTCTATGGATCCAAAGGTCCATCTGCATGGGAATGATTAATGCTCCGGTTTTCAACCTGTGCCCAGTCCATTGACTTCTTCTAAGAGGTCTATAAAAGGTAAGAAAAGTAACGTCTGCCACCAATGGCCTTGCATGCATTAGACAGAAGTCTGCGTATCATGGAGAAAACCGCCAGGCACCACTATCAGAAAAGACGACAGAAAAGCTGCCTTGATGTACAAAGCCAATTGACAATTAACATTTAATTCCCTCACTTACCTTTAAAATCAAACTGGTAGATGTTTTTCAAAGATTCATGAAGAAAGTAAAAACTTCCTAGAGCCTGTAAAAACAACAATAAAACAAGAAATTATATAAAAAAAAAATCTACTTTGGCTAACTGAAACAAAAAAAGTATCATGCTTTCCAATTGAAAAAACAGAAGAAATTAAATACTAATAAATAAATTACTAATTTTTACATTTTCTAAGATGTATAAAGATATTAATTTCCTTTGTTGTTTCTCTGAAGTTTCATAAGCCATTATAGAGAAGATCCTTAACAGTTGCCTAAACATGGTAGGGGCACAACTACCAGGTGTTCTTGTAGAAATATCGCACAGATGGATGCAGCAAGACAGACAAGTACCTTTCTAAACACGGAACAGATCCCCACAATTCTTTTATGAAAGCCTGACAATTTCTGATTCACTTTCAGAGCAAAACAAATGCTTTTGGAGACGGTGCAAGGCAGAAGCAAGAGAAGGGCTGAGAGATTCAATAGCTTTTGAGAGCCGGTCACAGGTTTTCCATCTTCCTCCCGAGCTGTGCGGAGCGAATGACGTTGCCAGCCGCAGAGCAGGCACAACACAACATCTACCAGGAGTGTTGGGAATATTTGCACACGCTTGTACGGCTTCCCCTGCTCCCAGGTGTTGTGGCAATACCGACCATGACCAAACAGCACAGCACGTCCATCTTTGCCAGCCACCCCTGGAGAGCAACCGCTACTCCCAGCTTCCGTGTGCACCCTACAGAGACAAGTATTTTCTCACTGTGCGCTGACCTGAAGAATATAACTATATCTAGCAGAGGCTTAGATGCCTGAATACACATTAAGTTTCTCGACAGTGGCAGAACTGAAGTGTAAGCTGAAGTAGAGTTTAGTCCCGCAACAATACATGAAAAATTTGTGTTACTACCGAAAATAAAATACTATGTGGTCACAGTTTGGTTTTAGATAGGAGTTGTAACTCCTCCTGCTGATCTAGTCCTGAGCAACTATTCTTTTTAGTTTTTTTCAAAACAGCGACCTAACCCAACTACAGAATTCTGTTCCAGTTTTAAAGGTTAGTCCATGACCAAGTAAGGCATGTAAACACAGAAGTAATCTCTGCCGCGTTCAAAAAAGTGTGTAAGTTCCCATGTCAGCAAACTGATTTTAAAAGCACACCGAAATCCATCCACACTCAGCAAAACATTAGTGCCTCTTCCTTACAAATACTTAAGTACTTTCCTGGTTTCTGAAGGTTTCCGAGATCTCAATCCTCAGCGCACTACTGAGGCAAGCCCCTCTGCCCAGGATGCCCCTCCAGCACAGCCCCAGCTGCACAGGCACAAGCACTCTGGTCCCAACGCGGACGGGGCCGACACGCCACCCACCTTCACCTTGGTGTGCTGTCCAGCTGGGGAGGACGGCACCCAGCCTACCGGGGATTCCGGGACCCTTTTCTCTGCCACAGACTTCCCGTGAGACATGAGGAAATCCTCTCCAAGCTTCCCACACCTAATAACGACCCATCCCTCATTCTCTGGGTACCCACTCTCAGCCCTCTGGGGTCCAGTTTACCGAAGGGCTGGGGGAACTCGGCTGCAGCTGGCACCAACGGCTCTGTGCTCCAAACGCACCAGCGCAGCAGAGTGAAAATAACGCCTGTTGCAATCGCAGCGTCTTACGGCAGTGAAATAAAGAAATGGAGACCTGAAGCGCAAGAGACCACCTAGCCCAGAGGTGGTTCTCAAACACGGCAGGTAACACGCCCACGGCCACATGCCAGCAGCAGACGGCCACGGCAGAGCCTGCAGAGGCTGGCGAGGGAGTGCTGCACGGCTTGCCACGTCAGGGAGAGCTGGGCATCCCTCATCGGGCCCAGCACCCACACCCAGGCAGGACCCAGCGCATCCCAGACCCACGCGTTTAGTGACTGTGTCTGAGAGACACGCGAGAGGCAACAGAGAAAGACAACCCTGTCACCACAGAAAGGACAGTTCCTCCACCAGAACATTTTCCAGGGTTCGCCAGTCACACATTTAGGCCATGCCTGATAAACAATTTTCTAACTTGCACCGAAAACCTCTGCAGACAAAGGCTTCCACAACCTCCTGGAATTTCCCCCCATCCCAAAGCTTACAAAGTTTCTCTAACACGGACAGTCCTGTTTGCCTTCCTGCTCCGGTCTTCTCCTCCCATCCGCACAGCAGTGACCCCCGCTCCTGGTCCTGTCAGGCGGCTAACCCGGGGTGCCCAGGCCGAGACACCTACACGCACGCTGAGCCTGCTACTTGATTTTACTTCTTCACAGTCATGATACACCGTTTTCCTCCAGTTACTGAGAGAAAACTCACATATTAGAAGAGAGTAAAGGAAAATCAAGTGAGCAGACTTTGGAGTGGAATATAAAAAAATGTATAAAATTTAAATGAGAACTTGATGAGCCTTTAAATACACCTGATGCACTCAACAGAAGTTGGGGGGGAACAGCCTGACACTGGATAAACTTATTGAGAAGTATAAAGGAAGCAAAGCATTAAACAAAAAGGATGATTTAGTTTCATTTTGTCTTTTAGTCCTACAACGACAGAGACCCTCCTGCAGAGCAGTGTTTTGGTCCAGTGACTGCTGCATTATTTATGAGCCGCCGCACATCCACAGATTAAACATTTGCTGATTTGTCAAAAGCACAAACATGAGGTCCTGCCCATCTCCTTGACATATTAGTCCATCCAACAGAAAACACTGTCACACATTTAATTGATGAGCACACTTCCCTGCGACCCAGGCAGCTTCCTTTAGGTCTCTGCTTTGCTTTTTTATAACATGGAAGAGGCAAATAAGAAAATGCAGGAGACGCTGGTGTAGAGGACTCAAGGTTAACTATCCTGCAGCAAGGACACACTGCCAGAAAAAAAATAAATCCTTGTACAAGATAAAAACATTGCCACCCGATATTTAATGTCTAAGTGAAGAAATTGTCATTAGCAATAGAAAACGCTGCTGTCTTAAGCTAAACTTTCACGATACTCTGGCCTTTGGATTTTAAAACCAGGAGATTATTCTTAAATAGCAATATGTTTAGAGAGAGGTTTTTTGTAGAGAAAAGTATATTTTGTCTCTCAGAGAGCTAAAACTACACAGAAGTCTTAAAATCATGTGCATGCTACAGGTGCATATTCAACAAAATTCAGTTGTTGTAGTGGAAAATAATTTTCCTAAACTCAGGCAGCAAATCCTAGGTTACAAGTTCCTGCTTCTCTGAACGCACGTAGGCACTGCTCAGACGCATCATCACCGCGGGAAAACACGGATGGGAGAAAGGTATTTTCAGAATTCTTGATAAAACTAGATTACGGGGCGGCTGGTCAAACGCAGGGGCTTGGGATGGGGTTAGAGCGCGGGGCCTGGCTGTGGTACCCGTGCTTCACGTGGCCTTGCGAAGGCAGGCACAGGGACGGGGACGAGCAGGTGTCCCACAACACGGCTCTGCATCACAGGATTTCACCTTACACATAAGCATCTTATATTCTTAATATCGATGCATTTTATACACAGGCAGCTTTTATCCTACCGAAATCAGCGTGGTCGACTGTGAAGTAAAGTACTGAGTGGAAGGACACTACAGCTGAGCTCTTACCTGCTTATTTATTTAGAGAGCTGACCTTAGATAAAAGCTTAGAACGTAAGTATTACATCAAATTTAAATAACTTGAATCTGATATATATATCTGTATCATAAAAAAAGGGAAGTATAAACAGCTGGATGAGTTCTCAGTTATAAAATCTAGTTAAATACGATTACTCTATTTTACCAGGAGCTATTATTAACTTAACAGAGTGCATTAAAGTCATGTTCTCTAGACTTGAGTCACTCTCTCCCCTCTTACTCTTCCTGAATTCTTCCCAGCTGGTCCATCTCTTTCTTCAATGCACAGGGAAAAATCTGACATGTATAAAGATAACATTTTGTTATATAATATTACTCTGTAACAACTCAGTATAAGGATATAGCTTTATTTCAGCTCCTTATATGGTCTTCAGAAGAAAAAAAAAATGAGCCTTGGCAAGCACCTGGGAAATAGCATCCTAAGTGCCTCAAGTCTGAAAAATTTAAAGGCAAATGAAAGAGGGATCCTGGACTGGGAAACCCTGGGCTACGTCAGTAACGTGGCCAATTCAGCCCAGCTAAAACATCTAAACACTGTTTTTAAGGGAGCTTTTCTTGTCCTCACGCCCTAGGGTAGCCGAGTGATGCAGGCTGGAAGAGAGCTCTGGGGTCTCCAGCCCAGGGCTGAGAGCTGGGCTGCCCAGGGCACTGCCCAGGGCACTCAAGGATCTTCAGGGCTGGAGCCTGCCTCCCCTCTGAAGCCTCTGTTTCAGGGTTTGACCACCTCAGCATAAACTTTTTTCCCTTTATTCGCATTGGAATTCCCCTTGCCACAGCTGAGAAGGAAATGTAAGGCTCACTAGAAGAAAATATTTGGAGATAGTGACCTACCCAAATCAGACAGAAGTGATTTTAAAGACAGGTGAAAATTTAGATCTAGGTGACAGGGTTATGAATTCTGAAGCTTCTCTACGTAACATGTCAACAAGTAAACCAAGAAGAATCAAGATGCTCTAAGAGCTGTTTTATTTGGATGCCATAATTCTATTAAAAATAGTACTGCCACTTGTGCTTAAGCTACAGCTTTATTTCTGAGCATCCTGATTTGCTCACTGCTTGACTTCTTGCAGTTTAAAACTCATTTTTAACAACTAATTTTGAAGAATTATGCAGCACAAGTTCGGTTTGATAGTCTACATTTGTAGCACTGAGCGTCAACTAATTGTGCACAAAGACTCCCTGATAGTGATTAAGTAACACCGAACAGTTTCAGGAACTGATACTGCTAACATTAAGATAGGCTTTGACTGTGTAATTCTAAACACACCGTTGAAAAGCAGCAAAGCTATAATGGAATGGAAATTACGGCTATCACTATCTTCCGCATTGTTATAGACTTAATCAGGTTTATGTACATAAATGTTAGCTTGTAAAAATAATGGAGTGCAGTTACAATTCACTGCCCCAACACAATGACATATAAGTAAAAAGGAACTTTCTTTCAGGGCCTAACGCCTAGGCCCTTTTGTTGAGGAGATTATGTTATTCAATTTATTTCTCATAAAATGACAGTTTAACAATAAAGATAAATTATATTAATTCGAACTCTAGAACTTTGCTTTATTTTCTTATTTACAATTTTAATAGTCCTTGGGGAAAGAAGTAGTGGCACTTACAGTAGCAGCAGTACATACAGTATCTGAGTAATATAATACAGAAACACACTACAAACTACAAACTGCCCCAAACAGTTCAACTTTTAAAAATTTCAAATGCATAGAAAGAAAAGCATTATTTGTTCCGCTTCAAGGGTTGTTAAATTGATTACTTCTGCTGTTAGCACAAATTCTGTGCCGTCTGTAAGCAGGTGCTTTTACCAAAACACAACCTCAGAAGTCGTGCTGTGGATTGTATCTTACTTTCTCCGGTTCTGCTACACCTACGTCAGTGATGCACAACAGCGAATCAGCCGATCTGCAAAAAGTGAAGCCCTCTACGAGAGCCTTTCTAGAGTAGGAGCCTGAAAAATAAAGTGCCCTGAAGGTCACCAAAGTTAACTTTAGTGTACAGTTGGGGAGGACGCGTGCTCTGCAACTGAGGCCCCCCCCCGACAGTGCCGCAGTTACCCGCTGAACGGATGAACCTGTTGACTTTCATCTCAAGCGTTGAGAGCAACCTCATTCCTGAGATGAAGGCTCAGACACAGCGCAGCAAGCTCTCACTAGCCACTCTGAACCCGAATCGTAGTTGTACTGCACCAAGAAATGAACAGGAGATGGTACACGCTCTGCTGTACGTGTAACGTCCTACTGGAGTGAAGTGAAGGGAACAGGACAGTCTTCTCTGCTTATCTCTGCAAACATGGACTAGTCTTGGAAACCGTATTTCAGTAGCTCTGTCGCAGAGCGGTGACTGGATAGCTCACAGTTTGGCTCACATCAGAAAGGTCTTAATTTTTTGGCCAACCTGCCAACCCTTGGGTCTGTAACTGTATCATCAACATCACCTCGGATTCAGTAATACCAGAAGTTTCTGAAAGCTCAGGAAGATCAGCACAACCTCAGGCAGTCACAGGGACCACGGGTGTAATTCTCTGGACTGATGACCAGCCAGGCAGCTTTCTACCCTACGAGCAGAGCCAGGAGCTACCAGCACAGAAAGTGTTTCATCAGAGTTTGAGTTGCCTAGTTACTCCCGTAAGTACACACACAATTCACAGTAATACCCGTGGCCGTGAGGAAATACCACACAGTCACTGCTGGCGGCTCTGTTTAAATTTACTCACATTTTGCTTCATAGAGGAGTTTAAGCATTGTGAACAGGCATGAATACATATAGATACACACCCTAACTAAAACAGCAGAAAGCATCCCAGTGGAAAGTCAGACAGGACAGTCACGAACAACAGTAGTTTTTAGCTTGGCCAAGTAGCTCAGAAATGCACAAGAATGCTAAAACTGATGGCCGATTATTCTTCTATCTCCCCTGTACGTTATAACTAAATAGCTTTGGTTTAACACTCCTAAAATCAGTTAGACCTGCACACAAAATCCTACAGGTAGACTAGGGAAAATTTCCTGTGTGAACTCCTAGAAACTCTTTCAATATCACAACCACTAATTGTAGAGTACACAGTCAAATACATCCCAGCTTCTGAAAGCTTTTGTGAGAACGGCCCTTACGGAAATGTTCAGGAACTCGGTGAAAAGGCCAGCGATTATCTCACGGCAATACTGTTAGTAACAAAATGCCCTTTTTCAGGACTGACAGAAGTACTTGACTGTTCTTACCATGTGTGTGTACAGAACCGTACTACCAGCTGTAGGAACAGATAGCAAGATTTAACTTACAGTTAGCTCATGTTAATTGGAAGAGGTTTCCATCTCCCCTCCAAAATGTATTACAGAGAAAAAACTAGATACCTTCTCCCTGTTAGTAGACTGAAGTTAAATGTTCACTGCTTTGAATGAGGTTCCAGAATGATACTCGGTACAATATGGGAAATTTCTTTCATCATTCCACGCCAAAAGACTCATCTGGAAAAACTGGTACTGATGGCAAGATAAACAAATTGATTCTGATGGATTACACATCTGGCATTATTAAAAACACTATTCCTTTGATTGTACAGAAATCTTGCCACAAAAGCCTGAAGATTTAAACAGCTATAATTTTTTTAACGAGTAATTGGCATATAATTTCTTTTTAAAGCACATCATTTCAACTGTGGAAATTTAATGCATAAAGGAAATACCTGAATAAAAGTTTAATTACTGTACGGAGTAAACATTTACTGCATTACCTCACTAAATGTGATAAAGCTAATATATAAAGATTGCTTTAAATAAATTCAAAATAAATTGCCAATGATGACACAGAAACTGTAATTCATGTAGTCATAAAATCCATAATTAGCTTTAATGAATATTTAAAGTCAAAGTTCAACCCAACTTTTTCAATGTTTAACCTACTATATCAATATAGTTCAAGGAATTCATTTATCATCGAACATGACAATGTCTGAATATTAATTAGCGCGGGGCACCGCTGACAGGAAGCCCTTATCTCTTACCAGTGCTTTTGGCCATGCCGTGTGTCAACAGTGTGTTTGCCAGGCCCAGTTTTATTGATTACCTGCCTGTTTTGCTAACAACAATTAAAAAAATATTTTACATATTTATAAACCTGACCATCAAGAGCACGTATTAGTTTCACATCAGTAAAACGGAGTCTATTAGCCGCCCCATTTCGGCCAGGGGAGCGCAGCGAGCGAGCAGCGGCTCCAGACTGGCAGACAATAATGTTGCACAAAAGCGCTGTTATCGGGTGCCGTGCGGGGACGCCTTATCGGCCGTCACTTATGTCGCAGCGCAGTGCAAGGGACTTCAAACAGAACCTTCCCCACGGCCCCTCGGCGGGCATGCAGGCCCCGGGCCTGCAGTGACCCCCGCCCGCCCGCCGCTGCCAGGCCGGGGCCTGCTCCCCTGGGCCGGGCCTATGGCCGCAGCCAGCCCTGCGGTGGGACAGCCACGGCCCACCGGCCCCGGACTGCGCCAGGAACGAGCCGCAGGCCGCCCTGGGTCTCTGGGGCAGATCAGAAACACTTAGCAAAAACACCTGCCCTAAGTTTGCCTTAAAAAAATTAATTTTGGTGCAAATGTCACTTTTCAAGCAATGAAGGAAGGGCACGACGCGAGGGCAGCCTGGTTCTAACACCTCAAACAGCAACCGACAAAGGAACTGCAAACCAGGAGCGATGTTAAAGCATATGCTTGTCAGCTCTGATCACGGGCTACTCGATCCAGTGTGGCTAAATCAACACTAAATGTCTATTATTCATTCAAGGTTAAAAAACCAGGCTGGGTACACAGATCAACTCATTATAAAATAGTCTATCACTTGTTATTTGCAAACAAATTAGGTGTCCAGCAATTTATCATTTCCTGAATTAGACTTATCAGCTAAAGTACATACAATTAAACTGCTATTGAGCTTCCCCCCAAGCAGGCCTCGTCCCCCTGACGTGCAGACAGCCGGAGCCCGAACCAGACCGTTTCAAACAATTACACATTACTTCTGCAGCTGCGTATCTCAAACACAGGTATCGGCTTAATTTCAACAGTATTTGAATAATTATACCTTTAATAAAGTGTAAAAGTGAGTGGGCTCCAAACAGTCAGTGACAAACTTACAAAACTCTCTCAGCATACTGTAACTTGGTCTGTATCCAAAATATCTGCTTAGTTACACGTGATGCTCTTATTAAAGTAAATGGAACTACTCACTTGAGAAGAGCAAAACCACTGGCAGGACTGGTGTTGAAGACTATCTTACTCCATAAACCCTAAAACAATGTTACGCATCATAATATAGACATACCTATGTTGTAAAGAGGCAGCTTGCAGTACCACAACTTGCTTGCCCAATTGCTAGTATCTTACCAGTTTCTCCAGTGACCATGTCCCAGTTCAATGCTGCTGAAGCAGCGGAGACTTCTGACAGCAGAAGCCTGCGGGTACAGCTGGTGGGGAAAAAAAAAGGGTATCTAGCACTAGGTCCACCCAAATCCTGATCATTTGTTTACTATATTAGACCTATACCTACAACGATACGTCTGTATTTCTAGATTAATTTCCACACGCTGGTTTGACTTTAAAAGTTATAATTTCTTTGTAGTTATTTATTTGATGGACCTGCCAATTTTTCAAACTGACCCTCTCAGCCGTACTGTTGCAGCCAGGCAGTGAAGTTACACTTCTGACTACTTTGTGCCAGCTGAATAACCTCACGCTTGCCATGTTTCCAGCTTCAATGAGCTGTCAGAATATGCAGTGTGATTTCTAACCATTCTCAACTAATGCCACAATCTTTCCTGTTAAGTCGTAGTTTAGCAGCACCAGACATACCTTTAACTTCTAGCACCGCCCCCTCACTCTTTTCCTTCTTACTTCTTCTGAACAGTTCTTTTAACTGTGACCATCGAACTATCAAGAGGAGTAGTCACTACAAATTTACCACTAAAAAAATCCAAATATTAAAAAATACGTTCTGATTTTTTTGTTTTTATAGTAGTTGAATTAAATGTAATTCAGGAAACAAGTAATCCATGAGTGTTTATGTTTAGTTTTATAGCTTGTACTATTTACTTCTGGACTCATTGCCAAGATTTAGATATTTTCAAATGGGCTTACCTGTTCAGGTTTTAAAAAGGTTGTGACCTGTCTAGATGACAGACTGGAGTAAGTGTTTTAAAAATTCTAAGACATCTAAATCCCAAATCATTTAGATGCTTGAATCAAGAGACTTGTTGGCAGAGCTGGTCTTTATGGATACCTCAGAGAGGTGTCTCTGCTCACAGCAACCAATAGTACATTTTCAGGAAAAAAATGAGGTCCCAGGAGCTTTCATTTTCCTGCTCTTAGGACTAACAAAATGAGTGGTCTTCAGCTAACATGATCCACCTCTACTACCTCCTCTTTATAATTTCTTTATTGCATCAATATAGCAAATGAAAAATCATATTGAATTTTTAAAGGTTCTTTGGGACTAGTTAATTCAAGAAGAAAAGAAAAAATCAACAAATAAAAAATCTGAGCTATGTATAGACATGACTGGTAAGTAAAAGAATAATCTGTATGTAACCTACCGCATTGACGAAGAATATTTAATACCACTTTTGATACTGACATCTTTTACAAAGAGGTTTAACATTTTAATTACAGACAGACCAAGGAGCCAACAAGAGTTAAGGAAAGTGTATGTATGCTGAACAGTTAAGAAAGCGGCCACTTATCAATATTCCTGAACTCAGAGCAGAACCTTCACAAAGCCATTAATCACACTGTTATTTAATATTTCTATTACACCAGCACTCTGGAGGCCCCCAATCAGGATAAGAGGCACACAGCTTGGCTCCGCACCAGTGCGAACGGGAGGTTGTCTGAGTGCAGGATCCAAAGGTGCAGTTCAGGGCCACACTCTGAATTCTGCCCCAGCAACTCTGTGATGGGCCCGACTGCAAGAACGGCGTGTGATCACACAGCCAGACCCTCTGCCGAGGACTCTGCCGGGGGCCTCACAGCCAGTGAGTGAATGGCTCACTGCTGCTCTCAATATTCACTGGTTCTTCAGTATGAGGAGAGAGAGAGAAAATCTGATTTCTATCTGTGAGCACAGCAGACAGGATAAGCATGAGTGTACCTAAAAAGAGATATGCAGTTAAAGGCTTAAACACTTAACGGTTATTTCAGCGTTAAACCTCACGGAGAGCCAAAACTATTCCCCAGGCTGTTAGAAGTTCTCGGCAAACAGAGCTCAAAATATTGTACAAAGAGCCAGATTTATCCAGTGGATATTGTACCACTTCACAGACAGAGACACTGAGCTTGAGCCTCAGACTGCAGAAGAGAATACAAAGGTGCAGAATGCTGTTTTTCAGGGAGCAAGCTATATTCTATTTCACATTTATTTTTGTAATCATTTTAGGAGTGTAACCAATAGCAACGGAGACCAAAGCAGCACTTCACCTCTTCCAGAAATGTATTCCCTATTCCCATGCACTGTGGCGCTCCCAGTGCTGCACAAGTGGGTGCACCACGCAACCCCCCAAAGGGGCGCAGCCGTGGCAAGGGCAGACGTGACCTTGGCACGCAGCACGTCGGATACAGCCGTGGTCAGAAAAGCGCTCACGCAGCCGCAGAGCGCGATGGTGGGGCATCATCTGGAACCATGCTAACAAGTCTGATCTCCCACGCAAAAGGCTTGACCACGCTGGAAAAAGGCCGTCAGGATTAGAGAGTAAGATCCTGTCATACAAGAAGGGTCTAAAAGAGGCTGCCTGTACCCCAGCAAAACGAAGGAAAGCTGCAAATGAACCACGATGAGGAGCAGCACCGGGAGTGGAAAGAACTGTTTAAGCTGAAGAGCAACGCCGACACAGGACAAAGCAGATCCAACTGAACAGAAATTCATCTAGACTAGTTACAGCTATCTGATAACCTTGAGGAGACCGAGTACGTGGAATACCCTTCTGGGAACACTCCCCTGATCTGCGAGGGCAGAAGGCAGATGCTGCGAGGGCAACAATCCTGACTAGTTCTGAAGCAAAACTTGACAGACGTACGTGAGCCCAACCAGAAACCCAGGGCCGTTTCTTTCAGTGTTTCTGCTCCTACGGATCAGGGGCTCCCTCACTACCCGCCAAACCCCAGCACGCAGCTCCGGTCGGTAAACGAGCTGGACATGGGAAAGCTCTGCACATCGCTCGGGGGCAGCGGCAGGAAGAAATGCCCTGCACGACTCCCTCACTGCTTGTGCACCCGGTGAGGTGGCTGGTCCGCGCTGCGCTTCCCCAGCCAGCGACCAGTCCCTCCCGCCTGTGTTGTACGAGATACAATTTCCCTTTGGCAGGGCTGCTGGGACTGGGATGCAACTTGGAGGGCTTCTGATCAGATGGGAGAGACTGCTGGATGTTTAATGTTTTACCATATTTTTCTTCCACTTAAAAAAAAAAAGCTTCATTTTGTAGGAAACTCGTAAGCTGGATGACTCTTGCCACACTTACTCGACTCTAAATAATTTTAATTTAAAAAACTTTAAATCAATTTAGTATTCCATTGATATATTCTTACATAATACACTCAAGATGGCAAATTCAATTTGATGGGGAGGCATTAATGCCCATTTCATTTAGTATTATCCAGGTCATCTCCACACAGGAAAGCACCATGTGGTAAAAGGTTGTATTTAGCGTGTCACAGTCACCGGTGGTTGTTTTGTATCTCAAAGAACCTTTGTAACTGCCTCAAAATAAGAGATGATTGATTTACAAAGTACCAAATTTCAAATTTCATATTCTAGGCCTAAACATCAAATAATTGGACAAAGCTGTCCCCCTGTCTGACCCATCACAATCAAGCCCCTTTCAAGGTTGACTGCCTGCGTAAGAAATATGTGCATAATTTCATTTTGTCTCCTGTCCAACATCCAATGTTAGAAGTTAATTAAATTGCTTGTCCATTGTATTCATCCACTTACAAAGTTAATGATATTCTGTTCCTGAATTAAGGAGAATTTTATAAAGCCTGCGCTATGGAACCTGGCATGCTGTACACTGAGGAGCTGAACTCTGTCATGGTTCCTGATTGCAGCTCTCCTAATTAGGAAACAAAATGAATGTTTCTGTGTCTGCCAATGCAGAGGACAAGTCATTCCAACAGCGAGGGTAAATGCTTTGTACAATAGCAACTTAATAATATCTCATGTTTGACTATAATAAATTCTGCAGGATTAATAAACCTGTTAAATTTTTAAATTACCATAACAAAGATGAACTGCAGCGTAACAAGACAGCCTTAAAAAAGGGACGCAGGTTTGAGGGAGAGAACAGTTTCTCGCAAGGGCATCAACCTTGAGGACGCTGAAATCACCGGATTCGCGTTCTTGCATGAGATGAGGAAGGAAAACATAACGATATGGCAATCTGCTGGAGCCGGCTGAGAAGCCAGGACTAATGATTTAAACCAGACTGCTCTTGTGCGTTTGGCCTAGATGCCAAGCTCTGGTACCTGTGCCGCAGGTTTTTTAATTATTATTGCTAAGAAGGGGCCAAACCCAGTATTTCCTAGCAGGCTTCACTTCACCGAAATGAAGAGCAATATGATTTATGTGACTAGATACTATAAGCCCTTGCACCCTTTGCACCACTTGCTGCACTGATTCCCTAAAGGTATAATGATATAAAACAAAGCAGCAATAATATAATGATTTAAGCTTACTCTGTCAAAGTTCATTAAAAATATTGAGAACTGAGTTAGAAAGAATCCTAAAAATAAATTTCAGTGCATGCAAACTAAAATAAGAGCATAAACGAAAACACATCCAGCATCGTTGGTTTAGTGAACATAAGAAAATGTCAGGATTACTGAAAAGAAAATAAGTTTCCTGGAATTATATACAATAATTATATGTAAAATAACAGAATGCCTGCTGCATTGTGCATTTCTTTGTGTACATTTAGGAGCAATACTTTGTGATAATTAAACTATGCTCAGCATTTTCTTCAAGTGGTCCGATTTCCAAAACAAGGCTACATTCACCAATCCAAAAGATGTATTTTGACTAATGTAACTTTTGTGAATTGAAACTCATTAAATAGTATTGGCAAATCAATAAGGACATAAAGATGTAAAGCTTTTCCTTACGAAATAAACCAAATTATACTCTTCTAATCTGAATACTCAGTCAAGTCACTTGATAATTAAATCATGTGGAAAACCTGCCTTGTTATTAAAATCTTTTCAGAATGTTTATGTAAATGGGAGTATGCACATATATAATACATATTATTTCTATTCCTACCTTTCAGAACTTTTCAATTTCAATTACAACTCTGTAATTTTTATTGGGAATCACATTACATGCATGATAGATATAAGCTAATTAAAGGACAACCAATTCTAAGAGATGGCCAACAATGAACCTAAACAGTTTACAAATTACCTACTGTCACTCAACTGGTGCATGCAATGTCTGTGGACAATTACAGAAAAGCTTTAATTGATTTTTAAAATTCCAATAATACGGTACATTGTGTACATTTATAAGTACTCTGCTGGTACTCAGGATTTTAGAATTAAAGTAACTGTTGGGATCACCAACACAAACTCCTGGCGTAGTGCGGAGCCTAGGTTTGAAGTTCAACTTATGCACCCCAAACCAGCCATATCTACATCTCAGATTGTACAAATACCCATTTTACGTGGTATAATGCTTTAAGCTAATCATATTTTTAAAGGAACATGTTCCTCTTAGCAAACTTACTTGAAGTTTGTTACAGACGTGCAGGTTCCATTGCTCTGATGACAGACAAGAATGTTTTTCTCTTTGAATTCTGGCAAGCCATGGAGGAAACCAAATTGCTCAAGGAAAAACTAGAAACTGTCACCCTCTGATTCACTGGTAACACAGCCAGCAAGCAGCAGAGCTCTTCAAAGCTCTTCTGTCTCAACATCTGAAAAGCCTGAATAAAAAGAGGTTTACTATGGCCTGTTTATGCTGCTGCCTCCTGGTTTTAACAAGGCTCAGAGAACCAGTAATGAGAAGCAAAGATGAAGCAAAGGCTTGGTCTCCAGCAAAGGTCTCTTCCCAGCATGGAAACCCCAAAGACATTACTTTATGCCAATAAAAGAAATTCCAGCAATTCTGCTGATCTAGGTAAGTCGCTTGCCGATGCTCTGTTCCTAAACAGGTAATTCATTTTGTGAGGCTACTCCTGTATCAGACAGACATCAGATAAATAGTCAGAAGAAAGTAAATGCTGGCTCACACCTTCTGATCTTATACTGGTGAGAGCGCTGAGACGAACAAGGCGTTAGGATGAATGTGCCTTAATCTGCCAGCTCCTGGGGCACGCCAGCTCGTGATTTATCCTGCAGCAGAAACCCAGCTTCATGGCCGGACGAACTTGGAAGGATGCCACCCTCCCTGCTGCAAAAGCTCATTTCACAAAGGAAACACCACAAACAGTTGAGGAAGAAGCTGCTAGAAATACGTTTGCCGTATCTTGGAACTGTAATTCATCATTTCTATTAACGCTTCACCTTTCAAAGTCTCAGATGAACCTTCAGCTATTGAACTGCCACAAAGGTATTCATGGTGGTGCGCTAGAACCAACAATACAATCCTGCTCGAAGGTTTACCATCTTAATTTGCGGGTGTTTTTTTTTCCCTACAAAGGCAGCATTTGAATACCCGTGCCTGACTTTTAAAAAAAATTCAAAAAACAACACAAATGTCTCTATCGAGCATATGAAAAGTGAGCTCAGGATTACTTCATTTACTAGTCTGTCACCACCGCCTTGCTCACACCCTGGTTTTGGCCTTGCTAGCATCACCACATTACGATTAGTTACTAGCTTTGAGCTAGCAAATGGTAAAGAAAATACATTTAAGCATTTCAAGAACAGCAGAGCATCGTAAGGCACTTTGTGACGTTGATCCATTAACAACAAAAACACCCCTGTAAAAAAGAAAGCTCACGGCTCTGTAACGTGCTTTTCGATCACGTGAAATTTGGTAGAAGGCAGTATGGGAGGTGAGAACTAAAAGCCTCCAGACTCGCAGTGGAAGCCTAACTGTACCAAAATGTTTGATGGAATTAATGTAAGAGGGGTTCGTGCTCGGTGTGACGCCAGGGCTGTTGAGAGCGCGGCACTGAGCGGGGCACCAGGGCTCGGGCACGGCTGGGACAGCAGCTCCACGGCCCAGGGCACCTCCTCAGCTGAGCTGGAGTTACAGCAGGGCTCCAGAACCGCGCTTGGCTGGTGTGGTATCGTAAACTGTATTTTTCCATCTGAATTTGAAAACAAATAAATAGAAACCAATGCCCATTTCTAAACAGGAATATGCTTTCTTACAGAAAACAGCTACAGATGAATAAAAGAGCCTAAAAAAACTAAAAAAAAAAAAGGCAGCTCTTTCAGAGAAGGGAAAAATATCAGTCAATCGTACTGTTAGCCCACCTACAGGAAGGGTTCTTCTTCCTACGGGCTCATACCGCAATTAAAAAGAAGCCACCATTTGAAAAGAATGTTTTAATAATAGTGGAAGCGAGAAAGAAAACCTCTATATTGCTAGAAGTAATAACCTGAATTTTATTTTAAAACTGAGAAGACAAAAATAGTCGGTATAAATCAAACAAGTTGTCTCTTCATGTCACTTTTATGATGGACATTAATCTTAGTTTCTAGACAGAACTGCTGTCCGATGTAACCACGCTTATTGACTTAATGGGAAGAAATGTATATTAGTCTAGGAAGCTGTGATGAATGCAGCCTTAAAGTTCAATGACTCAAACACTTCAGTAACCTCAAACATTGACCCAGGTAGACCGAAACTTAAATCTTAATCCCGGAACGTAAGTTTATGCTTCACTGACGTTTTGTTGCTAAGATATTTTGAATGTTCATGTATTTTTTACATCTATTTATGCATGCGTGTGTCTATATATATATAAACTCTATATGTAGCATACATCGCTTTCACACAGCAAGATGTCTGTGGGGAAAGATCCACAGTACAGGCCTTTTATCGCAATACCACGGGGTATGTAGGAGAGGGCCGAGGAGGTGGGCCCCAGCACCCCCAGTGCTCCCTGCTGTACTCCCAGTCACTAGTTGTGGCCAAGGCAGCTCCTTTGAAATGGGTAACACAGCAGAGGTGCTTTGCCTCTGCTCACAACAAAGGGTCCTTTTCCCATCAGTATCTCCCACCTTCTGTTACCCTCCCTCTCCCTTTTTCTGCTTTCACACTCCTTAAGCACCCCTTGCCTCGGTCCATTTCACAGACGGACTTTCCCTTCCGTTGGAGAATGCCTCACCTGCACCCAGGTCCGTACGGTATGAAGGCTTTGAGATGGGATCTGTTCTCTCCCTCCTTTCCTGCCAACCTCCACAAACATTTTTGCAGAAATTGGTATAACTACCAATTCAGGTTACAATCTGAGACGAGCCTGTGCGCACAGGAAAGAGTCACCTGCTGTTCTTACTGCCTCCTCCCGGATGGGAAGGATGTATTTCACTTCATCAAGAACACAATAGAAGTAGGTAGGGTTTTTAGATGACGAAATTACATTTAATTATACTTGGGACAAATCCGTGCAGAAAGAACACCTCCCTTACTGCTAGTCGTCACTTGAGATCCCATCAAGTGTAGATTCCCCTCCCGCAGATCCACACTGCCTCTTCTGAGGACTGCAAACGCGCTGCTGCAGCAGTTTTCACACAGGCAGCACTTGCTGCTTCTGTACTCACACAACCTAGAAACGGCAACAAAATCTGCAACAGCATGTAATTCTACATGGCTTCTCAGCCAGAGGAACACACGTGGCACTCTCACCTAATCAAGCAGCAAATCCTCCTTCCTCGAGAAAACGGAAAGCGACGCTTCATCCACGGGCTAGCCTCTGCGTGGCGACTGTCCCTACCCTGGTCCTATTTTAGTTCCTCTGGAAAGACTTGATAAACAGACTTTCTCCTAAATATCTTAGAAGACGTGCGTTCAATGAAAAGAAATATTCCTTCAAATAGGATCAGTTGATTTCTGTGCAACAAAACCTGTTAAGCTGTTGGGATGTCACTGATTTAATGCAGCTGATGACTGACGGATCACAAACCTGAATGATAAACACAACTGAAAACCTTCAATATTAACTCCTGAGAAGAGCAAGGCTTAGCCTCTTGTGTAATTTGGTTTGTTTAGAAAATAAGACAGTAATTAAAACAAACCCTTAATGTCCTATGGCTCATGTATTCAAAACTGGGGATCCATGATGTGAAATAATACCTAAAATACCTGAAGGACTTTAACATATACGGATACCAGACACTTGATTTGTCAAAGGAACTGTAGTGAAAACACCCTACCTTCCGCCCCCACTGTTTAAACTTAAAAGGCAGTAGTTAATTAGCTCATAAAATACAGCCAAATACCCATTCTACACCATCAGGAGAGGTTCAAGAACGGATGTATGCTGAAATGCATTTAAGACGACAACTTGCACGGCAGAGCAATTTACACGGGGCCTCAGCGAAAAGTTAGCGTATGGAAATCAGAACGTTACAAGTCAAAAGGAACGAGGCAACCTAGTTTAATCTGATTATTCTGGGGTTGAGGCAACATATTAATCAAGTGGACAAAACAATTCTATTAATGAAATTCAAAAGGTACAGTACGATAATCAATCTTTTGCTATATTGCAAATGATAAAACAAGCATCCAGAAGGGTTATGCTAATTACATGTTTCAAGTCAAATGAACCCGTTCCATGCTTTGTCTTGCTTAGACAAATAGAGCGTTCCTGCCCTTTAATTATATTTCAGATGTCCATATCAGTGTCTGCAATGATACATTAGCCTGCTGAAGAACTGGAGATAGACTGGTACCTTCCCGCGACAGCAGCTCGCAGCCCACCCGGCGCGGGAGGCGAGGAGCGAGCCCAGGAGAAGGTGGGCTCCTGCCAGGCTCCTCACAGGGCTTCTCGCCGTGGGAGCTTCTCCAGGGAGGGGATCAGCTCAGGGCAGCGTCGTGCAAACGTCAGTGCTGCCTCTCCCGCCTGGGTTAGTTGGGCTACCTCTGCACGGAGCTTTGTAGGGTCATGTACACACTGCATCTGCCCACCAGAAACGCCCTCCTGCGAGAATACAACAGAAACCCTATAGCTGCTTCTTCAGAAAGACCAAAATTATAGCACTACGTTTTAAAAAATAGCATCAACTCCCATCTTTCTCCACTGCTTGCAGATACTCAGCGTAACGGAGCAAGACGACGACGGGCACGTACTTATGCGCAGAATCGACACAGAGCGCAGGTGGGAAAAGGAGAGGGGGGAACTGCACTTCTCCCACTCGTCCAAGGAAATGAGGATGTGAACTAGAGCCCAGGAGAACAGGGAGGGGCCAGACACGCATCCTCCAAACGTGCTTCTGATACAGCAAATATCGCCCGTATTACAGTTTGGTCCCAGTTTAGAAGTTATATGTCGCATCATGCTCATATTGCACATATTTGTATTATGCATATACTTATAAGTAGTTGTGATCAGATATATACAGCTGAAAATATGATTCAATGTATTTATTTTTTCTCCAAGGGTATCATTTTTATGTTACTCTATATACTGGAAATACAAAATATCCTGAAAACAACCGAAACATACTGCAGCTTTTCTATATAGGCTCGCGTGCCTATCAGTCAGCCCTGTCCCTATTATGTATAAGGACGTTTTTGTCTGAATAAACACAGACTTTGCGAGGCTTCAGCTGTAATTAAAAAAAAAACAAACCCTAAAACCCTCCCACACAAAACCACTCAGAACATCCTTTCTGATAAAGGAGAGAAACACAACTTTTCCTTCGCTTTCAAAGAAAGTTTTCTTTTAAAAAAAAACAAACACAAATCATTGCTATGTATTTCAGAACCCTAAACCCATGCCTTGTTGTATCTAGCAATAGATTTTTACTCAATGCATTCTCCTGTTTTAAGTGCAAAAAATGTAAGTAAAAAGAAAATTCACCTGCCCACATTGCATCATCGTCCTTACTTTTAAGGAGCAGTCCCTTTGTTACACGCAAGAGAAATGACATCCTAAGGAAGTCCCACTAATAAACCCGCAGATGCTGTCGACCTCAGTGGATTTCCTCAAAACTTTACGTATTTACCAAGAGAACAGAACTTAATACCTGAAGCCAGCGAGCTCTGATCTGGCCCTACGTTCTCTTAAATGGAAAATGCCAATTTTCAGACAGGAGACACTCTGTTTTAGATTGCAATGACCGCATGTATTCTGACTCATCTGCTACCCTGCTTTGTCACACGACTGTTTGTAGTTTTCCCTGATAAAACTAAAACATAAGGCAGAAAGGAAAACTTGCCTACTCATTCAAGACAGGAAAAAATAAAATATTTAGTTGCTATATGTGAAAACGCAACATGGATTTTGATTAATTTAGCATCCACATTTAATTTTGAGTTTTTAAACAATAAATTATCCAAACATCTTGTTTCCTAACCACATTTCAAACAAATTATTAACCAAAATCACTGAAATGAAAATTTGGGCCTTCAACTATTCCATGTATCTTCTTGGACTTTTAAGTACACTTCATACAAGAGCAGCGACAATTTTAGGTTAGAGATTCTACAAGGATTAGTCGTCATTTTTACTACCACGTGCTGTATAATCTTCCACGTAAACTCCTGTCACCTTGCTCTAAATGGACCAAAGAAGAAAATCAGACTGTAACTAAATGAGGTCAAGGACTTTGGAAGACCCCACTTAATCCCCCAATACCGGGATCTTTTGATGAAGTCCATGTGATCATCATGAGCCGCGCAAACGGGCGCAAGTACGCACGGCAGATCCGATAACTGTTTAATATCAGTCAGAAATAAGAAACAATAACTAATATTTGTAAAAAGTTACACCTGAAATATTTCACTCCGTCCTGTGTTAAATGTACTTAGCAGAAAGGTCAGAGCTCCTGAATTTGCTAGATAAATAAATGTTGGTGAGGTGGATGAATCACTGGAGAATTGGTGCATGGCAGCGAATGAATAACCTGCAAATGCTTCCCAAACCCCATTATTTCCCTTTTTCCAGTAGGCCAAAGATTCATGTCCCTGCATGCCGCCAGTTCATTACGGAGAAATATCATTCCTCTTCTGGCACTCTCTGGGCGGCCTCTCAGCCCCACGAGGACCCTTTAATGTTTAATTCCCCATCATCTGCTCCAGTGAACAGCTTAATCTCTGCTTGTATGATCAATACTATATCAGTGTAAATTAAAATGACAATTTTAAAGTAATTAAGCCTGTTAATGCTCGATTCAAATGTCATTATTTGCACAAGGGATTGAGGAGAAATTACATCGTGTCCAGGGTGACAGGAAAATGTTTGAGCCTTCTCAATCCTGTTGCCGCTGTGCCACTGGAGGCTTTAGCAAAGCAGATTAACTTCTAGCTCCCACTGCCAGGATACCTATCCAATTTCAAAAGAGGATAACACAATTTGATAAATTTAATTCCAGCTACAAACTCAATTATTGTGATAATGGATGAAAACTGGGAGGAGACACTAAACAAGACCCACATAAAAAATACACTTAACTTCAGAATGAGATACAACAGTAATTGTTTTATTTGATTTGCTCTACCCCTTTTGAAAACCCTTTAAATAATTGTGATTGTTAGAAGAACAGCCAGCATTTATTAAATAGCACGAGCTCCAAGATCAAAGTGGCTGCAGTTTAAAGGATTTTGGTCACAATGGAAATGTTTGCTATCCTTTGCTTGTACAGCTACATTTATTAGACAAGTAAAATTACATCATTACAGTATTGGATCTCATAAATAGATCTATAAAACTCAACTACGCTCAGATGAAATCTCAGCCCACTCTACGTGCTGGCCTTTCTAGACCCTGCCGTGACAGCCTGTAGTCATTTATTATTTCAAAGGAAGATTTTAGTAATAGGAAACCTTAAACTTTATGAGACAGCCATAGGATTCGGTTTGTATTTAAAGTCTGACTGGCTGAAAACGTAGCCGAGCTATCGCTATTTGAGCTCATCTCCAGGACTCCAGGATACAGCAAACCACAGTAATTTAGGCAAAATGCTGGACAGAGCCATCAATATTTGATATTTTGAAGCAGATAGCAAAAGCGAAACACTAAATGTCATGGATTTAAGTCAACGATAAGGAACAGCGGAAAACTTCTGCAAAGGAAGTTCAAGGAGCAACAAATTCCTCCTGGAAGAGGTACCACCAGCTCAAAGTGGAGCCCTAAGAGGGTCAATCAGCATTCCTGTCACTGCATATTGTTTTAATAAATTCAGTTTATCTGACCGTTTGCATTTCCTGAAGTTCTCTGAAATAATTATATTGAATTTTTATTAGTGCACATGAAACATTTTTGGCTTGCACTTCTTTGAATAATAAATGGCATATATTAAAGTGCCTTACAGGTCTAATAACTTGCATCAGATCCATGTAGGCCTGTCTTATTAACTTTTGGTTTAAATTACAGCAGAATTCATCAATCAGTGTTTCTGAAAAGCAGGCTGCAGATCGCCACAGACTCTCAAGAAAAATGTATCTCAGAACAATTAAACCATCTACGGTATCTCAAGTATTTAATCAGAAAATCAAATCACAGCTTTTTCTTAGATGAACTGTCAAAAGAAGAACTCTAAAAGGGTAACCAAAGACCACTAAAAATTTTTCACAATAATGAAGAAAATAAATAACTAAACTTCAGACAGAAGTTTAACTTTTTCAATTAAACGCATTAACTCTGGCACAAACAGAAGTTTGAAATGCAAATTAAGGAAAGCTGATCAAGCCGTGTACCACAGGCTTGATATTTCATTGCTAACTCCTTCAGTGCTAGAGCTGCGGGCATGGCAGAGGTCAAATTAAAGCCCTGACTTCCATTTGCTTTAATTAAAAATAGCTCTCCGGAAAGATTCAAAACTCGGAGGACAATGGTCAGAAGTGGGAGACGAATACACAACAGGTTGTTTTGGTGTGGTGTTTTTTTTTCTTTTAATCTGGAAACACACTGAACATTACTGAGAGTTAATCACCTTTTACTCTGCTAATAGTGAAAACTTTGAATTATAAAGCTACTGCATCACACCAGAACCAAACTGCTGTCTTTAAAAGCCTGCTCAGGAAGCCCATGGAACTACTGAAGCCCCTGGTGCTTTGGGACTCTCCTGGTGTTTTCAAACACTGCTTTATTCGTTCTTTTCTCACAGTAGTGACGGGCACAAAAACCTGGCTACTGCCAGAGTGCATGATAAGCATGTGTTAGTCAGAGATTACTTTTCTCCAAGAAACTTTAAAGAAAAAAATCAAACAGACATTATTTGGAGGTTTTTTAAAATTAAGTTGGGAAATACGAAGTAACATCGTTCTCGCACCACCGCGGAATTATCACTGTTGACAATTTTACACTGTATATGCACTGACATATCTTAAAATATTTCCCCCATTAAGCAAATGAATTCAGACATGGGCGCTGACTGTATGATCCTACATGTATTCTACAGCTAATTGAATTAATAGAACATATATTAACAAGAAGTAACGTGGTAAGAGAATTGAGTGAGACTGAGATGTTCCTCCTCAAGTTTCCCTGCATTTGTAGTGACAGAGAGAGCACTGCTCCCTTTTTCGAGGCAGACCAGCAGAAAGCGGTTCTGCCCCGGTAAAGATGCCGACTGTCTGACCTGACTGGTCAAAGGAAGAGCTCGCTGCTCACTAGCTGGAAGGAAAGAAAGAAAAATGCTACTTCCAAGAGAGCGTCTGAATGGATTATTAGAGTCCTTTCCTTTGTACATAACCTAAAACCTGCCCACGCTCTATTACAGCTTCTCTGTTGTGCATTATTAGTAGGGCACGTTAATGGACATCAGACCATATGGAGCAACAAATTAATTGTTTCCCTACGTACAATAATAGCTCCATTTATCATGCACGTGTTGACCTGTGTTTGCTTTACAAAGCTTATTAATTATCAGCGATCTTGGTGCTTTAACAACAAAGAAAGCATCGGTAAGGTTTACCACAACTGACAGATTCATTCAGAATTATTAAACATATCTTTACTGCTGAAGGTAGGAGAAGTGTTCAACTTCACTTTGCTTTTAAAATTACATTTGATAAGCTTTTAAAGAAACAACGTTGGTCAGTAGGAACAAAACCAACGTTATTGGCAGTAGACTGGTATTTGTTTACGCTCGTGATTGTTCTGTTTGAAAGTAGCTTTTCTTTTTAATACTATGTCTAGTATCAGCTATTTTTTTCTACTAGGTTTCTATTAACCTCTGAGAAGATAAGCAAAATGAAAGTGCATTAATAGATTATTAATCTCATCTGGTCTCCATACCTCCTATGCATATTTGCTTCATTGAGAACATGTAGTAAGGGGAGCTTCATGGGGATGATGTTAAGTCTTGTCCTAAGCTGGCGGCTGCACAACAAGGTGTTCACATCAGACCCGGGCCTTGGAGAAATAAACCCTTCCCAGTGAGGCAGCAGATGGTTGTGTTAGACCCAAACATTGTGGGTCCAGCCCCTTTGCAAAACCCATCCACACACCTGAAGGAAAACTGCATTTTATAAAAAAATGTTGTGTCCTGACTTACTAAGACTTTCCTACAGTTTTGACAGAAGACAACTTGGTCAATTCTCTGAGCACAACTGAAAACTGGGTAACTGGAGCGGCTCTCAAGTGACGGCGTGAAAAGGCTCCCAGGTGTCAGAAGACATTTCCTTACCAGTTCCAGCAGAGGAGCGAGCATCCTTACCCAGAAAATACATTGAACAAACAGAACCACAAACCCAAATTCTGACTCAGCCATTATGACTTTTTGCTCTTTTATCTTCACTGCTTCAGCGGTTTTCTGTCAAAACATGCTAACAAGCCTTTAAGCCCTTTAAGAGCTTAACAATTTTTCAGTTTGCTCACCAACAGATCTCCTGCAGAGTATTTGTTTCCCACACGTGGTGCTATGACACAGCATTCCATCACGTTTGTCTTTTCTCTTGATATACGGTTCAACCCCAATACAGCTTGGTCAAACCTTTGCCAACATGTCAGTTATGTATTTTTCTTACTCTTTGAGAAAGTCTAGTGACAAGTGATTGAATTAAAAGACACTCTGGCCAAAACACCGATCGTAACTTAAAAGGACAAATTGAACACAACGAGTAAGAGTTAAACAGCTATTGACTTTTTTTTTAAAATATCATAACCAGTAGAAGTTTGCTTAGGATAACGTGAGGTGGTTAAGGAAATGACACAGCGTTACAGCAGCTGCTGATGTTCTTGTCTTGCAGCCTCTCTAGACCAATGAATAAGTCCTATCAGGTGCCAGGATGATGAAGTTCAAAGTTCTCCTTTTTGCCAATGAAATAAAAAGCTTTTTGAAAATAGAGGGAAATACCCAAATACAGAGTGGGACTCTCTTTAATTTGCAAGATAAAACAGAACCATGGAAAAAGAGGGGCTTGGCCCTGGGAAGTCTCCTCTGCTACCACGGCAGGACCAGCTGTAAGACATTCCCAACAGCTGCTTGCGTAACCTGCTCATGGAAGCTTCCACTCTAAAATTTAAGGGGCTATTTTTTAAAAAAATCATTTGGTTTACGTCTTTGTCAGACAATATGGAGAGAAGTTTATTCCCTCTGCCTTCCTCAGCTGTCTCCTATCTAGACCAGCCATAGCCAGTATTGCCCGTCCCTCACAGCTTGTACTTTCTCGAGCTCCAGCAACTCTTGCTGTTCTCCAAACTCCCCAAACCACCTTTTGGACAACGGTCCTGCCACAGTCAGCAAGAGGCAGCACTGCTCAGGTGCAAGCTGCTCACACCCTGGGCTGCAGTGGGGCTGCTTACCTGAGGAGGAACCAACCCAAAGACATTAGAAGTTCTGACATGTCACATATGCGTTTCCTTCAGGGCACACGCAAGGGAAGTAGCAGATGAAAGAGTGACCCGCAGGAGTCAGTGGCTAAACATAAAAAAGCAGGTAAATCCTGTTCCTGTCCATAACTTACCTAGGATAAGATCATATAATTTCACTGCACTTGGGCTTGGATCATAAATCATTCACAGTCTGTTTTGCAAATTAACGGGAGAGAAAAATAAATAAAACCGTTACTTTCCAAGAGGAGAACTCAAATGAGCCGTTTCTGTACCACCCCTGTAACAGGGCAGAGTTTGCACCTTCTTCCAAACTGACTTTGCTGCGTGAGTGGTGAATGCACAAGCTGACAGGGATGCCCAGTTCCAGGTGGGACCCTGGTCCTCCTCCAGGCCCATGGCCGCTGAGCCTCGGTGGGCAGGCGCTGTGCTGTCTGCCATCGGCTCCTCCTGGAGCGCGGGCCTTACTGAGCTCTTCGGAGAGGTCAGAAAATACCTAATATTGGTTTTTACCACTTGGCCATACTTCTGAATAGGAAAGGAAAGAAGTCCAAGTGACTGTTGTGCTAGACACAGCCATCAAACATGCCCTCAGCATGATGACTGCAAAGCTATGAAGGAGGAAGACCACATTTTTAAGACTGTTAATAATTCTTTCTTGTTCTCCATCTCTACACTGCTAAGACAGCACTTGAACCTGTGTTTTTACTATCTTACTGTTTTCTTGGCCTACATTCTCACAGAACTGCTCCTTTTCCATTTTTATGATCACTGAAGGGGCCCATTATGAACAAACTCTATGAATATCAGTTAACCCACGGCCAAAAGGTGTCCCTGAAAACAAACACGGGATCTTTGCTATTCAGCACACACGAATGGGAGCGTGTCAGGTTTTCAGACTGCATTTACAAGACTGACATTAGTAAAAATCCCTTTTTTTAATCTTCCCCTCACCACAAGTGGTCTGAAAGGACATGAGACACACTGCAGGTTACAAAATGGCTTTTCCAAGACACGGTGAACTGTCAGTGAGCTGGTAAGGGCCAGCAAGCAGCCTCCGCACGACAGCTCAAAACCCAGCCACGTTTCAGGCTGCTGCTTTTGTTTGTGCTCCCAAACCACCGGAGCCAGAACAGCTGCAGCCACCACAGACTCATGACACCCAACTGCTGTGATTAAACAAGCACACATATGCAAATGTAAATGCCAAAGGCTCATAAATAGCAAGAGGAACCGCAGCCCACCAAAACCAGCGTTAAAGGCTTCCTACCTCCTTCCCCTCTCCCCTTCTCTCTCTTCAGGAGGAAGACTGTGGCTCACGCCCTGAAGCTCTGGGGCACAAGAGCGACTTACATTGTGCCTAGAAATTCTTTAAAAATATTCAGTTGTATAACTTGAATTCAGGTCTGCAATGCTCAGTAGAGGAGATTCAAAAGCTCTGTGCCAGAAATGAAGAGTCAGAGAGGAGAAGGCCATCCTCTACAGCTGTTTCACAGCCGTCGCTCTGTGACCCACTCCCCCGTTCCCTTCTGCAGCCACAGCCAATTAACGCTTGGGTGTTCTCTGTTTAACACGACCCGTCATGCCGATCATGAGACCCTCACAGAATCACAGAATCAATCAGGTTGGGTCATCGAGTCCAACCATTGCCCTGACACCACCATGGCAACTAGACCAGGGCACTAAGTGCCATGTCCAGGCTTTTCTTAAACACCTCCAGAGATGGTGACTCCACCACCTCCCTGGGCAGCCCCTTCCAATGGCTAACGACCCTTTCTGAGAAGAAATGCTTCCTAATGTCCAACCTGAACCTCCCCTGGCCAAGCTTGAGGCTGTGTCCTCTTGTCCTATCGCTGGTTGCCTGGGAGAAGAGGCCGACTCCCACTCCACTACAACCTCCATTCAGGCAGTTGTGACCCAAAGTGATCCAAAGCAACAAAGCACCTCACAAAAGGTCACTAAAGCCACGGGTGGGATCCCAAGTGCCGCTGATTCCCAACACGTAAGCAAACCACGTCTCGTTCGCATTCTTACAACCTTCTCTTCATGCTCCCTGTTTTTCCTTGCTCTGTGGCAGACCCCAAACCCCCGCCGCGGGCACGACCCAGCACCCTTCCCGGCCAGGATCCCCACGAGCCTCCGTGAGCCGACCAGAGCATCGCCCTGCGGCGACCGTCACCATGGCCTGGTGCCTTGTGGGGTACCCTGCCAAATTCAAGGTTTCATCCCTCATCTTTAAAGCCTCATTTGAAATGTTGTCCAATGTAACTGATGACCCTCCTCACCCCTGTAATTCCCACTTCCCAGGAGAAGGGCGTCGCAGGAGCCACGGAGCTGCCAGCCTCACCTCCTGCCAGTGCGGACTGCAACGGCTCGGGCACCGACCCACAGATCTGAAGCTCACTACTAATCAAAGCCTAGAAGAAGAACATACCGTGTGTTTTGACAGTCGTGTCCTCCCCTCCTTTTTTAGTATAGTCTACTTTTAATTATGACACTTAAAAAAATAAATAAATCTATCCAAAACGCAAAACTTGTAAAAATTGTCGCAGGTCAGTATTCACTGCCCAGATGGTGACACGTACATATTTTATGTACACGCATCACAAACCTGTGAGCTAGGCAGCATACCTACCTGTCCAGCCACAGGAGCTCTAGACCAACAGATGCAGGCTTTTAAAAAAATCTTTAAAAATAGTATGAACCCCAGGAACTTTAATCAAACTTCTGCACGTGGATACATTTGAGAGAATTCAATGGAAAATATCTGTCGGCTGCTTCCAAGAAGCCTCCAGATGTTAACAAGACAAAAGCAGAAGCTGGCTGATGAAATGCAGTTACGTGGGAAAGTGGACAATGACTAACAAGCCATCAGCTCCGTAAAGTAATTTATAGAGCTCTAGTTTTATTCCTCTTAATTGATCACGTCTCCTTGTATTAAACACAATAAATGCACGAGTTGAACTGTGTTTGAATCCTCAGGCACCGGCTGGTAAATCCAGGAAAGGAACGCTGTAAAATGTGAGCTCACGCCCAGAAATGTGCACGGGTGTGAGTACTGACTGACGGAGACTGGGGTGCATTGGAGACTCCACAGTAAAAAACTAACTGCTTAAGGGGCTTTTTAACATACTCCTTCAACAATGAGCAAGCTTCTCCCTCTGTGTTAATGGAAGAAGCCACCCTCGTTTCATCACAACTCCTCTTCTCCCACCTCCAAGAGCAGAGCAGGCGCCCTGCCATTTCTTTAGCAACATTAAAAAGGAGGTTCAGAAGAGCTGCCAGGGAATTGTAACATCAACGTATCTGTTCCTGAAGAATGTTTTGATATTTAAAAATAAACTGGCCAGTCTGTAAGAGAAAATGCCTGTTTTGAAAACGCACGTTACCGTGTTTTGCTGTTCCCACTACCCAGGAATCCCGACACCACCACAGCTCACAACCCGGCAGCCCTGGGCAGCAGCAGAGGAACGGTTAAGGAGCTCATCGTGTTCCTGCGCCCCTATTTCTGGAGGGATGTAAAATGAAGTTAAACCGATGAAGCAAAAATAATCCATTTAATGCGTATGCTGGGTGATGCATTTATATGGGGTTTCTGTTGTTGTTACAGCGCTTCTGTTCATTCTTATGCTTTAGTGGTTCAGCTGCAATTTATCAGCCTGCAGTGGAAAATACCTGGCACCTACTTAAAATGCATGGAGCTAGCAATAAAATTAACCTTGTGGCAATTGTTTTCCCACATGTTTGATAGACCAATGTCAGCTCATCTGTTAGAAGGAAATAAAAAAGTCAAGCCTAAATGTACAAAAAATTATGATGGAAGCCTTAAATAAAGCAGGGGTAATGCAAGTTTATTGAGTCAAAAATCAATCAATCAATGAGCGAGTGGATTAGGAGCACCTCATAAGCCCCAAAGAAATAATTTGCCCAAACACTGGGATTTAACGGTAGAGGACCAAATTCCAACACTTTTAGGAAGTAAGTAATGAAAAATCAATTCAAAAGGAAAAACAGATCAAGAACCCTGGATTCTGACACGCCGACACATTTATTGCTGAATACCATTTCTTGGCTGACCCGAAAACTTCGGAAGGTGTTTATTTACTTTCAACACCTTCCAGAGATCAATATTTTTAATTTGGATCCGAGTTATTATTTTTCACATCACAGCATCGGGGAGCGGAGTAAAGTGGCTCATATTTTAGTGCTAAAAAGATCGATATGACAGTTTCACCTTCGCTGCAGCCGCCTGGGTGCACATCATAACACCCCGCAGGGGGGTGCAAGTGCCGCGGCGCGGGGAGCAGGTCATCACCCAGCCAGGGAGCCAGACAGCCCGTGATTTAGCTGGTCGTGAAGGGCCCGGTGCCCTCAGAAAACCAATCTTGTTCCTCTCACTTTATCAGGCCTGTCCTTTATCCCGGGTACGGAAGGGGGAGGGGGCAGGAGGGGAGAGAAGAGAAAGAGAGGGAGGGCAGGAGCAGCGTAAGAGACAATCGGTTTCATGAAGCGGATTACGTCCCTCACCGTAAATGCATCCGCTCGTTTTTACCTTCCTTGAACCAGGGCACAGCTGTAATCGATAATTAATTTTCCATAAATTTCAAAATGTTGTTCTGGAAGCTGAAAGGGGACGCGCGCACAGGGGAGAGCAGGAGGGAGGATCTCCTGCGGTAAGAGGCATCGCTCTTGGGCTCCGGTGCCTCTATCGATCGCCGCTGCTGGGGCTGGCGGAGGCAGGCAGGAGAATTATGGACCCAGCCAGCGGGCCGCGGCCCTGACATCTCTTTCATTGCAGCGGCTTAGGCTGTGCCGCCTCTCCCAGAGCCAAAGGAACCGGCACGTACCGTGCCCTGCACTGTCACAGCCAACTTCTCCCCGGTCTGAATTCAGCTGCCTCCTTCCCACTGCTATATACTGCATTTAAAGCACCTCTTACGTACAGTCAAAATTCCCTTTCTCGGTGGCATTCATCCTTCCAGGGCAAGGCGATCGAGAGGCTACACAAACACTAACACATCACCACAGAAAAAGGAAGACTCTTTTTAAACACTTAGAGGAGTATTAACTGCAGGTTTCACTGTACGTGAGTCAGCGACATGAGGTCAGGGACGGGACGTATGCACACAAGGACGCGGTCCGGGGGACTCAAGCTTACCTAGGCACGTGAGCACTGCACAGTAACTGCTTCAGGCAGACTATGCTGTCAATATGGACTGAATATTCTCATCATCAAGGAACTGCAACTCAAAAACAAGGACTAACTGCACACCTCTGAGTGATTTCTGAACAAAACATTTATGCCTATCCCCAGGAAGTCATCGGTGATACCACAACATAGGTGTTACTTGCCATTTAGTGCAGTAATCGGTTCCTTTAAAAGGACAGCTCATGTGAAACTAGGTGGACACCAATTGGGAAAAGTATCTACAAGTAAGAACCATTTATGGGGAAATCTCACACTTTCTTCTTAATGTGTCCTAGAAAACAAGAAGCAGAGACAAGGAGGAAATGTGACTCTCTGCATGGGCTGCTCACAGTAACACGTTCTTTTCTTAGCGTGATTAATAGCTCATGCTCTTTAAAAAATTGCCTTCATGAAGTCCTATGCTTAAATGATAGTCATCCTCCTGGGGTGTGCTCCAGAATACTAACTCAAAGGTAAATGCAGGACTATTTCTCCAAATTATGTATCAGAGCTAAAGGTCATATTAAAGGAGCAGCACTGTGTAATGGCATTAACTGAAAGCCAGGCAGCTCCTGGCTGACTGACAGCAGCACTGCAAAGTCAGGATAAGGAGACTGCCTCGGGCTCACGGGGACACGCACAGCCCTCGAGCACAGTCTTCCTGACACGCCTCTTCTGTACTAAGATGGACATGCCTGCTGTTAAAGTCAGTCCTGAAGGATAGCAGTGGAGAATCGCAGCCCACTAACAAACGATCCAAGCGTACGGACGGTCATCTGTGTTTCTGGGATGCTGTTTAGAAGGAACAGTTCTTGGATTTCACTGCAAAGCACCCTATTTCCCAATTAAATCTCTGCAACTAAAACATTCTTCGTTTGTTGATCTCTGCCAAGCAGAAACCAAAGCACCAATTACATAAAACACCAGCTTTGGATCCAGGTCAAGGAAAGAAATTGTTAACTCTTACATTAGCATTAGGAGAGCAAACACTTTAAGAGCTGGCTGAGACTCGCCCAAGGATCCTGGCGCTCTCACGGGCTATCTGGAAAGTCTGGCAGAAGGACTGCAGAGAACAAGTTCATGAGCTGAAACCTCTCCCCTGGGAGAAGGCTAAAGACTGAGGACAGGTCCAAGGCCCTTTGGAAACCACTGATCGCTCTGGATATGCTTTGAGGGAGACACACGCCTTGGACAGCGCTCTCCCGACCTCCCCACTCCATCATCCTTGCGAGGGAACATCACCTTTCTCACTCAGCCAGTGTAAAGATGCACCATTTTACTGGCCTATGAGTAAGGTGTCACTGTAGAATGAAAATGTCTTAACACCCACTGCAATCTCTGAAGAAGTTTTATAGACACTTTGCAGTGATATTTTGTTGGCTCACGGTTAAAGGCAATAAAATTAAGCAGACCTCTAGTGCGCTAGAAACCATAAAGAACACCTGCCAAGTGACACCGTCTCCAAATCCACAGCCTGGTTCAGGATCTGCTCAGATTCATGGTTTGGCGCTGTCAGGTAGGCTGTCAGCATTTCAAGGTGCGGAAGGCACTGAAATGCAGCTCTAAACTTCCAAGCCTAGTAAGCCTACAAGAGCTAAGGGACTGGGACTCACTCAGGACTGAAGCCATGCAGAGCCCTGGGATACAGCTTAGCGTCTTCTGTACTCGAACCGCCCTGTGGATCCCTCCCTGCCACCTCTGCGTGGTTTTGTTTAAGTGATGGAGAACTCTCAGCTACGGATTTCTCGCTAGAAGCCTGAACGACTTCCGCGCCAACCCGGCCCCCCTTCGCTGTGGAGACTGCTGTGCAACACGTGCTCGTCTGCTGGCTGAGGCTCCCCTTCATTTTCTAGAAATGGCCTGAAGTGGGCAGAGGTCCTCCCAGGTGAGGAGGACAGCCTCCGCAGGAACCAAATCACAGGCGACAATTCTCACCGTCTGCTGATTTCTGAGGATTACACAGAGCATAGTCTTGGTCCTCCTAGAGGTTCAAGCGTGTTGTGACTTCCTAAGACTACAGCCAACCATGGATAACATCTTTCCCAGACATTCAATCAACAGGATACCCAACCAAGTTGTGTTACAAGAAGCCAACGAGTGCATCAGGCAATAAACAGAAATGGCAGTTTCTCAGACTTGGAAGATCCCTGGTAAGCAATGAAGAGGAGACATACCTATCCAACTGAAGAATTATTGCGAAGCTCTGACCTAATGGACATCACAGGCATGGCATAAGACATCTTGAGTGGATAACTGTTCTCAAAGCTGCTTGAAACAGTTGCTGTTTCTCCTGTTTTAACACCTCTCTTGCCTTCATTTCTCGTCAGAGTTTGAATATTTAGCATATATTTTATTTACTCCATGACAACACGTACCCAGTATTAGATACAGCTACATGTCCTTTTGCAAACCTCCAAATACTCTTCTCATATAGCACTTTGTTGAGTGTGGATGACTGTGACAGCCCTGTGCTCTCTTGATTTCATAAACTGCACAGAACTAAGTCTATAAACATAATGTAAGCGTACGTACAATTGCAGCAAGGACAAAAGATTTACTCAGGTCCTGCTGAAATCACGTCCACATCATCACGTGCACTTGGAGTCTATAACGATCTGGAGTCTACAAGAGATACAAGTCTCTGGTGGGGAGCACCTTCACACCTGCACCCAGGCTCCTGCTGCCCTGAAGGAAGATCCCATGTCTTTGCATATATATGTACATAATTTAAGTACTTTGTAGGATTTAAAAAGGGGGAGGAATGTTAATATGAGTGAATTTTAAATATGCAATGAAGGGCAATAAATCTGAGCGCAGAAGCAACGATCAGCACCACGTTACGGATGATGGAAATAAGGCAGAGCTTGAGCGACCTGCTGAACGTGGCAGAGGCGAGGGGGTCCCGGGGAGGCGGCGGCGCTCAGCACCGGTGCCTGTCCCCTCGCTGCCCTGCCCCTGCTCGGGGAGGGACCTGCTCTGCCACAGCCACCTCTGCTGGGAGCAGCTGGCTGGAGGAGGAGGGCGGAGATGTGGCTTTTAGCTCAGACTTTTCCCACTCTTCAGCCCACTGAAGTTACTATGTTTTTTTTGTCACTCAAAAAATCATTTCAATATACAGAAGAATAATCCTTGTCTACATGGACAAATTACTACTCAAAATTAATTTACAGCAAAGGAGCTGTTCTGCTCTCAATCCTTCCATGGAAAATAACAGCCTCCAGATTAATATTTTCCATCCCTTCCTTCCCCATACACCTTTGAGGCACCTGACACACACACAGTATTCTCCCACTACTGTCAAACATAAGTAGAGGTACCACCAAAGAGCAGTCCTTGCTCCTCTAAGAGGCGAGTCTAGGGAAAATAAATACCTTGGGTAATGCCTAAAGTAAGTGCAACAGATCTAGATCTAATTAAGCAGTTAGTGTAAGAGTTCAAGTGCAAAGATTTACACTCTGTTCTTATGGAAGCAAGTGCAGGGCAGCTTGTGTACTGTAAATTCACTTGCACTTATGGATAAGCAACGTTAATTCCAGTTTTAAAGCCATTAGCACTTCAGTAATATTTCAGTTTTGGGGTAGCCAACTGCAAATATCGTAAGGCAACACCTGAAAGAGAGGTACATAACTCCCTCCCCCCCCATCTTGGCCTGTATGTCTATATTATATGAAATTTTTCTGCTGGTTTTGGAGGAAACATCATTTTTCAATTCTAAAAGTATAATTACAATATGAGAAATATCCAGAATACCATCATACCTTTCAAAAGTTACTCAGTGCTTTATTTTCATCATGCCTCAAACCTTCCCTGCCACGCACATAAAAGTCCATCAGTGTATTATCTGTTTTCATGCACCATATTAACCAGGGGATTAGACTGGAGCTTGCTTTGAAAAGTGGTGTGTCAAAAGAAGACATTCGTATAATCTGATAGCGCTTGGATCCGTGCACGTGTATCTCAGGGGGATTTGGGCGTGCTGAATCCATCCAGCACCCACACTAAAACCAAACCCAACCTCCAGGCAGGGTGTGCTTGAGAGGTAAAAGGTTAGGATGCACCGAGGTGGTTTGTCTCGTTTGTAAGGGACACATTATCTCTATCAGGATCCAAAGCTGGTGCAGTTGGCTCCTGCCGTGACAGCGAGTGGGTTTCAAATCCCTACCTGGGAACCGGGTATCAAGCAGGCAGAAGCTTTAACGTGATCTAACATCACAGCAGCTGTTATTTAAAAGACAGTTTGCTAAGAGAGGTCTGTAAGTAATGGCAGTATCTAAATGTCGGATTTATACCTGCAGCTGCTTTCACAACGGAATGGGTCAATACAGAAATACTCTATCTTTTTTGCAGACCTCTTCAGGAACACAAGGCAGTTTAGGGTGCAGCCTTTTGAGCCTGAGATTAATAAGCCATTATTATAATTAGCTGAGATAGACACAAATTCTTGCAAAAACATGGGGGTTTTGTTTGGTTTGGGTTTGTGTATGGGTGTTTTTTTTGGTTTTTTTGTTCTTTTTTTTGGTGTGGTTTTTTTTATCCATTAAATTTGTCATTTAGCTTGTCTTCTCCCACCCTCAAGGTCCACGTATTTCCTGATCATTAGTACTATGTTTCTGACATTCTTATACGTTACCCACCCATTAACATTTCCTTTCCTTATACCATTTCTTCCTCTGTGGTCTAAACCCTCTAACTGCCCTAATATAAGGGATCACAATACAAAGAGCACCCAGACTCTCGCCCCCATTCCTGGGCAGCCCCGTTTCCCATAACTTCCAGGACTGTGAGCCGTACCTGCGAGCACTTGCTGTTTCAGCCTGCTCCGAGGGGCACAGCCTAGTTTACTACCAGTACGCGGGAGTACCCGCACATCTATCAAAGAGGAGGCTTAACAGTGTACAACAGATTTACACCTTCCACCACCTTTATATTGCCCGATGTTCCCTCCTGGACATTCCGATGCGCTCCCTCATCAGTGATCCAAACACAACGCTTTACTCTCTTATTGCCCTTGTTACTCAGAAGAAACAACCTGTTTTCTGCCTTCTCCAACCCCATCACAGGTGCACGCTGCCCGATCAGCAACCCCACCGCTGCTCTTACCCCCTTCCCTGCCCCGGTTTGTTGCCTCCACGCTGCACCCCAGGTCCACAGCCTGAAAATTGTGGTCACAAAACACTCTGACAGATCTTGAACCTTCAGGGGTCACAGTGCAGCATCCTACCCCGAGTCGGCAGCACCTCCCGCTTCCGTACGGGACAGAAACCGCCACGGCCCGAGGACTGCGACACGGCTTGCTCCGCTTTGCAGAGCCCTGTGTAGACACAGAGGCTGCACCACCCTCCCAAGTCCCATCTCCGCCATCGTACTTCGCTTCTCACCCAAACCCCTACCCAGGCAACCTGCGCTCTTGGACCATTTTTCTAAATACACGACGGTCACAAGTGTGCTTTGATAAACATGAGTTAAATGGCACAAAGAGAGAATCGCTTTAGGTTTTGTTTCTTTTTGTTTCTTGGTTTGTTTTTTTTTTTTAATCACCTCCTTGTGCACAACTTTCATCGACTGATGAAGCCGGGACGCCAATTACTATTTACAGCACAATTTTTTCTATGCTTATTATGAAGCAGGTATAAAAGAGACGCCTTCTAGTTTAGGGAAAGAGACACAACACACGTCTCGTCACCCTGGTACCGTAACGACTTTAGCAAAGGAAGAACCGCATCCTCGTGAGCAGACGGGAGCCTTTTCCAAAGCGTTAGGATAAACGCTTCCCCGCTAACCCTGAGAGGTGGAAAAGGCCCAACCTGAGCAGCCAAACAGAAGAGCACAGAAGCCTGCCTGCTGCACAGGCACTTCTAAACACCGCGTGCCAACCTGCTCTGCCCCCCAGCCCAGAGCTCTGGGCCCAGCCTCAGCTCCCACCGGGAAGGGAATCCTGAACAGCGCTGCAGGGAACGGCTCTGCAAAGGACCTGTGGGTCATCTGGGAGCGATGCCAGGCGGTTCCACAATGAACGTTCAGGGTTATTCCAGCCCATTCAGAAATCAGATTTTACTTTTTTTCCCCCCCCAATGAAATCTGTTTGCCTGGAAAAGGCGGGATAAAATGAAACCAGCCCAAAACTCCGTTACACTTCAGTGCTGCACCACCAAAGGAAGGGGACTGATAATGATACATCCCTTCCCAACCTGGACTTCTACTGCCCGCCTCTGGAGACCTAGTATTTATCCCATCTATTCAAAAAAACAAAAGTTTTAGATCTAAATAACTTTTGCTATACGTTTATTTATGTTAATAAATTACCATGAAGTTAACAATCTATGTTCAGGATAAAGGACGGAATTGAGACCACAAAGATGTTCCTACACAGCGAGCCCCTTAGAAACCAGCAATATCTGAAGTTGTTTGGACAGGAGCAGCAGACTCTTAGCCAGACTTCATGGGCAAAAATCACTAGATTTGTCAAAATGACTAAACCCCACGTTTCCATCTTTCTCTCTTTTGTTTTATATGCTTTGCATGTCAGACAAATTATCAGAAAAATACTCCTTGTGTGACATTTCATTGCTTAATGCTTTACTGGTGCAGTAAAACAAGACAACTGCTGAAATTATAGGAAAATAAATTTGTAATTTCTTCCTCATTTAGCCATTTTTGAAGCTCGTGTATAGGAAAGTCATTACTGTTATGTCCTCCTATCGATGTTCCAAGCCTTTCAGGGGATAACTAATGCTTTTTCTATACTCCTCCATGTGGCCAGTTAAATTAGACACATTATTTCTGTGCTGTTGGAGAACACTGATCAATAGACACTTGGAAAGCCCTCTAAAACTAAGTGGAAACACTTCCTCAGTGTCAAAGGGTTCTAGTTTGGGTTTGCACACTGCAGACACTGTGAAATTTAACAGAGTAGTGAGAAGGGGACGCTGCTACCGCTCTGCCAGCACCGGGCCTCTGTGAACCGGCTCTTCTCCCGGGGCGTCGCTCCGCTGCCCAGACCCCGCATGATATTCACAGAAAGGCAGTGAGCACACTCAAGAATTGCTTTCTTTTCGGCTATGAATACTGCATTATACCCTTATTTCAAGCACTAATAAACCCATTAGCTTATATCAGTAAATAGCATACGTATTATTTTTCTACAGAGTCACGCTGCTCTTATTTAAGAATTAATTCAATGCCGCAGACAAACACATTAGCAGGACCCTCAAACAGCCTTTCACAATTTCTTAAGCAATTATTTCCACATTTTCCAATCTCACATCTCTTCTTGAAAGTCAGAGCTGTTCCAAATCAAACATTTTGTCTGCACAAACAAAATTCCTCACACACATTACTTGAAAAGAGCCGTTAATGAAATCAGGCTATGCCAGAGCTGTGTATAAGCGGTCCTGCCCTTAGCCCTGCCGCATATAAACGCAAACAAGATACCTGATTGCCCCATACGTTCATCATTTTATTTCTTTTTTTTTTTTCTGTAGAAAGACAAAACCTGGCAACCACGCCCCCAGATTTCTACAGGGGACCCACGTGGGGCTTTGCAGACTCCAAATGAAAGCAACGACTACACTGTTTGTGCCGGATCTTCAGTTATTGCAGTGGATAATACAGTTCTTCGTTACTGTTATTCCCGTTCCATTAAATATTCAACACCTTCCTGCGCACTCAGCACTCAGAAAGGTTTTCTTCCTTTCACCCCGAGAAGATTTGCTGTGCTCTTGGACGTCAAAGAAACTTTACTAAAATAAAACAAAAAGAAAGGCCTAAAAATGGGACTTTTATTCCATGCGCAAGAAGTGAAAGTCTCTCTTAGCCGCATCTTCCCTCAAAGTTCTTTACTAATTTGCACGCAACTAATTTATGGATCAAACTGAAATATATTAACTCTTCACGACAGGATTGAGAAGAATAACTTGTAAGTATTATGTCCTACAAAAAAAAAGGAAAAAAGCTAAATAAAACTTGAGAACTGTCACGCAAAACTGTCCTCTCCTTCACCAAAAAAAAAGAGCTCGTTTTAGCCTCACTTTTCCAACAGCAATTAGAAAAGTTGTTTTTTTTTCTTAATTTTTAAAAGCTTCTAAATAGTTGATTTCTCCTTGTGTTCAGACACTATAGTCTATAATTTATTTTCAAATATTTCAGCTGATTTTTAGATCTATGGGTTTCTACGAAAACAAGTTATAATTATTCTTTACAAATAATGCCACATTTTTTTCTAAATATGTAGTGTCTGTTGCATGACTGCGGTATGAAATTCTAAATGTAAAATCCAGAGCCCACAGAAAATGCAATTCCATACCAACTGTAAATCCATAGCTAACACAAGCAGTACAATGATTCTATGTATAAAGAAGCTGCAGTATCACCAATTTCCTCAGCACCAGCATGCTTGTAAACAAGAAATTGACCCAAGGCTGCGTTATTGGGCTACTGATCTGTGACATTTCTCACTGCTTTGTACTTGTGCCTCTTCCCGTTACACAGAAGTGTCAGAAAACAGGTGGCAGGTAAGCCATGGAATGCCTCGTACAAGAACAACTCTAGAGACATCTCACAGACTGATTTAAAAAATGCACAGAAAAAAAGACCAGTCAAAAACAGATGAAGGTACCGCTGTGGCAACGCCCTCCAGATCCCATTTCCCACCCAGAACAGGTCGGAAGCAACAGCCAACTTAGTCCCCAAAGAAATTCCGTGGGAGATTTCAGTCCAGGTGGCTGTAAATACATGTCCATGCCACACAATGACAACACTCATACAACCATTTTTCTCATGACTCTGGCAGAAGCAGCAGCACTAACTTCTACGCTCACCAGCTCCCTTCATGAACGCGTTTTCTCCAATTAAACAAAGACAAAAGCTAATGGAGAGGTAAAACTTTGTGATGAACCCCCAAAACCCAGGAGGCTGTAACGGCAAGAGATGCTGCACCACGATGAGCCAGTTGAGGCAGGAGGCTGCTGGAAAGCGTGTCCCAGCGCGGCGGTGCCGGGCCCTCGGCCGAGCCCACGCCAGACCCCACGGCCACCACGGGCTGCCTCCGGCTCGGCAGTGCTTCTGCGGAGCTCAAACCCTCCTTTGACAGTTCACTTTCTGCCACACACAGCTCACCTGAAGGCACTTCTGTGCATGGCTACAGATTTGCTTCTGGTGTTTTAGGGGCGTTTATAGGAAAGACTAACATTTCTCAAATGGTTCTATTCCTTTTGTTCTCTCCTAGGAAGCGGAATTAGCAGAAAGTACAAGATAAATACGTATCCGAGTACGAAGCACCAGCACAGAACCGAGTGCCCTGCGCCACAGCGTCCCTCGGAGGCTCCCGGGGCAGCGTGTGCCTCGTGTTTCATGGGAGAGCCTCCCCAGGCGTCCTCTCGCAGCCCACCAGCATCACCCACAGTCCTCTGTGCCTGAGTACTGAGAAAACAGCCCAAGGAACTTCCATAATAATATTTGTTCAGAAAGTTCTTACTTATTTAAAGAATTTTATACTAACTGATTTCTTATAAGAGAAAAAAAGTGAGGCAGAGGGAAACGTTTGATGAGAAGTGATGTGTGGAGGCTGGTGATGACAAATACTTGTAGGTTTTTCGTACGTGCTTCCTAGAAAGGAGTCTGTGGACTTTTCCTTGTTCCAGAAGACCGTTCCCTGGATGAACCTCATAGCAGTTAGCTTCAGGAGAGAGCCTACACAGCCGAGTGACACCCCTCGGTCCTCCCGCGGCACAACCCTCCCCTGCAGAGCAGCCCTGGCCCCGCACACCCCTCCAGGGACGGCACCTCTAGACGCTGCATCTGCTCCTCTCACCCACCCCGTGCTGCGGGCACCCACTGCTGTGTAACAAACACTGCGGGGGGCAAGCTCAGCTGTTAGGAAGCCTGAAATAAGGACCTGCTGAAGGACCGGGGCAGGAGTCGCTGGGAAGCCGCGACAGGATGAGATCTCTAGAGCTGGCCGTGGGGAGGAGCGCCCTGGCCCTGTAACCCCCTGCACCACTCTAGAGAGCGAGGAGGGCTCTCGAGTCCCACGGACCCCCCTACGACAGCTGTGCCAGCAGAGGGAAAATAAGAGCTGTTGGGCTGTCAGCACACCAACACGACGGCGTGGATTCAGTACCAGGGAGGTGTTGCTTCATTATGATGCTACAGCTCAAGACTAGCAATGAAGTCCTACTTCTCTAGTTTGGCATATTTATCAATATAAAAAACAAACTCAAGTACAAAATAAAATTCCATAGAAAGGAGAGAAGGGGAAAAAGGAGGTGAAGAGAGGCTCATGTAATGAGCAGAAGGAAATTCAAACAGACACTAGAGTAAAGGACAAGCCTAGCAAACAACCCAAGATCTCCTGCTCAGCAGAGGCCCCGCTGACACACAGCTACACATTTCAGACTGTTATCAACACCCCAGCGGCACCAGAGCTCCTTCTCTTGGCCTCCCAGGACTCGGAGAGCTGCACCGAGAAGGACATACCCGGGGTGTATCGAAGTGGGCACCCACCATCCTCCGGCCGTGCGTGTCCAGCCCAGCGCGGGGGTCCCGCAGCCTCCTCCAGCGCCCGCCCAGGCTCGGGGCCAGGCAGCCCCAGCCCCGAGCCTGGAGCTTCAGCTCCACCTCCTGGGGGAAACCTGCCTTCTGCGAACTGAGAGTGCCTTAAAATTGTTAACGGAGAACTCATCAGGCATGTGAATCCCCCCAATATTCAATTCAATTAGGTCTCTCTTCCTAAATCATCCTTTTGATTTAACAAAACCCCAAACTGCCACAGCTAATAAGCTCGGAAGAATCAGTGTACACCATCCATTTCTGGGAACAGGCCGATATTTTCTAAGACCCATTAATAACTATGACAGGATTTATGTACAAGATAAATTCAATTCAATTTCCTTTTTCAATTAATGGCCAATTATTCGAACTCAGCTCAACCAAAAATATTACTCAAATATCATTAATCTAACAAAAATTAACTTTACTATTCTCTCAGTAATGAGCAGATATAATTTCAAGGTAAAATAACACACTGGAATAAGATGTTGTCTGCCTGTGTTTTTAGGACCACCGCTCACCACTGGAGCCCTCCCAGTCACGCTAGCTCAGGTTATGATTATTCAGGATAACGACTTGAGCAAAGGTCTCTCCTAGATCCTGCTGTAGGCCACCCAATGCTTTATCCAGCTTAGTTTAAGAGCCATTTTGCATCTAAAAAACTACTGGTACAGAGCGCATGGAGTCAAGGAGAAAATCAAGAAAGAAAAAAGCATAACCATTTCCTACACATCACGGCAGTGCACATACTCTGTTACCTAGTCCAAGAGAAAATGTGTTACTGCAGAATTTGACCATTTCACCTTCTTTTTGTAGTGCTTATCCTCACGTCACTGCTCCCACCAGTGTAACCACCCCGCACGGAGCCAGCCCCGGGCGCTGCACAGCCCCAGACCCCCGCTGCGCCCCTGCAGCGCCCGCTCCTGCCCTGTGTTTTTCACTGCAATTGAGGATTCTGCTTATTTTTTTAAAAGAAATCTATACTGAGAAGTAAAGCAACTACCCTGCTGTGCAGGTGCTTCCACACATCAGCTAAGAGCTGTAACAACCACACGACTTACATGTCCCCTAAAAACTCGGGGCATGAGCTGGTGACGTTTGCTCTCAGAGGTCTGGTTTGCCAGGAGTCCTCAGGATTTCACTTACTGCAATAAAGATTTTCTCTCGACCTACTGAAACCACATGTTCAACACAGCAAGTACGTTTTAAGCTATGCAGGGGTTTCTTGTGCCTTCTTTTAACCATAAAAAAAAAAAAGAAAAAGAAAAAAGCATTTTCTAAGCACTATAAAACCTTAATAGAATATTCCAGAAATCAATAAATACAGGGCACCAAACAAAACCAGCTTTGATGTAATTACAATAAAAAATGTCATTGATTATACTGACATGTTTGCATTTAAAAATAACTATGGATTTGATGAAAATATCAACTTATTTCTGGCTGCTATTCAGTTTCAGTATGAATGCTCTTATTCCAGAATAAAACCACCTTATTCACAACTGACCTAGGCTATTTGAGAAGCAGTCACAGGTAAAAGTTCATCAAACCCAACTATTTTTGAGTAACTCTTCACACAGAAAAGCATCAAGATTTGCAATTTACCCCTTACATGAAATATACCAAATTCAGTAAAATTAACAGAGGATGTAAATGCTGGGACATTGGGAAAAATCGATACAACTGCAAAGACCTGCTTTATAATGGGTGAAGTCCACTGGGTATGCTCACAAGTGCATAAAACAATTGTACTGAATTTCACAGCTCCTCAGACTGTTACCTATTTTAGCCGTCTCACACCCGTCTTCTCTCTTCACTAATTATACATTCTCTAACAGAAGCTAAGATCTACCTTCTAGATTACATTTTTCATGACCAAAAAAGCATCACGGTATTAAACAGAGATTTACAGGAGGCTGGATTTTAAAAAGCACTGTCAGCCTATTTGGCTACCTGAAAATTTCTGGCCAGCACACGAGCCAGTCTGCCCACGCTAGTTTGCTGTCCGTGCTTCCAGTCATCACTGGAGCAGCATCAGAGCCGCCCGCGTGGTTAATCTGAAGCTTCTGGGAAGCCATCGTCACGCTGGCGAAGGCTGTCACCCACAGACCTCATTCATAACTGCTGCGAGCTCTTAGCTCCGACGCTGCCACCTTCCCAGAGCTGACAAGCGTTAGCTCTAACGCAGCACCTTCTGCCAAGAGATTAATCTTCAGGTCACTTTTAGATTTTACAAAACTGTGCATCTCTGAAGTGTGACATGAACCACTTCATCCATGTGCGTGGGCGCGCTGCCCCGCGCTCCCCACGAAACCTCTGCTGCAAGGGCTCCTAACACTTGCCTCAATTAAAGCCTCAGGTCAAGAGTCGCTGCCAAAATCTGCCTCTCCCTCCAGCCCTTCCCTTAGGGACTGCGAGGTGACCGCCCCGCCGGGAGCAGAGACCTGCCGTGAGCTGTCACAGGGCCAGTTCATCGAGCACCTTCCCAGGCTCCACCCTCGCTCCTCATCCCTAGGCTGGGGGTTATGTTGGGTGCGTCAGTAAGTTTGGAGTGGAACAAACTCCTGCACAGCTTCATCCTATCGCCTACGGCAAAACAAAACCCACCAACTGAACCACAGTTTTCTCCCTCGTCATGACACCTCCCCCTCTCTCCCCACAAACCCCAAACCTAAAACCTGTCTGTTTTACACCAGATTTGGTACACATGACCGTAAATGACAAATGCCTGGTATTAAACTTTATTTGTGTCTGGGATGATGCAAAATGAACCGTTTTGATCCTTAAAACATCATGAATTATTAGAGTTTTTAAAACCAAATCACTCCACGAGAGATGCCTCGTTATCCCATTGTTTTTTTATTTCACAACACTCATGTAAAACATGCACCCTAGGCTGCCTCGAACTGGAATCACGCTGAAGGGACAGGCTACTGAAAACGCCTTCTCAGATCCCCCTGTCAGCCCTAACACAGCCAAGCTGAGTAACTACGGGCAGCAAAACCTGACTGAGCTGTGCAGGAGCCAAGCCAAGGAAAGCCCTACAGAAGTGATGCCAAAACTGCTAGAAAGGGGGAAACAAAAGCAGCAGGGGTAAAGGTTAGCCACACTGCAACTACTTGGGCTTCTCCATTTCTGAAGAAAATAGTATTATACAACAATATAGTGATAAATGTTTATATTTCAAAGACAGAGAGATAATAATATAATAACTACAAGGCTACCATCTGCTGCCAATTCTGTGCCTTAGAAGGGATGGAAAAAAGCCCACAGAAGTGAAAAATCTTTGCAATCAAACAGAACTAATGAGGAAACAGGGAGACACGTAACATCGTGCGAGCCAAACCACACTGGAGATAAGACTAAAACTTTACCCTAAATGGACACACCGCAGTGGTGAAACCCCCGTTCGGATGGTCACCCAGCGCGTAAGTTACGTGCACACAAAAACTGAACAGAGGAGCTGGAGAACTGCCAGTTTGTGTCACGTGTGTAAAAAAAGGTTTATATGAATCGTTGGTTCACGGCAGTGGTCTCAGGAGCTATGTACAAGGACTGCTGGCATTAAGTGCCAAAGAGCAGACCATCAGGAGGCAAAAGGTTAAGAGGCTTTATACGAAGGGGCACCCTCTCTCCTTCCCAGGTTTTCTGCTTTGGTTCCAAGCCACTACTACTGAAAGCCTAATGAGGAAGGTATAAAATATTCCCCTAGCACACAGCATTTTCTCCCGATGATAGTAATACAAAGCATAATTAACTCATCGCTCATCTTTTGTCTTTTCCCCTTTTCCACACTGAACTGATTCAGATCTAAAAGGTTCTCACGGGTCGGAAAGAATGACAGACAAAGCCATCATTCCGTGATTCACCTCCGCCTTTTCATTGTGCTTTTAAAGATTCTGACGCAAGAACTGGATGCCAGAAAACGCACGCTGCCTTCGCCACGTCTGTACACAGAGACAAGATCACCATCTTTCTCACACTCCTCCTCCACTAGCCACGCTGCTGTCCTGGGAGAAGGAAGATGTCACCGATTCACCTCTAGAGCACTGTTCTTTCTTGTAGAGCCCAGCAGTAATCACCTAAACCATCAGCCCTGCTCACACACTGTGCGGTCACGGCAACGACCACACAACCACTTCTGCTCTGCACCAAAGGCGACTCCGCACACATGCTTCTACATTCACCTAACCATCACCCACGTACTAGTGGGAAGCTGTGCTCTGGCTCTTCTCACGACCCCACGGGCGAGCGAGCCTGTGAATCAGCTCTGGAGATTCGTAACCCAAGTCTTGAGCGCTTGCCAAGCCCTGTCGCCAGCTAATCACGCTCCAGAGCTGGCACCGCCTCAGACTCTGAGGCAGCAATGCCTTTTCTTGAATGGAAGGTAATTCTGACCCGTCAAGGTTAGAGGAAAACACCCCTTAGACATCATTTTAAACAAAAGACTTCCTGTGCATTCCAACATTCTACTCATTTTTAAAGGGATGCGCTTCTGCAAAGTCAGCATTTGCAGGTCCTACAAAGTAAACGCTCTTAGTAAAGATGTAACGCTCGTCATGATGGAAACAGCTCACACCCACACACCAACCAAAAAACCCCAAACAGTTTAATAGAAGAAATTCACCAACTGTTGAACTAAACTTGCGAAATAAAGAAGTTTACCGTAAAATGTTCCTGTGATTTATAGTTCTCATCCAGGTAAACTCGAGCTCTGTTGTAGTCTTTCATCGCATCACTTGATAACAATTCTCTAAAAGAGAAAGAGGAGATTGTGAATATAAAGGGATATGCAAAGCTGTGATGCACTGCAACGTCCCCAACATCACCCAAAGGAACTACAGGCCTTCACCTCACTTTGGGGTGAGCTTCAGGGATGAACGTTCCCCGTGGTACAGCCGTCCGCCCACAAGCTTTGGAGCTGACCACAGCAGCTGCTTGTTCAACACGAATCATGGAATTCCTCAGTGCCATCTGGGCACAGCTGTGAAGGGCTCAAGACCGAAGACCACAAAATTCCATTAAATTGGGCAATTTGTGCTGAAGGCCTCGTGGTCTCGGCTTCAGAGCTTCACTCTGCTGAGCCCTGCGAGGCTGCTGGCAGGCGCTGCCAGGCCCGCAGGGTGAGCACAGCTTCTGGCCGTGGTGGAGGCCGGGGGCTCTGACAGCAGCAGCTCCAGGAGCTCTCGGGGCGGCTGCTGAGAAACCGGGCGCGTCTGGAGGGGGTGAGGGAGGATGAAGGTCACAGTCCTTCGGTGTCCGGAGGAATTCTGGAGCAGCGAAGCGACCCCCGCACGGCTGTCTCCCGAAGGACAGGCCCGCCCTGCCCTGACCCCCGCGGGCCGGAGCTGCCCTCCCCCGCGCACCGGAGGGGCCGGGCACAGGCCCGGCGCCCCCGGCCCCGCGCTCGCTGCGGAGGAGCCGCGGGCGCGGCGCCTCCGGCCGCCAGCAGGGGGCGCTGCCGCACCGCCGCGGGGCGGGGCCCGGGCCCGGCGGGGCGGGGCGGTGCCGTGACGGGCCGCGGGGAGGGCGGGCCGGGCCGGGCCGTGCCGGCACCGGGGGACGGCGGGGGAACGGGCGGCAGCTCCGCTCGCCCAGCCGTGATCCGCAGCAGCCGCTGCTCGGCCGGGCGTTCCACGGAACCGGGAGCCAGAGCTCCCGCCGGGGCCGCAGCGCCAGCAGCTGCCGCAGACGCCCCCTCCCCGCCCCGCGGCCCCTCCGCGCCCACCCCCCAAGAACCGCGCTCCTCCCTCCCCCAGCCTGCCCGTCGATGTGCCGGCGGCTCGGGGGATCCCTCCGGACCGAACCCTCCGGTCACACCCTCAGCTTCCCCCCCCCGACCGACAGCGTCAGTCCCCGTGGGTCAGCCGTGCTCCACCGGCACCGTGCACCCCTGTCCAACGCCACCGTACACCTCTGTCCAACGCCACCAGCGCCCCAGTGTCCCCAGCTACCATTAATATTTCGAAGCTTATATACTCTACACATCTAATGACTTGTGCTTGGAATTATATACCACGTTATATACTATAACCTTCCAGTTACTTACTTAACAAACTTGTCCACATGCGACATGGAAGCTTCATAGTTTTTTCCTCCAAACTCTTGACAGTGTAAAGCCATGAAGTGGGGCTTGTGTGCATGTACAACCTGAAACAAACGGACAAATATTAACCAAGTTGTATCCACAACTGTTACCATACAACACAAACGACACAAATCCAGGTGTGTTGTTTCTGGAGGGAGGACTGTCAGCTCGTCTGAGAAGTAACTGGTAGGACAGTAATAAGCAATCAGGGGAGCATCATTTGTTATGAACATAAAAGACTCATCATACACAATAATTACCTCAAATATTTTCTTTAACTACTAATTAGTTCCTAGGCATTTAAAGTAAATATATACCCTCTTCCAACTCACCTCAAAGAGGACCTAACACCATTAAGATGATCAAAACGTCTCCTTGTCTGGGAGTTGGAAAAGTTCAAACACCTGAATTAATTTGTTAAGTGTTTTTTTTTCCACTTTTACAAAATATCTCAAATTAGCTCATGACAGAATACTGATTAGCTGTCACATTTGGTATTTTTATCTATAGGGTATCTTATTTACAGCAGTATTTAAATAACAGACACTATGGTATATATACACATGTATCTACTACAGGAGGCACTTAAATCCACCGTGCTACTTCACATGTTAGTCTTGTATAATGCAAGTATCTTATATACTAAATAGTCAGCACTAGGATGCAATTATCACACTAAAAAACCTACAACGTATGTTTTTTTTGGTCACACACCAAATCAGACATGCAGTATTTATACATTTGCTGCTGCATTCAACAAACATTCACTGTTATTTTGTCCTAACAAATTTTCTCTGCCTTAATTATACTCAGCATTGCAAACAACGCATCTAAAAATGTCTGTGTTGATACTCAGTCTCTACAACCTGTAGTTCACCTCTTACCATCTTGTGAGTTAATGGACACCAGCTACAGAACGATTTCAATTTTTTAAGAGGGTAACAGTCTGAAATAATCGAGCATGTTCTGGTGCAAACGTCCAGGGTGAACCCCCCGTTAGGGATCTGACGTAGGATTCACTGTTAGTTGTGACTCGGTGGCACTGGGCGGCCGCAGCCAGCACAAAGGCCGCGTTGTCCGCGCGGCCCTTCAGAAGAACGGCCTGCTTTCCATGAGCTGCTTCCACCAGAGTAACAAACCAACCCCCCTCTCTGCAGGCTCTGGCATGGGCAGGTTCGGGGCGCTCTGCTGCACGTCCTGCCCTGTTCCTAGGCCGGGGCTGGGCGGCAGGAGATGGGCACAGTTACTGGAACCAGTTCTGACCTCATTCTAACCTCAGCACACCGCGGTGAAGAGTAACTGAAAACGTAACAGGGATAGCTCTCCGTTTGTACTCATGCTTTTGCTGCCGGTACCCTGCAGCGCTGAAAAGGGACAGGCACAATAAACCTTTGCAGTCATGCTTTTAATTATGCAAATCAATCATGACTAACTTTACTGTAAAAAAGTCTTTAAAAATGTTTCTTTCAAACCACAGTCGTGAGAAATTGTCATCTGACCTGATGACAGGGTGCAACATTCCTCATTGCTGGCCACGCAAATAATCTCGTTAGAAAACCAAGCTCCGAGGCAATGAATTAAAGATCAGCACAATCTGAAAGGCAGCAGCTTTCCCCCGAGCAAAGGGCAAACAGTAATCCGGCCCGGCGCCTCACTGCCCCCTTCCCGTGATGGCTCCGGGAAGGGCAGCAGGTCGGCCCCCGACCCGGAGCGCCCGTCTCTGCCCGAGGGACCCCCCGAGCACGCGCCCCATGGCCTGTCAGCGAGCGGGCAGCGAGGCCTGGTGGCACGTCACTGCCCAGGGCTGGCCCTGAGACAGGCTGGCAGTGGCTTGTGAACGCCCAAGCCAACGGGAGCGCGGCGTGCTGCTGTTTACAGGCGAGGCAGTGAGCCCAGTTACAGCATTTCTCATCTCAGCCAGGTCGGAGTGGCAAAAAGGAGACAACGGCCGCGGGGTTGTGAGCGATTTCAGACAAGTCACTTCCTCTTCTGCACCTCAGCTTCCCCATCATCGAAACAAATCTTGACACCGACCTGCTCGGTGAAGCATTCTGAGGTGAGCTACGGGCAAGTGTCACTATTGTAAAGGAAAAAAGTAAATACTCCCTCCCACGTATGTTTGTGGGTCTTGGAGCACTTCAGTTAGCTCATTAACGCTGGTTTCTGACTAGCTATGATATGTAGTAATCTTGCTTTACAAACAGGTTATCATCAGTAAGGGCTGAGGATGAGCTAGATCAGGACCCAATGGGAAGTTAAACTGAAAAAAAAAAGTGGACTACAGAAGAGATGGCTAAAAAAAAATACACGGAACCCAAGAAACTGAAATTGTACCCAACTAGGACATGCACATGCTTTTCCTGTGACATATATTTAACTATGAAAGTTTACATTAATACTAGCTGATTTTATAGATTAAACTTATACTTAAACTCTTAAACTATTAAGAGAAAGCTTTGCTGAGAAAGTTTCTCTTAAGTATCTTGTCCAACACGAAACACGGCACTGAACAGGACATGTATCTAACGTGGTTTTGAACATACAAAAAGTGGTTTTTGGGTACAACTGCCAAAAAGTCTAAATGTCTACTTTAATTTTCAGCGAGAACTGCTGAACAGAAACTGCAGAGCCACACTAAGCTGTGGACGCCGAAGTCCAAGACGAACATCTCTACGTTTAAAGGCGTTCAACTCCAGTGACCCGCGGGCGGTGGGACGGTACCCGGGCGGGCTCCGTGGGCGCTCGGACCGACGGGGCACACAGTGTGGGCTGCGGGCACGCCGTCCTGCCCACGGGGTGGGGGAGGCTCTGCCCACGCTGGCATGGCACAGAGGAAACACGTGTCCCTTCAGACGCTCCCTCCTTCCTGAGGATAACGTGCTGTTGAACCAGACAGCTTCACCCACGGGCCAGGAAGGGAGCCACGCTTCGCAGCAGTGCCGTGAGCCCGGACCACGGCAGGCTTGCATCAGCCCACCCCACTCCCAAGCACTCGCTGCCTGCAGATACTGACATTTCCACCACGCTAATCTTCTGGCAGTGCGATGTGTCCGATTTACGGTCACCGTAAGAAACACGCCGTCCCGCAGAACGGCAGCCGCTTACGCACGCAACAGAAGGCGCCACGTCCGAGAGCGCGAGGGCAGCGCTGCCAGCAGCCTGCACTCACACAGTCCCTTAGCAACCAACTCACAACCAAGCATCTTTCTGGAGTTTAACTGGCTGGTTCATTTTCTTCACTACCCTGGAGATAAATATTAACCACACACAGCCTGTGAAGTCCAACTCCGTAACACAGCTCATCTGTGGTCCCCAAACAACACGCAGTCCCAACTCTCCACGTGCTTTACTGCTCCAAATCAGTTTTGGCTTCCAAGTCCTGATCTTATCTACTTGGATAGCTCTATGAAATCACCATATTTAGAAAACACTTATAACTTTTTAATCTTGTTCAGCAAACGTATCCAGCTCTTACTGTTTCAAAGCAACACATCCAGTAACTGCTTACTGCGAACTCAGCAAAAACGCGCTGGCACATTGCGTTACTCATTTTAACTGCTACAACAGTTTGCTGCATTAAGATCTCTTCTTACGCAGCTAATAAAGCTAATAAACTGGTCAGACAAAAGTAAAATAAATGGTTTCAAATAGGATCTAGGCATAAGCTCTCTTACGTTTATGAACGATGAGTAACAGGGAGCGTTGAACGTGGAGTCCTGCCTTGAGAAAACACGGGAGAACTTCACCGTGCTACAACAGCTGCCACAGAAAACACTTCCAGACTCTCAACTGAGATGCAGGACGCTTTTTTTTTTGTTCACAATTAACTCCTTGAGAGCTTAAAATCACAGCAGGTACTAAAAAAAAATTAATATATAATTTTTTAATGGAAAACCAGCACTGGCTGAATAGCAGTGAGAGGCCTGCATGGCATTCCTTGCAGGTTAAACCATAAAACCATACCTGAATATTAGTTACGTCCTCTCATATAATAAATACCCTCCAACTACGAGCAAATTGTCTCTGCTTCATTACCTTTTAGTAGCTTTCTACTGCTATGAAAGAACACACAGTACATAATAATGAGTAATGAATACTTCAGAGTCAAAAACTCCCAGCTGCCAGAGGTTAAAGATCACACACAAGATCACACAAACACTGAATTTGTATCTACAGCAGCGCAATGTTTTTACAAAGTTGGGCATTATTCTCGATTTCTAGATCCACAAAAACAGTGTAAAGGGAGCCACGATTCGAAGTTGGTTTTTGGGACATGGGTAATTGAGCGAGATGCTCCAACGTAGTTAAGTACAAATATAAAACTGGTGAAGAATAGAAAGTTAACTTCTTTAAAGAGGAACTTTAATCTCCCATATCCAGAATCACTTTAAAAAATATATTAATAATATAGTCAAAATATAAAAATTGTGAACCGTGAGATCTGTGCAAGTCAATTCAGCATTTGTGGTCCTACAGCATTCAAAGTATTCGCAGTCAGAAGGGGGGGAAGAGAGATAATTTACAAGTGCCCAGCCAAGCAGCAGTAGTGCGGATGAGCCTGATCCTTGTATTTCTGTATTTGATATTGACTGACAAATCCAACTTCTAGCTCTTGTTATCTGATTCAGGAGACTGATGATAACCACAGTGTTTTTTTTGGTTAAAGCTTCGCCAGGGGAGGTTCAGGTTACACACTAGGAAGCATTTCTTCTCAGCAAGGGTCATTAGCCATTGGAAGGGGCTGTCCACGGAGGTGGTGGAGTCACCATCTCTGGAGGGGTTTAAGAAAAGCCTGGACATGGCACTTAGTGCCCTGGTCTAGTTGCCATGGTGGTGTCAGGGCAATGGTTGGACTCGATGATCCCTTTTCACTCTGTACCGACACGATCAGTGCCAGTCCAGGTCACAACGGTTGCCACCTGAGAGCCAGATCTCTGTCGGGGCCACCCCACCGCTTACTGCATGAACAAGAGACAACAGCTCTCCCAGTGAAGACTCTCCTGACAGGCAAACTGCCTTCTCCTCTTAATCACCTCTGCATGACATTTAGGTGACTTTTAGCAAAACGACTGCTTGTCGCTTGTTCTCCTCACTCCCTGAACACGATGCTCAGTAGGCTGGATATCTTTTCTCAGAGATATTTTATCCCACTACAGTATTCCCTCTTTTCAGCGACATTTATCTTCCAATCATAGCTTCTCTTCTGCCTTAATTCTCACACCTTCCAAAAATTTTGGTGGCCTAGAGCCTATTCCGAGCAGCCAGTTCCAGGTGCTGCCAAAAGCATTCAATCGAACAAATGCTGCCAGCTTCACACATTGCATATCTGCAAAATGGGACTGTCTTATTTCTAGGGTCTAAAATGAAGCAAAACACAGCCTGCAAATCCACAGCACTTCAAATAACTGACTATGCTACCAAGGAGATTCTCAAGATTCTTAATAGTTATGATCAAATTATTTAATGAAAGAGAAGATTCAAAGATTTTATGAATATAACTAGAAAAGACAAATATGTTGGAAGAAAAACAATGAATTGTTTAGTAATCGTATGGGTACAGTGGTTAATAGTTTTAAGGGCATTACAGTAAGGTTTCACTGATAGACACACTGATAGCCTGACTGCTGAGAATCAGACATTAATTACATTAAAAGCCCATGATTGCAGTCCATCTCAGAAAACTGTGCTTCCTATTTTAACATCAACTCCATCTATACACCCTGGAAGTTGTTCTAAATCACCTTTTTCTTTTGATCACATTCGAAGCAAAGTAGCTGACCTATTTTTAGGTTTGAAGTCACAGATGCCACCTAAGATTTCACTATGATAGGACTCTGCTTGGCTGGGCACGGGCTTACCCTCGTCCTACTCCACTTTACGGATAAAGATCCATGTTACAGATGGTTATAACCTCTTCTGTGGCAGCAGTACATTTCAGTAATGTCTACAGCAAGGCACAGTTGGTACCGTCTCTACTCCAGAGGTAAGACAGAGCTGCAGAAGATCACCACAGGGCCTTTGTCACCCTCGTTGACCCCACTCTCCTGTTCTTCACCAAGGGTGGGTTTCTCCAGCACACAGGAGCTCCTTCACCTTCCAAGGCTTCGCTGCCCTAACTCAAGCCATGAAGGAGCTGCCAGCCCTGGGCTCAGCATCCTGAGGTCCTGCCACCCCCAGCCCAGGCTGTGCTGCAGCAGGACAGCCCCGTCTGCCCACCCACACCTTCCCCGAGCCCAGACCCAGCGCGGGCGGGTTCAGAGGGGACGGCAGGAGCAGGGGTGGCACAGGCACAGGTAGAGCTGAGGAGGGCTGGGAGCAGGCGTGGGATGGAACCCCCTGACCAGCAGCTCTCTGGAGGGAGCTGCCTTTCAAAATGCTACAGATCAGGGAGAAATACTCCTGGCCACCTCACTCATGTTTACAAAGTTAAAAATTAGTTCAGTGATGCTAAGTCAAGAAGCAATAAGATGCAAAATCCGGTTATAACTATAGAAGAAAAAGAAAAAACACCCACTGAGCCAAATCTCAAATCGCCATATTTCAAGACAGCAAGCTCCTGAGGCTTGGCTTTTGGAGATGAAATAAACCAACAGAATTCTCCACTCTCCTATAGTACAGGTATTTTTCTGGCTTCACAGAAGAAAGCTGAAAACACAAACTCGAGGAATTCTAGAGTCAGAGCACACAAATCACAAATTCAGATACTCTGTGCTCCTTCTGAGAAGTATCACTACGTGACAACAGATGCTCAGAAAAATCTACGCTTTCAAACAATCACCACCTTAACCCACACCACAGCAGTGGCCGAAGGGTCGGGGGGGTTAAATCTCCCCTTTAAGGTGCCATTTCTTTTTCTGCTACTTCTTTTTTTGGAAAAGCTGGCTGGCCTCAAGCCTTCTTGTTTATCTACATGTAATGAGAATACAATACCTATGGCTTAAATCGTAAGGAAAAGCGTTAACGAAGCCCCAAAATGAACGCCATGTATTTGCCCATCGGATCAAATGGAAAAAGCAGAGCAGCGAGGAGGAAAAGCTTCACTATAAATTTAGTGGTGGGAAACAAGCAGGTTTCTGAGATCCAGGCCAGTCTTTCCTCCTAGGAGCCGGTTGTCAGCGGCGCGTCAAGGGCGCCGTCTGTTCCAGTGCTTCACGACAGGCATGGGAAAGGCTCCGCCACCTCCTCCTCTGGGAGCATGCCAAAAGCCACCACCTATAAATATCCAGCACTGAGTTCAGCTGGACTCTTCCTGCATCTTGTTTTATATTTCCTGGGGGGGGGGGGAATAGCAAATGATAACTGAACTGGCAGAAAACTACCCAGTATTTGATAGTTAAATCAATTTTAAGCTACACAGTCAGATTCACACAAAATGCTCCACTTCCAGGAGCGGAGACCGATGAATCCAAGGGGAACAGATCAGACAAAACAACATCTCTCAGCTGCATCCACCGTGTTGTCAGCAAAAGCAATCAAGTAGTGTGTACTTTATGGGCTGATACATTGCAAGCTGTCATTAGAAACATCCCTGAAAGTTTATTTAAAATATTTTTTCCTGTTTGCATTTCTTGGACAAGCTGTTTAATTTAACAGCATTAGATCTTCCATATTTTTCATGTTAATAATGTAGGATATTTGTAGATCAATGGCAGAAGTTTAAAAATTTTAGCATGTGACATTTGAATGTTATTTTAGTCCTCCATATGCTACCACAGTCTCCGAAATGCATACAGCACAGAATCAATGATAACACATTAATGTAAGTGACTTGTATTTACCTATCATAGCAATTAAAATCCCTTATTTTAATTTACTGGAACTTAAAATCAAGCCCCCCAAATGCTCCTTCATTGATATGTTCTTTGACATCAATTCAAAGACATGTTTCCATCACGGGTGTAATTTCTAGAAACATTTTAAACTTAGAGTGGTAACTGCGCTCCCTTTTTTGTGGAGATTGTTTGGACTGCTCACAAAAGGACTCCATCCTCAGAGGTTACGCAAACGGCACTGACAGAACTACATATGCAAATTGAATTCCTCAGAAGAATGGAAAAAAGCTGTGGTCTGCGGTTTATCTGGGTTTCGAGTTTACGAAGACGTATGAAGAGTCATTTTCCAGTCCTTCTGAGGAACCTCAGTTTGCAGCGGCTTTCAACAAGGCATGCAGGATCCAAACTAAAAAAGAAAGCTGAAGTTGTACATTTGCTAAGTTGCCACGTAGCCTCACACCAGGATGGTACAGGCCTATTAGTCTCTTCCCTACAGAGCTTTTTATAACGTTTTATCCCACTTCCTACTGCGTTTGTGACCACGGCGTGTTCAGCCATCCTGCTGCACACCCTGAAGAGAGGAAGAAGGGTTCAAGGCTACTGAACGGCGCTGTTCCTCAAACCACTGGCTCTCACCAGTGCTGAGCAGCAGTGTAACCTCCACCCCCCCAACTTTCTTTTTTTTTAATGTTTCTTTTAAATACAGCTTCCTCAGATTGTGGGTACAGAAGGCAGAGGCACGGAGCAGGAGGAAGGACGCAGCAGGATGGGTTCAGGTCTACTTCAGTTACGCTTTAGCTGGCCCGGACCTTGCCCTTGCTTGGCCACACACAAGTGTTAATGAAACATTTTCTTCCTATTTTGAACTTTATACACACGATATTCACGGACCACGTCCAGTTACACGCCAGTGGTCTCTGCTCCACGAGAGCAGCTCATTCGTTTCCCCTCCTCTTCCTGTTTTCCACAAACTATTCAGAGATGTTTCCGTACTGCTCACCCCGCTGAACATGTCAGGAGTTGCCTTGATAAAGATGCATAAATAAGTAACGTGATGCTGTAAAATATGCAGCCATCTAAGGAAAAAAAATAAAGGTTCTATCTATTTAAATGTACTTTGTATTTTCTTCGTAGGAAGAGTCTTTCCTGAAGATATGGAGAGGGTTTAAATCAGGATGAGCTGAGAAAGCCTGAACAGTTCGAGCATCATGTACATAGAGCAGTAATCAACCAAGGAGGAAAATAAACAGATGAATCTCTCACGAAGTTGGGAGATAGTGAGGAATATGAGACTGATTATTGCACCTCAGATTTTTGCAAATCCATTAAACTTGCCAGAAAAAGCTAACTGGAGTATTTTACAACACTGCAATAAAGGTCACAGCCTGCACCAGTAACCTGACCAGATAAATAACTGTGGTACTTTTTCAGTTACAAAAAAGCAAAAGATCAAATATTGCTAATAGCTTTTTCTGCATACAGTTTCACTTTAAAACTTGAACAGCAGAATATTGTTGTTTTGACCATTTTTGTATAGGAGACGTAAAAATGAACTTTATTATTGACTGTCAATAATAATAAATTATGTTTATATGCTGAACTTTTATAATCATTACTTAGAAAGCCAGGAAGAGACATACTTTTTAGGACTGGTTTTGACTATAAAGTAGATAGTGACTTCAACTTCACAAAGCAAGAGATCTTTATGTTATTAATTAAGCCAATAAGCAAACGTGCACAGAACTATGAGAAAGTAAGTTTTACCCTACCTGATAAAATTCCCGAAGCCAATTCTTCTGTAAATTTTCTGGCTGAAAAAAAGAAAATACAAAAATTAATTAAGAATAACAGTAATGTATTTTTCTAATAATATCCCGATACTTATTGCTTTCCTCAGTGCTTTCAAGTGTGGAGTTTTTTTCCACAGTTACAGAAAAAAAACACAACCAGGAGGATGTTCCTCCTCGAGCTCCAATGGACAGACCTCTCCGTTTTGTTCCCGAGTCCCCTCTGCTCAGGCTTTCACCAAGGTGGCACATTTTGTATGCAGCTTCACAACGTTCGCACACAGACACGACCAAGCAATTACATCAACAGACTGATACAGGTTGAAATAGGTGCTTTTAAAAGTCCACATCCACGGGCTGGACATGAAAACCTTTTCCTGACTGCTGATACCCAGCTCTCGCAATCTGAGCTTCAAGTCACAGGGAGTTACTCGCAACAAATGGGCTCAGGGGGATGATCCTGCTCTTGCGGGATGCTCAAGCACATCAGAGCTCCTCTCCAGGACAACCTGGGAGAGGCGTTCAAAGACTGCCACAGAGGTTATGAAAACTGAAGCAGCAAAAATATGGTCTTCTGCCTTTGCAGAAACGCAGCCCACCCCAGGTACGATTACGGAGGGCGATGACTGATTTCCACACGTTAAATGCACAGCTACAAGAGAAGCATTGTTGAGTTTTATCTTCGACAGCAAGACTTCTGGGTAGTCTTTACATCACAGTGGGGAATAAAAACCCAACTCAGACTTTTCAGAACTAGCTGGAGTGTACAGTGTCTGCGGCAGCAGCAGAACGGATTGAACTGAAGACCAGAGAGATGCCTCAACGTCCTCCCTTCAGTAACAGCCATGACACCAGCTGCCCGGAGGGAAATACACAGGCGTGAAATGTCTGTTCTGCTCTATTGTCCCATCAAGTGGGTTATTTTCAAATAGTAAGTTTAAAGTTGTATCCAATTAATTTATACTGACTGCTCGTTGCATGAAGATTTGTAAGTAGTCAATAAAAAAGTGTTGGGTTTTTTTTGTCTGCAGAAGTCATCCAGCTCTGTAAGCCCACCAAGTCTCCGGTCTACAAAAGCTCTCTGAAAGCCGAGGGAAAAGCGCGCCACGTTTGTCCCTTGCTATCCATCACCTCCCTTCTGTTGGTCACTCAGTCTTGACAGTTCTGGAATTCAGACATTACTGGTCAAGAAGGTGAATTTTCACCCCTTATGAATGATCACTTTTTCTAGCGATGAACTTTCCCAGTGTTTCCTACGCAAGTTATCGCTCTGGGTGCGGGGGAGCTGCCGGCGCGGGGCCGGGCGCAAGCGAGAGCGGAGGCCCCTCGTTCTGCGCCTGAGGCCAACCGGGATGGATCTTGGCCCGAGCCCAGGGACGTCTTAAATTGATAAACACAGAACAAAACATCCACGTCTCCCACCCATGCCCTTCCCCTGGGCCGAACAGCGCAGCTCAAAGCCAGAATAAGGAAGCTGGAGGCACAAATAAAAACTGAAGGCAGGCAGGAAAACAGTGCCTCTAAAAGTGCTGTCTTGTTAACTGTTTATTTAGCAACTTAGCTCTTCTCCTACTCATTCTGGACTTCATGAGACAACCCGCTGAGTAACAGCAAGTGAAGACTGTTGCTTTGATAAAAGCAGCAACAAGAACACGAGCAAACCAGGAGCTGCTGCGATTTCAAGCTCACTCTCACTTGAAGTTATGCAGATAGCACAGGATTTATTGATTTTTTTTAAACACTACAAAACCAGATATGAACCGTGAGCATGTTTTGTATATGATGTGTGTATGATCTAAACGGAAAGGCCAGATTCAGACTATCAAGAAAGCCAGATCTTGGGGATTGTGACACTCCTAGTTAAAATTTTCTGGTAGCCATGAAAACTAGAGAAGCAAGTCCCCCGCCAGGCCACAGGGAGACTTCAGCAGGGCTGTGGGTTTATTTCCAAAACAAAGTGTGGCCTTACTCAGGAGGTAAGAGGCAATCTTCATGTTAACAAACAAACAAACCCCACGCACTCCTCACTTCTCTTTATTTCATTTATGCCAGTCACGAGATGTCCTGGGGACCTCTTACGTTTTAAGAGCAACCCAAAATTAACAGAAGTCAGCCATTTCTGTAAACCCATGGAAGAAAACCAAAGCCCACCCCAGCCTGTATTTACAGCCAGGAGCCAAGTGACGCACACCAGAGTGTGGGACTCTTCACCCAGACCCTCGCCTCGTTTGAACCCCAGGGGAGAAAATAAAGCACACTCTTGTTTTTAAATACTACTGCAAGTGGTAAAGTTCCCCCGTTTGCTACACGACTAAATGAAAACACTAAGATTTAAACACAAAACCAACCCAGTACATAAGAGGGAAGTTGACAAGACAGCTCCAGGGCCTTCCAGCAGCTCCGCTCCCACCTCCCATAGAGCAGGAAAGATGGTTTTTCAGAAATCAGATCAAATATTGAAAAATTTGCCAAACTCCATCCCGAGCAGTGACAGCAGTCCCTCCAGATGAGCAACCCGTGGAGGCTCCTCACAGTGCACAGGGACCCAAGGCTTACCCAATTCCTCCACCATCACCCAGTTCTTCTGTGACTCCCAGCTCCCCCTCCCCAACACGGCACCCAAAAGGCAACGTCTGTTACAAGGAGGAACAATGCTCTTGCTCCTGCTGAGGGACGAGGGGTAACTGGATTTTGTTTCCTGTGCTGCTGATGCCCTGGGACATTGCTTGTAGCAAGTCACTGTCCCTGGAGGTATTTAAAAGCCGTGTAGCTGTGGTGCTGAGGACATGGGTTAGTGGTGGCCTTGGCAGTGCTGGGTTAATGGTTGGACTCGATGATCTGAAAGGTCCCTTCCAACCAAAACGATTCTACAATTCTAAGTGTCAAGGGCACACAGCTGGAATTTACAGCAGTAAGACACCATCAAAATCCCATCCAACATGGACTCATGCTCAAGCAGCAGGAAGAGGCTACAGGAGCACAAAGCCAGACGGCCGTAGCTCTTGGTGGCAGCTCTGCCAGCACGGCTCTTGGAGAGTACTGAGGATCACTGCACCTTTCTGTGTCCGGTGGCCCACAAGATGAGGCCTGGCAGAAAGCCAACAACATGCTTGTTCCGCCTCTGCTACCCAGCCTGGGAGGAGACGGGCAATACTATTCACTTATGGTCTTCATTACAGCTTTGTGATCCTTGGGTGACAGACATTATAAATGGAGAGCACCGCTGTATCGATCCGTAACCCCACTGGAGGAGACACAAACACACACAGGAAACTCAGAGCTCCCTAGAAAATTCAAGGTCTCAAACCTACGTGAAACAAATCTACAGCAGCTACGTTTTGAAGGTAGACCAGGAATGCGTTTTAAACACAAGCACAAGCCAGACACACGCGACGATTAAAATAAAAGCTGCTAATAGCACTCCCGTTGCCACATTTAGCTATTACAGTATCTACCAGTCCATGTATTTGTGAAAAAGCAGAAGCAGCCTGCAAATAGATTCATGTGGAGGAACAGTGCTTTGGAGTTTGTTTGTTTTTAAAAAAAGGCTTTCTTTTCTTCTCATTTTTAACCCCAACAGTCACTACCTGGAAGCTGATGGCCAATGTGCTCTATGGAGCTGCTGTGCACGGTCACCAGGTGCATCGAGACCTTCAGCTGAGGAAGAAAGGAGACCATCCCACCAACGGCTCCTGGACAACCCGCATCTGACTCCTTATGAGTCAATTCAACGCAGCTCCGTACCCTGCCAGTATAACCCCTCCCAACGCCCACCGTATGTTAAATTTGCTGACGCAGGGTCGGGGCTTTCGGTGAGCGCTGGTGGCTGCTGTGACCCACGCCCCAGCCGTCACCTCGCCGGCACCACAGGCCCCCACCACTCCCTGGCCACGAGCAGGACCTGCCACGCTCCCACCGCCGTGCCCTCCTCCTGCGGTCTCTCCCACAGCACGGCCACATCCTTTCTTTCCGTTTTTACCTCTCTGTGGTACAATTCTGTAATCTAGCCCTCTGCCTCGGCTCCTCCCCGGTCACCTCACATAAATGAAATAATTTTAAGTTTTGAAGGACTGGAGATAACAATCAAGTGGAAAGATAATTTATCTTCCTCTTATTTTTCTGTCTAAAAATAGGCACATTATATTTCATGTCTTCCAGACTCTTTGGCCTTCTTCCCATCCTTTCTCTCCACGCTCTGTCCTTCATTAAATTATCTCATTCTTTTTGTAATGTAACTGAAATTAATCTTTTCCTTGTCCTCTTCAGTGCTAAATCCTTTCATACTCATCCGCCGATGAACCCATTTCTCCCCATTCACTGATCTGAACCCCGCTTTATCAGCCTCCTCGTTTCTGGCTCACCCCCTGCCAGTCCCACATCAGCCACGTTTGCTCCAGCTCCTTCTCCCCTGCCCACGCAGCAGCCTCTGCTCGTGCCCTCGGGGATCTGCCAAGGAGCAACGGCCTCCAGTAATCACAGAATCACAGACTGGTTTGGGTTGGAAGGGACCTTAAAGCCCATCCAGTTCCAACCCCCTGCCACGGGCAGGGACACCTTCCACCAGACCAGGTTGCTCCCAGCCCCATCCAACCTGGCCTTGAACACTGCCAGGGAGGGGGCAGCCACAGCTGCTCTGGGCAACCTGGGCCAGGGTCTCACCACCCTCACAGCAAAGAATTTCTTCCTCAGATCTCATCTCAATCTCCCCCTTTCAGTTTAAAACCGTTCCCCCTCGTCCTGTCACTCCATGCCCTTGTCAAAAGCCCCTCTCCAGCTTTCCTGTAGCCCCTTCAGGCACTGGAAGGTGCTAGAAGGTCTCCCCGGAGCCTTCTCTTCTCCAGGCTGAACAGCCCCAGCTCTCTCAGCCTGTCTCCAGAGCAGAGGGGCTCCAGCCCTCTGAGCATCTCCGTGGCCTCCTCTGGACTCGCTCCAACAGCTCCGTGTCCTTCTGTTGGGCCCCAGAGCTGGACGCAGCACTGCAGGGGGGTCTCACAAGAGCGGAGCAGAGGGGCAGAATCCCCTCCCTCGCCCTGCTGGCCACGCTGCTGGGGATGCAGCCCAGGATACATAATGCCAGGAAGGACAAAAGAAAGATGCAAGAAGAGGGTCTGAGCATCCTTTCAGGAGGAGCCTCTCTCCTGAGCACCGAGCGCTTTTCCCTTTGCCATCCTCCCTCGCCCTCGCTGCTCTGGGCCCCGGGCCGCCCCACCGGTGCCTGGAGAGCACCGAGCCCGTTCAGCACGGCTTCGTCAGAAGGATTTGCCTGCTTTACACACGGCGCTCACGAGCCAAGCAGATGTGCCCAGGCTGCCCCCTCAAACACACACCAAAGCCTGGGAGGTTCTTCAGGCTGTGCTGTTGCAGTTGAGCCCAGCAAACGCCGCAGAGCCCTGGGGAGCACGGTCCCGGTTTCACCCCACCCTTCCACCGAAGGGCACACGGTTTGACTGAACAGAGCCACAAACAGAACCCTACCCCCCAAACAAGCGTGACTTCTTTCTAGACTGCAGAGCCACGTGGGCTCCACGCTAAAATAACCGGGCACGCGCACCACGCGCTGCTGCTCCCTGCAATTAAAAGCCGCTTTGACCTTTTCCTGGAATTCCGAATCCCACTAAAGCCATCTCTCCTCACGCCGAGTTTCCATCAAGTCTATTTATGTCACACTGGTTGCTGCACTGGTCAGGCTTACAAGAAAAAGCAGTAAGCTGGCGAACACATGGCTGCCACATGAGGTGGGAACAGCCCGAAAACAAGCGGCTTTTCAAAACGAACATACAAGCAGTCTCTCTCCTCCCCAGTCTTTCCATTTCCTACAAAATTACACCCAAAAGAAAGCTTTAAGGCCTGTTGCAAAAATATATTCAGACAGAGAAGTCTTTTCAAAAAAGGAAAAAGAGAAAATATATTTAGACGGGGTAAGAAGCCTTTCGTTCAAAAGGAAAAAAGGAAAGAGAACTAAATGAAACCGAACGAACAGCCTGGAAAATTTCTTTTTTGTTTCATTCAGAGGGAAATGGAAGAAAGCAGATGAATTATAGAAAGCAGGTTCTATTTTTTGAAGTTTATTTTTAGCTAAGAATAGGCTCGTTTTTTAAGCTAAAAGAAAAAATTCTTGACTCGCTTTGTGAAAACTCACTGAGCTCCAAAACAAAGGCAGAGGAGAGCTGGCTGGCTGGGCCTCGCACACCGACTGGGACAGAAGGTACAACCAGACAGAATTTCTGCGTGCCCCACTCACACAGTCCTAGGAGCCCTACGTGGGCCAAGGGATTCCCCGAGAAGCTCCAGAGGCTTCTGGGCACTGCACGGCAACATGCAGGCCCCACTGAAGCCACATGTTCTACGGGTGCAGCCCCAGGCAGCGCCCAGAGCCTTTTAATCTCTTCCCTTCACTCTATACCCCATGCAGAGAAAAATATGAAGTGGAGGCTATTTTTCCCCTCCATTTGACCAGAATTAGCAGGCCCACTCACAAACTGGTTTCAGGTCCATCAACATGACCGTTGCAGCTATTTTGCTCCAACTGTTTAGATTAAGATTTTAGATCATGATTTTTCATCTCCTATAGCATCTTTCGAAGTCTGTGGGCAACTTCTTGACATTTATATTCAAAGATCTATTGGATTCAAATCTTTTCTTACCTTCAAGTAAACTTGGAAGTACTCCCGGCTCCAAATATCAAACGACACAGACGATGCTAAAGAAAACCCGCATCACATGAGTACTGTTATGGTGGCGTTTTGTACCAACTTCACATTCACAGTTGACAAACAAAAAAGACGATAACCTGCAAATTATGTTCACCAGATTTCAAAGCCAATGCAGACAAACCAACCAGGATCAAACAGGAAAACGAGAATGACTTGTGAGCCTAAAGAAAACTCCTAAGGAAAAGTGCAGATTCTTCCAAATCTGAACTTCTACTTAAACACTATGGGTTTATTACGTACATTTGCACAGTTTCCAAAAGCAAATGCAGTGCCGCTTACTTCAACGCTTCTGAAAGCTCACAGCTTTCCCAGGTAGCAGCAGAGAAAGAAGAGAGCCCCATCCTGCTGCTGTTACAGACCACGGAGAGTTACAGTCACCAAGTTCCAGAGACAAATGCATGGGAGAAGCCATATAATATAGTTAGGCCAATGAACGCAGTTGGAAAAAATGGGGTTTTGGGCACACAAATCTTTCATGGTAAAGTTTAGGGCAGTTTCACTCCTGGGCTGAGAAAAGCAGTGGCTCGTTGGATGCTGAATCAAGAGAAATGAAGAAACAAGGGCAGAAGGTAGTGCTCGGGGTAGAACAGTGTGTTAGGGGATAGAGGAGCGAGGAAGAGGAAGGGGCTGTTGCCCACCCTTCCTACTACATGGGCTGCTGCATTGCCCTGCCAGTGCCCAAGGAGGTGGGCACAACACAGAGGTGAAGACGGTCCGTGCCTTCTGGTGGCCTTGTGCCTGAAGGAGAAGGGCCGAAGTCTCTGCAGCCAAAGTCCTCTCCCCCTCACCGGGGAGGGTGGCACAACTCAAGGACAGCGGTACGTTACCGGGACAGACTAACGGACGGGCTGTCCTGGACTGACGCCTCACGGGACAGAGCCATGCTGGCACAGACCCGCTGCAGGGCTGGGCTGGTGTGTAGGGACTGAGGCCCCTGGTGCCGTGGCCTCTCAAACTGACACTGGAGAAAACCATCTTGGTCTCTCCTGTCCAACCTGACCTGCACTGCTGAATGCTGAGCACCTACCAACAAGGCAGTAAGCCCCTGCTTTGTTCACCTTCTCGGTTGATCTCCTTTCCTGTGAGTGGGTCTAAATCAAGACACAATACACGGTGGGAATACAAAAAGAAACCGAATCAGGTACGGCTTCCTGTGGAGTAACACAGAAAACACGCTGCTCGCAGCCTCCGCAGCGAGGAACGCCGCAGGAACGCGGGCGAAGCAGCTCTCTGGAGAACCCGAGACAGATAAACGGGCCGTGGCCCAGCGCTGCACGCTTGCTGCACACATCTCCAGCAGGAACAGCAGGGAAGCCAAAGGCCTGGGCTTCCTGACAGAAAACAGCACAAGCTGAAAGAGAAATACTAAGCATCTACTACCCGTTCTGAAGGCTTTGTGTTTCCAAGTAATTGAAGCTGTCTACAAACTACCCTGTACAGCTGAGACATCAGCACCTCCCGAAACAACAGGAACCACGTGTACCTAGGCTGTAAGAGACCACGGGACAGACCTTCGCAGCCAGGGACGGTGCATTCAGAAGCCAGCGGCAGTCTCTGACACACAGGAAATGCAGCCTAGAACAACCACAGCAAAGGGTGACCTGTTAGAAAGTAAATTAACTGTTCTGGCCACATCTTAGGAAAACATCAGGAATGATGTAACGAAACCGAATGAAAGTGATGAAGCAATGACCAACTGCCTACCTCTTCAAAGGAGCTGGAGGTAAAGACATATATATTACAGTTGATACCTAGACCAGAACTAGTCTCACCTCTAACGACACAAGACAGGGAAAGGGCAAGAGCAGCCTTTCTTTAACTCCTAACAAGTAATGGTAGCACGTGCTGTCAGTACTCCAGTCTGGACAAGATCTTCCAAACCTTCAGGACCTCACTGACCTTGAAACCAATGAAACAGATTATGAGAAGATCCACAAACAAACAAAAAAATCAAACAGAACCACACAAAAGCAAGGCTGGGAGCAGATCCCTCACAAGCAGCAGCTGAAACAAGTTCTGGTTCTTCAGCAGCTTCAGCTGATGAGGTCAATGCCATAACAGTGCTTTAAAACGCAAAAGAAAAACTCACCACTAACACCAGACTTCAGCAATCACATCTTGCACCGCTGAAACCAACTGTGCTGTTCACAAATAGTTTTGACAAACTGCTGGCTTCTGAACTGAGAGTGTCTGCATCATCTGCAACCCCTGGGCCTGTGCACCACAGCTGACCAGACATCTGCTGCAGCAGCAAGGTCCTGAACCCTCCACAGCTGGAGATGCCTCCCAGGGTGCTGGTGCCACGCAGGACATCAGGCCAGGGGAACGGCAGAGCAGGGCAGGCTCTCGCGGGCAGCGTCACACAGACAGTGCGGGACGAGGCTAAACATGGAAAGATGAGAACTTTATCATGGCGAGGCTGAACCTTCACAGGAGAAAAGACAACGCAGCGATGTGAAAACTGGTGATCTACGGTACCCCAGCAGTGTGATGGCAACAGCTGAAGGCCCAAGTCATTGGACAGTCTCAATGTGGATATTCAGGAGTCCCCCTCCTAAACTCCATGGGTACAAGGGAACAGAAAGTCCAGCCAAGAATATCATTCAAAGAAAAAAGGAAAGGGGAAAAAAAAAGAAAATCACTCATTACCAACGGAAAAAATAAAGTTTACATGACAAATTGAAATTGGTCACCCAGTTCAGTACGAACAATGCCTGCATTTAATAAAAGATGATTCAAGGGCAGTGACTAAAAGCAATCTATCATTCATATGAACAATAAATCTCAAGGAAAAGTTTATGAATCACACATAATACACAAGTTTGTAACACAACATTTGTAACTCCCAAGTGCCAAGATGAAAACTGCACTCAAAGTGTATCGCAGCAATGCAGCTTTAGAGCAAACACCAAGTACTGCACACAGCAGCAGGTCAGCGTGACACCAAAACAGCCCTTCTGCTCCTTGCTCAACCCGTGCCTCACCATCGGTGCCATCCACGCTCTTTGAAAAAAAACAACTAGGAGAGAAGCCCATGGTTTGTGTACGCTGTTCCTCAGCAAGGCTCTGGTTCAGCAACTCAGGCCAAACACGCTTATGCCCATCTCTGCTGACAGCAGAGCTGCAGAACACGCCCGAGCTGAACCACGGGTTCAAGAGCTCTGCAGAGAGGGTCAGGCCAGGTGCTAAACCAGGGCGCGATGCCAGGTTGTGCCAGTACGCTCTTCACCAACCCAGCACCTCTACCCGAGCAGCTGGCGTGCGGGAAGGGCGCACAGCAACACGATGGGCTGCATCTCCCACCGCAGAACGGCGCCCGCTCGCCTTTGGGAGGCACCGGTGGCACAGCGGCTCTGACGCAGCCGGCCGCTGCCCAGCGATGGTGCCCGCCCGGGGCTGGACCTGACTCCTCCCCGCAGGCCCTGGCAGTGCCAGGTCTGGAACAAAACACTTCCCATGAAAAAGCACTTAAAGCTGTCGCCGTCAGCGCCGAACTTCCTCCGTGTGCAGCGCTGTGGGATTTACACAGCTAACACTCTCTTACAGGCTTTGGCAGTCAATTAAAGGCCGTGCCTGCCAAACACCTGGAAAACACATCCCCAGTCTGAGTGTAAGTGAAAATACAGAGCCGTGCTCGCGTACTCTGTCCCTTGTTATTCATGTATGCCCTGTCTGAGACTGTTAATTAGCCAACTGACAGCTTTAATAAATGATACAACTCTATTTTTAAAAGAAATATATAGCTTGATAACCTGTAAACCACCACCATCCACAGGGGCACCCTCTTTCCTCAGCCTATGTAATTTGCATCAAATAATGTGTTAATAAATGGGCAACGGTGACACAAGGGTCACTCTAAGGATGGGTTATAAACAAACAAAGAAGGACAAGCAAACATTTCCTCTTCTCCTTCATAACGCCATACTACTCATATGTACATATGAATTAAAACCTATAAAAGCACTAGACTTAGGAAAGGCGCATGTATAGGTATGTAAGCACACACATACACATATACACACGTGTGTTTACATACACACATGTACATTCCAAACAAAGCGTCAGTGTCTGTCCCAACCTATTGCTTTCTTAGTTAATCCAGTGTCAGAGAACAAAAGAAAGACTTCTCTCAACACGCTCAGCTTTCAATTATAAAATCCCCACGCTATAATTAATTGAAGATACACGTTCTTGCATAACTATTTTTAGTAGAGTTAAAGAACAGGTAGTTTTCTTAAGGATTACATTACCCTGAGACGGAGCAACAAGACTGTCAGACTGACAGAACTATCTGTGTAGAAAATAACACCGTATATCTGGTGGTAACAGGACGGGGTTTACACAGGTCTAACGTACATCCAGAGACACCCTTAAAGGAAGTGAATTAAAGCCCTTTGAAGCCACGTGTGTGCCGCAGGTCCGCAGCACATGGGCAGTACTTATGTCCACACCCCACGTGTAAGGTAAACGCAGCCAGACACAGGCACGGTACGACAACATCCAGCGAATAACGATTTACAAGTAACTGCAGAGAGTGGAACAAAAAAAGCCATTAACATCAACTATCCTGACCCTAGAGAACTCCCAGCGTACTTCACATTTAACTTTTATTACCGACATCTCATTGAGAGGTTAAAGGCTCCTGGATAGCTGAATAACAAGCGTGTTAAGAGTATTAACAACAGGAGTTAATCCAACACCCAGTATTTACAACATCACACAAACTATAATTGTTAGCAAACAGCAGCGATTAACCACATTAGTACACTCAAATTTTCAATTACTTTGTATCCTGATTGCGGAATGGCATGGGGGAAACAGACGTTGTACTGAAAAAGAATGTAAACAAAATTATTGTCTTCTTGCACATGGGTAGATAAAATAGAGCTCTGGCAATATGCACAGCTACCCCTGTGGTTTATCTTGCGTATTTGTGGAGTTTCTTTGTTTGTTTTAAATTAGATCTTTAAAAACTCCCCCTAGGTGGAATATGGAGATAATTACTTGTTATCTACAGCAACTTTTTAGAATGTTCACGGTACAAAAGCATTTGTTTTTAGGATCCAGTTTCAAAAGTTGCATCCACACCATACTCAAGTACTCCTTGTCCCAAAGCAGGTGCACTGCGCTGGGATCTTGCAGCAGCAATGCCACAGACTCCCCCCGCCTCCTACGCGAGAAATAAATGCACTGAGAGAGCATCACAGGTCAGCCACTCTGGTGCGTACGTACTGCACATACCCAACACATCCACAGCTTCCTGACACCTGCTGAGCCGAACGGCTCAGGGAGTAATTGTAGAGTAGGAGGCTGGGACAGAATATTCCCTCAAATTAATAAGGTAGAATATGCTCTGGGGAAAAAAAGAAATTTAGTATTATGTATACGCTCACTTTTGCAGACAGGAACTTTCAGGAGCTCAGGAGCTAAGTTCATGGGCTGTATGAACTGGTGTACAGCAGCGTGTATCAGCTACTCCGAGCAATAAACACTCTTTCCTTGGGAAGACATCCACACCTGCGAGCTAAACACCTTCTGACAGGGCACTGCTCTGCTGGGGATGAGAGTCCGAGGCTTTCCCAGAATCTCTGCAGAATCCGCTCCAGTTCTGACCCACCAGCAGTGTGCAAGCTGTCAGCGAGGCGGCTCCAGCACACCCTGTTAAACCAGAAGAGAGATCTCTCACGCCAAAATACCACAGAGTCCTAAGAATGGCTGCCAGTTTACTGCCAAGAGAAGCATGGGGGATGCAAAACACAGTTCATCACACTAAAAAAGAAATATGTACTGACCTAACATAAGTATTTGATAGCAGAGGAGACCACGTGAAAGTTGTTTACATCCTATTTCAGAAATAAAGCACCAGGGGATATACTCAGAAATTAATTTCAATTTTATCTAGTATTATTTTTTTCAGTATTATTTTTTTTCTTCTTCTTACTGCTGTGCATGTTTCTGTAGTAAGTGCATCTTTGATCAACGGCCCAATAATCCCCAAAGGTTATTCCCAGCTTTACTCAGAGCCCACGTGGAAGGAGGCAGCCCCGCGCAGAAGGTTTAGAATGGCCAGTGTGTTCCTGCGGGTGACACCCTCCGCCAGCAAGGCTCCCCTAAACACGCGGCGTAACGCTTTGACGAGACAAAGATCTTGTGCTGCAAAGGAGCTCCCGGACAGGCAATCCAGGATCGACAGGGTAACCTTTGCAGCCACAGGATCCATGACAAGACACGCGCACGCACCCCACAGCACCCAAGGCACAGGGGGGTCAGCCACACACGCCGTCCGGGGTTCAACAGCACCCGGCTCCCAAGAGCTTCATGGCACCAAGCTCCCAGCACTGGGAGCCCCAGGTGAAGCATACAGTGATGGTAGTGGCTCAGGAGTCACCACAATGGCGAGCACTAAATGCTGCTTCACGGCACCCGGCCAACATCACCCACCCGAAACACAGCGCATCACACAGCTCCCGCGGCGCGGCTCGCCCCGGCTCACTGCCCCCAGCACCAGGCACCACGCAGGGCTGCTGCAGGAGGCTACCAGGACCCTACTTCACGTGGATGGAAAGCAGACCTGTTAACACCTCCCAAAACCACTGAGGCAGCGTTTGGCCCCGGTGAGACCGAGGACCTCCGTGCAGCGTGGAACACTGAGCTCTTGAGGCAAGGAACGCCCCACGCCAGCTGCGCCATAACCTCCGCTCCAGAGCCGGCTGACCCGAGGGGAGGTGAGGGGCAAATGCCATTTACCCTGAGCCTGGGCCACTGTTAGCAGCGGGAACATGAGTCTCTGCCAAGTTCTGTCCTGGCAGGCAGCTCAGACCAGACTGCTCTGGGTACCTAATGGCTGAAAACGCGAGCAATGCACGATCAGGGCCCCAGCTCCAGAGAACAGCAGGTACCAACAGCTCCCTGTGGTCTCATTTGTTGCTCAGCTTAGGTGAAGGGACCCGAGGAGTCCTCTGACAGGTGGAACTGGTGCAACCTCTTCTACTGCTGCGTGTCACAACCAGGTCTCCTTCAGCAAAAGCAAAGGTTTTGGGTTTGCCTCATACAGGAAGGATGGGGGGGAAAAACCCAACCAAGAGAAAAAAAACCCAACCCAACCCAGGAAGCATCGGTTGCCCTATATATATTATTACTGACACCTTGGTTGTGCAGGAGGGATGTAAGGGGCGCCGAATCCTCTGCCTTCTGGCATCCTCGGGATGCTCCAGGAGGTGCTTACATGCTACAATTGCACTTAACACGCAGTTGCTCTAAGAGGAAAAATTTAAGAAGCTCTAGATAATTCTTTATGTAAAAATAAAGCATACTCGGAGAAATAAGTCTTCAGAGGCATGGACAACTGACAAGAAACAATTCAGAGAAACAAAGCTAAAAGAGTTTTGCTCAGTTTTATTAATATTATTGATGCCATTTCTAAGAAGCCAGAGCAGAAGAACTGATATATGCAATTGGAAATAACATCCTTGGTATTCTGTTAAGTTTCTATAAAAGACCATTAGGTGTCTTGCAGATAGGCAATCTTGTAAAGATATAAATTGACAGAGACAGATGTACAACCCTTTGTGAAGTGCTTCATTCAGCCGGTTTTAGCGTAAGCAGCAGCCAACTCTCAAAAGAAATACATAAACACTTTCCTGTTGCTTTTAAAATAGATGTACATTTAAATCTGGCACTGATATTCCTTTGGAAACCTACGTATCAGGCAGTATTGAAACAGTGATTTTAGATGCCTAGAATTCTGATTTCCCCAGTTCTTTATTTTAGTACATAAATAGGGACCGTGTTTGGGCCCTGATCACAGACAAGAGCCTCTTGCTATAGATCCATGAACAGTATGAAGGCCCCAGGGCTTCTGGTTTCAGCCAGGATACACCTTTAAACAACTCACCAGGGCTCAATCCTCATGTTAAGTGGAAAAACAAACAAAAAACCCCAAACAGAGCATGTTTTGAAAGTGAAGGTTTTACTACTCCTCCACCCCCACCCCTCGAGGAAAAAAATGCACTTTAGTATGAAATGGAGTTTTAGCAGCTTTCATGGAAGAAGAAAATAAACACGATTAAAACAAAAATACATTCTAAATTCTGATTTGTGTAACGCTCTGCTAATTCATATGAGGTTACTACAGTGCCAAAAAGGCAGAATTTATGTTAATTTTGGAATTTACATAAATACTTAATTGAAATGAGCACAAACCAGGCAGCAGTTTAGAGTTCACGTGAAAGGACGTCTGTTCGTTATTGCACAAGCGAACACACCTCATACCGATGCCTGGGTGTAACAGTAAGGGCCAACAACAACAACAAAGTTCTCAGTTCCAAAATCACACAGATAATTGGGTATTTACAGATAGCTTTCCCATTCAAACACTCCTCCTGTTGTTTTGCACAGAATCACAGAATCAACCAGGTTGGAAGAGCCCTCTGGGATCATCGAGTCCAACCATTGCCCTGACAAATGGTTTGGGAGAGGCAGAAGTGAAATTTACTGCTGTCACAGAAGTAATCCTTTTTTTTCCACTTCCTTTCTAAATTTCAGCCCCCACAGAAGCCAAATTGGGAAAAAGTTGTTTGATCAAGGAGATACACGACACCCACGGCTGCTGCCCGTCCCGCCTGCTCTGCCAGGCCGCTCGCCAGCGCAGCGCCATCAGGAGTTTTACCTTCATAAGGACTTTAAAAAGTCCTAAAAAAATAAGATAAAGAGGAGAAACTAATTAAAAAGCTGACTATCTCATGCACAAAGTCACGTTACTTGGTCTCTTATCCAATTCACAGTCCTTCAGGAGGTGCTGAGGGGCAGCACAACCAGGTGGGTCAGCACCCCGCCTGCCCCTGCAGACTGCTGCCGGGCACCGAGGGGAAAACCTCCTTCTCCAGACGGGAAAACCTCCTTCTCCAGCACGGCCCGAAGCATCACCCACCCCGGCTGCTCTGCAGACACAGAGCACCGCCTCATCCAGGCCTGCCTGGCCAGGAACGTTTGTGTCCGGGAACTTACAAGAACTGAAACAAAACAAATATCCTTAACACAATTTGGGAAAGTTCAGATGAAACAGCACAGTACTGTGCTTTTTTTCTGTTTTTAAAGACATACTTTCAATTTACTGAGGCAGGACAACACATTAATCAGGAAAGCAGGAACATTTTGTACAGAAATGCATTATTGGAATATTCCATTTTTTAAACATGCTCCCCAAATCGGGCCGTGATGCAAGATGTGGCAGCTGGAAAGGCCATGGATGTTGCAACACTCCATCTCTGCTCGCGTTTGTTTGAACACACGGACCATCTCAGGGGCGTGGGGAAGGGGGAGAGCTGCCCCCCTGGCACTGATGCACAGCACATCCCCGGCACACGCCGCAGGAACAGACCGCGCTGTGCGTCCTGCAGGGCTTCAATCACGCACATGTGCACGCTTCTGCCATCGCACACTGTTTAATTAGCTCCCAAACGGAGCAACAGCTGCCCTGCCATGTACTGAAGAGCTCACATTTGTTTTTTTCTCCAGAACCTTTAAAGGAGCCGCAGGAGTTCAGAAAAGCCCAACTAAAGATCAGACGTGGCTGGTGTAGCAGCTGCTCCGTGGTCCTGGCACGCAGAACAGCACGACTGTAAGGAGACGTACAACGAAGCACCTTAACGACGTGCTCGCACACGCTTCTGACATCGTCACTGGCAGCAGAGCCACCAGAGAGGCACCCACGCGCTCGCTGGGACCCCGGGAGAGGGGATACTTTTTGAGGAAAGAAGCAAAAGTAGGTTTTCACCTTGTGTGTCAAGCCGTGTGACCACCACCACACGCCAGCCGTAGCCTCTTTGCCTTTCACTGAGAAGCCTCAGCCCCCCTCCTCCTCCAGCCCACGCACGCCAGCCTGACACCCCCGGCGCGCTCCTCCAGGCCCCGGTACCCACCCAGCGGGATGGGACGGTACGTGCTGTGGCTGGGTTTGGAGCCGGTGGGCGCCAGCAGCCCCAGAGCCCGGCTGGGCAGGCTTGGCTGGCAGCTGCCGAGCTCACACCGCTGCTGCTCCTGCCGTGCTGGAGGAAGGAGGGCAGCTCTGACCCACCTACAGCACCACAAACTGCACTGCTTTCCTCTCCTTTTGCAGAGTCTGCAGGATTTCTGCCCTGCCACGAGAAGTGGCTGAAATTGGACAAAGGATTCACGGGGCTTCGGGAGGAAGAGGCGGTGGGCAGCGCTGCGGCGGGGGAGAGGGCAGGGGACCTTCCCTCATTTTCCTTCCTTCCAGCTTTTACAACTATGATTTGAGGACTTTTTGTGTAATTTTTTTTTCCCCCAATATTCTTCTAGTACTTCTAAGTACCCTAAACATATTTTAAGGAATTTATCTTGGCAAGCATACCCTGCACATCGAAAGGGAGCTGCTCTCCCAGCGCAGAGGGGGCACGTGCCCAGGCAACTCCCGAAACCGCGTGGCAGCAGCCAGGGCCCCTTGCTCCTTGGCACAGCCGCACGGCTCCACGGGCCTGTCCCCTTCGCCCACACCGCGACAGGCTCGGCCTTTCAGTGACTCTGTTCTGAAAGACAGGCTATTTTTAGGGCCATTAATAAGGGAGAGGAAAACAGATCACATTCACCAGGGAGCACATCTGCTTTCTGAGCTCGTCCTGCCTGCCGCTGCCATTCCATACCGACAAAGCCCATTTTTCCTCCTTGGCAGAGGGACTCTAGAGCATTCCCCTGTGCTACAAGGCACAGAGCTGCTTTAGGACAGCTCGTGTGGCACGTGCTAGAGCTGCTACCCCCAGCACACGCACCACACACCAGTAAGAGTCTGTAAAACCACGCAGCAAAGTTACCTCGTCAGTTCTGGACAAGTGTGCTCCGAAACGTGGGTTTGAAATGGTCCCGTTCCCCACCTTCCAAGAGAAGGCCTAATTCAAGCTACAGCAAACGTGCCAAGAAGGACAAAGGAGGTGGTTACAGGGGAGAAAGAAATCCTTTATGTTGGTGTGAACAGTCCAGGTTTTTCATTTCGCCTTTTTCGCCACCAAGTTCAAAGTAAAAGTCGACTCTCCTGTGGGTGAGTTTCCACAGGAAATCCTGCCCTGCGTTCACTCTTATCCCTGAAGAGAACTGCTTCCTTTTGCTTGAAAGGCAACTGCCTTCTGTCCTGTGCCACAGCGAATGCTTTTTAACACTAAATATAGATTCTCGAGGAAGGAAACATCAGGCAGACAACAAAAGCAGGGAACGTCAGCACGCACGGTGTCAGATGGTGCAGGCTCTCTGAAAACACGCCTGTGAGGACACAGGCTCTGTTAACACAAAGAAACTGTGGACTAATGAACAGCAGAGGTAAGAACTTCTCTCTCGAGTTTGAGAAAAATCAACCTTTGCTTAAAATAAATTCTAAAACAGAAAACCCCAAAGCAATGCACTGATCACAAACATGCACAGATCAGAAATACACCCTATTAACACCCCAGCCTCACATGATTGTGTGACTGTTCCTCCTCATGTTAATGAGTAAATAACTTCTTACATTTTATTTTCTGAAGCACACACACAGTCCAGCTCTGTAAGCCTGCACCTTTATTTAGTTGGGGAGGTCCCCCACACCGCACAAAACACCAGCACAATACCTGGTGCCCCCCTTCTCTGCAAATCTCCTCACACCCCCGGCGTGATGGGTTCGCAGCCAAGCACATGCAGTTTTGTTTGTGAAAGTGAAACCTTGTTCATACCAAGCCCTACCCAACCTGAGCAGTGTGTGACTGACTCCCCAGGTAAACCCACAACATGAATGGTGCCGCCTAATTTCACACTGTCCCACACCACAGAGGAGCAGAAGCATAAACTACACTGGACGCTGCTGCATCTGTTTGGTTCTTTCCCCTCGAATGCCAGGCAGGGACAGGAGGCTGTCCCGGAGCTCGCCGACGCACCGGCTCCCGCGCTGGGGCTGCAGCTCCCTACGGGCACCATGGTCCAAGGGATGCTCTGGCTCCTGCTTCAGATGTCGTCACCGCTGCGTTCCCCAGATGGCCCTTTTTCTGCCTGCAAACACAGACATCCCCTCTTGCACAAACTTCTACAAACAGAGGTCACAAAACGAAGCTTGATTTGTTCCCTGGTCGTACCGTACATGGTTAAAGTGAGACACTTTTACTGGGTAATGAACTGGTCAGGGCATGAGGCAATATTCCCAGAACAGACCCCGTTCTGTACGGCAGCACAGCCTCACCACGGCTGCTCCCACGCCAGACCCGTCAGCTCTGACGCTACACTCTAAATGCCACTCTCCTCTTTCTGCCTTTGTAGGCAGTTACTTTTTTTCTTTTTTTAATATTAAATCATCAATACATATTTATCCATTTCCATTTCTCTCCCAAGCTCTTCACAAACTGTTACATTAAACTGGAGTGTAGCAGGACAGAGAACATTTCTAAATACCCATTCTTCCCTCAGTGTCACTATGGATACAAGAGGTAAGCCTGTTACGACCACCACCAGAGGGAAGGACCCAAGCTTTCATTGCTCTCAGGAGAACATACAGTCTCAGCATCACCTGACTAAAGGTTTAATTTTAATATATTATTAACAATTTTTCAAAGAAAATTATCAAGCTGACTATGCATTTACAGGTGTGGACAGATTAATCAATGAATTAAGTTATTTTCAAAGAAATATGACCAGTGGGTAGTCGTGTAAAAGGCATTAAATATCTACAGCCCTTGCAAGAAACCTCTGGCTGGAAAGGGGCTACCAAAAAACCAACCGGCGTTTCAAAGAGAAGATCTGTCGAAGCAAGCTGCATCAGATCCACTGCACTCCCCATAGCTTTCCATCTTAATTTCCTGCACAATTTTCTATTCTTTAGGCAAGAAACTTTTTGTTTGAAACTGACCAAAAACACAGACAGATATTAATAGAGTGTAATAATGTATCTCACTGGTGGATACAGAAAGAGACTTGAAAACGTGATGCAAGTGCTCTCTAAAGTGTAACAACCAGAAAGCAAGTGTAAAAGCCCCCTAAATCTCTTGATTCTCAGCATGTTGCAGCAGTTACAGCATCAGCAGCAACCAGCGTGGCCCTGCCACCGCCCGCAGGACGCTGGCCCTGGCCACTCCACGACAAGGACGGAAACACCTCGAACTCCAGCCCCTGGCATGAAAGAAAACTATTTTCACAGCACGAGCAGCAATCTGACAGGCTGCACAGCTGCAACGAGCTCTTAGGTGCTCAGGGGTATTCTGCAAAATTATTTTTCAAAGTGTCTTTTTTGTACAAGTGAAAACCAATTTATTTACCACGCTTTATAAAAACATCTTTTTGACACATACTTGATACTAAGCAGCATTCATTTCACGCAAATGAAATCAAAAAGGGTAAAGCAGGACAGTAAGCTGGATAAGGAATAAATCACTGCCACATAAATCATGGCATATATGTAAAGAAGCACTGAGGGTGGGACAACACAGAGCTCAGCTGCTGAAGGAGAAGGTGAGCAAGTTTTGCTGCCCCATTTACTGCCCTGGGGAACCCTCCGTGGAGGTTTCTGTGATCTGCTTCCCATCTGATTGCACTCCCCCATCCACCTTTACTCCGAACTCAGTTTCTCATGTCGCGTTTAACACCTGGCAGCTTCACCTCCCATTTGCATCTTCCACCAGAGGTTTCACCCAGCAACACATCATCTTAGCTCACCCCTTTCATGTGAAACCCTAAATGACAGCCAGGAGGAGCGCCAGCCCCGGACCAGCACCCCAGCAGGCCAGGTGCTGTATATGGACACCTTGGGGAAAAAAAGACAGCCTGTGCCCCAATAAATTTTTTATATATATGTATTTTTTATATATGTGCAAATATATGTTTAATTATATGTTAACTGTTAAAAACATAAGATTACAGGGAGATCAGCAGGCTAGAAGTCAGCGTGGAAGGCTGCTGTTTTCAGCACACAGGCTGTTCAGCTGTCAGATTTTTACAGTGCCCTGTTGAAAGCTTTCAAGAAAGTTTTGTAGATTTTTACAAGGAGGTTTCCCGAGCGTAAGAGGCATCCTGGGACAGAGCAAAAACAGAACTCCTGGCAAATGTAGTGAGTGAGCAATCAAGACAGGAAACTTTGGCCAAAAAAATGCAAACAAACAAAAAAACAACTAGGAGCCAACCTCCCACTGCTATTTGATAAAAACATCTTAGGAAGGCTGCAGAAAGCAAGGGGATTTTACATGAAGTCAGGCAGCTTACTCTCAAAATAAGAGAATGTGAAATAATGAAGAGGCAAGCCAAGGGGTGAAATCACCTGTGGCAGACCAGGAGAATGACCTGTGTGAGCGCAGCCTGAGCAGATGCTACTGTGTTCATCACAGGGAGGGAAAAGTGTTTTACAGTCATCAGGATGCAGAACAACCTGAGCAAGAGTCAGGCAGCAGGAACGAGCGTTAGCCTAGACTGCGTGCAAAGTATGAGCAAGATTATGACTGAGCCTGAACTTGAGGAGACATAAAAGCACCGACTGCATCAGTGTGGATAAAACTACTCATGTGGGACTCCAGAGGAGATTCACAGGCTTGTGGGGGGAGATGCTATTGGTAGAAAGCTTCGCAGATATAAAGAGAAAAATAAAAATGGCTAGGCTTAGCAATAGACGAAACCACAGATACAAGAACAAAAGAATACATGCAGAAGAATCACAGAATGTTAGGGATTGGAAGGGACCTCGAAAGATCATCTAGTCCAATCCCCCCACCGGAGCAGGATTAGCTAGATCATGTCACACTAGAACTAGAAATGGTTTCCAAATCACAAAAAGCAGAACTTAGTTTACTGCCGCACCCACCCGCACAAGAACGGGTCCACAGCACATCAGCTACGAGACTAAATGCTGTTAGAGAGTCTGGTCCTGATTCCACAATTTCTTGCCTGCTTTGTAGAGCTGTAGCCTCCTAAGACCACTCCTGCCAGATCCAAGTACTCGCCAGAAGGAAAGGTCTAAGCGCCCGTGCTTTCTGCATGAGCTGCACCAGCCCCAGCCCCTCTCAGCTGTACAGGAGGGTGCTCGCAGACCCACCTCCCAACATCCCCGCCGTGCTCGCCCCACGGCGTGACGGAGCGTGGGAGCGGGCTGCCCAGGGAGGCTGTGGGGTCTCCATCCTTGGAGACGTCCAGTTCCCTGGGCAGAGACCCCCAAGCTCCTGCCGGCCCCAGCCCTCCTGGGCTCTGGGATCTGTGTCCTCTGGCCCACCATACCCGCTGCTCCAATTTCACCCCCGCTCCAGAAACACACTGAAGATCGCTAACTCACTGCCAGGGTCATATCACAAATCCACTCCACGGGCGCTTTGCCACTGGGACACAGGGTGGGTGGCTGCACGGTTCTGTGCCGGCTGCAAGAGTTGGTCTTTAAAGCACGTGACATGAGTAGGAGACGTTTAAACTTTCAGCAACATAACCCACTTAGAAAGTAGAACTGCTAGATCTCACTATTTTTAAAATATTCAATAGTACAGAAATAAGAAACTGGGGGGTTATTTCAAAGTTACATCTCTGGAATGGTTCTCCTTACTGTAATGCATTTCTCACTCAAGTAAGAGACAAGACTGCAGCAGAGAACTGATGTTACATACATTTCCCCAGAATTATTGAACTCTTCCTGACCTACCATACATACACAGTTTGGCACAGTAGACTAGAATAAACACGTTTGACAACCAAACAAAACGCAAGTCAAGTACTGCAAGAATAAGGGCTCTGGGTCCTGCTTATCCTTCATGTTTCAAAGAAAAACACTCCATTGTGTAATGCAACATTCACCATCGACTAAATTCTGTTTCTGAAAAGACAGAAAGGAAGGCAGACAGACATCTTCAGTTCAAAAACTTATTCTCCATCTCAAAAACCTCCTGTAATCCCAAGCAAGGTGCGTCCGCTGTAGGGATGGAGCTCTGGGAGGGGAGGTGGACCTCCACAGCGGTGAGCAGCTCTCGCACTGCCCCGGAGGAGTCTGAAGGTGTAGGGCAACCCTACCCTCTGTATAATAAAGTAACAAAACCAAACACAAAGGCCAATTTCCACAAACATTTTGTGGACACAATTAATGAAGCAGTAGGCCTGATTCAACACTCAAACGCAAACGAGTAGTATCACGAGGTGTCAGTGAATCTCCTGACAGCCAGCCAGTAACACTGCCACCACAGCCAAAATCTACTCTGTGTCCGTGGCTCCAGAAATTCAAAGCCACTATGGAAAATTTTGTATATTTAAACCTAACTATTAAGAGATATCCTGTTTGCAATGAGGTAACACCTCTATTTTTCTCTGTCACAAGGAAGTGCACTTCTCCTAGTATCAACATTTCTGAGCGGCGCTGGAATGGCTCTTTTCCTGTTTAGGAAACTGGGCTTCAGGCTCAAGTTAGACTCTGACAAAAAGTAAAGATTACTTTTATTGACTTTTTCCCCCCTGATTTTTTTTCATATTTTGAAACATTCCAAATGTGTAACAGGTCACACTAGGAAAAGCCACCTCCAACTTCCTCTGACCGCTTGAGTGAGATTAAACTGAAATCCACTCACCGGGTACCACGGCTCGAGGATGCACTTCAAGAGACCACTGCAGATATGAGGATACACTTAAAAGGACAGTTGTAAATGTTTTTTTTTTAAATATTTCTCTTGCAGAGCTCTGGAAACACGACGGAGGAAGACAAAGGCTGCACCTCCAGAAATACTGTCCTCAAGCAGCACCGCGCAGGGACACGGCCACTGAACAGTGCTGCCGAGGTAGGGGATGCACCCCTGGGACTCAGGTCCTGGAGAATTAAGGACAGCTTGAATTTTTTTTCTGGAGGGAAAACATCCCTGCAAATTAGCATGAACAATTCAAAATTACACAGTCATTCCAGAAGAACAGTTGAAAGGCAGACATGTAAATCAAAAAATACCATTGCACTATAACATTAGGTATTTTAAATTTACTCTGCTGAGTCTCTCGCAACAGCTGTGGACTCAGAGGCAACTTTTACAGCAACTCCACTAGAATAAAGCAGGTTTGAACTGACTTTATCCACCAATCTCTCTCTTGTCCCCCCTCAAAAAAACCCACCAAAACCCACAACACCAAAAAAACGCCACAGGTCATGGCAGCAAAACCCTTATTGATTCCAGTTTTTCATTTCACTGAATATTTACACCAACACGAGTGTGGCACTGACATCAAAGCAGTGGATGTCCTACGAGAAACCCCATGCAACCTTGGGGGAGAGCATCCCCCACGGCCTCCCCCCTCAGACAGGCCCGCAGGGCTGATGGAAGGTCTCCCCTCGCACACCCACGGCTCTGCAGCCGGGACCCCTCAGGAGCACAGAGCTCCTCTGAGGGGACACCTTTCCTTTGTGAAGGAAACTCACCCTTGCTTGTCCCAAAAGCTGCCAAGAGTGCCCTGTTTTGGGGTGATCCCCTCCTCGGGAGTCAGACAAAAGCAAAAGCCAGAAGCCAGCAGAAGGGAAGACACCACACCCCCACGGAGGAGTGCTAGGGTGGCGTTTTCAGGTAAGAAAAATCCTAACCAGCCTGCACAGGGAGAATTAAACACCGAGACTACATAAAGTCACCCCACCAGAACAGAGTGTTCAACAGATGCCACCTCCCCATGCCCACAAGCCAGACCATACCTTTCCCCAACACGGCCTGCGCAGGGTGGGCTGAACCCGTGGCAGAGCAATGCAGGCATCGGGACACTCGGACTCACCTGGACCTCAGCCTCCAGCTTGTCCCCATGCTCCTTCATGCTTGGACTCGGATCTGGCACGAACCAGGTGGCACCCATGGCACAGAGGTCAGGAATGAGACAAACAGCTGGATTCGGGTGATAGAGAGCATGGACACAGGCCAGTCACACCGCTGGACCAGGACATCACCTCCTACTTCCAGGCGCACAAAGCAGACAGGGCAGACACGGGAAACACTGTTCCCTGCCTTCCCTCCTTCACACGTTTCCCCAGGGGTGAGCATGGTGCCAGCCTGCTTGCTTGCAGCACGAGACACAGCAGAAGAATGTTTGTTTTCAGCTTTTCCAAGGCCACGGCCTGACTGTTTCCACGGTCACGCAGGTAGAGCCCCGTACATCACCTTCGGCAAACACCGCACACCACTGCATTTGCTTCACTGCCCTTGATGCTGGCATCCCCCAAAGAGGTCACAAGTATTATTCGTTAAATAGTACTTAAAAGATGCACACTATCAGATTTCCCTCACTGAGAATAGTGGCAATTATCAGGCTCCCAATATTGAGATTTTTCGCTGTACAACAGTTTTCTACATTGAAAGATTGTTCTTCACCTCATAGTACCTTGCAACGCACCAACACCATGTACAGTCCATTCCAGAGAAAAAATATTATGTAAACTGTAAAATCCTACAGCAAATAATTCACAACCATATTAATTTTGTTTACACAATGACAACTAAAATATCTCTCCATCCTTGAAAGAGATTTCAGTTTTCAGAGCGAGCTCAGCACTAAAAACTTGGTCTCTCACCAATTCAAGGCTGTCTGGAAGCGACCAGTAGCTGACATTTCACAAACACACCCACAGCAAAACCAACCCTGGCAGCCCCGCCGCAGGGCTGCTGGCGTGCCAGCGTGGACAAGCTGTCCCCCCAAAAGCCCACGGGGCCGCCCACACGCAGAATTAATTATTTTTTAACTAACCCCCCCGTTAGTATCTGGTATATACAGGCTATCATACACCTATTTTATATCTGTATTCAAAACTAAAAAGGTTTGGTGTACTGGGATTAGCTACATCCATCCTGGTACGCTGCCTGACCTCCGAGGTCACCACATTCACATCAAAACAGAAATCTCAAACTTCCTCCCAAATTCCACAGCAAAGGAGATCAATATTTCACCCTCCCAGCCAGTTCAGGCGTCCCCGCGTGACAAGGACATCAGGAAGATGCGGGCACTAGGGCGCAGTATCACTTCACCTGCTTTTTCACTTATTTTATTTTCAGAGCAGGCAGTACAAAACGACAGGGCACAGTTTAATACATAATGCATATTAAAAATACATATTAAAACCCCAGAATTCTCCCCCCATCCTCCACGTTCTAGACTTTAATAGCAGGATATTAGCCATAGCGATCATTTCACAGTATATACTGACTCGAGTGCAAAAGATAGCGAGTGATGAAGCTGTGACCACTCCTGAAGGCTTAAGAGGGCTCTGGAAGCTCCAGCCCTCCTTGGTTTGGAGTCTTCTCCTACGACTGACGCCTTAGGCTGCAGTGTGCTACTCCAGAGCAGAGAGCAGCAGCCCCTAACTAGAAATGAGGGCATGATGACAAGGAAACCTCACCAGGCTAGAGAAAACGAGGCTATTGTTTCGGAGCAATTAATTTCCCCTCGGAGAAGTGAGGTGGTTATTTCTAGCCTCTTCATTAAATTAAAGCAGCCTGCAAGTAGTCCTTCAGGATCCACTTGCATCTCCACCACCTGGGTGCTTTGTTTTGCTCCCGAGAGTCCTACTGCAGCCTGGACACGCTGAGTGAGACCAGCAGTTGCCCTTTTACCGTGGACCAGAGCCGTGCTCCAGCTGACTGCAGGGTCTGCCCCAAAGAAGGGGGTTTATTTTAATGGGTCCCATTTTAACCAAAATGGCACGGCTCTGACCGGTGTCTTTAGACATAGCCTTCATGTGCAGCGTTACAGCCAGAAAATAATTCAGGATAAAAACAAGAGATTCAAAACAAAATCGCAGTCCAGGCTCCCTGACCATCCAGATCAGGCTTCTCATCAGCACAACCCCAGGCAGAGCAGATGACACAGACAAAAAGCAATCAATGAAGCGGCCTAGATTATACACGCTCAACTTTGTGCTACAGTTCAGCTGCGATTTTTAAGCAAAATATTTACAGCCCAATGAGAGGAGTGAATATAAGCAGATTCTCAAAGCCTAGACAGATTCACAGCACGTACATAAAATTAATAATGAACCTTTGCTAAAGACTGGTAGAAACAGTCCTCAGGGGAGCAATTCGATCTAACCAAGCTGAATTTTGATCATAGACTGCCAATTCACCCACGCAAAAAGAATTACATGCCTATATATATATATGGGGGTGTGTGTATATATCTCTCTCTACATCTATCTTGTATGAAGAATTAAAGTCCCTGAGGTGTGATTTTGGCCCTGGCAGAGTTTTGCATGACACTTATTGCTATAACGGCAAGATTAACCACCGTGCTGCCAGGAATTAATTCCGCAGTGGCAAGATACCACGGCTGTGGCTCTGGGGGAGGCTGGGTTAACCAAACTGGCAGCACTAGCAAGACAACACTGCGCACAGCCTGCACAACACTCCCTGCCTACGTTTTGTAACATTCCTTCATGTCCTGGAAAAGTTTACATGGAACAGCAGTGGAAGCAAGGATATAGTAAAACTAGCACTGCCAACCCTAAGGTAAGGATTTCAAGTTGATATGGTCAAAAATTAAATCCATTTTACCTCCAATTATCCATCATTTCAGGTTGGATTTTTATACGGTTAACACATGAGCAGGAAAGGTCTAAGAGCACCATTTCCTCTAGAGCGAGTCCCGTTCCTGTGATGATACTCACAACCACATTATTAAAAAAGAGGTCCTCAGCAGTGCATTAATCAACATACACAAGTACCTGAAAGAATTCTACAGGGGAGACAGGAACATAACTGCTTGGTCTTTCTGAACTGTGGAAACACTCCATAGTTCTGCATAAAATATTTTATAAGTAATATAAAATGATTCTTGATTTTACATTGGTTCCCAGAAAACACAATGTATAATCAAATAAAACACAAGTCACAATGGATACGGAAGGTAACACAACCTTGGTGTTAGAGCATGCAAGCTTTACAATAACAGTTTTGTATTTCACATGACAGTTCATGAAAAGAAAGACCACCACCCCAAATACAACATGAGTATTCCATGTTTTGAATTAATTTGTCTAGGCACTAGCCAGATCACCACACGCACACCAAACTCAAGAACCATCCAGATTCACTGCACTGCTGCTGACAGGGACTCCCACGGAGATCTGACTCCCCCTGCGCTGCCACGTGCAGCCACTCCAGGCAGACACCCCCCAAACACCGCACAACAACCGAAAGCTGTCGCAGAGGATCGAGCAGGCGGACGTCCTGCAGAAGTGATGGTCATTACAGGGAGCTCAGCCTCAGCGGCAGTCACTCAGCCGAATGCCCGCTTGCCACTGCATGAAATCAGACACCTCCTGGAGAAGGCAATTCTCCTGCACACAGCCCAGGCTTTCTGTCCCAGTCTCTAGCACCGGGCTGCTGTCATCCATCCTAGTCAGGGATGATTTATTTGCTTTCTGCTGTGCGCAGTGGTATCCCCCTCACTCAGCTTTGGTAGAAGAGCAAAAGGAAGACACAAACTTAGCAGGTGACAGAGATCTGGGTTTTATCACGACATTTAGAGTCTGAGCTTAAGGTTTAAAATGTCTTTTCATCAGCTGTATTTAACAGCAGAGAAACATCCCTGTGATGTTAATACCCAGCATGCAGTTTATGCCCAGATGGTTTCCAATACTGCTATACACAAGCCTTAGCTCCGCAACTGCTAAAACCAGCGAGAAGCCTGACATTCTGAGCACGAATGCACTTGGAGAGAGCTGCCCAAAGGATTCCAGCCCCTCCAGTCCCAGCACGGAGTTTCAGTTTCATCGTCTTTTGATTTCCCTTCTTTGCATAGTGCCAGATTTAAATTTTTAGCTGATGTCCAGATGGCTAGCTCTTGAACACTGTTCGTAATTACAGCAGTATAAAACGAAACCCTAAGAGTATCAGAAGCATCCTTTCTAAATGGATTTGCTGGTACCTGGCTTTAGCTTCTTGAAGTGTTGGATGCAAACTTTTTAGGTCCTATTGAGAACTAATTCTAAAAACAATCCAAGAGAATAATCCTTGTGTTAGAGAGGACCTGTCACCTTCCTGAAAACATCCCAAAGTGTAAATATTTAAGTGTTAATAAGACAACCAGAACACGCGCAGCCGAGAGATTACTTTAAACAAGGAGGAGCACCCCATCCTTCACTCGCACCGTCGGGGATTTACCAGAACGAAGATCCTCAGCATGTTCAGGACCCCATTTCACGTGGGGAATGCCCACACGTATTCCCACCCCTTCCTGCACTCCTCCCACAGCTCCCGCTCCCTGGGGCACCTTCGCCCTTCACCCCTCTCTGCTGAGGCACACCCCAGCACGGGAGAGGATGCCCAGACCCGGAGCGTGGCAGCCAGGCTCCTCGGGGCCGCACACAGACCCAGCGTCTCTGGGAGGGACCGGGGAAGAGAACCGGCCTCGGCAGCCCTGCTGTGCACAGCACCTCTCCAGGGCACCCATCACCGGAGACGGGCACCAAGCGCTCGGACCCTTCTCTGGCACTGTCTGTGCAAAGAGCAGCAACAACTCCGGAGAGCCCCTTGGCCTCTGGGCTCGCGTGGAGGCGTCCCCGCAAGTCATGGCTGCACGGCAGGGACGGCGCCAGGGCAGCAGGAGCACGAGCTGCCATGGGCAGAGCCACCACAGCGCTGCCGGGACCTGCTAGGCCATGACACCCGCTGTCCCGGGAACACGGACATAAAGCGTTTCTGTTGATGCACGGGAGGGGCGGGAGGGTACTGGCAAGTTGGGAAACCAGTGTCCTCAAATGGCGGGCAGGTAACTCCTGCAAAGATTGCGGTGACGCTGTTTTGGCCCCTCCACCTTCCAAGCTGCTGCAGCTCAGCTAGGGAAGCTAAAAATACTTCACTTTCTAAAAATTACTTCTCCATATAAGGAAGAGCTGTTGTTACCACAGAGATGTTACCACGCAATCACCACAGAGAGGGAAGTCGGCCTACGTAACTGTGACGGGATGGAGGGGGCCCTTGAAATCACCTCCTCAGGGAGTGGCCCCGCTGCCCAGCCCGGCAGGATCGCCCCGCCACACGTGCCACTGCACACGTGCTCCCCCAACACACCACCAGCAATTTTTTTCTTTTTTTAAATCCGTACATACCAATATTCCCCCTCTTTCTACAGCAGCAAACCCACAGAAAACACCACTTTATATTATAAAGTATTCCATAAAGTGTTGTTAGAGTGCCCATACATTAATAGCTGATCTTGCTTATAAACAATTAATCCTGACTATTCAGAATCTGTTTCATTTCCTATCCTGCTGTCAAACACAGTAATTCTTAAAAGCAGGTAAAACACTGCAGGTACAGAGCTCTCCTGGCAATGCCAACAGACCCAGAACGAATGTAACACTGTGCTGTTCCTCACGATACAGAGCTGACCCATTTCAAATTTTCCAGAGTTCAAAAAGAAAGTATCATTGGTGTGTTTCTGAAAGACTTGACCTATTTTTGCACGAGGGTTTGAAAACTACAGTCCCACTGCTCTATTGATATGTGAACAGCACGAAAAATGCTAAGAGAAAGGATGATATAGTGTAAAAATGAGGACATGTACAATAACAGGATCCCTAGAGAAACGGATCAAAAAGGGAGAAAATAAAAAATCACTGCATAGGAGACTTACCAAAAAAATCATACAAGATTAATACATTCCCTGGGCAGCCTCACAGAAAGCTTGATATTCCTGCTATCAGTAAGAGAGATCAAAACACTGCATCAGAAGTAGGTAACAGAAAGGTTTTGAAATAATAAACCATCAGATTTCCAAAGTACATCATCAATATAAAAAGCAGATGAATACAAAGCCAAACCCCCTCTCCTCAAATCCGTGACCCTCGGGCAGGTAAGCGCTGGACCTACCGAGCCAGGTCCCTCTGCACGTCCTCGCAAGGCCAGGTGACAGAGAGACATCCTCCCTCTGAGTGCTCACTTTTAGAGAAGGAAGAATATTCTCTCCATATACAGGACCTGGTTTTAAAGGACTCATTGATTTCAAGAGACTTTTAATCAGTCAAGTTTTAAGGAGAAATCAATAACAATAGCGGCAATCGTTTTAATTAATTCTTCCAGCATAAAAAGCTCAGTATACATTTCCTCATCCAGAGGGAAAAGGGGGGAAAAAAATACACAATCAGTCATAATATGATGAATTCCTGATAGGTCTACAGCCAACGTGAGTGGATATTCTATGCACAGGAAAACCAGGAAGAGTTCTCCCCTTGCATTTCAAAAGTCAGTGTTAGCAAACACTGAAGACAAGGGTGGAAATCAGACTGACGTTTTAAAGCTACCTCACACTTCCTTCATGTTCACCGAAATACGTCCACTCTGCACGTAAGAACAGTTAACATGCTTACACAGGGCACATTTTTAAGGACTATTTCTTTGCTTAGTTTCCAAATGGTTCACGTGCTACCCACAGCGATAGTGTCACTTACCCCAACAGGTAGAAGCCGAGGCTGTCTTAAACTGAGCATCCAGAACCATTCATTAAAATCCATAATTTTCAAATTAATCTGTTACTTGGTATCAAGTATGAGAAGTTTAAATACAAAGCCATGTGAAGTTTAACAGGCTTCTGGATTTCTGTAGACTCTAAAAATCCAACAGCTCTGTCTCCGTTAGATTCTCATTCTTCAATAATTAAACAGGCAGTCTCTTTTCTTTTTTCTTCTTTTTTTTTTAAAAAAAAGCATTTCTCATTCCTCTCAGTATGTACAAAGCTTCTGTGATAGGTTTCCCAAAGTTCAAAAGGAACCATGAGATCACAGCTAGGCTATGACAAATTTCACCCACATTCCCATATATTGGCTGCAGAAGAACTAAATTAAATATTTCAATTCTCAGGAGATTAGATTGTTGAGAGAAAACAGATGCTAGGAGAGCTGGAAGTATCATCACTGCCGAGGGCTCTTGCAGTGGCTGGGAATTAATTGGGTGAGATAAGAATGAAGATGATCGTAAAAAGCAAACCACACGCTTTGCTGCAGATAAAGGGGGAAAACGCTGCAGAGCTTTGCAAAGCCCATCTGCTGGCACGTCTGAAAACGAGCCGAACCCCAAAACATATGAATAAAACACGTTGGCCAGGCATCTGAGAAACAGCTACACCAGTAGCACTGGGAATGCCTTGTAGGACAAGTTGAATCCGCTCTTCTTCCGTCAGCAAGAAGGGAGGCTTCTCAGTAGGATCCTTTTCATGCCCCGGTGTTTGTAACGAGCAATCACATTACCTGTCCATCTGCCTCTCCAGTCTTGGGAATGGTTCCGATCCTATCTCCTGCAATCACTGGTATTTACTGTCATGGAAATGTGCATCTTCGGCTGAACCTGGAGAAGAGCCCTGGATATCCCACTGGACCAGTTTTGGTTGTGTCACTTTGACTGTCCTGCTCTGACAGTATGTAGTTTCAAGAATAAAAAGAAAGAATCACCCTACAAAGCACAGCCTTAATCTGAATTTGTAAAGAGGGAGTGGGGAAAAGTGGGAAGGAAGGCTAGAAGGGAAAAAAGCAGGCATCAAGGTACTTCCAAATTGGTGGGATGAAAAGAAACTTTGGCTGAATAAGGTTGTTTCCTGCCCATCACATCGAGCGTATCTCAAACACACAACTCTGTACCTAGCCACAGTTTTTATATGGAGCTTTGCTTTGCAGAATTAAAGAGTTCATCTGTTAAGCTGCAGTACATCCCACAGGCAGCTGCTGCTGAAACCACCTTCCAAAGAGACAGATTTCTCACAATCTCAGCAGTCACTTTGGCACAAAACAACCTTTGCAGAAGGTGTTAAAAAAAAAAAAAATCAGCCAGACAAAAAAAAAAAAATCTACAACACACCACCACAAAAAAACTCCCAACAACTTTCAATGTACATCAGGAGCTGAACAAAGTAACACATTGCTTTAGTGCTACCCCACGTGTCAACCTCACAAACATAAAATATAATAACGTACTCCTAGCAGGAAAGGGGAACGAGTAAAGGTTCATTTCTAGGGCTGGCGTTTTAGCTCAAAATGAACTCGCTCAGCTCAAGCGAAGAAGGCCTTGTGTGAGAAAATACCTTAGGAGATGGTGCTTGCTGCGGTGGCCAAGGACCTCGGGTCCCATGGCCAGCAGCCTTCCCGCGCCAGGGCAAGCTGAGGCTGGCAGGAGACTCCCCATTGCCTGGGAATAACAAGAAATCTGATTTTTTTTCCCTTTCACATCACCTTTGAGCTAACAGCAACAGCACTTCAAAGCTATCTCTTAGAGGTTCGTATTTTAATAATGTTAATTTACCTCCTCTCATAACCTGTATTTTCTTGAGCAGGAAAGGGGCAAAACCCTGGAAGTAAATGTAACACAGGGACTTCCGTGCTGGGCAGCTGCAGGAGGGGATGTCTGTGAGCTGAAGTTCGCTCTCCTGGGGGTCTTTACTCCCCCATCCTCAGCAAGGGAGCAGACAGCACGACAGGAAGGCCCAGCTTTATCACACCAGGTATCACCTGCACTGAAAACACTCTAATTACATCATACAAGCTCAGCAAAATACAGCTCCATTTTAACTGTTAGTAAACACTGCGCCCCATCACTTAAAATCCAACTTTCTGGTTAGGAGGCTTAACCTAAAAAGAGGCATATACATACACACACACCCTCCCCTCCATAAAAACCACGTGGAGCAATGACTGTCAAACAAGCTAGCTTGCTCCCATATTTTTGTTAAATTATTATTATGATCTAGACCTGAAGATATGCCACATTCAATCTATATACATCCATACACAATAAAAACATTGCACTACCAGTGTAAAACTGGTGTATCCGTTTTTAAAGAGTTGTCCAAGAAGATGGTTCAGAAAATGAATTTATAAAATCCACCAACACTTGCAGGTAGCTGTTAAGTGTAGTCACAACACCTCTGCCTGAAGATCAACTGGAAATCCATGTTATTTGCAGTAACACCATAAAGTGCATCTGAACGCAATATATCATGAGAGGGGCTCGCAAGGAGTGTGGGAAAGGAATGGCAGAGTTTTAACAACACATGGCAAATCCTTTCCAACTAGTGACACATGGTGACTATTTTCACAGACCACTGTTCAAGTAATTAATACACTTTGAGAAGAAAAAGTCTTATTTCAGTGAGCATATGGAAAAAGCATATTAGTCCCTAACACATAAAGGTCTTCTCAAAACCTTAAAGCATTTGCTAAACATAATTGTTAATACTTTGCATGTCTGCTTTGATTATGTTTGACATAGTTTCCATATGGAAACTTACACTAAATTTCACCAAGAGCTTTACTTTGTTTAAAGTATCAATCCATCTAATGCAATAAATATTTGCAGATAGAGGAAAACATCACCTTTGTGGGTTACCCTTACACAAAGGGGTGAGAGAATTCACACAGAGCTTCACTTAAATGCTTCCTATTTCCTTCCTGAATAATACATACCTTCTTCTCCAACCCAGTTCTGAGCTGTTTCTCTTTGAAAACAGCTATTTTTAGTTCACTATTTATATTTGTGGAAAATCCTGTTAGTTTCACTCACACTGAAAGGCTCAAGGGTTCACTGAAGTTACACACACAGATAAAGGTTTTAGCTTATTAAATCTCTCATCAAAACAAATAAATTAAAATTATTTGACAAACTAGTGTTGGACATAATGGCCTCATGCTAATCAGTCATGCTACCAAAAAACCAAACCAAAACAAAAAAAACCTAAAAAACCAACACCTGCCATCTTCCTATCCCAGTCTTCCCTTGCACACAGTCACGAATTTCTGTGGTATTTAATGAAAAAACACTAAATTATGTAAGAAATGGAAGCAACTGTTAAGGCCAAAACTTAGGTTAATAATTTCAAATCATTACAAGTTCATACCTAACATTCAAAATACCACCAAGCCATAGTGCTGTGAGGAGCCAGTCAAGTAAGCAGCTGGAATCACAGTTGGAGACCACCTAACCTAAACCTAGACCCACGCTGAAAACCACCCCTGCTACACAGCACGGTGCCCAGCGCTACCCCGAGGCACGCGGGTTTGCCCCAGCGCTTCAGTCCAACGCTCCTTCCATCCACAGCCAGGAAACCAACTCGGAACAGGGGAGAACGTACATCTCCTGCCTCTCGCCCAACCTCTGGATAAAAACATAAAATTAAGAGATTCAGTAGTTTTAAACCATTGCAGGCTAGGTTCAAAACATGACGAAAACACACAAACTGAGAAGCGAGGTGCCCTTTAAGCTTCTCGCTTACTAAATAAAAGGATGTGACAGAGTTCATCTTCCTCACTGATAGGAAGGACTGACGTCAGTAGAAATGAGATACACATTGCTGCAACACCAACTATTAAAAACCATTCTGAAGGAAGATAACCAGCAGCGACTGCATCTGGGATTTGTGCTCTTCAGCTATTTGCCAGGTTTAAAAAGTAGCAGAGTGTTAACCTGATTTTAAATAATGTCTTAAAAACAATCCATTGTGTTTTACGAGTTGAAAAAAGGTCTATTTCCAGATATGCTAGTCCTAAACCTTGTTGAACTAGCAAAATTAGCAGTTACTTGGTACAACGCCAGAAACTCACACATTTTCATTTCCATATTATCTCCAACACCCCACGATGGAGCACACCTAACTAACAACAACGACCGCTCCTGCAGCACCAGGGCTCCAGGCAGCGCGCTCCGGCTCACGGGAAACGAGCTGCTCACAGCAGCTTTCATCGAGTTTATCACGTGCCTGCTGTCAGAAATGAAGTCACTCTTCCATAATTGCTGGGAACGTCTACTCCGCGTTTAAAAAAAGAACAGCAACTTTAGGGGGAAAAGAAAAAAAAGAAAAAGCAGTTCACAGATGGCAAGCAGTGCTTCTCACGGCTGGAGACGTTGGGAGGCCCTGCCAAACGAAGACTGCAGGCGTATTTCAAAAAATACTCAATTAAACAAAACAAGGTAGAACAGAAATAGCACATTTCCTCTTTTTTAAGGCTAAGTCTGGTGCTGCCAATGTTTGTGAGGAACACTCAAGTAAGTAAACAAGACGCAGCAATGAATTCCAACAAAAGGCTGAAGCACTAGTACATGACAGCAGGCATTTTTTTGCCCCCTGCCTTGGTTTCATGCTCTGCAACTTACCAGAGATGAGTAAATCTCTCTGAAACAAGGCGGTCTAGACAGAGGCCATTTCAGATAACTGTGCATTTCAATTTTTATCAGTATGCCTACTGAGCTGCTGAACTACTTTACAACCAGCACAACACTCGGTGCCTCCAACCAGAAACACCCACAATAGCCATTTTCAGAGACCTGCAAGGAATACAAGCTTTTTAAGAACCGGTTCTTGCCATCCTTAACTTTCACATCCAAAACCAGCCGTGTGCTGGATTTCCTCTTCAGACCACGCTCACCACTAAACAGCACCTCCATGTTACTGGAATTAGGGTAGGAGACAGGAGGTGTTGGGTCAGGAGAGTGGACCAGACAGCACAGGAACTACCTGGGGGGTTTTGGCACTAGTGCAGATTGTGGACACCTCACTGATGGTGCAGCTATTCACTGAAGTAATCTCATTTACATTCTGAGTTATATTATTTAAGCAAAACCCAGCATTTTATTAGGAAAAAAAGAGCAAAACTGTAGATCAGGGTCTATAAACACAAAACATATTCCAAGCAGCAGACACCTACGGCTCTGCTAACCGAGCACACAGCAATTATTCACTTGTCAGGTGCACAGGAAATTTAAATGAGCTTTGTTAGTGCCACATCTGTTGGCATTTGCTTTGCATTTTTCCACAAGGTAAAACACCTGCTGTACTCCAGGTTCTGTGTCAGGCATTGAATTTTAGGAAGGTTTTACAAACACTCTTGTTTTCCCATACTGAGACCGTGCCTTCTCAGCAGACACTATCATTTACAATGCATTTGTACTGCAAATTGCACTTGGCGCTGGGCTCTCCAGGTGCCATGAGCTTAAATAATCACAAATACCATACTCAGTTGTTACTCCCATTTTAGAGTTCTAAATAGCTAGTAGAGCTGACAATATACTTCAGAAATATTTATGCAATGCAGCTTCAGACAAGAGAATTTACATTTTATCCATCTTTGGACCAGAGACAATAATAAAAGTAGGACAAAATGTGCAAGACGGACAGAAGGGAGAGCACTGCTCCAAGAAAACCCACTGCCACAAAGCCTAGGTTTCCCTTTCAAATCCAGCTGATAACAAGGAATGAAGAGCTTTACCATCCCCCTAGTTACACACATGAAATAAAGTTCACCATGGCAGCATTTATCACCACCTGTTCACATCACAGTTTCTTTAAGCTCACTGTCAGGAGTCAGTTCCTTTCAAAATATTATTAAAAAAAAGAAAACAACAACAAAAACAACAACATCCCCTACCATCCCCCCAAAACACCACCATAAAAAAAAAAACCCAAAACAAAAACCCCACAAACAACGAAGCCACATTTCTAAACTCCAGAGATAAATCCCCATCACCCTGTTCACTCATGGACGTGGTCAAGACATGAAAGGAAACACAAACTTCTGGCACCCAGTCCTTTGGTGTGCCCAGAGCGTGTACGCAGAGCTGTCAACGCAATGCCTCAGCAAAAGGCAATGAAGGACAAAAACTGGGGGTAAATGAAGGGAGCAGCACTGGTTTGGGGCCTATTTCTGCACATCTCTCAGATCACTGCAGCACGTGTCCACTGTTAGTCCCAACACCACTCACACCAACAGAATGGTAACCAAAAAAAAGCTGCAATTCAGAGAATTTTCGGAATGGAAAGAAAGGTCTACAATATTTAATTGAAGCACTGCTTCAATATCTCTACCAACTGTCTTAAGATATGTCATGTAACCTGTCTACCTTTTTTTTTTCCTATGACTTTCCATAGCCTACTTGGTTTAATACATTTCAAAAGCAAATTTGCTTGCAGATGGCTTGGTTCAGTGATCAGAGGGAAGATGTTACAGCCTCACAAAACTCAGCCAAAGAACACCACAATAAGAAAGTACACATCCTCTCCTCCAGTACTCATTCAGCTTGCCTGCCACCTCTGAAGGAAGTGAAGCAGGGTATAAACTTTCCAGGAACAGGCAAGGGCCACAGTTGTATGAAAAGGCAAATCACTCCAGAGCACATTGACCTGCGAGGAGACCTTTTATTCACGAACCCTAGCACTCAAAACTGCATTTTCCCTCAGACACAGAACCGAGCACTTTGGGAGGAATGTAGTTTCTACCATCTCTACTCAGAGATCTGATAATCTCTATCTCCAGAATGAATTAAAGAACGCCATTTGAACTCATGGTTACTTAAATCATTTAGAAAAAGCACACACTTGGCTCCAGTGGTAAGTCACAGTTAATGTTTACAGAGATATGGAAAAGTCAACTAAAGAAAATCCCCAAATTCCAAATTTGTTTTTGATGAATCTACCTATTGTACTTTCACATTATGATTCACTTATTGCTCTAGAGAAGAATACTTGCACAATCCCAGTCATTTTACAGAACGTAAGATTACACTTAAAATGATACACATCAAGTTGGGCACAGGAATGCAAGGAATACATTCTTCTGAAACATCAGGCAAACAGGACAGGAAGCCCGTGAGCACCTCCCATCTATAAGCACTGACACCATAAACTTCCCATTCTTTAGCTTAAAACATACCACTAAGGGAAAAAAGTACCCATTTCAAGCAAGGAAAAGCATGAAAAATGAAACTGAACACACGGAATAGTCTAACAAGCTGTCTGTATGAATGTCACAGTTCAGAAACATTATTGGAAACTCACAGATTAAAAAAAAATCTTCAGAAGTTTTCGCACTTCTTTATACACTCATTTAATGAGAACAATCAGCTATTTCCATTTTCTTAAAGCTTTTAAGTTAACGGATTTAATTAAGAGGTTTTGGAAGAAGTGCTGTGAAGACAAACTAAGAACTTCAGTTCTGCCGAGATCTCTGGATAACGTCTTCATATTTTTCAGTTAATTAAAATACCACCAAACCTTCTGAAAATCCAGAGTGGCTGGAGGAACTTCCCTCTAGGATGAGATCACGCAAAGAGATGGCAGTATCTGTGTATTTCAAGCAAACATAGTTAAAGTGCTATCTCACATATTTTCCAATTCTCAACAAAAGCTCCAAGCAGCTCTAAGGAACACAGTTAAGTGATCCAAGTATTCACAGCCTCTTCAGCAAAGCCAGCTTTTCACCAGCACTAAAGGAACCTCACCATAGGTTTATGCTTGTATTTGGAACAAAACCCAGTTACAATATTCCTTCCAGGCATGAGGCAATGTAACACTACTTTTTAACTGTCTGGGGTAGTTGTTTGGGGTTTTTTTGTTTGTTTGCATTTGGTTGTTTCTTTTTTGGTAAACAAGTGTCTCTTACAGAAATCTTAACGAGTATCCTGGGTATCTGTGTGACATCCCAGTGAAACAGCTGTGATTCTAAATAGGAAACCTGTCCATCCTCCTCTGCTCCAGTCCTTGTCCCCACGTCTGGATCCTATTGCAGGAGCTGAGCCTAAAAATCACAAACTATTCAGAATACAGCAGCCTTCCGCACGTTCATGGTGCGTAGAGCAACGTGGTCCCCACACCGCTGCCGTCTTCAGGAGATGGCCCTGCACAGGCTTTCAGGAGAAAACCATGCCTGTCACCCTGAAGCAGCGGGTAAGACAGAGGCTCCTCCAGCTAACAACTCACATAACTGCAAAAATGCTCTCTGTTTGCAGGTTGTTGACCACTAAGGAAAAGCATGATGAGTTTTTCCTAATGAAGATTTTAGGAACATATCATAGAATCATAGAACGGTTTCATCCCCTCCTATGAAACATCCACAAACTTCAGAATCTCTTTTGAGCGTTGAGACCATCCGTCTGCCTCCAGCACGTCCCGCCCTGTGAATGTCGCTGCTCCAGGTTCAGAGGTGCAGTGAAGCACTCGCTCCTCCGGCCTCTCTGACCCCGTACAGCAGGACTCGGGCGCCTGCTCGGGAACAGCCGTTGGCAGAGAAACCAGCACAAGGCAGAGGTGAAGCAGAAGCCCCATCAGTAATGGAGCACTACACGAACCCTCCAAAGCAGGGGAGGATCAGTGCCCCACGCCCTGACAAGCCCCTCCCTTACACCTCTCCTCTCTACGCCACTTCATCCTGCTGCGGCACTGCAAAGCCCCTTACACGGACCGCCGCAGAAAGCCCGGCTCTTGAGGACTGCCAAAGTATTTTGCCTTCCCTCCCTCCTGCCCTCCACAGCAGCCAGACTTGCCTGGGGTGGCTGGACAGGGGCTGTCAGAGGTTGCAAAATCTGCAGAACAGCTGAGATTCAAACATCGTGCTTGGAGAGGGAATGGGGAGATGGAGAGACAGTGCTGTAAATATCCGCATCCGTGAGAGACACCACTGGCCTCACCTCGCCTTCCTCCGTGACCCTCCTCGGCTGGCACCCGCTGCCCCCTCCCCGGGGGGGTGCACCCCCCCAGCCTTCAGTGGCCCTGCTGCCCCGGGAGCGTGGCATGCGGCACCAGGAGAAAAGGAGAGAGACAGAGCTGGGACACTCTGCAAATTAGGCGACATCGTTAAGCCACGCAGCAGTCAAATGTGAGATCAGGTGTGGAATTTTTCTCGGCAGAGGGAAGGGCCTGAACTTGTCCTGCTGCTGGAGGCGATGCCGGGCAGCCTCACTGTGCTGGGCAAGCCCCGTCCTGCCGCACAAAGCGAGCAAGCCGAGCTCACCTCCATAACGCACCTCTGCGGCTCAGGACTGACGCCTTCGCACAGCCCGTCGGACAGAGCAGGCGTGCTGCTTCTCAGAAGTGATGCAGAGATTTTTAAAATACTTGCAGGAGCTTCACTCTCTACACCCCAACTATGCCCCATGAACTCCTGCAAATATGAACGGAGGGTCACCTTGCCTTACGCTATCAGGTGATTGAACAGGAACACAGAAAAGGAGAGGAATACTTTTTTTTTTTTCTTTTTATACTACGACAACATCTTTTCCCAGTTCCCAACTCGGTTCTTTGGACCAATCATGCTTCAAGTAACAAACAGTAACACTGCAAACACAGCAGTAGATAAAACAGAAACACCCAAGTGAAGCAGCCGTTCTGCTGTCTAATCACTTCCCATCGTGCACCTTTGCCGTTACTGTGTTTGGGGTAAGTATCCCCTTCACCAGCTGCCAGTGAACCCTGCAGATCCACTGCTCTGCCATCTCAGTCACTTGTCACTGTCTTCTGGCTCCTGTGCTGCTACCACCTTTCCAGTTCTGAAGTAATCAGAAATAGTGTATTTATTCGCTGCTGACATGTCAGCAGAAAAACAAACAAAAACCAATCATAGCTGAAAGCCTGACTTAGGGACTTCAGTTTCAGCACACTAATAAAGCATATGAGGAAGCTTTCAGCAGATTTAGAGAAACTTTAGAAGCTAACAAACAACGTGCATGTTTTCCCTCGTTTTCAGGAAAGCAGGACAGCCTTTGTTTTCAAATGCACGTGTTCCAGCTCGTGGACCAAAGTCACTCTGCAACGCATTTTGAAATGGTCTACGTCCATAACAGAAAAGCAGATAAAAAGGGAACAAGGATTTGCCACAAAAAGATGAACTGGAAAGCAGGCAGTCGTCCTCTGCAAGTGCTGCAAAGCAACAGGCAATAGCATCAGCAACAAAAACCAAGGGGGAAAAAAAAAAAATGTATGATGTCTGGCTGCATAGAGTCACAGGCTGGTTGAGGTTGGAAGGGATCTCTGGAGGTCACCTGGTCCAACCCCCTGCTCGAGCAAGGTCACCCAGAGTCGGCTGCCCAGGACCGTGTCCAGACGGCTTTTCAGTACCCCCAAGGATGAAGACTCCACAACCCCTCTGGGCAACCTGTCCTAGTGCTCGGCCACCCCTGCAGCAGAAAGGTGTTTCCTTACGTACTTTTCTTGCATGGCTCTGAACGTAACAGAAAGCAAGCCTTTCATCTGTTTAAAATGGATTTTCATTATACAACACCGAATATTCACACACAAATAAAAAAAAAAACAATTAGTTTGACAAACGTTCATTCTTTTAAGCAACACAAGCAAGCAAATCTTGCACCAAAATGCCACCTACTTAGCCGAGGATATATCCCTTCACAGGGCTTACACAGCCCTGTCTTCACCGATCCTAGCGTACAACAGATTTTCCACACACTCACTTCAGTAAGACCACAATGGCATCAATAACCTATAAGAACAGGTAGATCCACACAGCATCAGCTCCTTTCCCACTTTTTCCTAAATAATATTAAAGATCTTTGTTAAGATAAGGTGCACAGTGGTCATAAACCACAAATACTTTAATATTTAGTAAAGACAGCTGAAGGGAAAAGGCTCTGCTTCCTTTTTGCTAGAAATTGCTATCCCACAAGACAAACGAGAATTGGCTTCATGGTCTTGCAAGCAGCCAAGCCTGGATAAGGTCTGTCCTCCCAGCCCAGAAAAACAACACTGCCAGTTCATGAAAACACACTTGCTTTAGCAGAAGATTTTTGGGTCATGTCCAGTTCTCTGAAGTGAGTGGGTTGGTCCTATCATACTGTTCCACCCAGTTCTTGACTTCTTCATGTGCCTGGCAACATTCAAAGTTAAAAATAAATTAAAAAAAAAACCCAAACAAAACAACCCACAGTTCTTCCATTTCTTCCTCCAATAAAGAGTGCAATAGGAATTCTAGACCAACGCTTTCACTTCGAACAGCTGTTTTTAAAAAACATTTTGAATGGTGACATCAGGGACACAAACAGCCAATGCTTTTGTCAAAAGGAACCTTCTTCGTGCAAATCTGCTGCAGTAATTGATCCAACGACAGCTGTCTGCCCAACATTACAAATAAAGGTCTTCACTGCCCAGTTAGTCCTAGGAAAAGCTGTAATTCTGTCCCTAAACAAGAACTCTGAAGTAATTAAAATATAGCTAATGCTGGCTGATGGTATTTAATGCATACAGAATTCCTTCAAGTGATTTTCTGATCAATTTCTTTTAATGTTTGGTTGACATGTAAATAAACACTGCCAAAGAGTTCAGCATACGCTTCTGAGATGTTCCTATGGGAAAACTAGTTTTGCTTTTCCCACTGGGATTGATAAAGCCTCTAAAATTAGTTTGCTGCACCAGAAAGCAAAAAACTTCAAAACGAGCTCCCACAGGATCACTTAAAAGGCTTTAACGAAATAATTCAGAATTACATCCTGCTCACAAAGCCTGCCTGCCGCTCACTGCTCATCTGCTGCAGTGCTCGGAGTGCTAACAGGATGGTATGGAGTCGGTATGAGTATGAACCCATCCCTTAATATGCAGTGGCTTGCCGATACATTCAAGGGCAATAAAAAAAAAATAAATCTCTTTTCAAGAATGCAATGGAAACTGGAAAACTAAGAGAGAACAAGTAGAGGCAGCTCTACCTCGCACACAGTACAACAAATGAGTTTTGGATACGGCGTGTTCCCATGGTACTTAATGCCTGCGATCAGCCACTCCTCCTGCGGTGTGCTAGTGAAGCCTTTTAATAAGAGCCGAACTTTCTAGAGAAAGATGACGTTACTTAACATCCTGTAAACAGTCTTCGCAAGCCTCACCAAAAGGCAGGCTGAGACGGAGCATCTGTCCCTGCTTTTACTTACTCCCGTAAGCAGGCAGACTTTAAAAGCAGAAGTCTACAAAGAGCTGGTTTTGTCACTCATTTGAGCTTGCCTAAGCCAAAGGAACCTCTCACGAAGCAGAAGGCTCATATAGCTCGTATTAACTAAGCTTATTTTTCAGCCAGGAACTTCTCCCGTAATAAAATGTGGTACGTGTCCATACAAGCTGCGTTGAAGTCAGTACGTGGTGCTGCTCTGCCTTCCTCAAACTAACGGGGAAAGAATGAACCATCACCCTGGGTCTCACCCACTACCCGCCCTGCCCGGTTACCCCTGACATGAAAAACCCCTTTTGCCCTGAAGCAGTTAATTTTTTTCTCCAGACTGCTCTGAGGGACAGACAGAGTCCTGGACAGCTGCTGCACTGCCTCTCTACAGCACGGGCACATGGGCCCCCTTTGAACTGCGTCAATCACTGCTGTCCCCGTACAGCGATCTGCAGCTGTGAGTTCTGCAATCTGACGCTCCATCAGTTCCAAATTTGTGCTTAATTTAACACCATGTATTTTGTGTTGCAATGAAAAATACCCAAACAACCTCATTTCAGTGCCATTCAGCGTACTTTACTCCTACATCCCTGAAGAGAAGTGCACCGCTTCTGTATGTGCATCAGCAAACCATTACAAATTAACATTTTTTAATTCTGGTGCTCTGAAGACTGAACAATCGTGAGTTCCTCCCAGTGACCACATGCCGTGCTGCTAGCACTTCTGGAGCTGTGGATGAACAGCAAGCAGCAGACAGGCCTTGAGAACAGGAGGCAATTCCAGATTCTTTTTTTAAACTCCTTGCAAACTGGCTCCTGCAGGATGGCCGAGGTCTCCTGCACCTCGGCTGAGCACCCTGCTGGGTTCTGCAGGGCAGGAAAGCACCCAACCACTCCTTTTGCTGCTGCACAGTGCTCCCTGCTCCCATGGCCGCTCCTTCCCTGCTCACCTCGGTCAGCGGCTGTCTCCTGAGGCCTGCCCTGCCCTCCCCACAGAGGGGAAAGCCCAGCCTTCTGCCCCTGGGTGCCTCAGGGGACAGACCCTCTGCATCCCGCAGGTTGTGGCCCATCTCCAGGAGCCAGACCCCCAGCCGCAGGCCGAGGCCCCCAGCCGCAGGCCTCGGGGACAGCCAGGGACACGACAGCCAAAGCCCGTCCCGGCTCCCACAGGGACATGGCGGGCCCAGAGGCAGCGCACCCAGCTCTCCCCCCAGCCAGGGGTCCCGCACGCCCAAGGCCGGGCAGGGAACTCGCTCTATAGAGCACCGCGTCCCCCCAGGGCGCCGGGGCGAGGCCGGTGGCGGCACAGGCCTGGTCTGCTGGCTGCGGCCTCCAGCATGGACTGAAGTGCGCAAATACAAACCCACGTGTTTGTCTTAGGAACGAGAGCACGCGCATGTGGGAGAGACCAGGGCGGCTCCTTCCTGAGAGACACTTCAGTCCTAAAGCTGGGGGTAACCAGAAACCTCGGCCGGACTGCTGGGCTCTGCCTCGCGCCCAGCCCATGCCCATGCCGCGGGCAGAAGGCAGACCTGTAATCGCACCGTGTCATCACCTTGCTGCTCCTTCTCAATCCCTTTTTCTGCAGCTTATGAGTTTTTTCCATCCCCACGACAATTTCATGTCACATTAAAGCCTCTCCTTACAAGAGTTTCTATCTTGCAAACTGTATTAGAAAAGAAATTGAGATGAAACCAATGGAAACCAAGGAGACCGCAAAGGTAGGGACAGCAGGGCATTTAAAAACATCGATTTGGCAAGGAATACAGGCGGGGCAGCTTTTCATTGATTTGGAAAAACGTGCAAGAAAAGCCCAGAAGACATTTTACAAACCAAAATGTGAAGTGAAAATCCTTCCAGTCACAAACCACAACGTGAAATGAAAGTTATTCCCACTGCAACTTCGCATGTGTAATTGCATCCCTCAGGTGTCAGTATCACATCGAATTACAAGCACACAGGTCTCAAGCTGAGCTGAAGTTTGGTAAATATCTAGGTATCAGTAACAGACACACCACCTGAAAGCTGTTTGAACTGGTGTGTAAGCTACCTATACCGCGAGAGAAAACTTTCAGTGTTGTCACAGTTATTTAAATTATTTTTCTTGGCTTTAATTTTCCGCTTTAAAGGATATTATCTGTTAAACCTGACAGACTCATGAAGACAAGTACTTAACAACTTGAAGACATTAATGAAAACAATCTTAAATTATACCTGACTTCAAAATATCATATAAAAGCAATGATCATTTTTGTCTGCTGTCAGTAAATGCTTTAATATCTTTTACGATTACATATTAGAAATGAAGTGATTAAAGAGTACATTTACATTAAAAAATGGTGTACTAATAATGAAAATAGTGCTAAAAGAACATGTCGAATAACTCCTGTACACCACTGGAAAAAATGCAGTAAAAGAAACATTTTACTTTTAATACTTACTCTTCCCCCGTCTGATGATTATTGTGCTTAATCTGACCTTTTCCACAATATGAAATAATATATTTCCCTGGAACTTTCATCAGGGGAAGATTCCTTGCCACTTCAGTAATAAAGATGCAGAAAGGATGCTACGTGACTGTGATAGGCCATTCAAGCAGTCACCAAAGGCAGAAAGTCTTGTTTTTCTGTGACCGCTTCCTATTCTCTACCAAGGGAGTGATAAAAGATGATTAGAAAACATCAAATAAAGTATCAGACTATGCTAACGTAGATGTATTTTGATAACTTCCACATACTAAAAGCATACGACTGGCTTGTAGTCAGACCTGCCTGCCTGTCTTTTTTTCAAATTTTTTCAAATTAAGGTAAGGCTTTTCATTTTTTTCAAATTAAGGTAAGGCTTTAGGGGCAGAGGACAAAGTAAACGACATTTCAAAGCCCAAGATAAGGCTCCACGTGGAACAGTTTTGTAACACCAAGGGAATGACTTCACTGGAAATATGTTGTCCTGGCTCTGTCTTTAACATGCTTGTACCCGGCGCACCCCTGGGGCACGAGGACGTGCATTAATACACCAGTTCCCTCTCACAGGCATTCAATCCCTGCTGCAGCTGAACAGCTCCTGCTCCAAGGGGCAATGAACGCGTTCAGGGTAACCCAACCTGCCTTCCTCATGGCTTTTGAGGCACATGCAAAACTGCAAATGAAAAGGCTACTTTTCTCAGCGACGTCCTCACTTTAAATAATAAATGAGGAATAAGTGGAGAGCTTTCAGGATGATGTAAGTACACACAGTACCAGAAAGGGAAAGAAAGCGTCTGAGATAAAAAGAGGAAACACATTTGCCGGGGGTGGAAGATACAAACAGTATGATTAAATAAATGACAGAAAAGGGAAAAAAAAGAGAAAAAGTAAGTAAATAACAGATCAGCCTTTTAGAAAAATCATGGAATCTGAGGGCTTGACTGGTATTCTGTGTGCAACTCCTTTTGAAGTCAAATTCTGTGGTAAGAAAATCTATGATGAGAACTTTGAAACAGCAATAAAACCTTTAAAATTTGACCCTCGTGAGACTGCTCATAGGAGCTAATGAACTAACAGATTCACGTGGAAAGCATTCTTCCTGTGGTACCCTACTCCTATTTCATATTTCATATTCAGATATTTTGGGAATTAAATCATCTTAAACCATCACACTGATTCACTGGCAAATTGTGGAAACCCAGCAAGTTACAAAATGTTAACTCTACTCCATCTGCTATAAAAACACATTAACAGAAAACTATAATTATATGATGCACTTTGCCACTATTACTTCCTCGCATAAACATGTGCTCTTGCTGTTAATGATAACACTTAATCAAAAGGAGAAGGAAGATGGTCTACAAGATAATCTTCTGAGTTTTCTGCTCAAGGGAGGCTAAACACTATATAAGGCTCTTAATGAAAACTCTTTTGCTCAGAGAATTGTAAAAATATCTGCTAAAAAGAAAATTTGTTGTTATATGTTAGAGAAAAAAGTGATTTTTTTAAGCATACAACTCCATCTTGGAGAAAAATAAAAACCCACTCTATTGCCTGTACTATTACTGCTCCAATCTTACTCAGCAAATAGAAAAGAGCTTTTAAATTTTACATGTATGTGGATGTCACCACTTTACTGCACCACTGCTTCGGGTCATGATCCTCATCTATACTTAAAATGGGAATTTGCTCTGCAGCTCTCAGAGCTGCGCAGAGCTCAGCATGGGGGTGCTCCCGAGCGAGGGCACTGGTTACGAATGACCCCCCCAGCACACACTGGGGTGCTGTCCTTGGCACCCCCAGCTTAGGCTAAGAGCTGAGTTACTCGGGAAGCTGACACCTAGGAAGCTATAAATCAGCGTGAGTAGTTAGATGTTCTTCAAGCAGGCTGTGAAGGATTTAAGAAAGACCTTGTCAAAACCTCGTGAGCGCATCACTCTCACTGTACATGTTTGACACTACCACCTACCTAGAGACTACATGAAGGAGCTACAAACGGGTGCAATCCTCTCCCCAGCTCTCCTACGGTTTGTTCAAAGCACGAGTATCAACTGTTGCAAGTTACCCCTGTGTACCTGGAAAAAGCATTTTAGTGAGAAGGACCAGCACGGGCATCACTGCTGGTGCAGCCCCACCGTACGCCTGAGCCACTTCAGCTGTCCAGCCACATGTGCCTGAGCTCGCCCCCAGTCGCAGAAGCAAAAGAAAACAAGAGGCAGTGAAGGAGTTCCACATCAACACACCTTTTCACAGCAGCAGATTAAGAATACACACGAAGCGAGGGCTATTCGGCAGCCAGACACCACCACGTTGGGCCACTGCCCAGCTTTGTTCAGTTCCACATCTGGGCCAACAGCTGTATCCTGCTGGTAATATCTTACTGACAATTTCATTCTCAAGATACAACAGATCCCTCGATTATTATATTTTTTTTTCAAAGGCACAAGCACCGCAAAGGGTAACAAAACAGTCTTCTCCTCCCCATCATCATCTTCACATCGCTCAAGAAGTTCTATGTAGTGCCAAACTCTGATCTACCTCAAAATTTCCCCTTCTGCAAAGTGGGTTTAGAATTGAGTAAAACGAGAGAGTCGCCTAAAAATCAGCATAAGCAGGAGTACCACAGAAACTGTAATGAAAACGTTGATTTGAGATTCTGCCACAGAAAGCCAAACAAACAGAAGGCAACAATGTTTCAGAAATTACCAGTGGCACTTGCATAACAAAAAATCAAAAACACAAAGACGACACCAAAATAACCAGAAAATAGAAAGTGAGGAGTGCAGAAATGGACAAAGAGAAGTTAGAAATTACTTATTTTTAGGGTCCCCATAACAGAGCACACTGAAAAATGCTTTTCTGCGGCTATGTTATCGCTCAGGAGTATGTATTCCTAAAATGGAAGTCCTCAGCGAGGAGGGCGCAGTTTTACAGCACCAGAGAAAGCAAGGCCATACACAGCCCGGGGCAGCGCCCGCGGGAGCCAGCCCGAGCTGCCGAGCCCCAGGCTCAGCCCCGGGCTCAGCCCCGGGCTCAGCCCAGGAGGGCTTTCAGGCCAGCCAGAGGGACCCGCCTGAGGCCAGGGCTCCTCCTGCAGCCACCAGCAAGCCCTGGGGAGCACAGCCAAAGGGGGAGCTTGCTCCAAGGCACACGACCCCGCTGGTGAAGCCAGACCAGGGCCCTCCTCACTCGCCTGCCCCTCTTCCTCCAGGCACCCCCTTCTGTTCGCCTTACCCCTGGCTTGGCCAGAACACAGACGCGTTCGCTCACCCCTCCACACCAGCACGGTGCCCGCAGCCGGCCCCACCGACCCTGGCACAGAAGCATTGCTTTTATCTGGGCACATTTCTTTCTTTTTCTCTTCCACTCTACATAACACCAACACAGCCTGACAGTAAGGATGGAATAAGTGCTTCTCAGCAGTGAAATAACGTACTTTTTTTTAAATCACAACGAATCAAACATTATCTTCCACTCAATCTAGTAGCTATGATTTAAAGAGGGTGCCTTGACTTGCAACACGCTAGTCATAATACCTATTTACAAATCAAAACCTAATTAATACATTTTCCATCCTGCCGCTTTTGAAATACTCCACAAAATTCAAATAATTATCCAGGGGGTGGGGGGCATAGGAAAAAAAAAAAAAAAACAACAACAAACCCAGAGCCAAGAAACCCCTTATTGTTATCACCGAACACCAGCTAAATCCACAGATACCTAATATCAAAATAAAACTACACCCGCTGTGTCAGGATCGGAAAATTAACATCAGATGTGATAGAGAGACATCTACACTGTGATCATCACCCATTAGAAGAGCAGGCTGTTTTTAAAAATTATTACGGGAAGTATTTCTACTTGAAATTCAACAGATAGACTTCAGCTCTTAGCAGAAGTAAAGGATATTCCAAGTTCATACTCAGAATTAAAGCAATAAGTGTACTTACAATAATAATACTACTACAAACGGGACTTGGGACAAGAAATTCCACCCCTGCCCTCTTTGTGTGCTGTATGAAAAGGGAGGCTCTCACCCGAACGCTGAGCAGGTTACGGCCACGTGGGAATGTGAGAGCTTGCTGCCCTGTCTTGGCGCTGTCGTATGAAGGGCAGTATTTTGCGTAGACAAAGCAAACACAGGTAGGACAGTAATGCTGTTAGTCATTTAAAGATCTTGAGTATCAGTACCCCGGCACCACACAGCAACTCCCTAACCTATTTTCTCCCCTTCTTTTGTAAACTAGTAAAATGACATGTTCTGTTTTACCTTTCTTGTCGTCATGACACTTCTATTCTGGCCTACGTTTGTCCTGAGAATTTAAGAACTGCGTCCACCTCCCATTAGAGAAGAGCTTTGTACGTTCAGCGGTACGAAGACAGAAGGAAACGTTTTCAGAAGGACCTACCTGACTTAGGCTCACATATGCCAATTTCAAAGAAAACTGGAACAAATGAACTGTTTTCCAACCCAAGCAGAAACGTTGGAACTTGCACGGTGAACTCTGCTGGGCATATTGGAAATCATTACCCTAAAGATCTAAGCTCAGAGGTTTAAACAACATGAATAGCTAAAGTCACCCGAGACTGAAACAGAGTAAGAGGATAATCAGAAAGGCACAGTGTTCGAGTGTGAGCACTGAGGTGTTCTTCCAATATTTGTGACTGCACCCAGCTAGATATGCAGTAACACCACTTCTGAGACAACAACAAAACTTGAATTGCAAAGATCTCCATCCAGCAGCAACAACCAAAGCTCCTTTGGTCACAACTGTGCTGACAGAGAAATACACAGTGAGGACAGTTTCTCCACCCCATGCAGCCCCACAGCCTCGCCAGACACCTGGGACGGGAGGGATGGAGGCAGGGGCAGGAAGGCTGGGGGCCTGCATTCGCTGCAGCCAGGTTTGGGGACCTGCCTGGACGAAGGACAGACCTGCCTCCCACCACTCGTGCCCGTGCACCCGCAACCCAGCCCGCTCTGCTCGCTGGCCAGCGGCACTGACTCCCACGTTTCTGTCCCAAGGAAAAACGAACAGCACGAAGCTGTTTGAAAGTAACTGAAGAGAACAAAAAGGATACAGTAAATAGGAAAAAAGATGGCATGCTAAAGTAATTAAAATCCTATAGGGTAAAAGCAGTGGAGTGCCAGGCAGATGGATTTTGTGGCCACTACCACAGTAGGCTCAGGGAGAGGTAACGGGGAATTCTGTCAGTGCAGAGGGAGCAAGGAAACGGGGGGGAAATCAGGACAGGAGTCCCTCCCTCAAGGAAGAGCCTCCTACCATAGAATGGGCTGCGTTGGAAGGGACCTTTAAAGATCACCTGTCCAACCCCCTGCCACGAGCAGGTGCATCAGAGGAGGGAGAAAGAGCAAGCGACCACAGGTAACCTGAACTCCACCTCTGGTGTTGGCAAGAGCTTACTGTGACAAAAAACAGGAAATATTTATACGGCAAGATAAACACTACGTGCTTAAGTAAACACAAATGTACCCAAAATCATACGCATTCATATGCATGAGGTGCACGTGTTCATCTAACTTTGAAGAATATTTGCAGATCTAATACTGCATTAATGTTTTTAATGAAGCAGCAAAACTACTCAAGGAACGGAACAATCCCAGCACAGTCCTTCACTGCTAACATGTTTATTCATGAGCTCCCAGGTCAGCACTGCAACAGGTTATTAGTGGGTGCGGATGGCTGGCAGGAGCAAACCAGTATGTTATAACTTGCTTCTGGCAACTGGAGAGCAAAAAAATAGCAATTCTCTCCTCTTTGCAAAAGTGTGGCCAGGTCAGCAATACCGGCGATCTAAGAAAGACTATCCCCCCCAGATGAGCCTGCCTACCAAAGATATTTTAATTTATTCTCCTATAAAACGCTGTTCGCAACAAAAGAGCATTTGCACGTACAGCATGTGCCAGCCAAGCAAACAGCACTCACACAGAACACATCTGAAGTGCAAATCACGCTGCCGCCGCACAGTAACGTTCAGGCTGCTTTAAACAAACCCGAAAAGGGTTCGTGGCAGAGCCAACACGCGAGGGTCTGCTGGCGTGGAGAGGGGGAGCAGAACTGCCAGGAGCGCAGCCCCAGAGGGGCCGGGCAGCTTTGGCAGCAGCAGACCCCTGCCCATGGCGGCCCTTCACGTGGGGGCACCTGCCCTGCAGAGCCCCACTGGAGGTGGGGGTAGGAACACTTCCCAGAGCCCGTGACGGATCACATCCCCAGGGCAAGAGAAGGCAGGACCATGTCAGTGCAGGATACTCGGACCCAACCACCCCGTCTGCTTGGGGTTCCTGCGCAGGGCTGTGAAAATGCATACTGTTACACTACCTCAAGGTCCAGCAAAATTTGACTAAAAATGCAGTGTTTAAATAAAATACAAATCACCAACTGAAATTTGAAATCAGAAATGGGAAAAATGGATTAGAGGAACTGGAAAAGGTTTTCCAGCCCAGCTCAGGTGAAGTCTATCAATACACAAGTCCTTGTTCACAACTGAAATCACTTTAGGTCGTAGCAGAGAAACTTACACCTCAACTGAGCAGGAGGAGCCCAACAAGCAGGAACAGCCACTGACAGCTCCAACGTGTAACTCGAAAGCTGAGCCCACAAACCACCCTAATGTCATCTTTATTGTGCCTGAATTGCACCAACATTACTCCAGAAACCTGACCGGGCAGTCACCAGTCCCAACTCCAACAGCAACAAACCAACAGCATAATCACGAAAGCTCAGACCAGTCTTTCCATTCCCCACCCTGCAGTGGAACACATCCAAATAAGCCCGCTTTTGTTGCTAGAAAACTAATTTTTCATCGCAAGGGAGTCGCTTGCTAGAGCAGAAGCCTTCCCCCCTCTGTGGTCACGCTGAATGATAAACAAACATGCTTCACCTTCTCCAGGAACGCCAGCGAGGCTCATACTGACCAGGAACAACCAGGAAATGGCTGGGGCTGACAGCCCCGGTGTCTCAAATGACAGAGCTCTGGAGCAGCCACTCTCACCGCTCCCAGCCGACAGAGAAGGCAGAGGAGCGCTCTGAACCACGGCGCTGGCCATGAGAGGTCGCGGGCTCAGGCCAGAGAGCAGGCTCCGCTCAACGGAGGTGACACCCCGAGGCTCTAGCCATGGTAGGCAGCAGGAGCACAGAGCAGTGACCATCTGCAGAGGTCCTGCTGAACACCACACAGCTTTACTCGCTAACGGACACTGCACAAGCCTAAGGCCATAATCATGAAAACTATTATGAAACGAGTATTTTCACAGTGTTCGTTTAATACGAACTGACACATCTAAGTGTAAAAATAACCGCAGTGATGATTTGTCAGAGTTTACTAACCTTGGTGAAACCGTGAATTGCATCCTTTGGCTACACACGTATCAATCACAGCGTGCACTTTAGCTCAGCCTTCAAGGTGATGGAAAAACAAAGCAAACTTCGAGGACTGTGGGGAGCATGAGAAAACCAGGCGGCTGCTTACTGCAGCGCCCTTAGTGATTTCCGTGCAGGGCTGGAGCACGAAGCAAAGCCGGTGCTAACACACACGGCACGAGCAACACGCAGCACAAGGCTGGACCCAACTCCCTGCTGGATGGACGCTGCTTTACGAACCGCAACCCCCCAGAAACGCTCCCTTTACGGTACGTGACGCGCCAGCATTACTCAGTGCCAGAAGCGCTTTGCCTCCAACTTGAACAGTACCAGACCACACCTGGGGCGCAGCCGAGGAGGTTTAGAAGCCTGGCTGCTGCTCCAGGTACTGGAAACTCTCTGTCCCAACTCACACAAATTCACAGGAGAGCCTCCCTCCCTTTGCTTAGCTGCTAGCAGCACCAACTGTTGCACTCCTCTTATGTACTTACTAGGCTAAACAGAAATCATATTTTCATGTCACAACGTGCACAGTCTCAGGAGGACAGCCCGGGGCGAGCCCAGCCGCAGCCCCTGCGGAAGGCTGGGGAAGGAGCTCCCCACGGCAGAACCTGCTTGTCCCCCGAGAACGGGGCACCCCAAGGTCCCGTTCTCCCGACACTTCAGATGCTTCAAACCCACAGCTGAGGACCCGAACGCCCGGGACACGTTACACCGCCCGGCACGACCGAAAACACTGACAACAGTAACGAAAAGGGACGCTTGCGACACACGGCATCCCCCGGGAGGACGCTCTGCCGCCGGCTGCGTACCCCAGCGCCCTGCTCCGGGCTCCCCGAGGCGGCAGAGCCCCCCGCGCCCCCGGCAAACGCCCCGCGCACCGGCCGGCTGCCGGGACCCGCGGCGGCACCTGAGGCCGGTCGGCACCGGAGCGGCCGGGACGGGGCGGCAGCCGCGGGCGAGGAGCGGCGCTGGGACCGGCGCAGCCCGCGGAGACACCCCCCCCCCCCGCTCCCCACCGCGCGCGGCCGCGGTACTTACGTCGTCAAAGAGGGACCCGACGTTGGCCGTCACCAGGAGCACCCCGGCGCCGGCCGCGGCCCCCTTCACCGCCATGGCGCCGGCGGCGGGCGGGCGGAAGCGCGGAGCGCGGCCGGCAGCGGCGGCGCTGCGGGGAGCCCGGGGGCGGGCGCGGGGCGCTGCGGCGAGCGGGGCGCCTGGCCCGCCCCGTCAGCGCGGGCGGGGGGGCGCGGGCGGCGGCGAGTCCTCCCGGCGCGGGCAGCCCGCGGACATCCGCGCCGCGGCGGGCCGGCCGCCCTGCGGCTGCTGCGGGGCCGCGGCGCTCAGCGCTCGCCCGCTGCCGCCGTCGTCGTCGCGCTGCTGCCGGGACGGCTCCCGCCGGCGGAGGCTGGCGCTGGGCCGCGGCGCATGGCAGGTCGGCGGGACGGGGCGGCGCGGGACGGGGCGGCTGGTGCCGGTGCGGCGAGGCCGGTCCGGGCGCTCCCCGGCGGGGCTGGGCGGGCGCTGCGCGCTCCGCGCTGCTGCTGCCGCCGCCGCCGCTCCCGGCTCTGGCGGCGCGGCGGGAGGGCCGGGCGAGGGCTCTGCGCGCGCGACGTCACGGCGGCACCGCGCGCCTCTTAAAAGGGCAACGCCACCCCCGGGAGGCCGCCGGCGGCGCGGTCCCGCGGCCCGGCCGCTGCCGAGCCCCGCTCGCCGCCGCCCGTCCCCGCGGAGCGGGCAGGGCCGGGCAGGGCGGCCGCGCCGCCGCTCCCCAGGCGGGGCCGTGCTGGGCTGGGCGGGGCCGGCGGTGGCGCTCACCTGTGCGGAGCGCGGACCGTGCCCGGGGGGGCGAGGCCCGTGGGGCGGCGGCTGCGGGCGGGTCTGCCGGCCCCTCCGGGGGGTCTCCCGTGGCAGCGCCGGTGGTGCGGACCGCCGTGCCGCGGCTCAGCCAGCCCCCGGTGCCTCGGGGGGAGCCGGGGGTACCCGCAGTCCCGAGCGGCCCGGCGCGGCGGCTGCCCCGCCTGAGCTCTGTGTGCCCGAACGGCTTCGGCAAACGCGTATCGCTGCCTCCGGAGTGGGAACCCCACCGAGGCTCTGTCCTAAGCACGGGAGATAAGATGGTCACTAGTAACGCTGGACAAACGGCCGTGTGCCCCCGCAGAACCCAGACCCACGGGGAGCGGGCTGCGATGGTCCGTGCGGAGCCTGGGGGTGCACCAGAGCCACCTTCAGCTGACAAAAACACCCTCTGCCAAAGGAAGCTTTCAATAACTTTGCTTAAGAAAACAGAGCAATGATAAATCGGTCCTTGCTAGGCTGTGCGAGAGAGCTGCCTTCTAGGATTATCTATATTTCATGGCTGATTAGTAATAGGAACAAAATGTGCAGCAGCTCGTGTTACAGGGCTTGCGGAGGTCTTACTGAGTTTCAGAGCTGGGGAAGATGTTGTCCAAAGAGCGCATTAATGACACGGACAGGGAGTCACTGAGCGGAGCAGGGAAAGGAGGAAACCCGAACCAGATTCAAGAGCACCTGCACAAATACACAGAAAACAAAACGTAGAGGCAGATTTGGGGGTACTGGGGCAGAAAGTGTGATGGTGAAGAGTGTCCAACCGATGAAACACGCTGTAGTAGAGGTGAGAAGGGAAATCACCAAAGGCTGAAACATCCATCACACTGTGTAGGAAGACATCACACTGAACAAGAAGCTCAGCCAAACGTGTGTGCCCCCGTCAGAGAAATAAAAAAATTGTTACTGCACCTCAGTAGAACGTTGTTTCTCCTCAGCTCTCAGCTGTGTCTCCCCAGGGAGAGGTGTCTGATGGGCAGCAAATAATCACATTCAGCTCCAAACACAAGGTGAGGAAAATTAATCTATCATCTCCCACATGGGCCTTCAGGTGTGGTTTGTGCAACAGTTATTGTATTTTGCATTGTAGTCAACAAAATGTGCTTAGGGTCAGTTAATAAGTCTTTCCCAAATTAAAGATACGTCAGGCAAACGAGCTCAGCTGCTCCTGCTTGCAGTGAATGCAATTTCATGTGCAACAGAAAAATAGTTTTCAAGCCAGGATGGTGGCAGGCAACAAGGGGTTGATACCCAACTGATACAGCTGACATCAGTGATGGCACTAGGCTGCAAAATTTTCTCAGTGTTAAGGAAAAAGAAAAAAAGAGCTAAATAGGGATTCTCCATACCGTTATGATAATAGAAATTATCAGCTGAATGCCAAGGAAAAATACCTGAAACTTCTAACTACACAAGAGCTACTCTCTCCTAGAAAAAGTAATTCATGAAGTAAGGCACTAGGAGAGGAGATTCAAACCACAAATCTAGTGCAAAACAAGCTGACAGTACTTAATTGCACCTCTTTGGCAAGCTTCAGTCACCTAGACATGTGTAAGGGATGTCTTTGTGGTACCCCACAACTGTGCTCCCTCCACCTGCAGCCAGGGAAGGAGGCTGAGCTCACCCCCGTCCCCACATCGCTGCTGTGGGCGGCAGAACACAGACACCAGTGGCCAGACCTTCAGCTCACACAGTTCCAGCCACGCTGCAGGACAGAGTCTCAGAAACCAGGAGCAGAGCTGACAGTGTCCAGTGCAGTACGGGGAGGTGTTTCAGACATGGGGGCAAGGGGAGGGAGCAGAACTGATGAAGTCACGGGTCCCACTGCTTGGAGAAGGGGTCTGGTTCACACTGACAAGCCAGGGCAGCTAGAAACGTGCACAGGATCAAACAGCTTGACGCTATGAAAGGAGCAAGCAACAGCAGCAGGTGCCCATGTCTGAAAAGCCACTTGATAAAAGAAAGGCAAAATTATTCTCAGTATTCAATAGCAAGAATAAATCCTGTCAAGTACTACTGGCCCAGGGAAGCATCAACTTCGCTGTCCTGTGGTGCTATTCACCACAACAGTCGTGATCTACACCTACAGATGGACACGGGGGGATGAGTGGGTCAGCCAGCCCGCAAGAGGGGATGGCCATTTCCAGTGATGCTCGACTCCGTGAGTCAGTCCTGGGGCAAACTTTCTCAGGTAGGGATGCAAGTGGAATGACAAAGGCTCTGCTAGATTGTCACCGCTGGCCTTCTGTGTTAGAAGGTGCAAATTAAATATACAATCAAATAAAAAAAAAACCAAGTGGAAATTGTGGAAGTCTGCCTCATACGTGGGATCCTTGCTGACCTCCAGTGAGCTGTGAGCACAGCTAAACACAGTGCAGAACACGCTCGTGCCCAGAGATGCTCAGTGCTACTCTGGGCAATTTATCTAAGGTTTTGTGCAACTCCCGAGACAACTACTGCATGAAGTTGCACTGAAGGCACCGTGATCTTACCTGGGTGCAGCCGTCAGAGGTATCAAAGATGAGCTGATCAAACATACCATTCTGATACATCTTGACGTGTTCACACACGAGGAAAAAGAGAAGGGGGGGCATTCGGCGCTGTGTTTTTGGCACACAGGTCTCACACATTTCAGCCCACAGCAATTACATCGAAGTCAGGGTGCGCTGGAGGAAGCTGTGTCAAGTTACACCCAGCTGGAAAGGGATCCCCAGCCATATGGCATCCAGGTGAAAAGTTTGGCAGTGCTCAAGAACGGGAAACGAGAATAGGAAGTGGCTGCAGACCACAAGAAGTTACTTGTACAGAGCCCAGGCAGTAATCACCAGGCTACAATGTGGATGTCCTTTGCCAAGTTCTTTGGCAATATCAATGCTAATACAAAAGACACGAAATTATACTTAGCTCAAAGTGGTGGCAAGTCCCTCCAGGGATAGTAACCATTGAGAAGGAGGAGGATAAAGAGGGAGCAGAGAGGAGAGCCAAGAGCCCCCCTCCCCAGCAGCTTCCCCATTTCTAGTGCCCCTGAGGTCAATGTCCCAGCACACACCTGTGGGCAGCCTGGGGCAGCTGCCCTGGGTTTAACTGCTGATGGCCTCGGTCACCAGCCACAGCTGGGCACACACTGAAACAGCGTGGGACAGAAAAGGGGTTCTATAAATCTTATCCCCAGGAAACCAGGACACGCAGAGGATGTATTATTTAAAAGCAGATGTTACTAGCGATGGGTACTGAGTTGCTGGTCGGGTGGGACACCTCGCTCCCTGCACGCTTCCCCAGCAGCACGCAGGGCTGTGCCTACCCCAGCCTCCCTGGGGTGAGCAGTGCAGGGGCCAGCGCCTGGCGCTCCAGCTCCCACCGAGTGGGAAGGGCTCCCCGTCTGTTGCAAAGGGATGATGGAGGAAGCACTCGTATGCCAGTTATGCAATTCCTCTATAATCATATTTGACTTACTTTCATCACTTTATGGCTTTACTAATTGGCTTATGCTTTTACTACAAAGATCTTTATGAAGAGCTTTTTATACTGGCAGGAGAAACAACAAAAACCCAAACTGTATCAGATTAAAACCCTTAAATGCAATGTAATATTTTGCTGCCTGAAAGCTCTTTTATAACCCTGAGGGATGGACTCTTCTTCTCGGAGATGGATCTTAGTGGGCTTTGTGAGCCTACCCCAGCATTTGATTAAATGGGCCATTTTGTACTTTCTAGATTGCGAAACGCAGCTTGAAGGAAACCGCCTCAGAGTTTTCACTGTCTTTTTTTTTAGTTCACACTTTGGCAGTGAGGAAGGGTCGCGTGAGTGGCTGCTCCCTGAATGAGCTGAGTTCCTGGAGCCGCAGGAACCAGAGGTGGAAAACCCCAGATCTGGTACTCGGGCATCTAATCACAGGCTGCTGATGTCAATGGAAGGGTGTCAGACCGAGTCCTGGCCATGGCAGAGCCCTGCACTAGCTACACGCCCTTTGTTTATTTTTAAGTAATTTGAAATTATTCTGAACTGGATACAGCTCCAGTTATATTTCTCAACAGAAGTTTATTGCTGCCCGTTACGGGATATTTTGTGCATAAAAATTAAGATTCATAGTCCATAGCTGCTGCAATAACTGTCCAGAACAGCTGAGAAGCGTAAGATCTGAGTGTCTGAAATCAGTCCAGGTGAGCACTGAGCATCACCAACCTCGTTTATACACCAGGTAACGAGCTTTCCAGCTGAGAGTGCCAGTTTCTCACTGTCTTCACTTTGGGCTGATCAGTTTCTTTTATTTAAAACTCTCTTATGCTGCCACTTGATCAGAGGTCTTGGATCTGTGGCACAGACGAGAAGGTTCTTTGTGATTCCCGGAACGGACAGCCCTTACCCCCAGCAGCACTACACCCAGTGACATTCAGTGCTAGGCACTGGAAAAAGCCCTCAAGAAAGAAAGAAATGAAATGTAGCTACTGAATTTGTTATTTGAGAACATTTCCAGGTGCACCATTATGTTTTCCGGTGTGCCTGAAATTGTTTTAATGTTGCTGTTCTCATGTTTTTGCAGCAAGGTTGATTTACAGAAAAGACAAAGTGCACTTACGGAGTGAGTAGGATGTGATTTATTTTATGCTAAGCACACAGAAGCAGGAGTGAATCAGCACAGAAAGGATATTACAGACTAATATCTTCAGCGAGATTCTATTTCTTCCAGCTGCTCGAGGGCTGCAGGAGTTAGACAGAGGTGTTTGCATTAACATAGCTGGTTATCATGAGAGTTTTCCCCTTCAGAAGCCAGCACGTTTGCTGTTAGGATGAATGCCCATCCCAGGCACTTCAAAGTTACACTATGAAACCTGGAGTCCTGGAGCTGCCCCCAACAGAGGAGCCTGGCAGGAGCAAAAACCTCGAAGCACACTTCAAAGCAGCTCTTCAGGCCAGATCCTTACAGACCTATTCCCTTTCAGTAGGCCTCTGTATCACTTGCTTTTATATTTTCCCTGTGCTTTATATCCACTCAGGTGTTTCCTCTGCAACACCTCTGTGTTATTTCGAGATCCCAGTGCCCTGTATAAAATATCACTGATAGCTCTCCTGTTTGTGAGAACCAGAGCACGTACCACAGGAAAATGTCAACATAAACCAGAGGCTTCAGCTCTTTGTTTCATATTTATCCCTATAGCACTGCTTGTCATGGTCGAACTTGCAGAGAAGCCCACAAATAACGTGAAGTTGTTCTTAGTCCACTTCTGGCACACAAATTACACCCACCACTGACACGTGAAGCTCTTCTTGGGATGCCAGCAGGGCAGCAGACTGAGCGGTTCGGAGGGCTCCTGCACCCAGGAGTTCATCTTGTCCCCAGCAGGGTGTCATTCTGGGGCAGCTTGTGACCTTAACCAAGAGACTGGGTTTTGTTGAGCATCCTTCAGATTCACAAAATGATTTGGGAATATTTAAAAAATAATAATAAATGTATTGGCTAAGAAAGTTAGCATCAATTGGTTTATGTGGGATTCAAATGTGCCAACATTGTATAAGAAAAAAGGTTATTAGCAATCAAAATTTACACTGCAAAAAAAAAAACGGAAAAAGATGTCATTTGAAAAGACAGCAGGTGCTTCTTGAGCACGTTTTATTTCTTAGTATTTGCTTTCTGCTTATCACACTAGGCTAACAGTTTCAGCCTCTTCAAGAGCCACGTATCACGTGCCAGGCTCTGCCCCGTGTCGCTGTTCGAAGCCTGTTCTAAGGTCCAAAGAGCAGTGACAGCACAACCGTGACAGCCCTTTCCCTCCCCAGGCGTGAGGCGAGGCAGCAGGCTCGGCGGGTCTGTGGTGGGCACGGCCAGTCGAGATGCCGCGTGTGCAGCGGCACTAGGGAATCTGTGCAACAGCAAGTTGTACGTCGGGATAGGGAGCTTTGGCAGAGGTTTTCCATCTTTGTTACACCAATCTGCAGGAAAAGCACATTTTATGGGGGAAAAATTCACCTAGGAACCTCCCCTGTTCGATGGCACTGCAGATAGAAAGTGTCTCAATTGCAGAACAATGCCTTCTTGTTCATTATAAAAAACAGAATGAGAAATGACCCGAATGTTTCTTTGTTGGGAATCTCTTGTTTGGGGAGGTCAGGGCGCTCGAGGTGGGGAGCGCAGATTGCGTTTCACTTGGGCAGTTAGTGACCAGGACAGCGTGTGCAGCCTCTGAGCCCTTCCTCGGTGGCTCTGTGTCACGCAGACTTCAGACTTGGATCAAAACCCCGGAGCGGGGCTGTCTGCCGTGCTCGGGGCAGGGCCAGCCCGTGGCATTCTCAAGGCCGGCTTACTGCAGTTTGCTGAGGCATGAACAACCCGTGCCTCAACAGCTGGTAAACATCTGTATGTTAATGGGGCAGACAGACCAACATGCACAGCTGATGAACCCCGGGCTCCCAGAGAGGCTCTGCTGGGTCAGCGCCAGTGAGGTTACTGCTTTTAACGATATAGAGCCCCCCAAAGAGCCTCGTGTCAGGAGTGTGGTGGACAGGAAAAGTGCCCGGGGGTTAGTTCATCCTGATAACCACACGTACGCGATGGTCCTCAGCCGCGTTAGCTGTATTTGACGTACAACAGAGTTAATTCCTTCTCTTCCCCATTCCTCCCTTCTCAATGAGTGCAAGATAAGGCAGTACGGCCGTACGCTGCCCCGTCCTCTCACGCTGGCGTGTTTGTGGTATTTACACAGTGACTGTGGTACATGTTACTCACTCTCAAGTCTGGGCAGTTGCAGGGAAGTCATCAAGACCCGTTGCCATTCAGCATCGGTGATTATTTTACTCGCTCGTTGTGCCACGCTATTCATAACTTACTGAATGCAATTGCATTAATTATCACCGCTATACATTACTTACTTTCTAACTTTCTTCTGTGACGTTACTGGTGTTACTGGGCCGAGGCGCTCCGTAGCACAAGGATGCTCTGTAGGCTTTGCAACGAGAAAGGGGGACAGGGTGAATGAGCGATTTTCTTCTTCATCTTTCAAAATGTATTTCCAGTGAAGCATTCACCGGGTTGGCACCGTTAGGATCGCTGGCACGTACCCGCTGTGTGGGTAGCCCACGGTGTGGTCTGGGTGATACGTCTATTATTGTGTTTCCTGGAGCCTAATGAAGGCCTTTGAGAGCGTTGACCGGTAATGTCTTTCATTAAAGCTTGGCTCTGCCAGTATACTGCTATTCTTTCCCATCAGGCGTTCCACAAGTGCTCTTACAGCAGTGTTAGCGCTGTCATCAATTTCTGGTGGGTTCTTAATCTCTGGCGGACTTTGTAGTGTTGTATCACACACATTTCCAAGTGAAACTTAACTGAATTCCTATAATAATTGAGGTGTGACCTAACCTATAAATTTTAAAGTTTGTTCTTTTAGTGGTTTTCACTCACCAGATAAAGATAAGCAGAGAATTTTGTCCTTTTTAAACTTAAGCCAAACTAAGAATTATTGTAGAAGCTGAACAACCACCCTCCCCCCACATTGTGTTTGCAACTTCTGTGTTTAACCTTTTTGCAGAATAAAAGAATTTTTGTACGGTCTTCCGCCTCTTTGCATTTCTTGTATTGATTCTCTTCCCATAGTTCTTTCCCTCAGGAGGATTTAGCTCTGGATAGATCCATCTGGTCTGCTCTTCCAGTGCTAAAGGCCATCCAAACACTGACTTTTGTACAGCTCATCAACAGCCATGCCTTGCAAAGCTCTTCTTGAGAAGGCCTAAAACGTTGTACAGACTTTGTGTCTCGGGGTATTTCACCCACAGATGACACGCAGCTAAGTGACATGCTCATTGCTAAAGTTTAGTCTCTGTTGTTACAGCATTTGAGAGGTGGATACGAGGGTGTGATACGGAAACTTTCATAAATACACGGAACAGATTAGAGAAAGCGGGATATAAATAGCTGGCCACTGACTACTCTTCTGCATAACGATCTCCCAGAGCACAATCACACTCTGAGACAGTTTGTGAACTGTGCCATTTCTTCCAGCTCTTGTACAGAGTGAAAAGTCGAGTACTTTCAGCTGGTTCTACTGGAACAGCAGACAAAGGGTGGTTTAGGGGGTATTAAGAAACACCCAGCTCTGCTCTGTGCTATCAATCCTTCATTTTCATATAAAACAGTAACAAAAAAACCCAAAGACCACAGCATCATGGATTAGTGTGGAAAAGGAGGAACAGGAGAAAGCACAGGCTGTTCAGCATGAATATACCCATAAAATAGGTATTGCCATACCTGCAATTGCATAGATTGTTTTTTGAAAAGTTGTATTTATGATATTGCCGATTTATGCCTGGTAGAACAAACATTTCCCTAAAAACAAAGGAAAAACCAGAAAACCACATGGGACCTGTGAGCTGTGTGGTGGCACACTAAGAGAATTAACGACTTACGCTAAGCAATTTCATGATGAAAATTTTTAAAAACCTCATCCCAGAAGGCCAGCAGTTTCCATCATAAGAAGGATTACCCATCGTCTGGTCGTTTTAAATTATTACATTGGTTTTGGATGGCTGCGGAGGGATGTCAGGATTTTTTATTTGTATTTTTTAGCCCCTCTCAAGGTATTCTCACAGCAGGCTGCGTACAAGGTAACTGCAGCTTTCCTGGCTTCATAGCAAACAGTTCGTACACGGATCTAACATAGGGACGTGATTAATTTATAATTTAACCACTTAACATTTCTCAGAATTTTTCCTTTAAACAAGGAATATGATGTCATTTGGGTGTGTGTCCCTGTGATTAGGCCAATGCTGTCGTCCCCGCAGGGCTCGTAACCCTCCACCGCCCGAGATGAGCTATCAGGGACCCTGGCATAACAAATCCTCTTATTTTTTCTGCGCCCAGATTTTTCTAGGAAATTGTTTTTCCTCAAATCTGTCAGGCAAACCTCTGACCTGGGTGGTGAAGCACAGTGGTGGCACATCATGGTGAGGACCCAGCGGCAGGCTGTGAGCGCTCCTCGTGTTTGGAAACCGGCTCGAAGGAGGCTGAGTCCTGGATCTGCTTCCCCACAGCTCCTGCAGGAGAGAAGCTGGAGGGAGCCACAAAGCCCGGGCCCACTGCACAAGTGGATTGGCAATGGGCAAGCTCTTCCTTATGAGGCTGGTCTTCTCCTTCATGATCTGTCCATGGGTTGGTATAAAAATACAGAATCACCGAATCAGTCAGGTTGGAAGAGCCGTCTGGGGTCATCGAGTCCAACCATTGCCCTGACACCACCATGGCAACTAGACCAGGGCACTAAGTGCCATGTCCAGGCTTTTCTTAAACCCCTCCAGAGATGGTGACTCCACCACCTCCCTGGGCAGCCCCTTCCAATGGCTAATGACCTTTGCTGAGAAGAAATGCTTCCTCATGTCCAACCTGAACCTCCCCTGGTGGAATGACAAATGTCATCTGTCCTGGTGTAGTTCCAAATGGGGACTGTATTTAGTGTGCACCCCATAGATTACACAGCCACTTGCCTTCACACCATGTCACGGGGCTGGGATGGAGAAAGCATTGAGGAACAGAACTTTTTTTTAACTGGATTACACAAGGAGTAATAGTGTCAATATCGTTGCTCAAAAAGTCTATTACCTAATCACCTAACATTAAAGAAATAGATTAATATGGTGTCTGTTCTCACAGGACCATAGATATTTTTACGGGATATGGCATTATAATAAAAATTCCCTAGACTTCAGCTTAATCTAGAAAACTCATTAAATAGATTCAATACACTATGGAATTCTATATAGGAATTTTATTGTTAAATGTGTACCATATTTCTCCGCCTTCTTTGCCCGATCATTTTTATTTTGTAGCATATTTTAGTGTGGACGAGATAGAAGGAAGACTCAGAACTGATGCAGGCTTTAAAGGTCCTTGACCTCTGTGCTTTCCTGCGTGGGAAGATGGGAGGAAAAGCGTCATAATTTAGAAATTACTTCACTGCTGAAGATGAGCTTGCTGTGAACAGAAAATCAGGGCTAAACCACAACTCGGTGAGGTTTCAGATTCTCAGCCAAAGTTGTGTCACAAAAGACAAACTAAACACCCTGCCAGTGAATCGCCAGCACTGGGGTAATCCCCGATCCCGGAGCCGTCAAAGTCACTGCGAGAGCTGCTGCGCAGAAGGGCCAGAGGACATCCCCCACGAGCCGCCAGCCGCAGCCGCTAGCCCCAGGGGCTGTCTCGGGGGGCTCCAAGGTAATGCAAAACCTCCAGCCAGGCGGGAGCCGGCGGTGCCGAGTCACAGAATCCCAGAATCAATGAGGTTGGAAGAGCCCTCTGGGATCATCGAGTCCAACCATTGCCCTGACACCACCATGGCAACTAGACCAGGGCACTAAGTGCCATGTCCAGGCTTTCCTTAAACCCCTCCAGAGATGGTGACTCCACCACCTCCCTGGGCAGCCCCTTCCAATGGCTAATGACCCTTGCTGAGAAGAAATGCTTCCTCATGTCCAACCTGACCCTCCCCTGGCCAAGCTTGAGGCTGTGTCCTCTTGTCCTGTCGCTGGTTGCCTGGGAGAAGAGGCCGACTCCCACTGCGCTACAACCTCCCTTCAGGTAGTTGTAGACTGCACTAAGGTCACCTCTGAGCCTCCTCTTCTCCAGGCTAAACACCCCCAGCTCCCTCAGCCGTTCCTCGTAGGTCAGACCCTCCAGACCCTTCACCACTTGGTCGCCCTCCTCTGGACTCGCTCCAACACCTCAACATCTCTCTTGAAGTGCGGGGCCCAGAACTGGACACAGGATTCAAGGTGCGGCCTCACCAGTGCTGAGTACAGAGGGAAAATTAAGAGCAGAAGGCATAACTGGGAGGACCAGCTTGAGACTCTTGAATAAATTCCTGCAGGATCTGAGGCTCATCACAAATCTCAGTCTTTCTGCAGGACGTGCATTACTAAAGCAGACTCCTGCTCACTTGGGTATTATCATATCCCATGTGGATGTTAAAATGCTGCACACAAGAAGAAAATGCCTCATAACGTACATTTTTTCCACCAGAAGCAAATGAAATGACAGCAGTTAATCCCCTCACTAACTGCAGTTAAGCACCAACAGGGAATCACTCCTGAAATATTAGTGGCAACTCTCAAAAAGATGCTTTGATTCTCCTGTTTTTTAAAACTACTGATGAAAACTCATTTCTCTCTCAGCAGTCCAACTTAAAGGCATTGTATATAGTATGATTTGGTTAACTAGAGGTGTGTGGGTATTGGGAATGTTTTCAGGCTATACCTCATACCTCCAAGTATTGGCATTACAGAAATACCATAAGTAGTAACAAGTTCAGGTTGTGGAGGTTTTTTAGAGTTGTACCCACGCAGAATTTTTCTGAAGGAAAATAAAGTTGTCCTGCGAGGCAACATCCTTGTTTTCAAGCAACATATGGAAGTAATAGGTTCAAAACCACATTAGAATAAACTCTCTTGCTTGCAGATAAACAGCAGTGCATTGAATGAAGTGACTACACGGCTCCTTCGCTCCCTTGGACACCACTTGTGTTTAAAAATAAGATGTTTGGTTAGCATGTCGCTGTACTGCTAGTGAAAGTAAAAAACATTCCCATTTCAGAGAAGCTGGCTCCCCGCACCAAGGAGGGAGGGAGGGCGAGCAGGAGCCCGGGCGCAGCCAGAGGAGAAGAGGGAGTTGAAAGGCTGAGGCTCCTCCTTCCCAACCAAGTAATGGAAAAACCATGTAAGAGTTCCAGCGTCTGAATAAATACGTGCCCTATGACCTTAATCCCCCAGGAACCCAAAACATCCAGAGTCAGATAAAAATAGTAAACCCTTTACATCGCCGAGGGAGAACAGCACTGCTTGCAGCTAATTAGCTAAATCCTGTTAATAGCAGGGGGTGGGCAGCAGCGAGGAAGGGAGTCTGAGGCGAACGCGCGGCGGAGGACGAGGCAGAGGACGGACACGCGTGGCGAGGGGGTTACGCGCCTTAAACCGTGTGAGGCAGGAAAGTGGGAAGCTGTGGGGCCGTGGGTAGGAGGTTCCCGTGCAGGGATCCGCCCTGACCGCGGCTCTGCGCGACACGCTTCGGAGGAGACCCACCAGAACGGCTGTTCTAGCCCCAAAAACTCCTTCTGACACAATTACAGACCTTGCCTGCCTGCTTGTGTGGGAAACCTCAGCTGCGCAGCAAGGATCCCTTTGAAACCCAACAAAAAAAGGGAATTACAGTGATCAAATGTCAATGGGCTGTTCAGGTTCAGTTGTACCGTTTTAGCTGAAGTCCTGTAGCTAACAGTGTGCCAAAGATTAACTGCTTATTAAAGCCACGGTGGAGACAATAGATTGCTTCAACTGCTTATTAAAGCCACGGTGGAGACAATAGATTGCTTCAAACAGCACTCGCAAATGTTCGTTCCAATCCCCAATGACTGTTTCGTTAGTCAGCATCGGTTTTTCTTTATTATTCCCTATTTGCAAACGCTCACACCAGCAGAGTCTTACACAGCGAGTGTTTTATTCATGCTACACCTGCACACGTATGCAAAGGTTAACATTTGTGCACAGCCAGGAGTCCTGTGTAAAGTAAATTTTATATTTTAGATTTTAGATTTTTCCAGACAAAGAAAAGCTCCCTCGTCAGAGAGCAGAAACGACACCAGTCCATCTCAACGGCCTGCCATGCTTCATCAGGGAGAATTCAGGAGCCGACCCAAACATTGAATATTTGCTTCAAAAGCAATAATTTCCAAGGTCACTCACACCCCCCTGTGACACCCCACCATGACATAGCATCACCACACCCAAAGCCAGCACCCTTATTTTGTGGTTCGCCTGGTTGTTTCTTAAAGGTCTATTTGAAAGCATCATTTATCTCTGTGGCACAAAAAAAGAAACATGTATTTAACCATGCTTTATACAGTGCACATTTACAGACCAGCACCCGTGACTGGCTGATAGTTACAAACCAGGGAACTTTCTTAGGCTACTGTATTTCACACTGAGGTTGAAGCAATGCATTTTCACTCTGTAAAAAAGCCGTCTAAGAGCAGAGTTAATTTCATGACATCTCAAGCTTTAAAAGCTGAGTAATTCTTATCCTTAGAGTGATATAAAAATTGAGCTGTTAATAGCAACAGACTCGCAGGCTGAAAGAGCTGGCTGTGTGTAATGCACTGCGAGGCGAAGCACCCGGCGGCGGGGAGCCGTGGGGTGTCACAGCCTGGGGACACCCGCAAACGCCGAGGTCCCCCTGCCAGCAGCTGAACTGAACCCAAGCCGAATGTCACAGCAATATATTCACATTTTAGCAAGGGAGTATGAGCTGAGAATGACCGTCCCGTGCCAGCTCCTGCTCGGGCATACGGTACGTGTCAGGTACAACGCTGCCCATCGAGGCTTCCCATTCAGATGGGAAGGGAAGGGAAGGCCAAAGGGAAAACATCTCTTTGAGTTTCAAGTCCTCTAAAGAGTTAACCTTTGTCTCTCCCACTGTGGGGCAGGTTTATACAGAGCTCTTCCCTAGAAGCAGGCGTAGTAACTGGGAATCACATAGTCCTGAAACAAGGTGCACGATCCTTACCCACAAATACAGCCTGGCCAAAACCACGCAGTAAGTGCCAAGCAGAGCTGTTTGGGGAGGTGCAAGTGCAGCAGCAGCTCCCTGCCAACAGGGTTTTCCACCTCAGACTACTTCAAACACTACAGCAGCAATAAAGCTAACAAATAAAAACCTTGTAAATTGCTTTTAAAAGTTTAACCATCCTCTGAAGTAGGGGCTGTGCAGAATAATTGCACAGGGAGGAGAACGTGGGCAGCAGACTAGCTCACTCCAACTCTGATGGCTCCCAGAGCCCAGGCGGGGAGCCTGCCTGGAGGAGGTACAGGCAGGAGCACGGAGGGCAGGCACCGCTCTTCCCTTCCCTAAGACATGCAAGCAGGCAACTAGGGAGAACAAGAAATGGACTAACTCCAAGGCAAGATGCAGGTTATTTTCAGTGAATACTTCCTTACTCCTCCCCTCTCAAGAAGCTGTCAGAAGAGACATCTCACCATCAGTTTATTTGCAGATAAATATTTCAATTCCTTTATGAAACATTATTGCTCACCATCCTTCTTGCAGCTGAAATCATGTTTTATTTTTTAAAGAAACAGCTATATTTTTCTTTTTCTGTAGGTGTCAAAGATAACCAGATGAAAAATATTCTCATGATACTGGTTTTTCTTTTTCTAAGAAGCCTAGGAGATGAAAGTTAATCTGAGAATAACATCCAACACTTCACATAAGAAGTCTCCTAAGACACTGTATTCATAGTTATAAGGACACAATTCCCTCAGCTGTAAATGCAGACAATTATTTAGGAATAACTTTTTATCCCAAACGACGCAGTCAGCTGCCCTGGGCTCTCAGGAGTGCTGTGTCCCCACCTTGCCCTGGCTCCCTTTGTGGGCAGCCCATGAAAGGCTGCTGACTCCAGGACCTGCAGAGCTGCGTCCTGGACCCCTCAGGAGCCGTCTGACCTCTGAAAGCTCAGCACCCACAACGCTTTGGCCCCATCTTGGGGACTGAGGGACAAACAGTGGATGGGCATCGGCTACCTTTTTCCTGACACGTGTGACCTTTTGGCCTCGCTTTAACTAATTTAGTTTTTCTTCCTTCAGGAGCTGTTTGAAGCCAAGGAAAACACGGGAGATGATAGAGACCACCGGCTGGGTCGCCTTCTCCTCTTATGTAAGGCTGTTAAAAAGAGTAATAGCCCCATTAAAGTGAATAGATCTATATCAGAGCAAAACCAGTGTGAGCAGCCAGAGAACTGGCTGCTTTGGGGATAAATTCATGAAAGTCATTTGAAGGCTCTCTGGGAGCATAATTAGAAACATGAAGTCCTGGGATGTCTTCCTTCCTTTTTAATCCAAAACTACTTTTAAGAGCTGCTGTCAGCTTGAAAAGTGGTTATTAAAAGAGAAACAGCTCCAGAGAGTTTGGGGAACAATGCAGCCTACTAAGTTTCTCTGCAAATGGTAGGGTTTGGGCTTTTTTCTTTTAATCCTCCCCCCCCCCCTTATTTTTCCACCCCTGTACATGATCGCTGGGCAAAAGATCCATTTAATCAATAGGGAACGAGACACAGACCGATTCTGGGACACAAAGGGATGTCTAAAGAGTGAAAGGGAAGTAGCCCTTTAATCTCTCTCATGGTAATTTCATTCAAGGCAAAAGATACTTTCGCTTTTTTACAGCAATGCTAACAGCAAAATTCTCGGATGGAGATGTGCTTTTAATGTCCACACGATCCGGTTAAGCACTGGCAATACTTAGGAGTACATGAGAGCACCTGGCAAGAGCTTGCTCCCATTACATTATCTAGGGACAATAAATCAAGCACAGAGAGGAAGCCTAATTCATCCAAGACATTATTTTCAAAGGCTTCTCTGCCTTGATAAATAATATTTCCCTTTGGGAAGAGCAATAGGGAAGGAAGTACAAAGAGCAGCTACTGGTCATGTGTTAAGTCGCTGGAGTGTGCTCAGGCAGCGGGGCGATGGACACACCGAAGGCTATTAAAAGGTAGCTAAGATTGATATTTGTCCGTGCCCAAAAGCCACCTTTGCCTTCCCCTTCTCCCGTAGAGCTTGCACAGTGATATGTGAGTGGACTCAACCTCCTCCTGGTGCTCTCTCCAAGGGTAAAGCATATCTTTGTTTCCTCTCCTGGAAACGTTAATGTTGATGTTTTAGAGAAAAGTTCTAAGTTGGAGAATTGTTTTTTCAATCTTTAACCACAAGGTTTCTCAGGTTCCTGGAGATGGTGTGTCTCCCTTTAGCCCACACCCAGGGCTAAACAATGACCAGTTGTTCTCTCACCCAATGTCCCCTCCCTGACCAAGAAAGGGAATTGGGAAAAGGAGGGAGACTTGTAGGTTGAAATTAAAACAGATTTCATAAAATAAGGAAACCAGTATCAATACTAATAAAAAGACACCAAATTATACTTAGCTCAGAGTGGTGGCAGGTTGCTCCAGGGACAGCAATCATGGAGAGGATGAGAAAGCAGGAACAGGGCAGGGAGCAGAGCCAAGAGCCCCCATCTCCCCCAGCCTCCCCATTTGTAGTGCCCCTGAGGTCAATGTCCCAGCACACACCTGTGGGCAGCCTGGGGCAGCTGCCCTGGGTTTAACTGCTGATGGCCTCGATCACCAGCCACAGCTGGGCACGCACTGGAACAGCGTGGGACAGAAAAGGGATTCTGTACATTTTATCCCCACAAAACCAGGACATGGTGTATTCGGCTTTCAGGAACCTGGTACAGGATCAGAAATAACTGCGTTCATGGAGTTTACAGTTCTGCAATGATATTGGCAAAGTAAGACCAGTTGTGTCCTCCTGCACATGTCATAAACCCTACAGCTACATGCTGCAACTCTGCCAGTGGTTATTTACGACTTGAATCAAGCTGTGGTGGTCTGTGTAATGAGGATGGAGCACGGCTACAGCCTCACCACTCAGGAGCAGCTCTTGGCTTGTGACCTCTTAGGAATCCCTGTGGCCCAAAATCAGTAAACAAGATGTAAATCATGTATTATGCCAGCCATAATAGACAATATACAATGGGGAAAAATACAAGAAGAGAAGAGGGGAAAGGGTATTGGAACTGGAAGCAATTATTACTCTTACTGTGAAGAGCTATAATAAACTGGCTGGTCCCTAGTTTGCAGAAAGAAAGTACGGCACAAGGCACTCGTAACTCTTTTCTGTAGCTGTTAGTTACTTCTGCCACTCTGCATCTTCTCAACAGGATCATCCATTCACATTTTTCTTGGAAAATGACTATAAATTTATGTATGAATCTTTGCAGATTTATGGATATAGGCTGTGCCTCTTTCCCTGGTATAATAGTCCCTCTGGCATTGAGTAACATGAAGTCTTCGGGGGCAGTAGGGTTTGTTTCAGTCCCATCAAAGGCTGGCCTCCAAGAAATGAAAAACTGACAATATGAAATGCCAATGCAGTCACCTCCGTCATCCATAACCAAAGGAGCTGTAAGGCAGCAGCCTACACTGGAGATGTGGGGGTCCCACGACACCCAGTGCACGGGTGGGACAGTGGGACTGTCTGCAAGGCTTTCAACGGCGGCGACTCGAGTGGGTGAGCCGCTGAATAAGGGATTTAAAGATTAGTTTAATGTTTTTCAAGTGTTCGATGATGCACTATGTGTCCCAGAGATGTGCAGCGGCACGAGGAGCCAAGCTGAGAGGCTCTGCAGCCTCTCCCTGGGACGCAGAGGAAATGCCAGGCTGTCCTTACCTTGGGAGCGGAAAGGTTACACTGAGTTAGGAAATCAGCACTGGCTGAACGGCTGCTTCTCCGCCCTCAGTCCAACAAAATGTCAAGAGCCTGCAGCACAAGGGGGGCGGCCCCGGGGAGCCTGGCTCCTGGGGTGCCAGAGGTGGGGCTGGGGCCGCAGGAGAGCCCAAAGGGCCCTGGGGGCAGGGTCTGCTGGGGTGCGGGGCTGGGACGTGGACCCCCTCGTGCCCGGCAGCCCCCGCTGCAGCAGAGCGAGGAGCTCAGCAGGGGCACCCCTGTGTCGCTCCACCACCCCCAGGGAGGAGCAGGTGAAAACCCCGTGCTTTGATGTCTGTCTCCAGCTGATAAATAGGGTAGCGTAACCGAAGGAAACAGTTAGTCAGAGAGGAAAACCAAAGGAAATAATGACTCATGACTTGGCAGCTGAGAAAGTGCCATCCGAGCCCTCTGTCTGCCTGTAGAACCGGTCGTAGCGGTGCAAACACGAGCTCCTTCTCCCTGGGAGCTGCAGCCCGGCCTGAGAGGCACCACCAGAGAGCTGGGAGGGCCGTTCTCCTCCGAGGAGGATAGGGTTGGCTGAAACACGGGCACGATGCCACGGCGAAACATCTTCCACTCTCCAAGCTTACTGCAGACTGTTACTGTTTGCTACGATCTGCGGTGATTTCAGCTTTAATAGGATTTCTAGTAAGACAGAAGTAAGTCGGTCTAGTAAGTAAGAAAGAAACAGCCCCTGGTTACCTGGACAGGGTGATCTGATGTCGCCTTTGTGAAACTGCCTGATGTAGGACCAGCACCAGACTATGTTCTGATGTAAAGTCTAACAAAATGCTTTTTGCTGGAAGTACTAATACACCACAGAGCTGCTTGATGTGAGGAAACAGACACAGAATAAACTGTCCCAAAGACGGGGTGTGAAGTGAAACCCTCTCCAAAACCGTGCCCATCTCCCCAGGGTAGCAGCAGCAGCACTCCACAGAGAGTCACAAACTGTACCAAAGCCGATTGGTATCACAAGTGTCACTGCTCTTTAACGTGGACAATCTTCAGTGCCAAATATTTTTAACTTCAGAAGAAGATATTCTTAGTGTAACTATGAATTTTTTTGACTTTTTCTATAATTGAGGTGAATTAAGTGTAACTGGAAGCATCTGCTCCTCTTTTAGTGCCTGATATAGCGTGGTATTCTGCATCTCCTGGAAGACACTCTCCTTCTTCAACTCCCACTAGATCCAGCTAAAAATAGTTGATCTAAATCACATTCTCTCAGGCAAAAGTGCTCTGCAGCTCTCAGGATCTGCCCCTCCATGCTAACAACGGCTCCCAACTTGCTTGTCCTGGCAGGACAGGGGAGGCTCCACGGGCCCAGGGGGATGCAGTGGAGAAGCCCCAGTTTGTGGGAGCAGCAGGTGCTGTCACCCGTGCCTCGCCTGGGGAGCAGTTGTGGTTGGTGACTGGCAAAGCCACGACACCAGGGAAGGGCAAGTGGCCCCGGTGTGTCCCAACAACGCCCCGAACTCCTCCAGTGCCACAGTTGCTGCTGTGACTGCAGGCGGGGCAGTGACCGGCTCGGGGACCGAAACAGCTTCCCCAGGCACCCAGAGGAAACCCACCTCCTGCTTAACACAGGCCAGCTCGGTCTGTGGGATCTCCGAGCCGTCCCACCTCTGCCCCTGTGAGCATCAGCCCCGGGCTGTGTCCCCTCCGCCCCGTGCGACAGCAGCCATGTTCCTCACGTGGGTAATGACATATTCACTCATAGATACCCGTCCTTGAGGCAAATATTCCAGGGTCATTTTTTTTTCCTCATTTTTGAGCTAAGAGCAGGCTGAGCAAGCCTGGAAAATCCTCAGGAGAGAAAACAGAGGAAACTCGAACAAAAGGATTTGCATAGATGGCTTGGCACAACTGCAGACATCTGTGCGAGCGTTTGCTGTGCAGCCAGAAAGCATTTGTTGTGAGGGCAGTTCATTGACCAAAGAGCAGCGTTTCGTGGGGGAGAGCTCCCTTTGCACCACTTTGGCTTTTCTTTACTCCGGATTCAGTCGCTGCAGGCGGGACGCCCAGCCCCGGCTCCCCAGGCTCTGCCACACAGCCACTCATATAAACAGTGATGTCCCAGAACACCTTGATATGCTTCAATTTGTACCTATATTCCATGCTATCCACTTACAAGTAAGTGCACATTTCAGGAATAGTTTTCAGTTCTCAGCTGATCCTCTAGTTTTCAATATAATACTAAACAATACACTAAATTATGCGTTATAATTAATCGAGCCTTATTTTGTTTAAAAATTATCATAATAGAACCAACACCTTAACTTCAATATTATGTGTAGTTTTGCTTGTGACAACATTTTCCTGGGCAGGCTTACAATGCTCAGAGCATGACTTTTAATTGACTTTATATTCCCAGGTAGGAAATGTCACTGTGACTGAGTCAAGATTGAGAATAGACAGAGAAATAAAGATGAACAACCCAGTGAGTATGTTGCAGTTACATTAGAACAATGATCGAAAACTCAGAAAAATCAATTAAACCTAAAAACTAAAAAGGAATTTGAAGCTGTGAAGAAAGTCAGGGTATTTACTCAGATTTCTTTGTCTTATCACAGCTCATGCCAGTGGTCCTCGTTTGTGACAAGTAAGATTCCCAAATACATTTCTTTCAGAAAGTGCTCCAGGGCATGAAACAGTTAAACCACAAAAATACCCAAGTCACGAAATGGCAACGTCTGAAGGTCTGAAAGATGACGACAGTCCAAATATTAAGGGCATTTTTTTCTGCCTAGTGGGAACGAAACAGCTTTAACATTTTGTCTTTCTCACTCTGCGAAGGCCGTCCCTCCCCTGGCTGGGCCGGGGCCGGGCGGGGTGTGGGAGCCTGGCCAAGGGGTTGGGGGGCCAAGGGGCTGAGGGGACCGAGGGGCTGTGGAGGCTGAGGGGCCGTGGGGACCAAGGAGACCAAGGGGACTGAGGGGCCGAGGGGACCAAGGGGGCCAAGGAAACCAAGGGGCCGTGGCTCTCTCTCTGCGGGGCCTGGGTGGTCGGAGCCGCCTCCCGCAGGGACCTGTCACCCCTCCCGGCCCCCCCAGAGCACACGCAGCATTTCCTACAGGCTGTATTTAGAAACCAGAGGGGGAGAGGGCTGGGAAACTGCTGGTTAAGGCTTCTGAGGCATGGGGTGGTGTTATTTTAGCGTTTGGTCCCTGTGAGAAGCAGCAGTTGTCCCCATCACTGCCTGGCACGGCCCGGCACGCCCGCAGCCCTGCCACAAGCCTGTTGGGTGCCCATGGAGGAGTTCAGGGGCACTCTCCTGTCCTTGGCAGCAACAGGTTGTGTACTTGGGGTACGAGCCACATAAAGGGGGACACGTGTTCAGCCCCACAGATGCAAGCAAGGCTCTAGAGAGGCAGTTCTACAGAATTATTTCTCTTGTGGTGCTGGCTCTCCCCAGCTCTGCGCTGCCCATGGGATCCTAACCCACCAAGCAGCTCCAGGACGTAACAGGGGGAGAAGCCTGATTATGTTCCTGCCCCCCAAAGCCCCTCTGAAATGGCTGTGGAGATCACCGAACGCTCCTGCCTGCTCTCAGTCCTCTCTCGACTCACATCCATCTTGTATTCATAAGGGCTATAAATATATCTTGTATTCTATACAAATAAGGCATGCACTGAAAATATTTATGCATTGCATCCACTCGCACAGTCCTCTGGATTCCAGCCTTGACAACAGTAAAAACTATCATTACTCCATCGCATGGACAGGAGAAAATTCTAGTGTGAAGGTTAGTTTATCTTTTAGGGAGTTTGAGGAAACTGTACTTCTGCAAAGGCTGCAGCTCCGGCAGCTAAACCTGGCCCTTTAAGGAAATGTCCTCTAAAAGAAGGCAAGGTTTATTGGGTTTTATGCTGTTGCACTTTTAGACTGTTCAAAACTCTCCCAGGGATCCGTTTAATATTGCCATCAAATTGAAATACGAGTTATGTAATTATAATTAGAGCACCATACTCTTGATAACGTTCACTTCATTTCTTCAAAGACTGTTTATTTCCTAACTTGTACCTAGAAGAAATCTTAAAAAACCCAAACAGTTCCCCTCTCCCCCATTAAAGCACAAACCCAAACAAACAGCTAATTGCTCAAAACTTATTGAAGCAGTTTTTACAGTAGTCGTGTTTCCAGAGAGCTGCTTCTGCAGGAACCACGACCCGATGGCAGGTTTGTCACAGGACGTTCCCTGCATTCAGTGTCAGTGACACCCCTGGGGCGAGAGGAGCTAAAGCCGTAAGGAAATGTGACATTATTCCCTCTTTCTGTAAAAGCAGGAAATTTGGCAAGGGCTGGACGTAGCAGCCCCCTCATACCTCAACCACCCTCCCTGGGTAAGCCACCAAAATCTTAAAAACGAAGAGCCCACCCTCCCACCAAACAGTGTCCATGGACGCATGTACCAGTGCCCAAGGGGGCAGCTCTGGGTCCTGTGCTGGCCATGGGCTGGGGACCCAGGCAGCCAGCACAGGGGGTCCTAGACAGAAGCTACGGGGAGGCCAGTGAAATACGGAGCAGGAGCCAGGCTCCTCCTGGTGTTACAGGACAGGGCGGGCGGTCACGGGCATAAACCGACAGGAGGGAGGTTCAGAGACGTTATAAAGAAAAACTTTCTCACCCTGAGGACAGTCAAGCAGAGCTGCTCAGCTCAGAGGGGCTGTGCAGTCTCCATCCTTGGTGGCCTCCAGACCTGCCTGGATGAAGATACCCCACAGCTGACCCGGCTTGGAGCAGGAGGCTGGGTTGCCCATCTCGTGAGGTCCCTGCCCACCTGAGTTGCCCTCTGATCTTAGTGTTGATCCAGCGTGAGTTCAGATGTTGGTGTCACAACTTGACTTGGAGCTTTTCTGTTTTGTCACTTGTGGTCTTGTTGCAAGACGTAGGGTGTTGGTGCTCTAATTAACGTCCCCGCACACGCTGCTGTACACCTTGGCTGCCGGCACCAGGGAGAGAAATACATTAAGTCACAACCTTAAAGCAGTCTAAAAGCACGGAAGACGGGGCATTTTAAAACAGGCACTAAAAAAAGGGGTAGCGTGAATTGTAAGCAGCTTCACATGGTCTTTGGGGACCTGGGTGAATTGCTGCTGGGTTACTGTGAGCCATGCTTGTGTCACCTCATCGCCTAACGGCTGGTGGCTCCTCGAAAAGAGGGGTTTGTGGCACTGAGGTGCCGTGAGTGTCTTCATAACTCAGTGAAAGACATGAAATAAATGCCTAGGCAGTCTGTTCTTTGCTGTTCCAGTTTCATTTTGGAAGTAGTAATTACACAGGTTAAGCTTTTTATGCTGAGGTTTGACATCTGTTAGAGCCCAATAAAAGCCTCACCAAGTAATTTCCCTTGCTTCCCTTCGATTTTAGCACTCTTGGTACTAGTTTGTGCTGCCACCTTTAATTATTAAGCAGCAATATCCGTAGTGTAATCCTCAGAACGTAAACTCTGCAGACTACTGGGAAGCACAGGTTTTATTTTATTCTAGAGCAGTTCACATAACCTGCACACAAGAGAGACGACGTGACTGAATATGACGAGCCCTTTGGACACCAAAACTCATGCGTTCGCAGCAGCTTTAGCCCAGATGTGTGCTTGGGCTGGCTGCCGTCCCACCGCTCTGAAATGCCCCCATTTTGGCCGTGCTGGCTGCTGGAGGCCAGGGAAGGTCGGGATGTTGGGTGTTCACGTGCCTTTGCTCCAGCTCTGCTCTCTCCCCGTTTTCCTCTCCTTGCTTGGCATGCCAGGTTTCAAGAAGGCATGCCTCTTCTCCCGGGCAACTAGCGATAGGACAAGAGGACACAGCCTCAAGCTTCACCAGGGGAGGGTCAGGTTGGACATTAGGAAGCATTTCTTCTCAGAAAGGGTCATTAGCCATTGGAAGGGGCTGCCCAGGGAGGTGGTGGAGTCACCATCTCTGGAGGTGTTCAAGAAAAGCCTGGACATGGCACTTAGTGCCCTGGTCTAGTTGACATGGTGGTGTCAGGGCAATAGTTGGACTCGATGATCCCAGAGGGCTCTTCCAACCTGATTGATTCTGTGTTTGCCCCATCCCTCTGGTGCTGAACTCCACCAAACATCCTCCACAGAGGGTCCCCTGGGCTCCGTTCCCCGTCCTCAGAGCACACCGGCCAACAGCCATATTACGATTTTAAAATTAAAATGTTTAACTACGCCAATTACTCTGAGGTTTTAAACGTTTATCCTGAACACTTTTGTCCTCACTTGTTACACGTTCAGAAGGCTTGTACGTGTCTTTGCCAACAGCTACAACACTCAATCAAAACAACCCCTCGTATGTAAACAAAACACGAACTAAATGTAACCAGCCAATGTAAACCTGCAGGGCAGTGAGGCCGGCCGTGGCCGAGCTGGGACCCGCGTGGTGCCAGAGCCCTCCCCATCCCCTGCCCTCCCCAACCAGCCAGGAGCAGCCCGAGGAATGTGTTCTTAACCTTCACGAGGGGAGGGAGAGCACCGACACCGGTATGTGCATTTCACAGCTGGGACGCACACCGACCGCAGAGAGGGGGTAAAAGCGGGGAGAAGTATGACAATGTGGCACATGAATGTTTTTGTAACCATGCGATATCAAATGAAAAGATTGCTAACATTCTGCTAGCTGGCTTGAAGCTGAATAATATTATTATGGGAAATATTATTAAAGCTCAGATAGCGTGTGCCACCCAACGATAACAGTCCTGCTCCAGGTGCTTCAGAAAAGCGAGGCCGTGTTCTGCTGGCTGCAGAAAGCAGGCAAAACCCCAGGCAGGTGATGGCACCAAAACCCAGGTTTGTGCTCCGAGGGGGCTGGTTTTGGCTGCTGAAGAGCCATGCACAGGCCCGACACGTGCCGGCACGGCCGAGGCCACGCAGCCACCATGACCTGAGAGGGGTCCCTGAAAGCTGTGCTGGTGGGACCAGAGGGAGGAGATGCCACCTCCCGCAGACACCGTGGGGAGGGAAAAGGGACGCCCTGCATTTCTTTCCAGGGTTTACAGGTTGGCTTGCAGCATAGAACCAATTTCCTGAAAAAACCCAAAAAGGAGACTGACACTTGACATTAAAATCTAATAACGTTAGAAAAGCAAGGGAACAGATCGTTTAACAAGGAGCCATTTCTGGTGGTTACTAGATAAGGTTTAAAAAAAAAATGTTTCATCCTGACTTGACCTAAATGGAGTGGAAAATTACCATGACTACATTTATCTGAAATCATAAAGTGTGTTCTGATTAGGCCATGATAAAAAGGATGGTATAAATTGATCCAAAGATAAAGAAAGGGCAGGGAAAATGAGATGAGATTAAGAAAAGAAGCAGACGCTAAAAAGGAAGGATAATACAGCAGGTCTCTGAAGCTGTATTAAAAATAGCTGTAGGAACTGGAACGTAAACTGCTTGGTGCTTCACTTTCTGCTCGTTGGACTGGGGCTTGGCCACAATACCTGGGAGTGCAAATTATCACCTCGTTAATCCCAGGCCCTTCGGTAGGCAGCTAAACCGAGAAGTAGGTCTAGACCAGGCGGTGCCCCTCGCCTGTCTCCTCTCCTCAGTGAAACCTGCAGTTGGTTAATATGCTTCAGTCCCTATCAAATTGTGTTGGAATTGGTCAAAGGATTAGAGAACTAGTGCGATGAATCTGGGAAAAAAACAAACCAAAAAGAGCGATTGGCTGAACCGCTCTTCCTGGAGATATGGCAGCTGCCTTTGGCAGAAACTTTAATGGTCATGGAAAACAAATTTCTTCTCTGATAAAAATTGTCTTTCAATTTCCTGGAAACAAATAAAAAAATGTGAAAGAAACAATTTTTTTTCTTGAACCCCAACTGGGCTGCGTAACAGGCTGAGGACTCGGTGTTTGCAGCATCACTACGATACCGAACAGGGAGGAAAACCACAAGCCACGAGGTCACAGGAGCCTTATGAGGGACGTGAGGAGCAGCCTGTGCCGGAGGGGCTCCGGGGGTCTGTGCGGCAGAGCCCTGCTCCTAGCCCCACCACAGCACACCCCGAGGGGTCCCTCCTTGCAATGGGGCTCCAGCCTCCACAGCAGCACCCGGGGGTCCTGCTGATGGGTGTAAGCATGACCTTAAATCAGCAATAACAACGTGCTCCATGAACCACACACCCCACCGGTGCGTCCACCCATCTGAGGAACAGGGAACCGATACTGGCAGTAACTTGCTCCTGAGATCACCTTTCTCAGACACGTTCTTGATGGTCTGGAAATGCCGACGCTGCTTGTTAAACGGATCAGCAGTGGATGGAGGGCTGACACAGCCTGCCTTTTCAGCTGGTTTGTTTTCTCTTCAGCCTAATGGCTGGAACGTCCAGCCTCTCTCCACAGCAGGAAAGCGGTTTATTTATCTAATCCCTTACGACTCTGATCTCCATCGGTTTTATCTAAGTGCAGCACTGAGCCCCTCGACGCCCTGTGAACACATGCCCGCCCCACGCTCTCTCCCAGACCTTTCTTGGATGGCCGAGCGTGGCTGGTTAATTCAGATAAGGCTCAGCAAACAGAGTGTTTGGAAAACTGTCTGCTCTTTCCACTTAGTATAAACTTCCTTTTCCACTCTCTGTTTATGTTAACTCAGACATATGTAAATCCCTCCATCAGAGATTTCCTTCAAGGAGAAAGTCAAGGCACAGAGTAAGAGGAAGCCCCGCTCCTGCCACGCTGTTTGGGTGGTGTTGGCAAGGGGGGGCTCCCTGGGGTCCCCCTCACAGCCCCACGGGGTCGGCTCTGGCATCACGGCTGGCCATTTCCCTGCAGGACTCCAGGAATGACTTGGGGCTTTTCTTCTGCTTGAGAAAGAGCCAGGTGTTCACATCTGTCTCCTCGCTGCCCTGGCTGGTGCCACAACCCATGGCAACACATCAGTTCTCTCCCTGGAGAACTTTCTGCAATGCCACTAGCCAGCCAAAGATAACTTAACTTCCCCAGATTTGGTATTGTTTTAATCTATGTCCAGCTGCTCAGCTGTTCCTCAGGGCATCAGCACTCTCCTCTCTCCAGCTGAGGGTATTTTGTCCTTGAAAGAGGGGTGAAGTGCGATGTCCAGATGCAGCTGTGGCCGCTCCACTCCCCCTTTGGCCAGGCTGCCCCAGCTCCCACGGCCAGGGCTCCCTGGGCCGGCTGGGGACCTGCCCCATGACCTGGGAGAAGCGGCACAGCGTGACCAGCCCACGGAGGCCTGAGCCATGGGAAGGGCCTCGGTTATCTGTGGGGTCTGGTTTGGGCTGTGTCACCACCCCAGCTGATGGGGAGGGGCGGTGTGGGAAGGCTCCAGGTCCCTGGGGACCAACCAGCCCTCTGCTTCCAGAGCCCCATGGGATTCATTTCCCTGCACCAAGTGGCCTTGGGCATGACCACAGTGGGACCATGGGACCAGCTGGGATGGAAACCGCTGGCCCCTCCTGTCCTCCCTCATCCCAGCCCCACGGCCAGTCATCCTCTGGGTACCAGGGCATTGAAACCTGATGTGCAAACTGCCCCAAATGCCACGGGGCTGTGGTACAAAGCAAAAGGGATGGTGCTAACCATCTGTATTCTCTGATACATGCTGCTAACACGGGTTCTATAGTCAAAGACGAAACACAGAACAAGCTTAGTGGTGAGCAAGAAAAAATACCTAATAAAATGAATACTATGTGTGCAACATTAACAGTGGCAAGAAGAAAGGCTGAGCTCAGGGCACCAGTGACTTCGTTCAGCCCGCACCCAGGACTAAACAATGACCAGTTGCTCTATCACCCAATGTCCCCTCCCCAACCAAGAAAGGGAATTGGGAAAAGGAAGGAGATTCAAGGGTTAAAATTTAAACAGAATCAATAAAATAAGGAAACCAGTATCCATGCTAATACAAAAGACACCAAATTATACTTAGCTCAAAGTGGTGGCAAGTCCCTCCAGGGATAGTAACCATTGAGAAGGAGGAGGATAAAGAGGGAGCAGAGAGGAGAGCCAAGAGCCCCCCTCCCCAGCAGCTTCCCCATTTCTAGTGCCCCTGAGGTCAATGTCCCAGCACACACCTGTGGGCAGCCTGGGGCAGCTGCCCTGGGTTTAACTGCTGATGGCCTCGATCACCAGCCGCAGCTGGGCACGCACTGGAACAGCACGGGACAGAAAAGGGGTTCTGTACATTTTATCCCCACAAAACCAGGACAACCAGTAAATACAGAAAGACGAAGGGCAGCCCTGGCAGGGAGGCGTGCAGGAGAAAAGGCCACTCAGCCGCAAGTCAGCGTCACCTCAGAGAATAATTTATAAAAAGAATTCTGCAAACAAGAGTGTTATCGCTGTGACTATATTAAACAACACTGTGATGCTGCAGCTTTGTTTTGTTCTTCAGTAATGCCAAAGCCACCGAAACGTTCAGAGCTGCGTGCTTAGACTGATCCCTTCAATCATTGTTGGTGTAAAGTTACTCTTGTACTACAGTCTTTAGACATCAAATTCGCACCAGAGGTTTTTTCTAGGTGCAAAGGGCATTTCTCCTCTATGAAGGCTTTATCTCCCACGTTCACCAGCCAGAGAGGGCCACGAGGGCTGCAGACACACGCTGCAATGGACAAAGTAAGCTAGACAGCTTGGTGGCATAACAGCAAGCTTTATAGGCAGATGCTTACAAACATGCTGCTAACCGTGCCATAACACACGCTCTATCCCCTCTTTGGGTGCAGAGAGGCAGAGACTCAGCATCACCTTGTAGTTCCAGCCTTACATTGAGTAGCAGTTTCATTGAGGCACAGAAGGAAGCGGAGATGCTGAATTTAGGAGCATACACTGTGAGGGTTCACTTACTCCTTACAGTTGCTGACTAAATAAAAAAGGCAGGTGTGTTGTGTTGCCGTGGGAGCACGTTTATCTTTGCTGACGAGCAGTAGGAGGAAACACGTGAAGATGACAATAAAGCTGTCAGTCTTCCCTGGCCAAGCCATCGGGTGTGAGGTCCTAAGCTCATGTTGGTGGAGCAGGGCTTCGCACCATCCCCGGGAGGCAGACAGGGCCCTGCAGCCTCACAGCTCAGCAGAGGAGCTCACTCTCTCGGGAGCTGGCAGATCCAAGACCAACAGAAACTGCAAAAACAGCATCCAGCTACTCCCCAGTCTCGTCTTTGCTAATGTCTATTTTCATTCATGTGAGTCTGCCATTGCTGCCATGGTGACCAACTTAGAAATTAATTATAAAAAGACATTAAAGACACATTTAAATAGGAAAGTTCAACCCACAGTTCTGGCAAACGAGTTTCAAATATTCCTAGATCGCACTCCTCCTACTTTCCCCTTGAGTCTCTCAGATACCATGACTTAACTAATTTTTTTCCTGCACATACTTCTATGCCAATGTTGACAAATAAAATTAGTCTTCTGCTTTTTTTTTTTTTTTAACCTGACTCTCATAAAACAGATATTCTTTAAACAACTTTAATTCTCACTACAGAAAAGCTCTGTCGCTCTTTTTGGCAAATCGGTCCTGTTGCTGACAGACCCGGCAGGTTCGGTTTTTCATACCGTTGACCCAAACCATTCTGCCCTCCCTGGCCATGTCCCTGGGTCTGGTGTGCATGGGGCAGCAGAGTCACCACGGCAGCGACTGCCTCATGGGCTGTGGCTTCCAGGGACAGCAAGAAAGATGTTGAGGTGTTGGAGCGAGTCCAGAGAAGGGCGACCAAGCTGGTGAAGGGTCTGGAGGATCTGACCTACGAGGAACGGCTGAGGGAGCTGGGGGTGTTTAGCCTGGAGAAGAGGAGGCTCAGAGGTGACCTTAGTGCAGTCTACAACTACCTGAAGGGAGGTTGTAGTGGAGTGGGAGTCGGCCTCTTCTCCCAGGCAACCAGCGACAGGACAAGAGGACACAGCCTCAAGCTTCGCCAGGGGAGGTTCAGGTTGGACATTAGGAAGCATTTCTTCTCAGCAAGGGTCATTAGCCATTGGAAGGGGCTGCCCAGGGAGGTGGTGGAGTCCCCATCTCTGGAGGGGTTTAAGAAAAGCCTGGCCATGGCACTTAGTGCCATGGTCTAGTTGCCATGGTGGTGTCAGGGCAATGGTTGGACTCAATGATCCCAGAGGGCTCTTCCAACCTCATTGATTCTGTGATTCTGTGACTCAGCACCGCCGGCTCCCTCCTGGCTGGAGGTTTTGCATTACCTTGGAGAAACCTCCTGCCCCTCGTGCCCAAAGTCCCTGTCCCCGTGAGCACACAGCCCTTGCGTAGCACACAAGGTTTGGGGGTTTAAGCTACAGGCTTCAGAAAAACAAAGCGCCGAGACAAGTGCCGGGGAGAGCACGGGCACACCGTAACGCATCTCGGGCTCCTGCGTTTTATTGGACGGGGTTTTTCCACGGGATATGTGCAAGTCAAAACTGTACCACCATAACCAAAACACTTGTCGTGGCTGTGGCAGGGAAGACAAGGGACGTTGACAGAGACTGACTTGCTCTTTGATCCGAGTGCCAGTCCTCTCTCCCAAGAAGAAAGGTGGGTGGGTTACACGTGCTTGTTTTCCTGTTGCAACTATTTCCTAAGTAGATGCAGCTTTTCAGTCTCTATGGAGTCAACTCCACACCCGCTGTGACTGAGCTCTTCTGCTTTCTCCTCTCTCCCCCTCCCCAGGTGTGCTTTTATCTGTGGCTAATTGAGCTTTCCGTGACCCCTCTCCCATCACAGACTGCCTTTGATGTTGGTGCTGTCACGGAGATGTGTTTTGTGCTCTTCTCTGCAACTACTTTACCATTGACTCATATCTCTTTTTTTCTGTGTTTTTTTTCAATGCATGAACATATATCCACCCTTACCTCGATTCCTTTCTGTTTAGTCCTGTGTTCTTCCAGGAGGCAGCCAACTGATGAGGACAAGCAAGAAGGGATTTAACGGCACCTGAATATCAGGGAATTTGGCTTTTCAGAACGGCCAGTGAAGTAAATGTAAAAAATATTTACCTTGCAGTGCAAGCATGGCTCTTGGAAAGGGTTCGCCGAGGGAAGGGCTCACCGCTGGGATGCAGCCCTGTGCTTTCCCACCGTACCAGTTCATTTGTTTTGGCACCGGCGCTCTGTAGGGGCTGGTGTACATGCCTCCGCTTCCAGCCGCTGCCGATCTGCTCGAGTACTTTTGTTCGACGAGACACTGGGAATGAGTCCTAAAAAAACTTTTCAGAGATGCCTTCATTACTTCTGCTGAAAAGGATACCAAAAGAAAAGCTGCGTGGCAGATGCCTTTCTCCAGAAGCAGCCTGTGGTGGCTCGTGGGACTATGGCCGATGTCTGGATGCTCTGTAGCCTTATTTCAGAGACAAACCAACCCTCCCACGATTTGTTGCTCAGGGACTGATTTTCAGAATTATCAGCCTTTGCTAACAAGAAATAACATGTGAAATAAAAATCAAAATCAAGAAAAATCAATATATTTGAAGAAAGAAGAAAACTTCTCTATAGATGCAGTGTGCTGGATAAGCCTGCGGTGGTGGCGGTTGTTTCACACACAGTTTCAGGAGAGACAAGCTAAAACTGCTGACAGGTAGTAAATTCTTGCAGGTGTTTACTCACAGCTACCCCATAAAGGTTTAACGTGCTCTTCCACCACAGCCTTTCTGGGAGAGGAACATAATGGTTGGAGGGAAACTGTAAAGGGTGCAAGAAGATAAGAGAGGGTGGTAGATAGCAGAAAAAGTGCTGCTCAAATTATCGTTTGATCAGGGTGATCAAAACAGCCAGATCGCTGGATTCCTGAAGGTCAGCGCTCCACCTTCTCTCAGCTAGAAGGCATCCCAGGTGCTGTTCTGTAGTTGTGAGAGGAAATGTTTCACCTCTCAAATCACTAACATGTCTCAATTAGAAGCCTCCTTTAGGGATCAGCCTGTGCAAGAGAGAGCAAGGCCTAATCCTGGTTAATTTGACAGGCTCTTAAATTGACTGGTGTGTCAGGAGAGATGTCAGAAGAGAGGACTGATGTAGGGGGCAGGTGGAGGCATGGATCTGGTCTCTTTGGAGCAGAGATCCCCTTGGGATGGAAAGCACAGGGTGACCCGTAGGGGCTGAGCACGAGCATCCTTCAGCTATGTGGTGAGAAGCAGCTGGCTCCCCAGGAGGGCAGATGTTTGGTGGATGGAAAGGCTAGGGATGAGCAAGCCAAATCCATCCCCGGTGTGATTTTGTTGGCTTTAGGGAACATATAAACCAGGAAGAGGGCAAAATGAATGTGCAAAAGAAGAGCAGAGACCAGCATCAACCCCAAATAAAGTGCAGTAATCCCGTGTGTTATCACCCATCTCAATGGCCTTACTGATGCAGGGGGACTGTCAGATGGTCAAAGGCTGCCAGTGTCAATTTTAGCTGCAGTATAGGAACTGTGGGTGTTAAAAGCAGATTATTGCCTGTATCTCCAGCCAGCTGATGTTCTGATTGACAGTATTTAATTTTTTTTTTAAACTTCAGACATTACAGTTCTTTTTTAACCATGGGAAGCCTCAAGGAATTTAGCTGGACAAAAATGCAAATGTTTTTCTGCACCGATATAAGCATGTAGAGAAATGGCAATAGGTCGCCAAGAACTAAAAAGAGATGGTTTGCTTTTTGTGAGTCATCACTGTAACTCACAGATAACTCACGTTTTTTTCTGGATACAGGTACCCAAATTCAGAGATTATGGCTCCCCTCTCCAGCAGCACCTGCACAACACCCCTCCTTGGGTGGGAGACCATGGGGATTGCCTTCAAGATTTAATCACCTTCACTGCTTGGCACGTTTTGAAGAAAATGACATTTCACCTAAATGTGATGTTCAAAGCAAAAAATATTTCACCAGGACTTACCTCTTTCAAGTACATTTTCATCACGTGGGATGTTTGGTCTGCAGCACTCTCCTTAGAGAGACATGGGAGTACTCAAGTGGAAAAGCTGAGTTTTCAGTTTTAATTTTTTTTTTTTTTAATATGAAGTTCCATTTTTATGGAAATGTAAAGTTTGTGTCGCTTCTCAGAAAAGGCAAATGTTAATTTTAATGGTCTCCATGGAACAGAACTTCTCTGTTTGCTAAAAGTGAGTAGATAAAATTTGAATTATTGCCCTGTCCTGCTGGAGACATTTTTTTCTTTTAAATCAGAAAAGTGACTATACCATAGGTCCTGAGCAGCAGCGAGGAATCTCCTGTGGCGATAAATGGGAATTAGGATTTTTGGCGTCAGTTCCCAAGACGCCAAACGAGTTCCACTGCAGACCTTGGAGCTGGGAATGTGCAGATTAAGGCATTATTTTGACTGCAACCTAAAGACCTTGTAGAAAAGTTGAAAAAACTCCAAGGGGCTGCCAGTGGTTTTGCTGGGGACAAGATTAATGTTTGCTGTATTTGCTGTATCCTTTTAACTGCTGCTTTCCTCCTCCTTCCAGTAAATAAATCTGCCTGTCAGTTAAACACGCTGACTCCGATAGAAACCAAACATAAGAAATATATTCACAGTAACGCCCTGCTCTTAAAATAGGAAGGCAATAGCAAAGAGAGCCCTTGGGTTCTGGCTTAGCGCTGGGTACTGCTCACTTGCGTGATGTTGCTTTGAACTCCCACAATAAAGAAATCACAGAATCACTCAGGTTGGAAGAGCCCTCTGGGATCATCGAGTCCAACCATTGCCCTGACACCACCATGGCAACTAGAGCAGGGCACTAAGTGCCATGTCCAGTCTTGTCTTAAACCCCTCCAGAGATGGTGACTCCACCACCTCCCTGGGCAGCCCCTTCCAGTGTCATCTTCCAAACAGCATCCAATTTCGCAAAGGTGCATCTGCTCCGCAGCGGACGGTCTGCTGGAGTGCGGAGTGTGGAGGCGCCAGGGTGGGGGACACTGGGGTGGCTCGGTCCCGTGCGGAGGGACGATGTCCTGCCGGGGCCTCGCCGCTGCTGGGGCAGGAGGGACCCCTCCCTGATGGCCCACAGCAGCACCAGCGTACGGTGAGCACGTGTGCCACGGGGCAGGAGACACTGGGGCTGGCAGAGGGTTTCCAATTCAATCTGCATTTTTAAAGTGAAAATTTCATGGAAAAAACATTTTTTCTCTGGTGCCTTTCAGCCTTTCCAAGACCCTGAAAAGGCCAGTTTCAAAGGCAGGCAGTAGCCAGATGTCCTTGTTCATGCTGTTTCCAACAAGCAGAAGAACCAATTGTGGGAAGCCTTTGGGAAACCTTCCAGCCCCGGGGTGGGCAGCTGGGGGCTGGCAAGGCACTGCACAGCCGGGGGGCAACACCACAGCCTGCGGCTGCCCAGGCCCACGCTGCTGCGGTGCTCCTGCCTCCCCCAAACCTGCTTCGAGCCGCATCGGTGTAGCAATAACAGACGTTTTCCACTAATTTTCACTGCGTGCCTGAGACTGTAGGACCTTGCTCTGAAATATCCCGCAAGGGACATGTCCTCAACCTTGCTGCGTGCCAGTGGCTGCTGCCACGGCCATGGCACTCCCTCCATCCACCCTCCTTCTTGGGGTGCAGCCACCTGCCAGCAGTCAGTGACTTAACAGCCTCCATCCACCTTTTTTGGCTGAGGGCTCCGTTAATATTCAGCCATGCGTAGAAAAAGACCTTAAACCGATGTCTCTGTTTAGCCCACGCCCAGGGCTAAACAATCAGCAGTTCCTCTATCACCCACTGTCCCTTCCCCAACTAAGGAAAGGAATTGGGAAAAGGAGGGAGTCTCGTGGGGTAAAATTTAAACAGAATCAATAGAGTAAAAAGACCAATATCAATGCTAATGCAAAAGACACAAAATTATACTTAGCTCAGAGTGGTGGCAGGTTCCTCCAGGGATACTGACTGTTGAGAAGAAGGAGGAGATTAGAGCAGAGCCAAGAGCCCCCCTCCCCAGCAGCTGCCCCACTTATAGTGCCCCTGAGGTCAATGTCCCAGCACACACCTGTGGGCAGCCTGGGGCAGCTGCCCTGGGTTTAACTGCTGATGGCCTCGATCACCAGCCACAGCTGGGCACGCACTGGAACAGCGTGGGACAGAAAAGGGGCTCTGTACATTTTATCCCCACAAAACCAGGACAACCGACAAGGACCCTGGGATGCCTCATCCCGCTCCTTCCCCAATATTTATATTGGAGTGTGAAGTTTAAACCTTGACCTCCTCTCACGTTGCTGGGGAGCTCATTTTTCAGTCTGAAGGCCAGTACGTGCCCAGAATGCCCTGCCTGGGTGTGTGGGGACCCGCTCTGCCCCGCAGCCGGTGACCATGAGGAGCACAGGGCCCGCTCTGCCCCGCAGCCGGTGACCATGAGGAGCACGGGGCCCGCTCTGCCCCGCAGCCGGTGACCATGAGGAGCACGGGGCCCGCTCTGCCCTGCAGCCGGTGACCATGAGGAGCACAGGGCCCGCTCTGCCCCGCAGCCGGTGACCATGAGGAGCACGGGGCCCGCTCTGCCCCGCAGCCAGTGACCATGAGGAGCACGGGGCCCGCTCTGCCCCGCAGCCGGTGGCCGTGGGGAGCACGGGGCCCGCTCTGGTTATGGCCTTTTTTGGAAGCGCCGGGCCGGCTCGGCGCGGCGCCGTGGGCTTTGCAGGGCGCTGTGAAGGCGAGGCAGGGCTCCTCCGTCCCACATTCCTTGCTAATTTTAACCAGCTCCCTCGAGCAGCTCGGGAGAGGAGGCCCGGAGAAGTACGGTCCTGATTTATTAGTCTTTCCCTTCTGAAAACTTTTGTTCAAGTGTCTTGGGACACAAGTAAAACCAGAATGGGATTCTCAGCCTGGATCCTTAGAGATGTTTATCCACATCATGAAGTACTGAGAGGTTTTTGCAGCATCAGCAGTTTTTTCCCCCAGGATGTCCCAGCTCTGAGGTGTCAGGGGATATGGCAGAGCTAAGTGCGGACAATGTGGCACAGCTGGGCGCTGGGCCTGGCCATGGCTGGTGCCATCCCGCAGACGTCAGTGCCCCGGCCGTGGCCTACGAAAAAACACAGCCTATGAGGTGAAACGGAAAGATGGGTCCCTGAGCCTGTGGAAGAGCCGATGGCAAGGAGACACGGCCGTCCTCAGGCACTTAAACAGACGTCGTAAAGGGGCAGGAGACAGTCCACTCCCTAGAGCAAACAGAACAGCGTGCTTAACTCGGGGTGAGAGAAGTTTGGTTTAGGCACAAGGAAACTCGTTAGCAGTAAGATCAGCCGAGTGCTGGAACCGACCTTCCAGGGACTCTGCAGCGTCCGTATCATTGGAGATTCCCAAGTGCAAATTCAACAAGCACGTGCTGGGGAAAACAGGTAGAGCTGGTGCTGCTCTGGGGGGAAGCACAGGCCGTGAGAGCCCCTGGCTGCGCCGCCACCGTGCCCGTGACAGTCATTGACCCACGCCAGGGCCTGGGGGGTCCCGGGGGGTGCCCGCTGCCACACGGGGCTATCCGAATGCCAGCAGAGACGGAGCTCCCCCAGAGCAAAAAGCTCAACCATCTCGCTGGCTATCGCAGTACTTTCTTGGTACCTTAGCGTAAAAACTGGAGTTTATCAATCTAAATTGGATCCGTAATCAAATCAGCATGAAAGCCACAAACCGCAGTATTTGTGTAGCAAACATCCCAAGGAGAAACACTAAACTTTCTCTTCCAACTGTTTCCTCTCGCTTATTTCACGTTTATATTTTCTCTGTGTTTGGAGTTTACATCTATAGCCAAAATGACACAGTGCTCTGGGAGAACGGAGCCTAAAGCTCTGGTTATGCTTTCTCTTGTCCTGCCGTTGTTGTTAATACAGAGGGAAAAGGTGGTCAGCGCTTCTGCTCACCGCCCTGCCTCGTACCTCGTACCACGGGGAGCGCAGCCTCTGTGGCCCCAGTGCCAGTGAATGCAGCAGCTCAGTGCTGGGACACAGCAATAACCACCAAAGCACCTGAGCCGAACCTACGACTGGAGCTTGGAAATGAGACAGAGTCACAGAATCACAGAATCAACCAGGTTGGAAGAGCCCTCTGGGCTCATCGAGTCCAACCGTTGCCCTGACACCACCACGGCAACTAGACCAGGGCACTAAGTGCCATGTCCAGGCTTTTCTTAAACCCTTCCAGAGATGGTGACTCCACCAACTCCCTGGGCAGCCCCTTCCAACGTCTAAGAAACAACTCTGGCCTCGTTACTCTGGCAGAACTAATGATTTCTCTAAGGTGTTTTGTGTTTAAGGCTGAAGAATTAAGCAATGCCTTACGGTTTAAGGGGAGTTTTGGTTTGTTTTACATTTTCCTATGCAGCTGCTAAACACTTTCTGGCTCAGCCTTCGAAACAGTTCTGCTACAATCAGCACATTTAAATAAACACTGGTTGAACATCTGAGGTATGAACCAGTGAGGAGAGTGGGACTGGAGAGCCTCCAGCCGTCTATCTGCCGCTGCGGTGGAGCAGGGGGTCCCACCTGGTCCAGCAGTGAGGGAGGAGGGAGAAGGAAGTCAGGTGCGAGCCGAGCAGGGCAGGGTGCTGTGCTGTCCCGGGGCAGGGCTGGGCAGAGCTGGTGCTCCTCTGGGCTTGCCTGGGCTGCTCTCCTGACCCACGCAATAACCCCTGGTCTGCATTCCTGTGGGCTATCACTGAAGCATGGCAGTTGCAGTACAGAAATTAATAGCAATGGAAAATCCTAATTAGCCCTCACTGTTATTGGCAATATTGTTGCTGGTTAATCAAGAGCTTGAATTTTGAGATTCATAATGAAGAGTCTGAGCAGGGGTCCATCAAATACCACAAATACTGATGGCTCACTGCTTACTGTCCCCTTGGATGGGCATTTTAACGAATATTTCAATGCATTTCTCTGCTTTCCATATTTCTGTTGAGCTAATCCTGTCTCACACAATGGGCTCCCATTGTCACCAACACGACACCTTCACTTGGAAGTTGGAAAAAAGCAGAATAAATTTCATTCTTGTGCTTATTTCACTGTGGGAAGGACTCCTTTTTAGAAGAGGCTGGGATTTTTTTTTTTTCATTTTCAGCCAGGGCTCCTGTAAGAGAGCACCTTTACTCCATCTCCATTCTCCAGTTACCTCTGTTAGGCTGTACGGTTGTGGTTAATATCCATCTGCCCTGAGTTTATGAGCTTTGTGGACTCCCAGGCAACTCTCCATGTGGGAAACAACCTCCTGTCACCATTCAGTGAAAAATGTAATGTAATTCTTAAAGCACCCTCAGGTCTAGCTTGAGTTTGTGCATTTTTCCTGTCACATTTTAATACTTTTCTTCAGTAATTCCAGTTTCCTTAAGGAATTTCAGTTATCTTTAAAGCTTTAAATAGGAGCAGAGATTTTAAACAGGCAGAGATGTCGCCAGGACTGCAGCCCTCCCGACAGACACGCAGACACTTACGGCTCCCGTATCTGCTTGCTAGAGCCCAGAACAACCCCGAGCAGTCTGTAAACAGAAGTCAGTCCACAAATCACCCTGCCATATGTCTCTTTACATAATTTGCTTTTATCTCATGCTCTGAATCTCCTCAAAACACTGAAAAAAAGGTTGTATCTGGGTAACAGCGGGAGAGGAGGAAAACAGATTTAAGGAGACAAGAAGTTTAGCTTGACGTTCTTCACACCAGCCCATTGAACCGCTCTTACAAATCTCAGAAGCATCAGCCTTTGCTACCATAAATTGAAATTCCTAATCTTTCCCAAGTTGCTACAGCCTTCACGCTTTAATCCACCTTGTTTTCTCTCCCAGATACTTCTCTGCTGATCCCATTGTTGCCTGATTAAAAGCAGTTCAAAATAATCACGCAGCCAGGGAAGGAGGAATAAGAATGTCCTAGTGAGAGGCAATTTCAGAAAATGAGATTACATATAAAAAGACTTCACACATTTTACTGAAGCGACAGCCCCCCAAGTTAGAGAAGTGGAGAATGGATTTACTTTTCTCAGTATAAATTGATGCTGTTTCTCCACAACATGACTCATCATTTTCTATATTATCAAGATGGAACAAGGCAACTGTGAAAAATAACACACTATATAATCTGATCTTCACATTTACAACTTAAATATTGTGGTCCCTATAGCTAACTTAGCTCAAACATTTAAAAATATAATTTAAAAAAAATTTAATAGCAAATCGTACCCTTTGGCGCACGACTACATCACTGTGTCCCCCAGAAACTTGCAATTAGGCACCGTGAGTACTGCCGAGCACTCGTTTTCTCCTCGCCATGTAGAAAAATCAATTAGAGTTCGCGTTGTGCAGTAAATGTCAATTGTGCCAACATTACAAAATCGGAAACATCTGTAACTATGGAAACCCTCGAGGCAAGGCTCATTTCAAGAATAGATTATGACAAGAAGCTTTTTATGGCTGTTTTTAAACAATAAATATAAATTAAAACAGCTTAATTTCTTAGATGCGAGTTATTTTTTTTTTAACCTTTAGTACTATAGGTTCTCAAGACACATTTATCAATATTGACGTGGAGGAAAATGCTGTTTCATCAATGTTTGTGTCCAAAGAATCAACATCATCGTTTATCACTTACAAATTTTCTGCTAAGACACTGTCTCCGCTGTATTGCAACGGGGCACACACTTTTCAGGTGACTAATGGCCCATCCTCATCGGTTATCATGGTGCGTTTTATGCTTTTTGCTACACTTGACAGTTATTCAAAAAAAAAACCCCAAATGTGTGAAAGGAAAACTCAGCCAGACCTTTCCTCGAGTCACCAGGACGTCGTAGGAAACGCGCACGAGGTCTGTGCTCAGCCACGGTTTTGGGGAGAAATCAGGACCTTGTTCTCCCACTCCCTTTGTGTCCCGTTCACAGCCAAACGCGATGCCACAGGCAAGGGCAGCCCGGTCGGTGGTGGGTGCCCCCCCAGACACCCCCTTCCCCGGGCTGGGTGGGCAAACGCTGCCTGGGGCCGCGGGAGCTGCCTCGCTCAGAAAACTTATTTCAGCACCATATTTTTCATCCTTTTTCCTGGGTTAACGCACATTAACTCACTTCAAAATGAATGCAAGAACAAAGCAATGCTCTTTTTTTTTTTTATTTTTTATTTTTTTAACTTCATCTTGCTGTAAGCTCTGACCAAATATCCTGGTCTGGGTGCCACACAAATTAGAAATAAGTCTCAGTACTGCACATTGCAGTGTGGCTACATATATTTCAGCTTTTATCAAATGAAAATCTGTTTCTGTATCTCTAGCAAAGTCAGTGGATCTGTGTTAATTTCTGTGTTAATTTGCGTTAATGGATTAGTATGAAACAGAGTGCCCAGCCGCTGCGGCTGTGGGACGGGGTGAATCCAGAGTGGGAGTGAGCGACTTCCCCCCTCCCCACTCCGCTTTACGCCGTGCACAGCTCCAGTGCCTGGAGGCATCGAGGGATGTCTTTGCTGGGGAAGCTAAACAGGCGTGATTGGCACCTTATTGCCAATTCCTTCTTTGTAGCACATAAACCACAACTGATGTGGTTTATCTTTGGCTGTTCATGGGCTTGTGTGTGCTCATAACGCAATGCCATGAAAATCATATTTCAGAGTCACATTGAAAGAGATTAACATTTACTTTTCAAAACTTGCCACTGGCAGGTTAGCACTCTCTGTGCTTCATCTAAGAAAAGCCTTGGAGATAAAATTTGGATGCAGCTCCCTTCAAAAAAAAAAAGAAAATCATAGAATCCCAGACTGGTTTGGGTTGGGAGGGACCTTAAAGCCCATCTAGTTCCAACCCTTCCACCAGCCCAGGTTGCTCCAAGCCCCATCCAACCTGGCCTTGAACACTGCCAGGGAGGGGGCAGCCACAGCTTCTCTGGGCAACCTGGGCCAGGGTCTCACCACCCTCACAGCAAAGAATTTCTTCCTAACATCTCATCTAAATCTCCCCTCTTTCAGTTTAAAACCGTTCCCCCTCGCCCTGTCACTTAAAGCTTAAGGAAATATTTATTTGGCAATTTTTTCCTATGGACATGAGAGCATGAGTTCGGGCAGAGAGGGTGGAGGGCCAGGGTCTGTGTTTTCCAATGAGACCCTTGGCATCCATCCACTGCCTCCACCCACCACAGCTCCCTGACTGCCGGAAGGATGCTCTTCCCCACTCCTGCTTTGCTGAATGGCTCCCGAAGCACAGAATCCGACCGTCCATCGGTTCCGAGAGATTCAGTGAATCCCCACTTCCAATAGTGAAAAAGCAGCACAAAAGGAGGCTAAAAAGTACAGCGACCGCTGGGGTTTTTGGGGAGAGGGCAGCACCCAGGGGTGCGGGCGGAGGGGAGGGGATGGGAGAAGCGGGCCAGGGGCCGGCGGGCAGCCGTGCAGGAGGGCAGCCAGGGTCAGCACGGGCACGTTGGCCCGGGGCTGGGGGCACCCGGGGCACAGGGACCAGCCAGGGCTCTGGAGGCACTGCAGGAGGTGAGCGCAGGGCACGGCGCTTCCCCGCGCCGGCACGTACCCGCTGCACCGGCTGGAAACGAACACACAGCACGGCTTTATCTCTTCTGGGTTTGTGTTTACAAACCTCTTCTGCCTCCTACGTAAGTCTCCGAAAATCAGGGCAAAACAACGAAGCAAACATCGGCGCAGGCTGTGGCTGTTCAGTCTCAGACTCCCTCTGCCTGCAGAGCAGCAAACACAGGCGCGTGGAAAAGACTATTTCACCCCCACCGCCCCGACTGCGGCCCCTTGTCAGCAGCTCTGCAGTCGGGACTGTCCAATGCCACAGGACGGGACAACACTGTCCCCCTTGCAGACACCTTCACACCGTGTCGGTATCAAGTGCTCCAGAAACAGCCTCCAGAAATCAAAGCCACGTGGTCTCCCAAAGCCTCCGCTTGTCTCAGACAAGCTTTATCATCAGTGTTTGACCACATCCTCCGGGCTTTTAAGAAGACAAGACTCAGGACACAAGTAGAAAACTTGTCATTAACAGTCTGATAAAGTTTTCTAATGGCTTAAAAACAATGATGCGAACAGTGTGCGTTGGTGATATTGTCAGGAACACTCAGCACAGCTAGAGCAGGAGAGATGATACTTAAACACACGGAGCAAGTGTGCCTCAGTGTCAGCCAAAACCTTCCTGCTCTAAATAGACATGTCCCCGTGCAAAGCAGTTATAATTTAGCTCCAGATCCTGAGCCATGCACGTGGCTCAGAAAGATGGGCCTCAGACAGCGACAGCATCCCCCAGAGCGGCACCCGCTGGGGTGCGATTCAGCTCTCGGTGCTGGACGAAGCCACGTGCAGGGATGGACCTCACCAGAATTTTTCCCTCTTTCCCCTCCCTGTTCTTATACTCAAAGCAGAAGTTTTGCCCCCTGGTAGGGCACCGCTGCTGTGTCCTGCTCCTTCCCCCAGCCCACCCAAATGCTGCTCCTGCCCTGCTGCGCCCCTTGCAAGAGTCGTTGAGGGACCAGCAATAGTTGAGCTGCCAAAGGGTGTGAGGGACCATCAGGAGCCCAGGGATGACAAACGCAGCTCTTTGCTCTGCTGTGATTTTTCTCCCAGTGAAGAAGTTGTCCCCTATGCCAGTGACAACCTCGACACCCAGCACAGGGGTGGCCCCAGGCAAGGGCTCTTTGACTTGAAGGCATTATCGTGACCGTCTGGGAGCCCAGACACAATTACATCCAGTTAATTTCTCTTTTTTAGCTTAGTGCCTCCAAAAATTTTCCAACATATTAATGGAACAGCATTGAAATCATGGCAAATGCTATTATGTCCACAGTAGATGCAATGCCATCGTACTGGGGGCAAAGATTTAACCTCTAACTTGACAGAATTATTTCTTTTTTTTTTTTCATCTGGATCATCCCAGGTGAAGCGACGGACACGGTGCTCGTGGGGACAGGTTTGTGGTGCCAGGAGAGATCGTGGGCAGCCAGAGCATCACACACGTTTGTCAGGAGCTGCCGCTGGCATTCGACACTCTGGGAGCTGGTCAGGTCTGACACTGACCTGCTGGGAGCTCCCAGGGCCGTTCAGCAGCGATGGAGAGCCCAAGGCTGCAGGGCTCTACCACTGGTACCCGTCCTACCCGGAGCAGAGGAGCCCTGCCAGGGTCCCCCACCAGCTTCATCCAACCAACGCGGCTGCAGTTTATCTCGGGCTGCCCTGTGGTTTTTTCACTGCGTTCCCATCAACCACCTCACTTTGTGAGAACTGCACTAAGAAAGCATCAGCCAAGATTCCCTTTATTTTCATCCCCAGCCAGCCTTTGGATGCACGTCCAAACGCCCACAGGGAGGGCTCGGCCCCGGCTCCCCGTGGTGGTGCAATACAGAGGAAATAATACTCATTCCTCGGATGCTGGATTAATCCAAGCTGTCAGCTGCTTCTTTCACAGCATTTAAATGTTAGAGATTACATTACAGAATAGCTGCTCATCACAAACGTCCCGGCCAGCACTCGCTGCCGATGGCTGCTCGTGCAGCGTCCGCAGCGTGAGCGATGGCACGAGGCAGCGGTACCCGGCCAGCCCTCCTCTGCCCTGCGGTACAAGGACTCCTCTCATCCGGGGCAGCGGCGTTTCTGCAGTCCCACCAACTCCTTCGGTGGAGAAAAATGCTGTATTTCAAATAGGGTCATTTACTAGACTAATGAGAGGCCTATAATTTACGTTTGCACCAGACTCTTCTCCCAGTGAGACTGCCTGTTTCACCTCATTATATGGATTGTACCCTTTTGTACACAATTTCGCTGAGAAGATTGGAATAGTCGCAGTAGCAGTGCTAAATATAAAAACACATTAAGCTCCCAATATCGAGTATATCCGTCAGGACTTCCAAATTAAACTCCTCCATCTCTAATGCCCATTACCAGCACGACTTCCTAGCTCACCCCCCTTAAACCACAAATGAACACAGAGGCACCAAGAGGTGAAGGGGAATTGAACAACATGACGGAAAGGAGCCCGGGGGTAACGTGGTCACAGCCTACGAGTACTTACACCAGGTGGGTACGTCAGGTACAGAATCAATTGGCTTGGAAGAGCCCTCTGGGATCATCGAGTCCAACCATTGCCGTGACACCACCATGGCAACTAGACCAGGGCACTAAGTGCCATGTCCAGGCTTTTCTTAAACCCCTCCAGAGATGGTGACTCCACCACCTCCCTGGGCAGCCCCTTCCAATGGCTAATGACCCTTGCTGAGAAGAAATGCTTCCTAATGTCCAACCTGACCCTCCCCTGGCCAAGCTTGAGGCTGTGTCCTCTTGTCCTATCGCTGGTTGCCTGGGAGAAGAGGCCGACTCCCACTGCGCTACAACCTCCCTTCAGGTAGTTGTAGACTGCACTAAGGTCACCTCTGAGCCTCCTCTTCTCCAGGCTAAACACCCCCAGCTCCCTCAGCCGTTCCTTGTAGCTCAGACCCTCCAGACCCTTCACCAGCTTGGTCGCCCTCCTCTGGACTCGCTCCAACACCTCAACATCTTTCTTGAAGTGCGGGGCCCAGAACTGTCATGGCAAACGTGGCAGAGCTGAATGAAAGGACCCCAAGGCAGAGAGAGGTACCAGACACCCAACAAACACCGCACAGCCTCTGCAGCTCACTGGGAACCACTCGGAGCCATCTCCGCTCCGGTGTGGGACACTGAGCACCTAACAGCTGAACCCACCCTGTTCGTGCTGACAACAGAGCCCTGGGCACCAGGTACCACCTGGCCAGCAGCCCCGGCCTCCATCGCACTCCGTGCTGTCTCCTCAGGGACTTCACCCCACGGGTGAGCTGGAGCAGCTGAGCTTCTGAAGTGCTCTGCTGCCTGCAAATACCCCCACGAGACCATAATTCAGCTTTGTCTGCCGTGCACTGTGATGACGACTTTGAAATTAAAGAGCCTGGAAAAATAAACCTGGAACGCTGCTCCAGTGTTGTTTTAAAACATAATAAATTAGCAAAGAGAAGACTTGGCAGACGGGAGGTAAAATGGGATTTTTTTTGGCACCTGCACTGCAGCCAGTTTAAATGAGGTAACTGAATATCTATAAATTGTCTAATTAGGTCGGCTTCCATTGTGACCTCAGCCTGCAATGCCCCAGCAACTGACCTTTCTTCAGAGAAGGTCTTTTAGACCCCTTGTTCCCACATAGTACTTAAAAATGATAATAATTCACTTAATCCTCATAATTGACTTGAGGTTTTCCAGAAAATGCTGCAGCTTCAAACAAATACATTTCTCAGGAATACAAGTCTCTACGTATGGAAGGATTTGTTCTGAAAACCATAAAGTCTCTGTAACAGATCTCTGCAATACAGAGCATAATGATATAAGCAATGCCTCCAAAAGAGTATTTGTGTTTATTTTTTGTAAATTCTGTTATTTCAAGGCTTTAACTAAGAAAAAAAAAAAATCATTTTGCTAAAATAAACCTGCCCTCTCACTTAATGAGCAGATAAGGCAGAGCTGCGTGCCAGGCCAGGTTTGCCAGGGACAAGGAGGTGGGGGAGTGTTCAACCATCATTAAGTCCAGACACGTAAGTAACTGAACACGCAGAGGCTGAGCTCCCAGCAGCAGCACGGGTCCTTTTTTTCCCCAGTGAATCCTGAAGGCCCAGAGCTCTCCAGGGGCTGTCTGGGCCCTGCCAGCTCTCATTGCCATTACTTCAGCTTGCACACATCAGTTCCAAGAGTATTTCCTATGAGGACCATCTCTCGATAATCCCCGTGGCCTTCTGTCTCCATTTAACCTGCACCCAGGGCTAAACACTAACCGGTCGTTCTCTCACCCAATGTCCCCTCCCAGCCAAGAAAGGGAATTGGGAAAAGGAGGGAGACTCATGAGTTGAAATTAAAACAGATTTCACAAAATAAGTAAACCAGTATCAATACTAATAAAAAGACACTAAGTTATACTTAGCTCAGGGTGGTGGCAGGTTCCTCCAGGGACAGCAATCATGGAGAGGATGAGAAAGCAGGAATAGAGCAGAGAGCAGAGCCAAGAGCCCCCATCTCCCCCAGCCTCCCCATTTCTAGTGCCCCTGAGGTCAATGTCCCAGCACACACCTGTGGGCCAGCCTGGGGCAGCTGCCCTGGGTTTAACTGCTGATGGCCTCGATCACCAGCCACAGCTGGGCACACACTGAAACAGCACAGGACAGAAAAGGGGTTCTATAAATCTTATCCCCACGAAACCAGGACACCTTCCCACTCCTCACCATCTCTCCCAGCCCCGTAATTCACTTCTTCAGTAAAGCACATTCCTGGCAGAGCAGCCCTGGGGAGTGAGACCATCCCTACGTGAAGGCTTCACCTCTGGGCAGCCGTCCCGTGGGGGATGCTGCCTGGCTTCATTGTGATGAAGCAGAAAGGGAAAATGCATTCACATAACAGGTCTCTGATGCTTCCCATGGTGACTTCCCACCCCACATCCTCAGTTCAGCGCAGGGGAGAGTCCCGTGGTGCGAAATCCTCCATGCTGCAGGGGCTGTGGAGCATCCAGCGCCGGCACTGCAGCTTTGGGGGACGCCCATCGGCAGTGCAGGGGAATCAGACAGCATGGCAGTCAGCACGCAACCTGAGAAAGGAGACTGGAAGATCTGCTTAAAGGATGACGAGGAGTTTCAGCCACCAAAAGCACATAGCTGCTCCCATGCGAGGATCTCCCCGTTGGGGTGACCGGCACCAGCCCTGGCCACGCTTCAACCCAGGGCCGGTCCAGTCGCCCCAGGCACCTCGTGGGGCTAATGCATGCAGTGGCCACCTCTGCAAGGAAGCTGGGAGGGATGGCCCAAGGCAAGCGAGTGGTACCCGAGAGAAGGGAGACGGGAAAGCCTAATGCACACAGACAAGGGAAATACCCCCAGCACCTGCCCAGGGCCAGCCCGGGTGCACGGGCAGAGCATCAAGAGACAGATGGTTGGTGTGGCAAAGCCTGTGTCAGGGCAGCAGGCTGCCAGCACCCTGGGAAGTGGAAGGGTGACGACATCTGCCCCAAGACAGACACTAATTGAGCAAAAACTTATTGAGATCAATATTCTGGAGGACATTTCTACGTGGTGGTATGAGCTAATTAACTCTGCTGTGCAGTCTGAAATCCTGCTGTGATCGTGACCCTCTCTGCCGTGTTCAGGCCCCTGCTCCTCTCCTCTCTCAAAATAATGCCTTTGTAAGTGGCTGTTAAAACAGGAATTAAAAGCACACAGGGTCATGCTGACACTCACTTGCACGCAAAGGTCACTGTGGAGCCTGGACCTGCCCTCCTCTTTACAGATAAAACTGCAGCACTAAAGCCCTGTAGCAGAGAGCAACCTCATAGGAGCCTGGGGACGCCAACCCCGCTCCCACGTACGGGATTGCTGCGCCTGGTCACGGGGCACATGGCCCTGGGAAGGTGTAAGGGGGGGAAGCCCACTGTCCGACACTGGCATGCTGCAAGGGATGGCTACCAGCAATGGAAATTGGGAAAGAAGGGCAGAGGAGGCAAAAAACTAATATCAAAAAGATGTATTTTCCTCCCTGACACAGCCAGGCACCAGGCACGGACACCACAGCACCTCAGCGATGACAGCAGGAGTCACAGTCATTAATCTGGCGGAGAAAGCACTGTCTGATCGTGAGCAGCACACCCAGCCCGTGGGTACAGGGCCTCAAAGCCCATACAGCATCCCTGGGGCTGAGGGGGGCGATTTTGGACAGGGTAAAACTTCTACTTGGAAAGTACAAGATTGTACATGACAGAAAAGGGCTTGGAAATGTGGAAAAGCAACAGACAACTGTGAAGTCTGCAAAACTGATTATTGCAGGACAGGACTCTTGTTCTTGACACACTGGGGCAGCACCCCTGAGGAAGACCTCAGGGTCTCCCCGCAGGCTCCTGGGCAGCGATGCTGGTCATGTTCTCCCTGCAGCTCAGCTACCTATTGACTTAAAGAGCTGTGCAGGGGCAAAAAAATATTCCTGTGCCATCTTTCTGGGGTCTGGTACAGCTAAATGCTAAATTCACTGTATTTTCCCCATGAGCAGTGTGGAAAAGCCAGTAAATAAATGCAAGGGAAGACAGGGCTTGTGCTTGCAGAGAAATACCTGGTGGATTCTGGTTTGTCCCTCCCTGGACACAGCTCCAGGACACTGCAGGTACAGTTTTTCAAATTGCTTGACGTTATTCCAGACTCATTCTTTTGATAAGAAAGGAATCAAGTTATTACTAAGAGTGATTGCTAACAATACTGCTTTTGATTCAAAGCAGTTTGCAAGTACTCTATCAAAGCAGCACGCAGTGCTTGGCTCTGCTCCTGCTCACACAGAGCAGGTCCCACCAAGCTCTGCAGCCGTCGGTGCGTGTTCACAGCCTTGGACACGCCGAGCCTGGGAAACGCACGGGAACCACGACCCAGACCATCACCACGGGGGATTTAGTCTCATCTCTGTCCCATAAAACGTTTCAGCCCCCAGTTGTTGCACTGCTCTCAGGAGACACGTCCCCGCAGCATCCCCGCCGTGCCAGCGGTCCCCCGGTGCCCCGGTGCAGCAGCATCCCCGGCCCCGCTGCGCAGTGATGCTGTGCAGGTCCAGAAGTGGGACCGACAGCTCCACCTGCTGCAGCCCACCCGCCTCACACACCGCCATCACAACCAGCACGGACAGGGATATTTTTTCTCACCTCGTGCCCACCCGCAGAGAAAGCTTTGCCTGTCCCGCAGCGCGAGGAGCAGCCCCGCAGCCCCACACCAACCCTCAGCCCCCCCTGGGTCAGCACGGACCCAGCCGCAGCAACCAGCAGAGGAACGAGACCCACCTCAGGTGCCTGATACAGGCTGGCATTTCAGGGGTCTGTTGGCAAAGCAAACGGTCATCCAGAAGCTACCCCTGCCTGCGGGCACCCACGCTACCCAAACGCCTTGTTTTTCCCTTGGAGCATTTCTTGCCCCACGGGGACCAGCACGAGAGGAGCTGCAGGGCTGGTGGGGACCATCCCATGCCCAGAGATACAGCAGTTCCATCCTCATTCAGCAGAGGATGAGCTCAAACCCTGCTCACTGCGAGAACAAGTGCTCTGATCACCATTGCTCCTTCCCCAAGCCATATTAAAGAGAAGCAGCTCCTACCTGCACACACACCTCCCAAGGGGCAGAGCCCTCCCAGCAGCCTGAGCACAGCCCTCTGGGCCGGGTTTAAGGCTCCCGGGGAGCCAGGGGTCGTTACCAGCTAAGGGTGGGCAGCTGCCGGCTGGGGTCTGGGGCCGTGGGAGCAGGGGGAAGGGGCTGGGGTCTCTGTGCCCTGCGGAGGTGGCACAGGCACAGGGCGGGGGGCTGCATTCCATGTCCGAGACCCAGCACTGACAAGCCAGGCGCCGCTGCAAGGTGTGCCAGCCCTTCGTTAGGGCTGGGGTCAAGCTTCTGTCAGTTTTCTGAGCCCCACTTCAGTGCAGGGCTTCGCTGCTCTTCCTGTGAGATACCGACCCACAGCCCTTCCATCCCTCCCCAGCTCCCCAGAGAGCAGAAACTCCTTATTGTTTATCACCTGCTCGACAACACATCACCACCTCCTAAAATAGGGCAACCATGCCATTAGCCCTTAATTGGTTTTGTTTTCTTCCTGCCATTCAAACTAATTACTTACACAGTAACGTCTCGCCTGTTTAATGAGGATTTTGATGTAGGCACGTGGCAGTGGCGTTAGGAGCCTGTCTGTGTGCACGGCTGATGGACCCCCGGGCTCGCCCGACTCTGAGGGTGCGGGGTGGATCCGGAGCCCCCGGCCACCCTGCCCCGCAGTGGCATGGCCTGGCACGGCCTGGCACAGCCTGGCACGGCCTGTGCTACCAACCCTACCATCCATACCTCCATACGTACCACCCATACCATCCATACCAACCCTACCATCCATACCTCCATCCATACCTGTGAAGTGGGGGCTTGGGGCCAAGCCGAGAGCTGCGTCAGGACCTGCCGCTCCTCTGACAGGGCTGAGCAGCAAAAATACGTGGCCAGCACTTGTTTTTGCTCTTCCCAACACCATAAACCTTAAATTGCACCAAAGTATTTAAAAATAACGTACTCCAAACAAGGGGGAGAAAGGCTGCTCCTCACAGAGTACCCAGGGCTGAGCAGGGACCATCGCATCAACCTGCGAGAGAATTAGCATTTGTAATTTGCCTCTTAGGAATCCCGGTTTACCTTCACCCCCCATCTTAGCTCGCTGACATCATAGTTACTAGATAGATCATTTTTATGGATTATGTCTCGCAAGGGCAACATTTTAATGAATAGCAGAATTAAATGTTTGCCAGGATTTTTTTACAATAAATGATCAATTACCGCCGGGCGCATCCATCACATTTATTAGCTACCTTCCAGAAACATTCTTCATAACTTGCAAATTGAAATGAGGTTGAAGTTGAATTTTATTTCTTCTTCATTTGCTCGTAGTAAATATAGTACTTACACATAAACCACCAAGATCAGCGGGGTTTTTTGTGTAAGTCTTTTTACGACACCAGATAAAATTCTGTGTGTGCAGAAGAGCGAAAAATATTTTTCAAAAAAAAATCAGTAAAAATATGTATTTCCTTTTCAACAATGCCTGGGGAACTGTGGCCTGGCAGACGAGATTTCTTACTCATTTTCAAGGTCATCACGAGACTACCTGATATGCATTTACTATTAATAACATCCAACTACAAGGTTAGATTGAACGTTGAGTTTTTGTCACGTCACACAAACTATCGCTGCTTTAGCTTTGGCAACACGGAGTCAGAAACACCATATATTTCACTGTCCTAATAGCAGAAAATCAGCTTTATGTGATATTAAAATATCATCAGTATTAAAACGATGCTCACTGTGTGCCGGGCTGGTTTGTGCAGGATACAACAACTGCTTATTTATAGGATCTTTTTTTCTGCTGCAGTCAGAGTACCAGTCCCACTTTTGTATAGATTTTAGAAAACTATTATTAAGAAGAAAACATGTTTCAATTACAGAATCACAGAATCACTCAGGTTGGAAGAGCCCTCTGGGATCACTGAGTCCAACCATTGCCCTGACACCACCATGGCAACTAGACCAGGGCACTAAGTGCCATGTCCAGGCTTTTCTTAAACCCCTCCAGAGATGGTGACCCCACCACCTCCCTGGGCAGCCCCTTCCAATGGCTAATGACCCTTGCTGAGAAGAAATGCTTCCTCATGTCCTCCAAATGTCACCATTTGGAGCTGCATCTCCAGGCAGAAGCCTTTTCCAACGTTTTATTTATGTACTGACAACGTCCTGCTCTGATACTGGCATACCTGGGCACGCTGCTTAGTACACACCATCATGAAATTACACCAGTGTGTGTTTTAAACACTACTTTCCGCATTGAAACACAACTTCTTCACGCTCCTCATCTTCCCTCTGCCTGCTTCAAAGCCTTTCCTCTTAGTAGTGGAAAATTACGATGGGGAGGTGTTAGCACCAAGCAGCAGAGGATGTGACCTCAGACAACACGCCGTGGGATGTGTTGCCATATTACTGGAAATTTTAAAGAAAAAAAGTTACACCATTGTGAGTCAGAGGAGCAGGGTCACGGCAGGGCACTGCCCGGTGCTCGGCTCCTGTCCCCACGCCGCGAGCCCCGCGCTCAGGACCCCGTCCCCAGCGAACGGGCACCAGCTCCCATCTCACAGGAGTCACTGTCACAGCCTCCCTCACCGCCCTGCCTGCTCTGGTGGCAAAGAAATGGCTTTGATTAGTCCCTGTCGATAAATCACAACGGGCTCTTCCAGTGCTGCCTATATAAAACTATACACAGCTGGGGAAGCAGCTCCTTTACTCCTGACTCTGTAGGTCACCCACAGGCTCCGGCCAGCCCGGTTCTTCCCGGCAGAATTTGAAGCTGTTTCAGCACACGGTGCATTACACTCGCAGCACGGCGCGGCAGCCCCGACGTGTGCACGCTCTGTACCTTCGTGAGAAATCCCCTTTGCTGCCATCCCTGCATCCCAGCCAGAAACAGGTTCTGAACAGGATCACGTTTCACAGAAACAGCCTGAGAAAGTCAGATTCACATCCTTACCATGTGCCTCTGATAAACATCTGCATTTTGCAATCACATAAGTGAGAAATAACATCACGACGAACGGAAGAGATCACATCTACTACAGACCGGAGGTGATTTTTCTTAGACAGATGTTTCCAAATTGATTGGTTGTAAAAGGAGATTAAAGGAAAAGCCAACACAACAGCACGATAAATGATTTTCTAAAATGGGGGGAGTCAACAACGATGATATAAAACACGGCTTAAAAGCACACAGCTCCATCCCAAAACAGCCACAACAAAGTCACACTGATGAAGGGGAGGGAGCCAAGAGCCAGCGGCTGGCTGGGGGCTGGTTGACTCAGAGCTGAACACGATGGTAGAGAGCAGAAATGGGGGCACTTTCAAGGGATGGGCTGCAGCTACTTTTTTCTGAGTATGAGCTATATTAGTGGGAAGCAAAAGTCGAGGTTTGGCACCGTGTTACAGAAATGCACAGCAAACGCAGCCAGACCCACCAAGCTCACAGCTCCCGGGGCTGCTGGAGCCAGGGCTGCACAGATGGGGAAACCGTCTCCTTCCCATCTGATATGTGAGAAACGAAGGTAATAAATGAGTGAGTAACCCAAAATTATAGGTGAGGGTTTTGGCAAAATAATTAGTCCAAGTGCTTTGAGTCCCAAGCCTAATATTTTAATACTAGATAATTTTGTCTCATGTGAGATGGAACTGTTTCTATGGGGAAGGTTTTCACCATGTGTAGAGCCCTTTTTAGTGTTCACAATTAACAGAAGCGGTGATTTTTCCTTCGGGCAGCAGCTCTGCCCCTGCAGCGCGTCGCTGGGGGCTGTTCGGGAGCACCACGAGGGATTGTTCTGAAGAAATGAGCATGAACTGGAAAAAGGTGCTCTGCCCTGCTTTGCAGGGAGGGGTTTTCCCGCGTTGGAAATGCTCCAGCTCCCTGAAATACGGACAAATAGTGGTGTACGAAGTGGCAGGTGAGCAAGCCCTGGCTTCTGCTGCTTCTCTTGCCAATCTGCTGAGCCAGTGGAAGGAGCCGCCCCGCATCCCTCCCCAGGACCCCCCCCTGCATCCCTCCCCATCTGAATTTTTCCTTCCCATATTGCTCTCTAACGGGCAGTGCTATTTTAATAAATCGCATCCTTGTGCAGGCAGACGTTCCTGGAAGGCTGGTCCCCGACCAGCATGGCGCAGCCTCCTCACATTATTGACCATTTGCATCTTTTGCATCATTAATGGTATTACAGGAATCCCGCTTACATGTGTTGGGGCGCGCTCTCGAAGCAGAGAGTTAAGGAAGAAAAAGCTGCTCCGATTCAGCCGCTGCCACGTGCAAACCCACTCACCCTCTCTGGGCGCGAGGTCGTTCATGCGGTTCGAGTTGTTAAAATCGCCTCCAGACCTGGCACGAGGCTCTTCTTCCAACGCCACGGAACAGCAGCTTGCCCAGGATGGCCACGGGAGTGTCGAGTGAAACAGCCACAGGCAGAGCCAAGGCAAAGCCCAGCCTGGAGCCCACCCGCTGGCTCTGCCCTGTCCCACGGGGTGGCGAGCGGGGCAAGCACTGGAGCCATGGCCACCAGAGCTATGGCCACTGGAGCTATGGCCACTGGCCCCCATCGCGCACTGGGGCCCTCGAGCATCCCTCCCTGTGCTGTGAGCCCGTCCTGCCCAAGCCCTGCTCAGGGTAGGCCAGACTCTTCCCCTCCCCAGCTGGAGCCCTGCAGCGCATCCGCGGGCACGTCTTTGTTTGTTGGAAAGTTTATGCTCTCTCTGGAAGCTTTATTAACTCCAGCAGAGTGTACCAGGGGTAATTACAGTTATTAAACCCTGCTGAATGATTAACAGACTACTGCTGCCGACTGATTCACCTGGAAGCCCAAGTGACCCTTGTTCTGAGCGGGTGCAGCATCTCCGCGCCTTGATTGGAGACTTCCCGTGTTGGGGAAAGTTCACAGAATCACAATCAGCTTGGAAGAGACCTCTGGGATCATCGAGTCCAACCACTGCCCTAAAGTTACCTTTTGCCTAAGTTACCTGAGGATGTGACGGTGGCACGGGGCTGCTGGCACCGCCTGGTCCCCCCCTCAGATCCCAGGGCTCCCCTTCCCTCCTGCCCAGTGCCAAGAGCTGTCTGTTGTTTAAGCAGGAGCATGTTTGCTGCCTGCAAACATCTGCTGGGAGACAGAAGCAGCAGGCACGGCTGGGCTGCAGCGTGGAGGGCTCGGGGATGCCTGCGGAGCTGGTGAGCCAAGGAACCTGGCTGCTTTACCAGCAGCTCTAAAGGTCAAGCTGTGCTTATCTAAATAGCACGACTTCCCTTTGTGTACACACTCTTCTGTGCTTTTAAAAGCTCTTCAGCTTTTGTCCTACCTAGACTATGGAAATGTAGCATTGTACGCTGCGTGTCTGCATCCACACAGCACGGGTGGCACCTCTGGCTGCACGGGTGGCAGTTCTGGCAGCACGCTTTGTGCCTCTCGCTGCAGAGTCTGTATTTCCTACTTGAAACTCACCAAATGTTCAAACTTTCTTCCAAAATTTTGCCTGAACATAATAAAACTTCCCCTGAGCCAGGACGTACCTTTGCCGCTTGGTGTCTGTCGCTGCAGCACGAGGTGGATGAAGCACGCTCCGTCAGCCCACCCTGTTCGCATAACGGGGGCTGCACCCGCTTGCTCGCATGGTAACGGGGCTTGGGGGGTCTTTGCCCCCCGTTCCTGCCTCAGGAATGACCACCGAGTGATGCTGTGCTTTACTGACCCCATGGTTTGCCATCATCAGCTTCCCTCCTCTCAGGAGATGGGGCAGGAGGGCTCCCCCATTGCCCCCCACCCTGTGCTGGGGGGCAGCTGCCCGCAGAGGTGGGGACAGACACCCAGACATAGGCCACGCTGCCGAGCCCGGTGGTACTCTAACGAGGCCAGTCCCTCCTGCAGGGCACTACAGAAATCCTGCAGACGCTCTCTTTGCCGCTGTGTTTTCTAGATGAAAGCAGAGGAGTCCAGGGAAGGGTCTTCACCCGACAGACCCGGAGGGGACACAGGGACAGCTGGGGGCAGTTCCCTTGGAACTGTCACGGTGTCGAGATGGGCAGGGAGAAGGCACCTCGTGCTTCGTGGAGGTTGGCAGTCTGCATTCCTCCTCCCAACCCCAGGAGCAGGCACGCTCCTAAAACACCTATTTTTGTCTCATGCTGAATGGGGAAACAATACACTTACTTACACATCTTCTCCCTCCACAGCAGCTGGGGGATGAGAGGCCGCTGTGTTGCACACAGGCGTGTCGGAGCGGGGTGGCACGCTAAAACCCAGCCAGACCCAGTTTCTGCCCGCTGCGACACCCATGTCTGAGTCGTGCCCCATTGCATCCCATCCCCTGCGGTGCTGGCGAGGTGGAGGTGCCCTCATCCCCCCAAAGCCCCTCTGTTTGGGGATGTTTCGGTCTGGGGCTGGTTTCCCCACTGCTCGCCGTGCTGGGACGGGGCCCACGCTCGGATTTCAGCTGCAGTTGTTTATTGTGAGTAATTCCCCAAACCAGAAGTCACTGTGACCTGCATCCGCTGAGCTTTTCAACTCAGAAAAGGCCAGAACCAGACGTTTTCACAGCTCCCGAGTTCTTCCCCAAAACCTCTGAGCCAGAAGATGAAGCAAAACTGCCCTTTCCTCTCTGCGAAGTCTCAGTTTTGAGCAACTGACATTTTCCCAAGGAGTAAAATTCCGTGTAAATAAAGAAAGCGGAGTGCGCTCTCCTGCGGCTCCGCTGCCTGCTGTTGCGGGGCTCGGCCAGGAGGGGGCGCCGCCGCCGCTCCCGGGGACCCGCTCCGGGGGAGATGCTGGGACGGAGGTTTACGAGGCTCAGCCTCCACCCAGCCACGTCCAGCAGTTTTCCTGTTCGTTACTTGACTTGTTTTAGAAATGCTCAGAGCCCAAAGCACATCCACGCCTTTAACAGCACCTGGAGTTCCAAACAGCTCGGTTCTGCGGAGTTGCTTTTGATTATTGGGGAACAAACCATTGTGTCCAACAGCTCGAACTAACCCTGTCCGACACCCCTGAGAAACTTCTTTTTAGGGTTTTTAAAAAAGCTCCTCTAAATTTCTGTCACTGCCTGATTTCCCACTGGTTTCAACAGCTTGCGGGTGTTACTGCAGGGTTTACATGAAGCCTCTGTACATCACGAAGCAGCGCTGCAGGGTCACAGACTGCGGCTTGCGAGGAGATGCACAGTGCTCTGCCAGGCACAGCGTCGCTGCCCTGCACCATGGGGCTCCCAGACTCCCCACTCCACGGCTCCCCGACCCCCCTGTCCCTGCTCACAACTGTCACTGGCACTCGCCGTTCAGCCCAGATGCAAATCTGATCATCTGTGTTTCAATGGCACAGCTGCAACGCAGCCAGCACTAAAAACGCTCCTCTTTGCATACACGTTTACATTTTACAAGTGAAATACAAACCCCAAAATAGCCAGCCCAAGTTGTGCTCCAAATATGGGGGGGAAAATGTTAGCTAATTTGAAATTTTCAGCCCGCAGCTGCAATTTAATTGCTTACTACCCACAGCAAGCAGTTTTCTTGTAAATTAATAGCATGAAATGTATTAGGAAATTAAAATAGCTTCTTTGGCACTTCTGTTTTTGTGCCTCCTTACCTTCCTGGTATATTTTTAGAACGGGAGATGTTATTGCTCAGAATCTCATAAAAAGGGATTTGTAATAGTTAATAATTAGTGTATTAATGCACCACACTGCAGCAAAATTAATACAGACGTTGTCTGCCTGGGCTTAATTCATCGCTACGCACCGAAGCGGTGACAAAACCAGGCCTGAAAGCAGTGATTGATGTCCCGGGAAAAACGAAGCAGTGTGGGGAGAAGCCGGGGCTGACACGGAGGCTGCGGCTCACCCAGGGCGGGGGGCAGCCTCCACATGCCATCCAGCCCCCAGGCAGGCTGGGAACCCTGTGATGGCCAGGCTGAAAGGAAAACCAGGAGGTTTTCCTGCACCAGGAACCTCCTCCTGACCCAGATCAGCTCTGGGACATCATGACAGTGATGCGGCGGCTGATGGGACCAACAGAGTTTGTGATGTATTGCATGATAAAAGGCCTGTTTATAGATTTAGCATTTTTATATATATAGCATTTATATATTTAGCATTTCACTCTGCCAAAGTGCAGAGGGAGCACATTTTGATCCAGGCTTTCTTCCTGAGGGCTGACCCTTCCTTCCCCTGACAAACAGGGCAGGGAATTCGGTGAGACAACCTCTCCCTCCGCAGATCTTTTTGCTAGTGATGAAAATCCTGTAACAAGTGTAACAAGTAGCCTCGTTCCTTTGTCACAGCTACACGATTTCAGATGTCTTCAAGAGATGAACACCAGCTGAAAGCATCGCAAAGAGGCAGGGCTCCTCACACTGCTATAAAACACAGCCTGGTATCACTTCCTTATTCCCTTTGCAGAATCGAGCAGGTAAAATACCAGCACTAATTTACCAACAGCTCCTCACCAGTTTGGGGTGGGTTTTTTTGTTGTTGTTGTTGTTGTTTTCTTCCCCCCAGCACGTCTCCATACCCTCATGAGAGCTAAAATGCCAGGACCCCCACCCACGGTCAGGGCACAGGCAGGTGCAATTGGCCACTGGTGGGAACAGGAACTACGTGCTCAAAACACTCATCTGTGCTTCAGAAAGGCACCCCTGAAATCCAGAAATATTTTATCTGTTGGTGGTCACTGTCAGTGCTTCACAGCAGAGCCGTCCCCGTGCTAAGGGTAGTGAGGTGGGAGCTGAGCAGGGGGCACCCGGGTCCCACCAAGACACACAGCCTCTTGCTGGGAAACCGGCCAGATCTCCTGACCCGGTACCTCCGTGTTCATCAGCACATTCGGTTTTCCTCTGGTAGGAAGGATGCAGACGGCAGCACCTCAGCCCAGGTGCTGCTGCAGCTCGAGGTGCAGCGGGGCACACGCAGCTCCTGTCCCACGGGAACCGGGTATTGCTGGTGGACGGGCGACAGCGGCCGGCTGCTCCTGCGCTGGGCACCGCACGGGGCAGCTGCAGAGCGTTTGGGGCCACAACTTGGTGCTACATTTTGGTTGGAAGAATCATTTTGGTTGGAGAATCATTTTGGTTGGAAAGGACCTTTAAGATCATCGAGTCCAGCCGTTAACCCAGCACTGCCAAGCCCACCACTAACCCATGTCCCTCAGCACCACAGCTACACAGCTTTTGAATCCCCCCACAGATGGTGGCTCCACCACTGCCCTGGGCAGCCTGTGCCAGCGCTTGACAACCCTTTCAGTGGAGACATTTTCCCTGATCTCCAACCTAAACCTCCCCCAGCCCAACTTGAGGCCGTTTCCTCTCATCCTGTCACTTGTTACCTGGGAGAAGAGACTGACATCCGACCAGCATTTTAAAATTGAGCTTTACTGTCTTCAGGCTAAATTGTGTTTTCGTGATGTCTGGTAGTGCACTGTAGCCATTAAGACTTGCTCTTTTTGCATCTTCAGCCCATGCCCCAAGCTGCTTCCCCTGGTGACGGCTGGTCCTGCAGGGCCAAGTGTGCCAGTCCTGCGGGGCCAAGCGTGCTGGTCCCAGCTGCCCGGGTCAGCCCCCGTGGGGCGAAGCCACCACCGAGGCTTTGTGGTTGGGACCCAACGGAGGTGAGGATGAAGGATACACCACGGAGCTGTGCCCACCCGCTCCCGGGGACAGCTGTGACCGTGCGTCACTGCTGACACGAGGGCGGCACGATGCCCGGGACAAGCCTTGCGGATCACTAACCTCTCCTTGGCAGCCTGTGCTTGGTGGAGCAGCTCCCCGCCTTGCCTCCATCCTGCGGCGTGGCATGGCTGCTCCCACACCACCCGGGTGGCAGCCTGGCACGGCAAGAAAGCCCCCAGAACCAGGGGCAGGGTGCGACAGGGCTCCAGCTCATCCTCGGGAGGGCTCACGCCGAGCAGCGACACTGGGAACCGCTCAGGCTGCGTGTTGGAACTTAAGAAAAGAAAAATATTTATTAGGTAAATTCAGTCTTCCAGGGGAAAACCAGCAAGCACAGAAACAAAGTAAAATGTGATGAACACACTCACAAAAGCTGCCCAGCACCTCCAGCAAAGCCTGCCCAGGCAGGGCCCAGCATCCTGCCTGTTTGCTCTCCTATTTTTAGGAAATAGTGTCAATTTTATTAAGCAATGTTCAGAAATCAGTACAGCCATTCATGGGGAGGTTCAGTTTGTTAATAAATAAGCCAGACAGAGGAAGCCCAGTCACAAGCCTTCTCCATGTCATACATTCATCCACAGTCGAGCTCACAAATTACATTTCATCCAAAGCACAGAACACACGCACGCTTCATAACTTAAGTCTGAGCCTTGTTTTAAGAGGTGGCCTCAATTACTGGGGTCCCCTGAGACGCACTGGAAAGCCTTCACGAGTGCTGAAACAGAAACACGCTGCATAAGGTCTCCCTTATAACCTTACAAAAGGTACTTGGTTCCATCACATCCTGAGAGCAAAAGGAGATTTTCCTTGCAAGGTTTCACAGAACACACAGCTCCTACACCTTGTATTTTCAACTTTGTTACTTTTATTATTGCTGTTGTTTAGTTCACCACAGGAAGAGGAGGATCTGCTGGCAGCGTTGCCTTTGCAGCACATTCTCTGGAAGCATTAAAAAGCAGATTTACAGAACTAATCGTTTTAGTTTTACAGAAATTAAAGAACTACAGAACAGCACATGGATTCATCAGCGCTCCGAGCACCGCAGGGCCAACGCGCAGTGACCTACATTTTAAAGCAAGCAGCTGTTCTCCCAGCAGCGAGCTCTGCCTTGGTGCCTGTACCAGCAAGCACTGCACAGGGCAAACCAGCGTGGAAAGGTCCTGCAGGACATATGAAGATGTCCCCGTTTCATGTGGGACACCTAAAATGTAAATGCAGCACGTTCAAATAGCTCGATGAAACAGGGTTTGTATCTTCTGTTTTTAAATATTGGACATTTCCAAACAGCTTGTACGTTTGCTTCAGAAAACACAATTCTACCCAGTTCTACCATGTACCAGCGATGCAGCTTTAGCTTCCTGGGCATTATTTTCAGCAGATTTGTTGTTTCTTTTGTGCAGCATTCATTGTCCAGCCTGACAGCTGCTCCTCTGTCTCTGCTCGCTCCTTTTTATCAGTAATCTCTCCTTTGATTTCTGCTGGGGTTTGGTTTTTGCTGAATGCCAAAGCTTATTTCTCAAGTCCTGAGCACGCACAAAAAGACAGGCGATGTGACGAGAGCGCACGTACAGCCGGGGTTTGGAAAACAGCTTCAGCGTGGCCTGCACAAACGGCCACGGGATGCTGCTCCTGCCCCAGTGCCCTCCGTCCTGCGGGGGAGCAGAGCCCGGCGTGCTCCTGGCAGCCAGCCCTCGGCACGCACAGCTCGCCATCAGAAACACACCTCTGAACGTCAGGAGTCTGACCTACAACTCTCAAAGCATTTACAGCAGGTGCCTCCTTGGTGTAAACGATCTCAGCCCGCGTCGTCTGGGGTCACAGGAGAAGGTGCTTCTGGGCGTCGTGGCACTTCAGGCTTTTCTGTGACAACAGACTTCGTGGTTTCCGAGAGCACCTCGACAGCCGGGACTAGAAAACAAAAGCATAAAAGATGGCCATCAGCTTGCCAGGCCTCCACACTGTGTTTTGACTCGAATAGTGTGGGATGGATAAAGATTGGGAAGCGTGGGGCAGCTCCCGTGCGACATGAAAGCAGCCATACGAGAGTTACACACAGCCTGGCCACAGTCAGCGCTGCGGGGTGTTTATTGCAGTGACATTTCAACACGGAAATCCTCCCCGCCGGGCAGCCGAGGGAGCTGCTGCCTCCCTGGAACAGCCAAACACAGTCAATGCAAAGACGATGTTACAACAGGACGGTGGTTTCCACTCTCGGGAGCACTCATGTACCTGCTGCCACGGCTGGGAGGGCAGTGCCAGCCCCGGCTCCCCGTGCCCCCCCGAGCTGCCGTCTGTGCGTTAGCCGTGTGGCAACGTGGCTGGGGCGTGATTAACAGGCGGACTAATCACCGTTCTGACCATGCCATGAGGCTGGAGGAGCAGCTCCTTGCCGGGGAGGAGCAGCGTACCCCGATGGCACTGCCCGTCCCCTCCCGCGCAGGCAGGTCGCCGCTGTCGCGGGCCATCGTGACGCCGTGCGGCATTGCCAATTGTCACTGGAATTGTCAGCCGTTATTCTCAGCAACGTGCCCTCCATGAATTGCAAGGTGCTGCAGTAATGGTGTCACCGGCGCCACAGCCCCGCGCCGTCCCCTGCAGCCCCCGTGCCGCTGGCCCACCGCTCCCTGCCCCGCGCACACGGGAAGATCCACCGTCGTATGATGTGTTGCTGGTCATTGCCTAGCTCCTGCAGCCACAGGTGCCATTCTCCTCTGGGTAAAGCAGTAGGGCAAGTTGAGTCCGTTTAAAATCCATCATTACCTTCCATTTTCACTGCTGTTAGCACACTTGCCAATATTGTAGGGAAAAGTTCCTTCCTGATAGTTCAGCAGCTCCGTGTTTGACCAGAGCTACTCAGGGTGTGCATTGCAATCATTCAAGCTGCAAATGACCTCACAGAATCACAGAATCAATGAGGTTGGAAGAGCCCTCTGGGATCATCGAGTCCAACCATTGCCCTGACACCACCATGGCAACTAGACCATGGCACTAAGTGCCATGTCCAGGCTTTTCTTAAACCCCTCCAGAGATGGTGACTCCACCACCTCCCTGGGCAGCCCCTTCCAATGGCTAATGACCCTTGCTGAGAAGAAATGCTTCCTCATGTCCAACCTGACCCTCCCCTGGCCAAGCTTGAGGCTGTGTCCTCTTGTCCTATTGCTAGTTGCCTGGGAGAAGAAGCCTCCTTCCCGTGGGCCCCTCTGCAGGCCTGTGAAGGATTCCTGTTGTTTTCTCCACGAGCATGCGGTGACCTGCCTTCGGCTGCTGCATGGCAAGGAGTGAATTCAGCCAGCCAGAGAGAGGAATTTGCTGTGGGAAGTGCTGTCATTCTGACAGTGGATTTTATCCAAAATTAGGGTGAGAACTGGAGACACAGAGCAGTTTCACAAGATTTCGGCTCAGGCGGTAGCTAAATGAGCTGTCCCGGCATTCTGAAATCCCAGCGTGAAACTCTAATTTGAATTTCTTCATTTCAAAATACCCTTTTAGAAACACAATTTAGGGAAAGCTATACCCTCCCTCTGAAACAACTCCAGGGAGAGATGTTTTAGCTGACTTTAATAGGGAATATGTAGGAGCTAAATACGTAATAACCAGTTTGCCTGTGCACAAGTGTGCTGTTCTGCGTCTGAAGAGCAGCTATTTCTCATCTCTCTTCCATAAAGCCCTGTGTAGAAAAAGTAAATTTCAGGGAAATATGGATGGGTGCTATCAGAGAAACCCAATCTGAAATGCAAATGAGCGCTCACAAACACTGACTGTGCCCTTTTTAATCAGCTCCTATTGCAAACTTAATTTGCAGTGATCACGAACATCTAAAGCTGCAGATGAATATCAGCCAGTGACTACCAACTGTGCGGCTCTTGTTTGCAAACAGCTGCTTTTCACTTACAAATTGGTGGATTTTCATGTCCTCAAGGGTAAAAAAAATATTTGGGAATAAAGTATTCCGATATATCACAGAATAAATGCTTTAAACTGCTATTTTTTTAAAGCTAATCACAGAATCACAGAACAGTTTTGGTTGGAAAGGACCCTTAAGATCATCGAGTCCAACCATAACCCAGCACTGCCCAGCCCACCACTAACCCATGTCCCTCAGCACCACATCCACACGTACCACACTGTCTAAAAACCAGCCTGAACATCCAAGAGCCAACCAAAAAGCCATCAGTGAAGGGGCTTTTCCAGCTGATCAGGCCGTGTCACTGCAGCGTGCGTTTCTAGGTGGTGGTTTGTGAGCGTGCCTGTTCAGAGAGTACTCCAGATGGTGGCACCTGCTTTTTAAACCGATTCCCTCCATCCATTTATTTTTTTAGCTGCAGTTTTATTTTCTCTCAGTTACTCAAGCCAGCAATGAAGTCTGTTCTCAGGAAACACTGAACTAGTATCACAGAAGAATTTTGTCCTTGCAATACAGCAAGGAAGCCAACAGCCCCCTCCCATAAGGTTTTCTACCATTTTATAAAAACTCTGGGGACAACACTCCGCCTTAATGTCTCCTCCACATCAGTCAGAGGACGCCCAGCCGATAATGTAACCCCAGGAGAGGAGAGTGTTTGACGTGTCCAGCGAGCCCCGGGGTGGGCAGCCTGCCGGCTGTGTGCCCGGGGCGATGCGGGGGCACGGGGATGCGGGGGCCATACAGGCTGGCCCTGCCCCTGCTGGGGGTTGCTCCCCCCAGGGCGCCCGTGCCCCCCCAGCCCCACGCCGCTGCTGCTCCTCTCGGGCAAGCAGGGGCCTGGCTCTCCCAACCCGACTGGTTTGCAACCAGCACGGCAAGTTGTTTAAAGTCTTCCTGCAAATGAGCTCACCTGGCGTCCCCCAGGTAAACAGCATTACGTGTGTTTGATGTCTCTCTCTTCTCAAATACGCCCTTGCCTTTCTTTATGCTCAAACCCAGAAGAAATAAGAAAGTTGGAGAAAAGAAGTGCCCAGACAAACCGATCTCCGCACGCTGGGGATGGAGCTGTTCATCGCTTTTCCTTCTCATTTTGCAAATTTCTTCTTTTTTTGAGGCCAAGTTTGACAAAACCATTAACCATTCCATGGTTTTCAACAGAAAGCCTTTATGTTACCCTATTTTCCTTGCTGGCTGTACACCTGATAAGAAGGCACCATTTCTAGACAAATAAAAGACAACTTGTCTTCTACTTGCTTGAAAACACCCACAGATTTAGATTTCTCTGGGCCCCAACCAGCAGCTCCTTGCACAGCTCCCAGGCAGGGAGCACGTTCCCCCCGAGCTGCCGCTGAAGGGGCTTTTCAAAGGACAACGGGGGGCTTTGCTCAGGACCCCTCAGCCCTTCCACAGAGCAGAGGAACCTTTGGGATTTGGGAGCATCCATTGCAGGTGAGGGATCCGCAGGACATGGGTGCTTCGAGGCCGGCTCCGCGGGCTGTGCCAGGCACCGTGGGCAGGGGGCACATATCACAGAATCAATGAGGTTGGAAGAGCCCTCTGGGATCATCGAGTCCAACCATTGCCCTGACACCACCATGGCAACTAGACCAGGGCACTAGGTGCCATGTCCAGGCTTTTCTTAAACCCCTCCAGAGATGGTGACTCCACCACCTCCCTGGGCAGCCCCTTCCAATGGCTAATGACCTTTGTTGAGAAGAAATTCTTCCTAATATGTCACTACATTGTGTTTCCTTGCAGTTTTTCTGGGTTTTGGGTCAGAAATCGTCTCTGCAGACTACACGCGTACAACAGCTGGCAGACAGGAATCAAAGCTGACATGATACACCACTACAATACTCATAAGGAGGTTTCCACAGTCCATCAGATACACAGTGGGACGAGAACATAACCCCTCCAGAAGCACAGTGCTACAAGAATACTTGGGCTCCACGTAAGAAATCACAACCCACCAACCAAAAACAGGGCCCGGGTGCCTGAACTCTGTTTCTTTACTGCCTGTCACAAGACAGACTGGGACCAACGGTGGCAGCAGCTCAGCAGGACGGTGCTTGGACAGCAAGAGGGGTTCTGCCCGGGTGGGGGGAGCGGGGCTGCCTGGGGTGACCCACGGGCAGGGTACGCTGGAGCCCCGGCCCACGGCCACAGCCGCGACGGGCAGGGACACAAGAGGATCCCCACAACGGGCAGACACTGCTGATATGTCACCAAGTTACCCTCCCGAGTGCACTTCTTCTGGTAAGGGACGTTTTAATAACTCATTAACTGCCATCAATTTAAAACCTCCTGAACTGGTAGCTATCCTCACCTCTTTCAGCTGTTTCACTGCATTTTTCACACACACACAAAAAAAAAATTACCATTCTTTTCATTTTGGACACAATCAATAGGAAATATCAGTCCATACAGTCCCAGGTTCTTTGCTTTCAGGCAACCACTCATAAATATTCATTAGAGAATTAAAGAGCTATTAACAAGCGTAACCGTTGAGGAGCATTCATTAACCATCTTCCACAAGAAATGAAATTTGCATTTTTCGGTGTGGAAATCCACTTTGTGAGATGGCACCTTGCACAACGATAAAACGTGAGATAAAACCTGATGTGAAGGGGACAAACACCCCTTTCTGACACAGAGGACGCTGCGGAGCGGGCAGGGAGCTGTCTGTGGAGCTGATAAATCACCCTGCGTGACCCTGACTCCCTCCGTCCTGCCCCGCGCGCTCCCGGCCCCGGCACCCCGACCCACCTCTCCCCACACCGCATGGAAACTCATCTCTTCAGTAACCGTGATTCACCCTGATTTGCATATCGTGGTCACTGCCTCCACACTTCCTCTAATTAATTCCCCAGAAAGATGCTTCACCCCGCAGTGCTGTATAATTACAAGCGTTGTTCGTATTCATCACGGCACAGTCTCGTGTCCCCCGTGGGGACCGGGGTGCCGTGGCGCGTACCTCCACGGGCGGCCCCCTGCCCCGGCACAGGCAGGGTGAAGGTTATTGGCCACGTTACCTGCACACAGAGCCCTGCACGTGCTCTCCCGTCGCACACAGGGGCTTTTATTGCCATCTCACACGCAGCCCTAGCAGGGGCGATCCCGTAAGCGATACCCACCGGTCCCTTGAGTCATCCGAGAGAGGGGTGGGGGCTCCGTGGGTTTTATCTAAGAAACCGGGCAAGCCAGGGGCTCGGAGGGGAGCAGGAGGAAAGTGATCATTTTGGGGCCAGCGAGAGCAGATCCCCACGGCTGGGGGCTGCACGCCAGCCCCTGCACCCAGAGCCCCCCGCGCATCGCCGTACGTGTGTGGGAGCCGTACAAACGGCCCCGCGGCGAGGCCGGTAATTTTCCTACGGCTGCAGCAAATGGAAATACATAAGGGAATCCCAGGGGAGGATCTACTACGCAAAGCAATTATTTCTCAGCCTGAAAGGCAAGACGGTAATCGCATCCTCTAATGTCTCTCCTGAAGCATAACTCAATAATTAATACGTGCTCTTCGGCATTTGTAAAATAATGGCATCTGAAAACAGGGAATGCAGAGCAGCCCGAGGTTCCCCTCAGCTGGGATCATGCATAATACAAGAGTTTTACCCAACAGATGAGCAGCTACTGGATTTTGGCCCAGGATTCCCAGACTCCTGCGGGTCCAAGGGGTCCATAAAATGTGAACAAAAAAAGCAGGGCTGTTCTCAGCAGAGTGGAATCCACTTGATTCCAGTGGAGAACTTCTAGGGATCTGCACAAGGAAAGAAAATACTAAAAACCAACACAGGAGGTGGTGCCTTTGCTGTAAGGGGTACTCGCTGCCCTGGGAAGGGGAGGGAAATGGGGCCAGGGCAGAAGTTCCCAGTAGCGGTTTCCATTTCCCAGGTCTAAACCACTGCGGTGGAGGCAGAACAGATCCGCTGAGCCATGCCTGAGTATGAAAAGTCCTGCAGAAACCTAAAGCCCCATTCTGCTGCCATCACATTAGCCACAAGTTATTTCCTCAAGTCTCCGGATAGGTATATTTAAAACTGCAAACTGACCATGGTCAGAATCTCTCACGTTATATTTCTCTGTAAAACCACAGCAAGCTGTATATGTGTCTGGCTGTACGTGTGTATATATACACATGGATATACATACACACAGACCATTGTTTTAATCCTGTTCTGACGTGGACTGACACATATACACATATATTTTGGTCAAAATTGTGTCTCTACTCAGCTTTTTCAAAGACCAGTTTCAAGCCAACACGTTTCTGGGTAAAGCTCCCTGATCGATGAGTAAGTCAAAGCCCCAGACCAAAGGCCAGCAATAAACAGGATGCTGAGAGTTATCCTGAAGTCATGAACATTACGAAACGTTTTCTGACTTCCAGGAATGAGTCACGGTTGTCACAATTTTGGGGCAGACCTCTTCAGTTAGTCACCGCCGCGGTTTCAGCGATAGATTACGCTCTCGAAGCCTTTGGCTCCCATTTCTGAATACAGACTTTGAAACTTCATCCCCGAATTACACATCTGACCCACGGAGCTCCTCTGTTTTATCACTCCCTGCAGAGGATGTTGATCTCTGTCTGGTTTTAGCTAGCAAAAAACCTAAGAATTGGGGTGACTCACCCATCTACCCCCAAGGCACTGCCAGCAGCCCTTGCTGGGACGCTCTGGCAGGGCAGGGACGCGGCTCCTACTCCCAGACGTCGCTTTTTTCCTCCGGGCATCACACTCGCCCAGTCTTTTTACTGCATTTAAGATCACTACAAAACACAAATGTAAGTGCTGCGATTAAATTAAATCAGAGAAAACATTCTCTGTCATCCCGATTCAGCATACTTTAAGGGAAGTTGTGGTGTTCAGAGTGATTTAATCTGTCCATTGGCTGCACAGGGAGCAACGTTGCAGATAACCCACACTTTGAAGTAGAGGGTATCTGAGAAAACCTGATTGTTTGTGAGCAGAAGTTTGGCAAATCGGAAGGTATAAATTCAATTACTAAAGAAAAACTCAAGGTGTCCCCGGACAACGTGAGTCAGAGATTCACCCCAGCCCAGACCTCAAGATCCAAATTGGAGTAACGAACGTAAAATACCCCACTTGCAGGTGAAGGTCTCTGCGGGGCTGTGGTCGTGTGGCCATGACCTTACCGTATGGGGCCAAATGCCCTCGCAGGTGAGCGTCAGGCAGCCCAGGGTGCAGAAGGAAGGCAACGGCCACCAAAGGCTTCTCTGGGTGAAAGCCACCCACCTCACCCGTGGCAATGCTTGATCTAATCCTTCACGACACGCAGCAGAGGAGAAAGAATTTGAGGAGTATTTTCTTCCTAACTATTTAAACAAGAGAGCTCATAGTCTGCTTCTAATTAGGTTCTGTTATTAAGCTGTTATCTGATGTGGAAAGATAGACTCATAAAAACGTGCTAGAATGGAAAATCTGAGAGCTGGGAACTTCCACGTGGGGCTTCAGTGAACGGCCGTGAGCAGCAGCCCTGGCACCGGCCCCGTAAGGGGGTCTCTCCCCACAGGGTCTGGTGACACTTGCTTTCTACCCCCTCGTCTCTCTTCTTCTACACCACCAGGTAGAGCTGCGTCCCGGGGTGAGGGATGGTCCCCTGGGGTGGCTGCGAGACGCCGTGTCTCCAGAGCACCTCACCCCGCCTCTGCCAGAGACCTGGCCGGCACGACGCCGCAAACGGAGAGGTGCAGGTTTTAGGGGTGTTTTTCTGGTGAGACAAGCCCTGACACACAGACCAGCAGCGCTTCTCCCAGCCTGGCTTGTTCCCAGGGAGCTCCTGCCTCATTTGGGGATGGAGGGGGTGGCTGGTTTTGCTTTTAACAGGAATGAACATTCAGCCTCCCCTTGGCTTGCTCCTTATTGCATCACCCCGAAGGCGGATAACCAACAGGCAGCGTAAAGCCAAGTCAATCCACCTACGATGAAAAAGCAGCCATTGTGGAGAATGCCACAAGGGTTTCAAACCCGAGTTAGGGAAACACCTCACTCTTCTGGCTCATAGCTCACACAGAACTAGGCTTTACCAGTTAGACACAACTTATGTCACAAAAGTCTGTAATTCCCCTCTCAGGCCACTCGGCCAACTGGGAGCTGGTGCTGCAGGCACGGCACATACACGCTTTGGTGTTCTGCAGCTCAGGCAATTTCTGACCACAACTCCTAATTTGTGTAAGAGTTTGTAGCAGAGGGCAACAATTCAACTGATCGGTGCTGGTTATTCAGGAAACACTGGGTTCTTCTAAGACTCATTACATTTAAAGTCTTAATTTCCCCAAACGTCACGCATTTTGTCCCTGAATGTCAATGAACGCTAACAGACTTTATTTCTGAAAAATTTATGCGAAGCATATAGCCAAACCAGTTACTTTTTTTTTTTTTCTCAAATAAAAGTGGGAATTGAAAGCTTTTCATGGTGACTAACGCTACGTGTGCTTGACACTGCATGTTCAATGAATTGTATAGGAATAAGTGAGCTCTTTGGTTTTCTCCTTCTTTCTGCTGCTGGGGTTTGCAAAAATAGTTTGTGACTTCCAGAACTAGCGAGGTCCCTAAATACCCTCATTTTTAGGCAACAGCTCCCGGGGTGGGGGGTCTGTGAGGAGGGATGCTGGGGTAGCAGTGTGTGCAGTTGTGAGCTCGTGCAGAGCTGGGGGGGGTCTGACACCGGTGCCCAGTGCCCCTGCCCCTATGCCAGAAGCGGTGCAGATGCCCGGGCCCCACTGGTTCTCCCTTTGCAGCCAGGACCCCGCAGGTCAGGCAGTCCCGAGTCCCTCGGGCACCCAGGTCAGGCAGTCCCAAGTCCCTTGGTCACCCAACACCCAGGTCGGGGTGTCCGAGTCCCTCGGGCACCCAGCACCCAGGTCATCCAGCACCCAGCTGCTCAGTGGAAATATGGGACGGGCTGAGGACTCCAGCTGTGGGGTTGGGAGTGCCGGGGCAGAAGCAGCCGGGCTTTCATTCCCAGCTGTTTCCTCACTGCTGCCGCCGTCCTGATGCACTCACTCAGAAGGAAAATTTCACTCAAACTGTTGAATTCACATCCATGTTAAAGTACCATTCTGACTGTGCCGTGGAGCTGTGCAGTTCCTGCCACAAGCTCCCAGAAGGCAATCGATAGCAAAGGCACATCACTGGCTGTGTAACCGCAGCACAGCACAGCAATATTTCAACAACATTCAGGGTGGGGGGACGCAGGGACGACGCACTCACAGGGCGAGGTTCCCACACGGGCAGGAGCAGCCAGACGCCAGCAGCGAAGCAGTTAACGTCCTGGTGGCGTGGGGACACGCACCCAGCAAATGCATTTCTATGTTCACAAGAGAGAAGGCAATGCAAATACACCGATGCTGTTTACACAATAGAGAAGGGAGGGGAGTATCTCCGTTATCAACTAGTAATTTTTCCAGACAATGAAGTCTTTTCTGCAGCTCAGTAATCCCCTTACGCACCGACCGTGTATAATTTACACTTCTCAATTATACACCTACAGAAGCACAAGGTTATTTCTTGTTTAGCTAGTTTTCAAGCCAGCGTGCCAGCTTTCCACATTTTCCATTACTCCACACCTCACGTATTGCTAATGCCCCTGATAGGAAATTACACACACTCTAATTACGGCACGCCGGGCCTGTCTGCGCGGCTCCCCCCGCGCCGCACAAGCAGCCGAGCATTGGCGAAAATTCCTCCGCGTTATTCAGGCGTGACCTCCCTGTGCAGAACTCTGTCTTAGTCTCCCCTGGTCAGTGATTTTCCATTTCCTCCCCAGGCAGGTCTTGCACAACGACCCCGGCGATGGTGTTCACGCCATCCAAGCCCTTCCAGGCGCAGCCCTGGGAGCGGAGCATCCTCTCCCGCTGTGCCAGGAGTGTCCGCATCCCGGGATGGGGGGATCCTGTGGGGCAGGGCACCGGCGGTGGCACCCCCAGCACAGGGTCCTGCCTCAGCCCCAGCCCAGGAAGGCAGAAAACAGATCAGAAACCACGAAAGCCACGACACCGGGGTTTCTTACGGGCACCAGCTCCCAAAGGCCCTGCTCGCAGGGATTTGGCAGCTCCCTCGTGTCTCTTGCACGAGAGGAGGATAAAGCCAGTATTGAATTTTGCACTGTGGACTAGCCGGTGACCAGCGTGGCTCCTGACCCTGCGTGTCTGGGCACACAGCGAGCCCCACAGCCAAGGGGCCGGCAGCGTCCCAGCCGGCGCGAGGGTCAGGCACTGCCCGACAGCCGTGCAGCACCTGGCTGAAGGAACCAGGCTCGGTGGCACCGTGACAAAGACCGAGTGCTGTTTAAGAAACAAACACCAGGTTAAAATCTTTCTGGCACAGGTGGCAGTTCTGCCCCTGCCTGGGAGCCCACCGAGCACCTGCCCGGGGCACCGGCGGGTTCCCCGGAGCAGGAATGATGCTGAGGAGTGGGCGCTGAGACGGGAAACATTCACTTCTGTGTGTGTGTTACTGGTGGTTCAAATAAATAAAGTCAACGCAACTGAACCCAGAAATAATCCTAACAAACGTTCTGTAAGCAGCCTGGAAACGAGCTCAGTCAGAACCAGTAAAAGCCACTGAAACAGCTCATTCACCCCCTTCCCCAGCCCTACACGCACACACACACACAGAGCTGAACTCTGCTTTCACCACCGGGTTTATACGTGGTGCTTTTATCACCAGCAGAAATCAAGGGACTCGTTACTCTTAAAGGAGCACTGTGTGTGCAGGCCCACGCTGGCTTAAGGAGCCCAGCGGTTATTTTTAGACCCATTTATGTGTCTCTCACTCTAATCTCTCCTTGTTTAATCTGTTTTTGTGCTCCGTTCTGACGCTAGCGATAGGTAAAAAAATAATCAGGTTTCAAACACTCCATCCCCAAACCCCCCGACCACGTGTTACTGACCACAGCAAGAGCAAACGCAGATGTGGAAGAAACTATTTATAGCTCAGATAAACAAGGCTGAGGGTTTGCTAAACGAAAGGAAATGGAAAAATAGCGCTCAGGCACAGACCTTGAACGCGCTGCCCTTGCCTGGGCGCAGGAAGGCTGGCGGGCTCCCGCTGTCCCTGCCAGCTCATGGGCACAGGGACAGGGACCTGCGGTGTGGCTGGGGATGGGTACGGGGATGCGGGCGCTGCAGCCAGCGCTGGGCACTAGCCAGGGTCTCGCCTGTTGATGGCTGGTGCAGCAGAGGTGTTTCAACAAACGCCGAGTGGGGATTTGATTTGTGCCCTAAAAATCTGGGTGGGGGACAAGGCCTCCGTTGTTCCCCAGCCTGCGGAGCATCGCTGCGGGGTGGCTCATGGGGCAGAGGGCTTCAGTGTGCCACCGGCAAGGGCTACAGCAGGGTGCCCGTGGCACTGTTTGGACACAGCAGCAGGAACGTGGGTATTTATTCAGAAAGTAAAACATGCAGAGCACAGCTCTGCTTCACATTAACTTTGAACAAGCCAAAATGCATTCAGCAGAGCTAATCCAGCTGAGTTGTCCAGGGGGAACAAATACACAGCAAATACATCCCAACCAGGGGCTTCCCTCAGCTTCTGTGCCCGCAAACTTCTGGAGTTCATGGGGTTTATTTTATCCCCAGTTTTGCATCGAAGAAGCCCAGCTGGGGCAAGCTGCCACGGCAGAATGGGGTCTGGTGAGCGGGGGGCTGTGGGGAAGGCAGCCCAAGGCAGACCCAGGCAACCCCACGGCACAGCACCACCCTGGCACGGCATGGCATGGCACAGCACCACCCTGGCATGGCACAGCACGGCACCACCCTGGCATGCATGGCACGGCACCACCCTGGCATGGCATGGCACGGCCCCGGCTCCCTGGAGCACCCGCACCAGCAGGGCTGGGGCCAGCCCGGTGCCCGTCCCGCAGCAGCGGTAGCGGCACGTGACGCTCTCCAGGATGCCCAAATCTCGGCCTGCAGCCCCGTCCTCGCTGCCCGCTCTGCTCTGCCGTCGGAGCACAGTGCCAACCAAACACGAGCCCACCGCGTTCCCACTTTCTCAGCCCGCCTGCAGCCAGGTTGAATTAAGTCAGACGGTTAATCCCTGGATTTCAGGCCCAGGGAACAGGGCTGTGCTAGTTCTTTCCTGTAGATTTGCTAATTTGATTCTTCTTTTCCTGAGACATCAAAGCAGAACCTCCAGAGGAGAACTTCCTAATCAGCAAAGAGTAAAGGAAATCACTTATTTAGGGGGAAGGATGTAGACATACCAAAGGGAAACATTTCCATATTCTTTTTATAGCTATGAAAAACAACTTTAAAGAGCGAGTCCCCCAAAAACTACTTTTATCGCAAAGAAACTGAGCTTTGGGACCCTTCTGTGTAGTCGTCTTGTTCTCTGTACTTAGAAATGAGAACATCAACGAGTTGAGGTGAACTGTAACATCTTTTCCTTATTCAAAATATTTTACATTATTGGTTGGAAGAGGAGGAAGGAAGCCAGGAAGAAACAAAGAACTCGTGAAGAGTGCAAAGCCAAGCCTTAGATTAAATCTCTGAGCACTGAGTCACTCCTGCAGTTTCTGCATGGCCTGTGAACATGTTTTGGACTCTCCAGCTCCAAAGGAATCCAAGTTTAAACCCCAGGATCCCATCGCTGTGCACAAAACCCAGCCTGCAGTACACAGCCAGGTGTGGGCCAGGTGAGACTCCAGTGGAAACCACAACTTAATTATATCAACAATGATAAAGAGGGGTATATAGTAGAACTACACAGGAATCCTTCCCGGATGGCAAACACCTGCCCCTTGCTGTGGTCACAGCAGCCCAGCTGCTGTTGTCAGGCCTTTTCACAATGATCCAGCAAATCTTGCCTAAATACACTGCGACCGCAGGGACTGCCAGCAGGTTTCAGATGTAGTCCAGCAGCTGAATTTTGGCACCAGCTGAAGCTCTCATCACAGCCACAGGAAAGACAAAAAGCAGCACCGGAGCCACTGCCTGGGGACAGGCCGCGGCACCTCCGCTCCATCGGCCGTGAGGCCTGGCACCCCGCGGGCCCGGCCGCAGCCCCCGGCCTCCCCCCAGCCACGGTTTGTCCCCTGGTGCGTGTTCACAGAATCAACCAGGTTGGAAGAGCCCTCTGGGCTCATCGAGTCCAACCATTGCCCTGACACCACCATGGCAACTAGACCAGGGCACTAAGTGCCATGTCCAGGCTTTCCTTAAACCCCTCCAGAGATGGTGACTCCACCACCTCCCTGGGCAGCCCCTTCCAATGGCTAATGACCCTTGCTGAGAAGAAATGCTTCCTAATGTCCAACCTGAACCTCCCCTGGCGAAGCTTGAGGCTGTGTCCTCAAATACAATATCACACAATTATATATCATACAATTACATACTGATTTACAGCAATATCATCTCTGTTGCTTTTGAGGCCAATTTCTACAAAAATCCTAAACTTCCTTTGCAACGCTTGCTGAGCCGAACACTTGCGCCAAACACAAATACAGCTGTATAAATTACACATTATTTAGTGACTCATAAGAAAAACTGTTAACAGCAAGGGGCGGCTAAGAAAATAATTACACAAGAATTCCTGCAAATTGGAAACATCAGGGGACACTCCCAGCACAGATCTAAAGGCCTGAAATGGACCTCAGCATCCCCAGGCTTTGCTGAGGGTGGTGGCAGCGGGCTCGGGGCTGGGTGATGGGACAAAGGCAGCAGCAGCGGGGACCCTGCCAGGGACGGCCACGCTCTGTCCTCTCCGCAGCCACCGAGCCCTGGGCTGAGGCACAGGAAGCGGTTCACAGCTTGAAGCCCAGAGTGTGTTTAATTTAGGGATTTTTGTGACACTGGCCCTAATCTGCAGCAACTGCAGCGCTAGGTCCTGTCTCTGGGAATGGCCGTAAGGAGCCAGGCGTCCCGGTGGCAATACAAGCTCAGCCCCGTTTATTTTAGCCTGCCAGTTTGGGCAGGGCTGAGCTGGCCACCAGCCACACTGGGGAGGCTGCTGAATTCCCAAGCCTCCCTTTTATTTACCAAAATTTCTCCAAACGATACGTGAGCTGGAACTTCCCCAGGTGTCTCCTGGGTGCCTCTCACCCACCACACTGGATAATAACCACACGGTGCTAAAAATGCCCAAGAACCAGAGCTGACAGGGTTGTGAGACACACTTTCAAACACCCTCCTCTTATTCTGCTGTCTAAAAGCCAGTGCCTCCTTCGAGGTGACGAGGCTGTGCTAACGAACCCTGCCCCGCCCCGCTGGGTCTCACGACATGCCTGGGACCTCTGTGGCCACCTCATCTCCAGCCCCTCCTGCCCTGGGCCAGGGAGCGTGGCCGTGGGCAAGCGCAGGGGTTGCGTGGGCAAAAGGCAGAGAAAGGGAAAAGCCCCGACTAAACCATGGAGCAGCCTGGACACCGTTAATGACCTGTGGGTTTGCCCTCTGCGGGCAGCGGTGCCCATCTCGCAGCGGGGTGACAGCGGTGGGTCGCAGGCCTGGGCTGCAGCAGCCCCCACTCCTTGTCCTGCTGGCCCTGTACCAGGGACCCGGCCCCACTGCATCCCCGGAGCTGCAGGGAGGACGGGCTCCCCGCCTGCTCCCAGCCCGGCCTCGTGCCTGAGTGTGCCAGCTCCGAGCGAGCCCCCGCGATCAACTGACTGCAGGGGAAGGCATTTCCCAGGGAAAGAGGAAGCTGGTTTGTTAAGGGTCACCTACCCGGCTCCAAACCTCCGCCCCCACACCAGGAATGGCTTCAGGAGGTGTTGGAGCCACTAGAGCAGCCAGGGCTGAGCATCAGTATCACTCGCCAGGGAAAGACAACGCTGCTTGGAGAAACACGGGAGGAAACGGGGACGCTGCGATAGAGGCAATGCAAAGCCAGCCGCCTCGTCTGCTCGGGGAAGGAACGCTCACCAAAGCAATCCTGCAGCTCAATGCCTCGCACATTTGCTTTGGTTCCACGTGAACCTCCTCCTCTCGTTCCCTATACGCCAGCAGGACGTTTCTATAGCTGCTGCACAGGGAGTAGGATGGACTGCGGACAGAAACTGGGCAAATGCATTCTTTTTTTGTAACAAAAACAATGACTTCACTAAAAGTATAATACGCCATCTTTTCCTCTGTTGGGAAAGTACCATTTAGGCTCCAGCTGCTTCCTGAGTAGGCAAAAATAAACGTGCCCAGCACAGGAGGAGGTTCGGGATAGAGGAGAGGGGGGTTATTTCCTCCGGGCGGGCGCAGAGGCTGCTCCTGGATGCGCTCAGCGGTGCCCAGCCAGTAAATACCACAGAGGTGAGCGACCAGAAATAACCAAGTTGGGTTTTTTTTTCCTTTTTCTCCTTTAACTCGCATCCAAGAGCAGCATCCCAACTAACCTGTGCCTTCACCAAGGATCGGCTGCATTTTCCAAGTGAGCCTGCGATCTCAGCTGCCCCAGCGAGAGGAGTCTGCCCATCGGCCTCAGCTCCCCTGCCCGAGCTGCTCCCAACCCATTCATTGCAATGGGTTGCAACCCACAGATGTTATAAATGGACACAAAATGATCCAGCCAGAGATTTTCTTTTTATTCTATACTACTTAAGTCTTCTACATAAGTGAATTCCAGAGAGACACAATGCTCTGAGAGAAGAACATTTCTTCTATTGGCTCTAAATGTACCGACCTTTCCATTTGTACTTGGCCTCTTGAAAAATACTGCTGCTAATTATCATCATTACTGGATCATAGAGAAAGTCTTGAATTTTAATCATTAAATTTAACTGAGAAAGAAGAGTAACTCAAAACCTGACACAGCTGGGTGGTACGGGGGGACATGGCTTGCTCCGCGCTGCCCGGGCTGCTGCTGCCACAGGACCCAGGTCTGTGCCCAGGCAGGAGGGTCCAGCACAGCACAAACCCTTCAACACAGCTGGGGTGCCACGTGTGGGCGAGCTGGTTCAAGGCTCAGAAGTACCAACTGCCCGTTATTTTTGGATTATTCTCAAATTTTATGTACATTCATCAAGTGGCACTGCAGGCTCCCACGCTGAGCGCGTACAGACACGCGTGTGCTGAACGGATCATGGGGCCCATCACGTACCCGTGTAGCGTATGGGACCAGGTGCCTCTGACGTTTGTTTACACATATTGCCAGTATAGAAAATTAATCATAAGGAAAGTAAACACTGCAGCCTCACACTCCCTGCACTGCTGAGTGTGATTGTTTCTCTGGCTTTTATTGCTAGAAAAATCTTCCTTTTGATGTCCTTTGAAAGCACGTCCTTTGAGCTAACATGACTGGTCGGATCACCCTCCCAACAGCTGAGAACTCCAAGATTTAATTTCAGGCTTCAAGGGAAAGTTTCATTGCAAATCGATGTGATTTAAACAAGATATACCTGGAAACTATCTAGTAAAAATCAAGATCTGCAGTTTTCCCCCTAAGCTTTCAGTACCCATACATCTCAGCACATCTGCAATATTTAGAAATAGTTGTTGCTGCCACTGAAAATAAAAACCACAGCGTATCTGGCCACCACATACACACAGCTAAATATAACACCCGATGGAAAATGGCAACAAACAAGGTGGTTATGGCATCAGATAAAACCAAAGGCAAATAAACCTTATCCATAAATAAACAAACACATAAATAAAAGGTAGCCACTTTCCTTTTCCAAGTCCCCACAGGCTATTTCAAAACAAGCAATTCTGTGTGCGACTGCAGAATCTGCAGAGAAAATAAGACCATTTCAAGCCACCTATTGTGCAGAGGTGGGGGGAAGGCACCTCCGAGCTCCCCAGCCATGCACCACCATCGCACACAGCTGCTCCCGCCGCCCTCCCGCGGGTTTGCTGGCAGGGAGAGCACACGCGTGGCAAGCAGAGCAGCTGCTCAGCCCCAACACTTTCTGTTACGGTGGAGCCTGTTTGAAGCTCACCTGGTGTGGACGGTATCACAGCAAGCACAAAGTCAGCGTTTTTAGGTATTGATGGCCTCTGCAGTGGAGGGGCACAGAGCCCGCGCCATCCCTCACCCAAGAGCATTTCCATTTCACAGGGGCAGTTGAGGCACGGGGACATTCAGTGACCATTGGCATCAGGACCTAAAAGCTGTTGGTGGCACCGAGTACCGCAGCACCCGGTCCCTGCCCGAAGCTCTGAGCACCAGCCAGAAAACTGACATCAACAAACCAACTAGGGCTGGAGCCCCTCTGCTCTGGAGACAGGCTGAGAGCTGGGGCTGTTCAGCCTGGAGAAGAGAAGGCTCCGGGGAGACCTTCCAGCACCTTCCAGTGCCTGAAGGGGCTACAGGAAAGCTGGAGAGGGGCTTTTTACAAGGGCATGGAGTGACAGGATGAGGGGGAACGGTTTTAAACTGAAAGAGGGGAGATTGAGATGAGATCTGAGGAAGAAATTCTTTGCTGTGAGGGTGGTGAGACCCTGGCCCAGGTTGCCCAGAGAAGCTGTGGCTGCCCCCTCCCTGGCAGTGTTCAAGGCCAGGTTGGATGGGGCTGGGAGCAACCTGGTCTGGTGGAAGGTGTCCCTACCAGTGGCACGGGTTGGAACTGGATGGGCTTTAAGGTCCCTTCCAATCCAAACCAGTCTGTGATTCTATGAACTATCTCCTCTTGTTTCATTAGTGCTCATTAGAAGAGTTTGCAATGGCGCGGGGGAAGCTCTGCCAGCTGGATGGGGTATTTACACATCACAAGTACAGCACACGTGTGCCTGCACACACACAAAATAGCCACAACTTTTACCACAAACAAGATCTGCCTCGGGGAGCTCACATCCACGAAAAAGGAACCTGGCCTTGTCCCCCCCAGCGCCCCCGCAGCTCACCCTCCTTTCAGAAATACCCTCAGCTGAACAAAAAAGAAACAGAAAGGGCGCTGGGAAGCCAAGCCGTGCGTGCCTTTGGAGGCTGGAGGCTTCCCCACCGCCCTCCTCCGCATCAGCAGGAGTCACCTGACGGCAGTCAGATGCTGGGAGTATTTTTAGAGGGTCTATTATGCATTAGTTCAGGATCCAGCGCTGGCAAAGCATCGGCAAGTGCTCTGAAAGCCCTTCTCACTGCAAGCTTCCTCCTGAGTAAATTATCAAGCCACTTCTGTGCCATACGTGTCAGCTCTGTACTGTACTAACGAGGTCTTTCCCAGCCCTCCCTTTGAAGTGCTCCTCTAACAAGCACAGGAATATTACACTGCCGAGGCAGGCAGGACCTCGCAGCTCTCTCGGGCACTGCTGCTTCGTGCTCGGTTTCATCGTGGGGCACTGACAGCACCAGGGCACCCCAGGCACCCACCCGGGGGGTCCCGCAGCCCATGCCTTGCTCCTGCTCTGCCATCACGATGTTTTCCCAGACCCAGGTGCCAGCGCCCTCGTGGCAGCCCACCCTGAGCCTGTATTTCTCACAGGGATGTTTGTAACCTGAATTAGGCCATTACAGCCCGGAAGAGGAGAGGTTTAATGAAAAGCCTTCTGCATTCCCCAAACCTGATTTTAACTCCCTGCAGGGCAAAGGCTCCCCTGACTGTGCCAGGGTCAGCCTTGCTGCGGTGCCCCATGCCCAGCCCTGAATTCCCCGGGCCGTTCCCCAGTGCCACGTGGCGGTGGCACCAGCGTCTGCCTTTCCTGGGTGCCGTGAGTCACTAAGGGTGTCCTTCCCAACACGCAGGTGACACGTGCTGCGGGAGGGAGAGCTGTGGGTCTGTCTCTGAGTTGTGAAGCGATGGGGCTGGCTGCAGGGAGGTTGTCTCTCTCGGGGTGGGACAGGTGGCCATCAATGTCCCTTTGGCGGGTGTCAACACTCGGCTGGCGTGAGTGACTTCCCAGAGGAGCTCATGGGACCAGTAGCCCAAGACCCTCCATCTTCCCCAGTCTGTCCTTCAGCCCTGTCCTTCATCCACTGTCCCCTGCCTGGGACCTCGCAGAGCTGGACACAGGGCATGTGTGGTGGCCTGCTGCACAGAGTTTGGCAAAACATTTTTAGGCCAGAGATCTGAGTTTGAACTAAAAGCTTTGAAAAAAAAATGTTGACCAGAGCTAATAATGATTTGTACAGGCATTGGCTGTCAAACATTGATGTTGTAGCTCTGAAAATCCAGGGAGCAGCACTCTGTGCAGGACTCAAACCGCTCCACTCTGGTGACCTCGGGTCACATCTGGAAGGAGGTGAAACACCACACTCCGTGTGGAGCATCCGAGGGAAAAATCCCACCCCAAAACCTGGCTTTGCATGTTACACACACTCAGGTGCTGCACATGGGAACAAATGGGGACAGGATGATTTTTGGAAGACAGACAATTTCTAAGAAGTAATTTCTTTCCCTGTGCTCGTTTCTCTCCCCGAATCACAGGCAGGCAGAACTATTATACTTCAGTGCCTTAAAACCATTTGGGACCCCCACCAAAGCCACCACATGGAGGGGACGTGTCCATCTGTCCAGCACCCCAGCCCTGCGTCCGTCTGTCCACTCCTGGCTGGAAGGGAGCAGCCCAGACACACCAAACGTTTATTCTTTGCCAAAGGGAAAAAGAGAGAGGGCAAAGCCTACTCCTGCCTGCTGGTTTTAGAATAAAAGTGTTGGGAATGGTGGCTTGTCCCCCCTTTCCTGAGAGGGGACCGAGCAAGCCTCAGACACCGGCGATTGTTTTCTCTCTGGACAACACTTCCAGGGCTGTCAGATCGTGCACAGAGTGCTCGCTCCTCCCGAATGGTTCTAAGGCACTGAAGTATAATAGGTGCTAACAAAAAGCAAAGTGTTTAGACAATCTGACTATAAATCTCTTCTGCTTTCAATTGCTCAGCTTTCATCCCCTGTCATAATTATTTATATTTTTCTACACCGAGTTCCTGGACAGACCAAACCTCAACATCTAACGGAAAAAAACAAGCGGGGGGGGGGGAAGCAGCAGACAATAAAACAAATCCTTGAATTCTCAATATGCATCATCCAGAAGCCCATTTTCATCACCCTGGCAAGCCACCCGGCCCTGTCAGCAAACTGTGCGAGCCCAAGCAATGCTCCCCAGCGCTCCCCTCTGCGCTCCCCGGGCTCCCACCTCCCGCCTGTCCTGGGGCTTTTAATCCCTGTGTCTATTTACACGCAGCCGTGAGTCAGCCCAAAGCACACACGGTGCTGTGAGACGGCCCCAGACAGGAATACAGGGCAAATAAATAAAAGCAGATGAGGGCTTCCTACTCCAAGAGCCCCCTTCATCGTGAGAGGGCGAATCGTGGGGACCCTGGGGGGAGCAGTGGCGAGGGGAGGGCAGGCGGTGTATAAAAATGATAGTTATTTATGGCTAACACTTATCGGTGCTGATGGGAGGGTGACACAGACATGCAATGCATTAGTTACCAGGCACGCATCACCCATCAGATTCAGCTCCAGTAGGGACCGATCCTTACATGGTGTCCTAAACTTTATTGAATTCTCCTTTATTGACTCAAAGAGCCAAAGAGAGTGTAACTGCCCCCCTTGGAAACATCCCAGCAAAGATTTCCAGGGTCAAGTCCAAAGCAGAAGCCCAGACCTTGGTAGATAACGTGCTCTTGACTATTGCTTTCAGGAAGCATCTAACATAGTTGACTCATCAATGAATTTCACATCAAACACAAGCCGTGTCTTTAAGTGCTAGCCATAAATAACTATCATATTTTTATACATGATTTCCTTTTCCATATCAGATGTATCTCTCTACTGATCCCTGTATTAACTCAATTGCACTAGTTTGCTGTGTTTACAAACACCCCCTGGAGCACTGCCTGCTCTTTGGACTGATAACCTGTTTCTGATGGTTTAAGCGCTGCAGGCAGACTCAGGTGTGCTCCGTTTGTCTGATGGCAGTTGCACCACAGAGGAAAGCCCAGGGTTTCCACTGGAGGTAACCCTTGCACTGAGCAATTTGTTATTAAAATGTCCAGCATCTGCGTAAGGAAACATCCCTGCCTCTCTCCACCTCACACCATAAACCACCTCAGCTCTTTTGGCCAAGTAAGAGACTGTGGGGTGACGCACACCAGGGCTTGTGCGAGAGGTGCTGTGGCACAGACACTGTCTGTTTTCTTCTTTGTCATCTAGTACAAACATAAAACACGAAATAACACAATTAAGGAAAGCTGGAGAAGGGGTTTATTTGGTCTGTCTGGAGTTTCCAATGCATTCCTAAAGCTCTGTGGTCAGCAGACAGTGTAAATGGCTCTCGAACACAAGCCTTCCTGACACAGGCAGTGCTCTCTGCGCATCGGGAAAGCTGTGCAACCTTTCACTTTTATCTTTTTTTTTTTTTCACTAAGTGTGCAGAAGCACCAGAGCCAGCTCTAACAGGTAAGCCTAAAGAGCATACTCAAGAGCAGCAGGGTTTACGTAGCGAGCCTTGGTGGGGCAGGCAGGACAGGCTCTCCCGTACCATCCCTTCACCTCACGCTCTCACCCACGCGATGTGATGGGCAACTCCAGCTGAGCAGAAAAAGCCACGCTCATCTCACCAGCCTTCAGGCTACAAACCAAGGCAGTGCCAGAAGACCTGGCCCTCCTCCACCCCCCTGCTTGGGGATCAGCCCTGCAGGCAGCACACGGCCGTCCCGGTACCGCAGGCCGTGCCACGCTGCTCGGAATCGCCCTTCTGTCACGCTGCCAGCTTGCAAACCCCACGAACAGCTGATTTCTCGGCTACATTCAGCCCAGTAACCATGTGTTCATTAAACAGTGCTGCCAGAGCTCGTTAGTGAGCACACGTGCCCTGGCTGCTGCCCTTATGGCTCCTGCCCGGCTCTGCTCCCTATCCCCGTGCCACGTAACAGCAGCAGCCCCCCGCCCTGAGAGCAGCCCCCTCACATGGTCCGAGGGCCAAAGCAAGATCCAAACCACGAGAAAAGCCTCCAAGCACCACGCCTGGGGCGCAGCGGCAGCGTACACCGCGCCAGGGCACGGGCCATGGGCATGCCAAGCACGCACGTGGCCACCAGCGCGCTGGGAGCTGCAGGCTGGCGCGGGGCAGCAAGATAAAACCAACACAAGTGTTTAAAGTAAAGCAAAGAGCAAACCCCCATAAACTGCAGAGTAACACCTGGGACCGTCCCAGGTACAAATTCCCATGCCACCCCCATCGCTTCTCTACAGAGCTCCTTTGGTGGGTCTCAGGAGCCCTGGGGAGCTCACAAAGCCAGATTACACCAAAGCAAGAGGATTTCCCAGCAAGGCACGTCACGAAGGATGTCCTGGCAGCAGCTTACGTGCGTCTAATCTGCCTAGCTCCTCAGCGTGCCCCACCTAATTACCATCAGGGCAAGCCCGAGGGGGGCAGGAGCTGGAAGAGGACATTTTCTTTCCTTTTTCAATAGGACACCTTTGCATTAACCTACTGTCTCCATTCAGCCTGCTCCCAGGGCTAAGCAATAACCAGTTCTTCTACCACCCAATCTCCCCTCCCCAGCCGAGAAAGGGAATTGGGAAAAGGAGGGAGACTTGTGTATTGAAATTTAAATAGATTCAATAAAATAAGAAAACCAATATAGATACCAATAAAAATGACACAAAATTATACTTAGCTCAGAGTGGCAGCAAGTTCCTCCAGGGATAGTGACTGTTGAGAAGAAAGATGAGATGAGAGCAGAGCCAAGAGCCCCCCTCCCCAGCAGCTTCCCCATTTCTAGTGCCCCTGAGGTCAATGTCCCAGCACACACCTGTGGGCAGCCTGGGGCAGCTGCCCTGGGTTTAACTGCTGATGGCCTCGATCACCAGCCACAGCTGGGCACGCACTGGAACAGCGTGGGACAGAAAAAGGGTTCTATAAATCTTATCCCCACGAAACCAGGATGCCTACCCCCCACCCGCAGTCACTGAAGGTTCAGTGACATCAGTATTTTGGGGCACCCCAGCTAGAGATGCAATACAGGAATTACTGCAGAGAGACATGGGGGGGGAACAAATGGGGCAAAAAAGGTAGAAGCACAAGAAGAAGGGCTGGGAACACTGTGCTCAAGGGAGCAAAGTTTTCTGATTGGGACCTCCGGAAGTTTTGGGACTAAGGTGAAGGTTCTGCCTGGCCTGGGGGACAGCCAGCGGCCACAGCCTCCTTTTTCACCCCCTGAAAATACCGGTGTGTCCATATTGGCCAGGAGTATTTCCCAGGCTACTGGAAAATCACCCTAAAACCCGCAGTCAGGAGCTGCTGCCCGCAGAGGCGCCCGCGGATCGCTGCCGATAGCCGTGTGGGAGCCTGACACGGGGACGGCTTGGCAGCTGCCCTGCGCTGGGAGGACGAAGGCTTCCAGCTCATTTCTTCCAGTGATTTATTGAAGACGGCTTAAAAACCTGTGATTTATGAAAACCCCATATGTGCTCTTGCTGTCGTTGCCTCCGGATCGCTTCCAGCGGGGCTTCCCCGCGCTGGCTGCCGTCCAGGCCCCGCTGCCGGCACCGCCAGAGCCACCCGGGGAGCAGCAGCTTACGGCTGCCCCTTCGCCGTGCTCACCAGGCAACAGCAGCTAAATTTAGCTCCCCACCTAACACCCTCCTCAGAGCACGTGCCAGTTTTCCCCGGTGCAGGCCACTGCGGTGGCTGCTCGCTCGGTGACCGGCTGCGATCCACTGACCCCAGCACCGGCGCTCCGTGGTGTGTCCTGTGCCACCTATGGCCCTTGGGTATGAGGGGTTCCTTGGTGCCGTTGCTTAGATATGACCAAAAAAACAGGGGTGCCACGAGAACCCACCCCAGCGCCCTGAGGAACGTCCTCCCTGCAGACAGGGAGCTTTGACAGCAACACGCGGACGTGGGTTTTAAACTGAAAGAGGGGAGATTTAGATGAGATCTGAGGAAGAAATTCTTTGCTGTGAGCGTGGTGAGACCCTGGCCCAGGTTGCCCAGAGAAGCTGTGGCTGCCCCCTCCCTGGCAGTGCTCAAGGCCAGGTTGGATGGGGCTGGGAGCAACCTGGTCTGGTGGAAGGTGTCCCTGCCCGTGGCAGGGGGTTGGAACTGGATGGGCTTTAAGGTCCCTTCCGACCCAAACCAGTCTGTGATTCTATAAAAAGCCCAAGCTGGCAATGCCTGGCAGCATCTCCCCGGGGTAGGGGAAGGCAAGTCCAGACCTAAAGCAGCCCCATCCCCTGGCACTGCCCGTTTCCTTCTCTACATCAGCCCTGTCACCTCGTTAACTCACCACACGGCAGGAGGATCAGCAAATCTTTAAACTCAAGTTCAGAGAAATCATTATAAATAATTTCCTGGTGATGTTCTTTTTTTTTCTAATTAGCTGAAAAAACACCAGGACGCTGGGAATGCCGTTTCTGCTGCGGTTGGATCACACACAGAGAGGCATGTAGGGGTGGAAGTGCCGCCCCAGCCTCTCCCATCACGAGTATTTAGGGCACCCCTAAAGGCAGGGCTCCGCACGCCGCGGCTGCCGTTGGCGAGGACAGCACAGGAACCCTCGTGGCAATGACCCCCCGCACCCGGGCAGGGACCGGCCCGGGTGACACGAGGAGGAGCGGGCACACACGGGCGTTGTGAATGCGATCAGTGCCACATCGCATCCCTCCGCTCCTGGGACATGGGCTCTGAACACACGCAAGGCTACGCTGGTGGTGTCACGAGGAGTTGGTTGAGGAGTGTTTTATCCTGCCGTGAATAAATGAGGTCATTGCTTCGTAGGAAGCAACAGACAATTTCTTGATTTATTTCAAAAGGTCTTCAGCATAACGCGTCGATTTGCTGCTCTGCCTTCACATCTGCTGTCTTTACTACGTATGGAGCCTTGAACGTATCACAAACAGCCGCCCAATAAATACATTCCTAATTATCAGCAGCTAAGGAACCACAAACCAGCAGCAGTGCCATGGATGCTGGCCTGGGCTTGCACGTGGGGCACAGCAAGGCGAAGGGCTTGCCACGAAAAGCACTAACCGGCCCCGTGCCAGGCTCTGCTGGGGCTGGAGCGTTTGGGCCAGCCCTGTCTGGGTGCTCTGCCCAAGGTAACTGCAAACCACAGTGATAAAGTTATCGCTGGTGCTGGCAATTAAGTTAGCAAGACCTAATAAATGCAATTAAAAAGCCGAAACAAAACGCATTAAACCCCAGATTTCTAGTAGATAAACGATTCATGTATCTCCTTTAAGTAGAAGATCTGAATTACTGCAATAAAAGCTCCCTATGTTTATCTGGCTTTTAAGTTCTGCTGCAAAAAAAAATGTTTATTGACATAAGTGGCACTTTCTTTTCTTGAAGCGTTCCTGCAGTAGTTTGATGACGCAGGGCTGTATTTTAGGTCAGCTGAGCGAGATGAGCGGTAAGTCGCTACCGCAGACATTAATATCATTTTTGCAAGACTGCAGAACTGCTTTCAAACCTCACAGGGACAAGTAATTTATTAAGAGATCCCTTACAGAGCCTGGCAGCTCTTTGCTGTAGGTGTGAGCACACCACAGCCCCACGGACGCTGCTGGGGCCGGGAGCAGAGGTGTGGAGCCCAGGTCACCCTGGGCACGGCCGGGACCTCCGCGGGCACCGGACACAGCGCTGCTTCCAGCCCCAACAGCGGACGTGAGTGTCGAGAACATATTTTCTAGACAGGAAAATGCCACAATTGGACAGGAAGGTGTTCCTTATTTTGCTCCCGCTGCATGACCTCACTGCTCCTTATTTTGGGTTTCTCCAGAGCATCCCACACCGTCAGGTACCGCAGGTCCCCAGCCCTTCCCCGTGCCCCATCGGCTGCTCAACCATTCCGCCTGTCCTTTGTCCCCACGAAGCCGTTACCATTCTGGTTTTTCCCGTGACAGGGACTAGCAGGTTGGCACAGTTTATCTGAGCTAGAGCAGGGGGACGTGGTCGCACGGCAGCTGCCCTGGCAAGCCGTGCCCCGCGGCACTTCCCAGCAGCACCGTCCAGGTCCAGCTTCAACCAGGGAACAGGAGTCTGGGTGCCCTATTTCAGGGTAAAACGTGTCTGGATTTTTCTCCTGCAGCAGATGCAAAGTACTTGTAAATGATTATTGTACCCATGAATCTCCAGAGGCTGGGAGTCCCGACTCCTGGCCGCAGCCACTCGTCCCCACACGCATAGAGTCACAGGTCCCGTTCTGCAGCCACAGACGATGGGTACAGGCAGCGCCGGTAAACAACGATCCTGTTTGCTGGCTTGTAGCAAGGGGAAAAACCCAAAGCCCTGCAAAAAAATGCTCTTCTAAACAGAAAGCTTTTCCACGCTTCCCAGAGAGATACAGTGGTTCATAATAAAGGAAATGCTAATTATACTACCCAAAAAGAGCATGCCGTAGTCATTGCTGTTGTGCAAGCAACTGATGGTAATTGGCCAATCATAACTAATCCCCAGTAACTGTAATGGGAGGGGGGAAAACCATTAATTACAGCTGATAATTAACATCTGTGATGGGAAGAACTGTTTAACCTTGAAATAAGGATGAATTAAATTTAGCGCAAAGCTGCCCGCTGTGAGAGTGGCAGCAGGGCCCTACCCCAGACCCTTCAAGACGGCGGGGCTGGGACTGTATTATATTAAACAATCTTTTTTTTTAAATTAAAGATTTTTTTCTGAAAGAGGTCATAGATAGAAAGGTGAAACAGATGTTTCCAAAGGCAATTCCTGCCCAGACCCCTGCTCCTATTTCTTGAAATTGCTGCAATTACCGTACCAAGAAGTGTTTCATGTGTCAGGGACCGACCACGGGGGCCGAGCCAGAAGAAAACAACATCATCTGCAGACTAAAAGCCCAAACCCACCCAATTCCCCCCAAACACTTCTGTGCTTGCCCATTACAGACTTTAATGTTGCTACTATAAGCCTCATTCTCCCCATCTCCCCCTCGCTAGGGCCATGATCCCAGCTACATAACCCATCCAATTCCACACATACTCATTTACACTGAGTTATTCCTGGGTTTAACAGCATCTTCACATCACAGAAATCCACACACGGATTTAACAGGACACAGCAGCCCAGGCTCTGCAGTTTGTGTATGGGGATACGCTCAGGAGAGTGGCACACACCTACACAAGCGGCTCCGAGCCCCCGCGCCCGCACCCTCCCTGCCAGGGAAGAGCCCCAAATTCTAAATTGCCCACTCAGAACGAGCGTTCGCTCAGCCGCTCTGTACCCCAGTAACCCACAGCAGAGCTAAGATTAGCTAACGAGGAGCAGTGACTCACCAGCCAAGCCTCTGCGCCGCTGGGAAAAGTCAATTTTTCTTTAGCAATCGAGCTTCGGTTGTGGCAATTATAAATAAACGTGGTTTGGAGAGGCGACAGCAGCGTGGGGATTCTTATTGAAAACTCATCGATACAGGTATTTGTGCCGGTGACACCCTGGATTTCAATTGGGAAAATCAAACCCCCTCAAGCTGCCTCCCCTGAGCCCGTCAGCGGGGGTTTGCTCTGTACTCGGTTCAGCTGCACTGAACATTTTCTATTCCAACCCCATTCTGCTGGCAGCCACAGCAGCTTTGGTTATCAAAGCCAAATGCTTCAGGTTTGGGTGTCTAATGAAGAACAGCTTACAATTTATGTGTTTTTCCTGAGAAATCAGTTTGAAAAACAGCTTGCCCAGTTTTGTGTTTTATAATGTGCATGTCAAAAAAAAAAAATGAGTTTAGGGTAAAGAAAATATTTTCTGTACAAGACACACGTCTGATTGGATCGAAGCAAGCTTCCCTTTTAACCAGGTCTCACAGCACAGCCATTAATCCCTAGACACAGGAAAAAAAACACACCAAGGCTGCTTAGAAGTCCTCTGCTACAAGCAGTAATAAAAAATGGATAGCAGTAATAATCTTAAGGTCTGGTAAAATAAGAAAATGATGACATACCGGAACAGCAGAGATGTCTTTTGCCAGCCCAAAGCTACTGACGCCAGGCACCTGCCCGGCCCTACAAGTTGGGCTCCCAGAGGTATTGGTGCAAAATCATGTTTTTGAACAGGAATCACCCTCCAGTTGCAGAAAACACTATTTCCCTGTGGGCGGGTGCAAGTGCCCCGGGGAGGGGGAGCCTGGGGACGGCGGGGTGCTGGGGGGGGCTCTCGGGACTGAAAACCTGCTCGAGGCACGTCAGACGTGAGGGCAAGTAAAAGGAACGTGGATTATGCACATGTAACTTCAACCTATAGATTCAGAATATTAGCAACACGCCTTATCACAAAAAATACTGGTAGGTTTAGTACTGGTTTGAATAATGTCAGAATAAAATATGGAACCCCCCCCACTGACTATCATAACCCTTTAGTATAACAAGAACTGAAAAGGACTGCAAAAGGCCCACCGTTTGCTAAAGCCACGCACAAGTTTTGAAAGTATAAGGAGGGAAACCTTAAAAACTGAACGAAAAGTGGAACTTCACAGCACGCAGGAATCTGCTAACGGCGTCCAGCGGGCAGCACAGAACCTGTTACAGAGAATACTGAAGACCACTTACTATTGCTGAACGTTGCCACGGCAGTTTTCACCCCACGGAGCTCTTCCTCTGGCAGACTAAAAGACTAAAGTAAGCCATTCCAACTTGACATTATTAAAAATGACATTTAGAAATGTGTACATTAGCTTTTTAAAATCAGTTAAGAAATGAAACATCAGTGTGCAAACATCAGTGTGCTCTTGGTTTATGCTTTTGCATTTGCTGAAAAGTTACTTTCAATTATCTTCTTAACAGCTGAGGCAAAAAAAGCCATTTGCTGCAAGATTTTTGCTTTAAGCCTTGCCCAAACTAAAGAGTGATCTTTCCACCGAGGTGAAAGGAACCAGCTTCTTCGGCTCCCACATGCAGGCCCGAAGTTGTGCTTTCTCTTGGGATAGTTTAAGGCTGGTGTTTAACCCCACCTCCGGCACTGAGCCGCTGATTCAGAGGACCCCGCTGTCCCATCCGCTCACACGCCTCCTCAGCACTATTTTCTCTCACCATGTTTTTACTGGAACTCTCTGTAGCAGTTCTTAGTAAGCAGCAAAAATCCGGTGACTCATGTGCAGCGCTTCAACTTCCCTCGTCCGCTTCATTCTTGAGCTGGTGCTAACACAGACACGTGTCAGGCCACTCGGCATCACAAGGGTAAAGGACAAAGTCCCAGCACATGCAGCCTCCCAGTCCTCTGCAGGAGTGTCCCTCCCCAGCCCTCCCGGCAGAAAATGGCAGCAAACCAGTTCTAACCTTCCTGCTGCTGGCACAGGGCCTGGCGAGGGCCTAACGCTGACGTTTGCCCCCTCACCGCTGCACTGGCAAGGGCTCTCGGGCAGGAAAAGCCCGTTGTCTGCTTTCTAACGGGCCCAGCAACATCAGGGATGTCACACATCAAGGGCACAGCCTCTGCTGTCCTTGCACCTGGGTGACAGGGGACCAGCAGGATACAGCAAGCGGCCAGGGCAGACGCAGTACCAGGTCCTGCTCCACAGCCGCTGCTCCGCGGGCACGGGATGACGGGGCTGCCATCAGCAGCAGGAGGCAGGCAGGTTTCCACGGCAGAGCAGGTCTGTGTGCACAGGGGCCTTACGGCACAGCCAGACGATCACGGGAAGCCCTCAGACACCCCCCCTTGCACAGGTCCCTCCTGGGGACCACAGCCCGCCTTAGAGGACGGGCGCTGGGCTTGAGCTTACCTTCTCAATCCGATTCATGTCACAAGCCTAGAGAAAACCAGTGGCCCCAAGTTGGGCGCTGTAGTTCTCTCACGCCCAGCAGAGACCGAACGCCGGGTCCTTCTGCTGTTTGTGTTCTAGATGCTTCTGCTGTTCACAGGACCTGTGGGACACACGCTTGCCTTCCCAGGAGAGGCCAAACTCACCTGTTGTTCTTGGCATCTCCTTCAGCCACGGAGCAGCCCTTCCCCACGCAGGCAGGGGCAGCCCTTCACTGGAGATGGGAGCAGACCAGTGCTTTTTCCCCCGAGAGTGGGGGTTGGCTATTTCTGTTTTGCCCTGTTTTTTTTAAATTTTTTAAACGAACAGAAGGCTGCTTGTACCTCCCTTCAGCTAACCGCTGTAACGTTACAGCCAAAAAGCTTTGCAAAACTTGTTGGCAGGAATTTTGTACAACAAAGAGCTGTGTGAGCAGAAAATACAACCCCCATCTCAGAGCCATCAGCTAACGCTAGGCCTAGCTCACGGAGATGCTAGAAAAAAAAAACCCCACACAGCAGCTCCTGAAGACAGACAGAGAGGGGCTGAGAAAGGTGGAACTGTTCTCTCCATGAGTGGGAGCACTCACTGCGCTACAGCACCACTGCCAGCCGAGCAGCCTGCTCTGGAGATGGGCAAAGCGGACGCCCAGGTAAACAACGGCTTCACAAAGGCTTCACAGAGGAGCAGAACACGTCCCTTCACCATGTACTGCTGTCCTCTTCACGCTTATTTTTGGAAAACAGGAAGGTTATTGATTTGTTTGCGGAGGTGGCCAAAATTGGTCTTGGAGACAGATGTCCTGCTCCAGCATTGCTTTTAGTCTGCACGCTTTACACCAGTCTTCCAACTGTCTTAAGGGAAACGTATTTGACTCATTGTGTGCTCTCACTGAGACTCGGCAGAAGGGGCTTTTTTGGTGTTGAACTCTGTGTTAAACAGAAAAGGGAAGCTCTGACCTCTCCTGCTGACACTCAAAAGATGACAATATGAATGAGCATGACCCAGGAAAACACAAGCTTGTATGTTTTCCGACCCGCTCGTTCTTCTAGTCTGACAATAGCTCAGAGTGTTTGCTGCAACAGACTAAAAACAGGAAGCAGAATCTGTGCAACAATCCTGGCTCGAAGGTAATCTACACACAGACAACGTTTTACCTAGCAGGGACAACTCTTAATTGTTTTCTCCATCATCAGAAGCAACAGATTACCACAAATTAATGTTTCTAGACTGAGGGAATACAAGGGAAAGCCAGACTAATGCAAACCCACAAAAATTAACTGATACAGTTTCGCAAGTTTCTCTGTAGGTCACTTTAGTCTGTAAACCATTTGTACTCTAAATTTGGTCCAAAAGCTGTAGGCTGTTTGTTTTCTGTTTTTAAAGACTGCTTCATTTCTGGTCACGTGTAAGGATGAAGATCCTTTCTATCCAACAACATGTGTTCAAGGGGCCTTAAGTTACACTCACTAACTAGGTGTGAACACAAAAGTTGGTTCCAAACGTTAATTCACTCTCCAGTTGGAGCCATCAGGCCAACCCCTCACCTCACGAGCCGAGGCTGTGCTGCCTCCTCTTTCAGGTGACTTAAGAAAGCACAGTTTGGGGCACAAACCCTTCCAAATTACCAGGGGGCTGCTTGTTGGCGTACCTGAACACACTGATCCTCTCAGCTCTGCAGGAAACGACGTGGAAAAGCTTTAGTGTACGCAATGACAGCCACATGGTTCGGTGTTGCACATTTTCCAAGTTTTAATAGACGCAAAAGTGAGTCCATTGTACTTAAGACACTACAATGATTTCATTCTATTGCATGTCCTGCTCCAATTACATTTCTCAGAGTACAGTATTGAGTAAAAGTTTGGTAGCTTTAAAATTAACAAGTGTGTGAAATCTGTAAGTAAAATAAGCAGCAGCAATAATTTGGGGGATTTTTATCAAGAATAGCTAACTTTTAGGTAATAAATACATTCCAGGTTGTGGTTTTTGCTGTTCTCCTAGTTCGTTGCCATATGACTTGTCAAATTCTCATTACAGGGTAAGATATCCTTCAGACTTTCCTGCCAGCCTCACACCAGAAGAGCCTCCTAACTCCGCGTCCCGGTGCCCGTCACCTGTCCCAGATGGAAAGCAGTGCAATCTGACAAGGAAACTCGTCCTCCTGCCACGCGCACGGCAACCTCCAGATTCTCCCGGGGAGCACGTCAGGATGTTTACAGGCTTCGTGACCCTCTAGGAGAACAGCTGTGCTCTTATCTTCTGTTACCTTGAAGAAAGCGAAAGAGGGAGAGGTTACTCAGGCGGCACGGAACGGACCGGCGTTGGCGGCGAGGCACACGCGCCGGGTCTCCTCTAAATATAGCCAGGAATTCTCCTGCTCCCAGCTGGCCCGGCGGGCACAGCGAGCAGCAGCTACAGCTTTGGAAGAAACTCGTCACGTTAACAGACCCGAAGTGAGAGCGGGAATGTTCTCCCAGACAGACACGATATGAATTTCGGTGACGATAATAAATCTTCAGTCTCTGGCTTAAAGACTTCTAAGTCCCCATTTGGGGTGGGTTACTGTAGGTTAATCTGCCACGAGTCCCTGCAGAGCGCGCCACGTGAAGAACATCTGCCTCCGCTTCTCAAACACAATCTATAAAATAGGATTATTTTCCCCTTGAGAGCAAGCCGTGCAGAAGCTTTTCGAAGCACCTGCAACTGCTCAAGACATCGACTGCTGCTGTTAATGAAGAGGCAGAGCAGCCATGCCACCTTCTCAGGCTGCCTCCAGAGGCAGGAGACGCCCCGCTCTCCCTCAGGCCCCCCACCCGCCGCAGGCTCCCCTGCCCACCCCAGAGCGCTGCTCACTGCAGAAGCCCGTGTGTGCCCTGGCAGCGCTGCGGAGCCTCTCCAAGGACCACGCCGCTGCTCCCTTCCCCTGGACGGCTGTATCCGAGCGCACCAGACCACGACGGAGCAGCCTCCAGGCAACGAGGGCGTGCGAGATGCTCCTTCTGAGCTCAGAAGTGCAAAATGACGCACCCCAAATCGCAGCTACCAACAGGTGACGAGGCTACCCACGCTTACGCATTACGCTGCTGTCACCTGGCCTTCTCGCCAGGTACCAGCCACTAAGGGCAGGTGACAGGCTTGAAAAGATACGTCTGCTGGAGAGGGATGTGCCTGTCAAAACAAAAAACTATGATAGAGAAGTCCTTATCTGTACCCCTGCATGCAAGGGGTACTTGCACTGGCCCTGTGAGTCAGGTTACGGAGGGGAAGCCTTGAACGGGTTCAAAGGGAGCATCCATTTGTCTTCAAGATCAAGTGAAGAAACCAGAAGACATGTGAAACAACTCAGTGATACAGAAATGAATGAAAAAACAGCATGGAGATCTACGTGTACACTTTTAAATTGCAAAAGCATCACTGCATCACCCTTCAAACAATTCACTTTGAGCCAGTTCAAAAGTCTCACCAGCCTTAACACACATCCGTGCCAAATCAACCAAGGTGGCCGAGTCAGAACCACAGGACACGTGGGCTCCAACCTGTGTTCCTGACAAACAGGGTTAACGCTACGAAGCAAAAGGTCAAAGACCTTTAAAAACCCCTCACAGGTGAGGTTTGTGACTTAGGAGTACAGAGCACAATAAACCAAGAACGCCAACACCAAGCGCAGGAAGACGATCACATTTCCAACGCTGCCGAAATGCAGCAGCAGCTCTTCGGCGGGCATGGACCCAAAAGCCACGCTGATTTGCCCAGACTTGGCATCCAGAATGATCTTCTGTATTGCCCAACCATTTGAGTCTTCAAAGAGCTGGTTTAATACACCATGAACATCTGCCCTAAAACCTGTATTCCAGAGGTTTATGAAAGGTTTATGAAACCTGACTCCAATCAGGTTTCATAAACTCCTTCGGTATTTAGCAGAATCATCCCACTCCTAAGAAACTGGGATGTCTCACAACAAGGCCCTATTACCTATAGTCAACACAGTATAAGTTTATATTTAATCTTGCAGGATAATCTATTCATTTGCCTTCTGATGAAAGGTGAGATTTTTCAAGAGCACACAACAAACTCACTTGCAGGTTTATCATCTTACACGTACCAAAGCCTTAGTGAGGTCCATGGACGTGGCAGAATATCCCTCAAATGCTTTTTGCAACACAACGACTCTTTAGGGACAGATTACAGATTGAGAGTATTTGGTCTAAACAGGAAAAAATGCATTTCCTTGTTGGGGAGGTAACAGCAAGCCCTCAGGCCGGTTTTATTCTTTGTGATTTTCACACTTGGAGGAAGGAAGCATCACAACAGAAGCACAACGCCAACAAACCTCCCAGTGAGGGCTTCTGCCTGTGCAAGGGCATGATGATTTAAAGTGTTATCCCTTCATAGGGATAAGGATGAGGCTGAACTGCAGCTGCTCACTGACGTTACCTGGGGGCAAAGATCAGGGATTCTCTGCTCTGGGAGCAGAAATTTGGTGCTACCAGCAAAGCAGCAAGCTGCTCTAAACCAGCTGATGCTCCACGTCTCGAAATGTCAAAACCTCAGCGCTCTGCTCAGCCCTGAGTGCCTGGGGACAGACAGGCGCTTGTCCCCAGCCTGCAAACACGGAGCTCCGCAGCCCAGGCTCGGTGAGGTGTCTGCTTTAAGCAACCTCCTGAGCAGACCCAGGAGTTTTCAAGATGTGTTCAAGAGGAGCAACGCAGCGACAGTCACTCATACGCTTGCACAGCGTCGCTGGAAAACTTCAGAGATTTCTGTTAAAAAAAGAAACCTGCAAGATGGAGCAGCAGCTCAAACACTACACTCTGGACATCGCTGTGGCCTTGGTACACTCAGTAATGAACATATAACAGGCCTGACTCAGGACAACGGCACGATCTAGCAGCCTGTGTGCTAAGCTGTATGTCGAAAGGAAAGCCAAGAAAGCTCTCCTGAAGCCAAGCACTTATTCATAATAAAAAAATGAAGTTTTGGATCAAATAAAGCCATTCACAAATTCAGGTTTAACAGCTGCAGAGTGCAGAGGGCTGATTTACCTTCCGAGATCACTGCACCCCGCGTGTGCTGGCGCGTGGGGACCCTGCTCACACCAGCTCTGCGCGTCCTGGCTGGTTGGGAAGCGACGGCAGCAACAAGTCTGCTCATTTTCTCCACCCAAGCAGCTTATTTTAAGGAATATTTTCTAATCATAACACAATTAACAGCAGGCTGTAACTAAGCATCACCAAATCAGTCTTCCTCTAGACACCTCCCCTTGGGGAAGGGGCAGCGAGGCAGCCCTGGCTCAAGCTCAGGAGGATCAAGTGGTCCTACAGCCCTGAGGACGAGGGCTGGGGAACCCCGAGGACCTCTGTCAGGCAGCTGAGTGGCTCCCACAGGGCTTCATTTCTAAAGACAGCACCTGCTTAACAGCCTGATGGCCAGTGGTAGGCGAGGGGAAGGGCAGAGAGGCCACTGCTGGCAGCGGTCCGGGGAAGTCCTTCCTTCCCGTGCCTTCCTCCTGCGGAAGGAGGGCTGGGGCGAGTGGGGGTGACTGGATCGCAGCTGGGACCCCATCCCTGACCCCCTGGACAGGGTTTTGGAACCGCCTCCAACTCCCAAAACATCAGTATCCAGCTGACCTGAACAGCCTGGCAGCTATGTTCTCCGATATTAAACTCTACCATCCAAGCATCTCCATGAAAATCCTGTATCGGGTTCAAAGGTTTTCTGCTTTTAGAAAGGGTTGCTTTCTGCTTGAAAAAAAGGCTCAAGTTATGGGCTTGAATCAAAACAGAGCAAGTCATCATTCATAAGGGAAGTTAAACCAGTAATTTTGCCACAATTCATTTCTTCTACTGCAGAGAGCACACAGGAAATACGCTTCATAAAGAAAACAAGTCTGTCTGATCCTACAACAGCAAGAATCTAATGCAGATTAAACAAGAACTGGTATGTCAGTTAAAAGCATTCACTCCTTCAGAAATTAATCAACTTAATGAAAAAGTCTTCATTAAAAAAACGCCCTGCTCCTCCCTTCCAGAGAGACACACATACCCAGTGACCAGGAGATGATGACACTAATGCAGGGCAGCTGACGGCGTTCCTCTGGGACACGCTCAGGCACAAGATGCCAGAGAGCATTCGTGACCCTCGTGCTAAGGCGGGAGGAGTCACGTTTGCTTGCACGGGTGGAGGAGCCACACTGGATCTGTAGGGACTGGAGCACAAAGAGCCTTCTGCTGCCCACGGGCACCAGCAGCCTCGGGACGGGCAGGAGACACAGCCCTTGCCCTCACGCCCCAGACGGTGCATGCGGCAGGATCCCACGCTGCTCCTGCTCCGGGGCAGAGCCAGCACCAGAAACGAGGGAGCACTTTCCAACTGATTGAAAAGCTAGATTTGGGGTGCAGGGGCTGTAAGTGTGAAGAGCACAAGCACCCCAGAAGTCAAGGCACTAAGTCTCATCTCCGCCATCACTGCCGGACACGAGAAGCCTATTTCAGACGTGCATAATCTCAGGATGTGCAAGAGTTCACAGACTAGCTAACGCAAAGCCCGCATGTTCTGTAAAGGTACATGCAGAGTGCCAAACAGATGCATCAGGCAGATTAAAAAAAACAAACCAGGCACCAGCTCATCCTCATCTGGCTTGCAGGATACAGGCAAGCAGCTTCCTTAAGTCGTCTATGAGGCAGGAGGTAGTTTGTCACTCAGCCCACACACTCCCATCCACCTTGATCCCAGTGTCAGCGATGGGTACTTATGGAAATAACAAAACACGTGTCAAGGCTGAAAAACAACAGTGTGCAAGATTTTCAACATTTAAGAGTCTTCACATTGATTTTGGGGTTCAAAGTCCTGCTTTTCACACCTGAGCATTAAAATGGGAAATATCTGTGTCACCCCGTCGTGTCACCAGGCCCCACGAGCCAAGCGGCTGATGTGCCATTAACAATGCACAGCTACTGCATGAAGATCTTGTTCATCCTGGAGTCACACAACCTTCTCTACACAGAACTATCCCCAAGTTTCCAAAAATCCCCTAATCCTTCTTGGCCTAAAGGAGCCTTTCTCTATGTGCAACTTGGAGGTGCTCAATACTTTGCAAATAACCTGCTCAATTAAGGAAAAGCCACAGAAAATTCATTTTTATATTATTTGTAAAAGTTTTCACGGAAAGAAGTTTCCAGGCTCTTCATCCAGACATCTCTGCTCACAGAATCACAGAATCAACCAGGTTGGAAGAGCCCTCTGGGATCATCGAGTCCAATCGTTGCCCTGACACCACCATGGCAACTAGACCATGGCACTAACTGGTCACTCACCGCTCAGCCGCAGCCCATCTCTCCTGCCCTGGGAAGCAGTGGTGTGGATGGGGCTGCTCCGCAGAGCCTGGCCCCTGCACACCCCACCGAACGCACCGTCACCCCGAGCCCCGGCACAGACCCTGCTCCTGCACACATCTGACCAGCACCGAGCACACAGCAGGCTGGTGACACCGCGGAGGGACACCCACCCTCCCTGCTCACCACGCGCACGCTCCGCTAGCACAACCAGCAGATGCTCAAAGCTTCAGACAGGGCTTGGAGACCCTCAGCCCGGAGAGCAGCTTGCCGTGCTTCCGAGGGAGCTGTTAAGCCCTTGGGTTGGTACAAATCTCCTCCGGCAGCTGAAGTTACAGCTCACGTAAGCAGATCGCATTCTGGGCGTCTGCGCAGCTCGTGTGCGGTCAGAAATAGCACAACGTATGGCCTGCTGGCATTTCCAGAAACCACGGCTGGCAGCAGAGCGCGGGGGGAACGGGGGGCAGCAGACGGCACAAAGGGGGGGAGGCAGCAGGGATCTGGGTGTCTCCAAACGCCGTCGCAGTGGTCACAGCCAAACGTGCAGGTGCTTTCAGGGACAGGAAAATTGTGCAGCTCCAGCCGCCCAGCGCTGGGGCACCAAGCACGCAATGCAGTCTGTTCTAGACTTGTTCTCCTACTTTGCATTAGTATGCAGAGACGCCGACTCCAAGCTCTTTGGAGGAAGACTGAGAAACAGTAATTAAGCTGGATGCTTGGTTTTAGCTGAGTGAACCACCTAGAAACCAGGCCAAGAAAAATCTCAAGCATTCATCCTCTGAGCTGAAATATTTCATGCGACCAGGCAGGTGTTTTTAAGACTTAGCTATCACAGCAATCACCACCACCACTTTATATAAAGTTATACAACCTTTTTGTGCCACTGGTGGAGCAGAAGGGACGAGGTAAAAGGAAAAAGAAGAGTGATTTATGTTGCTTCATAAACTGCTGGCAAGCAGCGCTGGCTACATGCACATACAAAGCCCTGAACATCTTTGAAGGTGAAGTCATAACCCAACGTTCCAAATTTTACGTTAGAGCTTACTATATATAGCAAGTATGCAATAAGCTTTGATTTTGCTGTACACAGTAGCAGTGTGCTTTTTGTGATGAATGGCTAAATGTACCGACACCGAGGGCCTATTAAGCTAATAGCAGTCAAATTAAAACCTTCAAAAGCCAGTGTTTTCAAGCTTAATGGTTCCACAGCCACAGCTTGGGGGCAGAGGGGATAAAGACAGAAAGGAAGAATAAAGGATTTTCCAGACTGAAAGAGCAAATTAATACACATATTGTAAACTTCTTTCATGCAGAGGTGCATATGAAAATCTACAAGCTATTTTTACAAGAAGTTTTCATGCATGAAAGGGCTGTGGGCAGGGAGGGGAGACCTGTCATGAGGAGCCATTTGGGAGGATCACAGAGCAGAGCAGGAGACCCAGCCCCACGGCACTGCAGGATCTGCTCAGCCTGCCGAGGGCCCCGGACCTGCACAGACCAACACTCCCACCACGCAGCGGGGCCGCGGCCACACACGCTCCCTGAAAAGCCCCTGATCCCACCACGCGATGCGTCCCCTGGAGCAGGGACAGGGCGGCCTTAGGAAACACGGGCCTCCTTCCTCCTGCGCCCGCGGCTGGGCCGGAGTTGTGGCCCCCTCCGCTGCTTGCCCCCAACACCACGTGTGACACCAGCCCCGGAGGGTCCGTCCCTGCCCTGTGCAGGGGTTACCCCTCGGCACGCTGCATCGCACGCAACGCCCCGGCCATGCCAGCAAACCTCTTTGTTACGAAACCAGAAATAAGCCGGGGTGTTCATCGCTGCGAAAGACAGCGGAAGAGCAGCCGTTTGGCTCAAGGGACTTGAAGTTTACGCAGCTGCAAGTTTAAATATGACGTTATCATGGAAGTCAACAGAAAGCAAAATACAAAGGCACAAGATGTTCTTATTATCAAGGAAAAAGTCGAGGCTGGAGTGCCGAAGCCCGCAGGCCTGGCTCTGGGAGCAGGTCCCGCACACGGGCCCGCTGCCCCTGCCAAGACACTCGTGCCCGGCATGCTGCAGGCAACGCTCCAGCTCCCAGAGACTTTTCTGACCGTCTGACACAACCCTGGAGACAAGAGTCCTGCAGCCAACAGGGGCGATGGGTGAGGGGCATCCAGCAGGCCCACAGCACAGCCTCCCCGGGAAGGGGGGATGCTGCAGGGTGCGGGGGACGCAGAGCCCCCTCCACCAGGATGGCCGGGAAGGAGGGCTGCCCCTCGGTGTCGGGAGCTCAGCCATGGGGGCAGCCTCCAGCCCTGCCAGGAGCCCGGTACCACCCCAGGCCAACGGCTCCCAGGTGTCCATCCCTGGTCACACTACCGTGACTCGGGGAGGTCACCAGGGGAGGTTCAGGTTGGACATCAGGAAGCATTTCTTCTCAGCAAGGGTCATTAGCCATTGGAAGGGGCTGCCCAGGGAGGTGGTGGAGTCACCATCTCTGGAGGGGTTTAAGAAAAGCCTGGACATGGCACTTAGTGCCCTGGTCTAGTTGCCATGGTGGTGTCAGGGCAATGGTTGGACTCGAGGAGCCCAGAGGGCTCTTACAACCTCATTGATTCTGTGACTGAAATTCTGTGACTCCCTGAACATCAGGCTCAGCTTCTTCTGGCCTTCTCCCATGGCAGCAGGAGTGCTGCCTGCCCCTCCGGCCACGTCCCCATGGCACCAGGCCCCCCTCCAGCTCTGGGCCAGGGCAGGAGGGGAGGGACGGGGCAGCTGCAGGGTGCCAAGCAGCAGCCAGCAGCCAGCAGCCGCAGCCCGGAGGAGGCAGCAGTGCTGCGAAGTGCAGCCAGGCCACGGCCTCGCGCCGACCTCCCGGCCCACGGACGGGCTGTCCTAAGAGAAGGGCAAGCTCGCTCTGCTCCGGGCCAGGGGCAACCAGCCGCCGTGCTGAAGGGACGGGGCCGCAGCCTGGCTCCCTCCCTGTGGGACAGGGCTGCCGACACGGCGGGGCAGTGATGCTGTCCCCTGTCCCGGTGCCGCTGGACCCTTGGGCCTGGCCACAGCCACCTTTTGCTGGCCACAGAGGCCTGCAGTCATGAAAGCATGATGAGTGGAGGTGAGCCAGTGTCTGGTGCTTTAAAACCAGACAAGAACAGCTCAGCGAGTGCCCAGCTACAGGCTCTCCACACCTGACACACAACGGGGAGCTACAAAGGGCATGAGAAGGTGCTGAGTGGGCATTCCTCTCCTGGCACTGCTCTAAACCAAGCGTCTCACAAATCTGACTTCTACGGGTTGTTAGTCTGCCTGCTGTTTTTCCAGAAACCTTGTTTTACTACTACTCACCTAATGACAGGGTTTTAATGAAGTATTTTCTTTGAAAAAAAGTACAAGGACAGAATAATAAAAACATAAAATGCTCACAGCAGCTTTTCCAACCCAAACCAAGTTAAAAAACTGCAGTTGCTTCCAGTTTTATATGCATTCACAAATTACCTGAATCATTTGTACATTTTTTCCCCACTAATTACTCTCCAGGCTTTGCAGAAGAGCATCACATGCCAGAAGACAGAAAGTTACACAACAGAAAATGTCACCAGTCACAAACCTCTGCCATGCCCAGGATCAGCACAAGCGGCGTCAGCAAAGTGCTGCTGCTGAAGGCACCTCCTGGACTCATTCTGTGCTGGCGATAACAAGCCCTTGTGCAGCTGCTGGTGAAGCCACAGCACGATGGATTTTACAGCAGCCACGTGCACTATTCCCAGTCAGACGCCTGCTCTTAGAAACTGCTTTAACAGATATAAGGCTGTACTGCCTTGAAAAGGCTGCAAAGCTTTCAGATATTTAACTGTAGCTCAAGTGTCCTTGTGGGCCCAGAACTCAGGAATTGCAAACATGAGTGAAAATTTAAGTTACAGCCTTCAGGAAAGAGCAGTCGACAAGCAACTGATGGGAACGTTTCAGTTCCACCTTAGGAAAATTCAAGGAAAGCAATAAAATTCAGTCCTCCTGAACAGAGAGGATTAGACACAGGGCAGGTCTCTGAAATAATGAATTGCTTTATAAGTGACAAACCAAATCACTAGACATGTTGGTCTGACAGGGAATCTAAGTACACGTGACACATGGAACACGGGAAGTTTTGTTCTGCTTTTTTAGTTTTGAGCAACTGCAGTTGTTTGTCCAGCTATTAAATCATCTCCAGACAGGCAGACTGGGTTGGCAGCTCACCTTAGACACATGTAAGGCAGAAAATCATCCCCTGCAAGCCAGCTGAAAGAGGCCAATGAAATGGCCATACGCATTATATGTGTCTATATACCCATCTATACATGGAGAGGTTTGGCTGAGGAGTACAGAGGGAAGGAAGGGTCTGGCCTAACCCAGGCCATCCCATCATTTTCTTCTTATCATTCTCAACATTTTCTTTGTTCCCCCAGTTTACAGACCTGCTCCATCCCTTCTGCTCTGTACCGACAGCTCAGATACCCACTGTGTCTGCAATAACCTGGGTCTCCTCTGGAGCAAGTATTTCATTTCCTTCTTGAGGCCTTGCCCTAGTCCTCCACCCTGCACCATCCTAGTCCCACGGCATCACAATATCTTAGACAGGGAAGAACAAGAGTCTACAGCAGGAGCAGTACTGGCTTGTGCACACACAGTCCTTCTAGCATGGAAAAGAGCAGAAGAATTTAGGGGACCAATAATGAACCACAGTGCATAAAGTAAGACCTTTGACAACAAGACTCTTCCTAATGATTAGTTATGGTTTTCAGACAAACAGTTAATCCCTCCCCTTGTTTTAACAGTATCACACATGAGGTCTTGTCCAAGCAGTGACAACTGGAAGGTTGTGAAACGACCCTACATCTTATCCAAGTTGCTGGATTTTTCCAGGGACTTCACCGAGGGCAGTGCAGCAGGCAGCACCAACTGAAACTACAGATGGTCTTTCTATTCCCAGTCACATCACACCCTGTATTTTTAGGTACCAAATTTTCATCATGGGCAAAGTTTTGACTGATGAGAAAGGGAGCCCTATCCCCCTCCATGCTTTTAGCCAGTAAAAGCCAAAGGTGGAAGCATTTCAGCTTCCACGTTTATGTTCCCACCTTACGTCTTCAGAGGTTGCAGAGGAAGCCCAGAAGAATTTAATTTGATGATCCAGGCCATTCCCCAGCAACGCACTGCCACTTCGGACACAACCAGACCCCAAGTGCTGCAAAAAATGTTGAAATACTGTTCCCCAGTTAAAGACAGTTTTTGGTTTGAGTGCCATAAAGAAAGTGCTTTCCTAAGAAACCCATACCAGAGGGGTCAGAGAAACTGCAGGGCAGCAAAGGGCCTCCAAAGGCCCTTAACTGTTAGGGGTAACTGCTGGGCATCAGTACCTAGATATGATAAACATAATCTCAATTCCAAGAAGAGTTTTAGTTCTTTGAACCAAGAGATATTTCAAAGACACTTAAAGTCTAGAAGCTGTTAGCCTTCCAGCCACACAGGATGAGTTTTGAAGCAAACCAAGTCTCTTCAACACTCACCACATCCTAGCTATGAACCACGCTAACACACAGCTACAATCTCATCAGCTCTTTGAGCAGGCGATGCTTGCTTCCTCACGGGGTCAGCTGCTTTGTACTGCCCGTGGGGAGCAGGGCCTCCAATTCCCACAGTCCCCCCAAAGGTTTGGAACTATAGGCTCTTATCACCTCTGAAATTACCACCACCAACTAACAGCCATGCATTTAAGTTTAACAATTGTCCACCTCAGTTTTTAAGGAAAAACAAATGCAAATAAACAGTGGAATGTAAGTTAAAAAACACATGGGGGTTTTTTATTGGAAGCATTAGTCCAACAAGCACTTACCTGATACTGGAGGCAAAGTTATGTCTCAAACTGTGTTAAGAGATCTCTTATCTCTGGAGTCAGATGCTCTACTGCCTTTGCAGCTTCTGTGATAGCTTTCCTATACATCCCTTTCTTCTTGCGATTAAATCTCAGTTTGAAAAATTCAGAGAAAGGAGAGAGTTTTGAAACAGATAAGAACGAAGTCGTCGGAGAACCAAACCACGATACTTTAGCTTCTCGCCATGAAGGTTCCCCGTTCTCCTTCTGGCTAAGGTTTATGTCAAGAACACGTGCTGGCCACCATGGAAACCCATGAATTTTACCCCAAACAATGTCCCCCACTGAGACAGTTCTTCCGTCTTCCGTGACGCATTTAGACACGCTTTGGGTATGCAGTCTAACCGTTAGTGGCGGCACAATTTTACGCTCATCTTTTGAAGATGAAGAGACCGATGCATCATCACCAGGCAAAAAGTCACACAGTTCTGGTGATGTTACTTCTGAACTAGAAGACTTGGATTCATCTAGACTGTCATTACTACACACCGATAAACTGGAAGAATCTGCTTTTCTTTTACGATACTTCATAAGGAAAGCCAAGTTATCGTGTCCATCTTTACCTTGGGGAAACCTTTTAAAGTCATCGTCTTCACCTGAACTCCCTGAAGATACCTCAGCTAAACTTCTGTCTGTGGACTCGTCGTTGTAAAAGGCGCCAGGATTGGACTCCCTGCTGTTCTGAAGGACGTTTATCTCGTCAATAAGTTCTGCCTTATAAATTGAAACGCTCTGACCATCATTGATACGATGGGGCTTCAGCCGTATCTTTGGGGGTGGAACATCCGCGCTGGAATGCACCGGCCGCGTGAGCTTCAGCTTTGGAATGGAAGCAAGCTGGCTGCCTGCTGACTTGTCCATTAAACATTTGGTTTCTCGACACCGTTCGGAGTCTCTGGTCTCCTCTTGGTCCTCCCCTCCGTTCTGCAATATTCGCTCTGGACAAAACGGTTTGACTGACCCGTGAACCCGGGACGGGATTTTCACGACTTCGCCTTTCCCTTGCGGAGTACTGTAGGATATTTTAATAACAGGCGTCCGATGTACTAGTTCCCCGGAAAATTTGTCATCCTCTCTCTTTTCTCTTTTGTTCCTTTTCTCCGTGTAGTCGGAGTCACTGTGCTGCTTCTGCTCCTTGTCCTGAATGCTCAGCTTCCTCTTGGTTTTAGCGTTCTGCCGGGCTGTGTTCGCATCCTCGGGGTTCAGCGTGTTCTTACACTTCTCGCAGAGCACCTGCCTCGGCCGTAGCCGGATAGTGCTCATGATAAGGCGTCCCGGGTCCCTGTTCCGTGACAAACGCCTCCTCGTCCTCTTTATAGTCCGTGGCGGCGGCTGGGGAACCCACTGGTTGTACGTGTGCCGCAGCCACAGCGGACGAGGAAAGGGAGCTCCCTCGAAGTAGGGGGGGTACGGAGGAAGGCTGCCAGGCGGCGGGGGAGGCAGGAGGGGGGGGACTTGCTCGTCACCGGTTCCCTTGGGAGGCTTCTCACCAGCGGGCTGCGGCTGCGGCTCCTTCTCGCCCTGCACAGCATCTCCACCGTCAGCAACGCCGTTAGCGCACGCGCCAGCAGGAGGGTCCTCGTGCTTGGGAAAGGAGGAGGGGAGACAGAACAGTCCGGACCTAAGAGGGGGTGAGAAGGACAGGGAGGGAGAGACAAAGAGTCAGGACGTTTGAAAGGTGCTTCTCTGGGAAGAGTGCGTATAACAAACATGCTACGTTCTTTAAAACAAACAAACAAAAAACCCCCCCAAAATCCTCCCGCAATTTCCACATACTCAGAACACAGCATTTCCCCTTGACTTTTAAGGCAAGGCAGCCAACTCTGCCACTGAAAAAAATAACAGCATTTCAAAAGTTAGTAAAGGTGTCCTGCTCTTCTGCCAGAAAAGGCACAGAGCTCAAAATCTCTATTTCCATGAAGTCTTTGCACAAAGTTTTGCTCTAAGTTTTATCACGCAAAGCAGTTTATTTTATCAGCAGGCTGGTAAAGCCGCGGGGAGGGCTGTCGTACAGATTACGCAAGCCTTCTGGGAGCTATTAAACTTCCTTTCTTCACACTGTACTTGCCTGGCTGATTTTTCAGCTTCTCATTCAGAATATAAACAACCTGACTTGGATGGGTAACTTGCACTGCCAAGCCATATGTTCACCAGTCCACAGCTCTGCTCCTCTACCCCTGGTCTTCCCATACACGACTATTTGTTAAAATAAGGAACACACTACTACTGGTAGGAACACACTACTACTTCAGAACAGCAAGATTAAGAACGATGATGCACTCTTGTCCAAGGCCGAGCCTCACTACAAGCTACCGGAGTCTGGATACAATATCTTGCACAGACACTGCCAAAAGCAAATCCTCTGAAACACACAACTGCGACTCAGGTCTCCGGGTTCCTGCACCAGAATTTATGCCCTTGGCCTGACATTAGAAATATTATGCTAGCACAGCACTTGGGCAAATATTTGTCCTGAAACACCGACTCAGAATGGGCAGTGCTCACTGTCTTGGCTTTCCAGAGATACTTCTGTAGAGGGCACGCCACCAGTGAAGTGTGTCAGCTTTTTCAATGACAGAACGCTGCATGGGTGAGCCATGAAGCAGCCACAGAGAGATGGAGAACAGTTACAGGCCAAACACTAGTCTTGGTTTAGGATGCTCCACTCCCCACTGCCCTCCTCGCTAGCCACCATTTTTCTTCCAACCACTACCAAGGGAGGAGTTTCTTGGTGGTGTTACAGAGAGGGACTTTGCCAACCGTTACGCAGAAGGGCACCGCAGAGAAGTTGAGGCACCCACTGAGTCACACGTCCCCTTATCAAGGGGAGCACCAAGCCACCGCCGCGGGTTCGCCGATGGAGAGGAGCCTCCTCCACCCAGGCACCCAGAGCCCTCCCCAGCTCTGCCCTCAGGCTGTGCCGCTTTGCTGTGGGAAGGATCCCCAAAACCTCTCTTCCCCTCACCAGGCACAGGCGAGGAGGTGTCTGCTGCCCACAGCAGCAGAAAGCAGCGTTACCAAAGGTCACGAACCACCCGAGATCAGAGACAAGAACAGGGCTTGTTAAGCAGGTCAGAGGAGAAGGGGAACATGGATCCCATTTGATATGGCTCTAATCCACTGGCTTCATTCTCCTTTTCTCAGACAACTACAGACTGCATCTCTCTCACCTGATTTCCATGAAGACTCCCACCAAGTTTAAAAATAAAGCTTGCATAAACTCAGCAAGCAGGAATTACTCTGATTCTGGTACCAAGTCACTGCCCTTCTCTGAAATAAAAAGAACCACTGAGTTACCTGGACTCTGAGAAGTCCTTTCCCATTACCCAAAGAGTAAGAGTGCAAGAACTGGCCGTTTAGATGACAGCTCAGTTTAACCAGGAAGCTCCAAGTTCAAATGCTAGCGAGCCAAGAGGATTCAGCTGTTGAAACCACACCATTTGGAACAAAATGTTTTTGTTCTAAGAGGTTTTTTTTAAACAGAGACAACTGAGAATGTAGGTGTCTTTCAAACGACAACCAAGAAAGCAAGTACAGCTTGTACAGCCAAAGATGTCACATTGTCCATAAACAATTGACAGTGATATCATTTCCGGAGCCCTGGCTATAAATTTTGGTTATTTTATGCAGTGAGATTGTCTAACTTGGTCACACCAGACAACTCTACAAGTCTCTTGCTCGCACAGACAGAAGCCCAGCTCCCTCCAGTCCTGTGGGCAAGCCCAGATCCCATCTGCTCTGCACAGCCTGGCTCTGAGCAGGGAAACGAGCAGGCAGGTCCATCAAATCCTCTTCCGCCCCGAGGATCTGGCGTGGCACGAGGCTTCTCGCTTGGCAGAAGCAAAGCGCTCCAAGGTCAACTTCATGGGATGATTTACGCTTGTAAAGTTAACGTATCGGCTCGCTGTAACCCTGCTAGGTTGGGAACGGCCCCCCTTGCCACGGGTGGGCTCCCGCAGACCCAGCTGTGCTGGCCACGCGGCTCAGTCCCTCCTGGTTCTGGGCTGGGGACCCCACGGCGCAGAGGGGGCACAGCAGGAGGTCCCACGCTCCCTCCTCTCCTGCTGCCGCTCGCAAGCGTCCCCGCCTCGAGGAGCTTCAGCAGGGCACCACCACAGCCAGGGCACACAGCGATGGACGCGCTTCTTCCGAGGGGCCTCTAGTTCTTTTCCTTCATACTGGGAGCGTCTCCGAAGGCCAAGAAAGCAGTTTTGCTGAGGAATCATCCCTTTTCCAGGCTGCCTACCATGCCAGCTCCGGGCAGGGGTAAGATCTCTGCTGCCTTGCCCACCCGCCCCAGACTATGTGCATCCCGGCCCTCCTTCTCCGGCACGGGGGAAGGAGAACAGCTCCAGAGAGGCCACGCACAGATCTCCCTTATCTTGTCGCCGTACCGCCAGGCACCAGCAGTGCCCGTTCAGCACGGGTGAACAACCACCATCGCCCAAGGCTGCTTTCGGTTTCTCTATCCCTCCACACTACGTGCTCCTGACGGGGATGCACTGCAAGACTGAGCTTCAGGCTCCTTCAGCCACGAGAAGACCAACTAAAGGTGATAAAGTCCTGCTCGCCTGGGGCCGTCCCCGGTGCTCCCCCGCTGCCGCCCCCTCACCCCGCCTGAAGCCGCCCTCCACGCAGGCACAGCTCCTTGTAAGAGGATTTAGCTCCGGTGTCCTTCCACCCACTGCAGAACCAGACACGTTTCATCTGACACACCTCACTTCCCAGGAGAGGCTCGCCTTTACCACAAGGAGAAAAACCAACTTCACTGGCTTGCCCTACATCCCCCAGACTTTTTTTCACAAGTCTGGATGGAGTTAATGTATTTCTTCTATCTACCTACTGTCGCTGTTGATTCTGCACCTCTAAACCCACTCAGCCAAGATGAAGGTGCCCGAGTTTGTGGGTTAGGGGCATGAGCACACGTGGAGGTATCACAAGCAAGAGGACGTGCCACAGAATGCGATTTCACCCTGCCTGCCATCCCCATTTCTGGGGCAGACGTAGCCAAATGGACTACGTTACCTCAGCCCAATCTCTGCTTGGCACAGGAGAGACCATCCTCTGATTTATAGTCATGCATAATTAAAAAATAACTAATTATAAGTTCAGGAACAACAAAATTGCCAAGTCTTGCTACCAAAAACACCGTAACTGCAGTCTAAAAGCATTTAATCCCCTCATGAGCATGGATGCTACGTAGCTTACTGTCTAGAAGAGTGAATTATTAGAACAAGATAACCACCAGCCACTTAATAATAAGTACTGGTACCTGCTGCATGCCCCACCTCGACTGCAGGCAAAACGGGATGCTCATAGGAAGCCAATAACCATTTATTTTCTTCAAATAGTTCCAGAGCTATCGGAAAAGTCAGGCAGGTATTTTTAACGACATCCCACTGCTCCCCAAGGCACAGGGGAGAAGGCAGGCTGCAGGCGGGCACGCCGGTGCCCAGGGCAGGAGGCAGGCAGGCTCCTGCCTCCCACACCAGCTGCCTGCAGGCCGAGCCCGCAAGCTCGGGCAGGGGGTCTCGGGTTCAAACCTGCGCCTGCTGCTTTGTGGCTAAAATAACGGGAGGCCGACCTGGCCGGAGAGGGACGTCCCGGCTGCCTGGATGCTTGGGGCTGCAGGCCTGCCTCCTGCTCCGCTCCCCATGTCACCCACTGTGCTCGAGGAGAAATAAAACAGATTCATCCTCTGTGTAACGCTAAAAACAGTTTAAAACACACAAGAAAGATGAAGAGCCACCATACGGCCTTCCCGGGTCAGGCTTCTCCCCTTTTTGTACAGGTAAGGCAACCCACTCTGGTCGCTCCTCTCCTGCCTGTCCCGTCCCATGGCCTCCTCTGCTGCTGGGGGCAGAGGCAGAGCACACCAGAACCCCACACAGGGCACCGGCCAGCAAGACACGGCTCCATCAGCAGGGCAGTGGGGAGGAGGAGGGAAAACGCTTTCACCACATCTCTGTTTTGGACGAGTTGTGGGGCCTCCAAAGCTCAGCACCAAGCTGACAAATTCCTGCCGCCTCTGGGACACGTTTCGACATCCAGCTCCCAGCCACGAGCAGACTGGTTCCTGTATCCTGCTGTTACTGTGCTGGGCAAGACCTCTTCTTCCCTCCACATCCCAGATTTACAGTTGCTGCAGTGGAGAACGTCCTTTCAGCCCATTCCTCCTGCTCCCCACAGCCGCTCGCCTCACGTACGACACCTCCTTCCTGCAGCCAGCCACAACCAGAGGCCATGGCTCTCCAGCCACGTGTTGGCCACCACATCTCACAGGCTTACTGTGGCCATCAGAGGCCAGCCAGTGTCCAGGACCACCACGGACGGGATGTGGCCCCAGCAGTAGCTCTGCATTCACAACACCAGAAGGGAGGAGACCTCCTGGCCCACTAGGAGACATCTCCGCCACCCTCCCACCCCAGCAGAGCCCGGCGTCACCAGCGACAGGGCTGGGGCAGCAGCGGGCTCCAGAAGCGCCTTGAAGCCTGGGAGGAAACACCCAACGTCTCGTTTCTTGGGTGCACTGAGGGGGGAAGAAGAAAAAAGTCACAGAGAAAGGCTAGAGAAAAAATCCCAACTAGGTAAAAGTTGTCAGTAAGGAGGAAAACAACTGGAATGTGAAAAGATAGAACCAGCTGGCGCTTTGAAGTGCCTGGAGAAGCGCCTGCTGCTCACTGTTTTGGCTGGAACGAGACTCCAAGCAGGGTTTATAGACTCTAATGGAGTGAGATGCCGGAATACTTTCGAAAATCTGGCTCCAATTTTCCGGGATAGCCACGTGAAACTAAACAAACTAGGAAAATGAAGTTCAGAAGTCTCGCTTCATCCATCTTCTGAGAAGAACTACAGCGGTGAGGCTGGATGTCCTGCCCAGCACTGACAATTCCCTCACGGAGCAGACAGAACCCAAACCCCTCTCTAAGGCGGCGCAGAGCGGGCCAGCTGCCGCGCGGCCCTCGGGACAGCGGCACCCCCCACGCTGCGGTTAAAAAGGCTTTAGACGTTCGTGGCGTTCCGTGCGTGAGGTGTCCCGGCCTTCGGGAGAACGGGCCTCCCGTGCCCTTCGTTAGGGAACGGCCGCTCGGTGTCAGAGGGGACCTCGGCCTCTTCGAGCCGGTGCACCACGTCCCCGCAGCCGTGCCGCGGCAGGGGACCGGGCCACGGGGCCTGCTGCTGGCACAGCAAGGTGAGACCCCGGGGCACAGGCGCTCCGGGACCCCCGGCCATCACCGCCGCATCTGGCCCACGGGCGACGGAGGGCTGAGAGGGGGCGAGGACGACACCGGGCGACAAGGCCGGCGGGGTCCGGCAGCGGCGGGAGCGGGCGGCCCCGGTGCCCGGCCGGGAGGGCAGCGCGGGGCAGGGCCCGCTCAGCCCCGGCCGTGTGCCAGGGCACCGGCCCGGCCCCGCCGCGTCCCCCCGGAGAGCCGGCGGGGGGGGCCACGGCCAGGCCTCGCCGTTGGCCACGGAAGGGCCCGCCGCCCCCGGGCCGCGCCGGCACCGCACCGCACCGCACGTGGGCCCGGCAGCCGCGGGACGGTGCCGGTACCGCCACCCCCGCCCCACGCCCGCACGCGGCCCCGGGACGCTTTGTTTCCGCCGGGCCGGGCCGGGCCGTCCCGGGCGAACAAAGGGCGACCGGGGGCAGCGCGGGGCCTCCGAGCCCGGCCGGGCCGCGGCGCCCCGGGCCAGCCCCGCTCCCCCCGCCGCGCTCCCGGCCCCGGCCGCCCCCCCCCCCCGCGGCCCCGGCCCCGGCCCCGGCCCCCCCCGCGGTCCCGGCCCCCCTCCGCCCGTACTTCTTGGTGCAGTCGAGCAGGACGCCGGTGAAGCGGCGCCCCCCGCAGCTCAGCGTCACCACCAGCGTGTCGTTCACCATCTGCTCCACCAGCACCGGCAGCCACGCGCCCACCCGCGGCGGCGCCGCCCCCGCTTCCTCCTCCGCCGCCGCCGCCTCGGCCATGCTGCCGCTGCCGCCGCCGCCGAGCCCCGCCGCCGCCGGCGGCGGTCGCTAGGGCCGGGCCGGGCCGCGCCGCGCGATGACCTCACAGTGCGGGCGCCCCGCGGCCGCCGCTGCCGTCGGCGCGTGACGTCACAGCACCGCCCCCGCGGCTGCGGGCGGCCCAGCGGCCCCCCCCCCCGCCGGACGGGCCCTGCCGCGGGCGGGCGGGGCTGCCGGGGCGGGGCGGGGCGGGCGCACCGGGACGGCCCCGCCCGCCCCCTGGCGGCAGCACCGCGCCGGGCGGGGGCGGGGCCAGCGAGGGGTGGGGCCTGGTGGCCCCGCCCCCCCGGCGCGGGGCGCGGCGGCGCCCCCTGCAGGAGCGGGGCTGCCCCGCCGCGGCGGCACGGGCGGGTGTCCCGGTGTGCGCGGGGCAGGCCGCGCCCCGCAGCGTGTCACACGGCGGGCGCGGGGGTGTCAGCGCTTGCAGACAGCCTGAAACACCCAACGCGTGGACAGCGGCACCTCTGCGGGGGCTGCGGTGGCTCTGGGGCCTGCGGGAGCCCGCGGCGCCTCCGGCCCACGCTGCGGCGGGGACAGGCGGCCTCTGTCACAGCGAGCGGGGCCGCGCACGGAGCTGCGTGCCACACTTTGCACACATCAGAAATGTAACAATGGCTCCGTGATTGTTGTGTGCGATATGGAAACATGGAGAGAAACTTTGGTCACTTAAAATCATTGACAAAACTACAGGTGACTTCAGAGTCAGGTACCACCTGTAATATCACTTCTCCCAAGTTACTGAAACATCCTTCAGGTTTTAAGGCTAGATAGCAATTTAAATCTAACTTACTTTACTTGCCCCCGACGTTTACTTCTGTCACTTCACCACTGTGAAGTAATTCAATTAATTCCACTTTTGTTTCTGGGTAGATTTTCTGCTGCTTATTCACTGCAACGACCCTGCCACAAGCTTGCAGATCCTCTGACAAAGTCGAGCAGTGAAATGCCATTTTCATTGCTTTTGAAATACCAGGGAGTTGAGAAAACATTTCTGCTAACACTTCAGTTCTGCGTTTTTCTCCCCGTTCATAAAGGAAATGTTACTAAGCATGTTTTGTGGGGCTGCCTGGCAGGTTCAGATGATGTCTCTATTCCTTTGTATACAAAGTGTATCAGCCTTTTCCTACCTTGCTTTGTGGCTTCGAAATCCTTGAAAATCAGGGTCACCCAACACTTTCCAACGTAAGCCCTCTTTGTTAGCTTCATGGTTTGGGCTGAGATTTTTTCTTTTGAGTGTTTGTTTCATTCGTCTTGGTTGCCTTGGTCTGACACCCCCAAAAAGAAACAACTTCATGAATTTTGATCCCGCCGGGATCCTGGCCACGTGCCGCCGGCCACGTCACCCTGCCGCTGAAGGCAGCCACCACCGGTGCTACAGCACGAGAGGGCAGGGTGGCTCCTGGCTGGGGAAGCTCGACTTGGGAATTTTAACGCTTTAAACCTTTTCTTCTGCCCAGACACCTTGAGATTTTAACTGGTGAAAGCCCCCACAGCGCCTGAAAACCACACTGAGGTGAGAGCGAGACCGCAGAACCCCCCCGGGTGGGACAAGCTCCAAGCCCTGAGCCTTAATAAACACCCAGGAGCAGCCGATTCACCCACGGTCTGAGCGGGACACTCAGCTGCAGACACAAGTGTAACCTGGCTTGTTAAATACTGACTGACAGCTGCACGACGAGCATTATTGGTGGAACTGAACCAGGAGCCACAGGGGTTATTGGTACAGTCAAACGGCACCCGTGCTGGGCACTGCGCTGCCAGGCCTGCTGTGCTCTGCCTGCAAACCATGCCAGGACAAAAGGACAAAGCGATGAATTTGTCTTTGGTGATCTTCCCTCTCCCCCTCTCCTCTCAGAGGTCTGGCATTCCTGAAAACGGAATAAACGAGCATGAATTAATTCAGCCCTCCTGTTGCGGAGTGGAAGTGGCCGTTACCAATTTTCCATGAGCAAGTACCCATAGAACCAGCACAGAAATAAATCACTGCATTTGTATTTGTACAAAATTAATTGAAATGCTCCGTTCAGCCACTGCCTCTCATTAACCAGTTGTTGACCCAGACACATGCAAGACAAATCTGTCTCTGATCTATGTGGAAGTGTATGCAGCTACACAGCACTCAGAAAGCAAGAAAGGTGCTTTAGGAACGGCCACAAACCTGCAAATGAAAGAAACTGATCCCCTGGGACCTTAACAGACTATTTCTGCTTAGGACTTAAGAGACATGAGGGTTAAAACCATGAAAAACAGAAGTCAGGCCCTTCTTAAATGTGACTTTTAGGGAAAAAAAAGTAGAGAAAATCCTTTTTTAACCTTGCTTTTGCTAATTACCTAAACAATGTGGTTCCATAACAACTAGTAGTATTTCCTTCAGGGTTTCCTTAGGGTCTATGCACAGGCCAAACAGGATTGCTGTATGTAAATTAATGCTTTTACTGGTCACTACGGACAGTATGAGCTAGAACTGGGAACAAGACACCTCCTAAACCCTCACCCTTCCCCTGCTGCCCGTGCCTGCAAGCCCAGCGGGTTCAGCTCCGCGGCCGGTGCAGTCCTCTCCAAGAACTGGTGCACTCATTTCCACGTTTCTTGGAAATTCTACATTTTGATAAGCCGCGTCCACTAACTTTTATAACCATCCTTTACAAATAACCTGTGTATTTTTACTAATCTTTTACAGAAGGATCACATTTTACCTGCACTGCTGAGCAGACTCAAGGACACCGGATTCACAGGGAATTAATAAAGTGCCGCTGCTGTTGACTCGTGCAGCCTCCTCACTGTGCACAAAGGACTGAGTCCCAAACGTGAACCGCTGAAGCTTGAGGCAGGTTTCAAGCAGAGACGTGCCAAAAAGGGCTAATAAATGTTCACTCACACGAACAGGACTACACACTATTTTCTCTGTTAAAACAGCAAAATAAAAACAAAAAGCCCCAACCGAACTGGTATTTGGTGTAATTATGGAAACTTTTCAATGTTGCAATCAGTCTCTAGAGGACAGGACAAGCTGTAGCTCTGAGGCAGCCTTGGCTTTCTGAAAAACCTTGACAACACGTTGAGAGCAACATGCAGGCAGAGAGGAAAGTGCCGCTGTCATCAAGGACACAGAAATCTGTACTCGTTTTCAGAAGGAAAAGGATTTTTTGAAGCGTCATCCAAAACACAGTGATACACTTTTACAGCCAGCCTACCCCCAAAGCTGTGCAGAAATCATTAAGGCAGTTTCTGTCACGTGTTGTGTATTCATCATTCCCTGCCAAACTGCCACCGCTGTCCCCGCAGAGCGGTTCCGTGGCGTTAGTGTGTGTTCCCGTGACCAAAATTTCCAACATTTCAAGGCACTTGGCAGCCAGCAGAGGCAAGACCCACCGGAGGTACCTCTGCTGTCCCGGGAGGACAAGTGACAGCACCAGGGCAGGGGACGACAGAGGGGACAGAGGGAGAACACAGCCAGCACGGGCGGGAGGAACGCCGCTGCTGTTTGTGAAATTCAGTACCGTGAGCCCTTCCCGGGCTCCTGTGCTGCTGCTCACGGTCACGGGCTCCACCACGGGGCTCCACAAAGGCTCCCAGGTGTGGGCAGGGCAGCTCTGCTGCTCCCAGACACCAGCAGGGCTCCCAACCAAGTACCCACACCCTGAGAAGGGCTCCCGCTGCTTCCTCGGGTCCTGGAGAAGGATGCAGCCCTCGTGACAGTACAATGCAAACAAGGTTATCCTACATTTGAAGAGCAGCTTTAGATTTAACATGACAATTTAACATTAAATACAGCATTTGTGCTGAAAACCCAGAGTGGTCTGATATGCCTAGGACGTACAGTGCAAGGCCAGAGATGTGTTTTTCATGACATTAGTCAACTAGTAGAACACAGCTCCTGGCATCAGTAAAATTACAAACGGCTGCTCTAAGCCTTAGGGACAATTTTTGAATTTCCTCTTCATAGGATTTTCGTAGGCCTGTAGAAGGTGCTTGAGAAGAACGTGCAGAGGGGCTGAAGGGAACACTTTACAACACTGTGCCACAGATCTTCTCAAAGAGACAAATCTTACAGTCGGTTAAAGCAGCTTGATGATCATTATAGGTTTAACACTGTCAAAGGCAGTCAGGAAGACCAAGTGAGAGGAGGAAGCCTTTGTAATTCTCATTGTTTTGAAGTAAACATTGCATGGTTTAACAATTCCAAGCAATCAGAATTTGCTCCTGGAAAAGATCTTCTGCGTTCGCATTCTCGATGAGGCAGGCGGGAACTCCCCCGTGAAGGCCGTGAGACGATACCCGTGGAGAGGGAGTGCTCTGCTTGCTTTTGCTAGCTTGGTCTGTAGATCTTCAATCTTGGATTTAAAATAGAACAAAAAAAAAATAGGGAATGGATATACAGAATCACAGAATCAACCAGGTTGGCAGAGCCCTCTGGGCTCATCGAGTCCAACCGTTGCCCTGACACCACCATGGCAACTAGACCAGGGCACTAAGTGCCATGTCCAGGCTTTTCTTAAACCCCTCCAGAGATGGTGACTCCACCACCTCCCTGGGCAGCCCCTTCCAATGGCTAATGACCCTTGCTGAGAAGAAATGCTTCCTGATGTCCAACCTGACCCTCCCCTGGCCAAGCTTGAGGCTGTGTCCTCTTGTCCTGTCGCTGGTTGCCTGGGAGGAGAGGCCGACTCCCACTGCGCTACAACCTCCCTTCAGGTAGTTGTAGACTACAGAATATATAAGTATATATAATTATATATATATATATATATAAAATTATATATACTTAAGAACAGAAAGCAGTGCACGTGTCCAACGGGCCACATTGTCACCTGCTCCTCCTGCAGCCCCCACCCGCGCACCCACGGAGCCGTACACACACGGCAGCTGGAGCACACACTCGGATCGACTCGTCCATCCGCGTTAGCTGTGCAACCAGCACTTACACCTCCAGTCCCATGCTCGTGCTGACATTTAAATATGTGCATGTTTTAAAGCAGCTGAAATGGAAACAGGGGTTTTTAACCCCATTAGTCCAAATACACGCATAGGTTGGTTTGGAGGAATAATGAAGCTATCGATTATAGAAGGGCTGGAAGCACTAAAGCTCAAAGTAATAAACACTAACTACATGTACTACTAAACTTATTACTAATAAATGTATTTGTGAATAGTCTCAGCTCAATATTGGTATGTAAATATACTTTTTACCAGATTAAGATTCGTATTCATTCACTTAGGTATTTCACAAAATTGTAATAAACTTGAAAGCTGATGGAAATTCAGCAAAGCTCTTAGAAGTCTTCATGAAAACCTTCTGCTTTTTAGAAATACAAGCAGAGATTTTAAAATGTTATTTCTTTTACTATCCAGTATGCTATGAGTACTATGGAACATAATACAGCCATATCCAAAATACAATAACCTTGGGGGTTCCAAAATAACTGCGCATCATCGTGCCAAGTCCACACGTCACACCCAGAGGCTGACAACGAGGCCTGTGAGCAGACCGTGTGTGAGAGCCAGGGGGATGCTGTCAGACACGACTCTTACACCTGCCTCGAGGAACGAGCTACAGCCACGTGTGCTGTTCCAGTGTTTCTACCCAGTGAGTGCCAGGACCCCCCGGGACCTGGAAGCCCGAACTAAGTGAAAGGTTCAGGGGCAGGTGACTCCCAGCAGGCACAAGTTCCCACCGCCGCGTGAGAAGGAGCTGCAATGGAACGGGCTTTTGATGGACTGCTGCTCCTCTTTGGAGGAAGTAAACAGTGTCAGCAGCGCTCTCATACCCACGGCATCAAAAATCAGTCGGGCTCTCGAGGCAAAACTGATCTTGAGCCGAGTGCCATGCACAGCAAACAAACCAAAGCACTGGCTCATGTTATTGGAAGCTCTATAACTTCACTTTGACTAGCTATGCAGGCTGGAAAGCTGAAGTAATACTGTCAGTCAAGGCAAAATAATTCCTAATAATGTTACAATAAGCAAATAAAGTTTCAGTGACAGTTCTCAGTGTGCTCTTCCCAATCAGGACACTTATTGCTGTCTCCAGGTATAGATTTATGAGCCCTCTTTCCAATTGCAAATGGATAAATTTGAATTTCAACATTTTGCTGCATTAACCATTTGCACTGAATGGCTTGTACAGCACGTGATAAAAACCATCAGCCCTGTCTACTGAGTTTTATACTCATCTTTGGCCATCTTTTCTGCTTTCCTTGGGTTTTGTCTTCTATCTTAGAATTCTGGCTTTGCTTTTGAAAGGCTCAAAGCGCTACAGATGTCTATGTTTATATACGTGCATGTTGTGTACATGTACACATACATACACACAATTTTACCATGAGCAAAAATAAAGTGTTTAATTTTTAACAATTTTAATTTAAAAATATTTGGTACCTGAGATGTTTGTGAAATTAACGAAATGAACAACTGCTCATCAGCACAGGGTGCTGCGTTTACTGTATTTCCCAAAAAAGAGCAGACACTCACTGTCTCAATGTCTTTTGCTTTCTTCATTCCCACTTGGGATGTTCCTTCTAATCCTTCTCCTCTTCCTTTCATCAGTTGTGTGTGCTGTTTGAGGCGCCGTTCCAGTTTCTTTTCTCTGAGGGACCTAAGTAAACACGGTAAAAGCATTATTTCAGTTGCTTTACATTCCTTGACTCTTCTGCTTCCAGTTTCACGTATTTTAACACCTTTCTGCCAAGAACACAAACCCAGACAGAGGGACAAAACGAGCAGATGCTGTGGCTTTGCCTCTGTTAACCCGCACTTTGCAGCGTGTGCACCACGTGGTGCTCTTGCACTGCTGAATCCTATGCTGGCTCTGGCACTTGCAGGAATCTAGTTAGTTAGTTAGTTAGTTAGTTAGTTATGTAAATCAAGCCCTTGCCCTGCTCAGTGTGTAAGCTCTGGGACAGGTCAGAGTCTGGCAGCGCAGCAGATGGGTTTTGGTGGGTCCTTTGCACGGTTGCTGTGGAAGGGGGAAGGCTCAGAATGGAAAAGGACCAAAGGAGAGCTGTGTGGGCAGTGGGATGGGGTCTGGAATTCAACAGGGGGGGTCAGCACAAGCAGTGTGGGAAGCTAAAGGGAGCGCTGGGAGGGCATGCTGACAGGGAAAGGATTTGCAGGGGCAACTGAGCTGTCCCCAGGGCACGGGGCTGAGCCGCCCACAGCACATGCAGAAGGCTTTCCAGCTGTCTTGCCTGTAAATTTAACATCATGTTGGGCAGCAGAAACACAAAAACAGTACTACAGAACAGCCTTCCCGAGGCACTGGGGATATTCATGCAGCTATGAAAGCCAACACAAGAACAGGACTGAAATAGCAATGACTGCTAAATAAAGGTATCTACTGCACTTTACTTTTTGTGCTCACCAGACCTGTCTGGCCAGAGCTGTGCTGTCTGTAACACCTCTCTTCCATACCACGAGATAGTATAATATAGTGTATTTTTCCTTAAAGCTGATTAAAATTTCCCTTGATCTACAGACATCTGTTTAGTAGTTACGTCTGAGATTATCAGCTAGAACATGCTAGAATAGTTAGTCAAGTTTCAGCCTCATACAACGATACACTAGTTTTCAGAAGTGCAACATGGAGCAAACCAATACATCTTGGATCAGAACAACAATTTACAGCTTTGGGGTTGGAACTAGATGATCTTTAAGGTCTCTTCCAATCCAAACCAGTCTGTGATTCTATGATACAAAATTAAATGGAAGTCATCAATAGTGTTACGTAGGAACCGTTTATAGTCTTACCTTCTAGCACTCACCTTGTAGCTTCATCTTTTACTTTCAGCAACCTTTCTTCCACTTCTTCAGGCGCACAGTCCTGATTCTCAGCTCCCTCTTTCACGGCGTAGTAACTGATGTCACCTGTAGCACGTGGTGCATTTTTTGGTATCTACAGCAAAACATAATGCTAACATGTTATATGGAAATGGCAGCAACTAAAAACTGGTTTCACGTTGAAATTAAAAACGTTGTAAAGGCAGAAGCTCTGTGAAGTCATGCCTAGTGAGCAGTGGCCGTGCCCTTAGGAAGACACTTCCCATGTGTTTTCCCACTTGTCACACAGCATCAATATTCTTCCATTTCTCTAAGAGGGTTTAATACAGAGTCCAGTAAATCAAAGCTGTGAGAAGGCTTTGCTTGAAGGCTTTTTTTTTAGTAAAAAAAATGCTGTGGAGGCCAATGGAGTTACACAGGGACCCTGAGCATGAGTTCTGCTGAGGCTACAATGTCTAAGGTCAGTCCTGTAATTGAATTCTGCATCTTGCACCCCTATGTTTTTATTGTCTTCAATTAAGTTGTAACATTCACAGATGAAATATTTATTTTGTATTTACTTACAAGAGTCTTATCTCCCCAAGCTCTGGGAGAAAAAACAGACAGAAAAACAAAAGTTTATTTAAATTCAGATTAACACTGATGCTTTACATATATTCCCACCATATAGTGAAAAACATAAAAATTCCAAATTACTTAATGCCTACAGTTGGATGGAAGACCTGTGTGATCTCCTATTTGATACAGTGCAGTTCAACAAGACATTTCTCCAAGCACTGAGGCATTTAGTAACATAATTTGGCTTAGTTTCAAAAATCTAAATTAAAAAAAAACAACCAACCTCGTAAGCTGGAAGTGTGGCTGCCGTGGTTTTACTTTTAAAATACATACAAAAGGTTGTTTGTGTCAGATGTTGAATTGCAGATTTTCCTACATTTCTAGAGAAGCTGCAATCTGTTACACAAGGGTCCATCTGTATTGTTCGAGCACCAGGTATTGCTACGCAGGTATCAATAAAAGGTAACACTAAACCTGTACAAATCCCCTTTTTCTCACTGAGGGATGTAATCCATTTTAGTTTAAAACCTACTGACATTTCAGATTTGGGGTATATTTCTACACTTCCAAGGCTGAAGTAGCATGCCCAGCAATCATGAAAGAATTCACAGCAACAGAAAAACTCACAGCACTTCAAGTTCCTTCAGCGACCACCTCTAACTGCCTTACTCAGTGTTTATGTTACAGTTCATGTTCACACCAGAGCACTGGAAAATTCATGTATATTCACTTTCCACATCTCATCTTTTGCAATACTGTATTACAAGGAATGAGAATCTAATGGCAAAACTGTTGGGATAATTTTTTTTGAGATTTTTGTTTTAATGTTTGTTGCTTTGGGGAAGAAACTCTTCAGGCCTTTAATATACACTGAGAAAGAGCAGAAGTGAGGTCCCCCCCTGTCCTATGCCAGCGTTTACAGATTCCTGGAGGAACCAGAAAATCCAGCCGACTTCAAATTCACTTTGGCAGAGGCAACATCTCATATTGGAGGCGTTCAATAATTTAAAAAATCGTATTTCACCACAGGCACTTCTGTTCTAACGCCTCCAAGCAGCCTGATTATTGGAGCCACTACAGATCTGAACAGCAGCTTGAAGGATCTGGCAACTCCCCCACTGCACGCGGGGCTGCAGCACTGTGTGCAGGAGCCACCGTCCACACAGGGGTTAGAGAAAGGGTCTGCAAAGCCATCGCCAAAGCGCTGGCAGTTGAAGTCCTGGCTTTCTCTTTTTAAGTTTTAAATTCAAATCTAGGGGCTATAAAGAAAACAAATCAAAGGGCAGCATTAATGGATCGTTTCTCCCAGTGCCCTACCTTGCCATTTTCTGTACGTACCGTGTCTGCGTTTGTAGGTGAAAATTGGAACGTTTCTGTTTGTTCTTTTATCGACTTCGCTGGGCTGCGCCATTCCTGCAGCATTTCTTTATTGCTGAAAAAGTTAATTTATATCAAACTGTTACAGCCATAATTTAAGAGTCGAATGTTACTACTCTTGTTCTTAGCCATTTACAGCTGAACAACAGATGATACTCATTCGATATAGCGATTCCTAACAGGGAAACAAAATACCAGGGGCCTCTTCATGACACTTTAACTTACCAAAGGAGGATGAGAACCGCAAAGACCCACCCTCACTGCCCAGTTCAGTGGAGCAAAACAGCAGCAAAGAGCAGGACACAGATTCAACACAAGCCAAGCAGAGTAATTAAAATGCTCAGAGGACTGGTAACAAGCTGCACGGTTCATCTCTGGGCTAAAATTTACACTCGGTAAGTTTAGACACTGAGGAAATTCGAGTGAACATAAAGAAGTAGACAGTTGTACCACAAAAAGTTCTACTGGATAAAGTGATCTGACCCATCACATTTTTAAGGTTCATCAGTAAAGCCCTCGTTAATATGATATCCACTCTGGCTCTGAATGTCTGCAGTGATTCTCCAGCTCTTCTTTGTTTCAGTCCTAACTTCAGGCTGCTTGTCCTTGCACTGCCGTTGCCTGGCACACAGAGTAATCCTCTTCCTTCATCTCCACTGTCGCTTCCAAAATACTTGTCAACTATACTAATGCCTAATAAATTAACACTTTAATAAACAACTGTCCCCAGTCTCTCGTTATGGATGCTCTCCTACAGCCTTCCCAGTATTTTCCTCTCGACAAATGATACAAATTAGGACTAACATTGCCTCGTTTCTTGGGTCTAGCCTGCAACGAGTGGATCCATCTCTGAACAGCAGCCCAAATGTGTATAGTGGGAAAATACGCAGTGATATAGACAAGTTCTTCTAGCAAAATTTGTTCAATACATACATGCACTTTTTATACCCTAGATATATCACATTTTTATGTCACATGCACAGTTTGCCCTCTAGCTGCAGCCTTCTGTCAGCACAGGTGAAGTTAAATTAAGTTTAGATGGAATGTAACATATGAATTAACTGAAATGGGTTTATTTTCTGCTCAATTGGAATTAGAATTCATGGAGTTCCGTGGCTGAGTGGGTAAGCAGCTTGGTGAGCCACCCTTCTCATTGCCTTGGAGCACCGTATTTTGTAAAGAAAAGCACTCTTTACATTGCCACTTGTAGTGCAAAATATTTGAAACGACTTCTTTCCTTATAAATAGCCAACTAGGCAATCCATTAAGAAGCCAAGCAACAACTTTTAAAAGGCAGTGACACTGGAATACTTGCTTTTTCCTCTGTTCAAATACAGCTTGTTCCTCCTTCAGCTCCCTTTCTGCTACCCATCTGCACTTCTCAGCTCGCTTGGCCTGAATTGCCCTGTCATAGGATAGAAACTCAGTAAATTCATTTCTCTGTGTGGACACCCTCCTTTTAAAACAGACAGTTTGATATTGTTAATTAAATACTACAAGAAAACGAAGCACATTTAATGATGGTGATACACACACTGAAAAGGCAGTTTTTTATCTACTAGTGATCTACTAGTGATATGTTAAATCAGTCAGCTCTAGTGCATTAAAAACCAGTGTTAAGAAATAATTTTTAAGTAAGAATAAAAATGTTCATGAATATTGGGGGAAAAACCATTGATCTCATGGAAAATATTCATAAAAAAAAATAAGAACATTTCTAGTGTGTTTATTCTCTCCTTTACATGAAAAGGTACTTCCCTTTTTCAGAAAGGATTCACCAACAAATTCTCCCAAATAAAGTTTGCATTCTTTGCATGTTGTGAAATATGACAAATAAAGCATTTATTAAGTGTTTTGCATACAAATGTAAAGGAATTTAATGCATCATCTTGTATTTATACATTGTTATTTATCACATTGCATGCACTAGAAATGAAAAATTAAGTTACCTGCAGGATTCTACAGTTCTTTGTTATTCTGTGTTATAAAATTCTATTGCTTTTCAGTAGAACGCATCCAGACATTCAAGGGTACAATTATCAAAATAGGAATAAAAAAGGAAGGAAATAAGAAAATATAAAAGATTGATAGTGGTTTTTAATCTAGGAGAAAAAACATTTAAAATAATAGAAAATATAAAAGTTGTTTTGTATTCTGTATACTTATGTCAAAAATACCATTTAGGCATCAAATAAATATCTGACAATGAGTATAATGATGCACATTAAACTGCTTTTATATTTTCCAGTAGAAACACAGAGTTTCCCAGCACTTGCAAGATCCTTATCATATACCGTTGCGTGAAGCTCAGTCACCTGCACAGAGTAGCTGACTCCGGGTAGAGCTGATCTTTCCTTCTGTGGTTTTTCCCTGCTGCAGCAAAACCCTGGGTTGCACCTACACGTTCGTCAGCAAGAAATTCTTCTTTTTCAGCTTTCATAAGTTCTTCTTTCAGCTTCTGAAATCTCAGCTTTTCCTCTTCATTAGGCCACTCCTCTGACAAATCCAAACTGGACTGCAACAGCTCACTTAAGTCCAGCTTTTCCACGTGTGGCATTTCTGTTGGAATTAAAGGGAGATTACTGTAATCCCATGTATCAATTAAGTTAATTGTTCTTTAAGCCAAACAGGGCGTTTAGATAGTGTCAGTCAGTCAGTCTAACAGAATAGGGATTCATTGGTCTTTGTTTCTTTTAATACGTATTTTATTCTTAAAGATTTTTTCACAAGTCTAAAGCAATCTGTGTCCTGGAAGAAACCACCAGTCTATTGATGAGCGTGAGCACAACAGTGGCTTCCTTTTAATTGATAATCTGTGTATCTTACAATTCGATAACCTCCTCACCCAGCTTTGTATCAGTTCCACCATGCAGAAGCTGATTCAACTTATAATCTTTTTTAAGTGCTTCATAGCTCTGACTCACACCGAGTTAAGAGCCCCGTGTCCTCGACACCCTGCAGACCCCAAGTTCTCAGAGGAGCAGCCATAGTCCTACTCACTGAAGGTCTACCACAGACATCAGCAAGGCTGAAATATGGCCGTGACAAATACACTGTGTAAACGACAGTGAATTCTGAAACACAGTGGGACATGAAAGCGGAAAATCCCAGCGTTGTACTGGGATCTCTACTGTGAGGAAAAAAATAGAGTGGAAATGAAGACTCCCATACTGCATGTACATACAGGGACTGCGTTAAGGCTGCATATAACCCTCACTTTTTCTCTCACTTCATTTTTCTGCAGCATTTATAGCCTGCCAATGTAGATTTGGGTATAAATAAGTATTGCATGAACTGTGTATGACTGAATTAAAGATAGAGTTCTCTGCATGATGAATAGGAGTTAAAAATATGTTCCATGTACAAGAGGAAGTAAAAAGGCAAAGCAAACAGATACAATAATCATTAACATACTACAAGTGCCCAAACGCAATCTGTGAGTCAAAACAGGAAAGATCTTTTAACATAATCAATTTATATATGTAATGTAATGCAATGCAATGACAGCCAAAGCACTGATGAAAGCTTTAGCACACCCTGCACTTCATCCCAGCTGGCATCTCAGGTTAAACAAATTTAGCACCTTTATAGGCATTAATCTGCACACACAACTGAACTCACTCAGTGATCTTTCGTATTTACACGACGATGATTCACTCTAGGGTGTACCTACGCTGCACTCCGAAGTGTGACATTTACTTATCAGTACCTGTGGCTTGTGTACGTGAGTTATCAGGGTACCCACAGCAGTAGCTGACCACCACAGAGTCCATCCACCTTTTTGGGGAGGTCTGTACCCTAGACCCTCCGCTGCCCAGACAACAACCACGGCTAACTATACGGCAGCTCACCTCTGACTGTGGTGCTAAGAGACCATAGGACACACAAAGGTTTGGTTCTATACAAACTGTAGACTCAGGAGGTTCCCTGGATCCTAGAGAAGGAACACACTGGATTTCATCTCCCTCTTCTCACATTTTAGAGAAAAAGCATTACTCCAAGGTACATTCTGTGATCCTCTCTGCATGAAGTACGTATATACTACTTACACACTGCTCTCATTCCAGCATGAACAGATGGGCCACGTGGGAGGGAGCAAAAAACTCCTGCATATTACAGAAGGTTCCCAAACTTCATGTACATGCCCACAGATTCTAAATATTAAAGTCCATGGGATTATTTTTCTTTAAATATACCACTACCTAAAACTAACATTAAACACGACAATATAATTAAGTTACAACGCTGTTCCAGAGCATAATTTACAATTGTTTTGTCATTCTAATCTATTGTGTTTGAATTAAGCAGAACAGAATGCAACCCCACATCCTTACGCAGACAAAAATCAGCAAAAAAAATGCTTCTCCTTTGCTGTTTTGAAGAATACCAACCAAATGCTCAAAATTTTCAAGACTGTGTACCACTGCAGGGGAATTAAAAACCAAAATAAATAATTAGAGTGTTTCAAGTGTATTACGTGTTTATTTTGAAAGGAAGCGTGTAAGGGAACTTGGAAAAACAGCAGTAATACAAACACACACACACTTGTCAGACACTACTCTGCTGATGTCCAAACAAAATTCTCGCTTCACACACCAACTTGAAGGGTGATCAGCTGTAATTAATTCTAAATTGCTACTGCTGAGTAGAGAAAGTGATCTCTGAAAAATAATACTGGTTCACCTCACACAGACAGATAGAAAGATGAAGAGCAGACAGCCTATTTTCATACTCTGCACATCTTTAAAATCAAAACCAAGGGAACCTCTTTCAGCTCATGACTGAGCTCCTACACTACACTAGTGCTAGGAGTACAGTACGTAAATACACTCAGCCAGACATCCCTAAGATGAATATTTTCTTCTGTTCAGGGGTTTTACTTTAGTCTAACATAAAAAAGACATGCTTTTGTTACTACCCTATTTTTTTTTACTTTAGGTAACAATTGAAAATGCTCAAAGACAAATTAATTTCCTAATGGTAAAGGGGAGAATTCCTACCAATGAGTACAGTGAGAATGTGTACTCTGCTGAGCAGTTTTGCTTCAGTTTTGCATCATTTGCTTACTAAAACTCCACCTGAATGCCAGAGAAAGCTTAGTTTAATCGGACTGAAGCATTTCAGTGTATTTCAGCCATGATAAGGATTCGTCACCAAAACACCTTTGCAAGTCTATAAAAGGCCTCATTTTGAATATCCAAGAGCCACGTGAGTTCTCACTGCAAATTAATGGCACACAGTTGGCATTTTATTCCCACTCCCAAGTGTTTTTCCTATTTTGATTCTAAACGTTATTCTGCTGCTGCTGGAAGTACCAAGTAAACACCTACTCTTGGCATGAGGCTTGTGTCCAGAAAAACAGACATTAGCCTCAACTCTGCTATGCACAAAGGAAATGAAGAGCTTTTTTCCCGTTCATTTTAGTGCTCTTTGCAAACGAATGCAGCACGATGCACCAGTGAACGTGCAACCAGTGTATGTTCCTGTATTAAAATGCTAGTATTTAACAAAGAAAAACCCCAAACACTTAACGAAGCTCACCTGCTTCCACAGGCCACTGATTACCTCCCTAGGAAGACCACATCTCTGATTTTTTTTCATAATGTTTGGCAACGGCCTGTTCTGACCTACAACAGTTCTCATCTAGCATGATCCTTGCTTGAGGAGGTACCAAACTGTGTGTGAAGCTAACAAAACGTGGCCTGAAACAAGCCTTGAGTCAGATCTTCTGAGAAAACAGTTGAACTCGCCAACCCACTGAGCTACTTCTCTAATATGTCACATGAATCTGTCTGCAGATTGCACAGAAAGAAGTTCTCTTGCACGTATAAAAGCCAAGCTAGGGGGAGAATACAGATGGTATCTTAGTCTGTAACTTCACTTGAGATCCTGATGGCTTAAAATGTTAAGTAAGCAGAGTTTTACATATTATGCATGCTAAAATAAATGTCCACCAGTATGGAAAAAATTATATAAACATTAACGACTAGTAACGCAGATAAAACTTGTCTATATAGAAAAATGCACTGCTTGCTCTCAAGTCATGCTAAAATGTGGTGAAATTTGAAGGTAAATAGTGGTAATCAAGCAACACTACTGGTATAATCTGTCTCAAAACAAGAATTATAAATAAGGTCTTAAAATATGAAGATAACAATCATGTGAAGTTCTGGAAATGTGCATGGTTCCCTTTAATGACATCATACATGGAATTGAGATTAATTTAAAAAAATTGTCATTATCTTTACATCAGTATTTTGACTTCATTTTCAGTATCATGGTATTTGAGCTGATATTTTTATATTTCACCATATTGCTTAGCTTTCTAAGTGGCTCTTTCACACTCCCAATTTACTGTGTTCCCTTTAATGATATCACATTTTAACACCCCTAGTTCCAGCCCGATACTAATGGCATCCACAGCAATTAGCCTTCATTACAGGAAAGCTGAAGTATGAGGAGAGTTCTTCTGGGGGAATATGCCCAGTATTTCTATTATTAATGACTTCTGGAATCTATTGGGCCATAAATAATGCAAATGATGTTGCATCTTTTCCTCTCTGCTGACAACTTCTTAATTTTACCCTCCTAATGTAAATTTGTAACTGCAATACTGGGGGAAAAAAAAAAGAGAAAGTGTGATCAAGAGCAAATTGTGCTTGTCTTTGATGAATGCGAGCTCAAACACAACATGAAAACACAGAAATCACTATCAGGCTTCCGATATGTGTATGAACAATATCGAGCAGCTTGTAAAAATTGGTTATGGTGTATTTATAGCGCACTGAATTTTTAAAAAGAAGTGGGTCTGTGCATCAGGTTGTATACAAATTTGGTAATTATATTCCTTACGACACCCAGGCAAACAGCAGTGACTTCCTCCACGCGGATCCTCCTCTCCCTCTCGCCCCGTGCCACACACTGTTATCAAAACAAACCACAGCACACACACACACATCTCCGACGCACCTGGAGGGGCTGGCTCCATACAGGGCACTTCTCCACGCCCAGAATCCCGGAGAAAGCACAGGATGGCTTTTAATCCCTTCTGTATGACGTCTTCAGGTGGAAATTCGAGGGGACAGTGACGCAGATTCAAGGCTGTCAGCGAAGTTAAGTTTCCTGTGAAAACAATACGATTTAGCAACCACACTCACAGAGCAGCCCAGGGGGGAAGGGACCTCAAAAGATCACCAGGCCCAACCTTTCAGCATTTTGAAAGACAGGTGAGTTTTCAGATATATTTAGTAGTTGAGCCAAAGTCAATGATGTCTGGTATTTACTGTGTTTATTATTATTTCTATGATAATTACCATTATTACATACACAGATACTATACAGTACCTTAAATCATTTATTTGGCCAAGTCTGATGATTTTTAGTTTGCTGTTTTTAGAGCTACAAATAACTGATACTTTTATATATGCACAGTATTACTAATACTGCAATACCCAAGGTTATCACTGAATCCCTGATGGGCTGTATTTCTCAAAGTCTCAGGCTATTCTGGACAGACCAGACCGAATTACACTGAAATGTCTGCTGTCTCCTACCAGCTTTAACATTCTGGATTTGCTACGCTCAGCTACGGCCATCTTCAGGCTGAGGCTTCTGCTCAAAAACCAGCCAGAGCTCAACCCCAGCTCTGGAGTTTGCACCAGACGCATACAGAGCCAAACACGTACCTTACCGCTTCACAGCCTTCTAACCCAAACCTCAAAACTACCATCTCTTCTGTCAAGAACTCCTGCCTGTGCCCAGCACGGGCACACACTCTGAAGCAAGCCCGAGGTGTAGCACGCAGCTGGCACGCACTCTGCCCCTTGCTGACCTCAGATATTTTGTATTTTGGTTTCTGAGATGTTTCACGTGAATCTGTATAAAGCAGATTGTCATTCTTGTTGTGATTGTTTCCATGTTTTTTTTCTTTTACCTTTTTTTTTCCCTTATATCCTCCTGTTGCTTAATAGCTTTGCAGTCTTTTCCTGCTTTTTTTTTGTTGTTTGATTTTTAAAATTTTTAACTATTTCATGTCTCTCTCTAGGCAAATCATTCGCCCCATTCAGGATTAGTCTAAACAAAACAAACTTTCTCACAACAGCTTAGCTAACCAATACAATCCCCCAGCTGCTGTTCCTGTGTTTTTCTCATAAATAAATGGAATTTGCGGTGTTGATAAATCACTTTTTTACCCTACATTAATTTTTTCATATGAAAGGGAAGGAATTAACGGTTCTAACTGAAGTTTTCCTTCTTCTCTTTCTAGTGTATTGTTCTGATTTTCTACTTCTGAAATCATTTGCTTCTCACTCGCCGCCTCACCGTTAGCTACTCCTGCCCAAGGAAACAAAGGGCCACCGTCTCTTGGCAACAAACAAGAGAGGGACATAAATCTTGAGCCTCCCAAGGGCTAGTGAGTTCATGCATCTCACAGGCCCACCGCAGCCTCCTCCTCATCTCATAAGCACAGGTATATGCAGCACAGGTTACACACATGGAGAGAAGATGGCTAGTGGGGTGGCAGGCACCTCTCGTGGTCTGCTCCCTGTCTGCTGAAATGGGAACAAACTGCAAAGTATGCACAATCCATTCCAGAAATCACATTTATGCTGCTTAGTTATATTTGTAAATTATGTTTCATAGAAGTAAAAGAAAACTAGCAATTTTCCCTTCCTAACTAGATTTTCAGAATTAAATAATATTAAATAATATTTTCAGTTGGTTTTGATTCAAACAAAAACACAACAGCTGAAATCTGTTAGATCTGTCAAAAAATAACTGCTCCAAGTCTCTAAAAGAAAGGTAATATCATATTTTGTCCTGACATTTATTTTAGATTGACGTATGGCTTATAATGCTGTGTTTAGGAAGCGCAGCATCGAAAACAACATAGACAATCTCAATCTAGTCAATCAGAATATATTTTTCATATTGTGTTACTGGAGTCACACTTTAAACCTCCATTCACAGTTTGACTGTACTATCTATCTGCCTCACTTCCTACAGGTTGACTGCTTAAAATTCTCACTGTGTCTATTTGCTTTACTCATTACTCTATAGAACAGTGTATTTGCTCTTTTTTTAAAATGTTTTTGTAAAACCCTACTTGCAGAAATGACAAATACATTACTAATGGCACAGCTATTTGATTTTAAATTACCAGCAATTAAAGCTGAAAGGAATGTTACAAAACAAGTTTTACAATGTGATTAACAGCTCCATTTGACATCACTTCTCCAGAAATGTCAACTGCAGCAATGTTGACAAAGTACACTGAAAAAGAAAGAACTAAAAACCAGCACGAGAGCCATGAGGAGCCGACGCAGGCACTAGGGCTCTCCGGGAAGCTGGGCAGTGCAAAGGAGTTTTTCCAAGCATCACGATGGGGACAACTGCTGGATCCTTCTGGGTCCATCCTCTTGGAAGAGAGAGTTGAGACCCAAGTGCCAATGGACTCTTCATGTCAAGGAGATAGTATGTACAAGCTGCTACATGTAAAACTATACCACAGCTACACAGAATTTACTGCGACATCCTGTTACCGCCACGGAATGCAGATTTGTTCCAGTTTCACTGAGATGGAGAACAAATGCACCTACAACTTATTTATGTCCAACTACATTCCTATTTTTCATTGTTTATCTGGTTTTTTGATCAGCCACGGGGTAAGAGCTAACTGGTTACTTATCAGGAGCGTAAGAAAACCTGAGTTTTGCCATCCCAACACCAGAGTTACTTACTTGAGAGTTAAGGAAAATACAGCTCAAATCTCAAAACCATTCAAAACTTATTTTTTTCCTCACAGACCACAGCTAGAACTAGAAATCCCAGATTTTCCTTAGAATTATGACGTGGAATCAGCCTGCGAACGTCTCGCAGAAGGACAAGAGTTCCGAGGGGAGGTCAGAAAAGAGGAATTACGTGGTACCACAGATCAATGGAAACACCCCAGGCAAACTGCACCCCCCTCCAAAAAAAAAAAAAAAAAAGGAAGACTTAAAGGAATAATTACTTGACTACACACTAAAAATACAACAGACCAGCAGTGCTGTATACGTAATTACGTCACAGAGTAACAGAAGTGCATAAAATTGAAAATCCATGTTTATTTCACAGAGACTAAATATGCTGTTGTGTAATGATAATTGTTAGTTTTGTGAAGAAATATATCCACAGAGCTCGTCTATGCCTGCATCTCTGTCACACAAGCAATGAACAATCATATTGATGGCTGTCAATATGGCATCGATGATAAGGAATGCTGAGGTTTGGAGGTTTAGCAAACTGACTGTATTCCAACAGTCTAAAACCAAAAGTCTGCTAAGTGAGCTACAACTACCAGAATGCCTGTTCATCCAGTCATGATTCACAAATTAGAAAATTACTTCAAATAATCATAAAATACAAATGCAGAAATGGAAGAGCTACATTATTAACAAGAAGAAATGGCTTTGAAAATGCACCTTGTAAAGAACTATTTGGGAATACAATTAGATTTAAAATAGTTTAGTATGAAGAAATTGCATCTATTTTTAAACAGAAATGATCAAAATGAATCACACAGATTACTTCAGTATTGGAAAAACTAAACCTCTTTTTTACCTTGCTTTATCACTGCCCAACTAGCGCAGAGTACGTTGGAGTCTGAGATCATTTTTTGAAACATGTTGGCTGGCAATGAATTTTTCATCTTTGCTAATTAAATTCAGAACACATAATAGTTCTACACAAATCAGGTGAACCAGTATAAACGCTCTAGGAACAGCCACAGGTGAATAACAAAACTCTTTTGTTACCATCCAGACTTTTGCTCCCCCTCCAAAGACGTTTCATTCGTTGAACAGGTGGCTTTTAACAAAAACAATCAAACAAATGTTCAATGAATGAAGGCAAACACTGCAAATTCACTCCAGATCTAGATGAAAAACACACCCAAGAAATGAAGACTAGCAGCTGAGACAGAGTTATCATGGATCATCATCCATACCCACCTCATCTTAGATTACAAACTTTTTGTTTGGCATTGATGATAAAACTGATCATAAAACCGGTGCTCTACTTGCCACGAAAAGAGAAGACGAAGAATCATGGAACGGCCACTGCAGGACAGTAACTGTAATTTAAGTTAGTGCTGATGCTGTCAGCGTTAGCTCCTACTCTGTGTCTTGATACAGGTGGTGACGATGGCAAGAGTACCGACAAGAGAGCCATAGGGGAGGGCAGGAGGACGAGCGGGCTGGGAATCAGCTCATGAAACATGATTTTGTCAGAAAAAGCTGTCTTTTCAAAACACGAGCGCTTTGTAAAAATACCCTAGATTGTGACAACCCTCACTATGTCACAGCACGATTTCCAGGTTTTCTCCCAGCGTACCAGGTGGAGTGCTTGGGAGTGTCCTCAGGTCCCCGTGACCTGCAATGCAGGGTGCCTGGGGCGTGCAGGGGACTCGGGAGTCCTGACAAGCACAGCTCCACCGCAGGGCAATGAGAAGCCTTTAGTAACCTGGGTTAAGGCAAGTCCTTGCAGTACATCTACCACCCTCTAGCTAAGGTTCAAATCTCACATTGTCCACTAGGTAAGGAGCCAAGTCTGAAGCAGCTCAGCTGCTGTGGGGCAGAGGGAGGCACGGTTCTGCAAACCATGTGTGTGCATGTATACACACACACACACACACGTGTATCTGTATATATCACACGGTGGCAGTTGTGGTGTATGTGACTACTAGGCGGCAGTGCCATGGACATACAGGCTCTGCCAAGGGAACAGGTCATCCAAAGTAAGGCATATGGTAGGACAGCGTCACCCCAGCACAGCAACCCTGCCAGCCTTACCCAGGATCCTTGTGACTGTTAATAACACTGAAGTGGATGTGTGCAAGTGACTAAGGCAAACGCTGATCAAAGTCCTGCTGGCAGAGCAGGCCCGCCTGGCTTGGGCCACCCCTACACACTCAGGGTGTCACTGCACCACTCGCTAACGAGCACATACCCAGCTCTGGGGAGCCTGGCTGCCCCCAGCCTCTCAAATGCCTCCAGCCATCGGCCATCACTGCACTGCTGCCCAGCAAAACCTGCCCTCAGAAGCCGGCAGCGCTCTCTACCAGATGCTGTGGCTTGAACAAAACCTCCAACGCAGCAGGAACGCTGGCATCCTTTTTTTGGTACCTATCATGCACAGAGCCAGGAGAAACGGATAAATGTCACATATGGTAGGAATTCCCTCATCTCAATGCCTGGGAAACCTGTAATGATCGAAGTATTACAGCAGAAGAGAGTCCTGATCGAGGATCTGCCCAGAAAACAGCATCGCTCTAATCACATTTAGTTATTTATGTCTTACTATGCAGATGCTGAGATGTCTGACATCTGAGATGTTTCTCTGAGTAAGGCTGAAGTAAAAAACAATATTGAACATTTCTGATGAACACTAGAGACACTTAAATAAAATTTTCCCCTTATCAATGAAGGCAATCATTAAAAATAAGTAATTCCCCCCCCCCACAGCACATGTTCATGGTAAATTAAAACCATTCTTTTAGATAAATATCAAAGTTTTTAAAAGTTTAACCACAGAATTAAAAACTAAAAGAGTCAAAAAATGTCTTTGATATCTTCAAAAAAAGAAGTGAGTACTTACCAAGCTCTGTGGGTAGCTCTTTTATAGGATTCCTTTCTAAAAGCAGAGTTTTCAATTGCCTTTGCAATAAACAGAAAAGAGTAGCAACTGTAAGTGTAAAGTTCATTTAATTAGAGAGAAACACAAGAATTTTTTTTCCTCCTTAATATTTTTCTTGCTTTTGCTTCCTACTACAGAAAGGACTCCACAAGGCAAATCCACGCTTCTCCATTGCTAACATCAGTGCTGGAAAATAACACACCCCAAAGCTTTCTGGTATGACAATCTGAAGTTTACATTTATGCCCATTTATCATATGCTATTTCAATATTTAGTATTTGATCTTTCTTTGCACAGCCTGCTTCTCACTTTAAAGTCTGACACCGACTGTTCCAGTTATAAACACATCATTTTCAGTTGTTTATAATTTTGCTTCAACTGTTTGGGTTGTTGAGTGTGTTCCTCAGGCTAAATTTGAGCTACAACATAGTGTTCCTATTCTTGTTTACTGTTAAAATTCAACAAAACAAACAAGAAGAAAGGTTGGTAATTTCTGTCATAATATTTCTTTACCTCTAGGAAAGAAACACAAACCAAATATTCTGGCAGCTGCTCAACACCGGATTCACATTTGTGGCAATATTTTAAGACATTTCAATTCAGTCAGAAGATGAAAGCACCGTATTGATGTCTGCATTTTTGAAGTGGAGTACTGAATCCCTTTTAAAGCAAAAAACTCTGTGAAAGCAACAGGAGATTCCAGACTCCAAAACCCAAATAAAGCATAATACACACAGGGACTAACGACTGACACGTTATTTCTGAGGAAGATGCACACAGAGAATGTATTAATCGCAAAGGATTTCAACCACTCATACAATGATGATCATATGATTTACAAAGCATGTTAAAATACTATCAGTCCTGCTCAATTTAAAAATAATTAACAAAAGCTGTACTTCAAAGATTTGAAAACATCATTAAACGTGACATTTTTCAGCTATTTTTAGAGGCGTAGCCGTCATTTACTGTATTATTCTAATCACAAGTTGAATATATAATGATTCACAAACAAGTGATCTTAAAATACCTTCAAGCACCTTGTTTCAATCACAAGATGCCGTGAAATAGTTTTTTTTATTTTGGAAAATTCTGTAGCATACACAGTTCAAGGGTTGCCTCCTTTTCCTCCTTACTCTTCACAGAAAGGTTTCTATTAGAATCACAACTGCTCACAAACCGTCCTGTGTTGGTCTTTTTTTTCTTTCTGGTATCAAAATAATTTCTTTGTTCCTGTTAATTACCATATATTGTGATTTGTGGTCTTCCACTTCTGGAGCGAGAAGCAAGGAATTGTCCGAGGACATTAAATAAAACTGGTGAGAAGATAGTTTTGGCAATCACGGCCACGTGAGAGCAAGTGCCCTTTTCAGGGTCGCAGCAACATGGTGTACCTTCTTCCTCACACACTCCACCTGAATGGACAGCCAATTAACCCTTCCGACAGCTAATGCCATGTCAGACAACCATCAAAAATAGATTAATGGGTAACGTTCCTTGACTAAACTGTCCTTCATTGTCACTTAGGAGTGACACGAGATTTGTAACTGTGGGTCCCCGTTTTCACCTCGCCTACAACACTGCAAAAATAGTCACAGTCAATAAAATGAAAATGGTGCATCACTTAGGTGAAAAGACTAACAGGTCTTACATTTCTAAAGTTAAAAGAGCTCAGAAATTGACTATGGAATATTAATTGGACCTTTCAGTTCATCCAAGTTTTAGTACACAAAACTAAGCGTATTTACCGCTCTCCTGCCCTGAGGTCAACGCCAAACAAAAGCACACAACAGCCTGGCTGTTACAATGAAATTACAGTAAGGCAAATAGAAGACAAATACAATTGTTATTAAATTATCTGTGTGACCAATGATCCTACCTGTGGCAACCGATTCCAGGGGGAAGAGCTTTAATCTCGTTATACCGGAGATCCAGCCAAACAAGATGTGGCAGCTTTTGAAAGAAATCCTCGGGAATCGCTGATATGACATTTCCTTCCAGGTGAAAGTACTAAGAGACAAAAACACAACCATGTTTTAAATCCAGAAAGAGAGGGGCCGTTCCTTGGCATGCAAAATGTTGAAAACTGTAAACTGCTCTATGTTTTTGTGGAAAGAGCACTGTTAAAGGTGATTAAAGGATACACAACTCTCTAAATTACACACAGAAGTGATTTATTTAAGAACTTTTTCTTAAAAAAAAAGCAGGGATTAAAGATCATAGCGAAGAATCTGTAGCTTTTCTAGTCATCTGACAAAGCAACGAGCCCTTAACTGCTCTGTGCTATACTTTCGCCAAGGGTATCAGAACTACTCATAACCATCTACTCACCTTTATGTGGGGCAGTCTGTATATTTCCTCAGTAAGATGCTTAATATTTTTTCTGCTGACATCAAGAGTCGTTGAAGATGACAACAGACACTCTTCAACAGCTTTCCTGATCTCTTCTGATGAATTAGAACCAGAGGAATTTCTCTTTTTGAGATCTTCATCTCCAAAACCATCACCGCCGCTGTTAAGCTCTTTAGAATAGCGGCCATCCATTTGTCAGCAAGCCTGGAACGCCGACTCAGTAATTCGAACTGATCAGCCGAAGGCAAGTCATGAGCTGTGAGAAAGAGCAATGTACTTTGGAAAGAACATACACAAAGCGAGTTTCTTGTTTATATTATTCATTTGCAGCTTATCCCCAGAGCTATGTATTCTTTGTACGATACAAACCAGTCAAATTGTTATAGAAACACTTATAATAATGATACAATTTATCATAACACGTATTTGAAGGCACAGCTGGAGGCAGGGAGCGTAGCGAGGCTTTGGGGCCTTCCCAGCTCACCTCGAAGGCCGCGGGCACCGTAAGGGCCTGAGCTGCTCCGCCGGCACCGGAGCTCGGGCCTGCCCCGGCGCCGTGGTGTTCCCGGCCCTCCCGTCCCAGGGCTGGGCACGGAGCCCCTTCACAGCCCACCTGGGCTCCCGGAGGGTCTCCCTGGGCCTCGCGTCCCGCTGCTGCGGTTGTCCCCGTCCCCGCCCCGCCGCAGGCCCAGCCCCGGCCCGCTCACCGCCCGCCAAGGCCGCGATCTGCTCCTCGGCCCAGGCCGCAGGCGGCTGAAGGCGCCGCTCGGCCTCCGCCTCGCCGGGCCCGCGTCTCCGCGGCAACGGGCAGGCGGCCGCCCCCGCCCGCCCCCGCGCCGGGCCGCCCCCCGCTCCCAGGGCACCGCGGCCTCCGAGAGCGGTGGGCCGGAGGAGCGCGGGGCCGGAGCGGGCTGTGAGGTATCTCCAGCCCAAACAACCGCACACATCCTCCGTCGTTTTTTGGGGACTGAACGGCGATGCTTGTGTTCTTAATTAGTGTGATGGTAGAAATCCATTGCTGGCACATGAAGAGTATTTAATCTTACAAATCCAGATAATTATGTTCCCAGTGACCTGACCAAGGTTGATCTGTAGCACTAGTAGTGTTTAAAATACAGGAAATTATTTCAGAGTTTAGATACATCATTTTTTTTTTGCTGACTTATACTGTGCTTATTAAACTAAATGAGAAAACAAACCTATTTTAATGGGATTCCTTTAGAAGCAATTTCCTTACAGAAGCATTTTTTTTAGTTTGTAGGAGAGAACCTGACACATTTTATTACAGCCTGTAACCTCAAACGCATATTGCACTCCGTAGGAAAGAGTATCTCACTACCTGTAAGAGCTGTCGCCTGGTAAAATACAGCCTTGGCAATAATATTTCGAGGCAAACAGGTAAACTTCTTGTTAGATCCCATGTGTATACAGTGTCTTTTGTAGCAAGTGCAGCTTCTGACCTCCAAAGACTATCCGGACAGGAGCCCGTTTTGTACTAGAGCATGTTGAACTTTGAAAACTTCGATTTCATAGGAAACCTCTGAATTCTGAAAGAAAAAACTGTTGTCCTGCAGTGACCTATAATGCTGCTGTTTTCACGGGAACAGTTGGCTCAAATGCATGACTAAATAGGCCTAAAACTTCACGTTTGTTTTGGTACAGGGCCACAAACTGCTGAAAAATACACCATTACCTGGGCTGAATAAGGCAAAGCACTTATTCCTCAGCTTGAATTCATCTCCACTTTGAAAATACAGATTCTACTAATTAGGCTGTTAGTGCTGGTTTTAAGAAAAAGCGGGTATGACTAGTAATTTTATTATGCTTTTCCTGGAATAGATTTTCTTTGAGGCTACTTAGGTGATTAAATCCTAATTATGAGCAATATTTATAAACCAGAGGGCAAAATTTATGAAAATTAAAAACGGATCAACGGCAAAGCTGTACTGAAAGAAGTATTGCTTTGCATTTGTTTATGCAAAACCGAAAATATTTTAGGATAATTTCATTTAAGATGACATAAGAAAAAGCATTAGGATTGAAACCAGTGACGTTATTCCATTAATTAAAGTGATGATTATTTCAGGTAGCTTTGATCTCAGCATTCTGTTTAGAATTCTATAACACAATAGTAGTGGAGAAACGTTTTCATGGGCACTTCAGGGAGAGAAAGTGAATCCAGAAAGACACCTGCTTAAGTAAATAACCTTAAAACAGGACTTCCTTTCAGGCTGCTGAGCTGCTTGTGAGTTTTATATTAAAGGTTCACCCTCCAAGTCTCTGAGCTCTTTGGGCCAGCCAGTTTCAATGCCTGAGGAACTCCTTTACAAACACAATCACAACAACAAAGGTATCATTAAAGTGTGCGTGTGAGATGGCAAAGGAGCAATATTCTGTATAGGTTATTTCTGATCTTGGGGGATAACCGAGGGTTTCAGCTTTTTGTGTTGGGAGTTCCCTCCTAGAAGCAAAATCCACGCAGGGATTGAATGTACAAAGAGAACACCATGCAATTGCTGTGCAGGCAGGAATATGCCAAGGGCAGGCTGCGGGAACAGCCTTGTCCAGACCTGGGGGATCTTGACTCGGCATGTTGAGATGCGTTCAGGTCTCCATCCGAAACAGTCATCCTCACAGCAGCATTTCACAGAGTGGTGTCAGAACAAGGAGGAACAGTGACGGCCAAGGCCTTCGATGGGATCGCTGAAGACCTGCGTTTGAATCTTTTGACAAGCAAAGAACCTGCTTGGACATTGAAAGAAGAATTCCCCGTAGGTGTTAGGGTGTGTTTTTTAATACTTCAGCTGCAGTGACACAAACATCATACATGATGGACCAAAATGATTGCCAGGTTATCTCCAAAGACATATAGGTCCCTTCTTTTGGACTCAGCTGTTTTGCTGGGCGAGAAAGGAAGTGCCACGTGTTTCATTCGATTGAATCACAACATTTTTTTTCTTCTTTTAAAGGATGCCGATCTCCAAGAAGACCAAGCTTGGGCAGTGATGTCTTGTCAGGACCTGCGCTGTTGCATCTTCCCACGGAGGGCTCAGAATCAAGTATTGTGGGGTGGACACTGAACCGCAGCCCTCCTTCCTCCCTAGCCCTGGTTTCCAAGATGCTGCACTTCAAATGCACCAGCAGCCATGGAACTGCTGCCCCCGCCACCCTCATGCATTGCCCTGGCACTAAAACACAGCAGCCAGTTATCTCCTGCCACTCAGTGATGGTCTGAGTGGGCTCCTCTTCACGTGTACCAGAGCCTCCCTGGGGCACTGTGATACTGTTGATACCACCGACACCTCTGCAGTGTCACAGATCGGTGTGGTGCCAGGGAGACGCAGAGGAATTGTTTGATTCTGGACTTTAAGGGCACTGCATCGCCTTACAGAGTTGGAAGTGATAACCAAGCTTCAGAGAGAAGCGTTCAGCTCTTCTGCCCAGCTCCTCGTTCAGATTGGCAGGCACCTATGTTACACAAGTTTTATTTGCATTTGACTTCAGGTAAGTTAGGAAGCAAAGCTTTTTCTCATCTTTCTCAAGTAGGAGACATTGAATAATACAAAAAAAAGTCATTGCTTTCTGTGTAAAACTACTCTCTATAGCTTTATATAGATTTTCTTTCTAATACTCCCATAAGTTAAAGAACTAGATGAGTGAATTCTAAGAATGAATCTTATTAAAATATAGTAACATATGTTCTTAATTGCTTAGTGAAACATTTGGTTAACCTAAATAAATAGATAACATAAGAGGAACAGCAAACAGACACACAAGTGAAAGGAAACACAAGAAAATGAAAGGAGGCAGAAATCATGAAAAAATTAAAGGGCTGAATTGCTCAAATAGTACCAGAAATACAGGTGCAGCCCTCTTTCTGCCAGCCTGGAGGAGCTTTTCAGTTTAGGGTTGCATGACAGCTGTTCTGCCTGTTGGTGCTTGCTGTGGGCCACTGCAGGTGATCCTAACAGGAGAGCGTTGTTAGTGAACTGTGGCGGTGTTAGAAGGCTTTGGAACAGCTGGATCAGAGTGATTACTGTTAGCTTCTTTAAAAATAGAATTGGCACTATTTACAGACACAGTAATGATAGGAAAATGCGTGAAATTTCCCCCTTATGTAATGTTTATTGGAAGAATTATGTGTTCTTTTAGAGGAACTTTTAAAAATAAACATAGGTTTTCTCTGCAGGCTTTCTTCTTGGTGAAGAAGGCATGTGAATTTTAAGAATCACAGTAATATTCCTCTCATCCTCTTAAACATGTTGCAATTATAGCCATTATATTCAGTAAAGGGCTTTTAATAGGAATGTAATATCATGGTATATTGCCCCCCTTGTTTCTATGCCTAAATTAGGAGTGTCCTGTAATATTTGCCTCCTTTGCAGTTTTAAGATAATTGGTAGCATTTTTTGTTTAGAAACCATTTGCTTCAGCTCACTGAGAACAGATAACCAGAAAGAATGTAATGCTACTTCAGGCAGTCCTATTTTTATTTGTACTGGGTTTATTCAGGATAACTTCACTGATACCAGGGAACTTGATCCTGATTTCCACTGATGAAAGAAGAAAACGATCACCATTCCACGCAACTAGAAGAAGACAGAAAGGGAATCGTAAGTAATAGCTACCAGGAGAGGATAACATAAAGAGGTAGACTGCAGGGTCCATCCTGCTTAATTGAAGTGTGAGGATAAGAAACAACAATTGAAATATTATCTTCAGTTTCCCTGATGCTAATTTTGGCATGATATAAAATATACAGCTCATGATAGTGATCAGTCATTCCCTGAAGGAGACTCATTCACTTGCAGAACTGAGGCATTTGAGAACAATTGGATGAAATAATTCCTGATATAAATCCTTTGATTAAAAGAATAATCCTGTTTTTTCATGAAGAATTTATTTGGCCTGTCCTAAATTAGAGCAGGTATCCCATCTCCCAGTTAAATGCATGCACGTTGGCTTTGCCTGTTGAATATCAGTGAGATTTTGATGAGATGCAGCGTAGGTGGTACTGACTCTACGAAAACCTGACGAGTTTGGCTCAGCATTTGTAATTCCATAAAGGTAGAGATGAGTTCATGGCTGGTGAAACGAAAGAAAACTCCAATCTCTTGGAATCCGTGAGAAAAGAGAGAATATGAAAAGTAAACACAGATGGGAAAAGGCAAACTCTTCCAGACGTCGGAGTGGGTGCTCTGCCTTTTCCCAGTCTCCCCTTGCCTTTCGCAACGCTCTGCTTACTCCCGGGTGGAACACGGGCATGCAAGCCTCAGCTTTCCAAGGCTGCACTAGGGCTGTTACGTGGCATCTTCTCTATCATCTAGGCAGTAGCCATGTATGCTTTGATCATGATTTCCCACCACCATGTGCCTTGAAGTGCAATATATATGGATGTGCTTCGGGTTTGAATCCATTTCCACAACAAGAGAGCAGGATGACGCCCGGTTTGCAGTGCAGATCACGTGTGTCTGTCTACTTTGCAGGTCTTGTCCCATCCCCTCCCTGCAACACCTGGCATTAGCTCGCTGTCACCAGGCAGGATGGTGGACTAGGTGGACCTTGTGCACACATTGGACCACAGCAGTTCTGGTTTGCCTACAGTTTTTCTCCTGCTTTCCCTAGAAAGGATAGAACCTTTTCACAGCTTTTCTTTCTTTTCTAATTTAAGAAAGTCATCAGATCTGTTGTATATTAACAGTTTCCAGGGCCAGACATGCATATAGTATTCCCAAGATCTTCACTAGTAAAATGCCTAACTGTCTCTTAGTAAAATATAAAGCACAAAAAGAAGAATGGAAAACAGAAGAGGAAAAAAATAAAAAAAAAGGAGTAATGAATTCTTAGTGGTTCCAAGAACAGTCTGTTCCTAATATCCTCTTTGGTCACCCAGTTGCACATTTCCCCCTTAGAGGTACAGTTAGAGTTACATCCAAAGATGTCTTGAAGGATAAATTATCGTAAAAGTCAGCTTTTAATTAAACTTTCTCGTTTCAAAACCAAGGGGGATCTCTGTTTCCCTGGAGACCAGGATATGTAAGAAGGCAGAATTTTCTCTGCATTTCCCTTTCCTATGTTGGGCCACTGTAGAGCAGTTTATGTATCTTACTTTTTTCTCCTGCAGGATTTTTGGCACTAATTTTGCAGCATTATAAATGACTGTGCATGGGCAATCGTAACCCAACATGCTCTGGTTCACAGACTGCTCTGAGACGGTGAGCTTTGCATCCTTCTCTCCGTTTCTGTTGGTATAGAGGAGGAGACGACAGTTCCATCTGAATTACTTGAGAGTACACGGCGAGTTAGAATTCTAAATAAATTGGAATTTATTTGCAATAGTGTCGAAATATCAAAAATGGAAAAGCTTATCTAACACCATTTGTGCTAAATATTTGCAAACTAAATACAAATGTCACTTTTCCTAATGAAGTGAGCAGCTGTGGCGGTTTTGCCCGAAGGAAAGACCACCAGGACATGATTTAGAGCCTGTACAACAAACACCATGTTTAATGACACTGTCGTTTTTCTCCCCTTTTCCTACCACGCATCCTCCAATGTCAATGCTCAGATGTCTTTCATTTCCCCTCCAACGCACGCTCCTTTTCATCATTCAGATGCTGCCAGATACGACTTAAGATCACAACCAAAAATACTGTTTTTCGAACCAGAACATCGCAAACAATTTAGATAAAACGTAATTTCTGAGGAGAAAATACAGCCCAACACGGTTGTTAGTGGTCCAGATTCTTTGCTGTGCCACAGAGTCTGGAGGAACTTTTCTAAACTCTTTTTCTCTTATCTCTTGGTTCTACCGTCTTTGTTGGTGGCAGTTCAAAAGGTGCCAGCGCCGCACAACAGTCTCCAAATACCAGGTTTGGTATTTAAGAATATTCTCTCCCAGAACAAAGCAGAGGGCAAAAATCACACGAACTTACACCTGACAAGAAGTGTCCGATTCGATTCATGACAAACCTCACCCCGTTTTCTGTTCAAGGTAACATTCAGCCTGTGTTACTGCCAAGAGTTTTGAGCAGCACTTACTCAGTAGTGAATAGCACTAAAACCCCCCAAACAAACAACTTACAAGGCCTTTTATTTCTCTCCTATTTGACTTATCTTTGTTAAGGTGAAACTACTTATTACACTTCTAATGAAGCAGAAATTAAACAAAGCCCCACGCTGCACCTTCTTCCATTTTGCAGGGAAAGGAATCAAGAAATGTAGCGGAATGAAACCCTCTGCTGGTATCAGGACCACCACATCCTTATTTCCCACTCTTTTCCTGTGCTACATCTCGCAAACTCCCCGGCAAAAGGCTGTGATTCTGTGCTATGGATTTGATTGTCCAAATATTAGTGGAGAATGAGAGAAATGACAACTTAATGGCAGACAGACTGAAGCTGTTCGATGGCATCTTGCGTCCTTCTCCTGTAAAGGCAAGAGGAAGGACGGAGTGGAAGCTGATAGCTCAGAGAACTGCAGTGTGTGAAAACCAAACCTATCCCTAAACACAGCAAAAATTACTGTCTTGTATAAAAGTGTTCTCTCTTTTTATTTCAGAGCAATTCTTTCTGATTTCTCAAAGAAATATTCTTTAAGATCTATTCTTTGCCTTTGGAAAACTCTTCTTAAATTACACCCTTCCATTGTAATCCTTTTACAACCTTCAGGCTCTTTGAAATAATGACTAACTCCCAGCAAATCTTCTGTAAAGAGTACAGTAACTAACATATCCATTTCAAAACACGCTATGAAAGAAAACAGCATAGATTTTAAATTAAAAATTAGGAAATGGCATCTCAGAAGTTATGAAGGTACTTAGTGATGGTGTGACAGATCCAATCGAATGGCTAAAGAGCGGTCACTCACCTTGGCGTTTCTGACGTGGCCTGCTAACACTGTAAGCCATTGCTGAGAAATGCGTTTAATTAGCCACTCCGTGAGACATTTCAGTTCAACAAGCCATAAAAAACAGCGTCACGAGCACGTTGTTACAGCTCAGCATTCTGCGAAGCCTGGAGTGACTCGGGATGAATTCGTGTACTGAGGAGCTCTGCAGCAACGCCGAGTTTTATCACCGACAGAAGAGCAGGAGCTCTCCAGAGCCAGCATGGAAAGATGGAGGTTCAGGCACTAATTATTTCTCTAACTTTGGTTTCTTGCATTGCAGCCATTGCGGTGATCAGCGAGAACCACCATGTCAGGCCTGAACTACCCACCTCAGGCTTGTTTTCCTTCTCTGCACCAGAACTTCCCATACAACATCTTCAGACACGGTGCAATAAAGATCTCCACAGGGAGGGAGCTTCTGAAACGCTGTGGAATCTCTACACGAGAAAACCATTGATTTTCCAAGCTACCCACGAATTTAAATCAAGTCCTTATTTTATGACAAGAGCTGAATATAAATCAGCGCGGCTGTTTTCACATTAGTAACATTAAAAACCAGCAGCGAGTACGAGTGACTAATTTAAGACGAGCTGTGTGCGCTTTCATCAACCACCACACGCTGTGCGAGCCTTGGCCATAACGTAACCGGAGGCCTCTCCTACCGGTACCGATGGCTGTAAGAGCACCCGGACCGTGTGAGGCAGGGAGCTGCTGGCCGCGCCGGTGCCCCGAGGCTGCGGGGGCGGGCGGTGCGGGGCAGGGCCGGGCCCGGGCCGGTGCGGGCGCAGGGAACCGGGCAGCGCGGGGCTGAGCGCGGCCCTGCGGAGAGAGGCCGTGCCGCCATCACAGCCCGCGGCCCCGTCCTGCGGCACCGGCGCGGCCCCGTGCTGCGCCCCGTGCCTGGTGCACGGAGCCGGCGGCGTGAAGCAGGAGCGACCGGCGCTCCCGGGCGCTCCGCAGCCGCGGCCCGTGTCCGGGCGCGCTGGGCGGGCCGGGAGGCGGAGCGGGAGGGGCGGCCCCGGGGCCCGGCACGGCCCGGCCCGGCCCGGCCGCACCTGCGGGCGGCGCCGCTGCCCTCCCGCCGCCGCCGGGGGCGCTGCGCTGGGGGCGGCCCGCCCCGCCCCGCCCCGCCCCGCTCCCGCCGCTCCGCTCCCGCCTCCCGCCGCTGCGGCCGCCCGGCTCCCGCCGCTCCGCCCGGCCCGGCCCGGCCCGGCCCCGCTCCGCTCCGCTCCCTCCGCCCCGCCGCGCTGCGGCAGCCGCCGCGGGCAGGAGGTCGGGAGGCGGCGGCGCCGGGCGCTGCCATGCGGGCGGGCGGCGCCGGGGCGCGGGGCGGGTGAGGGCGGCGGCGGCGGAGGCTTGGCGGGGGCTGGCGGCGGCTCGCAGCGCCTGGTCCCGCCCGCCGCAGCCGGCGGGGAGCGGCGCGCAGGGCATGCCATCCGCCTCGCCCCGATGTTTCACTGGGGCAAGTGGAAGAAGAGGATGGGAGCGAGCGCCTCCTCCTCCAAGAGACCCGTCTTCGACGAGCGGGAGGACGGTGAGTGCGGGCCGGGATGCCCCGGGATGCCGTGCCCCGGGATGCCCAGCCTTGCCCCGGGATGCCGTGCCCCGGGATGCCCAGCCTTGCCCCGGGATGCCGTGCCCCGGGATGCCCAGCCTTGCCCCGGGGTGCCCTGCCCCGGGATGCCCAGCCTTGCCCCGGGATGCCCCGGGGTGCCCAGCCCCGCACCTGTTGAGCCTCGCCCCGCTCCGCTCCGCTGGGCCCGGCGGGTCCCGTCCCGCCCCGTCCCGCCCGGCCGGGGCTGCCCACCGGCGGGCAGCGCGGAGCGGGCCCGGGCGGCGGCTGGGGTGCGCCGGGGGCAGCGGGGCCGAGCCCCGGGTGCGGGTCCGCCGGCCGGGTGGTGCCTCCGCGGGCGCGGGGGTGCGGAGCCCTGCCCCGCAGGCAGCCCCGCAGAACCGGGGCGGCCGCCGGTGCGGTACCGGGTGGTTGAGAGGCGGGCGGCGAGGGGACGGTGCGGCGATGGAAGTTTCAGTCTGTGCGCGGAAACCTCTGGTTTTAGCCAGGAAAGATCCAGCGCCGCTGGCCATCAAACTCCGAAAAAATACTTGTCGTTGGAAAATGCTGCTTTGGGTTTTTTTCTCCCCAAATACAAGGGTTTTTTTTTTGTAGAAATACACCACGAAATAAAGCACAGTTGCATTGGACTTCTCAGATGCAGGGTGAAATTTCAGAGGACCAAAGGAAGGAAGCTCTGAGTGGGCGAGGGAGGCTCGGGAGAGGCGTGAGGCCAGCGGACGGGGTGCTGGGTGGCCAGGAGCTCTCTGGTGTACCAAGAACGCTGCGTTAGCCCTGGGACACCAACCCAGCGCTGGCAAAAATCCCCGGGGGCTTGGAGTGCTGGAATTTTGCACTAGATAAACTTGGAGTTAAATATATGTGTTAATTTGAGCCTTGAAGGCATGGTGATGTTCGAGTTTATGTGAGCGCTGGGTCTGCTCCGTTCAGAGTTTTGTGCTCTGGGTGGAAAATGTGTTTCCTCGTGGATGTGGTGGGTCAGCAGGACCAGCAAGCGAGGCAAGGAAAACCGCTTGAATTGGAGGCTTTGCTGCCTAGTTCAGAGAGCATTTCGTTGTGAACTGCGCCTGTGTGCAGCCAGCGTAGGGAAATGGAGCTCTGCAGGTGAATGACCATTGACAGAAACCCGATAACATCTCATAAGGCGTTTTCAAGCAGCGCTTTTGCAATAATGGAGGCTTATTAGGACATTACTTCCTTAATATTGCCTGCTTTTTTCATCCTTGCTTGTTAGTGTGTGCTCAGAGCAATTACAGGGTTGTTCTGGTGAACTCCTATTTACTGGCACGGCGTGGTTGCTATGGAGATCTCTTAAGACATTCCAATAACTTCCTTACATAAAGGAGCCGGTTAATACTTTGGTTTTGTGTGTGACATAATGTGAAAGAATTACTAGCGCTGACAATTTAAAGTGAGGTAAATTTAAAAAAAAAAAAGGGAAAAAGATAGGTTAGTGTATGAAATTATACCCAGAGGTGGTTCCCAGTGATTGATATACAAGAGTGAGCCTGGCTGTCGAAATCCAATGGTTAATGCCTTTTAATTGTGACAGGGTGGATCTTCTCTCAACCCTCTCGTTTTTTTTCAGCGCTGTTTTTGTTAGTGCTGGGACTGGCCTCGTCGCTGTGGCAGGGACCGAGCCTGGGGCAGGTCGGTGCTGATGGAGCCTGTGTGCAGCGCTGGCTCGTCGTCTGTGCAGGGACAGGCTGGGGTGGAGCTGTGCTGTGGAGAGTCGTGCCCAAGGAACAACCATCCTGCTCCCTCCTCGCTTCCCTTCCCGGGTGCTAGGTTGTCCCCTGACCCCCAGTTTTCCCACGGTTCAGGTACCATCTCCTGGCTGTGACGCCAAGTGTGACCAGTCCGTTGGCTTTCATCTGAGCTGCGGTGGGGAAAGAAGTGCATCTGCATCCTTCTGCCACGCTTCTGGTACCGTTCTTGGCTGCAGCGGGCACGTCGTACTGTTCGTGTGTGCTGATACAGCCTCTGAGATATTTCTGAGCGTTTCGGAGTCGGGATCCAACGAACGGAAAAGCTGCCTGTGAAAGGAGAGTGTGTGCGTGTTTGTGGGTGCAAGCTGCAGCGCTTGTAGGTTTGTCATTGCCACCATGTGCTGTTCTCCAGCAGGAAAAACAGGCCTTTGTCTGTAAGAGCTCTTTAGGCTTTCTTATTTATACCTGTAAGAACATTTTAAAGAAGCTTTTAAGCAAGGCACTGCCATGCTCAGCTTGGTTTTCGTGGGGGCAAAAAGGCGTTTCTGTTGTTCTGGGAAATGGCCGAGCAAGTTTTATTGACACAAACCCCCCTGTATTTATTTTGGTTTATTTTATTTTTTATACTGAATTGTGAAGCCAATGGGAATGTTTCAACCCAAACATTAAAAAAAAAAACGTTTAGCAGAGTTGCAAGGGCTTGGGAAACAGGGCAGGGCGGTAGGAAATACAACACGCCCTTACACTGAGTGCTATTAGCGCTGCTCACAGTTGTGTTACGTGAGAGAGGGCAAAAAACGCGGCGTGATGGATCTTTACGTGCAGCTGCAGCTAAAGGGGAATTTCAAGAGTGCGTTTGGGTTGTGGCTTCTCCTGGATCCAAGTGGCTTACTAAAAAAGTGTATGTAAATATCCATGAGAAGATGTAAAGCCATCTGGTGCTTTCTGCTGCGCTGCTCCTTCCTTCGCTCACACCGAGGTGGGTGCTCAGGGGGCTTTCTGCCCCTTTCCTCACACTGAGCGAGGTTTCCAGCTGATCTACGGGGTTTCAATGCTGCAGCCCAGTTGTTTTCATCATGATTTTGTCTCGATTGCCTCTTTACCCACCCCTTACTTGACTCTCTCTGCCACAGTGCAGATGGCTCTTTGCAATGGGGCAAGCGCAGTCTCCTGGGTTTATCCTACTTGCATCAAAATCAGCTTTTTAGAACAAGTTCCCAGTTTCACAGCCCATGGGTACGGCTCCTCCAGGAAACCAGTCTGGTCAAAGAACTGTGTGCTCAGGGTTAGCCTCTGGGCCAGGTGAAATGACTGTGGGTGCTTTTGTTTCCCCTCTCGAGGAGCAATCTCTGAAATTCTGAATACTGTTCTGTGAGGACGTGGCACTTGGTGCCCTGGTCTAGTTGCCATGGTGGTGTCAGGGCAATGGTTGGACTCGATGATCCCAGAGGGCTCTTCCAACCTGATTGATTCTGGGATTCTGTGTAAAAACGTGTTTCCGTGGTAAAACACAAAAACTGTACACGTCGTGAAGACGTTTCCTAGCTGCTCTGTTCGCTGAAGTGCTCCAGCTTTAGGGACGTGCTGGGCCCGGGGGGCTCTTGAAGCCCGAGCAGCGCTGGAGGGACGGTCCCCGCTCTGCCTCCCCACCATCCTCATCCTCGCGGGGCCCCGGGGGGCTGGAGAGTCGCGGCAGCTGCGCCCGTCCCCATGGAAACGGGCGAGAAACTGCGAAACCTGTGGGAAAGTGCTTAAAACAATGCCCGTTTTCATGCCAAACCCCGGCTGTAGGGTTACACACGCACCAGGCAGGCACCCCTCCTGCCTCACCCTCGTGCCCCTGGGTGGCGAGAACCAGGGGGCTTAATTTGTGGGGCTGTTTGATGGATGGAGAATGGGCTGCGTGTGCTGGTGCCCAGCCTGCCTCTTGCTCCGACCTGTCATCGCTGAGCCGGTGCCGGGCTGGGTGCCAGGCGCTGCCGGGCGCTGGCTGCCTCCAGCTGCAGCTCTGGGCAGGACTCTCAGGCCCATGTGTCATCATCAACTGCACTTTGAAGTCAAGCATTCACTTCTTGCAGACTGGCAACTGTTTACGTTCCTCCTTTGCTTCCTATTTTCCGATCCCACGAGGGCAAGATGTCCAGCGCTCTCCGCAGGGCTCGGCGTTAGTGTTTCACATTGGGATTTTCCCCCGTAATTGTTCGTTCCAGGGTTTGGGACCTTTGGGGAAACAAGGGCGTGCTGTGGGACTGCCGGAGGTGTCGGAGCGACGGGGATGAGGAGCACAGCCTGACCTCGCCAAGCGTCCCGTACCTCCGCGGTGACCCAGAGGCCTCCTGCCGGGTTTGTCCTGGGTCTGGGGGCATCCCATGGAATAATGCCCAGTAAGGGTTATAAAATCCCAAATCTAAGGTTAGATGCAGATACGTTAGGCTTCTGTGCTCTGCAAATTGCTTATTAAAGTAATCACTGATCAGATTGCAAGGCAAACTTTTTTCATAGCCTGACTCTTATGTGGCTGTGGGCTGGGAGCGCAGATGCCTTTCCCTGTTATTTAAAAACAAGAGAAAAAAGCCTTTGTGTGTTATCAGAGTGGTATCTAAGTAAGTAAGTGGGGGGAGGAGAGAGTGGGAATTACAAGGAGGTGTCAGAAAAGCTGTGTTTAGTATTGTCAGCGGTGCTTTGTTTGTGCTTTAAGCCTCCCTTCCCCGGATCCCAGGCTTTTTGTGTGTGCTTTGCCCAGAGACAAGCCCTGCAGGCGCTGCTGCCCCCAGCACAGCCCCTGCTCCTTGTTCAGTCTAAGGACTGAAAACTTTTCCGCACGTGAAGCTTTTCAGTGCGTCGTGTAACGCAGAAATAGGTTAAACCCAGAGGACTCGGTAACTGCAAGTCATGAAGGTGTGTGGTGATGAGCACGACGTTTCCGTTACCGGCGCTCCTTCCCCTTCAGAAGCAATCGGTGACGGTGCTGTCGCTCCCCACGCTGAAGGCCATGGTCCCTTCTCAGCAGCACTGGAAGAAAACTGAAGAAAAATCATTCTGGACTGCGCTGGTGAAGGGGATGAAAGGTCTCCTGTTGAACACTGGGAGCTGCAGTGATGGAAAACCGTGGCTGTTGCTCACTGGAGAGCATGCTTTATCTTCTCTTGGGTGGCTTGAGAACATACAATTCTGTTTACATCTTCTAATTTACAACGAATTCCAAACTAAACTGCCTTTCAGAGAGAGAATACAGAATGCATAGACTGGCAATCTCACCCTTCCAGCATTTCACTGTGTATCTTGTCCTTTCAAGTCTCTGTGGTGTTGTCACGTTTCCTTTGCCATTCCTCATTTCCCAGTTGCACCGTGATAGAGGCACTGGTGGGGTCTGGGGCCGAGTGTGGGCTGTGCGGGTCTGGGTACGCTCCACTCCTTGGCCCGGGGAGGTCTAGAGAGGGGAGATCGGGTTAAACAAGCCCTGGGGGCAGCTGGGGCTGTTTGCATGGAGCTAAAGTAAGAAAGAATTAACAAACCTCACTGCAGTTCATGGGACACTGGGCTGATCGGAGGGAAAAGGGCAGTCAAGGGCAATCATTGAGGGCAATGGTTGGACTTGATGATCCCAGAGGTCTCTTCCAACCTGGTTGATTCAGTGATTCAAGAAAAAGTTATGGGAATTACAGTTCAGGTGAGGTGTTAGACCGGGTGAGTGCTTGGCCTGTTCTGTAGGGGCCACAGTCCTCACGGCTGGCGTGAAACGGGCTGTCTGTGAACTGGGGATAGCACGCGGGAGCACGCTGCTGCGCGCCGGAACGCCTCGCTGCCACGTTCCCGGTGCCGCCGTGGGGACCGCCCACGTGTGCTTCCTTTTAAATACCCCTTTATTTCTTGTGGGAACGCCTGAAGTTGGTGGGTGACGTGGTGAGGTGGTGGGTGACGTGGTGAGGTGGTGGGTGACGTTGCGCAGAACAAAGCCGCCCGCAGCGTGTCCCTCTGCCCCAGGTCAGGACGGGGCTGTCCGCTCGCCGTGGTCACAGCCGAGCCCCGGTGTGTCCTGGCTGGGTGTACTGGGGCAGGGGACGGTGCAGAGCCCGTCATTCATGGTCAGCCCCAGAGGGTGTGACTTTTCCCATCGCTTTCCCAGACACCCGCTCTCCAAACGCTTTGTCATCCACCGGTCTGTGATTTAAAGCTGTGGGTTTTGTTAACGTGCAGTTGCTACCACCTTATCCTCGGATCCTGTAACGAGGCACCTGCGTTAATCACGATTAATAACCGCCTGGGTATGACGTGGCTAAAGCTGCAGGGCAGGGGCAGGGGTCAGTGCGGGGGTCCGAGGTGCGGGTCGGTGTGCGCAGGGAGGACGGCGGCCGAGCTCTGTGCTGGCGTTTATTTCCCACAGTGAAGAGAGGTGGGGTAGCTCGCGAGTGGCTTTGCTGCTCCTAGCAAGGGAAGATAAATGTCAGTGTCCTCCTTCCCTCTCCCACGGTTCTTCAGGAATTAAATTGCTTTAGGTGACAGTTACGGAAAATTAAAAGCGCTGGGGATGTGTGGGAACGGGCGGCTCTGGATGCGGCTCAGCAGCGAGCTGTGACAGCGTGTGAATGTCGAGGTGCTGATTTACATCGGGCTGTTGTCCGGGGTCTTTCCCCGTACCCAGGGCAGGCGCAGAGAGGCCGGCACTGAGCGATGTTCTGCTGATGTGGCTGTGCACACCGAAGCCCTGGGGGCTGATGGTAAAGCTGTGCTGTGTAATTAAATCAAATGGCAATGTAATGTGTTTACATCTCACCTGACGCTTCTGGAAGCTGACAATTTTCATTTATTATTCCAAAAAATACACTTATTTGGTTCTAGTGGCACAAATTGCTGGTGGGCTTCTGAGGCTGGTGGAGGGCGACCAAGGTGGTGAAGGGTCTGGAGGGTCTGACCTACGAGGAACGGCTGAGGGAGCTGGGGGTGTTTAGCCTGGAGAAGAGGAGGCTCAGAGGTGACCTTAGTGCAGTCTACAACTACCTGAAGGGAGGTTGTAGCGGGGTGGGAGTCGGCCTCTTCTCCCAGGCAACCAGCGATAGGACAAGAGGACACAGCCTCAAGCTTGGCCAGGGGAGGTTCAGGTTGGACATTAGGAAGCATTTCTTCTCAGCAAGGGTCATTAGCCATTGGAAGGGGCTGCCCAGGGAGGTGGTGGAGTCACCATCCCTGGAGGTGTTTAAGAAAAGCCTGGACATGGCACTTAGTGCCCTGGTCTAGTTGCCATGGTGGTGTCAGGGCAATGGTTGGACTCGATGATCCCAGAGGGCTCTTCCGACCTCATTGATTCTGTGATTCTTGTGAAAGACCTTTATTTAAGCTGTGATATGTAGCATGCTAAATTACCTTGTAAAAAAAAATGTCATATAATGCACTGGAAAGCTATATACTGCACATTGGCTTTGTATTTTACTAGTTCCCCAGTCCTAATGGAAACTGTCAGGCAGGACCAGAAAGTATGAAACACAGAAAATTATATACATTAGACTTGGATTGTTTGCACCGTTGGAAAACGTGCTTTATGCTTTAGGGAAAATAAGGCTAACGCTTGGTCCCAAATAATTTGCACTTTAAAGGCTCGATGCTGCCTGTGGTACTCACATGAATAATTCATACACACTCAAGCAGTCCCATAATTTCATATTGAAGCCTGGTTCTAGCGTTGCCCAAAGCTCTGAGCTGCCCTCGAGCAGGGGCTCCTCCAGCACAGAAAGCAGCGTGGTGGGACCTTCAGCGCAGGGGTGAGGTGACAACCTTTCCAGCTGCGTGTCCCCGAGGGCTGGGAGCCCTCCCCATCGTCCTCGCTTGGGCAGTGTTCCCAGCTTGGCTGGGGGCACCCGTGGTCCCTGTTCCTTTCGTTCAGGTGGTTTTCACCGCATGTTAAACACCACAGCAGGAACAGCACAAGCGCGTGTCAAACCAAGCACAGTGGCGACGAGGCAAACTCAGGGATTGATTAATGAATATTTTCAGCTTGTTGTACATTTTTCTACGTGGCTTTCTGATATAAAGATCAACGTGTGAAATTATTTTTAAAATAACAGGCTTCTTTTAGCTAGAACAAATTGCTTCTGTTTACCAAAATGTTGAGTAAACAATTCAGTCGCTGGTTGCCCCCAGTAATACTTTGGCAATGATTTAGTGAGCGTTTCTCGTGGCCTGGGTTTGGATTTTCCTGTGCGCTCAGTTTGGCATCTGCCAAGGTCCCCCCGCCTCGCCCCCTCCTCTCTTGGGGCCCTCTGGCCTCTTCCCCGCCGGGAAGGGGCAGGTTTCCATTGCCAGCCCTGCCCTTGCTCTCACCGAGGCTGCCCGGGGTTTATTCCTGGGGCAAAGCAGGGCTGGCAGCGGGGCGGCCCTGGAGCTGGTGTGGGGGATGCTGAGCAATGCAGGGCCCTCGGGGTGTGCTGGGCCCCACCAGCTGTCCGTGCTGGGGTACCAGCACCCCGAGCTGCCGTGCCGTGCCATGCTGTGCCGTGTGGTGTTGTCTTTCCAGAATGAGTTGGTACGTAACCACGTTCAAGAGAGTTTCTTAGCACAGAAACAGGGTGTCTGCTTCCCCCAGAGAGGTTAAACTTCGTGAGTAATTCTGTTTGACGTCCCCACTGTGCGTGACTTCGGGTCTGCTCTCTTGTTGCTTGGTTGAAGTGAATCCTGGGTGGTTGTCCCGGGTCATCTGTCCTGTGCTCCTGCAGGTACCGGGTGGGCAGGCTCTGTCCCCGCGGGGCTCGGGTGGTTTGGTGAAGTCTGTCCGCTGAGTGAATCTGTTCTGACACCTCCAGAATACAGAGCAGATTTGTTGTTGACTTCAGGGAGAACCAAAGGGGGTCACTGCTTCTACCTGGGGTCAAGCCTACCCAGACAAAAACATCTTTGAGTATTCATGGATCTGTGGTGGCTCTTTTTTCCCTTGGCAGATTTATCGACATCATGGGCCGGTGTGACTGACAGCCACACGTCTGTACTGCCGTGGTGCGACCCTTCCTGCAGAGCAGAGCACTGCCGGCTGCTCCCGAGCCAGGGAGGAACCCAGGGCTGATGCCAGGGCCTTCATTAATATGCATACAGTAAAAAAGAGAACAACCCCAAAGCAGACATCACTGTATTTCCATGGTGCTGATCCATCCAGGTGCCAAGAAATGAGTAGAGCTGGCAGCTCCAGCCCTTCTTCAGGAGGTTTTTTCCAATTTTCTTCATGAGATTTCGTTTCCCCCTCCTCCAATTTTCTTCGTGGTGCTCAAGTGGGATGAAATGCTGTAGCAGAGACCACCCTTAAACACTGATTGCGGTATAGGATTAGAGGTGTGGTGTGTATGTGTTAAGCAAGAAAATGCATTTCGTGTCTAAGCATCTCCTCCATTGCAGCTCTTGCAGATGAAATGCTGCTCAGACACCCACAGACGATAAGCAATGATAGAGCTGAGCTACTGCTGGGTTAGTGGCTGCTTCCCTTCATGAAAAGCCAAGAGGTTTGTGCTCTTAACCTGACAGATTCACTGCTGCGATACAAAAGTAGGCAGGCGGATCTGGCTGGAGTATAAACACCTTTTTTGGTTTATTTCCCCAGTGTTCTGGTAGCCGTTACCAGCCCCAGTGACACAGCAGGAGGAACAAGGCTGGCTTTCATGCCCCACAATGAATTTGCTGCTGTAGCAAGTAGTAAAATCCTCTTTTGATTAAAAACCAGAGGCAGCTGATCATAGAGGATATTCTTGGAGACTCACGGTTACAAAGAGTTCTTGTCTCAGGGCTGTTGCACACTGAGTCTGCAGGAAACTCTTAATGTTTCTGGGTTTATTTGGAAAATAATCAGGAAACACAGAATAAACGATAGGGTGTATGATATTGAATAGCTCCCACGGTGCACACAGCTGCAGGGCTGCTCATCCTGAAGATACACGGGACTTCTCCCGCTCACGTGTGATCCACCACACACCAGTTGCCCCTGTGAGCCTAATAATTTTTTCACAATACCTCGGTGTTTGTTTCTGGCTAAAACATGAAGTTAAACAAGAAGCAGGGAGCTCCTTTTCTGCCTGGAGCAGCCTTTGTTGCTTTCTTTAGGTACACAGAAAAAACATGCCAAGTCTGAGGACTCCAATTACCTACAGCTACTGGATTTACTGTGGCTCGCTCTTTCTTGGAAAAGCATTGTTAATTATTAATATTCCTAATTTTCCTATTAATTAATGTTTAAAATCTTCCAAATATGGTGTCAGGGCCTTTCCAAGTGGTACGGTGCTAGTACTAGCAAGGGTCTGTCTGCTTTGAATATTCTTGTAAGCCATTTCCCTGATGTTTTAGTACAAAGCATCGGGTTTTGTCCTCCTCCCAAAGGGCTCCATCTCTCTAGGACGCGTTTGTGTGACTGCACGCCAGGAGCTGGGATGTTGTTACCGCGCGGTGAAGTGCATCGGGTGCCACGTTAGCAACTGGTGCATCTCTACAGTGACTCTTGCTGCTCCTTGTTATCTATTTCCATGGCAACAGCAGGGCCGGTCCTGGCTGTGTGCGGCGTGGGGGGCGCAGGGGCTGCGGGGCTTCGCCTCTGCGTTCAGCAGAGCTCCAGCAGAACTCTTCCCACCTCGTAAAGAGCTGCTGAAACATTTTTTTTTCTCATTTTTCTTACCCAGATAGCAGCGCTCCTTTGCTCTCTGTATGGTTCCTACTCTGAATCAGGTGTTGAGGTGTTGGAGCGAGTCCAGAGGCGGGCGACCAAGCTGGTGAAGGGTCTGGAGGGTCTGACCTACGAGGAACGGCTGAGGGAGCTGGGGGTGTTTAGCCTGGAGAAGAGGAGGCTCAGAGGTGACCTTAGTGCAGTCTACAACTACCTGAAGGGAGGTTGTAGTGAAGTGGGAGTCGGCCTCTTCTCCCAGGCAACCAGCGCTAGGACAAGAGGACACAGCCTCAAGCTTGGCCAGGGGAGGTTCAGGTTGGACATTAGGAAGCATTTCTTCTCAGCAAGGGTCATTAGCCATTGGAAGGGGCTGCCCAGGGAGGTGGTGGAGTCCCCATCTCTGGAGGGGTTTAAGAAAAGCCTGGACATGGCACTTAGTGCCCTGGTCTAGTTGCCATGGTGGTGTCAGGGCAATGGTTGGCCTCAATGATCCCAGAGGGCTCTTCCAACCTGACTGATTCTGTGATCAGAGCTCTGAGCCATCTGAAGACCCCATCTCCAGCAGCTAACGAGGGGAGCCGGGCAGGGATTTCTCCTGCCCTTCAGTGTACGTCTTGACAGAGAAGTGTGAGCGTCCCCGTTGCTCTCTTAGCTCGTCAGCCTGTCAGTGGTAATGCGACCTGACAACCCTTAAAAAAAACCCTGACTGGAGGATCTGTTCTGCGGCAGTCTCGGGCCCTGCTTTCCACAGGTTGGCTGTTGCTATATAAAGAAATAGTCTGTTGTTTCTAAATTTACTCTGTTAATGTCACAGAGCATGAAGAGAAATAGCAAGAATACATTGACAGTTAGGGCAGGGAGTGACAGAGGGAACGGGCCGGTTGCGGCCGTCTGGCTGGGCACTCTTTGAATCTTTGTTCCTCTTTCTGTTTAATTGCTCAGGCCCAGAAAGTCGTCGGCACATACAGCTTTTTGTGGCCATATTTATAGGCACATTTGAACAAAAATGTAATTCTGCTCACTAGGGTATGGGTGTAACCCGTCTGGAGAATGTCTCCTTCTGGCCCTCCGATGTCCTTCAGCTTGTCTTACCCTGCTGTTCCCCGTACGGACCCGCTGTCGGGAGTGCGATGGGGCTGTTCGATAGATCCGGGTCAGATTTCCAGTGCCTGACATAAGTGGAAGCTCAGCTCCCCTCAGTTTGTTTTTTAACCTTCTTGGGAAGCCCCAGTGCTTGCAGGTTCTTTGCGTACTAACGTGTCGCAGATTTTGCATAAGGTTTATTGCAAAAGTAGGTCTTGATACCACTCATGGTGAATTACCAAGGATGTTGGGTAGACTTTGAGCTCAAGTGGAGCCTTTAGAGTGTTGTCAAAGGTATGTCCTGCATGCATAAATTCCTTCCTTAAGTGCTTCAGAGGATGGTCGGTGCCTCAGGACGTGGGGACGCACCTACCCACAGGTGAACTCTAGTATTTTTGTTGACTCTGACCACACAGAAGTGTTTGCCTGGGTGGTACCAGCACCATCCTGCAGCGATGCTCTGCAGGATGAGACCCTTGCTCAGACCGTGTCCTTCTGTCCTTGGTTGCGATGCCTCTTTGGGGCATGAAGTTTCCTCTTCCGTAGGTGTGCGAGTGTCCAGGCGTTACAGTCTGGTTTGACTGGTGAGAGGGGATCCAAGCAGTGACCTGTTAGACCGTGCAGGAGGCACCCGCTGAACTGGGCTTGGACCTCGCTGACCAGGCTTTCCCCACGTTGGGCTCGTGGTCCCTGCACTCGGCACCGGGAGCACGAAGAGGTGTCAGTGGGTGCACAGCGGGACTGTGGGAAACTGGAGAAGTGAACTAGGGGAATGAACGGGAGAATGGTGCCTAATTCTGCTGTCTGGAGCTTCTGTTTCTTTTAGACTTCCCAGTTATCGTTATTTTAAGCTCATCCCTCTCTCTTAGTCCCTCTGACACCAGGGCTCTTTCCCCAGTGCAGTGTGGTGCCTCTCCACCAAACCTGCAGCCAGTCGGTGTCCAGCCTTTGTGGTTTGAGCTGCCTTTGGTGGTGTCGTGGGGACCGGTACGGCCCGAGTAGGGCGACACACACCAATCCTCCTGCTTTTGCCTCCTGGGTGTGTCCAGCGGCTGCGCTGATGCCGTGGATGCAGTGTCCCACCAGCGGGTCGGCGCCGGGGAGGTGGGTTTGGCATTGGGGAGGTGGGTTTGGCGTTGGGGAGGTGGGTTTGGCGTTGGGGAGGTGGGTTTGGCATTGGGGAGGTGGGTTTGGTGTCGGGGAGGTGGGTTTGGCGTCGGGGGGGTGGGTTTGGCGTCGGGGGGGTGGGTTTGGCGTCAGGGGGGTGGGTTTGGCGTCGGGGGGGTGGGTTTGGCGTCGGGGGGGTGGGTTTGGCACCAGGGGGGTGGGTTTGGCGCCGGGGGAGGTGGGTTTGGCGCAGACCCGCCGGCCTGGCTGGGATCAGCCGGTAATTAAAACACACTGCATTTGGAGGGTAGCAAAAAGCCATTAAGAGGCACTCTGCTGAGGCTGCTTGGGTGATGCTAATTACTGGCGGTTAATTAAAAAGCAAGTAAGAGGGAAGCTCTTTCAGGGGCTGGAGCGAGGGTGCGGGGCGGCTCGGGCGTTCCCTGGTTGTACCCACGCGGCTCCGTGCCGGGGCTCGTCCATCCACCACCCAGCACCTTCGTTTCTCCATTCCCACGGCGAATCTCTGTCAGCAAATGAGCAAAATAAATGTTGCTTGTTTGTTTTGACAATTACAGTACAGATTTAATTACGATCCTTCTTCCTCATATACTGCTGAACGTTATGTGGTGTGTTTGGCGTAAACAAAGATGTTCTGCTAATGTGAGATACGGTTATTAAGGACGCACTGTCACGCCGGAGCCTGGTCCCCGTGACCGGAGTCAGCTGGGGCTGAACCCCCAGCACGTCTGTTGTTTTGTGTGTTTTTTGCAGCCCGTGTGTGAGGAAGGGCAGATGCTGTGCAGGGGCGTCACCAGAGTGTCCGGGCAAGCCTTTGGAAGCGAGCTGAGGAACCCGAAAGAGAGGAAAAGAAAGGGAGAAACCCTCTATCTCTCTTTTAGTTTATTTTGAGTTGGCAGCTTCAGGTGTCACATCAGGAATACAATATCTGAGTCTCGGAGGGAGCTCTCTGTTCAAAGCAGCGGCTGTCTTCAGTTGTCGCTCACCACGGAAAGGGCCTCGTTCTCCTGCTCATCACCTGCTGCCTTTGAGGGATGTTTTAAAGCCTGAGCCTGTTGTGTCGGTAGGAAGGGAGCTGTAACACTGGCAATGGTAAATTGGCAATGACTTTGCATTTCGTAATTAGTTCACAATCACAGAATCCCAGAATCAATCAGGTTGGAAGAGCCCTCTGGGCTCATCGAGTCCAACCATTGCCCTGACACCACCATGGCAACTAGACCAGGGCACTAAGTGCCATGTCCAGGCTTTTCTTCAACCCCTCCAGAGATGGTGACTCCACCACCTCCCTGGGCAGCCCCTTCCAATGGCTAATGACCCTTGCTGAGAAGAAATGCTTCCTAATGTCCAACCTGAACCTCCCCTGGTGGTTGAGCTTGAGGCTTGAGGCTGTGTCCTCTTGTCCTAACACTAGTTGCCCGGGAGAAGAGGCCGACTCCCACTGTGCTACAACCTCCCTTCAGGTAGTTGTAGACTGCACTAAGGTCACCTCTGAGCTTCTTCTTCTCCAGGCTAAACACTCCCAGCTCCCTCAGCCGTTCCTCGCAGGAGGGCAATGTACGTGTCTTTCAAAGTACCGTTACCCCGTGCCACACACGTTTGACACGCTGGTCATTCAGCACAGGATTTTCAAAGCTCTCGGGCGATGGTTTCCCTTCCCCTCCCTCAGTCAGGCCGTTGAGAGAGATGAGGTTGAATTAAGGCAACGGTTTGAATTTCTTTCTGAAAAATACTTTGGGACTCCGGGGTGATTAAAGGGGGCTTGATAGCCCATCGGTTGCATGTCGGATAGCCCGGGGGGCACCGAGGTGAGCAGCCCTTGTCCCCGGGGGCTGCTGGCCGGGGCTCTCCGAGCTGCCCCCGTTCCCCATGAAGGTCGTTCTCTCAGTTACCTCTTGTCAGAAAACCTCTCAAGGAGGTAATTCAAGGGAGACATTATTTCTAGAGATCCTTGTCAAATTGCAGAGTCTTTAATTAAATGCGTGTCCATTACTTAATGGCAATTACAGAGAGAAAATCCTTACTTCTGCGGGGCTGCAGCAGGGCTGCCCCTGGCGTGGGGGCTGGCGTGAGGACCCCCAAGGGTTTGCCCCCCTGCCCGCCGCTTATTTGTGTCTCATTGCAGAGTCTGGTCAGGCAACAAGTGAGAACCCCCAGCCCAGCCTCGCTGGTTCAGCACCGAGCGAGCGTGTGTAAGCGCTGCCTTACGTCTGCCGGGTATTTTTATCGCCTGCCTCATTCTACCGGCCTCGTCTGAGTCATCTCGTCCCTGGTTTAGATTTATGCTCCTTTCTGCGCCTACTCCCCCCGGACCTGGTTCCCCCAAGCCGAAGGCAGGCGAGCCCGTTGTTATTAAATCACGTGGGCATTGCACCGGGGAGTCGTGAGCGTTGATATATTTTATTTAGCAGCGTCCTGGATTTAATGAGCGTCCATAATACAGTAATTCACAATTTATCATAAATAAAGACAACAGAGTAGGTTGCAATTTAATTATTGCTTATTTGTGTAGCTGCTGTGGGGTTTATGTAGCAAAATACATACAGGAAAAGCAAATGCTGAATTACAGCCCATCCTAAATGACAGCCCGTCCTAAATGACAGCCCTTCCTGTGAGCAGGGAGTGAGGTGAGCAGCCTTGTCCTCCTTGCACTGCTCACGGGGACAACGGCTTTGCTCCGGGAGGGTCTGCAGGAGCGGGTTTTGGTGTCCCTGTGCATGGATGGGGTGAGGCCCTGGCACCGCTGTTACCAGAGTCACCCCGTCGTTGTCAAAGATGTGCTGTCATCTTCTGCCCTCCTTCCACAGCCACTTGGTTCCTGCTTATTTAATGCACAAAAGATCCCTCCGAGGGGGGACAACGGACAGCTGCACTGCTCCTTCTGTGCCACATGGTGAGTGTTGTATTTATGATGGAGAGATCCAAATACGGCCCATCTGTTACGTGTGGTTAAGCTGTTCACTTCGTAGAGAAGAGAACGCTTCCTTGTCTCTCTTGTGATGTTCGCATGAAGAGCCGAGGCTTTGAAAGCTGTTTGATGTTTTTCTTCAGGGGGTGGATGCTACCACGTGAGAAGTTCCACGAAACCACGCGCTCATGTCCCTGGACACGTCTCTTTTCTGGCTACCGGTGTTGTGGTGTGAAGTTGCCAGATGCGTTGAGGTTGGGCACAGTCATAGAATCACAGAATCACAGACTGGTTTGGGTTGGAAGGGAACTTAAAGCCCATCCAGTTCCAACCCCCTGCCATGGGCAGGGACACCTTCCACCAGACCAGGTTGCTCCCAGCCCCATCCAACCTGGCCTTGAACACTGCCAGGGAGGGGGCAGCCACAGCTGCTCTGGGCAACCTGGGCCAGGGTCTCACCACCCTCACAGGGAAAAATTTCTTCCTAATATCTCATCTCAATCTCCCCTCTTTCAGTTTAAAACCGTTCCCCCTCATCCTGTCACTCCATGCCCTTGTAAAAAGCCCCTCTCCCGCTTTCCTGTAGCCCCTTCAGGCACTGGAAGGTGCTAGAAGGTCTCCCCGGAGCCTTCTCTTCTCCAGGCTGAACAGCCCCAGCTCTCCCAGCCTGTCTCCAGAGCAGAGGGGCTCCAGCCCTCGGAGCATCTTCGTGGCCTCCTCTGGACTCGCTCCAACAGCTCCGTGTCCTTCTTGTGTTGGGGGCCCAGAGCTGGACGCAGCACTGCAGGGGGGGTCTCATGAGAGCGGAGCAGAGGGGCAGAATCCCCTCCCTCGCCCTGCTGGCCACGCTGCTGGGGATGCAGCCCAGGACACGGGTGGCTTGCTGGGCTGCCAGCGCTCGGTGCTGGCTCATGGCTTGGAGCCGCCTGGCAGCCGCTGCCGGCTGGGCTGGAGCTGGGATGCTGGGCGGAGGTTTCTGGCTTGTGACCTGGTTAGAGCTGGATGGTACAAAAAGCTTTAAGAAGCAGACAAGGAGTTTATTGCCAGAGGACTTTAATTTTGCATTGAGCATAAGGGGAGCGGAGTCAGATGTAATCAAGAGAGAGATAGAAATAGTCCAGAGATAACGTCCCGTCTTCCCCTCTGAAAGTACTAAGAGTTTTATGATTGATTTCAGGGAAGCAGCACTGGAGACTAGAATGAAAGCGAGTTGTGGAAGATGGAGAGGTCACAGATGAGATGATTTAGAGGATCAGTGAGCCGAGAGCTGCTAAGAATAGAGCGCGCCAGAGACAAAGCGGAGTGTCAGGCAGCCTGACGGGCTGCTCCCGCGGATGCCGTGTCTCCGGTGACGGCAGCAGCGGCGCGGTGATGAGTGACTGGGAGGAAATTGGTTAGAGAGCAGCTCTGCAGGGACAGGAGCTGTGCCTGGAAGTGGTGGGGGCTCGGTCAGCAGCGAAGCCTTGGAGGGGACCACTGCAGGGACCGGGACCCCCGACCCACGAAGAACAGGCGAGGGACTCGGCGCTTGGTCTGGGACAGGAGGGCAGTGCCCGAGGGAGGGAGGGAGGGAACCCCTTTTTCTCCATCTCTTGTCAGCAGAACAAGCGACGGCTGAGTTGATAAATGGGAAGGAAACAGTGGGTGGAGGTTGTGGAAGGCATCCTGACGGCACGGGTGGCTGGCTCCGAGGGGGCTTCGGGCACGGCGCCGGGGGCAGCACCCGGCTGCGAGACCACGCTCCTCACCCTAGGACATCTCCTCTGTGGAAAACTCATCCGTGTGCTGGAAACCTGCTGAAAGCCCGGCTTCTCCTGCTGGAGAGCTTGCTGGGATCGCCAGCTCCTGGGAACTTCGGTTAGTCTCTCAGCTCTCCAGTAAAGTCCTAAAAAAGTTCCCTAAAATAATTATTAGTGCCTTTTAGAAACTAATTTTCACAAAAATTGTTTCTTAGGAATTCTTGATCACCTCAGTTAAAAAAATAAAAGAAAAATCATTTCGGCACGCTTCAGAAATGCATTGGCACAACGATTAATTCAGCAAAGTCTTTGATTTCCTCCACGCGTGACACAGGCTGCCTGGCCGGCGGGGCGTTCGGGGAGCACCTGCTGCAGTTGCCATTTTTATAACACACACATTACATTAAATTTTGATTTATATCTCTGACGTCTAGAAAAAGGAGCGTCATAGTTGTGCTATGAAATATAGTCATGGTCTGTCCACGTTTTGGATAACTCTACCCTATTCTTTAGAAAATTGGCTTTATTACTGGTAATTGTGCTAAAAGGAAGACTATTTAATCCCGGCCAGCCCAACTTTCTGGGACATTAAGTTCTAATAGCCATATATAAACTGGTCTTAATAGATGAGTCTGACATCATCTGGCTGCTTATTAACTATTAAACCTTGTTTCAGTAATTCTCTTGGCAACTGTGCGTGTGTTGCCATAGTTTCTTTGTTGATAGAGCAAGACATTAATGCATTTTGAGTACTTCTTGCCCAAAAGACATGAAAAAGCACCTTATGTTTAAAGGTACAAACTGGAGCCCGTCCCAAGAAGCAGGTCAGAGCTGGCTTGCCGTCTGCGGACACCGTCCCGGCCCCGCGGCTCTGCCTTTGTTCGCATGCGGGACGTGGGTTTGCGCAGCTGGAGGAGCGTTGGAAAGCCCCCGCTGTGGTCCGTGCTTTGCAAAGCTTGAGAAATATGTATTGCATGTTGAGACAAACAGTGACTGGAGCACCAAAGTGGAGATTCACAGAATCACAGAATCAATCAGGTTGGCAGAGCCCTCTGGGCTCATCGAGTCCAACCATTGCCCTGACACCACCATGGCAACTAGACCAGGGCACTAAGTGCCATGTCCAGGCTTTCCTTAAACCCCTCCAGAGATGGTGACTCCACCACCTCCCTGGGCAGCCCCTTCCAATGGCTAATGACCCTTGCTGAGAAGAAATGCTTCCTAATGTCCAACCTGACCCTCCCCTGGCCAAGCTTGAGGCTGTGTCCTCTTGTCCTATCGCTGGTTGCCCGGGAGAAGAGGCCGACTCCCACTCCACTACACCCTCCCTTCAGGTAGTTGTAGACTGCCCTAAGGTCACCTCTGAGCCTCCTCTTCTCCTCCGGAGCGCGTTGCTGGAGCAGAGCAGCGTGGAGCCGAGAGCTGCACAGCCACGCAGAGTCCGGTCTTGAACTTTTTGAGGGCTTTCAATAAGTGCAATTAGCACATATTTCTTCTCTGCTCCTCGTCCTCGGGAGTAGATCAAACTGAAGGGATAAGCAGGTTGAAATAAATTCACGTCTCTCGGATGACAGTCCTCGGATTCAGCCTGAACTTACTTAGGGAGAAATCTGTGGGAGATCCGTACAGTAGTAAAAGGCTTTTGTAAGTAATTACAGGCTTAAGGGAAGTTGTAGCATTGGATAGTGACAAGTGGTATTTATTCCATATTTTGTTCAATATTGTAAATTACGTACTTATTAAAACAGTAAAATGGGCAGATACAGAGCTGCATAAAGCTGCCAAACCCGAGCCCCCAGGAACCTGGAGAGCACTGGGGTGTTTGTCTGGGCGGGGGGTGCAGAGCCTGCTGGTAACCCTTCCCGGGGGGAAAGCCCCGAGGGAGCCGGTGGGCACCTCACTGGGTGCTGGATGGCGTCTGTACCCCTCTGGGCTGGGTGAGACGGGCTCTCCTGGGGGGCAGAGGCGCATTCAGGAGCAAACACATGCAAAAAGGCTGGGCATTACACGCACAGTGCTTTGTCTTGGTGTAAAAAGGGAGAAGATATTCACGGCGATAACTTTGTCCTGTGTTCGGGGGGATGCTGAGACCCAAATCGGATTTCGTGTAATCTTCCTGTTTCTTTTAGGATTTCTTCTGGCTTTTTTGAAACGTTCAGTTATGCAGATGGCTCGTGAATGGCGGAGCGCAGCGAGCGGTGGGGAGGAGGGGAAGAGCTTGATTCATTCAGACTCGCGCGGGTTGTTGTGATCACCAGCGCGAGGCTCTTGACAGGTTTCATTCTGCGCTCGGGTAAGCACGGGACTAGCTCGAGAGCTGACGTCTTAAAATACCTCATGGAAAAGCAGCACACTAAGGGAGGTGAAAGGCACGAAAAAACAAGGAATTTTTGGAAATGCAGAACTTTTCTTTCCCCTATTTTTCCCACGGCCTCGTGGGTGTCTGCGCTGGAGTGCGCCGTGGTGAGGCGGTGGTTTCAGTGCCGGAGGGGACGGAGCAGGCTGTGTTCTCGCAGCTCTCCCAGGAAGGGTCTGTGTCCGTGGGCTCTGTCAGACAGCGGCACTCCAGCCGTCCCATGGGCAGGAGACTTGGCCCCTCCTCTGGCAACGAAATCCTTCCTCCCAGTGATCAGTTATGGTGTGAATGTATATATGTATTCTCCATTATATGGGAGATATATATCCAGTATACTGGATACTATTGAGCTAATTTAGGAAACATTTAGTCTTTCTCTCTCTATTTCTTAATCAAAAGGAAGCAGATTTTGAGCAATTTTTTTTTCCCCAGGAGGTAGGAAAGTACTATTTGCCTTTAGGGAATAAGGAGAGAACACTTTCTGTTCGTTAAATCTAACTGGGAAGTGCTCAAGATGTCAGGTGTGAAAACGGAGGCTGAGAGAAGGGAAAGGTTTTGATTTTATTCAGCTGACTGTATTGTTTATCAGAATTTTTTTGAATTTGATAATTAAGGAAAAATCTAATCTGTTCTCAGTGCTGCTCGTAGTGCAGTGGCTGTGTGAGATGCCCCACAGAAGACGTGGCCCAGCCATGGGGGAGCAAGGCGTAGTGCAAGGAGGTGGAGGGGGGATTTGTGGCAGTGGTACAAACTGGTGAGAGGACCAGACAGCGCGTCACCCGCCCTCGGTGGAGAAGGTTCTAGTGGCAGAAGTAGCCCCCAGTGTTGCCCCCACCTGCTTGCTCAGATTGTCTTTTTTTAGGGATGAAACCCACCCCCTTTTTCATGGGGGGAGTTTGCACTAGTTCGAGCGAAGCTCGAGCAGAACTATTTACTGTGATTTGTTGGATCATTTTTAATCAAGAATATCCAGATGCCCACTGGTAGGCGGGTGTGTTTCCTCAGCCCTAAGAATGGCCCAGCATCACTGCACCAGTATTTACTGGTTGAAAAGCTCTCTGGAGTACTGGGATTTTGTGATTCTGCTGTGTGGGGTATAAGTCAGATATAGCGGGTATCCTTACGTTCCTTGGAGTTACAGTTTCAGAATAGACGGTGATACTTTCATGTTCATATTCATATCTATATTCAGTAATAATATATATTCACATACACGTTCTGAGCACTAAGAGCACCCGTGTTTCCAGCTCGTGCTGCCCACCAGCCCGGCCTGTCTCTCCCCATGGCGGGGCATGGCCGTCCCCACAGTCCCAGCTCGCAGGCCAGCCGTCACTAGCAGGGCGAGTACCTGCGTGGTAAGCAGGAGTGAGTCTTAAATAATCGTTAGACAAGAAAGGTGCTAATTTAATAATGAATAATTTGAGTAGCTGTCTTTGCAGTAGTGGTGGAAATAAGTGTCACCTACTGTGACAGCGAGCCCTTGCTGTAAGAACACCGTAGTTACTTACCTTAAACTTCAAACTGACCTTTGCCAACTCTCTCTTGCTGGTGTAGAGAAGGGAAAAGGATTTGACATGAATTCATACGTCTTGATCAGTGTTTTTCCAGCAGGAGATGAGAACCAGTTTGTTACAGTATTGGAGTGGGAGGAAAGAAATGTGAATTTGTAAGCGAAATAAAACAGGAGAGAGGGAATAAAGAACGGGTGGGGGAGTGGGGAAGGTGAGAGGGCAGTTTGCCACTGAGATCTGGCTGAACCTGTATGTTCCTTTTGTGCATGGTTCTGTGGTCACCTCATCTGATGCCTTCACACGATGTGAATTCTCTGCCTTGAGAAGTGACAGAAACACAGAATTCAGCTTTCCAGACAGAGAAGGCTGGTGTCCCCAGAACAGGCATGAATTTTTGCAGTCTGAAGTCGTGTTCTGGGCAGTACCTAATGAGACTGACCCAGAGGATTTGCAGTCGGTCCTTTAACAATGCTGTAGAAATAATTACAAGTGAGTTGCTCGTTAAAAGGATTTGGGTTGAAGCTCTCCTAGTGCCTGCGTGGGTGCCGATGGAAATGCCTGTGTGCTGGCAGGAGGCAGCATCTTCTGGGGAGCCTGGTGCAGGTTTGCTGCCCGTTGTCTGGACAGCCGAGTCCTGAGCTGGGAGCCTCGGCGCGGGCAGCGGGGAGATGTGGGGTGTCCCTGGTGAGATGTGGGGTGTCCTGGGCGAGATGTGGGGTGTCCCTGGTGAGATGTGGGGTGTCCCTGGTGAGATGTGGGGTGTCCTGGGCGAGATGTGGGGTGTCCCTGGTGAGATGTGGGGTGTCCCGGGCGCTCACCCCGGGCAGGGGGGCTTGGGGAGATAAAACCATGCCCTGAGCAGTCTGCGAGCAGAGCACTGCAGCCAGTAAGCACGATTTCCTTCCCAGCTGCCCAGAGCACTCGCCGTGTGCGAGGGAAAGAGTTGGATGTGTTTTTGAGTTGTAGATTTGCTGACATGCGAAGTGGGAGTCTGGAGATCCAGAAATAGGGCTGTGTTTGCTGAACAGAGAGGGATCTCCGTGGGACGTGAGCGGGGTAGCACTGTCCCCCCCGGGGCTCCCAGCCCCATCCTCCCGGCAGCGCTGGGGCCGTGGGGATGGTCGTGCCCCGCCGTGGGGAGGGACGGGGCCGAGCTGGTGGGCAGCACGGGGAGAGCTCTCTGCCCTTCCCCTCTGCCTGCCCTTTTGGGAGCAGGAGGGAACGGGACAGAGCGATTCCGAGGTACAGGACCTCTGCGGGAGGGTTTCCCTGCGCTGGGCAGAGCTGCCAGCTGGAGCTGATCCGGTGCGTTTCCAGGACCGTACAGACCCCCAGATCCTGAACCTTTGCTGAAATAAAAACCAGCCAAGATTGCTGAAACTTGGGCTTTTCTAATACTGGCAATTCTCTTCAAATTTCTTTCTTGCTCTGACAAGTCAGGTAGTACTAAAATACCACTAATGAGCAGACTGAATAAGTTGATGTGATTTAAAAAAAAAAGTTACAGAAAAGCATTTGTAATGTATTGCTGAAACTTGTCAGTCTTCTTGGAAATGACAGAAGGAAACCCTGAGTTTGGAATCATGGAATCACAGAATCACTCAGGTTGGAAGAGACCTCTGGGATCATCGAGTCCAACCATTGCCCTGACACCACCCTGGCAACTAGACCAGGGCACTAAGTGCCATGTCCAGGCTTTTCTTCAACCCCTGCAGAGATGGTGACTCCACCACCTCCCTGGGCAGCCCCTTCCAATGGCTAATGACCCTTGCTGAGAAGAAAGGGATTCATACCTTCCATCAGTCATATCTTGATATCAGTAATATCTAGGCAAGGCTGCCTAGAGCCAGTGGCCCAGGACGTGTCCAGATGGCTTTTGGATATCCCCAAGGATGGAGACTCCACCGCCTCCCTGGGCAGCATGGGATATCTGTGGGAAAGCTGTCTGAGCTGGGCCAGGGAACAGACCTGGGTTAAAATCACCTGCCTGTGCAGAAGTGGAGGGAGACGAGCGGGTGGGTGCCTGAGAAAAGGGTATGTAGGACCATAGCCTCCAGAGTAAGAGTGGTCCAGCCTTTCCCCCATGTCCCCTCTCCCACCTTGAGGGCACAGACCTGGGTGGGACAGAAGTTTCATCCCTATAATCCCACCTCTGTGCCAGGAAAGGCGTGAACAGGAGTTTTCCCTTCCACATGTGGGTACACAGACCGGCAGCACGGAGCTTGCTCCAGGTCAGCAGCCTGAGATCACCATCTAGGAGGTGATTAAACCCTCCTGCCTTCCCGACAGGCAGCTCCCCGGCTGTGGCCAGGAGCCGGCGTGGCCGCTGGCCGCCCAGTGTGTGGGCTGCTGGTGGGTGCCGTGGGTGGATGGCCCTGGGGAGATGACAGACACGTGGCTGAGATGCCCAGGCGTGCCTCGGCAAGGACCTTGTCTTAGGTGCTGGCCTGACGTTCTTCCTTGGCTGACTTGTGTCCCCTTGGCTTGTTTCAGAAAGCTTCTACTATAGCACGGCCAGCTAATGTGCACCAGCGCTTCCCTCCTGGGCTTTAACGAGCGTGGTAACACACAGGACAATTAGGTTAATGATCAGCTGATGTCTCACCTGATTGAGCAGTGTGCCCTTCTCACCTTCGATACCAAGTCATGGATGGAGGAGTTTATTTTGTTTATTGCTTGTATTTTTAAATTAAGCTTTTGTTTTATTCAGCCTTTAGCATAATCCATTTCCAAGTACCTAAACGAGGTTTCGGTTTGGTTTCTGGTTTGATCCTCTTGAAACCGAGGTCAATGGCGAAACACTTGGAAAGCCCAGGAGATGGGGTGTTCAGTATTTATCTTTTGAGAGATTTTTCTTTTTTCCCAGCAAACGTTATTGTGTTGTTGTAGATTCACAGGAGCAAGTTGTCTGCAGAGAGCCTGTGCTGCGCAGTATGGCTTCTAGAACATTTTGTTTTCAGTTTAGACAACACTGAAAAAGTTGAGCTCAGCCCTCCAGGAGTCCTAATTAGCTCCATCAGCGTATGTGCACCGAAATCATTAAACGTGTGGTGGTGGGTTTGCCTCAGGAAGAGGGAATATCAAGTGCCACCTGAGTGCACATAATGAAGTTTAAAGCATGAAGAGTTAATCTTGCTGTGTATGAGAATTTGTGCCATTTCAGGGTGAACTCTGTACTTCTCAGTATACGAGTATAAAAAGTTAGTAGGAATTAGTGTGAGCTGTTTGCTCTTGAGCGGAGCAATTGTTTTGGATTGAGTGCTGGGATAAGCTTGGGAGTGATACTATTATTAGCACTCGTTTTCCTGAGTAGGTTGTGATCGCTTTGACCTGAAACACAGAATCAATGAGGTTGGAAGAGCTCTCTGGGATCATCGAGCCCAACCGTTGCCCTGACACCACCCTGTTGTTCCTGCTCCTGACCCACGCGGGAGCTGCGAGCGTGCCCCGACAGCAGCCAGCTGTCCCCTCCCTGTGTGACCCCGCTCCCACGTCTGTGCACAGTTTCTGTTGGGAATCAGACCCCGCTGTGCTGGCTCCCGTGTGTACCACCCGCTGCCGAGTGGGTTTTCCAACGAGGATCACAGAGTGGGGATCAAGGATGGAGCCAGGGCTGGTGGCTCTCCGTGGGGCTGGGGTCCCCTCCGTCCCTCCTGGCACCGGCCACACCAGGTTCCCTTTACCCCTCTGGCTGCACGCTGGGCTTAGATCTCGATTTTGCTCTTTACCATCAATTCCAGTGATGGTACGTTAAAGATTTCTTGCTTTGTACTTTGGCTTCATGTGCCGTTTGTTTCCTCTTATTGAATCCCAGTTCCCGGAGGCCACAGACACCAGTGTGATTTCTGTGCAATCAGATGCTGGCAAGTGCCACCTCCGCCTGTGCAGAGCAGAGCAGAAAGCTTGAACAGGGCCCTTGTTCTGTGCTTCCCACTGAGGAAAAATTGATGTGGACCCAATAGACAGCAGCCTGGGCATATTATGGCTAACAGCTTGCTGGGGAACAGTCCTTAGCAAGTTGCATTTAATTGGGAAATGTGTAAAAACAGAAAATGAAATGTGCCAGCAAAATTTTTCTTTAAATGTCATGTTAAAATCTGTTTATTTTGGAGGTATGTAGGTAATGAAAAAGAAAAGAAAGTAAACCACAACCTGCTCCCCCCGCCAAGGCAGGTGAAAAACCCTCATGGCCGAGGGTGGAGATGGTTGGACTCCAGGTGGGGGGAGATTTTCCAAGTGGAGGTAGCGGTGTTGGAAAACTAGGGTCGTTGGAGGGCGACCAAGCTGGTGAAGGGTCTGGAGGGTCTGACTTGCGAGGAACGGCTGAGGGAGCTGGGGGTGTTTAGCCTGGAGAAGAGGAGGCTCAGAGGTGACCTTAGTGCAGTCTACAACTACGTGAAGGGAGGTTGTAGCGCAGTGGGAGTCGACCTCTTCTCCCAGGCAACCAGCGATAGGACAAGAGGACACAGCCTCAAGCTTGGCCAGGGGAGGTTCAGGTTGGCCATTAGGAAGCATTTCTTCTCAGCAAGGGTCATTAGCCATTGGAAGGGGCTGCCCAGGGAGGTGGTGGAGTCACCATCTCTGGAGGGGTTTAAGAAAAGCCTGGACATGGCACTTAGTGCCCTGGTCTAATTGCCATGGTGGTGTCAGGGCAATGGTTGGACTCGATGATCCCAGAGGGCTCTTCCAACCTCATTGATTCTGTGATTCTGTGTGGTTATCGTTAAAGCTTTGCTCACGGTCTGTGGGAACACCAGGCAAAAGTTGGGCTGTTAATTTTGCTGCTTGGTGCAGTTTATTAAAAACGTGGAGTCAGGGCACACTGTGCAGACGGTGGGTTCAGCGTGCTGGAGCAGCGCGAGAAATGCAGACGGTTTAAATTTGGCCCATCCAGAAATGGAAACTGTCGGAGGGGGAGCACATGGAGTGTGTGTTAGCTCTTCTACGGGATGAGGGTGACCTATTTCTGTAAGTCATTTTCGGCTGCCAGCTTGAGGCAATGAAAATGTATTTTCTGAACGGTGAATAATTTAGCGACTTTAAAGTGATTAACGTGGAGAAGCAGCTGTAACGTGAGAGGCAGCGTGCTTTCAGAGCCAGATACGCTCCTGAGCGGGAGGGCAGCATGAACCCTCTGCATCCTCCAGATTCCATGAATTCACTCAGAGAAGGTTCAGGTGAGGTTCAGGCGTGTGCTCATCCTCAGGACAAAGGTGCGTTGGAGACCTGAGGATCTGAAGCAGTTTGTGGTGTCAGACCCTCAAAGGTGGCTTTGTCGCTGTTCGACTTTTAAGTTGTGGGTTGAAATGATTTAAAGAATTAACTTTTCATTGAATGGTTTCCCTTGTACAGTCAGAACCACAGGGTGAGCTAAGTTCATGACAATAAGCAGACACTATTTCTGATATAAAACATGTATTTATTTCACTGCAAGTTCGGGACACTGAATGAAACTATTACTGTGGCATAAATGTGAAAAACATCTGTCCTTGTTATATGAGACAGGCCTGAAAAATGGGTAATGCTTTAAAACCGTGCCAGAAAGCCACAGCTCATCCTGCTCTTAATCCATTTAAGGTATGTTTTATTGGCATATGCAGCGCAAAGCTCTAACAGCAGTGGTGGAACACCGAGCCCAACAGCTCAGTACAGACTAAGGGGCCGGCACCGCTGTCACTGCCGTGATTTCTAGAAATTTCAAACAAGGCAATTAAGTTTGGCTGAGGGAATTGCTTCCCCGCAGGGCAGTAAAAGCTGGCATTAATTATTTTCATGGTTGTTGTTATAAGAGAACCCCAGAAAAGCTTCCTGCTGTGTATACCCAGGAGTGAGGTAAACCGCAGCAGCTTGCAGGTCCCTGGGATGTATTATAATACAAGGAGGTCCTCAGGTGACAAAACTTGGATTAGGGTATTTTTAATTCTTGGCTTCCTTTCCCTAACAATCGTAATGAGGACTCTGTACCCGGTGCAAAGTTTCAGGCTGGTGTGGCTGCGGTGCCAAGGTGACTTTTAGAAGAAAATAGTTAAGGGAGGATTTGTCTGAACGGGCTGCAGTGACATAAAAACTTTCTTGCTGGCTGCGTAAAAAGCCTTTCTCTGGAGTTATGTTTAAAGACGTGGAATGATGAACTGGGGTCCCGTGAGACTAGGCATGCACCCCCATAAAGGGAAAAAAAAATCCTGCCTCCAAGGAATTCCTAATTACGTTGCTTTATTAGACTTCTAGAAGATCCATCTCTTTCATATATCTTTTAGAATTTAATTGGAGATGGTTCTTGAACTTCTACATCCCCAATTTATTACAAACTTTTTAAACACTTCCTTCTTTTCCTCTTCCTTGCGCTTTCTGCTTCATCACGAGTCCCCTGTGGACTTGGGGCCTTTCTGAAGTTAGGAGCTGCCTTCTCATGCAACTTGGAGGATTGGAGCTTACTATAATGGCAGTAAGTTTCTTCCTGGAAACAGCGTAAATCTTTACTGGCTGGATTTTGTTTCTGATTACTAAAGGTTTCTGCATCCTCCTGTGAGAATTCCTTGGTTGTATTTAAACTGGCGTTGCTCAGCAGACCTCACCGCTAGCCCCGAACACAATACAACCTAAATATTTCATAAGGCACCTGAAGTCACCCATTTATCATTTATAACATACGTTGCAAAAGCATGAAGTAACATTTAGCAGATGTTTATTGCTAATGTTAGCTACTATAAACATGTGCTATAAAGACTTTTTTTGGTAAATCAATTTTAGTTACTTGAAATAAAATTTTTGGAGCCGTAGAAGTGAGGGGAAAAAAAAGCAACAAAAGCACTAAAGGCCAGAGTGCATATCCAGTGTCAGCTCGATAAAAGGTGGAAGCTGAAGTTGGTACTTAATGAGGTTTATTTTCTAATGCAAAATGCTGTGCCTGAAGGGAAGGAACGTGGTAGTGCATTGTAATGGTCATTGTCACCAGCTGGGTACAATCACAGAATCACAGAATCACAGAATCAATCAGGTTGGAAGAGCCCTCTGGGCTCATCGAGTCCAACCATTGCCCTGACACCACCATGGCAACTAGACCAGGGCACTAAGTGCCATGTCCAGGCTTTTCTTAAACCCCTCCAGAGATGGTGACTCCACCACCTCCCTGGGCAGCCCCTTCCAATGGCTAATGACCCTTGCTCAGAAGAAATGCTTCCTGATGTCCAACCTGAACTTCCCCTGGAGAAGCTTGAGGCTGTGTCCTCTTGTCCTATCACAACGTACCTGCCTGGCCCGTTAGACACGGGCTGTCTGTGTTGGGTTCCTGGAGAAGGGGAGCGACGCTGCCTCATGGATTTAATGTCATGTTTAGCACTCAGTTAATATATACGCTGTGCTTGAAGAGTTTGTGTATCACCTTTGCTCTTTCTCCACCCAAGGTTGCTTTTTTTTCCCCATTTTTTTTTTCCATCCGTGGTCAAAAATACTAACAGAAGATAGGAAAACTGGAAAAATCTCATCTTTCCTTCACTATATAATCAGCAAAGCTAATCCAGACTATCTGTGGTGCTCAAAGAGCTCCCACAGCTGTCAGCTCTCTGCTGCTAGGGCCTGGGTCTGAGGCCGGGTGGCGAGGGCTCCCTGAGCTCGTTGGCGAAGCAGCAGATGAAGGTAACACGCTTGCACTCGGTTGGAAGGGTTCCTGGCCAATGCAAGCAGTGTTTTTGCGCTAATTAGGAATGGTTTCTGGCCAATGCAAACATTATTGTACCCAATATCAATAACCCAGTCTTCCTAAAATGACTTTGTGGCAGCTTTGCATGGTATGTTTGGTTCCTTACAGAGTCACAGACATTAATTTTTAATCATACAACAACTCACTGTTTTTACACAACTTCAAAGTTGCTTCCTAATAGTATGTTTGAATCTTTAGTTTCTAAAGGGCTTCATTTATAGCACTGGGCTTGCATTATACCTTTAATTTCTTTCATTATCTACCAGCATTCCCTGAATTCCTGCGTAGTTAATGCTCACTTGAGTTCCCTGTCAGTCACAGAATACTGTATTGCCATTTTGCTCACCCATGTAATCTTCTCTGTGGATATGAACAGGCAAAACAGATCAGCCCAGGATGTTGGAGACCACACATACTGCCTGGGCTTTTTCCAGTGACACCAAGGAGAGCAGTGGCTCCTTGTGCCGTGTGGAGCCTTCCAGTTACAAAGCTGGATGCCCTGCGTTTGAGGGGCACCAGGCTTGGGGATGGCTGCTGCGATGAGGTGGTGGAGTCACCATCTCTGGAGGGGTTTAAGAAAAGCCTGGACATGGCACTTAGTGCCATGGTCTAGTTGCCATGGTGGTGTCAGGGCAGTGGTTGGTCTCGATGATCCCAGAGGGCTCTTCCAACCTGCTTTGCAGACGTGGCCTTTCCTTTCTGGCTGGCATCGATGGGTGCCACCACTTTTAAGTCTAAGCTGTAACTCTCTCTTCTGTCAGCTGAAACTCCTGGCGCTTTGTGGCAGCAAACTTGTGGTTACTGTGGCCACGTATTAATGTTTCTACATCAATTACCGTGGTGCTTTCTTCCAAAGCTAGATTGCAGTAATATAATAGGTAGACAAATGCTATTAATTATGCCAACAGACAGAAATGCATTGATAGAGAAAGATGATCGTGCTGTACCGGGCCTACAAATCCGCTATTGCAAGACTCAAAGAAGAGTTTCTTAGCTTTTTAGCGTTGTAGAGAGTCATTCTTGGAGTTAAAGCTTCCCTGTTTTTATTGATGGAGCTGGAAAACATGCAGATAAATAGTGAAAAGTTGACTCGATCCTTAAAACGTGATTTTTAACTTTCTGTTTTCCCCAGATCTGAGGATATTGGATACTGGGTTTGCTAACAGCATCCATTGTTTTCCTACTGTTGGACATTAATACTAGGTCCTGATGTTGAACCCTCACTGGGTGTCCACTGTGTATCTGAAGCTTTGTGGTAGTTTTGTCTTGCCATACGCTCAGATATCTTGTAAATAAATGCAGAATAAACAGCAAAAATAATGAAAACATTCATAATTTTAAGATAGTATAGAAAAAAACCCTCATTGTTTCGCCTCTTACATTGAGTCATACTCGTCCTTCTGTATAAAGAATTTTTGCAGAGAAACATGTTCTTCATTCTCTTTATGTCACTGGAAAATAGAAGCTGTGCATCCAGTCTGCTGTAGCACACAGTACATTTTGTGACTGCAATGAGATCTTAATTATAGAGATGTCAGCGCAGCACCTGGCGCTCCCTTGTGAAGGGGGCTGGACTGGGCTGCGTGAGGTTTGGTGGGGTCCAACAGGCGCGTGAAACCCTGCTGTCGGCTTTTCATGCCTCACGGGGGACTGAGAACAAAACCACGCTGAACTAAGCAAATCCAGGTCACGGCGTTTATCTTTATTTGTGGTTCATGGTTTGTCACTTCATGCCAGGGAGAGTCGGGAAGAGGCATGTCTCTCTCGTGGCAAACACCAATGTCTTATGTCCAGCAGTTCCACTGCCCTGTGAAGGTGCTATATCGATAACGAGCTGTTGGAGGAGGCAATAGGAACAATTAGCGTAGTTTTTCCACGAGGAGCTGACAAAACACCCGTTGGGGCACCGCAACACGACAGATGGCACTGGATTGTGGCGTGACCAACAATCAGCGTCCTTGCGCCGTGGTGCCGCGCTCCCTTGCATTGTACGTTGCAGATGGTTTTGGAGTAGAGTAGGACAGGATAGACTGTTTCGGTTGGAAGGGTCCTACAATGATCACCTAGTCCAACTGCCTGACTGTTTCAGGGCTGACCAAGATAAAGCATGTTGGTAAGGGCATTGTCCAAGTGCCTCTTAAACACTGACAGGCTTGGGGCATTGACCACCTCTCTGGGAAGCCTCTCCCAGGGTTTGACCACCCTCTTGGTAAAGAGATGCTTTCTAAAGCATCCCAGGCTTTCAGGTCCCTCTCCCCTCTCGCGGGTTCCTCCGGTTCAACCTCAAGCCAAAACCATTCCTGTACTTACAGATTGTGGCTGTCAGGACTGTGCCACGCTGCGAAGTGGTGGGTGAGCGTGGTCCTGTGAGCAGGCACCAGCTGCCACCTCCCGCTGGCTGGGAGCGTGTGCCATGAAATCCTCCGCTGGCACCTGCCACTCGCGCTTGTACCAGTCACCCCCAAATCACCAGCTCCTCTAGCTGCGGGTGAAAGACATCTTTCTCGTGTCAGCTCGCAGAAAGGGGAGTCTCTGGAGCATACGTAATTGTTGCAGGCAGGTTCAGGATTTCTATTTTGGGGATAATCACGTATTCTGTAGTGATACGGTGTCATTTTTAGAAACCCAGTGTGTTGCGCACAAAAAGCAACGTGCTGCTACTATGATTTGCTTCCTCAAATGTTGAGATTTGCTTTTTCTTTGACGGGTTTGCTTAGTAACTCCTGAAGAAAATAATGAAACGGAAAAAAACCAGTCAGTGCCTGTTCATCTGACATCATCTGAGCTTCTAATCAGCAAACTGCGTATTTAATTTATTAACAGTGACATCTTTGCTGATAAGTTCAAGGGCCTGGTGAATATTTATATCTAGATGTGTTTCTTGACTAGAGCATGCTTTCTAGATCAGTCGTAGCCATGGATACATGGAAATGACACTTGTGGTTCTGTTTGCTCAGCGGCAATGATTTTTTACACAATATTCCAAACATTATAATAAGGAATTGTCAAAAACTGCCCTCCTGGAGGGATCGCAGATCACGAGCGCTTGCATGTGGGTTAATTGCCAAGAAAATGCCGTGCTTTAGAGGTGCTCCCTGTAGCTGGGTATTTCTTAGTGACTGATGTTCAATTAATGGATTTGCTTGCATGTGGGAAAAATGGGATCCGTTGCCCCAAGTACAGCTTACAGCCCCTGCAGCACCTCGGACGAGCCAGCCACTGGCTCCAGGCGTTACCCGCGTCCTTGCCAACATCTTATGGCTTCTTGGCCCAAGACCGTCCAGTCCTGCTCAAAGGAAGCCGTTAGCCCAGGGAGAAGGGGAGTGGTGAGGAGCTGACACACCGCCCCTGAGCTGAGCCTTCCCTCCTGGTTTCCCCACGCGCTCTCTCGTGGAGTCTCCAGGAGCATCCCGGGGGAGGAGACGGTGCATCTGCCCTTCGGCGTTGCTTACGGAGTGGGCGGAGATACGTGGTAGGAGCTGGCCCAGACTCTGTTTTCGGTTTCATTTGGCAAAGTTTTCCGAGTTCTCCCGCAGAAAATGTCCCGCAGAAGCGACAATAACAATATTTTGGATACAAGCCTAGCACAGAAGGGTAATAGGAACTCCACGGGCATGCGTGGGCTTTTGATTCATCCTCAGAGATGACAGATGTGCATTTATTTAAGATCTGGGAGTGGGACTCGGAATATTTATAGTGAATTCTTTGCTCCCACTCTTCCTGTGTGATTTGGGTCTCTGCTGTCAGTCAAACATGGGTTCAGTCCTCCCTGCTGACCAGCTCATGCATCACTCACGCTGCCAACCCCCAAGCCCGTGCCAAGCATTTCTCTTTGTCCAGCCCTCGGGGCTTTCTGGGGAGGCAGTGCCGAGGGTCCCTTTGCACAGCCAGGGTCTCGTGGTGGAGCCACCTTCAAGCAGGTAAAAGAGACTGTTGAAAGAAAAACAGCGGCTGTCCTGCGTCTTCCCCGGGAGGTGGTGACTGCTAATAAAAGCTTGACCAATGCTCTTTAGTTGTCTCCTTGTCTTCCTTATAAATATCAGCTCTTTGCAGTAAAGCATTTACAAATTTAAATTCTTTTTTTCTTTACCTTGTAGTGAACTTTGACCACTTCCAGATTCTCCGGGCCATTGGGAAGGGAAGCTTTGGCAAGGTAGGCTTGAACGCTCGGTCTTGAGTTTGCTTGTCTGTTTTTTTCAGGTGCCTGCTGTTATGTACGTAGGGTTTATGGAACAGTAAAGGTGCTGGATTTATTGTCGGATGATGGCTGCTGAGTAAACACAGGAAAAAACGTGTTCAGGAAAATACCTTGTTGCCATTTGGCATTGCTTTAATTCTTGGCATTGCTTTACTTCTTGGCATCTTGGTGAAACAGGTGTATTTTAAATTACCAGCACATTTGTGACCATTTCTTGGCAAATAGTCATGATGTTTTCTGTTTCCTGAGAGGGTTTGTAGGTTGTGAAGGGGGGCAGTGAGTCAGGAAGGTGTTGGGAGTTGTTCTGGGTGATTGACTGAGCTGGTATGATGTGGCCAGGAGGGTTCTCTGAAGCCCTGGGCTCTTTCCCCCTTCAGAAATGAGTGATGCTGAAGAGTTTTTGTTGTTTATTTTTAAGAAGTCTTTTTGCCAAGCGTGTGGGAAAAGGTGGGAGGTGGTGATCAAAAAGCTGGATAGCTGTGGGAATCAGTTACTGCTTGATTTCCTAGTTTTATTCCTTTTTCATTCCCTTTTTCACTGACTCTCACTCAGTGTAGATACCTGCTGCTTCTGTCACGGCATTTTACACCGTTGGTTGCACTGCAGGCACGAGTTCGGTGTGTCTGTGTGTATGCACGTGCGTCTGGCCTTGCACACACCCAAGACTTCACTGCTTGGGTGCTGTTCTGTGGGTGCTTTGTCACCTGCATGTCACTGCACCAACAGGAGTTTAGCCGAGACGTCTGGACGCGGTGGGCAGGAGCTGTAGGAGCGATAACCCTGGTGAGCAGCCTGACCTGCTGCATTCAGTGCTCAGGAGCTTTGTTGGGATGCTTGGAAATCTTGCAAAAGCAGAAACTTCTCAGGAGATCTTTTCAGAAAGATCCCCTTCTCAGCAAGGGTCATTAGCCATTGGAAGGGGCTGCCCAGGGAGGTGGTGGAGTCACCATCTCTGGAGGGGTTTAAGAAAAGCCTGGACATGGCACTTAGTGCCCTGGTCTAGTTGCCATGGTGGTGTCAGGGCAATGGTTGGACTCGATGATCCCAGAGGGCTCTTCCAGCCTGGTTGATTCTGTGGTTCTGTGATTCTGTATCTATTGCCTGTGCTGGCCTCCTTGGGGCACAATCTACCCACGTGAATTCCCGCCTGGCTTCGGTGCAAGTCCACAGGGGATCCGGGCTAATGAAAATGTAACACTGAGTAGTGGGCAGGCGGGGAGAGGGTGGTTTTAAGTAGTCACCCATATTTGCAGCCAAGTCTCTCGAGCAAGAGGAGGTGGAAGCTGGCAGCAGAGCTGTGTCAGGTTTCTGAGGTTGTATTAGACGATGGAGAATGATTAAATACAAGCTCAGATCCTTCCTTAGGGTTGCTGTAAAGGTAAACCAAAAGGCAGAGGAAAGTGTCCCCAGATGCTCCTGGTGAGAACAGGAGCTCTCAGGGTCTTGTGACTCCTGCTCATTGTCAAAGACTAAAACCCAACTCAAAATCTTACTAAAAAATAGCAGCTAACATTTTTTTCAAGCTCATAGAAGACTCATGCTTCCACATGTAAACTTTCCAGAGAAAAGAGGTTTTATTCTGTTGAGCAGCAGCACTTGGTGCTGGAAAATTAATTCCACTCAGAACATGAAAAGGAGAAAAAAATATTCTTGTCCCAGGGCAGGACCTTTATGGCTTTGAAGAGAGCTACTCCTCAGGGCTGCTTCCTTTTCTGTCGGTGTTAAAGAAAGGCTAAGTCTAGCACGTAGCAGTCTATCAGGCATCAGAATTGTATATACACTTTCAACCAAATGCTGAAATGATTCATCTGTCATCTTTCTGGATAATTATGTCAATATGCTAAATTTCCTTTGATACGGGGAAAAGCTTTTTACATTTACAAAGTCATTTACAGCTTGCATTTAATTACGGAAAATATAGAACTACCTACCCGCAAACCCTTATTTGAAATTTATGAGTAATTTAGTTGCTTTGGTTGATTTAAGCATTTATGTGCCAGCGTTCAGGAAGGTATTTAGGAGCTAGTGTCCCGTCCATCTCAAAACGGGTGACCTGTGAGATGTGTGACGCCGTGTGATCTCGCAGTGATGGGACTGAGGAGGCATCAACCCGCTGGGTAGCTCTGGGCAAGGCATTTGCCAGTTTGTTTCCTAGAGATGGGTTAGATCATCTTTAAGATACTATTAATCAAATGAAGGTCATGCTCAATTCTGTGTTTACTCAAATTAGCAAATGTGTAATGTTTTCCATACATACTAGAGGCAATATGACTTGATTTTCAGTACTTTAATAGGAGCGTTGTGTTTCTGCTGTAGCACGGACTCCTTTCTTGAGGCGTTGCTCAGGTTTTAGCTGGTCCGTGGCCATCACCCAGGAGAGGATGTCCAGCATGTGATGCAGTTTGTGACCCCCTGCTTTAATGGGAAACGTGCTGCAAGTTTCATTATGCTTCACGAGAGACGTGATGAGACCTGGGAGCCTCAGAAGGCTTTGGTGGTATTGCAGGTATCCTGATGTCTCCCCTCTTAAAAACAGACCTCTCTTGGCTTGAGTCTCTGTCTGCTGGAAGCGGGAGGCAGCCAAGGGAGCGTTCGCCCCTCTATCCCTCCTCCCCCCTGGGCTTCCCACTCGATTCCCCCTCGAATCACCCACCGCCACCTTTCCCAAGGGATAACGAACCGGACGGGGGTGATGGAGATTCATTATCTTCACTTTGCTGCTGTGGAGAAATAAAAACACCTCTGCAGTCCTTCAGCACGGATTTATGCCTGTGCTGTTGGAAATAGGGGATCAAGCCAGGGGATGGGGGCTGGAATGAGCACCAACGTGAAATTAAATTTTCCAGAGAGAAGAAATGCGTCTGGAGGTGGGTGGGCGCAGGCGGGCAGCCCGCAGGGTCTGCGGGGCCTTGCTTTCATTTCTCTCCTTTTTCTGGTGTTTTTTTTTTGTTTTTTTCTTCTTCTTTCTTCTTCTTCTTCTTCTTCTTCTTCTTCTTCTTCTTCTTCTTCTTCTTCTTCTTCTTCTTCTTCTTTCTTCTTCTTCTTCTGCTGCTTCTGCTTCTTCTTCTTCTGCTGCTTCTGCTTCTGCTGCTTCTGCTTCTGCTTCTTCTGCTTCTTCTGCTTCTGCTTCTTCTGCTTCTGCTTCTTCTGCTTCTGCTGCTTCTTCTGCTGCTTCTTCTGCTGCTTCTTCTGCTGCTTCTTCTGCTGCTTCTGCTTCTGCTGCTTCTGCTTCTGCTGCTTCTGCTTCTGCTGCTTCTGCTTCTGCTGCTGCTTCTGCTTCTGCTGCTTCTTCTGCTTCTGCTGCTTCTGCTGCTTCTTCTGCTGATTCTTCTTCTGCTGCTTCTGCTTCTGCTTCTTCTGCTTCTTCTTCTGCTTCTTCTGCTTCTTCTTCTGCTTCTTCTTCTGCTTCTTCTTCTGCTTCTTCTTCTGTATTTTGAGGCTGGGGTGCTGGGGGGGTCCTGCTCCCCAGGGGGCTTCTCACAGGCCCTGCCAAAGACAGCTCGCTCGCAGCGTGGTTTGCTTTGCAAAAGTGCTTCAGCTTCATGAATTTGTTGCTTTAATAATTCCCGCGGCCTGAAGCTGGGTATAGAAAGGCTTTAATCCATTTTCAAAGGGGCATAAATGCCCCCCCAGTAGATATACCATAAATAAAATTCCCTTCAAGTCTATTCTCAAGTGAATCCCTCTTTGATATCAACACAAGCTTGATTCTTTGTCTTTTTTTTTTTTTCCAGCTTTATAAATGTTGGATTTTTCCCCAAAAAGATAGGCTGGAAATCTAATCTTTGATATTAATAATCTTTGACTTTTTGTGCTGGGGGGCACATCTGCCCAAATCTCTCCTCTGGCAGTGACTGTGACTGGGTGCGTGAGGAAGCACAGAGCACATGGAGGGTGACTCTCCCTCTGATACAACCTCCTGGGTCGTATTTAGTGATTTATTTTTTTCTTTCTTGGACGTTGCTAACCTGTAAGCGTGTCATCGGTAAAAGCTGCAGGAGAAAGAATGGCAAAGGATGAGAAGCCGACATGATGGTGTGGTCCAGCCCTACCTTGCTGTCCAGCTCTCAGGTTGTGGGGCAGGAGCAGTGAAATCACAGAGCAGAAAACGCTGCTGAATGATCTGGAGTGAGCGATGACTTCAGCTGGAAGGGGGCCTGGGGGGACCTGTTTGGGGTTACTGGAGGACCAGGCTTCGTAAGACTGATTTATAGTAAAAGCTGCCCACTGCCGTTATTATTGTATACCCAGTGCCTTATTAACATTTGCATTAGAAGCTGCCTGGGGTTTATTTCAGCCCCCGTCGTTCCCTGTGGATGAGTCACGGCGGCGTGGGACGGGAGGTGGGACGGGAGGTGGGACCCGTGCTCCTGCCAGCAGCTGTGGCCAGGAAAGCGGCATCAGGGAGCGGAGGGTGGAAGCACCCTCCTCCACCCAAAAACCTGCTGATGGCCCCCGGGCCACCCCTGCAGACTTCTACGCACGAGAGGGGACTTGCCCCTGTGCAGAGGGGTACGGTCCCCTGCGGAGGGTCACACACAAACAGCAGCTCCCGGGAGCTGGCTGCTGAGTGAGATGGCTTTGCTTTGTGTGCCAGGCTCGCCCCTCGCTCAGACAGTTTCTCAGCTTGCCACTCAGACGGGCTCCAGCCCTCCCGAGTCCTCAAACCTGCTGGTTCCTGGTCGTCGGGAGGCACGGGGGGAAACTTGATGGTTGCAAGCGGTGGCAATGGAATGTGACACTATTCGCAGGCACTAACCCTGAGCCTCTCCACACCTCGCCTGGAGTTTTGCCATTTTCTCTCGTCGAGTCGTCTTTTGCCATCAAAGTGCACCAACACCGAGAGGATCCAGTGCCTCGGTGCCAGAACAAAGCTCCTCTCTGCTGACTTACACACAGCAGCGGTGCCTGGTTTGGTGTGATGGATTCGTGAGGATTCCCTGGTGTCTAATAATGCAGGTTAATTAATGATGGTGCCTTTCCCTCCTTCTGGAGCTCTGTCTTTTCTGTTGCTCACAAAGCTGAGAGAAACTTTTACTTCCAAGCTGTTTTTTTTTCCCCCCCCATGTATTTTTTCCTTCCCCTACTGCCTCTGAACTGTACAAAAAGAAGAAAAAAGGAAACATGAAATATAAAAAGTTTAAAGTTTTTTATGATTTTATATAAATGGGGTTTTTTAATTTTTAAAAAAGCTGGCATGAAATGAAAGGCCCTGCCCCTTCCCCGGCCCTGCAGTCACCCAGCGACGGCACGTACGCTGCTCTCCCACTGCAGCGTGCAGAAAGGTCGTCAGTGGGAGGAAGCCGAGACAGCAAACCCGTAATACATCTTCTACATGACATGTTTGGGTAAAGACTATGAAGCGCTTGTTTGCTACAAGGAGTACGATGATGCAGAGCCATTACAGCTCCCAGGAGGCCACAGCTCAGGCCTGTGAGCGGGGGGCATGAAGCCACGCTTCCTCAGGGGCATTTCTCTGTCCTCCACGAAATGCCCCGTCAGAGCCCCACGGGTGTCTGCAGCTGCCCAAAATGAGTGGCGGTGAAGTCCCTATGGACGGGAATGTCCAGCGTGTTCTCATGTGCCCTTTTAAAAACAAGATGTTTTTCCAGTTACTTGTGGCTATTGCAGGCGTGTGTTTAGTCATTGCTGTTATTAAATTCTTTGCTGTGAGGGTGGTGAGAGCCTGGCCCAGGTTGCCCAGAGCAGCTGTGGCTGCCCCCTCCCTGGCAGTGTTCAAGGCCAGGTTGGATGGGGCTTGGAGCAACCTGGTCTGGTGGAAGGTGTCCCTGCCCGTGGCAGGGGGTTGGAACTGGATGGGCTTTAAGGTCCCTTCCAACCCAAACCAGTCTGTGATTCTATGATTTCCCCAGCTATCCCTCTGACAATTTAGAGCTGCAGGCCAGACCCTCTAGGCCATCCCTCTGCCATATTCTTTGCCTGCTTTTCCTTTACCATGTTATCTCTGCCTGGACCTGGTTGGACCTTTAGCTCTTGTTTGCGGTCTCCTCCTGCCCAACAAAACCCATACTGTGTGTCGTGGGTCTGAAGGTAGCACAGTGTTCGATTTTCAGTCCCTGCTATCACTCCTGTTCCACTATTTGCGCAACAGCCTGTAAAGACCAGAGGAGGCATTGCAAGGGGAGCTGCACGAGGCGCCTCGGAGGCTGCCCGACCCTCCGTTGGTGCTCGGAGCACTCGGACAGGGAAGCCCGTGGTCCTCGTGGCAGGTGTGATCAACAGGGCCGGCCTGATTACGGGGTAAGGAGGCAGAGGGGTAAAGGGCTCTGAGGGGAGGGGGAGATGTTGCAGCATGGGAGAGCTCCGGGCTCCGCAGGAGACTCTCACAAGAAAAACTGGGAGTAGGAAAGGGCAGAGCTGGGTTACGTGGCTACGAGGAAACCTAACCCAAATGCATTACTGAATTTCATAAACTATCGTCCATCTGTGAGGACAAAGAGCAGAACATTTTGGCACTGGAGGTGGGGTCTTTACCTGCCCTCTGCCAGCCGCGCAGCCAACACCAGTCTGCTGGTCTAATAGTCTTATTTTTAAAGTAAAAAAAAAAAGGTGCCCTGCTTTGCTACTGTTAATTATCAGTTTCTCAATGGCTTAAATATGATCAGCTTTTTGCTGTTTTTGTTCTGACAAGCCATCATACTGCACACGCCCACAAGCTGGTTAGCTGAACCAAGAGCATGGGGTGTTTCAGCATCAGATGCAGGATTTGGCAACAATAAAATTGAAGCTACATTGGACATCAGAATCATCTACAGATCCTTAGAAGCTGCAGCTTATGAGTTTGGGATGTTCTGTTAATGCTCATAGTTGGACAATCCAATCACAAGCCACTTAATGTCATAAATGATAAGGAGCAATGTCCTCTGTTCTTATGAAATTACAAATATATCAGCATGATACAGCAAATATTCCCTAAGCGCTTTTATAATAGTTTATTAAAGTGAATATTCTCTGGGTTTACCCGGAGCATTACGGGGGTACCTGTTTTGTTACTCTAGGCAGCACCATAATTCAGTGATGTTTGCAGAAGGAGACTTTCTGCTTTCCTTCACATTATATATTTCTTCTTGTGGGTTGGATCAGCATTCAAACAAGTCTGAAGTTCATGATGTCCTGCTGAAGTGCCTGTGCACTGCTTAAAAACAAATCTGTGTCTCACAGTAATTGTACAGACATAAATCCAGAGAAGCTGTGCTGGGTACTTCTGGTTTTTCCGTGGTGAGTACAGAAGCTGCCCACAAGCCAGTCACAGGCAATTGAGATTTTCTGTGGCTCAGCAATGAAGAAAAAAATGGAACATGAGAAATAGAAGCAGAAACTGATGCAGCTGGTGTGCAGTTAACAATAGAAACTATTGTTGTAATGACAGATTTGATGTAATGATGCCACAGTCCGAGAGAGTTCTCGCCTGCGTGGTGCACCAGACGTCAGCGCAGCACCTGGGTTAGACCTGCCACGGGACAGAAACTGCTCGTGAGCCCGGCTTACCAGGAGCTGTCTTTCCCATTGATGAGCACATGATGTGCTTTTATTCCTCCCAATTTTCCTGCCTGCCTTTCTCCTCTGAAGGTGCCTCTTGTACAGTCTTTTAAGGATTAAGTAGTGGTTTGCCTTGTTTCCCAGATGAACCGTGGTGATGGACTCTGGAGAGAGGCAAAAAGGGGATGTGGAAAAAGTTGTTCTTGTGGCATAGACCTTCAGAGGTGGATCAGAAGGGTTGTGTGGAGGGTTGGGTGTTTCATGGGACAAGGTCGGGGAGACCATGAGAGTGCATTTCTTGTTACTTCTGCCTGGGCTGGAGTCTTCTCCCTCCCGTGACCACCGTACTGCCCAGCGTCTGGCTGCCCCGAGCTGCACACCAGCCAGCCGAGTCCACAGACACCTCTGTGTCGGTTTTATTTACAATTGCAAATATGCTTTTCGAGTGTTTTAGACTTTTTTTATTCTTATTGACCTGTCGCTGTTGCGCTAAACTATATCTTTTCTGTATGATCAGGAATTCTGCCTCCCTCAGGAAAACACTCCGGACTGTAAGCAGATGAGATTTTTTTAAAGGAAGAAAAGAAAGTAACATATTTATGAAACAGAAGTCTTTTGTGTCTCTGCTTTTCACTCTCACCTCCCGTTTAGTTACTATTTATGTACAAAATCCATCAAGAATCCTTCTGTCAATGTTGTTCCCTCACAGAGTTGCAGTAAGGTTGTTGTGCTATATTATTACTTTCGATCTAAAAACTCTTTTTAAAAGTAAGTGCTAAAAATTCCTCTAAATAAAGGGTGAATAAATAATAAACTTGTGAAATAGTGCCCTACGCATGCTCATTGCAGAGGTCCATGCGTCGTGCTGCATCCCGAGGCTCTCAGGTCTGCTCTGCTTTATGCCCTTGGTAGGGAAATGCATTCAAATGCAAACTTAAAGGTGGACGGTTGCATGAGATGATAAAACTAGATTTTAGCCCCCTGCTATTATCTTTTGGCTTATCAAAGAAAATAAGATATGCAGGGTTGTTCCTGGGCGGAGTGCTCCAACTGGAGACCTTTCTCAGCAGCAACTTCTCCTCTGGGCGATGCCCCTGGGAGTGAGGCAGGATTTAAGCCGTGGTCCAGCCCTGCTGCTCAGCGCAGCAATGAGCTCGAGTATCGATCTGCCCCTTCCCGATGCCACATGCCATTACTCCAGCGAGCAGCGTTTGCTACGAAATCGATCTGCTTGCCATGGGTCGTGCAGGGCTGGCCCGGGTGGCTGCTGGCTCCTCTGGGCGGCCAGGCTGAAGTCCCAGCGCTGGCTCAGCGCAGTAAGTGCTGTCTGATGTTCATGGAGACATGTGTGATGGTGGGCCACCTGAGCCATGGTGAATGACTCAGCAGCATTAGTAAGTGGAGCGTGAAAGCTCCGTAGATGCCTAATGGGAGAGATGCAGTAGGAAGAGCCTCGTCTCTGCTGTTGAGTGCTTGAAGCACGTTTATTCGTTTTGGTAATACAATATAATTCAGTGCTGTTGGGTAGGTTTGACAGAAAGATGTGTGAAGCAATGCTGTGGCTCCTGGGGAACAGGCTGGAGGCAGCCCCTTGTCTGCTGGTGACCCATCTGCTCGGGCTCAGCTGGTGGGGTGGCCGCAGTGACGGAGGAAGGAGACCAGCCAGGAGGAGTGGGAGGTTTGTCCATGTCCAGGCACACACACAGCCCCTGTGCCCCCCATCTGGAAGGGACCTCCATCTCCCCAGCCTCTACAGCTGTCACTTTCAGGAGACTCAGCTCTCTCCAGCCAGCCGTGACAGAAATCGATTGCTAGAAGAATTGCAAGAGATTCCTTGTGGAGAAGGGACTCGGTATATTTTGTACCTTGAGTTCCTGCACGTGTGGAGGTCGATGCTGCAGTTGGAGGAGACATCTCCTTGAGGAGCTGCCATAACATTCTTGCTTTTTCTAAAGGAAAGGTCAACAATGGTCACAATGAAATTCATCAGTAGAGTTGTGCTGGGCATGCTACGTTGGTCTTAACCACAAATTATCATTAATCCTCTCCCTTCCAAGACGATATTTTCTCACTGACACTTCTGCTGTTTGTATACTGTGATAGTTCCTTAGTATGGTCGCTGTTGGTGTCCCTCCAAATGCTTTGTGTGGAGTGTTGGGCGCGTAGGGCAAAGGGAAGATAAAGCTACGTTTGGTCAGGTCCTACAAGGTCTAGGTTTGAACGGCCCTTTTTCCCAAGGGAAAGATACTGGGGATTTTAATGCAGTGTTGAAAAGCAAATCTGAACAGAGGGACTATAATCTGGCCAGACTTCCATCCAGCCAAGGTACTGACTTTACACCTGGAGAGGGGTGCTGTGGTTGATGGAGGAATTAATGCTGTGTGCAACACGCACAGTATGTGCACAGAGGTACTTGCTGTCAAGTAGCAAGTGTTTACAGTTACTCTGGTTTCTGACTGACAGACCCAACAGCTGATGTTGAAGTCTGGGAGGTTTTCACAGCTCTGGCATATTCGCTGTTTTTAGTGAACAGAAGTGAGCTTTGCTTACCTTTGTGTTGGGAGTCACTTCACAATTTGGTGGCATCTTAGGTACAAGCGGCTGCGGTGTGAGAGCTCTTACGGTTTCTTTGCCATACTTTGGCCCTGGTGCTGAAAAACAAGGTCTTACAGCACAGAGGACCTTCAGTGAGGAGATGTCTACCAGAGCAGATCCCTTTGTAGCAGTTTGGCGATGAAGCAAGCTTCTACCAATGAAAAATCAAGCACTTGGCTGCAAGTGGCATTAAATTCCTCCTGAGGGTTTTTGCACTGTGAAACACGAGCATCCCCTTCTTTCTTAGTTGAAAAGTTATACCTGTATTTATTTACTTCAGCACAGAATGGGAACTTTGGTGCCTGGGAGGCACGTAGTGGCAGCAGCACAGAGGCGAAGACGTTCGGTCACATCGCTCTCAATGCCATTGCACTTCAAGATGAGTGATGAGGTTTTTCGCAATAGCACCGTGAGTGTTCTTGCCTTGGGATCAGGAAAAGCTTCAACATTCATTTACGTTCAGAGATTAAATAAAGGCCTCCATTCTTCATTGGAAATTATTAGATTTCTCTCTGTTCCCAAGTTTCATCAAATACATAACTAAAAAAATGGTTTTGTCTGCTTCTTCGACCAGCGTATAAAACATCACAGGGTGTAATCATGGCCGTAATGACTCCAAATACAAGACTTAACTCAAAACGTTCCTCAACCATAGGAACATGTACTTTCCACAAGAAGACTTGTTACCTGTAGCTGCATACAGGGGTGCAGATCCTTGTGTAAATCCGTGGAGTGCTTCTGAGCTGGAGTAAACGGTGGATCCAGGTTTGGATCCATCCAAAAGGCAGGAAGAAGACGGGTCATGGTGTCTTCAGGGATTTCTGCAGGTTGGTCTGATTTTTCATGATTCTTCTTTAAGTATTAAAATATTTTGTTTCTTGGGTTTATACGCTGTCACTAGTTTTTCCTTGTTTATTGGGATTAATGTCTTTCAGGAGGTGAAATCTGCACGTTTTTTGGAGCTGCAAGTCACGTAATCACCCATATCCAAAACTCGATTATAGAAACATCTGCTTAATGTCTGGCGAGATGTTATTTTCTCAGCGTGACATTAAAAGGGAGTGCTTAATCCCAACCACCTAGAATGGCTTTAAATCATAGGATTCAGGGCATGTAGATAACATTCTGCACCCCCCTCGTGAATTCTTGCAGGAAAATTGGAAAATATTCCGTGGTAGATGCCAGCTAGAGATGCCAGTCAGGAGAGTTTCTCCTGACGTAGTGTCAGTGTGCTGTTTCTGTGCCATTTGTGTCAACACCAAGACAGAAATAAGGTTGATTCTGAAAAAAAAATGAAGTAGGTGCAAGCCTAGTTTTGGGTGTGTTTTGAGCACGCTCCCAGCTGTACCCATGAGCTGGGCTTTGCTGTCCTGGCACGCAGAGGGCTGGCCACGCTCGTGGGTGGTACAAACCCATACGGGTCTGGGGAGCCTCGAGGAGGTCTGTGATGAGGACATGAACACGTTCTTGAGGTGTTACTGGTATGTGGTGCGCTGAGGTGTGATCTGGAGCGGCAGTTTTCATTGTAGGTCAGGAGAGGTTTTCGTCTCCAGCATAAGCCACTGAGAAAGGGGTTTTTAATGGAAGTGTTAACACGACCTGAGAACACCGACACGCTTGCTGGGAATAAAAGTTTCCTCAGCTCCTGTTACAACTTGGCTGTAGCAAACGGCAGTGCTGAATTAAAGAGATTTTAATCATTTATGGTGTTCTGACAAACCAGTCCTTCATCGGTCTTGTGATAAAGCGTAGCTTTTCAGCAGGGAAAAAGGAAAGGCGTAAGACGACATGAAAAATGTCTTAAGGAGTGAACCGTGGCAAGGCGTTCGGAATAGAAAACAGAATCAGCTCGTCAGGACGTGCAGGCAGATTTGTTGAGCTGGTAACCACAGCACGGCTCCTGGGGGTTGCAGTAATTTTCCATTCGCTGTGACTTTGCACCTTTTAATTTGCTTTATACCCGGGCAGATAGGTTCTGGTTTTGACCTTTGCATCTGAAGGGGAGGCCGTGTTATTAAAATACGCGCTGTTATTCTTAGAGATGTAGCTGTGAAGTGGCCCCAACTGCCTGGAAGCGTTAATCACAGAAATGCTGCTGCAGTGCTGGGTGTCTCTGGGGGCCGGTGCCCGTGCCCGGGTGCAGCCCCGCGGGTGTGCGCAGCATGGGCCCCTCCATGGAGGGTGGAGATGGGCCGTACGGAGCTGGCGTGCCCGCTGCTGTGCCCGTCGGGAGCCCAAAGACAGGGGGTGTTTGCAGAAGGCAGCGGAGTAGCAGCAGTAGGTGCCTGTTTGCACCATGTGTCCCCCGGTCTGTGAGCGTCAGCATCACAGCTAACCGTGTCCTGGGCTGCATCCCCAGCAGCGTGGCCAGCAGGGCGAGGGAGGGGATTCTGCCCCTCTGCTCCGCTCTCGGGAGACGCCCCTGCAGTGCTGCGTCCAGCTGTGGGGCCCAACAGAAGGACACGGAGCTGTTGGAGCGAGTCCAGAGGAGGCCACGGAGATTCTCCGAGGGCTGGAGCCCCTCTGCTCTGGAGACAGGCTGAGAGAGCTGGGGCTGTTCAGCCTGGGGAAGAGAAGGCTCCGGGGAGACCTTCTAGCACCTTCCAGTGCCTGAAGGGGCTACAGGAAAAATGGAGAGGGGCTTTTTACAAGGGCGTGGAGTGACAGCTTGAGGGGGAACGGTTTTAAACTGAAAGAGGGGAGACTGAGATGAGATCTGAGGAAGAAATTCTTTGCTGTGAGGGTGGTGAGACCCTGGCCCAGGCTGCCCAGAGAAGCTGTGGCTGCCCCCTCCCTGGCAGTGTTCAAGGCCAGGTTGGATGGGGCTGGGAGCAACCTGGTCTGGTGGAAGGTGTCCCTGCCTGTGGCAGGGGGCTGGGACTGGATGGGCTTTAAGGTCCCTCCCAGCCCAAACCAGTCTGTGATTCTGTGATTCTATGATCTCACCTGGACCGGTTGTGGAAGCAGGTCAGAGCAGCGACGTGAGTGTCACACCTGGGAGCACCCGTTGTTTTGAGGACCACAACCAGCTGATCGAAGGGGAAAGGGCTGGGGCTGAAGACCCCAGGAACCCCCACCGAGGAGCACCCAAATGCGGGGAGGCTTTGCCATGCCAACCTTCGGCCCGATCCGGTCCAGAGGCACGGCTGAAAGATGGGGAGGTGTGGGGAGGCGGAGGAGCGATGTCACCACGGCCAGCAGCCACCCGCCTTGGTGTCACCGAGCCTGGTCCATCAGCGGGGCACAGCGCAGCTTGGCGCCGGCACCAGAGCTGCAGGTGCCCCATTCTGTTAAACGGGGCTTTGTGTGCTCGAGATAATGGTTGGGGAAAACACTGCCAGGGACAAAGCTGGTCCCCGAACGAAGTTCTGGTTAAATAAGCTGCATAATCAAGCAATGAAGGTTTTTAATTGCTTCAAAGTATGTTTTTATTCAGGATCAGACAGTATTATAGTAACGCGTCCCCGCTGAGCGTGGGGTGAGCGTCACGGGTAAGTTGTGTGTAACCCTGCGGTCCTCCTCCCAGCATCATGGGTAAGTTGTGTGTAACTCTATTGTCCTGCTCCCAGCGTCACGGGTAAGTTGTGTGTAACTCTGTGGTCCTCCTCCCAGCATCATGGGTAAGTTGTGTGTAACTCTGCGGTCCTGCTCCCAGCGTGACGGGTGTTGGGAGAGGAGAACGTCTGCAGAACCGGGCAGTGGTGTCATGTGCCCAGGACCCGGCTGCCAGGTCATTGCTTTTGTCAGAGTCAGCACGACTGTTGGCTTTTTGAGGATGCTTTTGATTAGGTAAATCTGATTTGATAAATTTGAGGTGATTTTTTGGCGGAGGTTGTCAGCATTTCACACCTGGTACTGCCCGTATCTCACGTGCTTTTATGGCTTTGTAGGACGTGCTGTTTTCTGTGGGTTGTCACAAAGCAGTAGCTGGGACATGGACTGGCCTGTGGAAAGTAGGTAGATGCTTCCAGCAGAGCTTCATCCAGCTGCTCACCGTGGTTCATGTGCTTAATGAACCCCTGATATTTTAATTGTATCTCAGCAAATACACCTGGGAGGCAGCTTTAAGCTTTGCTATCTTGGCTATGCCTAAAAAAAATAAAAAGCTGATTAGCTGGTTTTATCCTTAACGTTTGTGAGAAATGTAGAACAAGTTAATATTATCTTTTTAATTACAAGTGTTACGCAGATGCTAATTACCAGGCAAAGATTGTATTTCAATTACCACCAGTGCCATCATAGTACAAAGTGGATACGAAGATTGCTTTTAAGTGACAGGGTAGCTGGTGTGGCCTCCTGCGCACCGTGACACCGCGGCCATGTCCAGCGCCTTCGTTTCTCTTCAGAATAGCACGATCCCTGTTTGTCACTTTCCTGATAGCAGCTGAGAGTGGATTTTAATTTTTTTAATATAATTAGTGAGGTTCTGGCTTCAGCTCTTGGTGCAGAACCGCCCTCAAACGGCGAAGCAGAGGGGCCCCGGAGGCGCGGGTGGCTGGAGGCCCCTGCTTTGTGGTCTCTATTTGCTCAACAAACTCACTCTAGTTTGCAAGAAACCACTAAGCACAATCTTCTTGCTCTTCTCTGCAAGGAGGAACTGGCTGTCCCTGGTTTTGCAGCCTGTCTGCGAAGGCTCACACCCTCACTGGGCGCCTGCGGGTGGTTTCCAGCTGTACTGGAGTGACTGGTGTTTAACCCAGACGTTCCCTGGGGTTGGAGTGCTCTTAGCAGAGGTGCAGCCACCACATGCTCACGTGGCTCTATCACAAATTACCAGCTCTTTCTCTTTTTCTCCTCATTTCTGCTGTAACATTTAGTGATCAAAACTGAACTCAGTTCCCCACAAAGGCTTGAGCTGTGTGTGCATCGTGGTCAGTGCCTCCTTATTGCTTCTGGTCCTTCAGAAGGAAGAACTTCCAGCTCTTCCTGCTCCAGAAGCTGCACATCTCCCCTTTCCTCGACATCCTTCCCGAGGCTACTGCCATGGTGTCCCCTGTAGTGGAGACTCTTTTCTCCCAGCAGTCCCAAAGCCTACGGACGCTGTTGACTGCCACAGGCAGTTTTACGTTCATGCTTTACATTTCAAGCTTCAACCTTGCAAGTGAAATGGTGGCTATATAGGTACTGGGGGAAACGGGGAGGGATTTGGCCCCGGTAGCCTGAGAGGGGTGAATGACCCCCGCTGGTGGTCCCACCAGGGTCCTCCCCGGCTCCAGCCTGCGTCTTGGTGGGGCCTGGCGCTGGGACATCGTGCTGGTGGCCCCGGCAAGTGTGGCAACTGCTGGGTCTCCCTGACCTTGCGCAGCAGAAGCACTGTGGGCTGGACTGGGTGTTGTCCAACACTTCACATCTTCTGTGCTGCTGTTGTCAGCCACGGGCAGTGCCTGGTCCTAGGCCACCAGCGCAGGAGGTGGTTGGCGTCGGTGGGGACTGATAGTTCCTTTGTAAAAGCTTAGGGCCAGATTCAGGTTGTGCTTTTGCTCATGATAATTCCTCATGACTTCATCGGGGCTGGCTTATTTCTGAGACCTGAAAACTGCTGCTCCGGGTGGTTAATGGTTGGAGAGCGCTGCTGGGATCAAATCAGCACTGCCGGAGGGATCAATGTGTCATCCCAGAGTCACAGCGCTTCCAAAATGACCACAGAATCACAGAATCACAGAATCAACCAGGTTGGCAGAGCCCTCTGGGCTCATCGAGTCCAACCATTGCCCTGACACCACCGTGTCAACTAGACCATGGCACTAAGTGCCATGTCCAGGCTTTTCTTAAACCCCTCCAGAGATAGTGACTCCACCACCTCCCTGGGCAGCCCCTTCCAATGTCTAATGACACTTTCTGAGAAGAAATGCTTCCTAATGTCCAACATGACCCTCCCCTGGTGAAACTTGAGGCTGTGTCCTCTTGTCCTATCGCTGGTTGCCTGGGAGAAGAGGCCGACTCCCACTCCGCTACAACCTCCCTTCAGGTAGTTGTAGACCACTTACATCTGCAGTGCTCTTCATCTCTGGAGAATGGGAAATACAGAGGCTTTTTAACCATTTCAACATCTAACTGGAGTGTTGTGGGTTTTCCACGTTGGGAGCCCAGACGTAAGTACCCAAGGGAAGTCAGCAGGAGCTGGAGGAGAAGTCAATACCTGTGGGCAAGGGTCAACCCCTCCAAATAAGCATTTCTGTAAGCTAGAGCAACGTTCGGCCGTGGCTCACTGTTGTGTAGGATTAAGGTGTTTGGTGTTGGTGCGTAGTGCCTGCTAATGCCAAGCTTTGACTGTCCCAAAACCAAAGTGAAATCCAGCTTTGTATACTGAAACTTCCCGATGGCTCTCAGCTGAAGTCAACAGCGTGTCTGTGTACGTGAGGATCTCAGCGCATCTGTCTCCTCTTCCAAAGGCAGAAGCTACAGAGAGATTCAAGAAGAAACCTCCTGCTCGCAGTTCAGAAGCCAAAGGAAGGTCTGGTGAGCCCAGCTGTGGGTATTTGCATCCCATGTGATGGTAACGTCCTGCGGAGGACAGGATTGTGCCTGCCTTCATTTAAGATGACATCTGCATTTGCAGAAGGGAAAAATAATCTTTGTGCAGCCAAGATCAAGCAATCTCTGGTGTTTATCAGCTCCGCAGATCCTGCCCAGAATGCAAACTACTTGCTTTTGTTTGAGCCCAGACAAATTGTGCTGCCCTTTATAATTAGTTTGTGATAAGGCAGGACATGCTATTAAATGATTAGATGACCTTTCATCTGAGCGGGGATTTCAGCCCGTTGGATTCCTTCAGAGTCAGCAGGAAAAACATTATTGGACTTCTAGAGAAGGAAAGGCAAAGCCTGCCTGAGAGAGAGCGAGTTGGACTGAAAAGTGTACGGAGCAGCGAAAATTCAGACAATTGGGGAAAGTGTCCTGAATTAACAAGAACAAAAAAAAGTCCAAAAAGGACATAATGTCCGAGTCCCCTGGACACAGAAAGCACCCAGCTCCCAGCTCTCTATTTCCACGGCAGCTTACACCACAGTTGGGTGGAAAATAGAAATAACTCTTGTAAGCAACAGCTCAATGAGTGATGCCGAGGCATGAGAAGCCAAATAATTCCTGGCAGGTTACAGACATTGTTTCTGCTTTTGGTGCTTAATCCACGGCATGTCGGAGAGTGCTTTGATCCTGCAGAATAAGGTTTATGCTGAGGCTTTATCCTAAAGTCAGGTTTGTGTGAGAGTGTAAATGGAGCGTATGCTTCCTACCAAGTGAGCAAGGTTCCTCCCTGCAAACCACAGCCGTGCTGTGGGTGGGAGTAGAAGACAAACCGGTCAAAAGTGTAAGTAAGTCCCTCAGTTACGTTCCACTTATTTAGTCCCAATATTTTTTTTTTTTCTTTCTTTTCATTTGTCAACCTTAAGTTGTGGTCTGCATGGAAGTCAAACGACGTCAGGCTGACTCCTTGACTGAGGTGTTGGAGCGAGTCCAGAGGAGGGCGACCAAGCTGGTGAAGAGTCTGGAGGGTCTGACCTACGAGGAGCGGCTGAGGGAGCTGGGGGTGTTTAGCCTGGAGAAGAGGAGGCTCAGAGGTGACCTTAGTGCAGTCTACAACTACCTGAAGGGAGGTTGTAGCGCAGTGGGAGTTGGCCTCTTCTCCCAGGCAACCAGCGATAGGACAAGAGGACACAGCCTCAAGCTTGGCCAGGGGAGGTTCAGTTTGGACATTAGGCAGCATTTCTTCTCAGCAAGGGTCATTAGCCATTGGAAGGGGCTGCCCAGGGAGGTGGTGGAGTCACCATCCCTGGAAGTGTTCAAGAAAAGCCTGGCCATGGCACTTAGTGCCCTGGTCTAGTTGCCATGGTGGTGTCAGGGCAATGGTTGGACTCGATGATCCCAGAGGGCTCTTCCAACCTCATTGATTCTGGGATTCTGTGATTCTGCTCTGGCTGATGAAACAAACTTTGTGCCCAAAGCGGAGAGGCAGCTCTGAACACTTCTGCTCACGTGCTGCGTGTTTAATGATAGCTCCTGCCTTAAAGAGAGGTGAGGAGTCAGTTCTCCCCACCCGTTCCTTTTTTAGCGTCACCTAGGTCAATGGTCCTCGTTAGTCCCCTCTAAATCAGCACAGTAGCTGGGGCTGTTGAGTGAAGACTGAGATTGTCCCAGATTCTGCTGAGGAGAAGCTGCCAGCTCTGGTGACAATACAGGCGTCGTCGTTGTCTGGGGCCCCGTGAAGGGAGGCTGAGCTGGGAGATGTTAAGTGCACATCTCATGTCCTGAATCGCAAATGCCGGCTCCAAACCCTTTATGCCTTTAATGCAATAAAAGCCAAGGCAGCTGGATACAAACCACTTGGCAGCAGCTGAATGTTCGGGGTATGTGGGACTCCATTAAATCTTTTATGTGCCATGTCTTGAGCACTACGCTGCCAGCTGATGCCTGCCTTCTGCTTCCCAAAGCTGGCAGCGCTACGTACAATTTTTTCTAATGGCTGTATTTAACCACTGAAAATGTCCTTTGTGCGGCGAGGGACCGCATTATGCAGCGTGAGGACAATGTAGTCTCTTCTGCTTTCTCGCGTTGCTTCGCATTGTAGATCGGCTTGGAAATGGAGTGAGATTCATTTACAAAACCACTCCGACTTGTTACCAAGTGGGTGTCTATTCCTTCCCCGGGAACAGGTGCATGGATGGAGAAGCACAAAAACGAAAAGATAGGTGCTGGGGCAGTGATGTTTCTGGGCGTGGGATGTATTTCTGTAACCAGGGGCATTTTACGAAGGGTTCCTGCCTGTGGCGGGGGACCGAAGCGTCCGAGCCTGGCTGGGCAGCACTGACACCAACGGCAGGAGGTTCAACAAGAACAGGTGCCGGGTCTTACACTTGGGCCACAACAACCCCATGCAGCCCTACAGGCTGGGGGAAGAGTGGTTAGAAAGAGCCCTGGGGGTGCTGATCGACAGCCGGCTAAACATGAGCCAGCAGTGTGCCCAGGTGGCCAAGAAGGCCAATGGCATCCTGGCCTCTGTTAGGAATAGTGTAGCCAGCCGGTCTGGGGAAGGGATCGTCCCTCTGTACTCGGCACTGGTGAGGGGCACCTTGAATCCTGTGTCCAGTTCTGGGCCCCGCACTTCAAGAAAGATGTTGAGGTGTTGGAGCAAGTCCAGAGGAGGGCGACCAAGCTGGTGAAGGGTCTGGAGGGTCTGACCTATGAGGAACGGCTGAGGGAGCTGGGGGTGTTTAGCCTGGAGAAGAGGAGGCTCAGAGGTGACCTTAGTGCAGTCTACAACTACCTGAAGGGAGGTTGTAGTGGAGTGGGAGTCGGCCTCTTCTCCCAGGCAACCAGCGCTTGGACAAGAGGACACAGCCTCAAGCTTGGCCAGGGGAGGTTCAGGTTGGACATTAGGAAGCATTTCTTCTCAGCAAGGGTCATTAGGCATTGGAAGGGGCTGCCCAGGGAGGTGGTGGAGTCACCATCTCTGGAGGGGTTTAAGAAAAGCCTGGACATGGCCCTTAGTGCCCTGGTCTAGTTGCCATGGTGGTGTCTGGGCAATGGTTGGACTCGATGATCCCAGAGGGCTCTTCCAACCTCATTGATTCTGTGACACCGGTCCTGACCTTGGGTCGCCTTGCATTAGATCCCTGCCAAGAGCTGCATTAATGTACACATTAACCATGGCTGGGGTGGTTATAGGGTACACACGGAGCACACCTGGGGTACCAGAGCCGCACCGTGGGGCAGCACCGCGGCGGGAGCTTGCCTGGAAGGAGGACATTGCCATCGACACCCACGCTGGTGTTTTTTTTTCCAGAAAACAGAGAACAAAAATTTCCAGTGTGCCTGTAGCTGGCACTGCTTTGTGTGTAGGTGATGCCGTTCCATTTCAGAAAACTATTTATTATGATTACAGAGTACAAGAAGTTTTCATCGTTTTGTCATTTATTGTACTGGGTTTCCATTTTCCCTGCAGGGAAACAAGAAGCAAATGACATAAATATAAAATGCAGTAACTGCTAAGAAATGGCAAGTTACAATCTAAAAAGAATTAGAAATTAATGAGCTTCTAGCCATAATGTGAAATAAACTGACATCAGGAAGGAATGCTGCTCAGTGCTTGGATGGCTGTTATTCAAAGGCTTGTTTTTAGAGAAGTTATATGGCAATGACCATGTTTTAAAGGGATATTGGTAGGTCTTTTCTGCTCAAAGAATTTATAAAATGTAAAGCTATTTTTGCCTGGTTTGTTAAATGTACAACCAGTTTAGTCTGCTTTAGGCAGGGGGTGATCCTGCGGGTGCTTTGCATTGTGGTAGGTAGTTCATGGCTGTCATTAAGCTGGCACAAAGCAGGGCTTTTACCTTACGTTTCCCCACACCAGCCACGTCGGGCTCTGCCAGCACCTGCCTCTGGGCAACGTGTGGCTCTGTCCCAGAGCCAGGGGAGGGCGACCAAGCTGGTGAAGGGTCTGGAGGGTCTGACCTACGAGGAACGGCTGAGGGAGCTGGGGGTGTTTAGCCTGGAGAAGAGGAGGCTCAGAGGTGACCTTAGTGCAGTCTACAACTACCTGAAGGGAGGGTGTAGCGCAGTGGGAGTCGGCCTCTTCTCCCAGGCAACCAGCGCTAGGACAAGAGGACACAGCCTCGAGCTTGGCCAGGGGAGGGTCAGGTTGGACATTAGGAAGCATTTCTTCTCAGCAAGGGTCATTAGCCATTGGAAGGGGCTGCCCAGGGAGGTGGTGGAGTCACCATCTCTGGAGGGGTTTAAGAAAAGCCTGGCCATGGCACTTAGTGCCCTGGTCTAGTTGCCATGGTGGTGTCAGGGCAATGGTTGGACTCGATGATCCCAGAGGGCTCTTCCAACCTGGTTGATTCTGTGTGACCCCAGGACACTTGCTCAGGCCAGGCTGCCCGAGAAGAGACCCTTTAATGTGAGCTCTGACGTGTGCCTGGAGTCATTTCAATACATAATTTTCTGTCATCACGCTAATTGTAACGATGGCTGCAAAACAGTCCCCGTAATTTCAGCGCGCGTCGCTAATTGGGCTGTTTTTATCAGGCTAATGATAACCACCTATTATTTTGTCACCTTCTCGCTGTAGTGTGTCCTTGATGATATGATATTGTGCGCCGTTAGCACTCGCAAATGGTTATTAACGGCAGCGTTTGAGAGGTGCGGGAGGGTTCGGCGGCTCCCGTCTCCCTACGGTGCCTCCTGCCACCCCCAGACCCCCCCGTTACCTGCTCTGATGAGCGGCCTGAAGCCACCCAGGTCAGCCCAGGGGACGGCTGTAGGACCAAAATGCCAAATCATTTCTTTTTCAAAGAAAATATGTCCAGCACGTTGTAACCATGGGCATGTCTGATAATTAAAAGAGAACAGACGTAATTATAGAGATGTAGAAATTTCATTACTTCATTTAACAATAGTTACCTTGATGACTAATTAGCTCTTTTAAATATAGTTACGTTGGTAATTAAGGTGTCGGTAGTACCAGGAGGATGGAGGGATGCGCGCCAAAGGCAACGCCGGCTGGAAGCCCGCGCCAGCCCGGTGGCAGTGCCGGTGCCAGGCTGGGGGATGGGTAATGGGATTATTTTGGCCTTTCAGAGCACAACTACGTACGTGGGAGATTAAAACTGACCTGCTGGAGGCTGGCGGCCCACGGGTCCGTGGTGTTTGATAGCAGGGCAGAGGTGCCGAGCGACCTGGGTCTCCTCCAGCTGCAGCAGCAAATGAGGACACAGAACGTTTCACTAAATCTCATTTTTTCCCCTCCATCCTGCGGTGCTTTAGGTGTGTATAGTGCAGAAGAGAGACACCGAGAAGATGTATGCCATGAAGTACATGAACAAACAGCAGTGCATCGAAAGGGACGAGGTTCGCAACGTGTTCAGAGAGCTGGAGATCCTGCAGGAGATCGAGCACGTGTTCCTGGTGAACCTCTGGTGAGCATCCCCTCCCGCTGCCTTCGGGGCCACCCGCCCTCAGGTGCTCACGGAGCCACGTTCTCCCCATCCTCTGGGGTCACAGGCATCCATGGGAGCATCCCCATGAGCTGCTGCAATGGAAGGCCGTGATAACGTGAGATGCGTTCAGGAGACGTAGCACGAAGATATCCAAATGTTATGGCACCCAACATTTTGAAACAGCTTAGCTGCTTTTTTTCCACCAAAAGCCTTTGTGTGTTTGTCAGGTGTTTTTCACCAACCTTCTTGCAAGTGCCACTCTCAGGTCCCTCCTAAGGGACCTGCTGCCAATGTAACCCTACAATGGTGACATCCATACAGGATGCATTTCAAAAGCAATATCATCTAAAGCTATTTGTTAGATTTCGGCCTGATTTGAGGAGTTTTTTTAAAATTACACCCTAAAACATTACCCAGTAATGAGGGTAGTTTTTGCCAGTGCCCACACGATCAAGTTAGTATTGAGCAATTTGAAATGTAACTGTTTTTAGTGACCTGTTGCTGGAAGAGTTATGAGATCTCTTCAGATTCTCAGGTGCGTGACCTTTTGTTGGACAACTAAGGGCAAAAACGTTCTTTGCAACACGTTCACTGGCCAAATAAAATATATTCCTTTAGAGCTCGGGTGTATCGTTATCAAATTTTGCTCGACAAGTTAGTTTACAAGTTTTAGAAAATAGTGCATTATATCCTAAGGCCGTTGGTCACTTTGGGGTGAGTCCTTAGTGGTCAGCCCTGTGACCCTGTCCTGGACCCTCTGCTGGGTGGTGGGGGTGGTCCGTCCTCTCCCTCCTTGCCCGCCCTGGGAAGGAGCACCCGACGTGGGGCAGGGATTGGAACATCCATCCTCTTCCCCCACGGTTGACCAGCCATGGTCAACAAACGATGGTCAACAAACATGGTCAACAAACGATGGTCAACAAACGATGGTCAACAAATGTGGTCAACAAACGATGCCACAAACTGATCCTGTGCCAGCACACGTCTCTGGGCACTGCCAGAGGGAGCTGGGGCACGAGCAAATACAGGACATGTTGCAGGGTGACAGAAATGAGGAGCTCATGGCTTATATTCCCAGACTGCAAGAGTGACATTTGTGAGAGGTGATGGAAGACCCTTGGTATCCTGTTGAGTGCAGGGTCGCAGGCTGAGAAGGGAGGGGTGGTCCCTTCTCTTGCTGTGTGTGTGACCTGGGTTGCCTCGGGCAGCGCTGGCACAGACATCCCCTCCCTCGCCGGCAATGTTGGATGCACACCAGGCTGGTGGGCAGGAAGATTCTATAAAAATCAGAAAGTTTTTGTACCCAAAGTGATGAAAGTTGATAATACTTCACATTCCTTTTGTTGATCAGTTACTCCAGAGCAGCCAAATAAGTTAATACTTATTTTTTCAGCATTTTGGCAATTGCAAATATTTTTTTCCAACAAATAATGAAATTCCTGAGAAAACTTGCTTTCTTAGCAGATTTTCCCCTGTCAGCTCGTACTTTTAGAATAAGCACACATTTAGGATGAGAGCAGGAGCGTGTGATTCATAGTATTACACAATCCCACATACTCTTTCCTCAGAAATTCCGTCGCCAAATATAACAATTGCAGGTTGTTGTGCAGTGTGTCCTCGCTGCTGTCAGTCTCCTGCGGATCCACTGCACATTTAGAGAGGCGTTTTACTCTACAGTAAATAGAAATCCCTTTTTCTGGTTTTTATGGTTAAATTAGCGCTTGAGTTTTCCAATTCTTTTTCAGGATGGGCAGAGATATTTTAAGGATTGTTCACAATTGAAAATGAGAAGTTTCTCTGAAGTGAGTGGCTGGCACAGCCCCGAGCTCTGCCCACAGCTCTGCCCACAGCTCTGCTCGGGGGTGGCGGTGGCAGGGTGAGAGGGGGGTTAATGAGGGTACTGACCTCTTCAAAGGAAGCTGCGCTTGCTTAATTAAAAAGCTTTCACAGTGTAATTAGGAGAGGGAGGAGCCTGACCGGGTTCTGTGGCACCTGTGAGCCCCAGGCTGGCGGCTCACGCGCGGCCGGTCCCGCAGGTACTCCTTCCAGGACGAGGAGGACATGTTCATGGTGGTGGACTTGCTTCTCGGCGGCGACCTGCGCTACCACCTGCAGCAGAACGTCCAGTTTACGGAAGAGACGGTCAGGCTGTACATCTGTGAGATGGCTCTGGCTCTCGACTACCTCCGCAGTCAGCACATTATCCACAGGTGAGCACGCGGGCTCTTACTCGTGGTTGGTAGCTGGCAGGAGCTGCCCGTGTACCACACTGCCCGTGGCTGGTTTGGGGTGGGTGATGCTGTCTTTGCTTAATGCCACGGGTGCCCTCGAGTCAGGGAACCGCTGGCACTAAACCCCACCGGCAGAGCCAGTCCTGGGCACCCTCCCGTGCTGGTCCTGCTCCCCCGTCGCTTGGAGGAAGCCTGGCAGTGTGCTGGGGGCTGATGGTACCTTCCAGGGCGGGTTTCAAAGCCAGCAAAGGCTTCATAGAAATAGACCCGGTATCGTGGTATTAATTTTCCTTAGAAATGATGCCTGAACAAGTCAGATGCTCCCACTTCTTTGCCCAGTTGCCCAAGAAAGCGTATTTCTAGTCCATCATAAAGGGACTTGTCTCATGGTAGGGTATTTTTGTTTTATTGTTGTTGAGTTGCATCCTTGATCTGACTGAGGTTTCATCTTGCTGTAACCTTGCTTCTTTTTCCAGAGACGTAAAACCAGACAACATCCTCCTTGATGAGCAAGGTAGGCTCTCTCCACCTTGCTTTGTCTGCCTCCTTCATTCAAGGGACAGATTCTTTACAGCCTTGAATGCTGCACATGTTTTTATCTGGAAGAAGGGTGGGAAAGGCACCGCTCTGGTAACTGGTGGGTGCTTGGTTGAAGGGACCAGTGCCAGGGAAGATGCAGCGCGGGCAGCCCTTCTCCTTGTCACCCCGGCCTCGCTTCGCCCACGCTCTGCCTTGTCCCTCTCTGGTGCTGGCAGCGTGGCGGGGCTCGAGGCACAGGAGCTGACTTGCTGAGTTTGGGAGTGATCTGCACGTATGCTCTCAGGGTCGTTCTGATGTCCTCCTGGGGGATGGAGCTGGGCTGAGCCAGGTGGAGGGTGCTCAGGAACCTTGTTGAGGGCATCTATTGGTGATATTGTCTCAGTGACCTACACAGGATAAATACCAGAGGAGATCCTATAACGATCTCTGTTCCAGCAGTAGATCTTCTAAAACAAAGACACAATCTCTCAGGCTCCAAATCATTCGGGTTATCCTCCTCAAAACCAAAGCTGGCACTTGGCATGGAAGTTCCTTAGAAAATAGTGCGGGTTTAAAGCCCAAACACAAGTGGGAAAAAGGAGACGTACAGGAAGACTTGACGGGACAAGGCAGCCAGAGAGTAACTTTCGTAGCTGCCTTCTAGATAGAGATCAGAAAGAAGCCTCCAGAAGGGCAAGTGGGTGGGTTTTCTCTGTGCCAGGCTGGCTTGGAAATAGTGACCTTTTCTGAACTTTAACTTTCAGTCCTGATGACAGAGAAAGTAGAAACAGAGAGAAGGTGTCCCAGCACTTTTTGAAATACCTTAATGATTTCTTCGTACAGGCTTAGGGTTTGGGGTGTTGCTCTGATTCCATTGAACCGACGTGCCCAGCTCTGCTGTGGCTGGTGCAGAGCAGCAGTGCTGCTTCAGCTCTGGGGCTTGCGGGTCGGCGTGGTTCAGTGGCTATCAGCAAAACCAGTTCTAGGGTTGGGATCAATGCGACCAAGGCGTTACCTCAGTGTAGGGTTTCCCTGTTGTCTTCTTCACTGGCTGGAGGTTCTGGCTGGAGCAGTTTGACTGAGTGCTGGAGCTGGTGTAGGTTACCAGCTGGCTCCAAGGGTGATTTAAAGACAAGACCCCAAGCTAGCGACCATGTAATGACCCAGCCAGACTGGGGTCCTGGGAAAGCTTCAGGGTCTGCCATGGCCATCTGGTGCTACGCTGCCCAGAGCAGAAGCTTATGAAGCAAATGTATTCTGACTCTGCGTCGCCGCTGTTCTGCGCTGCCATTAATTCCTTCTTAAAATGTGTCTTTATTTAAGGTCATGCACACTTAACAGATTTTAATATTGCAACAATAATTAGGGACGGTGAAAGAGCAACTGCATTAGCTGGAACAAAGCCATACATGGGTAAGAAATAACAGCTGTGCCTCACGTCTGTCCTGCACGTTTCAGTGTGCTCACCGCATGCCAGCCCCGTCCGCGACAGAGGCACGGAATTAATTAATTTAGCACATTAATGCATGCGCCCAAGTCACTCAGTGGAGCCTCATCACCTGAAAAGTGAAACCCCCAGCGTGGATGAGTGGCTGCCAGCACACCCTCCCCGTCCCGTCCTGTCCTGCCCTGCCCTCCCCGCTGGCGCTCGGTGCATCCCGCGCTTGGTTGGGAGGGCTCTGCCCGCGTGTGCCCCATACCTGGCACACAGGTCTGCTGCTGCTGGTGCTGCTGGTGCTGCTGGTGCTGCCACTGCTGTCACTGCTGCTGCCACTGCTGCTGGTGCTCACCCTGCCTTGCAAAGCCTCCCCTCAGGCACTGGTGCATGAAAACAGCCCTGAGGTTTACACACTGACCGGCATGAAATACTGACATAGGAACACTGAAGTCGGCGAATAACCTGTTGTGTTTTGCCCTTTCCGTGCAGCCCCGGAGATTTTCCATTCCTTCCTGAACGGCGGGACGGGCTACTCCTTCGAGGTTGACTGGTGGTCGCTGGGGATCATGGCTTACGAGCTGCTGCGGGGCTGGGTAGGGCTCCGGGCGGTCCGCGGGCTGCGAACGCGCTTTTGGAGTGACTGCACAGAGGGGAGGGAGTTTTTGCTTCATCGTTCCGTTTTTTCCCCCAGAGACCGTATGACATCCACTCCAACAACCCCGTGGAGTCCTTAGTTCAGCTCTTCAGCACTGTCAGCGTCCAGTACTCGTCTGCGTGGTCCAAAGAGATGGTTGCTCTGCTAAGAAAGGTAAATAGTTTGGGTGGTTCGTTAGCTGCAGTGTGCGAGCTGGAAAATTTTCAGCACATTAATAAATAATGTAAAATTGACATAGGACTAATTTTTATGACTTTATTCAGGCTTAAGCACAGATGAATCTTGTGTTTTATTTGTTTATTACTCCTGTAATAAGCTGCGTTATGTTTGATAGCAAGGGAAGGAGGAAGACTGCTTTTGGTGTGAAGTCAAACTCCTGCCTGTGCCCGAACTGCCCCTTCCAGCATCCCCCTCTGTGGTTGGAGGTTGCTCTGGGGGGAAGTTGCTCTGTGGGACCACGAGAAAGGGGTTGGTTTGGGGTGGAGGCTCTTTGAGCTTCTGCTGGCTCGAGAGCTCAGACCAGCAGCCAATGGGGGTGCCATGAAAAAGATATACATGGTGCTGACAGCAAATGAGTGGCTCCGGTGTAAGTTAATGTTGGCTGGACAATTTACATAATGAGGTTTTGTTTTAATGAGAAGCAGCGTTGCTAGTTCAGACCGTGGCGAGTTCATGTTGCCATCTGCTGGGCTCCAGGAGACGCGCTGGGAGGTAAACGTCTCACAGGAAAATGCCCGCAGCCCCCTCAGCCTGGAGGGACCCCCCTGCACCCCCAGAGCGCGGGGGCTCCTGTGCTGGGGGTGCCCCAGCCCAGCCCTGCCAACCGGGGCAGCCCCGGGGCTCCGCGGTGCCAGGGGACACCTGCATCTCCTCCTGCTGGGCCAGTCTTACTCAGGAACTGGGAATTCCTCCCTTTTCATTTTAAAGATGAAGGTAATTTTATGCTGAAAATAGTGCCTGAAAAGCTCCCCCAGGCAGCAGTTGCTGGTCGAGGTGGTCTTTTACCCCGTGCCCTTTGCAGGCATCCCCGCACTTGGTGGGCTGTGGGTACGGTCACCATTACCTGCTGCTTGGGTAGTTACCTTTGGCACGGGAAAAGCACTCAGTGCTGAGTTTATTTTCTGCAGAAGGGCTGTAGCCACCGATAATCAGTGTGCCTGGAATTGTGCCGTGGTTTTTTGAAGGAAACAGTCACAGATGGGCATTTTGTAGAGGTCCTACTGTAGGTGTCCATCAGCTGGGAGACCGTATGTGCTGCGTTTGTGGGTGCCCAGGGCCTCAAATTCTAAATGCTCTGGGAAAATGGCAAGAACTGGTCCAGAGGAGGGGTGCGGCTCTGGCGCCAGTGGCAGCGGCACGGGCAGGCAGGGGGGCAGCTCCTAGAGAGGAGTGAAGGTGGGCACAACTCGCCCACCACGAGCATCCCGCGCGTGGGAGAGGAGGGATGCGCACGGGGCGCTGGGGACGTGCTGCAAAGGTGGCACCAGCCGAGCTTCAGGGAAGATTTTCACAGGGGGAAACTGGGTACAGCATTTTCTGGAAGCCTTACCCAGATCCTGTGTTAGACGTACCTCCATGTCAGAGGTACCTCCACATCAGAGGTACCTCCACATCAGAGGTACCTCCACGTCAGAGGTACCTCCACGTCAGATGTACCTCCACGTCAGAGGTACCTCCACATCAGGCGTACCTCCATGTCAGAGGTACCTCCATATCAGACATACCTCCACATCAGGCACACCTCCATCACTCCTGGAAGCTGTAACTCAAGTCAGCCGAGCGTACAGCGTGGTACACGGTGCTGAATGCCTTCAAAACTCGTCTCTGTCCCCAGACTGGTGTCTCGGTGGATCAAGTGATCATCTTTTTTCCTCTGTGCTTAGTAATTGGTGTCTGTGATAAATGGAATAGTGTCCCCTGGTGTCGCAGAAGTGGTGTGAAAGTGGGACACGTGGAGGTTGGAACTGGAGCGATGAGCCTCTGGGGGCATGCACGTCTGTGCAGGGGAGCAAGGTCTGTCCCCGCACGGGGAGCAGTGTGCCGGGCCGTGGAGGGTTGTGCGTCGTAGGGAGGCACGGCAGGAGCAAACCCACGCTGCTCCGAGCACTCGTGGTGCCACATTTTTGGCTGTCTGGTTTCACAACCTCCAGAACATTTTTCTAATGTGTTTTTTTTCCATACTCTGTTACATATTTCCCTGATGGGAAGGTTGCTGTGTGGCTGGACCACCCGGGTGCACCCGGGAGGCAGGGTGCTGCCGGGCTCCTTCTCCTCCTCCCCTGACGGGGATGCTTTTCTCTCGCAGCTGCTCACGGTGAACCCCGAGCATCGCTTTTCCTGCCTGGCCGACGTTCAGGCCTCGGCGTACTTGTCTGGCGTGGTCTGGAGCGACGTCGGCGAGAAGCGGGTGGAGCCGGGCTTCGTCCCCAACGTGAGTGGGAGCGGTCTGTGTCTTGGGGCCGTTTTGTAGAATCACAGAATCACAGACTGGTTTGGGTTGGAAGGGACCTTAAAGCCCATCCAGTTCCAACCCCCTGCCACGGGCAGGGACACCTTCCACCAGACCAGGTTGCTCCCAGCCCTGTCCAGCCTGGCCTTGAACACTGCCAGGGAGGGGGCAGCCACAGCTTCTCTGGGCAACCTGGGCCAGGGTCTCACCACCCTCACAGCAAAGAATTTCTTCCTAATATCTCATCTCAATCTCCCCCTTTCAGTTTAAAACCGTTCCCCCTCGTCCTGTCACTCCAGGCCCTTGTAAAAAGCCCCTCTCCAGTTTTCCTGTAGCCCCTTCAGGTACTGGAAGGTGCTAGAAGGTCTCCCCGGAGCCTTCTCTTCCCCAGGCTGAACAGCCCCAGCTCTCTCAGCCTGTCTCCAGAGCAGAGGGGCTCCAGCCCTCTGTGCATCTCCGTGGCCTCCTCTGGACTCGCTCCAACAGCTCCGTGTCCTTCTGTTGGGGCCCCAGAGCTGGACGCAGCCCTGCAGGGGGGGTCTCACAAGAGCGGAGCAGAGGGGCAGAATCCCCTCCCTCGCCCTGCTGGCCACGCTGCTGGGGATGCAGCCCAGGACACGGGTGGCTTTCTGGGCTGCCAGCACACGTTGCGGGCTCATGGTGAGCTTCTCGTCACCCAGCACCCCCAAGTCCCTCTCCTCAGGGCTGCTCTCCATCCATTCTCCACCTCTCATCGTCAGAGGAGCCGCTGCACTCAGCAGAGCCTTTCTGGCAGAGAAGTCACTTCTGGGCGCGTTTGCTGCGGGAGGGTCCGTGCTGTGCCTAACGCGCTGTCGTGTGTCCCGGCAGAAGGGCCGCCTGCACTGCGACCCCACCTTCGAGCTGGAGGAGATGATCCTGGAGTCGAGGCCCCTGCACAAGAAGAAGAAGAGGCTTGCGAAGAGCAAGTCAAGGGACAACAGCAAAGACAGCTCACAGTCCGTAAGTGCTGCCTGGGGTAACGGCTGAGCTGGGGGAAAGGCTGAGCTGCTGAGGTTGGGGGGTGCAGCAGGAGTTACTGCGGCAGAGCAGTGACTGCAGATTTATTTCAGTAGAAACATTCATCCAATGGAGTCTTCCCAACAACCAAACGTTCCTCTGACATAAGTTTGATAGAACTCTTTCTAATCTATGCTCTGGAAAATGAAGTGAGATGTGTTTGGTTCTCCCCTTCACTGTGGGTGCTTTTATATCACTGGGGAGACAAATGCAACAGAGCAGACACGTCCCAGAGTCAAACCCCCTCCTGGTGCAGCAGAGCCGGTCCTGGCTCCTGCAGACCCCAGGGGTCTGTAAGGGGCATGTGCCGGGACGGCAGCGTGCTGGGGAGCATTGTGGGAGTGAACACAGCACCCACCATCCCCGCTTCCCCGGCGCGGTGCCTCCGAGCTGCGCAGGCCCCAGGCGAAGGGAGCAGACGTTGCTCCCCGCAGTGAGGTCAGGGCTTTGCCTGTCTCGTGGTCTGCGCTGATGAACCACGATGGGTCCCTTCCCCCTGCAGCGGGGGTTAATGCTGCGATCGATGAGACTTATAAATGCTGAAGAGGTCAGGAAGCGAGGGAGGAAGAAACTAGAATAAGCAGATGTGCAAATACCTCTCCGAGGCTTTGCTGCCAAGAGGGTTGAGGGCAGCAAGGTGGGTGAGACCCTGCCTGCTCCCTGCCCCACGCTGGCTGTCCTGCCTGCAGGCAGAGAGCACTCTCAGAGCCAGCACACCCAGGGAAACGAGCTGGAGCTCCGGGGGAAGCCATGAAGGCAGCTGTAGGTCCCATCAGCCGCTGTGGTGTCCATGGCTGGGGGCTCCGTGGGTGCAGCCGGGAGCGCCGTGATGCTCCGGGCAGCAGCGCTGTGCCAAGGGGACGGCTCATCCACGTGGTGTTTTTCTTCAACAGGAGAACGACTATCTCCAGGAATGCCTCGAAGCTATCCAGCAAGACTTTGTCATCTTTAACAGAGAGAAGTGAGTGTGCGGGGTATTTTTTTTTTTAAGGAAAAAATACTCTTTTCTCCTGGCTTCCCTTAGGAATCAGCGTGCCAGTGCCTGACGGCCGGGAGCATCTCGCTGCCGGCTTACCCCTGGGTGACTGGCATCAGCTGAGGAGCTCAGGTGCTGCCTCTGTGTGAAAAAGCAGTGCTCACCAAATAGGGAGATGGGATCAGGGATTGTTCATCACTACCATCAAATAAAATATGCTGCAGAGACACTTCTGGGGTTTAACATACGTATGTGACACTGCTTCGGTTCCCTCACTGCGTCTTCCCATCCCTCCTGCTTTTAGAGCAACTCCCAGGGAACCAGCGATAGGACAAGAGGACACAGCCTCAAGCTTCTCCAGGGGAGGTTCAGGTTGGACATTAGGAAGCATTTCTTCTCAGCAAGGGTCATTAGCCATTGGAAGGGGCTGCCCAGGGAGGTGGTGGAGTCACCATCTCTGGAGGGGTTTAAGAAAAGCCTGGACATGGCACTTAGTGCCCTGGTCTAGTTGCCATGGTGGTGTCAGGGCAATGGTTGGACTCGATGAGCCCAGAGGGCTCTGCCAACCTTGTTGATTCTGTTTGGGCTGGGGACGACCGCGTAACGCCTGCTTCCTCTGCTCCGCACAGGCTAAAGAAGGGCCAAGAGCAGAGGAGCGGGTCTGCGTCCCCCCCCGAGACCACCGCCGAGGCCGAGGCCGAGTCCGAGCCCTCCAACTTGACCATGTGCAGCTCCGTGTGCTCCTCGGCGGGCAGCAGCTAGGCCGAGCCGCCGGGCGAGGGTCACCGCGCCGAGAACCCGCTCCCAGGGCGCGCCGGGCACACGGGCTGTGCTCCGGGACCGGGGAGCCCACGGCTGGGCCGGCCACGCTGCGGCACGGCGGGTGGTTCTGACAGAGCCGCGTCCCTGGACGTCACGGCTCGCCGGCGCGGCGCCCTGCTTGCCTGCCGTGGGTAAAGGTACTTGCTATGCAACTTGGAGGAGGCAGATTGACTTCTTCACTTGTTCTTTTTTAACGTCAGATCGCTGATCTGCACATGATTTTAATACAGCAAGATGACAAGGAAAGAAGTTACGTCCTTGGGTACGGCAAGGGAGGACACCGAGCAGGAGTGGAGGGGGAGCAAGGCTGAAAAACAGTGGTTTAAATTTTACTTTGGCGTTCCCTGTGCGTGAAGGCTGCCGTAGGGACCAGCAGTCCTCGTGGAGATGGGACCAGCAATCCTCATGCGAATGGAGCAGCCCCGAGGCCTCTCCGGGCTGCGGCGGGTGGCACCAGCCTCCTGGGAGCCTCGAGCTGTTTCCATCCTGCAGCGTAAGGACATCCCAGGCACGTCCTCGTCCTCTCGTCACCTGTCAGAGTTTCTTCCCCAACTCGGGGCAAATGTTTTTTGTGCACTCCATGGATTCTGCTGGGCTGGGTAATGATTAAACACAGAACTAAAATGCAGAATGTATTTAAAATCCTCGCTCTCTTCACATAGCTGCTGCGAGGGGTGAGGAGCTGAGTGGACGGACCAGAGGGGTGGGGGCTGTTTGTCCAGGCTCGGAGGACGCAGATGGTCACAGGTTCAGATGTTATCAGAGACAAAGTGGGTGCCTTGCAACGCTGCTGGGCTGTGAAAGGGGAATATCTCATCTCAGCCTTCGGTTTGCTTTATTTTCAGTGTAAAGTACTGTATATAATTTATGAACACCTGTTTTAACTTCTTAATAAGACAGGAGATCTCTGTTCCCAGCTGTGGATGTTGCCTTTCTTCTTGTTTCAGGAGCTGTCACTATATTAGTTGCTTAATCTGCCGTGGAGTGGCTTTTGGTGACCGCTGCTAAAGAGGAGCCGTGGGTCCTGCCACGTCAGGGCTGCGTTCACATTCAAACTGTCGACATCTGTGTGCTGCCAGACCTCAGGAGACTGCAGGGTTTGCGTCCTTACTGTGTATTCCTAACACAAAAATGGATCCAAAATGGTTTTAACAGATGCAGGCTCTTTCAGGACAAATTTTGCTGTGGTTTTTGGTTTCTGCGAATGCAATAGAAAGGTGCAATTGGTATGGAATGATTTTATACAAAAAATGACACGACGCATTTATTTTCCACAGTTTTATGTGGAAATTAGTACGTGCCTAGATTGTGCAGAACCGAGTTTTCACAGAAGTCTTTAAAAGAGGCGTGCAGGGGTGCAGGCGTGGGGCAGGGGGGGAAGCCCCACGCTGGTACCGGCTGCACGGGTATTGCCAGGACAGAGGCAGGTGAATGCTGTTGGGCACGGGAGCTCTGCCCAGGGCAGTGGGCGTCCGGCATCTTGGATGCTGGCTGGGCACGGGCATGGCCCACGCCTCGTTAGGGGCTGCGCTAATGACGGGCTGAGGGGAGCTGCAGCCGCTCAGTGAGCGAGGGCTGAAATCAGTGCTGTCCCCACGCCTTCCCCCGGCTGCAGGAGGAGCAGAACGAGTGGCAGAACCAAGTAATTATTCAGGAATTACAAATTACTGATGATTTACTCCACCGGTGTGGAGAGGTTTTTGTTTTCAGTAAACTCCATCTCACTGTTTATCGTCTTTCTGTAAATAATGGCAAAAGTTTGGCCTGTCAGAGGGACAAGGAATGTTGCTTGCTTTTGGACCAAAACATCCCGTATAGGAGATGTGGATAGATCCTATTCCACCAAAAGCTCCAGGACAGGTGTTGGCAGTTTGGTGGGATGCATCTAATGAGATGTTTTCATCACTGCCTTTAGGATAAGTGACAACTGGCCCTTTGTGGTCGAGGTTGGGGTGTGTAGGGAGGAGCTGGCTCAAGCTGCGCCAGGGGAGGTTCAGGTTGGACATCAGGAAGCATTTCTTCTCAGCAAGGGTCATTAGCCATTGGAAGGGGCTGCCCAGGGAGGTGGTGGAGTCCCCATCTCTGGAGGGGTTTAAGAAAAGCCTGGACATGGCACTTAGTGCCCTGGTCTAGTTGCCATGGTGGTGTCAGGGCAATGGTTGGACTCGATGATCCCAGAGGGCTCTTCCGACCTCATTGATTCTCTGATTCTGTGGCTCGCTTCTGAAACTGATATTTCTTGCCCCAAACCCCCTCTGTGTCGGTCACTTACGTTCCCTTTCCAGCACTGCTCTTCCTGGGTCAATTGTGCACAACGTCCCCAGAAGTGCTCCCAGAAACCAGGGGGCCCTGGGGAGGGTGGTTGCTTCTTCCCCGGCGAAGCAGCTCGGGGCAGGTGCTGCTGGGGAAGCCCCGCTGAGATCCAGCGTCCCCCGGGGACACGCCACGTTCTGCCTCAGTCTATTCCCGACCCTTCATCGCTGAGAAAAGCAACAGGAGCTCTGGGATCGTCGCGCTGAGCGGCGGGGACACCGCGAGTGCGATACAACTGCAGTGCTCGGGTTTGATCTTTAATGCACGGGCGTAACGTCACTGGTGCCTGCTGGGGACGGGGTTTGAGTGATGCTTGTTCATGCCTAGTCCCTGGGGAAGAAATCACCAGAAAAGAGTAACTGAAAAATGGAAAAGTAGTAAGAAACAGGTATGTCTTTGCTTCCTCCCTGAGGCACCCCCAGGGGTGAGCAGAACTCACAGTGAAGGCGTGAGATGCTCCTGGTACCAACCCCATCGTGCAGAGCTTGAAGGGAGTCACTAGTGGCTCTGGTTTACATCTCCACTGCAACCAGAATACAATAATTTTCTGTATATAAATATTTAAATACACGTATTTTTTTGTATGACAGATTTATACAGGTTGTGCCATTATTGGCTGTGAAAAGTCTCCATCGCCCATAAATTATTCCCCTTAAATTCCTTGCCATAAGGTTGTTTTCTTATCAGTTGTATCATGAAGTTTTGCAAAGCTGCGTGTTTTTAAGTGTTTCCATTGAATGCCACAGACTTCACTGGGAATTTTGCATCGAAAACAAATGCGAGATCAAGTCCTGATGTTTCTCCTTTGCCAAGTCTTTATTACTCTACACCCCACCAAAAAGAGGATGAGAGTAATAAAATAATGGCAAAAAGGCCAATGATATGGACTTGACATTGGACAGTGCTGAAATCCTGATGCCTTGGTAGGGTATTTTTTAAAAATTATTTCAGTGGAAAGATACGTAGAGTATATCTTTGTATTTTATGTTGATACATTTCTGTAATTTATTGCATGAAAGTTCTGCCATGTCACAGAATGTTTAAGTTAGGGCAAGTTTGTGGTTTTGCAGATACTGGGGGAAGCCACTGCACACGTGGAGTAATAAATGTGTAATTTTTAACCTGGCTGAGTATTTGTTGTCATTTCTAGGTTGTTGAGCTGGAGAAAAAGGCACGAAGCATCTCCCCAGTCCCCTTCGCCTGCATGTGCCTGACCCAGAGCCCGCGGGGAAGCTGTCCGAAGGAGTTAGAGCCAAACAGAGCCCGGGTTTGTGCCCCGGGTGGGTTCGTTTCCCGGCGGCTCTGGCTGCGTCCAGAGCATCCAGCATCTCTGGCCCTGGGAGAGCTGTGGGACGCGCTCAGCCCCGTGTGTGCACGAGGAGGCTGGGGCAGCAGTGCCAGCTCCTGGGGCGGCAGTGCCGGCTCCGTGCCCCACAGCTCCCTGGCACAAGGAATAAATGCAAACCCTCCCTGCAGAGGGCAAGGGTAGCCCTGTCACCCCCTGGGTGTCTGGGCAGCTGGGAGAGGTCGCTGCCAGCAGGCTGGAACTTTTATCCCCTTTCCCATTCCTTATGTACGTAGTTTCCACTGCCATCACTTTAAAACTAGAAAGAAAATAAATAGATGTTCAATAGTCTTGGTGCAGTTGCAGGAAAAAGGAGAAAACCAACAAATGAAATTAAATAATGTGTTTAAAATGAAGTGTATGAACAAATGCCTTCCCATAGATGTCTGATGCAGAGTTTACTACAGGTCATTGCATTAAGCTGTGAGATGTAGGTCAGGTCAGACAAGCAAAAAAACTCCACTGAAAAAAAAAAAAATCAATCCCTTCTTGGTTTAAATTTGTGAATTCAGGTAATAATTCATTCCTTCATATTTAACTTGCAGGTCAGTGTATCCAGAGCTGCCGAAGCGCATGGGTTCAGCTTCCACCTCTGGAGCAGGTGCTTGCTCGTGTTTCCACAACTCTTGTTCCCTTTCTTGTGCCCGGCTTTCAGACAGAGCTGGGGGCCAAGGCAGGGCATTGCCCCAGGAAAACCTGCCCCTCACAGGCACGGTACAGCAGCTCTCACTGCATCCATGTCGCACCAGCACCGGTGTTGGTGGTGTTTCACCTTTATTTGCAAGCACTGAGTGTGATGGAGCAGCCCTTGGCATGTGGGCCGGGGCTAAGCAGAAGGGCAGGAGCCTGTGTTATTCCTACACAACTAGTAACAAGCCTCTTCTCATTGTCAATCAATCAATCAATCAATCAATCAGGTTGGAAGAGCCCTCTGGGATCATCGAGTCCAACCATTGCCCTGACACCACCATGGCAACTAGACCAGGGCACTAAGTGCCATGTCCAGGCTTTTCTTAAACCCCTCCAGAGATGGTGACTCCACCACCTCCCTGGGCAGCCCCTTCCAATGTCTAATGACCCTTGCTGAGAAGAAATGCTTCCTAATGGCCAACCTGACCCTCCCCTGGCCAAGCTTGAGGCTGTGTCCTCTTGTCCTATCGCTGGTTGCCTGGGAGAAGAGGCTGACTCCCACTGCGCTACAACCTCCCTTCAGGTAGTTGTAGACTGCACTAAGGTCACCTCTGAGCCTCCTCTTCTCCAGGCTAAACACCCCCAGCTCCCTCAGCCGTTCCTGGTAGGTCAGACCCTTCACCAGCTTGGTCGCCCTCCTCTGGACTCGCTCCAACACCTCAACATCTCCCTTGAAGTGCGGGGCCCTTGTCAAAGGGGAGCACAGCAACCTACAAGTCATGAACTGATGTTAGAAACCCTCACGCATCAAACCCCACAGGAAGAGCACACAAAAATCACAGCACCACAGAACGGTTTCCATTCCATATGATTCTATGAAATCGACTCAGATGGATGAACCACTTCTATTGTTTTATGGTTTCCAACAAACTTTATTCAAAGGAAGGAACAGAAAGCGAATGGCGAGCCATTCTGTTAGAGGGACATGCATAGCTTCGTGGCGTAGAGGTTCGTATTGCTGTACATACCTTTAAATATAATAAATGGGCTCTAATCACCTTTATAAAAGAGTTGTGTCGTATGCAACTGGCCTTCGAATGAGCCTTGTTATCGGTTATAAGACTTAACGTGGTTCTTGAAAAACTGTATAAATAATCTTTAAAACCGGAGCCTGACAGAAAGACCCCAGGGGCCGGGTCCTGGGAGCAGCTGGTGCCCGTCCTGCCCTGGCAGCGGTGGTGGCTGCTGGAGCGTGGCCAGGGGGATGCTGCAGGGACCCACTCGGGACCACTGCGAATGGACCATAGGAGAGCCACCGCGCAGGGAGTGCCGATGGGCGAGGGGTCCTTTGGGCAGGGAGGGCAGCCGGGGCCGCTGGGCAGGAGCGTGTCCAGCCAGACGCACCCTCACCTTCGTGCCAGCCCCACGCCAGCCCGCATGCACGGGGCGAGGGCTCTGGGGGCTGCGGAGGGGACACCGACGGGGACAGATCGGGGTGGGAGTGCTACCTTGGGGGGGGACGATTTCCTACCTATGAGAAGAAGGGGCTGGGGCAGCTGGCGAAGGCTCGCTTCTCATCCTGAGCTTGGGGGTAGCCGCCGGCCCCTTCCCGGCTGGCCCCAGCCCTGGCAGGACCCCGGGGGGAGCGCGGCCGCCGGGTGCCCCTCAGGACAGCGAGGTGATGTTGGAGCGGCCGCCCGGCGGGGCCATGATCTTCTGCGCCGTGCGCCGGGCGATGTGGTCGTCTGCCTGCGACCCTGGGGAGGAGGAGAGGCACGGGGTGGGCTGGCAGCACCCTGGGGGGGGTCCCGCTGCTTTACATGCACTGATCATAACCCATTTCCTTGGGGGAAATACTCGTATTCTCATTCTGTATCATTTTGGTCACTATATTATCATAGTACAGTTTGGAAGGGCTTTATTTGCCTGAACATCTTAACTTTTATTGCTTCTTTTTTTTGGAAAACATTATAAATAGCTTTCCTGCAAATAAAGTTTCTATATAATAAAATGTGGGACCTTTATTAAACAAGATGTGATCCATCTGATTGCAACCACCTAAGAAAACATCACAAAAGTCATTTTATGGCAGGGCATTGGCTTTCCACGGCCCCTAAAGCTGCCGGGCAGATCTCTCGAGGATGCTGAGCTGAGCCATGATGAATCGCTGCCTGCTTACACACAGACCACAGGAATTATCCTTCTGCTCCCTGGAAATGGAGTCGTGTGGCTCATCTCTACAAACCCAACCCCTTCTAACCCCCTACTCCTCACTGACCCGGGCAGGGCTGCGGTGACACCCTCCCCTTCAGCCTCACCCTCCTGCTCCCCATGGAGCCTGAACCCACCCCCCCAGCTGTCCAGGGGACCCCCCACCTTCCAGGGGACCCCCCACCTTCCAGGGGACCCCCTGCCCTACCAGACAAGCTGAACCCCGACTGGTGGAGGTTGCGGACGGGGGGAGCCTGGGCTTTGCCCGCGCAGGGCGCGATCCTGGACGCCGAGGTGGGAGCTGTGGCTTTGGCGCTGGTGAGGACGTCGTGGACCGGTCCGTCGTACAGCCCTCTGGGGACGCCGTGGACCTCGGCCAGCTGCGGGGAGCAAGCGGAGGTGTGAGGCACGGATTTATGCTGAGGTGAACAAGAACCAGAGCCAACAGATGGGTCATTAGCCATTGGAAGGGGCTCCCAGGGAGGTGGTGGAGTCACCATCTCTGGAGGGGTTTAAGAAAAGCCTGGACATGGCACTTAGTGCCCTGGTCTAGTTGCCATGGTGGTGTCAGGGCAATGGTTGGACTCGATGAGCCCAGAGGGCTCTTCCAACCTGGTTGATTCTGGGATTCTTATGTATTTGCACGGCTTCATATCTCCCAGAAAAGCTGTGCTGGCTTTGAACTGAAGGGTTCACCTTACTGTATTTCCAGTAACTACCGAACGCCACATCCATTAGCCTTGGACAGAGGCAGAGCGGACACTGGGGATACAATAACGTAAACTTTTCTAATACAGGTAGGAGAGGAATTCCTCCCTTCTACCCCAATACAAACCAAACAAAACCAGTTTGCTAGAAGTTGTATTTTTGCTTTATAACTTTATAACAGGCAAATAATACTAATAATACTAGTATTATTAGCTATAATACTAACATAGGCATTAGTCTTTAATGTGCCAAGCCACACACCCAAGCAGTTCCATGACAACATCACAAGGTTCCAAGCCCTAAGAAGGAATAACATCAATAATGTCATTTCTGTTGCCCATTCCATGAGCTGGCTTGCCATAACAGCAACGGCAATACAATAACGCAGGGAGATTGCGACGAAAATATGGGATTATTGCAAATAAAATTCTCCTTACCCTGTTTCTTGCCTTTATCCTTTTATAAACAAAATCAGGGAACGTCTTTCTAGGAATGAAGCGACCCGAGCCCTGGGTGACAAACAGGTTCCCATCTTCAAGGACAACTCTTCCTTGACTGATGACCACAGTAGGAACCCCGTGGCACTCTGTGCCTTCAAATATGTTGTACTCCACGTTCTGGAAAGAAAAAATACGGTCAAGATTTGAGAAGAGAAGGTGAAGGTCTGGCTAACTATACACAGAGCCCCGTTTTGGGTATACATTGCTCCTCGTGCACCATCAGTTGTATTTAACTAACCCTTCACATTTCAATTAACAACGTTCTTCTAATTGGATGAACTAAAGCAAACTGGAATGGAGAAACTAAATCCTCAAAACTCTCAGTACTTGCCCAAAAGACATGCAGCACTCCTGGAGCAAACTAGACTTCTACTACACGTGAACAATTAATTCTCTCTAAGCCCCAGAAGAGCTCTGCTTCACTTCTCCATTTGGGGACAGAAGTTCTTGTCCTTCCAAGTCAGTGCAAGACTTCCACCAAAGCAGGTATGGAAAGTCAGGTCTGTTTTGTGGGAGATGTAGAATCATGTCACTTTCTACAAATATGCCCATTACTATCACTAACAAACTATCCAAAAAACAAAGTTTACAGTGGAAAAATGCAGCATTATAAAAAAAACAAAAGTGATTTTTCTGGACCAAAAGAAAACACGTTTCTATTTTTTTAAAGAAAACACATGAATATTTCATAGAATCATGGAATTGTTTAGGTTGGAAAGGACCTTTCAGACCATCAAGTCCAACCGTTAACCCAGCGCTGCCAAGACCACCACTAACCCATGTCCCTCAGCACCACAGCTACTGTCTTTTAAATCCCTCCAGGGATGGGGACTCCACCACTGCCCTGTGCAGCCTGTTCCAGTGCTTGACAACCCTTTGGGGAAGAAATTGTTCCCGATATCCAATCTAAACCTCCCCTGGTCAGACCTTGATGAACAGCGTGATCTTTGTGATCTGAAGAAATATATTGCTTTACTGCTCTCTTTTGACTCTAAAACCCGCTCAAGAAAATAATTAAAAACATTTTACCAGGTTGTGGGTTTTTGCCGAGATGATTTTAGTAGCCTTGGGGTTCCACAAAACCAGGTCTGCGTCCGCGCCCACGGCGACGCGCCCCTTCCTGGGGTAGCAGTTGAAGATCTTGGCAGCATTGGTACTGGTCACTGCTACAAACTCGTTCTCGTCCATCTTCCCGGGGACCTGAGAAAGGGAAGGGAGGACAGCACATCACCAGAGACTCGCCCTGCCCCCCTGCCCGCTGCCCGGCCCCCTGCTCGCCCACCACCAGGAACAGGCACCAGGAGAAGAAACCACAGGATCCAACCGCGTGGTTGTGCGGTGTGAGGAGCCACACTGCGACAGGGCTGTGATCATGGGGAAAAGGGAGACGTGGGGGGCTGAGACTTGTCCCTGTGGGCTAAATAATACAACGGAGGGGTTTATTTTCCCTGGACTCTGTGAAATTTAAGGTCTCTGAAAAACAAGGCCTTCACTGGTAGGTTCCAACACCCTACACAGGCATCTCACGTTCACTAAACATGGTTGAGGATATTTCAATGAAGAAAGACTGGAAGTGAACCTAATTAGTGCTATTTATCATCCTTATTTATTAAGATAAATTCTATTTATCTTTGAACAAAGCCTACCTAAGACAGAGGCTTCATCTGGCTGGCACGGTCATGGCCATGGCCACCAAGGGAGAGAGGCGCCCTGTCCCCACCTGCCTCCCCGGGCCTCCTGCAAGCAGCAGGGAGAGGAGCATCACCCCTTACCCTTGGGAAAAATGTGCTGGAGAGATTCTTGTGCCTGCAAGTGAGAGAAGGGTGCGTGATCCCTGCACCGAAGCTGCTGAAGACACTTCGAAGACATTCGAGTGCCACACTCTCATTAGCAAGAGTCTAGACACCGTCACACCTCATGGATTAATGAGGATGCTGCCACCCCCTCGCACGAGCACCACTCACGTGTGTCTGCACCCGCAGCTCCGCAAGGACTTGGGGTTGTTCCAGTACCTACCACGCACTTCTCCCAGATTATCACCATCCGCTCCTCGATGCCGTTGGTCCCCTCGGGGATGAGGGTGAAGTTGTCCTTCCCCACCGCCCGCTGCGCCGTGGTGAAGGTGCAGTGCGCGCTGCCCGCGACCTGCAGGTCCCCGCTGGGCAGAGCACGGAGAGCAGGTCAGGGAGGCACCTGTGGCACTGCCACCACCACCACCCGCCCCGGGCACCGCTCCCTCCGCAGGGCAAGAGGAGAGCTGAGCATCAATCAATCAACCAATCAATGAGGTTGGAAGAGCCCTCTGGGATCATCAAGTCCAACCATTGCCCTGACACCACCATGGCAACTAGACCAGGGCACTAAGTGCCATGTCCAGGCTTTTCTTAAACCCCTCCAGAGATGGTGACTCCACCACCTCCCTGGGCAGCCCCTTCCAATGGCTAATGACCCTTGCTGAGAAGAAATGCTTCCTAAAGAAGAAATGCTTCCGTATCTGGGCTGCAGATACCAACCCAGCCAAAGCTCTGCTAGATTGAGCTATGCTTGTACTGTATTGCCTCTTTTATGAAAATATTAATGCATTGAGATACCTTTATATGCTATGTCAGATACACCAACATGAAACGCTTTTCTCTCGTTAACAACTGTTTATCCTTCTAGGAAAAAAAAATCCCATTTCAGGGAATTCTAAGAAATGTTTCTTTCTTCTTTAAAATACATTCTGAATGCCACTTTTTTTACAATTATTTCGATCCATAAACACCTCTCATCCTGTTTCAAAAAAATTCTTCCCAGGACGCTCCTGCAGCCCCTGGGCTTTGCTGCCTGACCCAATACATCGAAACAACCCTGCACGGTGATGGGCCCTAAAAGATTGTGTTTCACATGTTTTAAAATCTCTCAAATGCCCAACGCTGCTTCGATAAAATCCTTATTTTTTGCTTTAACACTACAGCAGCGCAGGAGCCTTTCCCTGGGGCACGGCAAGGCAGTGGCCACTGTCCCCCTGCGCTGGGCTGTCCTGGCCATCCCCTGGGACATGGCACCTTCCCCGCTCCGGCTCTGGAGGAGGAACTGGGCAGCCTGAGCCTGATTCTTACAGGAAAAACCTGGTAACCAGTCCCTGGCTTCATCAAAGCATGATTTAGACTCTTTTTGAGAGAGTCACCTGCCTCCTCGCTCAAAGATCACCCAAAGATTTATTCCTTTGATATGGAAAAGTGCAACGATGGACAGATTATTTTTCCTACTCTGATTATCACCCCAAGGGGAAAGCTGAGCTGTGGGGGGGGGCCAAGGCAGGGAGGTGAGGGGCTGCGGCCCCCAGCAGCCCCCGCCGTCACCACCGACGGCACTGGGACCGACACGGCACTCACCAGGCCAGGAGGGAGGTGAGGTGATCTGGCGTGGTGGGGTCCGGGCTGATGGGGGGGGACGTGATGAAGGCGGCAGCTTTGGCCCAGTTCTTGCTCCAGTAGTGCGAGCCATCGGCGCCCAGGCTGGCCGTGATGGGCTCGCCGTACACCACCGTGCCTGCAGAGCAACCGGTTAGCGAGGGCCTCGTGCCCCACGGCCTCCTCGCACATGGCAGCCAAAATCCACGGGTAATGACACACGACAGCTCCAGTGTTCCCAGTGTGTTCTGCTTTAGAATCTATAGAGTTAACTACAGGATTGTTAAGTTTCACAGAATCCCAGAATCACTCAGGTTGGAAGAGCCCTCTGGGATCATTGAGTCCAACCATTGCCCTGACACCACCATGGCAACTAGACCAGGGCACTAAGTGCCATGTCCAGGCTTTTCTTAAACCCCTCCAGAGATGGTGACTCCACCACCTCCCTGGGCAGCCCCTTCCAATGGCTAATGACCCTTGCTGAGAAGAAATGCTTCCTAATGTCCAACCTGAACCTCCCCTGGCCAAGCTTGAGGCTGTGTCCTCTTGTCCTATCGCTGGTTGCCTGGGAGAAGAGGCTGACTCCCACTGCGCTACAACCTCCCTTCAGGTAGTTGTAGACTGCATTAAGGTCACCTCTGAGCCTCCTTTTCTCCAGGCTAAACACCCCCATCTCCCTCAGCCGTTCCTCGTAGGTCAGACCCTCCAGACCCTTCACCAGCTTGGTCGCCCTCCTCTGGACTCGCTTAAACAGGTAACCACAGACACCCCACTAGGTAAGTTACTGGACTCTCTGTTTTGTCAGGAGACTGTCATGGACACTAGTTAAATACAATGGACAGCAGTTAATGCTACTTGGAATCCCCTTACCCTTCCCACCTTGATTTGAATATCAAGGCTATCGGTCAGTAGAGCTAACCAATGATTACAGTAAGATGGGAATATTGATGTGATAGTGTGATGGGTAAAACCAATCAATGTAAAGGTTAAAATTAAGAGCGAGCATAGTATGCATTTTTATGTGAAAGAACTTATGTAACAATGACTTGACTGAAAAAGAGTATAAAAACCCTTAAATTGTGATGTAGGCAGAGCTATTCCCCCGTGTCTCCAGCGCTGCGACAAAGGAGTGCCTGCTGCTTAATACTACGTTGGTGTTCAGAGGTTTTATTCCCGATCTCGGTGACAACTGCACGTGGATTATTTCCCTTTCCCAGCTGCACCTGCTGAGATTCAGGTGTCCCAGTTTCAAGCACGTTGCCTCAAACCTTCCCGGCTCAGAGCAGCTCGCTCCGGCACACTCTGCAAAGATGAGCCAGCCCCAAGTTTTAGCGCCCTTAAAACGTGAGAGCACTCGGCTGATAACGAGTCCTTAAACCTTGCAGCTAGAACGATATTCCTGGATGCATTTAATTAGGCTCAATTAGCATGCAGATGTTAAACAGTGCTTTACCTTTCCTCTTCGCCTGAGCCACGACGTCTGCGGCGCCTCGGCTCATCACCTTGGTGACGTACAGGGGGCAGTTGGCCTGTTTCGCGATGGTCACGGCCCGGTACACGGCCTCCGCCTCCACCTGCGGCACAAGCAGCCAACCCCTCAGGGCACCGCTGCGGGCGGCCCCGCGGGCGGCCCCGACGAAGGGCTGGGGACGTTACCTCCTCGGGGCGGCTGAGGACGTGCCCCTCGGGCCCCGTGATCCCCAGCTCCAGCAGCCTCTTCTGCTCCTAGGTGGGTGGAGATGAACGAGAGAGCGGTCAGTGACACGGAGAGCCTGCCCGAGGCACTGCGGGGGACAGCACGCCTCGCTCAGAGGTACCCGGAGGGGAGGGACATCCCCGAGTCAAACCAGGCGACACCAGTTATGCCCGTGGCACTCCACAACCTGCTGCACTACTTCCTAACAGACCCACCTCATGCTGCGGAAACACTTTGGGACTGGGCGCTGCTGTGTCCCAGTGGTACCTTTGGACCTTCCCCACTCTTCAAACCCAGCCAGATTTCTGGGGGACGTGGGATTGTAAACCCGTCACCACTTACTCTCAGGCTGTGCTAGATGTGTTACATGGCTGCAGGGAAGGAACAGACGTCTCACCTGGACCTGAGGCTGCCTGAAGCTGCTCCAAAAATCACAGAACCGTTTTGGTTGGAAAGGACCTTTAAGATCGAATCCAACCCCTAACCCAGCCCTGCCAAGGCCACCACTAACCCATGTCCCTCAGCACCACATCCACACAGCTTTTAAATCCCCCCAGGGATGGGGACTCCACCACTGCCCTGTGCAGCCTGTGCCAGGGCTTGACAACCCCTTCCGTGAAGAAATTGTCCCTGATCTCCAATCTAAACCTCCCCCAACATAACTTCAGGCTGTTCCCTCTCGTCCTGTCACTTGTTACCTGGGAGAAGAGACCGACCCCCACTTCGCTGGCATGAGACACAGGGACATTATTCAACACTACGGACCAGATCTCGCAGGCTTTAAAGGATCCTGCTCTTGGGGGATGTTTATTTCGCTGTATTCCTGTTGCAGATATCCTCAGGGTTTGTCCCCAGGGCTCGAGCATCATCACGCTGGCAGCTTAAAGAAACACTTTGAAGATACTGAACTGCTTGGGATCACGTTATGTTTCACAGCCAGCTGAAGAAAAGGTTCCTCAGATAAAATCTCGGGAGGTGGGAATTAGCCTCTGTCCTGTTTGTCCCAGTAAGCCCATGTGAAGGACCAGGACCCTGCCACACCAGACTGAACACATGCATGACCGTAAGCTAAAAGAACTGCAAGTCTAGCTCTACCGTGCATCATCTCATTGCAGAATGGATCTAAGCTTTTTCTTTTCTAAAGGTAAAAATTAAAAACGATGAACACGAGCCAAGTGTGCAATAGCAAGGGAGCCCTGAGTGCCCTTTCTGGAGAGGAATATTCCAAGTGTAATGTGTGCTATTTCAGAAGTCCCAAACCTCGTTATTTTCTCAAGTACTCAAGACTTCTAAACAGGACAGATAATGAGATGAGGGGTCACTTAGGGCAGTCAGTCACCCTTTAAGAAGCCCCAACACTTGTTGGGAACCACTGAGCAGCCCCTGTGAAGATTCCTGTGACAACACCCAAGTGCGTGCAAGGAACTGGAAGGATGCTGGTGATTTTAGCATCCTCCTCTCATCTGGACCCAGCCCTCCTGGATCTGCAGCCCCAGCGGAAGGCTGAAAGCGTGCTGGCACGGCTCCACCTTCCACCAGACACTGTGGCCCCTCTGTGAAAGTCGGCACTCTGCCCGAAATCAAAATACTCTAGTCAGCCTTTAATTTAAACAGATATAAACGCTGTACCTCGTCGATGATGTCTCCGTTTTCAGCGTGCACTTGGGCAATGGCCCCCAGGTCTCGAATGATGCAGAATATCTCATACATCTGCCAAGAGACAGCGGGTGCCCAACGTCATGTAAATCACAGCTTACGCTCAGCGCGTGGGCGGTGGCTTTCACTGGGCGCCGGCTGGCTCCATTACCTGGGCATCTGTGCACTGAAGCTTGTCTTTGTAGGCCATAAAAACCAGGAAGGAGTTCACACCTTGAGGAAAGAAAATTAAACGTGTGGTTATTGTCCCAGCTGAGAACTCGATGCGCAGGACTCGCATAGAGCATTGCATCGGTCCTCATTCAGCTCTAAGATGAAACACGATTCATGAAGCACTGAGGCAAAGACGGAGAATTGCCACTGTATTTTTCATGGATAGAGGCTACAATTAATCCCAAACTACGATCAAATGACAAGCAGATTGTATTTCATGGGAACACACGTATGAAAAATACCCGGTGTAAGCCTGCAACAGCGACGTGACTTCAGCCGCTCCGCATTTTAATAGGGAATTCACTGCCCATTTCTATGGTAATCGACCAATTAAGCCCTGGCTTGCAAGACTGCAATTCACACTGAAGTCATTTAGCTCTACATTACCATATCTGAAAGCAAAATGTAGCTCCAAACACGGAGATGGGTATTAATGCCACGCCTGGACCCCTGCCGCGTGGCCGGCTCTCCAGCGAGCCCCGTCCAGCGGGGACCGCAGGGGGTGCAGGAATCACAGGCAGGGACGAAGCCTCTGCAGAAAGCCTGATGCTTAGTTTCATCCTATAAGCCCCGATGTGAGCGTTTTTATTCAAATACACACCGAGCAGCCTCAGTCAGGGTGCCCAACACCGCTTCTTTAGTGTCCAAAACCGATTTTCATGACTCGGCTGTAAGTTGCCCAAAGGTCAGAGCACATGAACAAGCTGCTACGACGTGAACCGGTGTCAACACCGCTGCCCACACCCTTCTCCTTGATGGCAAAGGACGGGTAGGTCACACCTGACCAGCGAAGGGGCACAGCCCCTGCCCATACGCCCATTGCCGGGTAAGAGGAGCACGGCAGAGCAGCAGTAACCATCACAGAATCACAGAATCAATGAGGTTGGAAGAGCCCTCTGGGATCATCGAGTCCAACCATTGCCCTGACACCACCATGGCAACTAGACCAGGGCACTAAGTGCCACGTCCAGGCTTTTCTTAAACCCCTCCAGAGATGGTGACTCCACCACCTCCCAAACGGCTTGGCCTATGGCGACTTGCTCATGTGCCTGCACTGCGATAACCATGGCGTGGGGGTTTGGTGGGGTTATTGCCAGAACATCCCCTCTCTGTCCTTACCCTTGTCCTTCACCAGCGCCTCCAGCTCCTCCTTCAGGCTTTCATGCCAGCGCGGGATGTCGACGTGCAGCGAGTAGTCGCAGCAGGCCTGGCCATCGGCGCGCCCGCGCCACTGCTCGTAGGCAGCCAGGAGGCTGCTCCCGGCCTCGGGGCACACGTGGTCAACTGCGGGGACATGGCACGGCGTCAGCACGCATGTAGGGGCATGGCACGGCGTCAGCACACATGCCAGGGCACAGCACGGCATCAGCACGCGTGCTGGGGCACAGCCCATCAGTCCCTGCATTTCTCTTTGCTCCTATTCCCTACAGTCCTGGCCATGGGATCAGCACAGACCTACGCCAGGACTCATCGAGCCTGGTCCTGCAGTTAAATGCTACGTTGGGCCTCAGGACCAGAACAAGAACAAAGCAGAAATCAAAATTATTTTACATTAACACAAAAATGGAACCCATGCCCACAGAGCTGAAAAACTCAGCTGCAAAGCTATTAAAAATGTATTAAAAGGTGTTTAGAGTTTTCTCCTATTTTATTCTCTTCTGAGGTGAAGCAGGAGCAGCTATATATTTTTAATATATGTGCGTAGCAACGGAAGGAGGTGCTGAAAGGTACATAATGCATTTTAATTAGCTTTGTAACGCTTTGATTTCTACAGCAGAAATTAACGTTTCTCTGTTGTGAGGGTAAATAATCTCTGCAGTGATAAAAGGCCCAATGTATTTTGCTGAACAATGCTCTACTTAGGAGTCTGTCCGACCGCTGCTCCGCCTTACTGATCATCGTGGTGCCTCCTGCCAGGGCTGCTTTGGTGCCTTGGAAGAAGTCATCAGCAGAGCTCATCCCCATGACGGGCATCTGCAGCCTCGTGTGGACATCTATCCCCCCCGGCATCACGATCTGGCCGTAGGCATCAATCGTCTTTACATCATCAGGAACAATCAGGTTTTCTCCAATTTGCCTGAAAATGACATTAAGATCTCCTGTTAATTGGCAACAACCTTGACGTGAAGATGCAAACCCGCTGCTGGGCTCTGCACACTCCTGCCGTGCTCCTCAGCGGAGCTTAACCCGGCTCCTCGCTCGTCTCCTGCACAACTCACGACAGCGCACGAGCTGTCAGCACTGTGCTCGGCCTCCAGCCACAGAGGCACGCTGAGGGAGTTCCTTCTCGACGCTATTCTGAAAAGCTGTCCTTGTTTTTCAGAAAGGGAACATCTTTCCAAGAGAAAAATGATGAAAGGAACCTCGTTCCAATCCCACGGCACTGTATCACGCTTGGAAATTACATTACCAAATACAACAGCAAATACATCAACTTACTTTATTAAACCATCTTCCACATAAATGTCTGCATAAAAGGACTGATCATCGTTGACAATTTTTCCTCCTTTGATCAGAAGCCGGTCACTCTAATGGGAAAAAAATGATATTTTTTTAAGGATGACTTTATTTAGATGCTACTTCACTCATTATGAACTTTCATTAAGTCTAGGACTTAATATTTGCCCTTCAATCATACAAGTTTAGTCGAATATCCAAACTATCCTACGCCAAAGCCAACTGTATTTTGCAAAGAAAAGGGCAGGTCTGAGCCGCGGTTTTAAAAGGTTTGCAGGATGCCAACCTGCAGCTCAGCCACGCATCCGCCTCCTCCGTCAGCTCCAGTTACAGAGACTTCTAAGTGCATCTTATTAACCTCGTAATTTATTGACGTTCAGTAGTTTTCACAGCCTTGTGAGGCAGAAAACGCCTCAAGGACTTGCCTCACTTCAAAGCAAGGCAGTGGCACAGTTGTCAGATTTGCACAATCTTTAACCAGAGAAATCAGAAAGCTGTGGCACTTATGTAAATGTGGGACTGCAGCCTCATTTCAGAGGATTCCTTTCCTGCTCTCTGCTGTTGCGAGAAAAATTATTACCGAGGCTAAAATGGGCATCATGAAGAGCGTGGCCTCATCACAACAGAGGGATGCAGGAGCACGTGGCAGCACAGCCCGGGAGACCACTTACACCACAGCGATCCGTGCTGATGCACATCAGCCTGGAAACGTTCCCGGGTCTAGTTCTAAAGAGCATCACTGGCGCATCAAAAAACTATTGGAGAATTGCGTTGTGGTTTTAAATGTATCGAGGCTTTTATTGCAGCTTTATCGTTCCTTTGTCCCATAAAATCAATCAAAAGAAGCTTCTGTGTTGGCTGCCCCACGGGAGAGCCCCACGGCCCCTCCCCTTGCTGGGCCCATCCTCAGCCCATCCCAGCCCCGCACGCCCAGCCCCGCTCCCGCAGCCCCTCGCCGGCTCCCGCAGCGCCCGGCGGCCACCGGGACGTTTTCGAGGGATCTCGGCCCCGGGCCAGCAAAACGAGAGGGGGAAAAGCATCACTAGCGGGAGAGCTCTCCTTGCTGCTGCTGAGCAGCCCCGGCGCCAGGAGAAGGCCCCCCCCCCCAGCAGCCCGGCCGAGGGGCGCTCGCCGCCCCCCCCGAGCGGCCACGACGGGGCGGGGGGAGCAGAGCCGTGGCCCGGGCGGTGCGGTCCGTGACGGCCCGGGCAGGGAGATGCTTCCCCCCGCTCCAAGCCCATTCCGCCAAAAAAAAGCGTTTCCCAAGCACGTTTTCCTCCCCAGCGCCCAAACAAAAGTTCGGGGGGCGGCGGGGCAGCCCCGCGGCCGCGGTGAGGGTCGCGCCGGCCTTTGTCCCCCCGCAGCCGGGCGGGCTGTGCCGGCGGGACCCCGGCTGCGCCCCACGCAGCGGCAGACAAAGCGCCGGGGCCACCGGGCCAACAAAGGCAGCGGCGGAGCCCGCGGGGCGGGGGCTGCACCGCCCGCACCCCCGGCGTGGCAGCGGTGCTGGCTCCCGGGGCAGCGCTGGCCGCCAGCCCCCACCCGCGGACAAAGCCCCCGCATCGCCCCGCTGGTGCCCGGGGGACGGCCCCGCTCCATCACCGCCGGCCGGGAAGGACCCGCGAGCCCCGGCCCCGCCGCACCGGCACCGGGCCGGGCCCGCAGCCCCCCGGGGGTCCCGCGCCCCCGCGCCGCGGAGCCCCTCACCGTGCTGCGGGGGATGCTCTTCTTGCCCTGGTGCGACATCTTCCCTCCGCGCTCCGCCTGCGCGTGTGTCCGCGTGTCCGTGCGTGTCTGTGTGTGCACGTCCCTGTCCCCGCGTGTGCGCGGCCCCGCGCGCGTGCGCGCCCCCCGCCGCTGCCCCGGGCTCCCCCCGCCCGCCGCCGGCCCGGGGCCGCGCTCCCGGCGCCGCAGACAAAGCCTCCCCGGCGCGGAGGGGCGCGGAGCGGAGCGGAGCTGCTCGGGTCGGTACCGCAGCCCCGGCCACTCCGCGGGTCAGAGGCGGGACGGGGCGCGCAGCCCCTGCCCGGTCCCGCTGCCGCCGGGAGCGGCTCCACAGCCGCGGGCGGGGGCCGGTGGAAGTTGTGTCCCCCGAAGAAGTGGCCGCTCGCCCCGGCTCGGACCGGCCCCTGCCAGCAGCCGCTCCGCCGGCCCCTTCCCGGCCCGCACCCGGGCGCGGGGCTCCCGCGGGGTCTCGTCCGGGGCGGCTCCGGGCGGAGCAGGGGGCGAGGGCTGCTGCTGCCCCCGGGGGCTCCGTGCCTGCCCCGGGCCGGGCCGCCGGGAGGGGGGTGCGGGGCCCCCGCCCCGGCGCGGCCGCCCCTTACCTGCGGGCTGCGGGCGGGCAGCTCTCCCGGGGCGGCGGCCGCCGGGGACGGCGCAGCGGGGCCGGGGCCGGGGGCCTGTCGGTGCCCGCCCGAGGGGGTCCCGGGGGCACCGAGCGAGGCGAAGTTCAGCGTCTTGTTGTCGAAGGCGTCCTCCACGCTGCAGAACATGCCCCCGCGCTTCTGCCGCGGCCGCGGGCTGCCCGCGCCCAGCCCCGCGAAGCAGGCGGGCAGCGCCTCCTCCCGCAGCCCCGACATGGGCCCGGGCAGCCGGAGCCGGTACCGGTGCCACCGCCCTCCCGCAGCCGCCTGGCCCTGGGGAGAGGAGCAAAGCGCGTTAAAAGCAGCCGCCGCCCCCCGCCCGCCCCGCCCGGCCGTGACCACCCACCCGTGACCACCCATTCGTGACCACCCACCCGTGAGCACCCACCGCGCACGGCCCCGCCGCCGCGCTTACAGCTCCCGGCCCCGGTGGCGGCTGGGGCCGGGGTCCGGCGGAGGGTTCGTGCCCTCCCGGGGCCAAAGCCACCCTCGGACACGGCCGCATCTCACCTCGGGCACCGGCTTCCCGGTCCCCTCGGTAGGTGCTGGATGGGCGGATCCCACCGGCAATTAAGCGGTGAGAAAATGAGGAAAGTGAATACCCGGCTCAGGAGGAGGTAAGAGGCGTTGCTGGGTTTTGCCAGGGCGTTTTTAGTTCATGATTTAATCAATTTTTCAGGTAGAACTCGAAAAAGTGGTTAAAAAATTCCTGCATTATAAACCAAACATCAGCAAAGTTACTGTAACTAATCCAAGGCTTCCTCTTTGCAAGCTGGGGAAAGAACCAAAAGCATTTCTCTGATCTGAAGGTTTAAAACATCTTTTTATTAAAAGTTTACAATAATTTATATATTTTACAAATGAATAGAAAGTCTCTCGATATATATCATATGAATCACAATACAAAAATATGTGTAAAATTCTGTAATTGACCAACGCAGCCCTGCTCCAGGCCTGTCAATTACTGTGTCAGCACTGAACCAAACGTTACGTGTTTAGGATATGGTCGTTAGGAGATTAATTAGAGAGCACGAGTCACGGCGCACTGGCCATTGGGGAGAAAAAAAACGTTTTCTCTGGTTTACATTTTGCATAAATTTACAACGGTTCCTCTTTATAAAATGTACAATAAGTAGGTACAGGGTTTAATACACATATTCACAACGTGATTTCCTGAGTCTAGAGGAAATCCATGTCTGTGCGGCGCGTTGGCGGGTGCTGGGGTGGTCTTGGGGGTGCGGAGGGAGGCGGCCTCGACCCGAGGGCAGCAGTCCTGTCACCAGCTGGGTAAGGCACTCGAGGGAACGCTGAAGGGAGCGGACAGCCACAGTCCCCCGACAGCCGGAGCGAGAGGCGCAGGCCCGAGGAGCGGCTGTCGGCAAAGCAAGCGGCGGCGCTGAGGGGTTTCTGTTCAGGCGTGTCGCTCCCCCCCGTATCGGGGATGCAGGAGTGGGGCTGGGGCGTCCTGAGCACCCCAGGCACCCACACACGCCGTGGTCTGTCAGTAACGCACCTGGTGACACCCGGGGTTAGGTGGCCTTGAAGGACGTCGGGGGGATTTATAAACCATGCTTACAGGTGACTGGAGTGGCTGGCAGCCCCTGGCGTAGGGCTGTTAGACACGCAGGACCCAGAGGTAAGAAGGCAGCAGATGAGATCTGGCACAGCTCGTCTCACGGACGAAGGGTGGCACCGGCTCCAGAAGGGCTCCGTGCCACGGCCAAGGGCTCATCGTGCAAACTCATCGTACAGACCCCAGCGGGACCCAACGCAAAGTGGCTGAGAATGGAGTGAAACCACTTGTGTGGAAATTAAGGAGCACGTTTGTGTAAATTTCCTGTCTGCATTCGTGAGAAAGAAACAGTTCTGAAAACAACCTTCGAGCCTTTTTTTTCTTTCCTATGTACATATCTTTTTACATACAAATATTAACATATACATAAGCATAATCCCTTATTTACACATGTCCCTGTCCTGTACAATTAGCTTTTTAATTAAAAAAAAAAAAAAGAAAGTCTAATGAATGGGATAAACGGAACTGAAATTCCAGACACGTGTACACAACGTGCAAAAGTGTGGCCTGAGGAAATGGCCGTGAAACGGATCCAAGCCACTCCCAGCTCACCCTCCCCTGGCCATGGGGCCACATCCTCAGCCCTTCCTGGCACGGGCGATGCCAGCGTGGCACATCCCTCCACATCACCTCACCTACAGTCTGCAGTTCTTCTGAGTAAATAAACTATTATAAGTATTTAAGCAGAAGTCAAAATGGACATTTAGGATTTAACAATGTTTTAAGCATGAAACGCAGAAGTAAAAATGTAGCTCCTCACTGTAATCCCAGTATTGGTGTCTGCATCTGGTAGAATTGGAATTTGTTGCATTATTTTTATAATATAATCATGTGCTGATATCAAACCCCACAACCTTTGACTTAAAACGCCGTATTACTGCAGGACAAACGTAACACTTCTCTGAACAACTGATTTTCTTACATTTCTGTAGTTTAGCTCCCTTTGCTGTTTACACTGTCTGGTTTCAAACAGATGATTGATGTACAAGATGGAGAGTTTTTAGAATTTCAGTATCAAGGGATGCTCTTCATAGCTTTATAAACACCACACAAGTCTTGGAAGCGGTGCCGGTACCTACAGAATAACAAACACAGGGATTAACTAGGACTGGGATCCTCTCCCCAGCACAGTTCTTAGTCCCAAGCACTACACCATTTCCTTTCCATGGGGTTTGCTACGTTGGGTTAAGCAGCTCTCAATTAAGCCTACAGCTGGAGTAGGCTTATCCAGTTGCCGTTTTCTCCTCAAAAAAAAAAGATAACTTATTAAATGTTAAATGTACTGTCTTCTCTAGGCTGTACCATACATTATATTATCCATTTTTCTTTAGCAATACCCCGTAGTAGTTTTTAGGTAACACTCAGAACACAATGATGATAATGATGGATTTAAGATTCTGTTTTAGGTGTAACGGACAGAGAAAGGAGTTGTGTCGTGGAGAGGACGAGGTAATAACCCGCGGAGCCACATTCGACCTCCTCAAGTGAGGAGAGACGGCACGAAAGGACATCGCGCCCACAGGTGGGCAGGGCACTGCCTTCAAGCTGGCCCATCCCTTTGTCTGCTCCGTTCCTGGACCGTTCTTCATCATTTCCTACCTTACACTTTGCTACAAGACCAGCGTTGGGCAGAAGGGGAATTTCTAGGGCAAACAGACGAAGCGCAGAACAGTTCACAGAATCACAGAATCACTCAGGTTGGAAGAGCCCTCTGGGCTCATCGAGTCCAACCACTGCCCTGACACCACCATGGCAACTAGACCAGGGCACTAAGTGCCATGTCCAGGCTTTTCTTAAACCCCTCCAGAGATGGTGACTCCACCACCTCCCTGGGCAGCCCCTTCCAATGGCTAATGACCCTTGCTGAGAAGAAATGCTTCCTAATGTCCAACCTGACCCTCCCCTGGCCAAGCTTGAGGCTGTGTCCTCTTGTCCTATCACTAGTTGCCTGGGAGAAGAGGCCGACTCCCACTTCACTACAACCTCCCTTCAGGTAGTTGTAGACTGCACTAAGGTCACCTCGGAGCCTCCTCTTCTCCAGGCTAAACACCCCCAGCTCCCTCAGCCGTTCCTCGTAGGTCAGACCCTCCAGACCCTTCCCCAGCTTGGTCGCCCTCCTCTGCACTCGCTCCAACACCTCAACATCTCTCAGTTCAGGCAATGACTAGGAAGGAAGAGACGCCCCATTGACCATTCCCCATTGGCCTCCAGACAGGGCTGCGCTGAGCACACGTGGAAGAGAAAACCTCAAGGATTTTAATAAGCAATCCCTAAACAGACACAGAGAAATCAAGAGTAAATAACAGTGAATTTTACAGATGTCACTTCGTTTTTGTCGCTCCGAAGAGCAGCCAGGGAGGCAGCGCCGGGCAGGGCGGGGAAGTCACAGCGCGTTTCCGTGAAGGCAAAGGACGGTGCTGGGCGCTCGCTGCGGATCACGTCCGCTGCCACTCCAAACGTCGCTTAAATGCTGTCTGGGGCACTGCCTGCAGGGCTCACGTTCGCTTGTTCTAAAAGGAACACAGTTACCATTCTCTCACCATGCAATCTTCCGCCAAAGAGGATTTTTTCTTTCAGAAAGCTGTAAAAATGGGACAAAAGGAGGATTTAAAGAATGGTAGTGGATGGAGCTCTAGTGTTTGTGCACCTGAGCGTTCACTGCCGGTGAAAAACTGCAGCTTCACCGACAGAGAACCATCCAGAAATGCCATTTATCAAAGATGATGGGTAAAATTTCACATGGAAAAGGAATGATGGCCTTCATTAGCCTGTTATTGTGCACAGCCTCTCACCAAGATAGAGACATAGAGATATTTATTTACAAACAGCACTTAAGGGGATTTGCCAGAGTGTGTTTGGACACACCACGCTGAGCTGTAAATCCCATTTGCACGCTCCTGCCTGTCGCAGGAGACGGTCAGGGAGCCACAGAAAGGCACCTCCACACAAAGGCAGGGATTCAACTTGCTGAGTTAACACTGCAATGTCTTACTCTGCGTACGTTAAGCAGAGTTAGTAATCAATTGGAACACGAGGGCAAGTTTAAATTGGCTGAAAATGTGAAATAATATTCGCTTGAGCACCCCAGCAATGCGCAGTGAATGTCACCGGGAGGTGACACGGGGTGCCCGCTGCCCCAGCCGGTCCCCTCGGCGGCTGTCTTGCTGAAAGGCCAAAGACACAGTGAATTTGGGGACTGAAATAGTCATTTCTAGCCCAGAGGTGCTCTGCTTAGGGCCGAACTGCCAGGGATTAGGAGGATGAACCCGAGTTGGTTCCTTCCATGCCCAGCACCCGCCAGCTCAACGCCTTTCCTGAGGGCTCGCACCAGAGGCTTCCTCTTCATGTTCCCCTTCCTCTCCCACTAGATCCACGTGCACGAGTACATCATGGCATGTTCCAGCCCTCTTCTTACACATGCAGATAACCCATTGGTAACCACTGCATGGGAGGGAGGAGGTCGTAGAAGACAGGAGGGTAAGAAATCACGAGCAGAATGAAATATTGAGGGGGTTTATTTCACCATTTCAAATAGGAAAAAAAAAGTGGCCCTTTGGTTCGAGTAGGTTGCCAGACGAGTGGTTGAAGACCACTCATGCCATTTCCTCGGTTAATTCTCTGCTGAGCTAAAATAAAGTCTCTGCAAAAATTCAGATGGTTCTGCAGAAGCATCATCCTGCCTAAAGCTAAAAAAAAAGGGGCTCCCGGCGGTGAGCACCGGGGCTGGCTGCATCCAAGGCCACGTGCAAGAGGCTTGTCAGAGAATCATACAATAATGTGGGTTGGAAGGGACCTTTGAAGGCACCAGTACCAGTTACTAGCCCCAAGAATCTCAGTTATCAGCAGTCTTTTACTGTCCACTTGTTACTAAATTCTTAATTTTTACTTGATTTTGGCACTTAAGAATTAAGAGCACTTTTCTGCAAGTAAATCCATCTATGGTGTATTTTGTTCCTGACCATACTGGTTTGGAAAATTATGTTTTTTTTTCCCCCCTTAAAATAGACAAATACACCAACTGAAGGGAAATTACCCGACATTATCCGTTTATGTTGATAAACCCTGTGAACATATGCTACGCAAAAGAACTATTCATGACCATAAAAGCATTTCAATTCATAAATATTTATAGGACTGGAATCTGAAACGCTGCTCCTGGGGCCCCGCTGGAGCTTTGCAGCATCTTCCCGGGGCTGGGGGGAGCCGTCAGGGCGGGTTGGGGCTGTCAGGCATCGCCTCCCTAACGCGAGCTGTGCCCTGACCTAGATCCAGCGGAGCCGCCTCCCATCACAGGCTCTGCTGAGATTGTGCCTAACGAGGGGTGCCTGATTTTTAACCATTTCTCCCCTTTTCCTCACAATTTTATCCCACACACAGCCCCCCAGGCAGGGCACAGCTGGGTTTCCGAAGCGCGGCGCGGGATGCCGGGGGCTCCCGCAGCACGGCTGGGCTCACCCATCTGTCCTTCTTGGGAATCCGACACGGATACGCCACAAACTGCTGCTCCAGGGCAGAGCAGTGCTGGTCCTGTGGTGCTTACTAACAGGGGTTTTAAAAGCTGATTCCTTCCATTACAAATGATTTATTTGGGATAAAATCTTTGGAAGCGAACTGGATACTATTAATTTGACACACACATATATATATATGTGCATAGAAGAAATCTGTAGCATTTTCTTTCCACGTTGGATTTTGAAGCAGTGTGTAACAGAGAACAGGAAGATTTATAATTAAAACTATTTGGTGACTCCTACACCATCCAAAAAGCAGCACACGACAGCCTGGCTTTGGTTCTCGTACTCGCACCAGGAGAGGTCACGTTTAATCTATCTGTTTTAATCACACAGTGCTTTCAGAATAATGGCTGATTCTGCACTGAAAACTCTTTGTTTTGCCCTTTAGAAACCTGGTTTATGTTAATTGCTGGTATCATCCTCTAATCATCGGGGGTATTTCCTCTGGGCAAACGCAGGCTGCCACCTTGGCCCATACGACCCTTGCAATTATCCACGATAAGTGTGGATTATCGAGGCAGCACGGGAGGGCACACGTCTGAGGTGAAGAAAACGGTGTTGTAGTGGGTCTGTTAGGCAGTTACACAGATCGGTTACTCAAAAATGCCAGGTGAGAGAGGCTGAAACAAGCCTCTTCAAGACCACAGAGCTGACGGTAACAGCAAAATTCATAATCAACAAGCTCAATTTTTTAAAATTTTGCAGCATATGGTGCTTACGAGTCAATTTGTAGTACGTTTACGTACACTTTTGGTAAATGATGTTAGGATGCTTTTTAAAAAGACAAACCTCTTAGAAGCCAGTCATTATGGTGTTGGAAACTATGGTATGATAGCTATAACATATATTTACACGTTGTGCTATATAGAAAATGTTAGATAATATCACTATTTGTTACGTACCCAGAAAACATAAATAGCATCAATTTGTTTTCCAACTAAAGAAAATAATTTCAAATATTTGTCTTCTATATTTGCAATAATGTGGATTTTAAAAACTTTCTTAACGCTTAACCCTTAGAGAAATCTCTATTTGTTATATATAAGGAGGAAGTTCATGGCTGGATTCCCTTACGCAGCTCGTGCATCCGTCTGCTGCCCTGGCTGGAGACGCCTACGAGTAAATAACAATTTGCACAGGGAGGGTTTCAAGGCGGTGGGGAACTAGTGAAGCCATAAATGCAGAGCTAGCACAGCAAATGCAGGCTGACACCCCGGCCAGGGCTCGGGCTGCTCCCGGGGCAAAGGCAGCCCAAGGGCGAGAGGCCAGGGCCAGACGTCAGCCCCCATCTCAGCCCTGGCGAGGAGCCCCGGGGCTCTCCGGGTTGAAGGCAGCTGCTTCGTCTGGCTGGAACGTGGCTGTCTTTCCTAGAGGACCTCTTCACGGCAGTGCTTGGGAGACATAGCTACAATTAACGCTCAGAAATCTGTTAAATTATGGATTTACAGCCTTCAGGATTCTACATCCCCTCTCTTGGTACAATCAGCGTAGGTTGACATGGGTTGCTTTGAGAAGAGGCGGCTCAGAGGTGACCTTAGTGCAGTCTACAACTACCTGAAGGGAGGTTGTAGCGCAGTGGGAGTCGGCCTCTTCTCCCAGGCAACCAGCGATAGGACAAGAGGACACAGCCTCAAGCTTGGCCAGGGGAGGTTCAGGCTGGACATCAGGAAGCATTTCTTCTCAGCAAGGGTCATTAGCCATTGGAAGGGGCTGCCCAGGGAGGTGGTGGAGTCACCATCTCTGGAGGGGTTTAAGGAAAGACTGGACATGGCCCTGGTCTAGTTGCCATGGTGGTGTCAGGGCAATGGTTGGACTCGATGATCCCAGAGGGCTCTTCCAACCTCATTGATTCTGTGATTCTGTGAATATTTCACAGCCCTCTTGCCTTCGTGACCATCACAGCATTGCTAATGCATGCTGGTATCTCCTTGACAGCCGTTCTGACACTCATTTCATCAATTTGTTGTACCCCTGGGGTGTGTTCCTGGTTATAACAAGAAGGAAACTGGCCATTGGGGCAATGTGTCTGCAGAGAAAGCCCTTGACACAACAAAATTTCCTACAGCTGCCTCTACAGATCTGCTTGAGGCCGTTACAGGTCTTAGTTTCTCGGCCACGTTCTCCTTTCCCAGGGGAGGTTTATCTGGGATTTCCAACGACGCAGAAGCGCAGACACATCAGCTGTGCAGGATGGGGGGCGGGTGGCAGGTGGGTCGGGGGCTGGCCACAACAACGCACACGGGACACAACACACGCAGGGGAAGCCTCACGTTTGTGCCGCTGTGGAGCAGCAAGAGGTGTCCGGAGACACCCTGCTCCTGCATTCAGCAGAAGAATTCTCTTAGATTTTAGTGGAGCACAGTAACAAACCCTATAAACGGGAGGGTTTTATGGAGGAAACAGCAGCACCCTTAAACCCAAGTTTAAGACTCGATAATACAGCATCCTAATAGCTAATAATGCTAAATAGTCAGTCAAATATTCATTATTCTCACCTAATCATCTAACCAAAAAACTTCAGAATTGTGACTCCAATCCACCTCAAAACAAAACCTTCACAATATGTTTTTATGCTTCCATATACGCACGTTATAACAGCACTGGTAGGGATACAAAACATCCGTGATACGATACTATCCAACAGTTGTACCACTTTTTCAGGCCTATTCTGTGAAATCTTTGTGAATAAAGAGCATGAATTCACAAAAACTTGTGCCTAACAGCACTGCGAACTAGTCAGAAAAAATTAAGTTTAATCTAATTTGCATTTACTCTTAAAATTTTCTTCTCCAGACAATATTTAAGTGTTCTGTTGTGCGTCTCGGCTCTCTGTCAGAAGGAAAGGATGAGGTCTCTGACAGGAACCAAGAGAAGGTTCCTGCTAATGGGTGCTACACTATGCTCAAGAATGCATGTTTTTTCTTCCTTTGCTATTACATATCACCATAATAACTTCCCCAAAGGCTTTGACTTACAGATTAATACTATGCATATATAAATGTATTTGTATATATATGTCAGGGGGTGTGTGTACACGAACACATTAATTTACAAATATAATGTATTTTTTTAAAAAAAGTTCAATTTACAACAGATTTCCCAGCTAATTAATTCTTCAGGCTAATACTGAGTTTGGTACACTATAACAATCTGTGTCCTTGTTATTTACAAGAACTCAGCAAGAATAAAATTAAGGAGAAGAACACTTCAGACAATGACAACTGAAGGTGCTATGCCTGGGAGTACTTTGGAAAATGATTAAATGAATGATTATCTTCAAGAACAGCTCCGTGGACCAGGCTTTTACAACGCAGATCTCAGTTCCATACTGAGTTATGCTGAATGTATCTTTGATTATAATCACTGATTTATTTTTTTTCCCCAGCAAAAACCCTACATTGCTGATACAGAATCCCAGAATCAACCAGGTTGGAAGAGCCCTCTGGGATCATCGAGTCCAACCATTGCCCTGACACCACCATGGCAACTAGACCAGGGCACTAAGTGCCATGGCCAGGCTTTTCTTAAACCCCTCCAGAGATGGTGACTCCACCACCTCCCTGGGCAGCCCCTTCCAATGGCTAATGACCCTTGCTGAGAAGAAATGCTTCCTAATGTCCAACCTGAACCTCCCCTGGCCAAGCTTGAGGCTGTGTCCTCTTGGATACAGGTGTGAAGCAAACGGTCACTGTGGAGCATGTCTAGTCCATGGGGCACGCCAGGAAATGTTTACACTCCGAGAAAGCTCTTTGCTGCTTCTCACAGATCTAAGGACACCCGTCTGGATTCTGCTGTGTATCAGATACCTCTACAACAAAGCAGGAATGTGGGCTGCTTGATGGGAGAGAGGATAACGTAATTGTCCCAGGTACTGCCCTTTCTTACCCTGCCCAGGAAGCACAAGGAAAAGTCAACACCATAACAAACGAGATGTTCTACCTAGCAGGAAAATCTCAGCAGCTCTGCTTCAAATTGTTTTCCCGTGGGAGCTGGTAAAACTGTAAATAGCCGCCTCTGTAAGTGAGCCCTCTCGGTGCTCAGGGAGCTTTCCCAGGTGCGCCTCAAAGCTGCCCTGCGCTGAAGCTCTCCTTGAGCACCAGCGATGCCGTCACTCCTGCCCGAGGACCTCCACCTCCTCTCGTCTGTAAATTCAGACTGACATTGTCAGTTCTGTGCACTGCAGTTGGTAACAAGCCCTGAAACACTAAAGCAGAAATACTGTGCAACGAGACACCCTACGCTTTGGTATAAACTGACGATTATTAATCTGCCAGAAATCACTTTATTGTTACTAAGCCAAATTCTGCTCTTTACTGAGATCAAGGAGGTTACACAAGATTTACATCGCAGTAAAAATGAGCAGCCTTGGAGTCAATTCCTCTGCACCTTCCTGGGAATGCCCTTTGCCCAACTGGAGTCTTCTTGACAGCTTGAATTTCCCCTACACAGGTCACTTTAAACAAAGATGTTTTGGGTCATCCTGCACAGCAAAGACTTGCTAATTAGTATTCTCATCATGTAGCTCATTAGCCTTCTCTCCGTACCCCTGTGAAGAAAGCCATTTACAATCCCTCTCAAAATGCATGAATAGATACATACACACAGAAGGCAGCTGAGAGAACGTTACAGGAAGATTTAAGCTCCAGTAACTTATTGTCTCCCCTGTGGATCATTCCTGGAGAAATGTGCTGCTGACCTTAAAGAAACCCAACCTCCTCTGACAACTACAGCGCACCGAGGAAAGAGCAAGTTGGTGATGGGATCAACGCATAAAGGAATTTAAAGAAAAATAATTATCTACAAACCAAACAGGTTCACGTGGACAGATCCAGCGCTGGTGTAGAAGAAGGTGACCCGTGTGAGGGCTCTGTAGGTGTTTGCCGGGAGGAATGCCACCCGCCCTACTGCGGTGCCCACTCACACGTACTGTCCACAGATAAATAAAAGATCAAATTCTCCACATTTGAAATCAGTATTTCTAATTGCTGCCTGCAGTCGGAAATATGCTGTGTATTCTTTCTTAAAAACATTAAGGCTGCTTCTAAAAAGAGTTTGTACTGATGTAAGAAACACAAGGGCTAGAGGATCTGAAAATATGTGGGTTACTGTCTGAACTTGTTGTCCATGATGAGCCCAAAGCTGGTCTGCTGCTGGTCAACATCCCTGACAGCGCTGGGGGATCTCCCCAGGTCCTGGAGAACGTGCTGCTCCGCAGGCGCCAATTAAACATGGCAATCATCTTTTGGACTGAGGTCTTCTCTCCGTCCTTCTACCACTGAAAACTTGTAAATAACCTGCTTTTAATATTAATATTTTCAATGTTTTAATTAAGATTAAAAAAATAAGACTGTAATTACAGTACTATCCTCTTATCACCAGCAGGTTGTGCTTACGGAAACCTGGGCTTCAGCAAGTCGTGTCTCCTTTTTTTGGACCCCCCCCCACCCCGAGACGTCTATATGTGCTTCAACCCACTACAGAGAACCAGAACTGTATGTTTTTCTAGCCATAACCCACAGCAGCAGAAAGCCAGGTGCATTTAGGTCCAAGTTTTCAGGAAAATGTGCGTTTGCTTTAGCTTAGAGCCTAACACACCTTCATTTGCATATTTCAAAAAGGAGACACTAATTACTGCGTTTATCAGTGAATGGCCCCTGCAGCAGGACCTGCTTCTATGTCTGATGTAAAGAGAAGAAACAGCAGGTTTTTGTGATGGAACAGGAATGTTACAGTTTCCAGGAGAATTCTTTAAAAATGCTACTCCTTTTTATCAGACATTATTTCTTTTGAATAAACAACTATCAAATAGAGCTATAATAATTTTTAAATTATTATTAAAATAAGCTAATTGGGAAAAAGACTACAAATTTTGGGATGCTCAAGCCCTTCTTTGAATGTAAAAGCTAACACCAAGGAAAATTTCTCTTAGTTTAACTGGTCAAATCTAACCCTGAGCACAGATTACCTCAGCGAGCACCATGTAGGACAAAATTTCTAAGACTTCTCACGTGCATCCCTCTGTACGTAGACACCCTGTGTCTGATTGCTTTGAAAAGCAGTAATTGTACCTAGAGCAGCAAATCCACAACCTGCAGGCAAACACCTTCAGATCTGAGATGTCCAAACTCAGATTTGATAGACGTTCTGCTTAGGAAAAGTATTTGGGGAAAAAAAAAAAAAAGAAAAAAAAAAGAAAACTGATGGGATGAAGCATAGAGAGACAATTCCTCCTTCGGAGCAGAAACAAGCCCTGTGAGCAGGATCAGCCCTGAGAGGTACAAGAAGTTCTGTACAAGTACTGGGACAGCCCCAACAAACCCACAGAGAACAACAGCCTCCCAGCAATGCTCTAAGTGCTCCATTTGCCTGCTGGCTGAGTTATCCTGAGCAGCATCCACAGGAGCGGCTGAATTCTACACCAGGGTGTTATTTTTTTGAGATTTGAGTATTTTCCATCATTTTGGGAGGGATAACAGAGTCCAGCAAGCACTGGTCCTCCTGGGCATGACGGACCCCCCCAGGCTGTGGTAGCAGTGGTTTCTCGCCCGCTGCCTAGCCAGGTTCTCGTGCCCCATCTAACATTCCTGTATTCCTCAATATTCTTAAAAAAAGGCAGTTTCAGACAGTGCTAGGGTGACCGCTGCTGCTGTGCCCACCATGTTTACCAGCCAAGTAACCCATTACCAGCATAAATCAGAAAAAAGTGAAGTTGTGAATTAAAATACTTTTCTGAATACTATTTGTTTTTTCAATCCAAAAACTATTTCCATCTACTGCATTTAAAATATATATTTTTTAAAAGTAGCACGATTGCTTGCTGTGCATACAAATTTGAGAGTGTATTTCATGACATCCCTAGTAATTTTTTAAGAGTGACCACTGATCTAAAAACATAAAGTTAGCATTTGTGATTATATCACACTGAAAATCAACACCTGAATTACTAAAGTAAACCAGAGATAAATAAATCATGTTTACGTAAAGACTTTGGTAACTTTTACATTTTCTCTGTGTTTCAGAAGCGTTCTAACCTGAGCAAGAGAGACTAAAGCCACGTAAAGGAAGTTACACAGTGCATATAATCGTACAATAAATGGGTTTCCACTTGATCAGTCCACCTTACCTGCCAGGAGCTCTGGTTTTCGTCCTGCCTCGTGCCTCTAAGGGACGGGCAGCTCCTCCACCGCACCCTGCGCCTCGGGGACCTTCGTCGCTCTTGGGAGCTTGCCCTTGGCCTTCCCCGACAGCCCCGGGTCTGTGTGCTCGGCTGCAGTTCCCAGGTGGTGAATTTCTGTGGGATTTCTTCTGGATTTTCCCTCCTTCACCCGTTTTTCTGGAGGATCCACTTTCCTTCCTGCTCCTGCGCCAGCCTCCCGGGCTCGGGCTCTGGTACTTGTGCTCCCTCGCCTCAAGGTGATAAAATCTTGTGGTCCCTCTGCCGCCTCCCCCAGCCCAGAGCATGCGGCTCAGGGGTAACGGGTTTTCCATTCACTCTTTTCCAGTTGAACTTTTCTTGCTGGGACAATGTTAAGTCTTTTGTCATCATTCAGCGACAGCAAATTATAAATTATCGTGCCGTTTTCCTCATCGTGCTGTGGGCCGTGGTCTACTGCACACTCCCCCAAAAATCACAACTCGATTTCTTGAAGGGTTCAAACACAGCTTCACGTTTTTCCCTAAAACTGGGCTTGCAGGATACCCAACAACCACTAGACATACCCTGTGTTATGACAAAATACGTTGGAAGAAACCACTTCATTTTCATTCCCATTTGTGTTTTCGTGAGTGACTGCTCTGGAACTGTTCCCAAAATCTCCTCTCAAGATAGACTTTTAAATAAATGTGAATAACAAATATCAATGCGTGACATATAAAACAGGACACGGTCACTTCTACAGAGAAGCAATTTACTACCTGCTTAGCAGGGAACCAAAATATATTCAGTTTATCTGAATTAGTATATGCTGCTCCTTTCGTACAGCTGAGAGCTCTTGCAAGCAGCAGAGCCAGGACTCTGGGAAGGAGCCTGTGGCTGTAGGAGAAGGAGGGGGTTTTTGGCTTTCTTTTGTCAGCTTAGTTCTAGCTTTTCAAAACGCTCAGTCAGAGGTTTCGGTGGTGCAGACGCCTCCTGGGTGGGAATTTCCACGTAGCCCAGTTCTGTGTCAGTCTGAAAGGGTCAGAAAGATTGCATCTTCCATGGCCAGCAGCAAAATATGAGAGATATTTGGGGGTTCTGAAAGGGCAATGTCTCTTTTTCTGTCTTGGAAGCAGTGCTGTCTTCCTGTTGGCAACAGCAGAAGCAATTCTACCTTCCTCAGTAGGCTGAAACAAGAAGAAGATATAAAAACATGGATCAAAAAGAAGTCTATCTGGGCAAAAATAGCATGCATGAAATTCCTGTAAGGTTTGTATTTATAACTATCTGTTTGAGTTGTACAACTGACAAAAAAGGATTTGTGCTGTATCCTTTTGACTTTGATGACTAACAAGGAATGTTACTGTCAATGCCATCCACGATGGGGTAATCTCTACCATCTCTGGAAGCACAGACTGGCATTTTATCTCCCACTTACATGGGCACAAAGGCAGGGCTGGGCAATGTCTAGGGCCCTAAGGCAGGATGCTGGGAGAAACACAGAGTTATAAATGACGTGTCCCCTCCCAAACCATTCTGGTTTTTTAGTTTGAAGACAGGACAAGCCAAAGCAAGGGGTTTAATCCAGCTATGAGTGTGTGAGACAGCCCAGCTGTGCAGACAGAAGGAGCAGTGGCCTTAGAGATTGCCACTTTGGGGTTAACTGGGGCAGCCAGGAGACCCCCCCAATCCTGCTGAAGCAGAGCAGCAAGGGGAAGCCTCTGATGCTTTACAAGAAGAAGAGGGAAGACCAGAGGTGACCCAAGGGCTTACCTTTTGCGTGTGGCCTGAAGGACTATGACCAAAGAATGAAAGCTAAAGAGAAAAATAAAAACAAAAATAAAAACTGAAAAGGGGAGGGAGGAGAGGAAAAAAAGGAAGAGAAGAATGAGAATAAGAGTTTACAGTGTGTTTAGCTGAGAAACAAGACGTGGTTACAGATAGAGTGCAACAAAACTCTCAGTTGAGAAGAAATATAAAGTGTGAAGTAAGTTCCGAGGGCTTGGGGCTCGGCTGGGCTCAGCCAGAGCCCAGCAACCCTTGGACTGACGTGAGTCCAAATTGAGGAGGAGCCCAGCCCAGTCGCAGCCAAGGGCTCAGGAAAAGAGGGGAGGAAAAAAACTTGCTGAATTCTTCTGATACCTCAAAAAAAACCCCAACCCAAACCCACACCACTAAGGTTTGGAATTACTCTCAGGTAAAAGTGCAGCTCAGCCCCTGCTGTACCTGAACAAGTTCTCCCATGGCAATTTCACTAGCAATGGCTGGTTTCAGATGAGGGTAATTTTAGGGTAAAATTCAACAGTTGTGGCTTGGACAAAGAAAGCTCGATGACATTAACCACGGTGATGGTGACTGCTGTGGCTGCAGGCGAGGAGAGGAGAGGAGAGGGAACCTCCTCATTCCCTCTGGGGAAGGCAAGTCAGTGCAGCTGCACGTGCAGATGCTGGAGACAGGAGGAGAAAAGATCCCGGGCTCCTTCCCCAGCGCCTCACCCCTCTGCCATCCAGCAGTGCTCCATCACCCCCTTCGCAGGGCAGAGGGACCCCCCATCCCTGCTGAGTCCTGGGTTTTGGACTTTACTGAAGGAGAACAGAAGGAAAGACTCAAATGAAGCTGGTAACCTTTCCTTCTCGGAGGGATTAATGCAAATGCAAAATGGTTTCCTGGAGTGCTCTCACATCAGCTCACTGCACTAACAAACACAGACTTTTATAAGATTGTTTTCTTAGCCAAGATGAAATGAACATATGGTCATGTGCACATACAACAGCTGTTTCATCTGCATTACCTTACCTTTTCCTCTAACTCTTTTATTTGTCTTTTTTGGCCTTCAATTCTTTCTTCTAGCTCTTTAATTCTCTGTCAGATTTCAAATAAAAACATATTTATTAACCAACCAAATACAGATGTACCCAGAAGACGCATTATTTTTTTGAGATATAAATTGTATGTGCTGTGCTTCTAAAAAAAATAAACTGGGTTTGGAGCTGTAGATGAGTCCTCCATGAATGTCACTGTGCATGACAAAATCATCAAAATCAAAATGCCCTCTTTGCAGGGGTTATCTGAGGCAAATCAGAGCCTGGCCCCAGGACCAGCCCTCTCTGGTACAGCTCCACGAGGAGAGGCTGGTGCTCACAAGTTCATTACATTTCGGTCTGAGGGACTGGCCCACCCCACATCTCGCCATGCCCAGGCACCAGTGCCTACCTGCTGGGCGTGTTGGATGAGCTCCATCCTCTCCCGCAGGATTTGGGCGTCCCTCTCCCGGAGCTCGCTCATGACCTGCCGCTTCCATTGCTCTACGGCGCTCTTCAGCTTCTCTTTCTCCTCTTCTGAAAGAAGTTCGGAAATTTTGGCTCCAGCTTCTTGCTGCAGGGCATCATAGAGCATGGCTTCTAATTCCAGAATTTGCTAATCAAAAACAATATAAGGCTGTCAGCTTGGCCTTGGCTCTGGTCGGGTGAGGATTTTGTGAGGAACTGAAAGTCCCACCCTGGTGAGGTAACAGGAGCAGCGGAGGGGTTGTGTGCTGAGCCTCCCGCACAGGACAGTGCAGAAACCCCAGCCCAGGGGGAAACCACCTCAGGCTGCTTTTGTGCTGCGGGGCTCTGAGCAGCACTGGGACTGGGACAGCCCCCGGGCCCAGCCCAGCGTGCCTCTTGAGAAGTGTGTGGGTGTCAGCTTCTCCTTTCTGGAGAAAAGGAGGAGAAGAAAAGGAGAGAGAGAGGGAGAAGGACGAGGAGGAGAAGGGGGAGAGAGAGGGAGAAGGACGAGAGAGGGGAGAGAGAGAAGGGGGAGAGGGGGGAGAGGGGGGAGAGGGGAAGGAGGAGAAGGAAGAAGGAGAGGGAGAAGGAGAGGGAGAAGGAGAGGGAGAAGGAGAGGGAGAAGGAGAGGGAAAGGGAGAGGGAAAGGGAGAGGGAAAGGGAGAGGGAAAGGGAGAGGGAAAGGGAGAGGGAAAGGGAGAGGGAAAGGGAGAGGGAAAGGGAGAGGGAAAGGGAGAGGGAAAGGGAGAGGGAAAGGGAGAGGGAAAGGGAGAAGGAAAGGGAGAAGGAAAGGGAGAAGGAAAGGGAGAAGGAGAAGAAAAAGGAAAAGGAGAAGGAGAAGGAAAAGGGATTCATAAGAGACTCGTGTTGTGAGTTACAGATATTTTTTAAATGTAATGTTCAGTCTCTCAGTTAACCTTTTGCTGCTATTCTGTCAGCAGCAGCAGAGGATACAGCACCAGCTCATACTCCTGCCAGAAAGGAATGAATCCCTGTTGTGTGCTTACAGCACTTCGTACCAACTAGCTTACAATGCCTCGTGTGAAGGCTGCCAGCTCCAAGAGGCTTTATGCTCAAGAAAAACATATCTGGTAGCTGGGCTCTGTTCCTGCAGCCTCAGGCTGCAGAGCCTTTACTAAACTGCCTCAGAAAATATCTCTTGCACACTGATGGATGCACCCTCCAGATTTACTGAGATATAGAGGTGTGTAGGAAACGGACTGGCAACTGGAAACTGAGCCTGGTACCCTCCAGGGCAGATGACCTTGACAGACAATGTCTTCTGCTTCGAAGTCCAAGATGAATGCTATTCCTTTGTGCAAGCCAAAACCAAAACAAAATCTTTTTCAGGAAGTTTGATATAGAGCAAGAGACAAAGCAGCAATCGATGGCACCTTAGCACACCTTCTCCAAAGGTGGTGGGGTCTTGCAGAGCTCTCCATGGCTGCAGGAGAACAGGACTGCTGCAATAGTGTGGTTTGAACCTCTAGAGGGGATGTTTGAAAATGCCATAGATGTCTGTTGTGATAATTCAGCTCAATTCAATGCTGTTGGTGATTTACAAGAATAACAACATCATGGCAGGAGTTACAGATACTGATGATAAGTGAAAGCCAGCAACCGTGGTAACTCTATGGAGGAGATCAGATCAGATCTCAGAAGAAGATTGTGCTTTCACTTTGAAAAACCACGCCAGCATCCTTGCTAATCATGACGGTCTCAACATAACTGTTATTTGAAACACGGATTTCTGTTGGACCCTAAACCTCGATTATACAACAGAATCAAGGAGGTTGGAAGAGCCCTCTGGGCTCATCGAGTCCAACCATTGCCCTGACACCACCATGGCAACTAGACCAGGGCACTAAGTGCCATGTCCAGGCTTTTCTTAAACCCCTCCAGAGATGGTGACTCCACCACCTCCCTGGGCAGCCCCTTCCAATGGCTAATGACCCTTGCTGAGAAGAAATGCTTCCTCATGTCCAACCTGAACCTCCCCAACCATTATCCCTCTCTGATTTTATTGACTTGTGATGAAAGTAGAGTGCTGGGAAATTCACAGTCTCTAGAGCAGCAGCAGAGTCAGGAGTCTCTGCGTGAGCCAAGTGCTTCTCGGAGCAAAATCCCCTGCCAGCAACCGGAGGGAGTGAAAACCGTGCAAAAAGCTTAGCGGCTACAGCTGGTAATCTTGTTGGCTGCAGTGTGCGGGGGAAGATTAGTGGCTCCTCTTCTCGAGGGGCACAAAGGAAACATGGAAGTGAAACAAATTATACAAACCAAAAGAGATTTGCCACCTGAAACAAGAAAATGCGAATAACCCCCAGCTCCTTCTGCACGGGCTGCGACACGTTCAGGAGGGGCTTGTGTACTTCCCAGGGTTTCCACTGTGCATAGACATTGGCTCCAGATATAGCTCAGCATTTGGCAAAACCAGTCTTAAAAGTCAGCCTTACAGGACAGAAAGTGTCCTGAGTAACAGCTCCCCCAAATGGTTTGAGACACAAATAGGTAACAGGCACCTGGAAAAAGGCATAAACACTCATCGCTCCTCAGAAAGTGTAACTGTACTCAAGATTTAAATGGAACTGAAGGAATAAATTAATACAAAAATTTGTGCATTTATGACTTTCATGAGAATACACTGAACTTTTCTCTAACTGAAGGAAACAAGACAGCTGATGACTGAAGAGATGGTTGAAATGGCTTAGGATCAGCTAATGATGAACCTGACCTAAAAGCAGTTTCATTTCAAATCTACAGAATCACATAATACCTCCAGCTGTTTTGGTTGCAGAGGCTGTAATCTAAGATCTAAGGAAATGTCTAGACTAAATCTCTATTTTGGAAGGAAAAGCGAAGTTACTGAAAACACCATTTTCTTATCAGCCGTTTGCTGAAATCTCTGCTAAATTAAAACTTACGTTTAATAATTTAACACTTGTGTCCTAGTTCTGCAAGGACCACTCAAACACAAGGAACTCTATCCACAAGGAACTCGTTGTTAGCACAGGGTACAGAGGATTTGTTTAAAATTCAGCCTATTTAGTCCTCGGGCCACCCCACGAGCTGGACTGTCCAAAGCAGAGAGTTTTTCTCTAGAGAACAGACTACACAGATCACACAAGGTCAGTTGACCAAGGGGTCAATATTCAGGCTGATTTTCCTCACCTTGTGAGCTTGGTCCAAGGACTGTTTCCTGAAGTCGAGCTCATCGTCCAGGTAGCCCTTTTGCTTGCTGAACAGCTCCTGGGGACGCAAGGAAGAGGCAGTCAGTGCCCCAACGTGACGGCTCGTCCTGCTGCCTCTCCCGCCGGTCCCTGCCCCTCGTCCCTCCGTACCTTTTCATTCTCGAGATCCAGCATCTTCTGCTGCAGCGCAGACTCCGTCACCTCGATCTGCTGGAGCCACTGTGCACAAAAACAGAGAGCAGGCGCGTAAGCCTGAAGAGCAGAGGCAGCCCACTAGGGCTTTAGGCTGTGTCAGCACACGCTGCAAGTACTGACTTAAATTCACTAAGTAAAAGAGGAAAAATTAACTATATTACATTTTTTCTTCTATATATATTGGTGATGGAAAAAAGCATTATTTCAAAGCCTAGCCATTTACCTTCTGACATCATCATTTTGCTAATTAACTTTTTAAAATAAGCGATGTCTGTCTGTATTGCCTGAATGTTACCTTTACTTTGACAAAAACTAGTGTAAGTGTAATTCCATGTAAAGAATCATGGCATTTTGTGATGAAACTATCATTGACATCACCAGTGCCTTCAAGTGAGCTACTCTGAGAGGGTCAGGTGCTTTCATGACACGCCTTCACTGATGAGTGAGGCAGTTGTTCTTACCTTTTCAGCCAACGTGAGAACCGTCCTTGCTTGTATGACAACTACTTGCTCTTCATTGGTCAGATTCTGCACCAAAAGCAGAATATAATTACAACAAATCCCAGTGTCTTGTTATTAATCCACTACTTGGGCCACTGCTGTATTAAATAAATATGAAATTAAATATGTTCAAGGAACAATAAACTAAGGCAAAGAAAATTAGTACTGTAATGCAACATTGTTGTAAAAACAATTGCAACTGTTCATGCTGAATTCTTATCATACATATAGTTAATTCCACCAAAATTCTGACATCTACCACAAAAAAGGTGACACTGGATCTATTTTTACCCAACAGGCAATAAACACAGAGTTGCACAAGACAAGACCAAGCTTAGCACAACGTGCCATTGAGAAGAGAGGTGCAGTCTGAAGTCCTTAAATTCATTCTATGCACAGTAAGTTAATCCACAATCTGTATTTTGCGAGGCCAAGTGATGATTTTGGAACACATTTGTGAAGATGTTAGCTATTCAATCCATGTTTTGTGGCTTTTTTAAAAGGTAAAGGAGTGAAGCTATGTTATGCATTTCATCCCAAACTTTGGTCTTACTCTGACCACATCTATAGTAGGAGAAGGGAATCCTTCTACCTCAAGGGTTTGCTGTACTCAAATATTTACAATATTTAACTCATGGCAGTTCAGTGAGAAGCAGCTAGAAGCTGCCTGGGGGCTTTGCAGGAATACAAGTGAGAAAATGTGCAGAAAAGGATGGGATCACTCGCACACAGGCGGGACATGGGTTTGCTTTCCCAGACTCCCTCAGAGCCAGACACGCCAACGTGCACCCACGGGGCAGAGTCTGCCGTCGGGGGCTGAGCCTGTGACGTTAAACATGTGAAAACAAGAAAAAAAACAAGTGATAACAAGAGTCTACAGTTAGCTTAGAGCTATCCGAGGTGAGAACTGCAAACTCCCCCTCGTGTCGCATCTGTGAGTAACTTGTAATAGGAAAAGAATAAATCAGGAGAAAGTAACATTATAGACTAGAGATCATTAATGTAAGCAAAGAAGCCAAGAAGAAAAGAAAGGGAATAGAAAATGTGAGACAAGCTCTCACTGTTGCTGTTCCTGTTTGCCTCCAAGTTGCCTGTTTGGGATGCTGTCCCAACACACTACACGGGACTAACCTGACATGAATAACACCACCAGAGACAACATTAGCACAGGCACTGCCAGGTTAATGGGCACATTAATCTGTGCAATTCTACACATTAGATTAATTCCACACATTAGTAAGGTCAGTCTTAGCTCATTGGTGATTAAGCTTATATGTATCTTTTTTTTTTATTCTTTGCACACAAAAGATTTTAGGATTCTTCACATTTCTGCCAGTGTGAATATCATTAACTGCAGCAGTGCTGAAGATTGTGAATTGCCTCAATGTGTTTCAGCTCCTCCACTAACTCCTGGCTTGATTTTGTGGAGCAGAGTGTAGCTATCAGAGACTGGGGACGGTGGAGATACGATGACCCAACTGGTCTGAGCGGAGAGGTGGACAAGAGGTACTTCCAGGCTGCCCCACGGCCCTGGGGATGGTGGTTTTGCTGGTATCCAAACCAGCGTGTACAGAGGCATGGGGGAGAGCTGGGGGGCTCAGGCAAGGGGCTGGGGGAATGGTGGGACCTGTCTGCACGCCTGATGCCTGCGGTGGGGTCACCCCCACGGGGGCTCTGCTGAAAAATGAGATTTATCACTTTTTGTTTAATATCCTAATTACTGTCAAAGGCTTAGGGGTTATTAGACACAATAGAAACACAGAGCTGCTAAAATGCAAAAGCAAAGCAAATGCAGAGTGAGCAAATAAACAAACCATGGGTGAACAGTGACCAGAAAAAAAAAAACAAGCACCAAAGTTTCATAATATTTTCCAAATCATTGAAAATTTCAAAGCAGTGTTGTGACACCGAGATCCCACATGGCACTGGTCAGAGGGCTAGTAACAAAACCTTAAACAGCCAGAAAACGCTTAGCTCGTAGCCCAGTATTTGCCCCCAGGGAGGACAGGCTGTGCAGCAGCAAACCAAGGCGGCTTTGCTAACTTAACACGAGGACAAATATTTCCCAAAGCATGCACAATTTATTAAAGGAACATACACTTACGGCGTTATCCCCTAAAATGTCCAATTTTTTCATCAGCTCTGCTACTACTATGTCCTAACAAGAGAGAAATGGAAAACCAGGAGTCAGAACAGAGCGTGTGGTTTTATTTAGGGAAAGGCAAATACGAAACGAGAATCCCTTACTGTTACACCTTCTGCCTCGCAGTAGACTTGGAGAGGGCTCTTCCCCTCTGTGAAAGGACCGTGATGGAAGTTGATGGCAGGCGACCGTCTTTCTCTCTCCTGAAATGACAATAATTCCTTGGTTACCCACTGAGGTATGTCACAAACGGCATCTTCCCCAAGAGCTTGATAAACATGGTTTGAAAAGGGCCCACTCTGGACCCACCACAAAGCAATGCTGCTGGAGTGGCTTCATTCAGGGGGCACTTTCCTATTATTTTGGCTACATAATAGAATTGAACAAAACTATATACTTATACCTGCTATAACATAAATAGCATTTAAATTTTTCCTGTAAGTGGCTGCTTCGTTAATCTGTCTGGAGAATTTGGAAAACAGTTTCCAAGAGCACACAGAGTTTGTTTATACAGGTAATGATATAGAAAACAGAGGGCTCAGTGAATAAACAGAGCGGTCTGGGCCATGGGATTCCTTCTCTGTAGGTTTAGCAAGAGGTGAAACACCACAACAATTTTTGGCAATGGGAAAAAATTCCTTTTTCTTTTTCTTTCCCATGTATGATCTGTTCTAGTTTTCTCTCTTTGCATTTTCAGAACAGATGGAGTACAGTAAAATGTCTATCTACATCATGAGCCAATCGTCAGGATCTTAAAATTACTTAAGTAGTAAGATTGCCAGAACAACCTATCAAGAATGCCAGTATTGATCCCTGGGTGTGTGTTTGGATGTTTCCAGTTGTGTATTAGCACTTTGTACCAAACCCTTCGGTCTCACTCAGTGCAATGCAGCTCTGTACAGCAAACATGGGTGAGTTCCCAGCGCCGCGGTGCCCCTGGCCATGGCTCAGCAGCCCAGGGCAGGCGGGCAGGACCGCGGCGGCAACACGTGCTCACTTCAAGCTCCAAGATCCTGAACTCCAGGAGCTCGTTTTGATCCTTAACGTCCTGGACATCGTGTTTTAAGCGAGCTTCCTCGGCTTCCATTTGTTTTATCTGAAAAATAAAACAATACATGTCAGTGCTGCTTGTGGAGTGTCACTGGAGATCCACCGCGCGTCGACCGTGCTGGGGAAACGCCGGGGTCAGCGCGAGCATGGGGGGTCTGAGGCCAGCCCCTGGGGTCAGCACGAGAGGGGACCACAGCACCAGTGCCAAGGGAAGAACGTGGGGCTTTTGCCCACAACCATGTCACAGAATCACAGAATCAACCAGGTTGGGAGAGACCTCTGGGCTCATCGAGTCCAACCATTGCCCTGACACCACCATGGCAACTAGACCAGGGCACTAAGTGCCATGTCCAACCTTTTCTTAAACCCCTCCAGAGATGGTGACTCCACCACCTCCCTGGGCAGCCCCTTCCAATGGCTAATGACCCTTGCTCAGAAGAAATGCTTCCTAATGTCCAACCTGAACCTCCCCTGGCCAAGCTTGAGGCTGTGTCCTCTTGTCCTAGCGCTGGTTGCCTGGGAGAAGAGGCCGACTCCCACTGCGCTACAACCTCCCTTCAGGTAGTTGTAGACTGCACTAAGGTCACCTCTGAGCCTCCTCTTCTCCAGGCTAAACACCCCCAGCTCCCTCAGCCGTTCCTCGTAGGTCAGACCCTCCTCATGTCCTCATGCAACCTCACACTGGGAAATTTTATGGGGCAGTAGGGAAACCACCATGGTGGAAAAAAAGTGGAACACCACTTTTTCTGGCAGGTTTATAAGGATCTTGTTATTATACGTGAACTATTTCCATTAGATCTGTGTGATACAGATTAAAGTATTTCACCTTCTGCATTCCTTAAACTACAAATAGTATTTGAATAATACAAATAGAAACATTGAACACCTTTTCTACCAGTTCTTGATTTCTTCTATACAGTGCTTGCTTCTCCTCAATCCACTTCATGTCCTTGAAAAAGAAATGACCAATATTGTAGGTGAAGCTGGCAACGTTTAGCACAAAGACAGTAGCAAGTATTTCATCAAATCACACATCTAGAGAAGAGGGACAATTGAGTAATCTATGAAACTGCACTCTATAATTTCATATTGCATATGGAATTGTAATTCCGTTATTTCCTATGACATGAAAGCTCACCCTTTCCACCTTATTTTAACAGTCTGTAGCATACAAATGGAAAAGAAACACTCCAATGATTAAAAAAATGCTTTCAGATAAAAGACTGGTTTGCATTAAAAGGGATATTTCTAGCTGTGCAGTTACTATTAAATTTCAATTATACTGAATATAAATTACATATTTCTAAACACTAGGCAAAATAAATCTTATTTTGAAACTAATTTCTTAGTTTGATGGATGTATAAAAGCCACAAACCCCAGAACATCAGTTATCAGTAAGGTTAGCAATAAGAGGTTAAGCTGGAAAGGTAATGATCAAATGGTTTAGTGTTACTTTAAGGTTTTATAAAAACATTTTATGTTTCTGGGTTTTTTGGGGTTTTTTTTTGGTAGTGACAGACTACTGAGCCAGCCTTGAATGAGCCAGTCATGCAAGAGCAGAGCCCTTGCAGTGAATTCAGAAATTAAAATTACACAAGTGTAAGCCTTAGCACATCAAAGCGAAAACGAGACATCTTAATAATGCCTGATGGCATGAAAGAGGCAGAGCTCAGTAGAGGTTTGGCTGAATGGGATATGCTTCATGTTAATCATCCAGACTAAATTTCCTAGAGTGCAGTTTCATAGATTATTCAGTTGTATTTCAAATTAATCCTTTTTGAAAGAGTGACTGAGCTGGTTTGACATGCCATTGCACGGACAGGCTCCACAAACAGCTGAACTGGACACTTCAGACAGCCCTTAGACACAAATTCACTCTGGATTTAAAGAAAGCATTCCCAGAAAAGTTTTTCACATGATGAGAACCACTTTGCTTGTGCTGAAAAGACACAGCCTGTGCTGTGCAATTCCTCCTTCCCTTGACTTGTTTAACCACTTTCCAATTTAACACCTGCTTTTCTCCTTGTAAGAAAGTAAAATCTTGTGCAGCTACAGGGAAAGCTGCTAGCAAGGAAAGCTTCCTTTTCCCTTCACTAACATTTCATTAGAAATTAATTATTCTACACACAGAAACCCTCGCTAGCACCTGCAGTATTACACAGTGCCGTGACCAGGCATGTTGCTAGAGTCCCTCCCGCCCCAGCACGAAGGCTGGAGAAAGGGCTGGTGTTTGCTGTGTGCATTACCTGCCCCTGCTCAGCAAGGGCCTTCTCCAGGTCTTCGATCCGAGCCTGAGATCGGTGTATTTCTGCTTGGAGCTGCTCACGTGTCTGTAGGATACGAGGGAAAAAGAAAAAAATAATACATCAAACTTTCTCTAAAAGACAAAAGCTAACATGGGTACAGAAAACACTTAAAAAAATACTTCTAACAAATAACTTTTAAAGTTCTTTGGCAGAATAAATTTACAGCTCAGCACATAACATTATCGTTAATCATGAAAAGAAATCTGTAAGATAGGAAAATAATTTGGAGACTTAAGATTAACCTAACCAGCATCCCATAAGGTAGACAGTAGGGCAGCAAAACATCAATGGCTTCTTACAGCTCATTATGACAGTCTGTGGTGAGCAGCCTTCCCTGTTCTAGAATAAGGTGTTTAAAAAAGCCAGTGTAATGCAAAGATCCACTTCTCCATGAAGACAAATGAAAATTATTATGCCACAATTCTGGACACACCTGATTCCTTTCAATTTTGCTGAGTTAAAAAGCTCAGAACAGACCCTACATATGTAACGTTACAAACTGGCAAACTGCCTTGCTCGTGCATTTAGTGCCCTATCTCATGGTCTTACTATATTGTGTGTGACTTTTTACTACACTTGTAGCTTTATGCTTATTTAAATATACACCATCTTCCTATAGGTGTTTTCTGGAGAATAAACATCATTATTATTAGCTATTTTATTTGTTAAATATTGTTTTATAGAACATTTTCTTTACTCAAACCATTTATCTTCTTATTTACAATGAAAAGGATCTTATTTGTTCGCATTACCTGCATTGTTCTCTTTGTCCTACTATGGAAAAAGTAAAATCAAGTCACTTTTCAAGTGAGGCATGCCTTGTTTCATGATGATTTTCTTCACCTGTGCAATTCCTAACACGAGCAGAGTGCCTGTTTCTGGGAACATTAATTTTAATGCACTTTGGGCATTCAGAGAGCGTGAGAGATCTGTGATTGCCAAACGAGGAGGTCGGTGGGAGACAAGGGGTGCTGCTAAACCTGAGTGGCTGAGAGATACTCACCAGTGGAGACAGTGGTGAAATTATCCGTTAATTCTTTGAATTATTCAGTGGAAGAAAACCAGACTAGTTATATAGCTAAAGCCAAAATCTTATTGTACAGATGGAATTCAGCTAGAGGAATGTGGCCGTTTGTTTTACGTCCAGTTGGAGCCAGGGAGCTGCCCGTGGCTGGGACAGTCCCAGCTTGGTGGTACGTGGTGCCAGAGGCGTCCCCACTGAGGCACTGGGTTGGGTGTGAGGGTATCTCCAGCATGGCCATCCTCACCTTGAACTACAGCAGATATTCCTGGGTAACGCGTTTACACAACAGATTTAGAGCCAAATGAAGACCTTGCAGCTACACTTCTCGTTAGGCTTCAAGCTGGTAGCCCAGGACAGAACCCGTCCCTTTATTTACGATATTCACCCATGCCTTCTGTGCATGATAAGTCCTGCCAGCTCCTTGTAATACACAACATACTCTCAATAAATGTAAGCTTTTGTGCCAGATGTTTGAACCTGCATGGGCTGTGTGAGGCAGGTGTGCAGGCAGAATAGCATAGGACACTCTGCAATTTAATTAAGAAAAAGAACCTCTCTCGGCTATAAGCCTTCTGAACAGTTCATGAGGAATCATGTAATCCCACAGAACCCAGAAGGAATTACAGACCAGGCATTATATATTTAAGGCTACCTGCCCCAGATTTTTATAGAAAAAGAGCTTAATTTTAAGGATTTCCCATAAAAATTCTGTCTGAATTTCGCTTGAACTGATCAGAGGTGAAAAGACTAAAACATATTAACTGTGGGATCCTCCAGCCAGACAGCACTTCACAGGGTCTTAGAGAGCCCGGAGCCCCCCTGGCAGCCAGCCCAGCCGAGTCCCCTGCCCTGCATGCTGGAGGGGCTGGCTGACCCCAGCTCAGCTCGAAAACAACCTGAGCAAGAACAGTTGGAAACCCCCACACAATTACAATCCTTTATGTTCATGTAATATAAGCCATTTAGACCTTAACTTCTCGTTCTGCATCCAATGTTCCTCCGACCTGTTCTTGCAATAGGGCGTATGCTCGCTGCAGAGCCTGGTACTCCATCGTCAGCTGCCGAAAGCGCAGTTCTGTCTCTTCCTTGGCCATGCCCTGGAGTGAAAAACAAATATGCGTCACACCAGTCGCTTTTTTCCTGCAATGAAAGTAATACACATTATAAGATTACGTTTGCTTTCTTTAAAAAGTGCCAAAATTATTACTATCAAAATGCAATTTGGGAAGCACAATACTACGGATCTTGTTTATGTGCCCCCAGACTACTTCTCTTGTCTGTTAAACATCTCTTGCACACACTTAATTCAGCAAAATGCAATATAGAAAAAAAAAAAAGAGAATTCCCCTGGCCTTGGAAAGATAAAAGCTTGCCACCCATATAATACACTAACGACTGAATCACCCTTTATTACTGTAACAGGCAAGGTCATCACGTTTAAAGGTGAAAATACAACTTTCTTGAAACAACAAAAGGTTTCCAATCTGGAGAACAAGCCAAGCCTGACAGTCTCACTCAATTATTAAAACACTAATCTAGAGTTAATACTTGTAGAAATGGTGACATCAACATGAAAAGAGCCCTTCATCTTCTTCACTCTCCTTACAACATCCAGCATTGAATGCTTTCATGTCAGGTTGACTGGAATATTTCATTGGACATGAAATGAAATTACCCTGCTGGCTGCATGCATAGACTTCATACTATCTGAACAGGGAAAAAATGTCAATACAGGAATGAAAAATACATAGGCTCATCCATAGGAAAATCCATTCAGGCTTCCTGCAGTGCAGCACACACCTGGCAACCAGTCGTGTATCTTTTATGATGGAGATAGGGAGGAATTCTTTAGGTTGCCTTTTAATAGGTCTAATTACAACCTGGGAAACAGGTGAAATGGCAGATGAAAAATTGCAGCCAGCACACAATAAAAAGGCTGCGAGTCATGACTAGCAAATGTTTGTTTCTTACAAGGTTCTTGTTAAACGTGGAAACATGTAATGGTACAGTGATCTGACACACACTCGGGAATGCATTTGTAGGGAAGCCCTGCAAAATACCAGGGATAATCACTTTGATTTGTATCACCAGCTACCTTTGTGTACTCTGCATTCAGAGCCTCCAGAGAAGTCACGACCCCAATGTACTGGCAAGGAGACAGCCTTTCCCCCTGGGACTGGTGCTTTACGTGACTGCTCACTTCTCCTTGCAGAAACCCAAACCTTTCTGCTTAGGGTTGAGGTCAAAATGACAAACAGGGGACCTGAACCAAACCACACATTCACAAACCTGCGGCGGATCTCAGTGTGAACAGGTCTTCCGAGGGTTGTCCAACTTCTCAGTCTTTTTAGACCTCTAGCCTATAAACCCATTATAAATCTAATATTCACACAGAATCAGTCAGGTTGGAAGAGCCCTCTGGGATCATCGAGTCCAACCATTGCCCTGACACCACCATGGCAACTAGACCAGGGCACTAAGTGCCATGTCCAGGCTTTTCTTAATATTCTTAGGATACGATGTTTCCAGCTTGACTAAAAGTTGTGAAATTACTGAAGACTTGAGATCCAGATGTTAATCAACAGGTACAGCATTAAATTCAACATAAATTTTTAATTTTCTGGTCAGAGGTGACAGATGAATGATATAACAGATCAGGAATTTCATTAAAAATTAGCAGTGAGGTTTCAAAACAAAATAACACCTATTTTTGATGAATACCTCTTCCAAGTCATCCTCAGGAGTGCAAGGGGTTTGATCTGTCCGGTCAGTTTGATACGAGATGGAGGAACCATCAGACTCCAAGGAAGCTTCTTCATCGTAGCCGAAGAACGTCTCCACAACCGGCTTCTGGCAGAGACAAGGCGTCAGTGGGTGTCCCCCCCGACTGTGCCGGGGGGACAGCGGGGACTTTGGACACATGGCTAAACCCCGCACCTTCGTAGGGTTTGAACACATACCCCTTCGGAGGAACCTCAACGCGGGATTATTGGGAATTCTGACTTTTTTTTGAAAAACTCGTCCAGTTCTTTACACGTACATGCACATACAGCTCTCCCACCCCATGATGGTGCTCTAACGACAGCTAAAGCTCTTCAAACCTGCATTGCCCTATGTGGTATTGGGTAGCACAGGGCACAACCTCAAGGCCCCTGCCTTTTTTTAGCGTGTTTTCCTCCTGATTTCTCTAGCTAAGGCACAGCACCCTTCGTCCTTCTGTGTGTGTCCAGCTCAGCGTGAGGTGGGAGTTGTGTGTTGAAACGTCTTTGTTAACGCATCGACATCACCACGATGCCCCTCCGGTCATTACCACAACTGTCACTTGAAAAGTTAGATTTTCAAGAAAAATTCTACTTGAAAATTTGAAGTTAATCAGTTTTTACAGCTTGAAGAAACCCATTTTTCCACTCAAAGCTGCTTTCTGTATGAAAGAACGAGGGTAGTGGTGGTGAAGAAAGATTTACTGGTAAATGCTTGAAAGCCAAAGACGACATTTCAAACACAGCTCTAAAGAGATTTTTAATTGTTGATTTATAAAAGCATTTCTAGATTTTGGCTTTTTGTTTTAATCTGCAGTGGATAACTTTGAAAGGAGACAAAACATAACTCTCTGCCAAAGGCCTGCTTGCCATTTGCAGGGTGCAGGAGTTAAGGAGTTATCTCACATCGACCGCAATTCATTATTTATAGATTCATTAGCTCCAGTGCCACCTTAATTCTTCATATGGAGAACACAGCTTGCTCTCGGGTCCCTGACATTACACCTCACGGTGTCGTTACAGTGTTAATATTTATATTAACATCCTGCCAAATGTTCATTAACTAACGTGTTCTTTTTCCCTGAGCTCTAACCGTTGCTTCTTGTAACCAGTGATTTTTGCATGTTACTAAACTCCATAATGAATTATTTACAACCTACATGTGTTTTCAGGCAGTGCCATTAAAAGAGCATTTTGAGACGTGTTAATTCATAAAATCTGTCTCATCTTAAGACAATCACCCACCACTGAAGCCAGCATGCCCATCAGCACAGCATGACACGAGCTTTTTTTTTTACCTTAGGAATTCTTGTCATTTTTTTCCTTTGCTTCTTATACCTTAACAGCTTATCTCGCTCCTGAAAGAATCGGATACATACATTAGCTGTTTGCAGGAAGGTGTTATTTAAATTACCTATGTCAGTACTAGCAGCCCAACTACACAAAATCCAGAGACTGTTTGAACTCAGCACTTTCAGTCTCAGCTGACTTCTCTGAGGACCTGCAGGTTCCCAGTGCCTCCAAAAATAGGTGTGAGCATTTATTGCTGCCAGCAGATTTTTCTGTTCAGTGGAAATTACGACACTCTTCACAGTCATATCAATTTTTTATAGTATTGAAAAAATTTCTTTATTCTGGATTGCAAATACAGGCAAACTCCAGGATTGCAGATAATAAAGTTCTAAAGGGAAAACCCCAATAATCTTTCATTCTAACCATTTGGTAAAGGGATGCAATGGCACTGTGGGACAGGGATAATGTGCCACTACCATCAGCCCCATGGCAAATCCTAACCTCAGCAGCAGTGACAGGAAAAAATCAAATCCTTTTTTGCTTGGCAACACAAGCGTTGCTGCACGCTTTGCAACGAAGAACAAAACTACACATTTTATCAATGTGTATTAGTGGCTTAACTTCACCAAATCTTTACCAATAATAACAAAGGGATGAGTCGGGCAAGGGCAGTGACTGAGAACATGCTAGTATGGGTGGGACAAAGCTAGTGGTAACCAGACCCTAAAAAAATGCCATTCCAGCGTGGCAGGGCTGTCCCAGAGATGGGGGACACTGTTGGCTGTTGGGACAGGGTGACCGCGCTGACCTTCGCCTCTGAGGTCATCCTGGTGGGGGAAGAAAGCTTTCCTTTCTCACCAGAGCTTTCCTCTCCACCCTGGCTACACTTTCCTGTGGTGAACAACAACTGCTGATACAGTCTTTGATAACATCTACACTGAGAAAAACACCGAGTTATCTTGCTGTCTGAACGGAGATTAAGGGATAATAAATATTATTATGCCCTGTGTGCCTTTCATAAACAGCAATTTAAAGCTTACAGAAATGAGGACTAAGATAACTTCATTCTTACCATGACACTCTTCACATAACCAGCAGTTTCCAGGGTCTAATAAAAAAGAATGAAACAATGTCAGTACGTGTACAGATATTAAAAAGAGAAGTCATTATTTTCTTGAGGAGTATTATGATTTCAGCATTTGCTCTTTCCAAGACTGACAACACAACACTGAAGAACACCCTCCTTGTACACAGCAATCTTTAGCCCTGATCTTGTCTCCAGCTGAAGGAGCTCTGACATGTTCTCTCGCAGGTGCAGGATCTGGCCATCAGCCTCTCTACTGGACGTGCTGCAGGGGTTCTGTCATGCAAGTACAACGTAGATCGAAAGGATTTTTCCAAATACTATATCATAGATCACTTACATTCAGTTCAATCACTACTAATCATAGTAATGCCTACCACGTTTCTGCTGTGCCCGCTAGCCCACAGAACCCCAAGCACCCCTTGCTTAGGCTCCCTATTCTTCTGCTATGGCCTTAGTTAACCTTGCATGAGAGCAGCAGTGGTACATCTCACCTTGGAGAGTTCATCAATGATATTTTGCTGTTCAATGACTTGTAGTCTCAGGAAATCAACTTCTCTTTCTTCCTGGCTGTGGTCAAGGTCGTTTAAAGAGCTCGGCCTCCTTATTGTTCCGGCTCTTTGCCTCTAAAAGAAACGCACACAGCAGAAGAGGAAATGATCAGGCGGCTTTGCCACGGGACGGTACGCAACCCTTCCCTTCACAGCTAGCCATGCACCTCATCTAATGGCTGTTCTGGCAGCTACCCCGCTTCCCTTGTGCTGAGCGTTACGTCTAGACTGCAAACCCGCCGGGTGTTCCTGCTCCTCAGGCTGCGATTCTGGCTCAACAATCCAAGGTGAAGTGGGGTGATTCGTGCTCCCATCGCAGCTGAGCAGCCAGCGACTGAGCAGTCGCCTGATCAAAACGTGCAAAGCTCACGCCATCTCTTCACAACTATTTCTTTTAAAGCTAAAATAAAACATTTCATGTAAACCAAAACACGCTCAAGCCACAAACCACTCAGCAGTGCACCACGGAACATCTCAGCAAGCACCCAAAAGGGGAAGGTTTCCTATCAAACTTGCAAGTTTGGGAGGAGCACTAAATTACACGTGCTCCCTGGAGCATACAGACTTACCATTACTATATTTTCTTGCGTTACAAATTTTAATTTATTTTCCATTCGACGTAAGGCATGTGACAATTCTTCATTCTTCCTACTAAGGCGTTTATTTTTGTCCAAAATGGGCTTATACTGACTTTCAGCTTCTCTAAGACGTTTTAACTGAAAGATAAAGAGAGAATGAACACCTCTGGAGCTGATATTTTTTATCAAATACATTAATAATTTTCTTCAGCTATCACACTAGCAGTATTTTCTCCTAATGCAAAGCAGAATCAATCAAAAACTCTTGATATTTTCCATCGGGAAGCAGATTGTTCCTCCTTCGTGCAGTATTCAAACTGTGCAACAAGTGTGCCATGTGAGGAATGTATTTATTTTTAAAAATAAATAACTCCAGCCAATGCCATCTTAAAAATTCATTGTTTTATAAGCAAGGATGAGTGTGATGTGGCATACCACCCAATACAGAGCACGAGGAGAAGCCAGCTAGTCCTGCGGTGGTTTCCAAACAGCACAGGAGAAAGTATGTTGGTATTTTGGGGGCAAGGCACGGCGATGGCAGCACGTTCACAAGCTTCGCCGCTGCACTCACCAGCTCGTTCCTCTCCTCGGACAGCAGCGCGTTCCGGTCCTCCAGCTTCCTGATGATGGCACTCAGCTCGGCGATTTTCAGTTGGAAACGCCGGGCATCCTTTTCATCCAGCTGCTGTTCCTAAAACAAAGATCCACTGCAAATAACTGCTCATAAGTGCACACGCAATATCAAGGTTTTTCAAAGGTCAAACTTTTTCTTATCCCAAATCCAAACATTTCAAAACATCATATGGCAGAGTGTAACCTACATAACCTGACCACTGAAAGCCACCAGATGAGACCAACGGAAAGGTAGGAGTGCAAATGTAACAAAGTATGCAAATGCAAAAGTATGTATATGCAAATACAGAGTCACAAATGGTAAACTTGGAGATAGAAAAGAAAACATCAAAAATTGAGGCAGTTTCCAACGTATGCCACTGTTGAACTGAGTGCTTCAGACACATCACCCACTCTGAGGACTTCGTTGTAAGAAAATGATATTAAAAATACTGAAGTACAAGTGGGGAAAATCCATGCAATTGTACCATTGCATAAGCTCTTCGTCTGTAAAGCTGTGACCCTTATTGGGTGCTAAAGGGTCACGTGTAAAGCAAAAGGGGCAGCACCTTATCTGCGTGAAAATGCTTAAATCAAATTATAAATGAATAGGAATATAGGCAGAGGTGGTTTTGTTCAGAATCAGAGAGAAGTTACATCTATTTACAAACGTGACAGACTTTTCCCCCTTCTCTAGGACTTGTTCTGATGTTTGGCAGAAGCGGAGTACCAATCGAAACAAGCAAATTAGTGTCCCTAGTGCTGGTGGCACTCTTGGGAGGTCTAGGGTTCCTCATTCAACAGGTGCAGGAGAGGCTTGGGACAAGGAATAAAATAGATTGCTTTGCTCATGTGTCAGTATTTACACTTCTACTGAGAAAATTAAGGCTGTTGCAAAAGAAATCTTGATGAGAATCAGCAATGAAGAAAATTTGCCGGCGTCAGATATATGAGGTCGGTTAACTGAGGGGTTTTTAATATTAGCAAATTAAGGCAAAAGCAGGAAGTTGTATTGAGTTATAAAAGTTATAAATATAACTATATTTTATATAGTTATATTTAAAAAGCCATTGTGAAAGGGTGACTAAAATTTAATGCTCTGGATATTGCGTTATAGAACAGAAATAGGAGAGAACAGGTTAGCAGGTGTTTAATTCACTTTCTGGTGCACTGGAAGCGAGAGCACTTCGCAGCACGGACCCGAGCGAGCAGCGGTGCTCCAGGACCGCGGGACCTCCGCGCTGTCATGCACCCACGACCTTCCCCCGCTCCCCTTGGTCAGCTGGCCTTGTCCATCTGCTCACCGACTGCGCTGGCAGCAGCCCCAAGAGCTAGCACACATACAGTACTTGGTTAGAAATGCATTTGCATCATTTGTTGGCAAAATCGTGTCAGACTGTCAAACTAAGGCAGGTGCAGAGGTATGGCACAGTGAGGAAAAGGAAGAGGAAAAGAACAGAAAAGTCTCCCCCTGCTAACAAAACCAAACCAAACCAACGAGAAAACAAAATGACAAAAAAGCAAAAGCTCTCCCATAACAAGATTTGGGTTTAAATCTTCCAGGTTTGTCTAACAACGAGAGCCAGAAGTCGGTGCCTGGGGTTTTCCCCCGCGCGGCTATGGGAAAGCTGTTGCTCGAGGGTGCACTCATCAAGATTCTGTCACTTGGTGCCATTTTGTCACTCATTTGTGTAGGTGAAACCACGTGAAAGTGCTTACGGGGCTTCCCGAATGATCTGAAGCGTCTCCTGCACCACTTGCATAAGGAAGTTCCCGCTTGGGGCTGCTCAGATGCCGATCAGACTCTTTGATCTGGGAAAGTTGTTCATCTAAAGCCTCCTTTTGGAGCTGCAGTCTCTGAGCATGCCCGGCTTGAACCCCTAACTCTCTCTCCAGCACGTAGACTGCTCTGTCTTTAAATTTAATCTCCTCCATCTACAAGGAGAACAGAACACAATCACACAGGCAGGCAGCGGCTTGACAACAACAGAGCATCTTACGACCCCACACGCGGCCAGAGAACATTGCACAGAGCTGACGCCCCTCCACACGGGAAACACAGCAACGCGCTCTTGGAGATAGAACAGCAACGAGTATGTGACAGTGAACACAGGAACCAAATCCCTTAACCAGCCCATTAATATTACTCTTCTTCTGGGGGCCACCCAGAATAAAATTGCTCTTTTCAGCAGGAATTTTTTCATTAAAATGATTGGGAAATACCCCATATTCTCAGTGCCATTTCAGAATATCTTGAAAAAAACATTAAAACCTAATATTCACATCACAATTTGGATTAGCTCACTCAAGCATTTCAACGATTTTGCAGCATTTTGCTTGGCCAGCACCTTTTGAAAATTTAGATTCATAATTTTAAAAGAAAAATATTAAACCCTGAATATTCATTTAGCTTTCAAAAAATAGGAGGAATGGGAATTTTTAAAATTCTTCTTCCAAATGTGAGCACCAAGGAATGAAAGCCCCCCTCTCCCCGGAGCCCAGCCACCATCCGTGTGCAGGGCGCTGCCCTCGGGGGCGTGCTGGGGCCAGAGGGTGGCTCACACCACAGGCCGGGCGCACGTGCCATGGCTTATGCCAGCATCAGACCCTGAACTCTGTCTGAAGAGTCCAACGAGGGTGGTCTGTGCCCTGCCTGAGAACGAAAAATCACTGAGAACAACCCAAATCATCTTCTGTGCCTGCGATGAGGTGCAGCACTGCGACAGCCCCTCGGGCTCCTCCCTGCTGGGTCGCAGACATATACATTATACATGAATATAAAGCATTAATTACACTCCCACCACAGGGCTGCCAAGGGTGCTTATAGATAACGATTAAATGGAAAGAGAGAAATCAGATACAGCCCCTAAAATGGCTGTTGATGCAGTTTCAAACACCATACATGCGTAATATTTTTGGCATAAGTTTTGGAGACTTTACACATTTAATAAAAATGATCAGTTTTTAAAATGTTTTTAAAATGCTTGAAAGAAGAACATTTTGCCTCGTGAGAACTGCAGTTAATACTTTTATCTGTGATAGGTTTGCCTGTAAACCTGGAAAAAATGACATTGTGAATTAACAGGTCACTCCGAGTACTTTGTTTCCGATAACTGCAAAACCAGCCCACCCAGGGAAAAAGTGAGGGCAGTTTACCCACACCCAGCGATGGCATTGGGGAAATGACCTTCATTAGGTGTGTTTGGGTGGAGGTGCAGGTCACCCCATCACCCTCCCGCATGGGGAAGCTCCGTGGTTCCAGCTCAGGTGAGAGCCCACGCGCTCCCCGAGGGGCTGCGCTGCCCTGCGGTAGCTGCAGGAAGGAAGGACCGAGCTACAAACCCCGAGACATCCCGCGTCGTCCCCGAGGGCAGAGCCAGCCCTTGCCAACAGACAGCGTAGGACAACTCATACATACCTGCGTGCAAACTGTGATTCAAGGTTAAGCAAAATTTAGATTCTTTTAGTAAACCAGAGCAAATCCAATGTACTTTGGGTGTCTTTTTAGTAAAGGTGCTTTCAACAATTTCCATTAAGGCACCAGTCTACTAACTTCGAACACAACAAAGAGATGCCCACTGAGATCCTTCTGCTAAATACCTAATCAGGGAGAAATCTAAACGGATGTATAGCTGAAAAGGTAACACATCATCAAACGATTATTGGTTTAAAATAAGCAGAATATTGGGTAGTTGATCCCTATTTGTATGAAAACAAAGACATGGTACAACACAGACAACACTTTAAATTGGGAGGAACAAAGAAACTGGAGAAAACACGAAACATTTCACAGTATTTCACTAACGGTTTGTTTTCCAGAAAAAAAAATCCTGAACATCATCCTCATGAATAACAAAGGAAACATCAATATTCACATTTCCCTTCATATGATTAAATTCACAGTCATGAAATATGCATGTTTGATGTTTGCAGCCCATTATTAAACAGAAACGTTGTAGAAATAGTACAAACTGAAGGAAGCATTTCACTGAAAAATATTATTTAGCACATTTCTTCCTAGTGTTAGTAACGTTAAGAAAATATAGAGACAAGAAACAACTTGCAACTCACTGGAAGAGACGCCGGTCCCCAGGCGTGCACCCCGCCAGGCTGTCGCACGCGCTGGCCTCATCCTGCGGCGGGTGCGGGACTGGGGGACTCCTCCTCCCCACCCTGTGTCTGATGGTGCCTGGGAAGGGGTGTCAGCGCCTGGGATCGCTGCATCCACCCACTGAGAGGGGGTACCCCCGCTGCCTTGGCTTGGGGTGAATATTGATGTGGGAGGGCTGATGAATAACCAGCCCCTGAGCAGAGCTGATGCAACCATAATCCCGTGCAAAGGTAGGTCTGTTACTCCCTCCTGGGCGATGCCTAGCACGGTCTGACAGGCAGCTGGTTTTCAGCCGTGTGATTCTTTGCAATGCAATATTTCCATCCTGATTGTAAAACCAACACGTAGGTTCCCTGGTTGGGAAATTTCTCCTTGCGATGTTCCTGGGGCCTTCGCAGCTCTGCAAATTCACAGACGCCATCAGGAGCAATGTCTTCACCGAAAGGGTTGTCAAGCGCTGGCACAGGCTGCCCAGGGCAGTGGTGGAGTCCCCATCCCTGGGGGGATTTAAAAGCCGTGTAGATGTGGTGCTGAGGGACATGGGTTAGTGGTGGGCTGGGCAGTGCTGGGTTAATGGTTGGGCTCGATGATCTTGAAGGTCCTTTCCAACCAAAACAAGTCTGTGATTCTGTGAGCACGGCCGCACGCCTCAGAAATCTGCCTTTGAAGCTGCCAGCGCGTGGTGGATGAAAGCCAGTGATCCGCAGGCAGCGGGTTTAAATGCAAAGAAGCCCCGACCAGCTGGAGCTGCTGCACCACAAACCATCTCCCCACGGGCACAGTGTCAGGGCCAGCAATTAGGACCCGCGAGGAGACCTGCCCTGGGACTCAGCCCTCGGGAGCGGAGAGGACTGAACTGCTGGGCCCCCGTCCCCCAGGTTGACAGCAGAAGGCCCAGATGAAAGAAGACGGGGTCACCTCCAGCGTGGTCACCCCCGGGAGAGGAGGTCCACGTACGCAGGCTGGCAGAAGGGGCTGGCTGCCCCGCAGGCAGTGCTGCTCACCTTCCCCTTCCCTCTCCATTCTCCTATCGTTTTTCTTAAGGCTCTCACAGAAATAAATGCAATTGCCTCAGTCCTGGCGATGGATGTCACTCACCAGCAAGAGCCAGGTAGAGTAAGTTAACCGGTTTTTGCCAAATGCTCTACAAGAACAACTCAAGGCAGTGCTCTGATATTGCACAGTTTATCAACGCCTCTGATTGATGTTTTACAGGTAGCTCGGGGGGTGGCAGACCTGCAGAGTGACGCTGCTGACTTGCCAACGTCCAGGCATTCAAACCCTGCTGATATGCCCCCTCCACATCCAAGTCCAGCTGCCATACAACCCACAGCACCAAATCCGCACTGATTCCCACCCTTGCAAGTGATGGGAACACAGGGGACAGCACAGGAGCAAGCTAAGGCCAAGGAAAATTCTCCCTATTTCAGTACAGATGAAAAACAAAACACCAACCGTTATCACCTCTCGCTCTTCTAACATCTTGTTAAGGATATCGCAGTAATAAGCTGCACATTGCAAAATAAATGATGTATTTTTAGAAAAGCAAAGTGCTCCTTGCAGCCACCTGGGTCATTCCCCCCCCCACGCTGGGGCTCCCAGGGCTCCCCAGCCCATTTTACCGACCCTCTTGGCAGAGCGGGGCCAGAAACTGATGCATCTCCTTTGTCGCTGAGGGAGGAGATGAAAGCTGAGTGTTTCCTGCTCTCTGAATGTCCTGAGTCTCGCAGGTTGCAGGGGTTTTTAAGAGTCATCATTAGATGACATTGGGAAAATCCTGTGGCTACCCCATTGCTTCCCCTGGAGCAGCCAAGCAACCCTCGCAGATGGGCAGCCGTCGGGCACAGCCCTTGCACCACCGTCCCGCAGGACAGCGGTAGCTGTGCGCTCATCAGCCGTGCAGTGGTACCTCCCGGGATCACCCAGGAGAATCCTCCTCTCACATCCTCCTCCAAAATTAATCCTCAAGAGGTGTTCACCGCCAGCAGTGCACGACCAGTGTTCCAGTAACCTTGCCACGTTGTCAGACACAGGAGGAGACGAGATGTCATCGCTTTTCGGTTAAACAAGGACACGTGCCATATGTGTTACTGAAAACTTCATTCTGCAACGTGGTTCTGCTACAACTTTGGCCAAAGAACAACTCTGTTTCAGGCTGATTAAATCCCAGTTATGCTTAACCAAACAGAAAATGTTCATAACACTCCCAGTGAACGTAACACACCCAGTTCCAGCCAGTTAACGTGCTACAGCAGATCACAGAATCACAGAATCAATGAGGTTGGAAGAGCCCTCTGGGCTCATCGAGTCCAACCATTGCCCTGACACCACCATGGCAACTAGACCAGGGCACTAAGTGCCATGTCCAGGCTTTTCTTAAACCCCTCCAGAGATGGTGACTCCACCACCTCCCTGGGCAGCCCCTTCCAATGGCTAATGACCCTTGCTGAGAAGAAAAAGATGTAGATTTAGATTTAGTTTTGCTGCTGGAGATGAGTGCAGCGCACAGGCAGGCACAGCTGGTTTGACCGCCGCGGTGCAGTTGCGCCTTCTCCAAGATCTCTTCTGGAAAAGGGCAAAAATGCAGGGATTCCCCTCAGAAACCTGGCGAGGACGAAGTTCCTTCACTGGTGCTGGGTTTGGCTTGATGTGACAATTTAACTTAATTCAAAGTTGCAGTAAGTCAACAAAAAGGAAAGGTTCATAGTAGACGTGGTTATTTTGAGAGCCTGAGCATATGTACCCTGCATCTCCCTTGGCAAAATCCGGCAAGAGGATGATGCTGAAGACCAGAACAAGCTCCAACTTGTTTGAATTAAATTTGATGGCTGTACCATTCCTTGCTGCATAATGCTGTATCTTCCTACCACATCTGTTACTTTAAAGGCCATCAAACATTTTTCCAAAAGTCTAAAGTGAGACCTCAACAAATGTATTTGTCTGTCAAATAAAGAAAAGGCCCTAGTTTTAATTTGAAAGGAGAATAATGGCTTCGTGCTAACTCACCTTTTAAAAACAATCTTTGCCTGACTACGTATGGAAGCATTTTCCATAGGCTAAGCCTGCATAGATGTACTTGGAAATGAAAAACTGTACCTATCAGAGATACATAGCTTCAGAAAATTACTTTATGGGCTTCACATCGTTGCAAAGCTAAACATGAGTGAGTACAACTTGTCCTCCTCTATTCTGACTAAACAAAAGCAGTATTTTTCTAGGCGTGAAATAAGAATTTGCTCAAAGGTTACTCCCCTCCTTGATTAAAATGACTAAATAACACATTGTATGTGAGTCAGGGAGCTTTCAAAATCCTGATGTGTCTCCATCAACGATTCAGGGCTGGACGTCTGCCACAGCCGTTACGTGAAGGCGCAGCCCCATCGTGCTGCTGGATGGACGGACCCGCTCACTGCGACCCCAGCACGGCTCAATGAGTGGATTATTGATGGCCCCTGTCTTAAAAGGGGAAAAAGCACTGGTTTTTGGTAACAGTTCAAGTGTTTTGAGAATTGGCTCATTTTCATGGAGAGGAGAGCTTTGGTCATACAACACGGCACCAGCCTTGCCCTCCCGAAATGGCAGGGCCCTCCCCTGCGAGGTGCCAGGAGCCAACAGCTCCCACCGAAACAATTACTGTCGAGTCAACGGAGCTGTGAGTACTTAAAGTCATCCAGGAAGCACTCAGGGCTTGGTAAAACGATGGCATCATGCAATTTAATTAGTATAGTTAGATAATCTGATTCTTTCAAGCAGGAATTAAAAAAAAGTTTGATTTTCAGAGGCAATTTAGAAAACATGACCTCAAACCACTCTGTTCTTTATAACTAAGAACGTATTTATTTCATAGCTCCTCCATTAGAGGCCATTAGCGTGGACTTTTCATGTAGTGCAGCAAGTTTATTTAGGATGTACACCAGCCAGCCTTTCATTCTGGTGTATTAAATCAGTGCATCTAGTGACGTACATTTAGAGAAGAAAGTACTTACACTGCAGGATATTTGAACAGTATCAGTAGATCAGTTGGTCTTAAGTTATTTTAATATCCTCTTCATAAAAATAAAATAATCTATGAGGGGGAAAAACCCTAACAGCCTAAAGTCTGAGAGAATGAGTGGCTAAATAAAGGGTACGTAACACGCCACTGACTAATGGAGCAGTGCACAGTGTGCTGGTCGGTGTCAGTCACTTGGGCTCATTAGGACACAGAAGATGCTGTGCCAGCCCCATGGTGGGTGGGTTCTGTGGGGCGTTCACAAGAGGACACAGCCTCAAGCTTCACCAGGGGAGGGTCAGGTTGGACATTAGGAAGCATTTCTTCTCAGCAAGGGTCATTAGCCATTGGAAGGGGCTGCCCAGGGAGGTGGTGGAGTCACCATCTCTGGAGGGGTTTAAGAAAAGCCTGGCCATGGCACTTAGTGCCCTGGTCTAGTTGCCATGGTGGGGTCAGGGCAATGGTTGGACTCGATGATCCCAGAGGGCTCTTCCAACCTCATTGATTCTGTGATTCTGTGACTTCAACTAAGCACTGAGGCAAGACCCAAAACACGCGTCACGAGGGTGTGGGTGTTACATTTGTTCCCATGCCCTTGGGAAGGGCAGCAACAGCTCAGGGATACAGTCCTGCTGATCAGCTGGGCACTCACGAGACTGCGGGAATCGTAAGGCAAGTGTCTGAGCGGGCAGCGGAGCAGAAATCACTCCAAACCCCAGAAAGCAGTGGTGGCCTGCCAGGCTCTCCTGCACAGACTTCTCTCTTGGAGAGAGCTCCCTCCCACAGGGAGTTCTCCCCTTTGCCAGCAACGTGATCCATTTTAACCTCTCCAACAAGGTTCCAGATACACTGAAGGAATATTCCAGAGCTACAGGCGTGTAGCTATTGCCTTTGAGAGACACACTGGGGCGCCTGAGACTCAAATGGTTCGATTAGGTGACTGAAGGCTGATCAGCGTACGCAAAGACACAGCAAGGATCAGAGGAGCGATGACGGGTGAGGAACCCCGGTACCCTGCTGAGGTTGGGAGCCTGCGAGTCACTGCTGCGGGGCCACCAAGGGAGGAGCACCAGTGCCTGTCCCGGGGGAAAGCCACCGAGGTGGGTAATGGCGAGGAACCCCTTCCTGAACGCCTCGCAGAGGGAAGGGGTTCATTGCCTACAGGGTATGGGACTCCCTAGGGGATGCAGAAGAAAGAGCATTTTGGGTTGTGTAAAGCTCATTTGGGGATGTTTATGGGAACAAGCAAAGGGGGGGAAAGGGAGATACCAAGGTGGATCAGCAAGGAACAAATGGTGGGGAAACAGAGGCATGGGCCAAGAAATATAACAGTTTTGTAGAATTCCCCTAACCAGCTAGTAACCCAAGGCCTCTTCCTGATGTCTGAAATGTGAACAATATTAATAGACACTGACACAGATAAAAAAGTTCCTTACAAAACATCGTAAATCAGTTTTAAAAAACATGTTGACGTCTCTACCAGTAAATGTAACACAGATTTGAAGCAAGCTCCAGAAGTTTGAATGTCTGTCCTTACCCATTCATCTGAGTCCAGCACTGAACTTTCATTTACTTACTATCAATAACATAAGAGTTAGTAAAAACATAGATGCAGATAGCAACACATACCAGTCTACGAATTTCTCTCTCACACTCCCTCTTAATTCTGCTGATTTCCTCTTGATGGAGGTGATACACACTCCTTATCTCCGCTGCTTTAATTTTGTCAGCCTGGATGACCATGGTTAAAGCCTCTTCCACTTGTTTCTTAGCTCCCTTCAGCTCTGAAATTTCTTGCTGCATTTTTATTTTCTCAACTTCAAACCCCTTCTTGGCCTCCTCCTTCGCCTCCGTGAGCAGCACCGTTTTCACCTTGTCAGGAGCCCCATCACGCACAGCACTGAGAAGGGTCTGTAGTCTCTGGATTTCATTATCTTTAATTTTTATTACTCTGAGCAGTTCAGCTTCATGCTGTCTCAAGAGTGCTTCTCGAACAGCTTGGAGCTCCTTCATTTTGTCTTCATGAAGTTTGACTTTGAGCTCTGTTACCACCACTGTGCTTTTATGCTGTTCGTGCTCTTTGATCTGCTTAACTTCCTGATTTTTCTCTCTTTCCAACTTGCTGACCTACAAGGAAAATTAAAAACGTATTTTTAAGCAACAGAATGATTAATACAAACTACAATATTACCTCAGAGTGGTACAGATCACTTTACCATGAGACCTTAACGTTGTATGTCTGTGACTTAGAGCGAAAGCCCTCACGCAGAACTACATATTTGGCATTTTGTTCATTCTTTATGAGCAAACACTTTATTACATATTAAACATTACTTTTTAAAAGAGGTTCTGGGTGAAACTGTTGGCACTGAGCGCTGCCACACAGCCTTCATGCTATAGACTTACAAAAGAGAAATTTCCTCTCTTGAAGCGCTTTGTGTGAAGAAAATACACATTCCAAGCCCCTGTAAAATATTTTCACAGGGAAAAGGTTTTTTACAATTTATGGCAAACACTCAGCGAACTGTCACCGCTATCCTTGAACTCACAGTTTGCAGGTACCTGGGGGGATCTTTAGTAACACAGTCAGCAATGCAGTCAGGAGTATTTGGGGTTGTAAAAGTGATTCTAAATCTACTGATTGTATTTAATTACTGAAGTGTTTATTGGGAAAAATGTCCCGGTCGATTCTGTCCAGTGAAGATGCATTTTTCTTCCTCAGTTGACAAAATGAGGTTTCCTTGCTAAGAATATGCCTAAGCCTGCCCCACGAACGAGACCACTGCAGAACCAAACTGTGCAGGTGTAAAGAAAAAACTATGACATTAAGGAGAACTTTGAGAATTCTTCTAAGGAAAAAGTAATTTGTGAAAATAAAGAAAAAGAGTCCTGACAAATTTGTAGAAAAGACTTTCTGTCACTGGAAACCAGCATAAGTGGAAATATCTGTGTATTTAGAACAAAACAAACAAAAATGTATCATTATCATTGTGCAAATTATTGATATTGAGGATGAAAGTCTAGACACCAATGCTGTTTTTAGCATCATATTCTATTTTTATAATGAAATAATAATCCCATGCAATCTTACAGACTCTTTAATTAGCCCAATTCAGTGCCCTAAAAAGCATGAGTTAACATAATGTAAATAAGTACCACAAATTTATGCAAGCAGCACAAACCCCAGGTGAGCTCATCATCCACATCCAAACACCACAGGCAGCGTACGCTCAGCAACTGGGCTAACGTGGGTGTAGCAGGTGCTGGAAACAGGCTGATGGTTAAGATAATACACGTTTAGGAATTAGCCAGTATCTTGTGCAGTAAGTCTGAGTCCTGACTTTATTTTTCAGCTGGATACCTGCAGCAGCTCTCACGCCACATCCCCAAAAGCACACGTGAGGAATCGGATGCTAAGCCCTTATTTTGGAACACTCTGGCACAAACTGCACTGTGTGCACCACACGCAAGATCTAAAAAGCTCTGTGCAAGCCCCAAACAACTGCATTTTATCAGATGCTTTTTAAGCAATGAATTATTCAGCACAAATAACTTAACTGTATCTGACCACAGAAGGGTCAAGTGACATTTCAATTTAAAACCATACCATAAAGTCGAAAGAAGCCGTGATGAGAAGTGGCTGGGGAGGACAGGGAGAAGGAACACAGGGTCCTCAGTCTTAAAACTACAAATGCTGCTTCACAATGAAAGGATTAATAGATATTCTCTTTTCATTTTTTTTTTTTATATATATATATATATATATGTATATATACACACACACCCCTTAGAAGCTTCCTTAAAAATTGAGTTCATAGTCTACAATGCCTAATAATGATGAAAATTAATGGAAAAATGTAGAATATCATTCTGTCCCTGCATGGTAATGCATGTCTCTGCTAACATTCTGGACCCAAAAAAACCCCAAAGTTCATCGGTAGAAACTAATTTGGGGGATTAGGGAAAAGCAAATACATTTTTCATGCCCTCACTGAGAAGCGGTCTGAAGGCTATGGCTGAAAGCACTCAAGGCTGAGGCTCCAGCTGCATCAGCCACTGCTCTCTCCAAAGCTCAGGGTGAAACCAGGAAAGAGAATTTCTGAATAACACAAAATTGCATTCAAACCCCTCGATGTAGCCATCCTCGTAAATGGTAAATATTTACTAGAAAAAGTTGTAGTGAGAGAAACAAAGGACACGGACAGCTTTCAGCTCACCACTACGATTATGCCATCTGTTTTGAGCAGATGTTTGTTTTTCCAGATCTTCTGCTGGCATTTAGCTGTGTGATTTTTCAACTTCATTTCACCCTGGATGGCAGGAGCAAGCGTGCTGCCTGCGGCTGGCTCCCGCCTGCCCCGGGACTGGCCATCCTCACCGCCCGGCTTTCCCACCCAGAGCTGCACTGCCAAAGCAGCCCTTGCTTTTGAGCTTTCAGAGGGCTTTTTGTCCCATATGCATGTTATAAATACAAGGAGAACAATTTAAAAGTTTGCAGTGAAGGGGTTGCCTCTTGTTTCCCAGAGAAGCTAGCTCCAGGTGCACGCACTCTCATTTCTCGTCGAAGCCGTGTACAAGTCAGCTACGAGTGGGGCAACGAGTGGTTAGCGGCCAGAAACAACAGGCTATCTTTATTTTAATTAACGAGGGAAGGAAGGAAAGGAGATGCACACCTTACTCTTTTCTTGCTGGAGCTCGATCTGGATCTCGGTGAGCTTGGCCCTGAGCTCCTCGTTGGCAGCCTGCAAGGCGGCCAAGGCGTCCGGCTTCTCCCCCCGAGCCCGGCTGCTGGCGCCCTTCTTGGACATGGTGAGGCTGTGCAGCAGGGAGGGGGGTCCTGCCCGGAGGCCCGCGGCCCAGCGCTCCCTCGGGGCTTCTCGGCCTTGCCTCCGTCCCACTACATTTTCTTATTTGCCTGGAAGGAGGGAAATCACATAACCGCTGTCAGAGCACCAGAGGCCACGAGGCGACACGATATCCAAGAGAGACACAAGACATTTCTCGGGAGCACGAGGTACACGTCAGCCAGCTAAAGCGGCTCTCCCCTGCATTAAGGAAGGGCTAGACGTGTTGTCAGGTGTAATGATATTTTGTTTTATACCTGTCTAGAGCAAAAGATTTAAATCACAAACTATAAACATTTTCTGTCACTGCATTTTCACTGGAATTCACATAGCGCAGAGGGCGTGGATGCTCTGGAGGGATGTCCAAGCCCCATCCCCTGGCACCATCATGGCTTGGAGACAGCAACAGCTGTGAAAACTATGTTTGGTTTCCTATAAATACTTTTCAGAAATACATGATGAAAATAATAAAAGTAATAAAAATAGTAAGAAGCGACGAAGGCAAGTAGAGATTATACAAAGGCAACAGAAGCTGTCCCTATAGAAGTGTGCAGTGTATCATCAAAACAGCAATTAAGATCTACACAGGTTTATCTAAGTCTAGTAACAATGTAGGAGTTTTATTCACACTAAGAGGTTTTGAGTTAAATCTAAGCAAACAAAACTGAGACAATAAATTAATTCTATTAAACAGTGGAGAACCAGGCAAAAGTGGACCCAACTCCACAGAATCCATATATTAATCTAGTTTGCACTCTGTGCCAACCCATCGATCCCAACACATTCATAAGCTATACAATATACACAATTTATAATGATAACTTCAGATTCATCAACAAAACAGATACTATAATATTAAGTACAGTAGTAAAAGCTACATGCATTTGTTGATTTTTTATTTCAAAATTCTCCAACAGAGGCTTTGCCCAAGGATAACCAGCAGCATTCTGGAATGGGTAAGCATAATTACAGTCTGTAGAGACTGTGCCAAAGTTAAAAAGTCATTATCAATGAAACTCAAAGGCCCTTTATAATCAATACTAATAAGGAAAGAGGGTAAGAGTTTTTGAAAACGTATACCCTTGCAAAAAATATTCTAGCTTAGTACAACTGTCAGGCATAGGTAACCTAAGAGCAAGATGCAAACTCACTGCAAAGGATTTGCAATCTGAGACAAAGACAGGTAAAGGTAGGGAGAAACATGATCTTTTTTATCTGTTCATGCCATTTTTATGCTGCATCCATCCTACGGTTCAGAAAATCTATCAGAGTTCTATGTAAAAATAAGTAATTAACCTATTCATCAAACCAAGTGAAATCCCTGTGATCTGTCAGTTGTCTGCACAGAGGGGAACGTGGCTGAAGTGACCACAGTTTCTCCTTACTTCATCTGATTCATTGCTCATGGCTGTCGATGCAGACAGACAGTCCGTTAATATTACGCACTTGGTCACTTTGTGCTGGACAAGTCAGTAGCAGGGTGTTCAGGTTGCTGCCAGTTCTTCCTCTGATCAGCATTTAACTCAGAGCTCATCAGTAGCATGAGCAGATTTAATTTAACAGAAACCCGAGGGCAGCAAGGAATTCTGTGCAAAGCACTGTCCTGGAGGCTCTACTTAGCTCCGGAGCAGCGGAACGTGGGTACCGTGTGCTCCACCCCAAAATACAGATGTTTCCCCAACGTTTCTTTCACGCTTTGTGTACTTGCTGAAGGATCTTCTCTTATAACAGCATTACTTTGTCAAAGAGAATCCCCAAGCGACCACACCAGCTCCTTGGTCATTATCCTGTGCAACTTCTCAATCTGTGGATATTGACTACCTGAAGGGAGGCTGTAGTGAAGTGGGAGTCGGCCTCTTCTCCCAGGCAACCAGCGCTAGGACAAGAGGACACAGCCTCAAGCTTCACCAGGGGAGGTTCAGGTTGGACATCAGGAAGCATTTCTTCTCAGCAAGGGTCATTAGCCATTGGAAGGGGCTGCCCAGGGAGGTGGTGGAGTCACCATCTCTGAAGGGGTTTAAGAAAAGCCTGGACATGGCACTTAGTGCCCTGGTCTAGTTGCCATGGTGGTGTCAGGGCAATGGTTGGACTCGATGATCCCAGAGGGCTCTTCCAACCTCAGTGATTCTGTGATTCTGTGTGACTATGGCTGTGAGAACCCAGTTCATTCCTATTGAAAAGATAAACAGCGACACATGCAAAGAACAGTTGCCTCTGCTTCTCTGGACAAAGCTGACTCTAGCATCAAAGTACATTTTAAAATTGTCAATGAAGAAAATTAATGGGAGCAAAATCATGAAGGAAATGCCTAGAGGACCAGCTAAGAAGCCCACACGAAAGATACACACTCATGGTAACACAAAGAAGTAGATCAACCGTTTGGCTACCACGCGCTGGTATTGTCTCAGAGGGCCCCTCACGCCGTCCTGGCACCTCCCCTGCACAGCTGGGGACCTGATGGCTTCTCAGCACGGTTGGCTTGGTGGGAACTCTGTCTGAGGTCGATATGTAGCACTATGTGTCCTCATACTTTCACATTTTAAGCTTTTATAAAATGTTACCAAGGTTTAATTACATGAGTTGACACACTTCATGCCAAGCAACTGCCTAAATCTGATTTTACTCTCCTGAAAAATAAAATTTAAAATTGATTAGTTGTTTCAAGAAAGAAAGGCTTGTATTGCAATGATTGCTCTGAGCAGGTCTACAAAACCTTCAAAGATCTGGAATATTTTCAGCAAGGTGTTCCCCGTTGTCCCATAAAAGCCACCCCAGTGCAGTAAGCTCAACACCTGCCAGAGATTGCAGCTGCCCCCCTCCAGCCAAGCATTGCTGAGGCCTCACCAGCCAAAGTCCATCCCCCCAGACATCAATGCCAGGAGACTTTCTCCTCTGCAAGCTCAGCTGTGGCTCATGTCTACACGTCCCATGGTAAGCTTGAGGTGGCAAAGGGAAGGGGAGAGAACCGACTTTCAGATCCTACAGGCACCCATCAGCACAGCGTGTGCCAAGGGGCCGACATGTGAAACGTCTCACAGACTGGAATGCCAAAGTCTGCATGAGATTTTCCCAGAGACAAACCAGCTCCCTTGCCAGTACTGAAAGCAATAAGCCTGCTTCAAAAAGCACCACACAGAAATTAGCTGAGGACTCTTTCAAGTAAATCTTTAAGGGTGAAAAGGGACATAATGATAAAACTTGAATGTAGTCAAGAATAACATCCAAGGATTGAGAGATCCAGATAAGAGGAGTTTGACCAGCCTTGGAAATGGTCTGTCTGCACACACTAATAGCAACGAGACCTGCAGCACAACAGAAAAGTGTTCTGCACACCGTGCTTCCCAGCACAGAAACCTGTGGGGTAGGCAGGGAAGGTTTCTCAGAGGAAGACCTGCCAGAAAGGAGTACGTTTCCCCTTCCTCATGGTAAAAAAGGGCTATGTTCGTTGTAGATTTGCTCATAGGGAGTGGGAAGGAGCCTGTGGAGGAGGTGGCTTGGTAGCCTTTCCACTTGCATTTAGTAACCAGGGGGGATGTAAGCGCTGGTTAAGAAGTGGCAGTGCCCATCAGGGGTGCCACAACTGGGTTTATTCCTGGATACGTCAAAGCTCAGGCCCTGCCGGCAGCTGCCCCAGCTAGCAGTGACACCCTGCACATCCCTCCTGAAGAGGAAAAGGCACGTGTTCGAGAGTGACAGAAAAGGGGATGCCCCTGCCCTCGCCAGGGTCCCTGCTGAGGCCAAGGAGGCTCCTGCTTCCCCTCCCGCAAGACAGGGACCAAACATCGCTGTGCCTACAGAGCCAAGCCTGTCCCTCCTGGGGGACGAGGAGGGAGGGAAGTCAGCCTAGGGCTGAGCAGCTTCACTGTTACCAAATGGTTTCTCTCACTCAATGGCTCACTTCAATGGTTTAACTGTAATTTTGCTTTATTCTATGCAAATTAATGACTAGTTACAACACAAAGATCTTTAGATACGCTTCATGCATTGGTTTCAAAGACATGATGAAAACTTAAACTAACAAAGCCTCCAGGCTCTTGAACTTCTAAGTATGAAAAGATTAAAATGCACTTGGAGCAGTATGTACTATTACTGACCAGGTTGATTTATCTCTGGTAAACCAAGAAATACAATCAGACTTGCTGTTCACCTGCAAGGACATTGATTTTGAAGGCAAAGCCAGCAAAAAGAAACCATTATTGGTATTTACAACTGAGGCTTCATGCCAGAAAAAAAAAAAAGCTTCAATAAACATGTTACATGTCCACTTGCTTATCCCTGTTTTTTTCCACACCGAAGAAAGCTGCAGGAGCGATAACCAAAAGAAAGGCAGGTGGCAGACGGGTACTCACTCCCTTGTGGTCTGACACACGATCTGTGATTTACTCCCTGGGAGCAGAGCGTTTCTGGTGAGACAATTCCTCTGCTGCGCTGCATCTCCTCGGCGGATGTCAGCCCTCTTCCCCCTTGTCCTCCTGCCCAGCTCTCACCAGGCAGCACCAGTTTCTGGTTGGGGGGTAGGACACCGGTGCAGGGAGCAGCAGGATGGGTGCAAGGGGACACAGGGGAGCAGGAGCCCTTTCTCCCCGGCATTCCTGCACAACCCGGAGCGCTGTGGCCTCCTCATCCTTAAATGGCACCTATCTCTCAGAGCTGGGCTTTACAGGGAATAAAAATACTGCCCAGAATGGGCACAAAGCAGAGAGAAGGGCATCCCAGCCCCCTTCTGCACCCGCAGGCTGCGGGCATACACCGCACAGACGTGGGCTGCAGCAGACCCCGCGGGGGAACGACTGCAGAAGAGTTTTGGGCCAGGGCTCACGGCCATGATTTCTCAAACAGCCAGGTCGCTGTACGGATTGAAGGGGAAACCCCAAAGCAGTGGGTTTATTTTCAAGAACTGGTGATACAGAGAGAGGCCCCTCCCGTATTCACTGACCTGCAGACTGTAAAGGGATTTATGGTTTGGAGCCATCGCTCCATTCGGTGAGTGCTGGGTTGTTTATTCCAGGGATAACAGTGGGAAATCAGGCTGGGCAGAGTAAGACAGCTTTCTGGTGACAGCCCTGAGCTTCTGTGTGTGCAGTGGGACAAGCAGCATTGTTGGGGACTGTGAAAGTAGTTATTTGTATTAATAAAAGCGCCGGGCTTGTAACACAGAGACGGCAGTGCCTGCTGGTGCGTGCCTGCACACAGAAGGGCCATCTGGGCGCTGGGGGACAAATGCCAGTCTTAAAAGAATATTTCTCCCAAATCCTTACAGAGTCCAGGCCCTACAGCTAAGAGCCCAGCTCAGAGGGACACCGCCACCGGAGTGCTGGGCAGGAATCGGCAGGGAAGCCGTTTCCTATAAAAGCAGTTACGTTCCCTTTGTATTTTTACCTTTTTTTTTCTTTTTTGCAACAAGTTATGTAGAGGGAGGCATCTATAAGACATCATCTTAACAGAACAGAAAAGTCCTCATATTTTTGATGCTGGGAGAATATATTATGCATATGATTCCTGGCATGTTTGATATTGAAAAGAGCATTAATAATGCATCATAAGCTGCCTTTAGCAGGGCTCGTCATTCTTTTTGCCTCCTGACTCACAATTCAGACATCAAGGCTAATTGGAAAATGTGTTTTCTAGGTAGTAGTTTCTGAAATCAATGTTTCGCTGCACTTAAAAATAAATTAATAAATACCTGCCCAGAGTACCGATATTTTAAGCAAAACATAGCTTAAGCAAAACACGATTCTTACAAATACTGAAAATTTCAAAGGGATGATGCAGCCTTGGGAACACTGTTTTCCATTTTTGACCAATTGTTATAATTAGTTTAGACAAACCTTTTTGAGTCTCTGGTTCATCTCAAAGTATTATAATAGAAAGAAAATGTAATGTTGTCTATGGCTGAGTTCCCTTTCCTCATACGGGGAAGCTCTTAGGAGTAATCCCAAGTTTTCATTTAGGATTTCAGCAGTCTATAGATTTGAATGCAAGTAAATGAGTTTTCCTCTCAAAGGTATTTCATGCCAAGCCAAAGTGCTCTGCCCATGTAATCACATCACGTGCTGGTTTTGCAGCCTGTTTTTTTTCTGTACAAACATTTGTCACAAGCAGTGTATAATTCACTCAGCTGAAAGGTGTGGAGAAGAAAATATGTTGAAAATCACAAGGAAAAATACTGCAAGCAGGTAGCAAGTCCTGAAAGGGCTGAGATCAAGAAATAATCCCCAAGACATGTATTGTCACGGACGTACAGTTATGGTGCATATTTCCTGTATACATCCCACGAGGATTTTTTTCTCTGTGCCATTTAGATTATGATTAAATTGAGACCAGTTTGATAAAACACTTTTTTTTAATACAACCAAATGTGGGTAACTCAACCCAAACTTCCAAAGGAGCGAATCTGTCTTGAGCATGCATGGTTTAGAGCAAACCTCCATTTCCATAGGGGAAAACACCCAACCAACCAACACTTCCTAGTTGAAATAAGTTCTGAAACTGATCTATGATGAAAGAATCTCTGATTTAAATTAAAAACAACAAACACCCGCTCCCCTCAAACCCCACTACACAGTAACGAGTCTGTGCAGATGGAAGTCCAGACAAAGTTTTGCTTAGGATTAGATCAATGCCAACAGCAGCTTTAACAGACACATGTCAAATCCTGACTGACCTGAATTTTCCCTCAAAGATTAATCCTTCAGCCATAGTCAGCTTTAACTCATTGGTGGGTGGACCATGTTTACAAAACCCAAGCCAAACCCTGCACGTGGTAAGGCATACATACGTAGTTTACACAGATTCCTACATGCAGACTTACCACGTGTGTGTAGTTACCTGTTTGCATCCCACACCCATATCTAAATCCCACCCACTGGTTTTTCATACCAAGTTTTACACAGTCTGTCGATTCTTTCAAATGCAAAACATCGCTGGGTGTCAGTTATGTGAATAGTTAATGTTTATAGCAAACCAGAGATGATTAACAGCATTTCAGTACTGGAAGATATACTAACTACTAAATCTCAACATACCAACATTTTAACACCACAAGTTTGATGCCACCTAAGCACACCACCTCTTTAACTTCCACATCTCTTAAGGATAAATTGCAGAAAGTGAAATAATTAATTAGAAACAGTAGCTGTTACGTAGGAAGCTGATTTTTCTTTCTTCTCAGATACTCCAGGCACAAAGATACATTGGAGTTATTGCAGTGATATTACACCTACCCAAGTTGTCAGTTAAACTGGAGCAATCCAGAATAATCCCACTGATTTGTGGAGGATTATTAGCGAGGAATGCATTTCAGACTTAATTCCACCAGTTTAATAATGTGTCATTCCATTCTCTTGACCAAAAACAAACCGTTTGAGTAGTGCCATCCGTTTTCCCGAGGAATTCATGCCTGTATAATTAACTACAATCAACTAACACAGATGGCATCGTATGATCCAAAAGCCCTTTATGGAAACGTTTTAAGCATGTTATTAACGTCCCTAAATAACTATTTAATGCTACCCCTCCAACCCTCTTCTGCGTGAACACACAACACAGCTGGATGAGAGTGGAAAAAGCAGTATTTAACTGCAACACTGTTATAAAAGAATTTCAGTTCTTGGATTTATTCAATTTATAAATGAGCTTGAAAATAACAGACGCTACTCTGGCAACAAAAACATTGCCTTTTAAATTGCAGAATTAAGGCTAATTGCCAGAATGACTCATTCTCATCAAGCTCAGCTTGGAGGAACTGGGTAGCATGGAAGGACACTAATGGGAGGAAGAACCTTTCTTTAGGCTGACCATAGTTATCCAAAAGAGATATTTCTATCTGACAGTTTGTTCTATTTCTCAATAGTTGTGTGCCCAGTTCTAAACTAAGATAAAAATTTACATTTAACAACAACAGAGAAGAATTTGAAAGTCGATTAATCTCCCAAACGAAAACATTTGCAAGTTGTTAGATATCCATCAAGCTCTAATGAAAAGCTGCTCCTTCAGCTTGAAACACTGAGGATCAGGTTATTTCAAATCTGATTTTTCATTACTAAATATCCTTGTTTAAATAACCTTTTCTTGACAGTTGCTGAGACTGCCCTCCCTAACTGCAGCCCATCTCTGCCCATTTGTTTAATAGTGAGCGTGTCCCTTGGCCCATGAACTGATTTAGAAAGAAAGCAAAATCATGATCAAACTAACAGCCTTGTTGGAGATGTGATGATTTTTTAGGGTGATGGGCTGTGGTACCCACCGAAGGCGACAGTGTGGGGATTAACACCATTCCTCTCCCACAAACATCTGCTTAATGAGGGCAGTCCTGGCGAGGGCTGGGGGTCCAAAAGCTTATGGAATCAAGTGTGAGTCCTCCAGCATGATCTCAGATGGGAAGATGGTCCCTGGAAAAGACCAAGAGAGCTTCAGGTAAATTCTGGTGAAAGGGAGACCTTTTGCATTACACTAACCAAAGAGACAACACGCTGCTCCTCTTCACACTGGGCAAGCTTCAGGCAAGAACGTTGCTAGAGAAGATAAAGCTGAGAGAGATCCAATTTAGAGATGACAAACAAGTTCAGGAAAGAGAAGCTGCTCAAATATCACATTACCACCACTGAAGGTTTAGTGCTCAGTATCACACCATGGGGCTGCTTAACATTTGAAGTGGGCAGCACTAAACGAGTGCTCAGTGTGAGAACTGGAAATAGGGTGGGAAAACCATAATGAACATAAGTCATTTGTATGTACTGTCACACAATTAGCTGGAATTATTTCAGGTACATGGATTTCTATCCCACGATAACTTCATAGCACGTGGAAGGGAAATAAAAAAAACAGTTCTGGAAACGATGATGTGCTCTGGGGGTTGTTAACTCAGCCTTATGCTCCTTCCTGAAGGAAGCTGGCAATTCAATATAGCAGAGCTCTGCAGGATCCAGCGAGAGCAGTGCTTTGTAATTATTGGTGTTCACCCATGTCGCTGTACAATCTCTCACAACAAATTGGGAGACAACAGTGTAAGATTTTGTCTTCTTAAAGGAAAGAGCTGCAGAGACACACGGAAGAGATCTAAGTTATACACAAAGGACAAAACAGGAGTGTTACTGCTGTCAGGTTTAGTTAAAAAGCCGAGTCAGGACAGCAGCTCTAAGTGGAGTAGCAGTAACTTCAGCAAGAGCAAGTCAGCACTGTTCTCCTGTTGAACTGGGGCTTCCCACTGCCCCGTGGCAGCTGCAGCAGGCGAATTTACTGGTGTAAAGTTATACAAATAGCTTGGCTCCCACTGAAAAGGATCATGGGGTGGGCCAGGTGTCACCACCGAAGTCAGGTTTGAGGACAGCTAGAAACACCTCCTGAGCTTCCCAGCTGTAGGTCAGCAGCCCAACCAGACACGGCTTCCCTCCACAGCACCTCTGCGTCTCACCCGTGTGTTCCGGGCAAATTCTCTGTTAAAAATTGCTAGTGGAGACACTAAGAAACAACCCAAACCTTCATGGATTTGTAAATCCTGCTGAGGAGAACAGAACTGCAGTATTTAGCTTATATACCTGGCTACAAAATAACAGAAATATATTTTTTTAAAAATATCAGAAAAGCTATTGCATTTACCACTAGTACCCTTAGGGACACCAGACCACTGTTTAATGTGAACTGCTGCACTGCTAATTATTTTGTAAGTTTTCACAGATTTCACCATTCCCCCAACGATCAGCACGTGAGCAGTGTCTTTTCACAGCTAATAAACACTATGAAGAAACACGAAGCCAAAATTCCCAGCTCATTGATACTGCACATTTTAAGTTACGCGCTGAATAAAATACACTTTAAGAGAAAATACAGGAAGAACGATGCAGTTGGGAACGGCCATATCCCCTTGCAGCCTCACCCACGGCCCCTTGAAACCAGGCTCTGTCTGTTCCTCTGGGTTATGAATGAGGCACTCGAGCCAACTTCCACTTAAGTCGGTTGGAAACTTCCCATCTGCTGTAATGACCCAGTCATTAATCCACTCGGAAGTCACAAATAAGTGCCTAAAAGCCACTTCTCTCGAGATTCAATTTAAAAGCAAGATTCTGTCTTTGGAGATGGACCAAACCCTCGATGGTGTAAAATGCTGGAGAGGAGGAGGTGGCAGTGAGGCACAGGAGCAGGGGAGGTGATGCCCTGTCGAGCCCGGCGCAGGAATGGGACCATCCCCAGCAGCTCTCCTCCAGGCAGGAGCAGAGCCTTGGCCGTGGCGAGGCGAGCAGCGGTCCATAAGGCTGATGGCACACGGCTGGTTCCTGGGAACACTTGCTGGTCCTCGTCGTACCTGTGCCCTCCTTGTGCCTCGGAGAGGGAAAGGAATGAGAGGCAGCTGAGCCAGCATAAATGCTAGAAAATAAGTTGTTCTGTGTCCTCAGAGCTGGAAGCAGGATGATTCCCTGGAGCCAGACACCCTGAGGCCGCTGCTCTTCTCCTAGAGGAATCTCTCCAGTTTCTAGGGGCAGAGGGATGACACCCCTGAGCCACACACAGACAGGGGCCTCCCCTTGCCCGCCCACCTCCAGGGCGAGCGCCGCTGAAATGTTAGGAAACAGCAGAAAGGAGAATGAGGACAGCAGAGCTGGTGGAGTGCTTTGAAGAAAAGCAGTATAGAAAGATTTAAACATAATATTTAGTCCTTATAATTGCAAGATTAGTTTTTTTTTCCAGATGACCACAAAAAATATTGCCACCTTGAAAGAATTTTACAGGTGAAAGCAAATTCATATTTAGCCATGGCTGTACCACATATGAGTAAATTAACCTTCCTTTGATAATTTTTTCGTTTTGCATTTGCTTCTGGTACATACAGGGCCCGTTCTGATCAGCCACTTTTTGGCAAACAAGCTGTCAGCCTGGAGAGCAGAACTTGGGTGCACTCCTGTAAATCACAGCCCAACCCAGGCACTGAGGCCTGCAGAGAAGGCCCCTACTGGCACTTGTGCTATGAAGCAAAGTCATGAACCAACACATCTCGTAATCCACAGTGAGGGTTGAAGTACTCAGTATTTACACAGAAAGGGAGAAATGCTCCATTTTTATCTGGTTAAGCACATAGATAAAGAAAAGATCAATTTTAAAAAAAGACTTTAAAACAAAACCAGCCCAGCCCCTGGAAGATGATTGAGTAAAATCCTAAAAGCAAAATGCCCTCCTGGATAACGAAACAGAAATACTAACGAACCTTGCAGTGACAAAGCTCGTGTTTCTCAAAGGAGAGGCAAAGCAACGGGTAGGAAGATGCTGAAGGAATGTAGGGAAGGACACACTGAAGAGCAAGAAATGCTGGTGTGACACGACACAAACGCTCTTGCCCGGGAGGCAGGTAACCGAGCTGCTGCCACGCGGAGGACGTGCAGACGCGGGGGTGTTTCGCTGCCGCTGACCTTGGCAAGGTGGTTTCTGCTGGCAGGTGCCTGTGCATTAACCAGATGTACATGGCTGAGAATTTTTAATCTATAATCTGATTTTTTAAAGCTGATTCGATTTGAGATGCTGCATCAGCCCTTCCAGTCCATTTGCATGGCGTGCAGATGTCCATTTCTCTGTAGTTTCGCAGAACACATCAGTAAGAGGGTTTAAGCCTTCCTTGCAGCATGGCAAAACCAGTTCTTAAAGATTTCAGGCTTTTAAGGGGAATAAAAGGGTAAGGGTTGCTTTAACCTAACTTTGACATGTGAAGTCAAAGGATCCATTCCTCTGGGAGAATCTTTCTTTCAACACAAGAGCTCTACACCTCTCTTTTAACCAAGACTAACAACCAGAAGACAGGCTGACTTCCATGGAGAACCACAGTCTGCATACATCATCGTACTCAAGGTGTAATTTCAGTAACAAGCATAACATAAACTGATCCCTCTAATGCTACACTAAATGTAATAAACATTACGTTGAATATAAATATAATTGGAATTTTTTCAAAACGTAAAAATAATTGGAATGAGCAGCTCAGAAGGAGGGCCGGCCAAACCAGGTGTGCATGTGTGTGATGAGAAAGTCAACGGCAGTTACGCAGCCTCCTGCTGCCAGCACCAAGCATGACAAATGCACACAGAGGATTAAATCCCCAACAGCACCATGAGGCTCACGGGGCCTCTACCTGCCTACAAAAGACATCCAGGGACCAATACACACATTATTTTTAAAAAAAAAAACACAAAAACCCCCATACCACAACAGCAACTGCATGACTGCTGACATAAGAGTTTCGTGTGACTGACTAAAAGTGAACAGCAACTTTGAAAGCTCTCCTGATCTTTGCTGCTCACCAGCTGCGAGATGACAAAGGACAAGGTGCTCCTGGGTAGCACGCTGGCACCAGTACGAGCTGGCACCTGCAGAGCTGAATTTTGGGTCAGTTTGCTGGTTCTTCTAAGGGACAAAACTGGGGCAATGTATGGAAGAGTCTCTCATTTCTCTCGTGGGGGAAGGGTGGAGAGTGGGGAAAAAAGAGGAACCTCAGCAGCTGCTTCTGCTCGTGCTCTCTGGTGGGTCACTAAAATTTACTTGCTGGAGTTCACTTCTGTGGCCAAGTCACTCGTTCCCGAGTGGCACCTTCTGGCAGCAGTGCCTGCTGATGTCTTATCTCGGGAGAACTTCCTACTGTGCAGTATCTCCCTCTCAGAGTCGTTCAGATGATTAGGAAAAGTGCTGGCCTTGCTTTTCCTTGTGAAAAATGCTATATAAAACTGGGGAAACATTCTCACAAACATCTCCATCTACAGACGGGAAGAGCTGCAGAGGAGCTCTTTCCTAGCATGGCAGCTGGGTGATCTGGGATTTGAATTCAGGGTTTTCCAGTCTCTTAGCCTTCTGCACTTACTCCTTCAGAGAAAGTTGCTTCTCGCATGGGTTGCACTACACTGATCTTAGCTAAGAGGATGCGTCCATCTGGCTGCTGACTTCCTAGCTGATCACTGCCCTTAGCAGCGGGGAGCAGCGGCACCAGTGCTGCCTGCGAGAAGCCAGTCAGGATGCCCGAGGGCACACGAAATGCTGCCTGCTGGGGTCTGGGTCCCTACCAACTGCTGCCAGCTCAGTCAGGCACGGTCCATGGCAGAGGGTGGAACTATGCATCTGCAAGGCTCCGGGAGACGGGAGATGCCCAACGTAATGTACAGCAATAGCTGTGGCTGCTCAGCCCCAGGGGAACCTGAGTTTGTTAAAGTTCTAACAAAAAATATGCAAGAACTGTGCAGATACATATAGATCATTAAAGCCATGAGAGAAGTCCGTGCCCAAGCAGACATGCTGATGCTCCTGTGACCACCTGCACAGGTAGCTACTTGCCAGCAGGCAAAAGGGTTTCACAGCCCGAGATGTGAGCTGCGTTTGGGCTAGCAGACATGAGCTCAGCGAAATCTTGCACGTAGATGTGTAAAGGATGTGAGAACATAAATCTGAGTCTCAGTTTCAGAGTCTACACACTTAAGGGTTGGATGCTTATGCAATTAATTGCCTAAGAAGATGAGTTTTCTTACACATCATGGTACTACTAGTCAGGGATGGGGGGGATAGAAACAAAGGAGGAATTACTACTAAAACGGGGAGATTCACAGCTGCGAGCTCCAAGGAGGAGAGCTAGGGCTGGCAGTGTTTGATATCTGCTGGTGACCTGCTTAAAAAAAAACAAAACCAAAAACCAAAGTAAAGGGTAGGATATCAAAATCTCAAAATCTGCTGATAATAGAGGATTATTTAGGTCACTCACGGTGAGAAAGGAATATAAAGCAAGAAAAAAGAAGAAAAAATAAACCAATAACCTCAAACTAGAAAATTAGGTAACTAGGCAACATGAAATTCAATATGAGAAAGTACAAGATAATCTACATTTAAAAATACAATTTGACATATCCTGCACACAGAGATTTAGAAGGAAAGATTCAAGTCATCACTGAGGACATCTGCTGTGTACGCAGCTAGGTAAATAAGATATCAGACTGTAATAGCAGGAGATGGGAAATAAGATGAAAAGCATTATAACGCTGCAGAAAGATAAGTGGTAGGTACTCATTATTACACTTATATTCATCTAAAAGAAACATAATAGGTACAACCAGGGGATAAAAGAATCAGGAGCTGTGAATGTTTTGAAGAGACATTAAACAAGCAGTTATAAAATGACTGATATTGTGTAGGCGAAAAGGACGTTTCATTTACTTTTTCACACCAATGCAAGAACAAGAAGCCGCCCTACGGGGCATTGGCAGGAGGTAGTTACACGATTTCCCCAGTGGAAAGATGAATCTTCCTTTCTGGGAGTCGGCCTCTTCTCCCAGGCAACTAGTGATAGGACAAGAGGACACAGCCTCAAGCTTGGCCAGGGGAGGTTCAGGTTGGACATCAGGAAGCATTTCTTCTCAGCAAGGGTCATTAGCCATTGGAAGGGGCTGCCCAGGGAGGTGGTGGAGTCACCATCTCTGGAGGGGTTTAAGAAAAGCCTGGACATGGCACTTAGTGCCCTGGTCTAGTTGCCATGGTGGTGTCAGGGCAATGGTTGGACTCGATGATCCCAGAGGGCTCTTCCAACCTCAGTGATTCTGTGATTCTGTGTGATTATGGCTGTGAGAACCCAGTTCATTCCTATTGAAAAGATAAGCAGTGACACATGCAAAGAACAGTTGCCCCTGCTTCTCTGGACTGATGCACGCAGAGGGTGGCAACCGCTGCTCCTGCCCCAGGGACGTCAGCTCATGCCACAGCGTCCTGCGTGCGGATAGGGAGCTCGAGCTGGGCTGGTTACCCGTGGAGCACCAGCAAACTCACAGCCCCTAAAGATACTGCTAATCTTTTTGCTTACTTTTTAAAAACCTATTAAAAAGTACATGGAAAACATTCAGTTGTAGCATCTTAAGTTTAATATTTGCTTCTGAAATGTTCTTATTAAAATAGAAACACGCAACTTACAAGTAAAGTGACCACCAATTAAATGTCCATGAGCATATTTGAAATAATAGCCAGAGAGTATTTTTCTGTCTGTATCTTAGCAGCATTTCAACAAAACCTAATTACTTTCAAATGTCAAATGCTACATTTTAATGGTGACCAGCGAACGCTCCTGTGTCCCTGTACTACCTGCAGCTTCTCTGTTGGAAGGAAACCTAGCTGAAGGAAACCATAACTCCCTCCTCCCCGTATAAACGTGTTCTCTGGATTTGACACCCGGTTCTGTAGACTTAACAAGATGAAACAGCTTCAGAAAGCAAACAGTCTTTGGTTGTGTGTCTGAACCACTGGATCACGGTACAGAAGCAAGTATGAACAAAGCTGTTACAACTCCAGCAAATAAACAACAGTAAAGCACCAGGCCTTCGCTACAGAGAGATTTATGAATGTGAGGAAAGCAGAATAGGCTCAGGACACCAAGAGAGGCCACTCAAACGGGAGATCATTACCTGCTTTACTGCCAGGTATAAATGAGCAGTGGAGGAAGCAATGCACCTGGCTACCCACCACCTCACCATTCAATCTGCAAGAGGAAAACAAACAGAATTTCCCTCTCCAGCAAGAGCAGCTTCCCAGACACGCTGGCCACCTCCTCCCCAGCAGACCCGCTCTGCGTGCCGCGACCCCTCCTGTTCCCCACCCCGCAGGCCAGGCTGCCCTGACCCGTGGTGCTGGCACCCGGGGATAGGGGCAGATGCAGCGCTGCAGCCAGAGCAAGGCCCTCCGAGAGCAGGGTCAGCCACAGCCCGTCTCCTGCCGTGGGACTGTGCTCTGCCTTCCAAGGGGAAGGGGCTACCGCTGCGATTTGCCCGGCGTTTGCCTTAGAAGAGCCACGCAACCCCAAGCCCTGCAAGACAGGAATGTCACTGTACGCTTCTACAGACTGAATCAAACTTACAATACACTTTAAAGAGATTTAAAAATAATTTCAGACAAGAAATGCACTCAAGAAGGATTCTGAACAGCCTTTCCTCACCTTTGCTTCAACTCCAGCAGCGCGGCATCTCCTGGCTTGTCACAGCTCCAGCTCCGAGGGGGCTGTGACTCAGCAAAGGGAGCAGCTTTTTATTTTTCAGATGGAACTTACCAAACCGTGCCAATATTACGGGGAGGATCTGCTTCCTGGACCCACCTCTCTGCCAGGCTCTCCTGAGATATTTCCACTGAACCCTCCCCATCTGGTTACGTTATGACAACAGGAAACAGTTTCTTTGGGGAAAAATCAAATGCAAGCCTGCATGGGAATCAGGCTGAGCGAGAAAAAAAATTCCCAACCTCTGTCTACGCTGTATTTAAAAGAAAAGGTGGTGTCTCTATATCCTAGGAGTTATGCTGCTCCTAGTCAGACATCCTTAGACCTGCGAGCATCCACGGTGCAGCTGCAGCCTGGCAGAAGAGCAGCTCCTGACTGAGGAGCCTCCAGGCAGGCTGGCAGGGTGGGGAGTGTCCCCAGCACCACTATATCGATCCTACAAGATTATTTTCCTTATCCAAGGTGTCCTAGTTCCCCATTACACCAGATAATAGAGAACTGACTGACTTTTTTCTTCCCCAGGGTTGTTTTCCTTTTTTTTTTTTTTCCCCCTACTATCTCACTTTAAAACAAAGATAAGAAAGACGCTGTCACTGCCACTATAAAATCTATTTGCTGATAATTCACAAAAGCAAGCACAAGAGAGAAAGCCAAGGCTTCAGGTCCACCCCTGTTCAGCTTGGGGGTCACGGCCAGGTTTCGTGGATGATGTGCCCGGGGGGCAGGAGTGCCCCCAGCCCCAGCCCCGCTTCCACGGGGGCCTGTCTCTGTCCACTCCCTGAGCCCTGGCCCTTAGGATTTAAAACCATAATTGTTCAGATGAATGACTACCCTGTTACTATGGAGAATGAAACTGAAAGTTTTCTTCCAGAAGCATCTAACCAAGAAGTGCTTGAGAGTTCAGCCTGCAACAAATTAGCAAACATGTACTTTAATTACATTCTTTCCCTTCGATTTTTTAATTAGAAGCAAGAATGTGGATGTCACATATGACGATTTTCTTGTTTTTCTTCCACTGCCAGTACAACTGAAACCCAATCATACCCTGCAAACCTCCATGGATTTAATGAAGTCCTCAGGGTTACAAACCTGACCATCAGACTTTGGAGGCACAGGGTACTCCAGCAGCAGGCAGACATTGGTACAGAAAGGGTAAGTATACAACTTTTACATCTATCTGCAGCCATAAATCTGTTTAAATCATTAAAACATTAAAGATCATCAGCTCTAGTCTGGCAGGTGTTCACCAGTGAGAGCTTCAACTATTTGTTCCAATAGAAGGCCTTGACTCCATACATACCTCAGGGTAGCCCATGGCTGCAAAAGTCTCTGCTGACAGCCAGTCGATATGCCGGCCTTCCTTCAAGGCCGTGGGGGCACCAGTTTAAATCCTCCCCCAAGGAGAGGATCCCACTGGATTCACCCTACTTACACTCTATGGTAATGTCTCTGCAAGGGAGGGACGGCTCTAACATCTCTAGTTCTTTCTCATAGATTTTGAATGCAGTCTGGCTCCTGATTTCCACTGCCTTGTTTTTGTTATAATATCCTTAAAATGGAAAGAAAACATCCTGCTTTGAGCTAAATAGACATCTTCTGTGGTCAAAGTTTGCCTTGTCTCACCCTTCTGCCCTTCCTGCTTTTCTTCATCGTACAGGTTAAGGCGAAAACAATTACTCTGGTTTGACCCACGCTGCCACAATTTTATACCATACAGCCATACCGAGGGAAAAGAAAACAAGTTTTATCATGGGTCCCTGAAAACACCAGTATTTGTGCCTTACCAGCTGGGAATCCCTCCTCCTTCCCTCCCCACCTCATACTCAGGACCCAAGATGCAGACAGACCCCGCAGTTCCTTCCCAGTGGGGTTATTCGGCAGCCGCAGCCCATCCGATGTGATCATCGCTCTCGCCAACTGGATTTAAAGAAAAGATTACTTTCTTTGCTGGCAAACAGGCTCGTAGCCAACAAGATTTTGAAAACAAACACGTCCTCAGGAACAACGTACCCACGCAGCGGCTTTAAAAAGCCCCGAGCCCAGCATCCCTCTGCCGGGAGCAGCCGCAGTTGCTATGGAGCCCGGGCTGCCCTGGATGTGCTTCGCTTTATTTCAGCCTGGCTTCTGCCTGGCTGGCAGCAGGCTGCGGCTGCAGCCCGACCCTGGCCTTTCTCTTTGCATAGTCTTTTTTTTTTAAACAGAAGGCCAGTAACTCTGCTGCAGATCAGCAAATTGTACTTACAATAAGGTCTCAAAGGGCCACAGGCAGAAGGCAATATCTGAAGCACACACTTTGCTGACTGAAGAACTTTCATGATGGATTTATTTCCCAATCATTTTAGTCAAAATATTAAGGTAAAAAAATTGTGATGATGATGCCAAAAATGAAGCTAAAATGTTTTAGAATGACATCTGAATTTTCAGAGTTGCTTACAGAATCACAGAATGTTAGGGATTGGAAGGGACCTCGAAAGATCATCTAGTCCAATCCCCCTGCCGGGGCAGGATTGCCTAGACCATATCACACAGGAACGCGTCCAGGCGGGTTTTGAATGTCTCCAGAGAAGGAGACTCCACAACCTCTCTGGGCAGCCTGTTCCAGTGTTCAGTCACCCTTACAGTAAAGAAGTTTTTCCTCAAATTTAAGTGGAACCTCCTGTGCTCCAGCTTGCACCCATTGCCCCTTGTCCTGTCAAGGGATGTCACTGAGAAGAGCCTGGCTCCATCCTCATGACACTTGCCCTTTACATATTTCTAAACATTAATGAGGTCACCCCTCAGTCTCCTCTTCTCCAAGCTAAAGAGACCCAGCTCCCTCAGCCTCTCCTCAGAAGGGAGATGTTCCACTCCCTTAATCATCTTCGTGGCTCTGCGCTGGACTCTCTCTAGCAGTTCCCTGTCCTTCTTGAACTGAGGGGCCCAGAACTGGACACAATACTCCAGATGCGGCCTCACCAGGGCAGAGTAGAGGGGGAGGAGAACTTTAAAAGCCTTATTTCAAAACATTCTCTTCCAAGAAGAATGCATTTGTGTCAAGTGATAAGTTTTTATTCTATCTGGGAGGGGCTTAAAGGGAAAAAGAATTTTCCCAATAAGGACAAACATTTCTGAGCTGTTTCAGTAAGGCCAGTGCACGAACCAAGCCAAGGGTTTTCACCGTCATGTGTTAGCACAGGTTATCCCTCTGTGGAAACTCAAAATCTCAGAGGAGTCTAGACAAAAACCCGACGTGATCCCAGCAAGTGTGCGAGCCCAGCTGGCGCCGTGCTGGAGCTGGCGCAGAGGGAACGGTGCAGTCTCCTCCTGCGTGGCAGCAGCTTGCATCCGAGGAGCTCAGGGTTGGGAGCAAAGCCACAAAGCACAGAACAGGCTACATGCAATTTGCACTTTAATTCTTGTTTAAAGAAACACAAAAGACCCAACAGTTGCCTAAAACCCAGGCAGACCAAGGAATGGATCTCTTCCTGCTCTACCCCAGTCAGCTCCAGCAAACCAGTTCAAGAGGGGTTTGGAGAGGAGAGCTGCTCACCCAACCAGGAGGCAGGGGGAGGTTTTCTCCTGCTATTGCCAAAGAGAAGGGAGCTGTAAATTTTGTTCTTTGTCCTTTATCATCTCTGATGACTTAGCAGCAAATGCTAAAAATAAATTTTCATGCTTCATCTTCAAAGTAGATGTGGTACAAAGTATAACAAAACGCAAACCTATATCCTGGAGAGAATATGACAAATATTTCAGAACCCAAATTAAGCTTTACAAAGAGGAACTGTACGCCTGCCAAATGTGATATTTCATTTCTAGTCCTCTTCTCATGAATGAGACAGCAATTAAGAGGGTCACACATTTCTGAACAGCGGTCTGACATAAAGTGCTTATGATTTACTGCACAAAGGCATTTTTTGAAAAAAATGATCTAAAACTTATGAGTTGTAGCAGAAATGAAGCAATATTCTAATCTCCAGGAGCAAGTTTGGGCCATTCAGGTTTTCACTGCCTTCCTATTTCTGATGTTTAATACAGACTTCATAGACAGGCAGTGGACAGGTCACAATCCAAATCCAGAAGCCAGCTTGACTTTCCATATGAAAACACAACAGTAACGAAATAACTACATTTTTGTAACAAATAACTGCTACTAATTCCACCTGCGTGACTGATGGCCTAAATTTAGATGTAATAAAACTGAATCTGGCTGTAAATAACATGAAATATCTAAAAATTTTGACTCAAAGTGAGTCAAGCTAGTGCTTGGAATCCAAAACTCCAAGGAAACTTGAAGGACCTACGCTTGCACTTATGTTACTTTAAATAGACGAGTCACATTAATATGAAACAGGCATGCAAGAAATGCCTTGACACATGTGCTAGCTCACAACCTTGAGCTGGCAAAGCAAAGATAAGTTTTATGAAAAGTCACTGATAAACACAAGTTGCCTCTTTTAGAAGAGCATCCAAGGTTCTGCCTGCTGTCACCTACTGCTCCTGAAGCGCTCACCTCGGGGTAGGGTCTGCTGCCTATTTTCCACGTGAGGAAACGTCTCCGTTTACATCAGTGAACGTAACTGATGTGTATGTCTAAGTCCTTCGGGCAACACAGTAATTATTGCTCTTAATGAGATAAAACATTTCAGGTCCTTACAGTTGATCATAGTGGGGGGAAAAAAATCTTTGTGAGAAAAAATTAGCTTCTGTTTTGTACACTTTGACTTCCCTTTTCCTAAGGAGTTTATACTCTTTATAGACAGCCTCATATATATCTCTGTGTACATATGCATATATATAAAAATATATATTAAAGTAATTATTTATTGGTATGGCATTACTTAATAAATCACAGCAATCTGCAGCATACAGGTCACACCCAGTACTAAACACCTTAGCATGTTATCCAAGCACTAAAGATTATTTTTACAAGAAGCTCAAAGGGCAAAATCTGCCCAGGTACCCCAGGGAATTATGCCTTGAGGCTACTTCTACATCTGTTTACGTGCCTAGAAGTACATTCTGATCCACAATTTTAAATATCTGGTTGCTTTGTTCTAAATTAACTCTTAATTAATTAGTTACGTGCTCAGCCCACGCAGCTCAGAGCTATTGGAGAAAGCACTCCTGAAAACGCCTGAGAGTACAGACACGGGGACTGCAACACAGGGGTTAAAATGACGATAGAAAATACTTCCAATGCTCTTAAATCAACCCCGAGTTACTACATACATTCCTAGAAGCAGAGGTATTTAAAGAAGAGATAAATAGATAATGGATGCTGAGGCAAATGAAAAGATGAGGCGTTAAGCCCGAGGGCTGGCTGGAGGCAAGAGCAATGTATTTCACCATTTCCAGGACAGTTTTTATTAGTAACTGGATCGCCCGGTTTCTTTCAGTGCTGGTACACAGTAATATCGCCAAAATCTGTTCCAAATATGTATCTGTTGCTTTAACAAATCCCTGCATCTTTTGCTCCCTGTCCTTCACTCATGATTCTGTGATTTATGTGTACATCCATTTCTGTGTAGACATTCCTTCCCAGGAGGTACATCTGCTCTTGAGCTGACTAACACCACTTGATACCGCTGTTTGTTGATTGACACAGAGATACAAGCAGAGGAAAAATATTCAGGCCTGTATAATGTTCTTCAGTGTCAAAAGCAGTTCAGTAACTTCTTTTTAAGTGACAGTAATGACATTTTTAGCAGAAGCACCTATTTTTCTTCCATTTCATAACACTGAGTTAATCAGCAACTTTTTCCCCCCTCCCATAACTGTTACTGCTCTTACAGTGAAACACACTCAAACATTTCTGACAGCATCAGGGGGATGGAAAGCGGTTACTATGTTGAGATGGACAACTAAAGGGGACGCGTTACTGATGCCCAGCCCCTTGCCAATACCAATACAGAATCACAGAATCAACCAGGTTGGAAGATACCTCAGGGATCATCGAGTCCAACCATTGCCCTGACACCACCATGGCAACTAGACCAGGGCACTAAGTGCCATGTCCAGGCTTTTCTTAAACCCCTCCAGAGATGGGGACTCCCCCACCTCCCTGGGCAGCCCCTTCCAATGGCTAATGACCCTTGCTGAGAAGAAATTCTTCCTAATGTCCAACCTGTTCCACAGTGCTGTTGTAAGCCTGCTCCTCCTGAGTACCTCAGCTCTCCAGCCTCTAGCTTTAGCTGGTGGAAGAAACTTCTTACATCTTTTACATCCACATGCACACAGAAAATGCCCAGCTTCTTATCTAGGAAAGGGAACGCATCGGGGGCCCTGAAGATCGTTTGCTCTCCACTCCTAGATGTTCCTCATCCAGACTTTCCATCGAGATCATGGAGTCTCAGCTCTCCTAGGCTGTCAATGGCATAGGCTCTACCTGAAGAAGACATCAGCCCACCACAAACTATTTGCCCCCACGTTGACAGGTGCCCCAGGTATGGCATTGTCTCACTCTGCCATCACCAAGGCGTTCCTGGGGCTTTCACACAGTGAAGCAGTATTCACAGCACAGACCATTAATAGAAGGACATGGGCATTCCCCAACCTCAGCTTCACTTTGGGAAGGAAAAACCATCCTCACACTGTATTTCCCATAATCATGTGTATTTCACAAGTAAAAGAGGGGAAAAAAAGTCTTATGCTAAGAGCTTTCCCCCAATTCTTACACATCCTTTACCAAGCCTCACATTACACAGCAGCAGAGCTCGCTCCAGCTGCCTGCGGGTGTTCAGAGGGTTTGATTCACCCTCCTGCTCTCCTGTGGGTTGGGATGTGCCATCTCTGTCCATACCAAACTGATTCTGGCCATCTACTGCCATCCTGCTGGTTACCAGGCACTTCTGCAGAAAGCCATTTCACACGCTTCCCTCTTTCAGATTTTCCCTTTGAACAAACAAAATGATAATAATAATAAAAATCCCAAAACAAACTTTGAAGGGAAAAGAGCGTAGTTATATTTTTCTGCTCCTGCTCTCGACGATGAGTCTGACACCCCAGCTCAGTTACTCTCCCCATCCTCTGCTGTCTGCTTAGCCTGTCTTGGCCACTTCAGACACCCTCACCCACCACTTACTTCACACAGGACACCTCCAGGAGTGTATCAAGCATTTTGCTCTTCTCCATCCCTCTTCAAACCTGTGATACATCCCATTTGCTGCATTTCTTGCTTCTCCACTATGTTTCTCCTTAATTTGTCATTATAAAACCCTACCAGGCCAAAACCATAGGCCAGTCTTAAGTGACACACAGATATTTCAGTAATAGGGTGAAAAAAAAATAAATCCCCAAGAAAGCAACAAAATTGCTTCTGTTTAGGAAGAGCCACCTGGCAGAGCTCCCCCAGCCACCCTGCCAGGCTCTACCTAGAACCAGGTCAGCGCTCCTCAGCCTGCTGGGCTAATTGACAGTGTAATGAGGGGCACCTCGGAACAAACAGGTTTTTTAACTCCTGCTAAGCTCGAATGTATCCTGAGGGAAGGAAAACATAATGAGATTTCCCTTCCACTACAAGCTTGCAGACCAGTGAAGCCCAAAGCTTTGGCAGTGATGGTTTTGTCCCTATAAATGGCATAAACTGGTGTCAGCAATGTGTGGAAGTGGAATTTCTTCATGTGCGAATCCAGGAACCCGCCTTGTGTTCAGGGAAGCTTGGGAAAAGTAGAGAAAACTAAATAGAAATACCTCCCTTTGCTTCAAAAGCTTGTTTTGATTATTCTCTGTGCTGCTAAATGTTGCTATCTGTGGTCTGAGGAGATAAAACCAGCCTTTATTATACTTTTTAAAGCAAACTAGTCTTTCTCAGTGCCTAACCTATGGTTATTTGAGCTGTTCAACAACGAATGCTGAATGAATTTACAGTCTATATTATGGAGCAGGAAAAAAATAAGCCAGGAGGTGAAAAGGACAGAAGCAGAATAGCCCAGTGTCTGATGGGGTAATAAACACAGCGAGCCTCTCACTGCCCCCTTCACAACCTCTGTGGGCAAACCGGGACAGCACCTGGTAGTGCCTTGCATAAGTGCTGCGAAAAGGGAAGACTCAAGCAAAAGGTGAAAGTGTCAAACTGTATAATGAATCCTTCTGCAAGCAACATAAATAATGGATCACGCACCCCCGTGTGACAAGCCTGCCTCAGCCCTCCAGGCCCAGCCCCTGCAGGCACCCACCGGAGGGGAGGGAAGTCTCCCGCAGCTCCTGGCAGTGCTCCGAGCGATGGCCACTGCGAGCCAACGGCTTTGTGGAAGTATCAGATGTTTGTTTACAAAACCAAAATCCATAATGCATCCTTCAAGGACACCTGGTAAAATAGCTTATGCAGTAAAAAGTTATGATCCACCAGTAAAGTAAGTTTTTAAGTAGCCATTCAAAACACGAAAAATCCCCCAACTCCTTTGGCTGGAGAGAAAAGGCTTTTAACAACTGCAAGCACTGAGATAAAATGGATTCAAATTGACCATTAAGTCAGTGTATTTTTCCATTCACTTATTATTACTACAGATCAAGCTAATAATTTTTCCTTTAAGACCCGTTGCATTTTTACTTTACTAACTTCATGCAAATATTTCCTTCGCCTGGGGCTTCCTCTGGCTCTGCTTTGAACTCAAACTAGAGATCTTGAAACTTCCAGTGACCATCACACCAGTCACAGCAGCAAGACCTGACTCACTCTCACATAACGTTTGCTGTCAGCAAGAAGTAATTATGATATTAGACAATAATGAAATAATGCATTGTGATTAATCATTTTATTTTGCTAACAACACAAGCAACATGTAAAGATAAAAATGCCCACAAGCATCTCATAAATCACTATGGATATTTACTGCTATGGGCCAAACACTCAGTCCTTGCTAGCTCCTGTCTTGGAACCAGGGCAAAATTCAGCTATCACACTGTGGTACGCAAGCCTCTACAACCAAAGCCTTTGTCACTGTGGAGAATGGCAAATTACTGTTTGCTTCAACATGCAAACATGACCAAATCAACTATATTTAGGGAATGTTCTTTTCCTATTTATGTGAAAATCTGAAACTCAGCCTTTGAGGTAAAGAAAAATCTGTGCTTTGGATGGTTACGTTAGATTTCTACTGCGCCTTCAAGTTTTTCTTTAACTTTGCCACTATTTCATTTCAGATAGAGTTAGAAAATACCACACGCAAGAATGAACCTTCTATCTATAAAAAGCCAACATTATGGAACATTTGATGGCACCTCAAAATCTAGGGTTATCCTGTGGTGTGAGCAGCAGCTCCTGGTTGGAAAACACCTTCTGATTTAGTTTCATCCAAAAGGAATCCAGATTGTGGGTGCTGAGACGATACCATCACACAAACCAAAGCGCAAACGGGTATCACCAAGAGATTTGCTTCAAAAGCACTGTCCTCATCCCAACTAGACACATTCCTCTTATAAACCATGGCTAGGATTCATTTGTTCTGAGGCAGGTAGAAAAGTAATCCAATATAGAATCATTGAATCATTTTGGTTGGAAAGGACCTTTAAGATCATCAAGTCCCACCGTTAACCCAGCACTGCCAAGTCCACCTCTAAACCATGTCCCTCAGCACCACAGCTACACAGCTTTTAAATACCTCCTGGGATGATGATTTGACCATCAAATATCAAATTAATCCAATCGTTATTTTAGCATCAAATTAGTTAAAATGCAAAATGGAGCAACAACTTTTCAAGAGGGCCATGGAAATATTAGTGTAAGAGTCCTACCAGAAGTTAGTGCCAATCAGTAGATCTTCAGACCCTTTAGCTATCTAGCAAAGTTCTCCCTCTGGGCATATCCCGAGTCCCTGAAGTCAATAAGATTTCTGACAGTGACTCAGTGGCATCAGAACCAGGCCTTTTGTGTGCAATTTCTTTTTTTAATTAAACACGATTAATACAGAGTTTGTTTCAGATTTACATCCCAGTAAAATATAGTATGTGCCATCTGGAGTTCATTAACGCTGTCCTTCACCTACAGTACGTGCCAGGGGACACATCTATTATGCAACTCAGGGTCATGCAAGACAAAGCAGCGCAGTCAGCAAAAAGATGAGAAGCCTTTTTGGTATTAAAAGCCCAAGTTGAATCAATTCCATCTATACTGATTTTCAAAGGGTTGAAATAGAGGAGTTGGGATTGCCACAGACTGATGGCCAGTGTCAACAGCATCTCACACCACAGCGGTCTTGCACAGCTAATTATTTGCTCTGCAATCAACACCAACCTACTTCCAGGGGCATAAATTCTGGCTATGAACTATAACAAAATCTGCCTCACAAAATACCCAACATCATTTGGGCAGCAGCTTTCTGTACCAGATGCAGGTTTCAAGTTAGTCCTGGGACACCTCGTCCCAGTTAGTCTGGGAGAGCTCAGGGGACATTGCCCTCCCAGCCCCAGCCCCACAGCCAGCCTCACCACGCTGCCAGGCCGCCCAGCTGTGTTATGAAATACCAGCTGAGCAGGAGAAAACGAGAACCCAGAAACATTCATTAAAAGGATAGAAAATACACATTCTGCATCTTAAACTGACTCTTCTTTTCACTCGAGCTCCATGAAAAATAAGGTCCCTGTTTGCACATGACCTTGTCAAGGTCGAACGACCATGGCACTGGTAGTATAACACAAGAAAGCAGCACAACAGGGTATCTGTTGGTCTTAGACAACACTCCCCACCCTGCCACTTGCATGTGTGTTTGAGGAAACAAATGTTGTCCTCCAGACATTTTCTCAAGCCTTTCCAGACTATTTCTTCTCAGCCACTGCCTCTGCTTTTATGGAGTACCAAAGGGAGGGTCACGCTGGAGGATATAGGAAGCCGCACAGATGAAATTTATTGAACCTACATCTTGATTCTGTGTCATCAGTGAATAACAAATCCCTAATCCTGCGTTCCTGGAAACAATGATTTGTGGATTTGCATAGAACTGAAGAGATTTTTAGAAGTCTACAAGGATGTCATCCTCCATTAGAATAATTCCTACAGAACTACATTAAATTCCTGAGATCTTTTGGGGTTTTAGGTCTATTCGACTCCAGAGCACTTGGCTGTAAGTGTCAAAGGAAAATCAAGGAATTCCCTTTCTAGGTTAGATAACCAGCAGAAAGTGCTTAGTATTTTGCCACCAATAAGAGCCAACACTTGATGCTCTTGGGACAAGTAAGCTCCCCTTTTCCTTCACATGCAGATAAATGCTACTAGTCAGCTGTGGTCAAATAAAGATAGGATTACAGGAATTATTTAATTGGTAAGTCTTAAGTATTGGCTAATATTTGGCTGCTTTTACTGTAACATATATTAGTACAAATGCTGTTATCTGTCTTAAAATTACTCAGTCCTGTTCTAGTCCAACAACCAGAGCAGTTGGATGGACTAGTTTTGTGTTCAAACCCTACATCCCAGTCAATTGGTTTGTGGGAAATTTTTAGAACCTATTTTATTTTTTATTTTTCCATTTAAGCTGAACCTCTGCTGTTGATTATACATGAAGGGCTGCACTGGAGAAGGCGATAAACTTGGAAGACAGATGCTTTAAAGGAAAGTGTTAAAAAAGATCATTATTTAAAGGCCTTCACTTGTTCACGTTCATTTGCTGACACTGTTTTGAATTTGAGGCAATATTTCAGAGATGCATTTTGGGGAAAAAAAAAAAGAAAAAATTAAGCCAAGTTTTATTCTTCATATAAATTGACAGTGCACTTGGAAACTTTCTGAAACTTCACCAAGTAGGAGGTGTTGACAACTGTCACTTTCAGAGCATATAATAAGGGAAAGATTTATAGGCACACAGTTCCACAAATATATTCAAGACTAGTCCTTTCCAAGGCAACCAATGGGCCTTAAGGACATGCTTAAAAGTCATCTTACAATGGGGTGCTATTTTTTCCATCAGGGCCCTAGTGACAAACACAACTTCCTCTAGTCAAGGTGTTCTTGTAGCCTCACACCAGTGCCATTCACCTTTAATTCATCACTGCAGAAACTAAACTTTCTACCAGTCTGACATTTCCAGGTGAAGAACAAGCAGTTACTAGGCAGGAAGCTGACAAGGGCCAATAAAAAATAGACAGAAATCTACTGCAAAATAAAGTATTAAGACAGCTTCTACACCAAACTTTACATTTCTGAACATACTTTAAGCACCTACTTAAACATACAGAGAAGAGCAAAAGTGTAGAATAGGTGGTAGGTTAAGAACGCTGTATGTCAGCTGAGAGCTGCGAGCTTAGCCTGCAGCACTGAATGTCTCCTGCCAGAAAATTACTATTTTATACTATACACATTTCTCTGGAAGTGCCATGATGTGAGAAATAACAGACAAAAGTCAACCTGACTCCAGTGAATTTGTTTTCTAATTTCTGTCTGCATTTTAAACAGTGTCAGTAGAGGCGCAGCCACGTTAACCGAAAGGAAAAGAAATCTTGATGAGATAAATGACATTTAAAACCACCAAGGGAACAAGCAGCTGGAAAAAAAAATGAACTTTCTTTTTCTAATCTAACAGGTTAAACAGCACAGAATAGGAAGCAGTTCTCAAGATACGCAGTATATGATTAGAGTTGAGAAAATAGGAAATGTCCAAATCAGTTAGTGAGCACAGAAACCAGATTACTTTGTTACAGTAATTCATCATAACTTGTATTACCCTGAAACACCAACACTGACAGCTGCAGAGGACATTTATCAACAATTACAGGCCCTGACATTTCAACTCAGTCATATATAACAGACTATGAAGATCCTGACGAATAAATGGAGCAGGAAGGTGCAGCCCACTTAACCAAGGAAAGGCAGAGACGTTATCTTTGAGGGCTCGCTGGCATCCTAAAGCCAAGCTGTTGCAAATCAGAGCTATGCTTATTAACCACACCAAAGAGAAACGAGGTATTAAGGGGGGAAAAAAAAAAAATCCCAAACATAGAATGCAAAATACAACATTTGAAAACAGATTATACAAAGCCTGTCAGTAGTAGATGAATCATATGTAACATATAGAGTGATATATATAGCACACATTATGTACATATTTATATATGCATAAACACACGTAGGAACTAACCTCACAGGCATGCTCCATCATGATGCACACTGCTTGTCTGCTTTACCTGAGGACAGTACCATTCCTTGTATGCAGTGCACTTCATTTTAAAACCTGTAGGCTGTTCCTAGCAGACAGATTTAAAAGGATTTTTACGATTTGCGCTGCAAAAGGCTAAAAAAAAAATCCATCCCTGCTGCATAAGGTTATATTTTCCATCTCCATCCTCTGAATGGTGGAATCAGATGAGAACTGATTCATCAATCAGCCCGGGGAAGCATTTAGAGGACAGAGAAGAAAAAGAAAAAAAAAAAAAAAATCAAGCATACAGTAAAATCTGCTCACCATGTACACACCCCCAAAGGTCAGAATCAGACCAGCCTAACTGAGGAGAAGCTAAAGATGAATGTCACCAGAAGGCTGCAGTTGCTGGGTGATGCACTGTAAATCCTGCTCCATGCGGGGAGAATGAGCTCACTGCGAAGATCCAGCAGCCGCCCCTCAGCCATTGCAGTGCCACTGCAGCTTGCAGCTGAGCGCAGGCACGTCATCACACCAGCTCCCGAGAAGCGAGAGCCCTCCCTTCCAGAAACCCAAGTCAAGGATGCTGGCACAAAACCAGCTCACCTCCAACGCAGACTGAGGCCCCCTTGTACCTGGATGCTGCCAGAAGGACTTGCATTTTCAGCTTAATTATTAAGACGAAGATTTGCATCCAGCACAGACTGAATCTGAACTGAACTCCTGAAGCAGGGGCTACATTACTGAAAAGGGCAGGGCAGACTGGGAGGATATTCAGAGTTAAAAATAGCTAGCAGCCCTTGCACTTGCTCCTTGCGAAGGAGATGGAGCCAAGTTATACAGAAATCCTGACATGTGTAAGTGCAGGGGCAGGCACTGGAGCTTACTGCTTGTAGGACTGTTATTCCTGAGTAACCCCCTACTCCGAAATTATGTGGAAGCAGTAATATGGTAGAAAAAAGGCAGGTGTCTTTACAAACTCTTGTAAGGCATGATTTGAGAATTAAAGCACTGCAGATACAAAAAGCATGTCTTTAACCCCTAGCTCGCTGTCTCTCACTACTTTTCATAACTGGAAAATTACTCATTTTCAATATTCATACTCACCACACTCAAAATTCCCCTTTACATCAGAACTGAATAGCAAATACAGATAAAATGAATGTATTTGGTCACAAGATACTTGTAACAGCCCCACGCTGCAAAATTATCTGTAAGTAAAAAGGATATGGGGCTAATTTATTTATTTTCTGTATCTTCCTGACAGTGAAGACTGGGAACCGTTCCCAGTGAATGTCAGTGAACTGCTAACAGGAATAGCAGAGTGATCTGAGCACAGGACTGGGAAGTAGAAACCTACCCTGAAGTGTATTCTCAGTGTTTAGAAAGTAGGGTATGGGGCTTTTTTTCCCCTTTAAACAATGCCGAGATATTTGGAATGTTCCATTTAAAAATCTAGTTATCCCCGAGTCCAAAGCCCCCAACTGGGCAGCACCTGAGTGCAAAGCCAAGAAACGTGTGTGACTTCTAACCAGATTCCTAGAAACCTGTTCCTATTTTTGTGGTTAACCACTGCTGTATTTCTCACGTCCTCTCCCCCTGCTCTGCAGTTTAATTACCCTTTGACAAAGGACATGTGGTGGCACTTTGACAAATCCATTAGAACAACATTTCTATTTACTTTGTAGAAACACCTAGAAAGACAAAAATATGCCAACGTTTCTAGTGATAGGAAGCTGCAAGAACAGAATCTCTTTGGGTTTTGCTATCAAAGTCACAGACTCAAATTTTCCTTTTTTTCTGTCCATCCACACTGTGCTGCATGATGTGACAGAGGACTGTTACAGGTACAGACTCCTCTGTTACAGGGGTGGTTGTTCCTAAGCCCCAGTCCTGGCTGCTTATCCGAAACTTTCTGCCTCCTTGGCATCCCACTGAAGGCAGTCTGTGGGAATACACCAGTATGCAAGAGACAGTGCAGGATCAGTGCCTCCTTCTACAAACACAGAGCTACTGAATTTAGTGGCAAACAGAGGCAAAGGTGCACTGCCAACTCCAGAAATCAGTCTTTGACAAATCCCCAGCACTTTTCCTTGCTTCTTTATCACACAAATACTTTTTAAAATGAGCTCCCCTCGCTACAGCTCAGCCAACTCCATGATGAGCAGCCACCAAACCACCCCTACTCCAGCCAGTTCCCCAGTTTAACCCAGGAACCGTCCCCCTCAAGATGCAAGGGCTGGCTGTGGCTCTGACCAGAGCTGTGCAAACAATAGCTTTTGAAATGTTGGATAAATAAAACTATTTTCTATTTTTAGAGTTGAATTGCAACATTTTGTGGGAGTTTGTAAATAAATAACATTGAAAGCAGTGTTGTAAGTGATGTAAAGCAAGAGGCCTCGTTAGTTTACAGCACTGAAAGAATCAGGTTTTGTTTTTCAGCTGGCAAGTGCTGGGGGAAACGCATTCTTCTGGCAAGTGCCATTTACTGAGCTATATCCACCGCAGGCTTCTCCAGAGCACTCCACTGCACAGTGCTTTATCACGCAGAACAAAAATGTTAATGATCTTTAAAAACCTGCAGTTAGCAAGTAAATAAGAGCTGAAAAATTTTTTATGCTCCACTTTTCTGATTCACACCAGAAGCCGTGGGGTTTTTGTTTTAAACATTCTGATTTCTGCCTTCTCCAGCTATCTCAGTACACTACTTACAATTTATCTGTACTACAGAGCAGCAGGTCAGCCAGGTGAGTTTACACGCAGCACTCTGCACAGCTATCTACAGAAACTGGGCAGGATTTTTTTCCTCAGCCTTTTACTCAGTGATTGCTGGAGATAAATGTGAAAGGCACTGTACCAAATGCACAGCAAAGCCCTGGGATTGCAGTGGTTATGCCAGAGGCAGCTTTTTTTTTTGTACTCTCCAAATGGAACAAAAGGAAACCTTCCCAGTCAAGAAAATACTGCGATGAGATCTTGAGATAAAGGGTACTAAGCAATGCTTTGACAGCCAGAGACACTGCAAAAATAAGCAGAGGGCAGGAGCAATAGACAGCCACGTTCAATCCAGACCCTGTTCTGAAGGAAATGGCTTTGCACCTCATGCTCTGGAGCAGAGCAACACCACCTCTGGGCTACAGCCAGAAAAAAGGTGTCCCGAGAGCACCCTTCTTTGCTTGTCTTTCAGGTAAGCTTCCATCTGCATTTCTAATGTCAGACCTGGTTCTATGAGCATCTTTGAGATATAATAGAATGATATTTCTGAGTCCTAAGGGTAGAGCAGCCATTTGCATATCTAAAATAAATCAAGTCCTACTTACAGTCCGTGAGTCCTGTTTCCTGCACCTGTCCAGGCTGCAAAGCCAATTGATGATTCTGTAAGGAATGAATGATACTAACGGTCAGATTTTTGTCATCAGGCCATCAGAAATTGCTGTATGAAATAAATAACACATAGAAAAGAGACAAGCATATGCAAGAAACAGTGATGCACGCTCATAAATTAAACTTGAGTAAATCAAATCTCAGAAAAAACAACAAGACTGGCCCAAACAGAAGACACAGGTATGATTATCATGTGTTGACCTAACCCCTAACTCCTCTCCTTCTTTACCCTGTATATTAAATCAGGTCATTAAATTCACTGTGTCAAGATTGTTTTGATTTTTAAATCTCAGATATAAAGAAGTCAAACCAAAAGGCTGTGTATCTATTAGACCTCCTTATGTCAACAGCCTGGATAAGCATGAACAGCTCAGCAATGAGTACCACAGAACACTTTGGTAGTTAATGATGAACCCATTCCAAGAAACACACAGCATGAAAATATACACACTGGTTTGATTTCCAGAGGCAGCCAGGAAGGTTAATAATTAAGCCATTGCTGGCTTAATTAACAATGTAAATCTTTGGTACGCAGCTGGAACTGCCACCAACCCGAAAGACTGAACAGGGCCTTCCTTGGAGGTGTCAACTTGGGGAACTTGTTCCTTCTCAAAGTCCTAGCCCCCAGCCTGAGCCCCCAGATCACAGTGCTCAAGGGAAGTCCCATTAAAGCAGAGCTGCTCACGGGCCTTACAGCAGTGTCTTCGTTCAGCCTTCACACAGGGCTAAACAAGAAACAGTTGCTCTCTCACCCAGTGCCCCTTCCCCAACCAAGGAAGGAATTGGGAAAAAGAAGGGAGACTCATGGGTTAAACAGATTTAATGAAATAAAGAAACCAATATCAACGATAATACAAACCACACAACCTCATACTTAGCTACAGAGTACTGGCAAGATGCTCCAGGAACAGCAATCATCGAGAATACAAAGCATAGAGAAGACAGAAACAAAAAAAAAAACCCCTCCCACCCCTCCCTTTTATAGTGAACTCGATGTTAATGTTACAGAACACACCTGTGGGGCAGCCTGGGGCAGCTGCCCTGGGTTTAACTGCTGATGGCCTTGATCACCGTGGCTGGCCACACACTGAAACACCATGGAACAGAAACTTGATCCTATAAATTTCATCCCTAGGAAACCAGGACAGGAAGCTATGCCAGGACCGTTTTCTCACAAGTGACCCAACATGTTGTTTTGTGATGGTGGAAGGAAGGACTCTGCTGAAGTCAGAGCAGTCAAAGGAAAAGAGATATAGGAGAGATGAGAGTCAGGCTGGTTGGCCCTGCATCACGTTTGCAGGTGGTAGTGAAAGGCTGCTGCCAAGAGGGAGCAGTCAAGCCATGACGTGAGGACACAACCCTCAGGCTTGGGAGAAGTGGAGAAGTATTTTTCTTGCCTCTTTGGTGGAAGGCCACTAACACAATGGGAGGGGTGAAAGCTGGGAGGAAGAGGAGGATGAACTGTGCAGCTGAGGAAATGCTGAAGAGTTCTGCATAGGCAGAATATTAAGTTCTGATGCTTGCTTTGACTTAGCTATTGAATGAGCCTAGAAATCAACCTGGATAGAACTCAGTGATGGAAGAAAGTATCTGAAGACTGACTGCTGCAGGAAAAAAAACATTTGGAGAAGACAGACTTGGGATAGAGAGCAGGTTTTGAATTGTGTCCTATTAAAGATAATTATCAAAATCACATTGACTTGTCACCTTTCTGGCTGTCACTAAAAGTGAGCATTTTTGAAACCAAGCTTTCCAACTTTTTCAGTCTACTTTGTCTATGACCTTTCCCAGGAAAATACACGAGTGATGGGTGACTAGAATAAACCTTTTAGATGACAGGCAAAAATCATCTTACACTGTAGGGCTGCACAGCACTGGTGTAGGACTGTTCGGGAATGGACAGTCACATCTGTGCCGGTGTTTTTAACTAACTTTAAATATCTCCACTCAAGTAAGAGTTGTCTTGTACCATTTCAAGATCATATCTGACAAAATACCTCTTGCCAGATTTTATTTCTTTATTTTAAGATAGTTTAAGTCAACGTGAAGGAATACTATGGCTTGGAAAAGGTAATTAAAAATGTAGCAGTCAGAAGCCTTCTGAGAACAGTTTTACATTTGTCATCTAGTTTACTAAAAATCTTGCTCAGCAGAACACGGGTACCCTGTGAGCAACACGCTGCTCACGCCAAGGCGCACCCTTTCCTTCAGGCTTCCGTACTAGAACAGCGTCGAGATTGACAGAAGAAGAAGAGAAGAGCAGAAGAGCCTCTTCCCACTGCGTGCCACGGGGTGCTGTGCCCCCAGGGCAGTGACACCCAGATCTGCCTCGATGGAGGGGACTTGGGGACTTAGCAAAAGCCCTTTCGCTCCCTTTCTTCTAAGCCACCCACGGGAGCCCCTGCCCGTGGTCCCTTGCAGAATCAGGGCATCTGCCCCCACAGCTGCCCGCATCCCTGCTGTGCCCCTGCTGTGAGCACCCCTCCCATGCCCTGCCTGGGGGGTGCAGGGTGCCCCCGTACCTGTCTGCATAGGCCTAGTTCACACCAAAGGATCACAGAAGTTTCCTCCTGAAACTAGTTTTTGAAGGGGTTCAGCTCACCCAGCATGAGACACAGCAGAGGCGCCTGCTGCACGCGTGCGAGCGGCGGCGGGGCGGGGGGTGTGGGGGCTGTCCCCTTCCCGAAGCCCCAAGCAAACCCCACTGCCTCCCGAAACAGGGACCCTGGCCGGGCCCCCGCCCCTGCTCCGCAGAGGGCAAGGTGGTTTGCAGCCTGCAGCCCTGCATCCTTGTTTCCCTGCATCCTTGTCACAATGGTGCAAAGTTATAACAACAAAACACCAGGGAAAGGGCACTATGTCTAACCTCTGAATGGGCATTTATGATTTTGCAGTATTGGTTACCCTAAACATCACAGACAAGGGGTTTGAATTAAAAAAAATCAGTTACATTAAAAGAAACAATGTCATAAATTGCAAGGAAAGGTATAATTTGGATAGTAAACACTGAAGTGTTAAAATTAAATTGTCAGGAATTTTTTCTGTCAACACTTCTCTGACTTTTTGAGAAATAATCAGTATTGCAAGCCATGGGTCAGAGTCTGCTCTAACTTTGGCCATCTTAAATTAATGGTAAAAAATTTGCTGCTGCAGACTTAATTACAGGCGTAGCAGGGAGAAAACTAACACATTCCCGAACAGCAAACTTGCTCTTCTTTCTGTTGGAGGCTGCCTGGATGTCCTTGTCAGAGCGAGGTGCAGAGAGGGGATGCTGACAGCTGAGAGCAGCAGAGAGCTACGGGATGAGCACTGAACCCCAGGCAGCCTCCGGCTTCCAGAGCCATGCCCGCGCCCACCCATCGGGCCTGGCACGTGAGGATATAATAAATACACGCATAAACATAACGAACTTGCTTCTTGAACAGTTATTCCATTAAAAATTGCATTTTGTTCTGCTAAGGACAGTTTTCCCCCAAGTGCTTTAGTAGAACAGAACTGATTTTTAATCATGCAAATTAAATACAAATTTCTCATCAGATTTCCTGTGGTCAGGCATAACAGAAGACAATTTAGGCACTGGCGTGCTTGGAAAGGCTGGTCTGTGAAGTGGCTGGACGCACGCCGTGTCCCACCTCTCATTGCTGCCTGCCTGCCTGCCTGGCAGCACAGCAGCCCTCCAGCTGTGCCCAGATGTGCAGCTGCCAGGGCAGGCCTCATGGCTGGTGGGCTGGTCTGGCGAGCTGCCCTGGGGCTGTGCTAGGGAAGAAGTACAGAGAAGGTCCTACCTAAAGCTCTCTGTTCGTCCCAGGGGGCTGGGACAGAGGTGTAGAAAAATGGTGTGTTAAGGATGGACTAAAACCTAGAGAACTGACCCTGAAAACGTCTTCACGGGCCAAACCATTGCTCCACTTGTCCAATAATCCATTGGCTGCACTGAGTATAATGCAGTTATTAATAAAATCCTGACCTTGTCTTTCTGGGAAGGGCGTAGGTTAATACTCCTTACTATTACAGTAACTCACTTTACTAGAAGATATATTTTACATGGGTTTCTACTGCAGAAAGGCACAAAGAAAAACAATTTCAGCCTAGAGAAAATGCCCGTCCTCTGGCTAAATAAAATAATATTTTTATGTATTTGTCCTTATAAATTCCCAGCAGTAAATCAGTATCTGCTTTCAAATGGCAACACACGTCTTTACTGAGTGGTTTTCTATTTGGAGAGGCCTCACTGTCTACTTGGATGGCATTACAACCTTAATCAACATTAAAAAAGAGACAGAATTAATTATTATCTATTTCAAGGCCCTGTGCCATTACGAGAGCTGTCAGAGACTGGTTTTGAGGCCAGCACTTCTGCTTTTGCAATCAGACACGGTTTCCCTTGGAATCCAAGCACAGGTTTCTATTTGTGCTGCATAACTTTATGTAAGAAGCGCGGTATTACTTACCAAACACGAGCAGGAAACATGCTGCAGGACACGGGTGTGCAGCGTACAGGCCGTGCACAGCGCTGAGCGGGTACGGAGCAGGAAAATGAGGAATTCTTTGAGGAAATTACCTTGTTCTTCAGCTGGAGGCCAGCATGGGACCTCTCCTGCTGCTGCTGGAGGCTTGGGGGATCCTCTGATCCGCAGCTAACCTTCCCCAACGGCTGCTGCCGTGATGGTGTGTGAGGGAACGTGAGAGACCCTGAGGGGCCTTGAGGGACCATGAGAGAACACGAGGGACCCTGAAGGACCGTGAGGCATCATGAGGGACCGTGAGGGACCATGAGAGAGCATGAGGGACCCTGAGGGACCGTGAGGGACCATGAGAGAGCATGAGGGACCCTGAGGGACCGTGAGGCATCATGAGGGACCGTGAGGGACCATGAGAGAGCATGAGGGACCCTGAGGGACCCTGAGGCCCTGTGAGGGACCATGAGAGAGCATGAGGGACCCTGAGGGACCCTGAGGCCCTGTGAGGGACCATGAGAGAGCATGAGGGACCCTGAGGGACTGTGGGGCATCATGAGGGACCGTGAGGCATCATGAGGGACCGTGAGGGACCATGAGAGAGCATGAGGGACCCTGAAGGACCGTGAGGGACTGTGAGGCATCATGAGGGACCGTGAGGGACCATTAGAGAACATGAGGGACCCTGAGGCCCTGTGAGGGACCATGAGAGAGCATGAGGGACCCTGAGGGACTGTGGGGCATCGTGAGGGACCCTGAGGGACCCTGAGGGACCATGAGGGAACATGAGGGACCCCGCGGCACCGTGAGGGACCGTGATGGCCCCTGAGGGCCTTCAACGCCGCCCGCGGGAGCGTGAGGGAGCGCGCGACCCGCCCGACTCCGCCCCCCCGCCCCGCCGTAACGGCCAATGCGAACGGGGCGGCCGCTGACGTCACGGCGGCTCGCTCCCCCGGTAGCAGCGGCGGCGGCGCGCGGCGGCGGTCAGTGCGCGCTCGGCGGCGGCCGCAGCACCCCCGGCCCGGCGTGTGGCTCCGCGGCGGCGGGGCAGCGCAGGCCGCGCCATGTCGCGGCACAGCCCGCAGGAGGAGAACTTGCAGGGTAAGGGCGGGGGGCCGCGGGCAGGGCGGGCCGGGCCCGGGGGCGGTGTCGGTGTCCGCCGTCCTTCCCTCGGCGCTGAGGCGGGCGGTTGCGCCGCCGCTGCCGGGGCACGGGCGCTCCGGGGCGGTCGGGTTTCACCTCGCCGTCGGGTTTCACCTCGCTCCGCCCGAGGGCGAAGCCGCGGGGCAGCGTCTCGCAGCCGTGAAGGCGCCGGGAGCGCGGTGCCTTCGTGTGCCCGAGCGGCCCCGAGGGCTCCCCGGCAGGGACGGGGCCTGCGGGGCGCTCGGCGGCCGGTGCCTGCCCGGGGGGGGCCGCGGCCCGGCGGTACCGGCCCGTACGGCCGAGCTGCCTCAGCGCAGGGACAGGGGGGCCGGGTCGGGTTTAACAGCCGCGATACCGGGGTTGTGTGGCCGAGCCACCGAGTGCGGCTGGATTAATACAGACCCTCGTGAGACTTGGGCGCTGGGGTGATATAAATCCTTCCTCGTCTTTAAACCGTCTCTGGGCAGTTTGGGACGTGCCTCTGAGGAGAGAGCGGGGTCGATCGCGTGGATTGTGCGTTTAGCAACGGTCGGAACGGAATTTCCCTCACAAGGGACAGGTCTGTGGGCAACACACATTAAATTGTGGGATTTACACGGTGATTTTAGCAATTTAAGGAGGCGTTCCCGACTTTCTATGTAATTTTGCTTTTTTATTTCCACTTTTGAAAGCCATGTGTTAAGAAATTAAGATTTTTCAGAGCTGATTGAGTGCCTTTTCAGTGCTGATCTGTACTCCTGGACTGGAGTATCGTATAGGATCATTCTCTTCAAAATCCTTCCCCATGACTCAGTCTGTTCAGTTTGCATTGCCGCATCACACGTGCTCTTATCTGTTTATATTTCCAACTTCATAAAAATACAGGCTCGTTTATCTTTAAATGGTAATATAACAATACATTCCTGGTGCACTGGCACAACCTTATTCTGGGCTGTGTGAAAGGAAAAAAAAAGGAAATGTGTAAAAGGAAAAAAAAAAGGAAATGTGTAAAACATGCACTGTGATCCTTCTGTTATAATCCTTCTGTTATAATCTTCATCTTCTCCGTGCTTTGTGATACATTCACTGTGCTGTACCCAGTAAGATTCCAGTAGGTAGTGTGAGCTTGCTGTGGGAAGGAGTTATGTTCGCCTGTGATGCTGATGATTGCTGAAACGTGAGCGTGCCTCAAAGAGTGCACATCTTTACTGAAGAAAATAGCTTCTGACCACGTAGACAGATCACTGTAGTGCAGTCCCCACAGCACGGAGTTGTTCTGCCTTCCTAAGTAGAGGAGCTGAAGCAAGGTGGTATGTGCTGAGGAGCCAGGACAGGTAGGCTAGGATGCTCAAGGTGTCTTAATTTAAACTTAAGTGGTTGTGATCACTCTTTGGTAACAACTTGGGCTTTCATAAATTTGGGGGGAAAGAGTAGGGAAAAGTTTGTCTGGGCACAAACCCAGACACATACCATGTTACGGTCACATGGAGGGGAAAAAAGCCATGGACCAAGCAAACCAACAAACCAGTTATGAAGTAAAAGGGGTTATCCAGAAAAATGTTTCTTCCACACTTGGCAACCCAGTGTGTTTCTGTTCAAAATATTTTGTGGTCCTCTGGCTTTTCAGAGGAGAGATATTAATGGTGTTGATGCAGATTAAGCAGTTTGGCTTATTGCTGTTTTAATTTCATTTGTGAACCGTCACATACATGAATCTCTTCACACCCAGAATATCTGTCTGCGTTTGATGGTTATATGTCCCACTAGGTCTCTGCATTGGCTTCTCCCCTTCTGCACACCTTGAAAACTGCTCCTTTATCCCTTCTGCTGTTCTCAGAACGGGGCTTACTTCTGAGCTCTGCCCCAGCCTCTCCCTCTGGAGCAGGAAGGGTCCAGCACCACTGGGGTGTCTCTCCCTGTCCTTGCCTGTGCCTTAGCCATCCTTTATTTCCTATAAACTGCTCTAGGGTGGGCACAGTACATCTGACTGCTGCTGTTTACACCCATAAACATGTACATAGGTGAATTCCACTGGCACTCACCTAACTTAAATCTTATCTGTCCCTTGAGCTGCTTTAGAAACGAGACAACAGATGCAGGTCCTTTAGTGCGTTGGTTACTGCTAGCCCAGGAGAGGGTTGTTGTTCAGCACACTCTTAAAAAAACAAAGCTCCACGTGACTCTCGGTGTTAAATATACTGCAAGTAGCAAACACATGATCTGATCGTTGCCACATATCCTCTGGTGCTTAAGAGTAACACCTAAAAATGCTCACTGAAAAAAGGCTGAGCAAAACACAGTTAGTGGAGTCTGGAGCCTAAAATATTTTCAATAAATGAATAAATAAACTTTGGCAGAGAAAGTCCTTGAGATTATTTTATTTGGCCACCACCTATGTTGAACAATAAAAACCATATCCCAGAATAAAAGATCTTCAGCTGCAGAAGGGGACACAATGTACTGACCAGCTTCTTTTCGGTGCTCGCTCACAAAAGCACCCCCCCGTTTTGGCATCGCATCGTGTTTATTAACCGAGATGTCAGTGCTGGTACTTCTGCGTGTCGTGCTGGGGAGGATCAAAGCTCATATTTTACATGCCCTTTACACAGAAGCACTGGCTTCATTCTGGTTCTGTTTTCCATTGTGCCAAGCAGGTTCCTGGGTGGAACTCCACTTCAGCAGCAATGGAAACGGCGGTGGAAGCACTGGCACCCCGGCGGGCCAAGAACAAGTACCTGCCTCCATTTCCATTCACAATGGTGACATGGAGAAAATACTCCTTGATGCTCAGCACGAATCTGGAAGAAGCAGTTCAAGAGAAAGTTCACACTGCGACAGGTAAACAACATGCTTTGTCGTAAGCCAGGTGAGGGTTGCTGTTACACAAAGCCATTTTTAGGTACAAGAGGCAAAGATGTGTATATACATGTGCACATGCTTATACACACATGCAGAGAGAGGAAAACTTCATATTTAAAAGACTGGTATTTAAATACTAGAGTAATGCTTGGTAGAAGCCCGTGCTGAAACCAGAAGTTACAGGGGAGAGGACTCTAGAAGACTCCTCACATCTCATGAAGATGCCATCATGGGGTTTGAGTGCATCCTGATAAATTAGTCCAGCAGCAGCAGCTGAACTTTCTTGCTGGTGTACCAGCTGCAGCCCTGTTCTGGTGAATAAAGTGCTCTGGAGCCGTGTGGGGCTGTCAGTCTGAAGGGTCAGTCCTCATGCAAGCAGTGTCAGTGCTGTTCTTCAGAGCTTCCAGCACTGCTGCCTGGAACAGGAATGTCAGAGAAAGGTGATAAAAAGCACCTTGGGTTGTGTAATGAGGCACAGCAGTTAATAGTTCTTAGGTAGTTGCTGAAGAGTTGTCCTATATCTAGTTTACAAAACATAACAGATTTCTAGGAGTAGAACACAACAGACAACTTACATGGGATGCAAATTGTCAGTCAGTGTTATTAATTCATTTTTTTGATGGGCTGTGAAGTCTTCAGCCTAAAGTTTATTTAAAAAAAAAAAAAGGACCCAAAATAGACAGCAGGATGCAGAACTTCCTAGTCTCATCTGGCTAGGTTTGAGTTCAAACCAAACTCCACTTTTATTCATTTGCTGCCCGTTGTTAGTAGGTAGGATGGGCCAAATCACACAGCCTCACAGGCGTACCTCTGCTCTGCTGGAAACCAGCTGTGTGCATCGAGCTGCTGGGCAGATGGTTGGAAAAATCAAAGATTAATTGAATATGATGATATCACCCATTGACAGATGAATCTCTTAGGTTCTGTCAGGGCACTGTAGCTCTTTGGGAGCACTGTGCATGTAAGCATTGTTGACTGGCTTTTACTGCACGCCATAAATGATATCATAAAAAATTTAATGAGCTCTTTCTTATCTGCACTTCTCTTTATCAAGCCCTCCTCGTTCCCAGACGCCTCAGGACAGTCACAGAGCTTTGGAAATAGGGAGTCACAGCAGTGGAGAAAAGAATAGCTTTCAGGTAAGAATCTCACCTTGCTTTGGGAGAAAGAATTTCTTAACTCTTTCCTAAGCATTAGGAAACAAGAGGTGAGGCTGCTGATGTAGAGACTTAAATGACTTAGTGACTTGGAATCATCTTTGCAGAATCAGGCTCTGTGTGTTTGTATCTGACTTGCAGGTGTTTTTTTTAGCTCTATGATGAGATACTATTTTTATCACAAGACCTTGGCTCCGTTTAGTGCCCATGTATTAAGCAAGAAACTGTACTCTTACTCAGCATCTGTGCTGTAATTCACTTGGACACAAAGCCACGGTGGGTTTGGGGTGTTTTTTTTCTGCAGAGATGTGTGCAGACAGACCTGGGCCCACTTCACTGGTACTCCCAATCCTGGCCCAACAGCCAGGTAGCTTTGTGAGACTGGAATTAGTTTCACTTGGCTTGTATGAGCTTGGTCAAGGCTCTTCAGACAAGTATGACATCTGTCTGGTTTGGAATGCAGGCAGAAAGTCTCTTGTGCCAAACGTCAGTTGGATGTTGAACTGGAGATAGTGTCAGGTCCTGGGTGTAAGGGTTAAGTGCAGGGCTCTGGCGTTTTATTTCCAGGGTAGTCTTTACTTAAGCAAATATGGGTCTGGATATGGTCTTGTCCATTCACATCCTGCTCTGAAGACAGATCTCCCTCATCCCCCTGTCTTTATCTGGGGTGTAAATCCCTCAGTAGATGTGATACGGCGAGTCCATACAGGAGCAGTGAGCTGCAGAGGTGGTCTAGCATAGGGGCTTAGATGCAGAGCAGGAGCTTTGTTCTGCAGTACTAACTTCCCACCTGTCCTAGTTCTTGCTACTGTTTGGTAACGGCTCTTTGTTTTAGTCTGAAGAAGATTTTCTTGAGCGGAGGAAAGAAGTAGAAAGGCTGCTGAAGAAGAACGCAGACTGGATGTGGGACTGGTCCAGCCGGCCAGAGAACATCCCCCCCAAGTGAGTGCTGGCGGTGTTCCTGGGTGGGCTCGGACGCAGCTTTTACTTCCACAGGTCTGAGTATCTGTTAATGTTGTGACTGTGTTTGCTTCCTCAAAACCAGGGAGTTCCTCTTCAAACGTCCCCGGCGCACAGCTACTCTCAGCATGAGGAATACCAGCGTGATGAAGAAAGGGGGGATCTTCTCAGCGGAATTCTGGAAGGTTTTTCTTCCATCTTTGCTTCTTTCTCATCTGCTTGCCATTGGACTAGGGTAAGTTTAAATTTAAAAAAAAAGGTAGATTTTTTTTACCTGTTTTCTCTGAGGCCTAATTCTGACTCCCAATTCCTTCTTGTCTAATACACTTCTCTCCATAGAAGAATGGATAGTTATTGAGGAGGTGCTTTCTACTTGTGGGGTTGCTGAATGTGTCAAGTTTTCCTTCTCTGCTTTTCTCACTAGTTGAGAATTTTTTAAGGAGCAGTGACATTAGGAGTTGTATGTATGAACTATAGTTCTACAATGCTCGGTTCCATTGGAGATAGGACTTTTAATCTCACAACTAATTGCAAAGGAAAAAGAAACCATTTAATATATTTTACAATTCGACTCAAGTTGGTGATGTAAGTACGTACTTTCTTCTTGGTCACTTCCACCACTGCTGCAAATTTGTGTCATTCCAGTTCCATAGAGCGAGTAACAAAGTCACATCTTCAGAAAGTGCTTAATGTATCAGTAAAATAGTTACACTTCAAAAGAACCATTTCTTTAAGCTACAAGAAGTGCATGAGTAGAAGATGCAATGTCAGGCAGCTGTGAAAGCATACCAAGCTGGGACATAATGACCAGAGAAGTAGTAAGAAGTACGTGAAGATGGCAGTAAAAGGAGAGGTTTACACATTTCAGAGGTGTTTAGCAAATGGAAAAACTTAAGGTAATGAAAGGAAAAAGGTAATAAAAGCTGTGCCTTGGAGCAGTGTGCTCTGGCTGACCCCCTGCTTCTCTCTGACGCTCACGTTCCTCAAAGGGAACAGCTCACACAGAATCACTCAGTCCTAGAACTCGGGGGGCGTCACTGGACAGGGGGTGCACAAGGGCACTGGCAACTGGAAACGGAGCTTCGGAGTAGTCCCTTGACGTGCCTACTTCTCTAGAGCAGGCACTGCTGCTCCTGGGACTCGCAGAACTGGTCACCTGAGGAGCAATCAGTGTTCCCTACGTGCTGTACGTCCTTTGTGGAATGAAATGCAACACTCACTGCCCCTGTGTTCTTGATCCCCAGGATCTACATTGGGAGACGCCTCACGACCACAGCTTCAAGCAGCACGTTTTAAAGGCACCTGCAGTCTGGTTGCAAAGCAGAGGCTCAGCTGGGAGTGCAGGAGGTGAACACAGGAACACCCGAGCGCGCGCTGGCTGCCTGGGCAGCGTGTGCTTGTGCTGTAGGTGTTCCTAGCTTAGCGAGGATGGGAGAGACACTAAAGCTAATACATCATCTGTAGTCTTCTGGATCAATTCATAGAGCTTCTTTCAGCTGCAGCAACATCTGTTACCCTGCTTTGTAGTGAAGTATCTTTGAAAATTACAAGAACTTGATGTTTAAAAGCAATCCTAGCTTTCATACAGCCGTTGTGACTCAGCTGGGTGTTCACCTGAACTGCTCTTTATACTCCATAGATGCGAATATTCGTCACTGCTGCTGTAACCACCCCAATAAGGGATTAGCCCAGAACAACGTGTGGCCTTATGTATCGTACGTGGGAATTCAGAGGAGCTTTTACCTCCCTCGAGGCAGTTTCTTCCTTGGGTAGATGTTGCTCAGCTCTCCTTCACGTTTGTGTGAGATGGGAGGTGGCGAGAGGCACAGTCAGTATCACATGAGTGACACCTCCATCAGTTTTTAGTTCAGAGGGTGATGCACAACAGCCTGCATTAAAATTTGGACTCCACTGCCTCGTAGCTAGCTTCTGTTGCAAAGACATTTATTTAACTCCCCAGTTAATAGAAGTTCCTTCTGTTCTATCTCCTTGCAGACTATTGCTTCTCAGTCTTTTTATCTGTAAAATAATAAATTTGCATCTTCTATTTGCCTCAGCCTTGTATAGATTTAAGGAAGGGTTGCTTGCTTGGTTGTTTTTACTAAGGGAATGCCTTTTCAGTCAGTGATTTTACTGTATTTAATGAGAAGAAAATGAATGTTTGCCAAAATACTGTGTTTTATATATTTAAATAAAAAGGTTCCTTGTGGATTCAGAGTTTTCTCATTTCTTTTTTGTCTAATCATTGTTGGAAGGGGCTGACAAGGCTTGGTGTCTCTAAACAAGTTTCACACTGTTTACTTGCCTGACAGATCCCTAAGAAGTTTCTGTAGCAAACAAACAACTTCACTGCTTATTGTTAAACTTGAGCACGGCGAAGCTGGCAGGAGGAGTCACTCAGTAAAGAGAAACTTACTGAACTGGCAAAGGCAGGTTCTATTTTGTACCGACATCATCATTTAAAAATAAATGCGCTTTCTACTTTCTTCGTGTCCTTATTTTGCTGTACTGACTTTTCTCCTGTGCTTGAAATGGCACCTGTAAAGGTGGTGAGTGGCACATTGTGCCAGCACAGGGAGCCCGGGTCCTGTGTACCTTACCACAAGGGACAGCAGGAAAATGAATTAAAAAAAAAATAAAACAAAAAAACCAAAAACCAACCAAAAGCTAGTCCTGATGCCGTTAAACTAGCAAATTATTTGACGTCGTTACCCAATTATTGGTCAAGCTACGTCAGCTTTCTACAGTCACATGTTGGCTTTGGGCCTGTGCGCTTCCAACATTGAATTTCTATGAGGCACCTATTGCAGAAATCACAGTTATTTTTTTTTAAAACAGCTTTGAAATGCACAGGCTTCCCTAAAGCCATGGAACCAGTGGACAAGTAGTCCAAAAAAAAATATAAATACTAAAAGAAATGGCCTCGAACTGCCTTAACGTGCTGGATAGTGACAAAATTTGCACTGAAGACTTTAAGCCCTTTGATCCTCACGCTTCATACCAGAGGAAAGGGGAAAATCAGTCAATTCTGAAACTAATTTTCTTTAAAAAAAATGGTCACCGCATAAAGAAGTGGCATTTCAAGTACCGCTACTCTAAGTGCGAGGAGTGCAACGCTCCTGAACTGCTCACAGAAGTCTGAAAAAACAGCAATTTTACCAAAATGGCAATAAAATCTGGTTTTAGATAAATTGAGATGATAAAATGAAATGATAAAAATTTCATGAATCATCAAAAACTATTTAATTGAAAGTGGTACAAGCAAATCAGGTTTGATAGAAGATTTCATCATATCTGTTTTCTTTTTCCTCATATTCCACTTACATTTGCTGAAAAAATAGATCAAAACTAGACAGCACTGATACAGTCACTGGATAGAACAGACGCTTGGTGCAGGAGAGCCCCGAGCATTCAGAAATGAACCAAATGGAAACACAATCTTCAGGCCGGCTCCTCTGGCCAGTTACCTCACAAACAGAAGAAAAAGTTGTCAGCATACACAAGTCCAGGTAAACATTTAAAATTTATTAAACTTTTTGGTCAAAATAACAAGTATGTACAATCCCGCCGTGTTACCTCGTGGATTCCAGGAACAAGGTCACATCTAACGCTTCGGCGACCCGCAAGTTCCACATCTCAAGATGTTCAAATAGTGTCACAACCCATATACATTATAAGAGTTTTTTAATTTAAATTTAGCTGTAGAACCTCGGAGTTAGTCGTACGCACTAGCTTACTGCAACAAGGGTGGCACTCGGTGGGCGTTAGCGGGGAGGGAGGGAGCAGGGACGCTTTGCTCGTGCCTGTGCAGCTCTGGCGCAGGGATCACCGCGCGCCTTCGCTCTGGGGCCGGCGGCGTGCGGGGCCTCGGGGAGCTCGGCGGCCCCACGGCATCGCTGGTGTGCGGGCACACGGCACGGAGCGGCACGGCTGATGCATTTTAGGCCTCTTTGGGGGGAAAAAGAAAAAAAAAAGTACCTAAGGCTTAAAAAAAGTTATCGAGAGGGAGTGACAGCCCCGCAGGGAACCCCAGCTCGGAGCCTCGGCGTTGCCGACGTGCCACGATGCGCTGAGCTGTGTCGCTGCTCGGCAGAGCCAGGAGAGCGTTGGGGGTTTGTGCTGGCTTGAACGGCAACGTGGAGTACAATATATTATGCCAAATATTTAAAATAAACTATATCTTCATGACAAATCCTAAAAAGGTTAAAAAACATAATGCACGTAAGGTTTGTCTCTATCTAGCGTTGAGAGGCATCAGAGAAACGGAGTTTTTATCTTCAAAGAAGTTTGTTGAACGGTTTGTTTTCCCTTCTGTGCAGGGTGGTCACTTGCTGTTAAGGCTGTGGATGTCTGTACTAACCTTTTCAATCCCTCCCTGGGACACAGAGAGCATTTGACAAGAAAACCAGTGCAGCTTCAACTAAAGGACAATTTCATGGAAACTCTAAATTTAGAATTTGAAATACTACACAAAAAAAGTTGGTACTAGTCTGCCAAAAATCACTGTCTGGGGGCAAACACTGTCAAATGTGCCCACCAGAATTATTTTGCACATCTCAGTACATGCACTAAAAAAAAAAATAAAAATAAAAAGACTGCATACATACCTTCAGATTTAAAAACACTTTTTATAGCTTGTTATTTTATTAAGTGGTTTACACCAGAAGGTGTGGTTATAGATACAGTTGGTGAGTAAATATTCATGGAAACCTGTCTACGAACCCAACTCCAGACCTACCTAAGTGCTCCAAGGTAAAACCACCTAAGCCTAGATCCAGGCCCGAGGAGGAATGTTCACAGGCATCAAGCACAATATACGTTTTGAAAGGCCCAAATATTACAGCAGAGAAAGAGCGTGAGAGATAGAAATTACATTTTTATGACAATTTTTTTTCTTCTTGGGTGTTAAATTTTTGGTCTATAAACTGGAAAGGAAGGCTCAGACGGAAATAAATACATTTGTTTGAGTGTTGGCCTTGCTGAGCGCTGTCCATCAGCTCTGCCTCGGGGGGTTCCTCCCAGAACGCTGCGCCTGGCGCTCCCGACCCCCACGGAAGGCAGAACCACACCACGAACTCAACCCCAGGCCCGATCCTCTCCTTTATCTAAGGGCAGTAAGTGCATCAATGTTCTTCACCGGCAGGACAGCAAGGCCTTCTCTTTTACAGATAAACAACTGAGCTGAGCTATGCAAGACGATGACTCTGTCCTCAAGTCAGTCATCTTTAGTTAATTTTGTCCTGGAATATATACAAGTTATTGGTGGCAGCCACAGCAATGATGTTCTCCATGGGGTGCCACGCTGTGTGAAGAATCTTCTTGTTGAAGTCCAGACTGTCAACACTTATCTCATCCTTCTTCCTTTTACCCCCCGTACACACTTTGCGCGGCTTTAAGATGGCACGAGGTTTGCTGCTCTCCCTGGAGGCTTCTAGAGTGATATCCCGTCGCGTGTTGCGGTCAAACATTCTAAAGAAGTTGTTGTAAGATCCAGTCATGATAGCGCTGTTTAAAAGCAGAAGAAAGGCAGATCTCATTAGGTTTCCAGAAACAGTATTCGACGCCCATCTTCCCTCTCTGACACACAAGGGAAGCGTCAGACCAAGTTCACGCCCAGCACGTGGCGTTACGCTCCTTCCCTCCCTGATGTACAGCTTCAGTTCCATTTTGGACTTCAGCACTGCTCCCGCTCCACCACTTTCTCACAAAGAACATGCTTGAAATTGAGGCCAAGTTGTTTGTTATTTTCTGTATGGAACACTTATCTACCACTTGAAACGCCATGTCCCACATGGCAGAAGCCCCACAGATGGTCAAGATCACAACCACCTCACCCTTGTCATCTTGTTTGCTGACACACATTGTCTCCATGGCATTAAAAAAGCAATGACTAGGAGCAGAATGAGATACTATTACCCCCACACATCCCACTCCGATTGCACTAGGGGGTGCACCAAGTGGTTTTTGTCTCTTCCCAAGGAAGGAGAGCAGCGCAACTTCTATGACAACTGTTCTTATGGTAAAATAAGATGACCTTGCCTTGACTTTTACCTCTCCAAAACAGGCTGACTGGAGTTGTTTGGAAAAACACACTGCACTAAGGGTCTGTTTCCTTGCATTTTAGCTTCGTGAAAACTACTCACCACTTATTTTATGCATTTTATGTTGGCTGTTGTAAACACAATACTGTAAATAGTGCTAGCAACTTTGTTTTTGCAACCTGACTGGTACAGTGTATTTCTCCCCTCAGTAACTCAAAGCCACTTGCAACCTTGGCCACTACAACCTGGTATTTAGAATAACCAGTTTGCTTTAATATTGTTTAGCAAAGAAATGAGTAGTAAGTGGCACGTAGCAGCACACGCAATCCCAGCCATCACTGCCACAGCAGCGTAGGTGGGTTTCACTTTCTTTGCCAACTCATGAGATCTGACTTCCCCGATCACCATCCCCATCTAGGCTGTGTGGTGGATCTGTGGTTCTTCAACATTTGACAAGATTTAGGCCAAAGCTTGTTTCACAGGCTGATCCTGTTGCCATCAAATCAAACTGATACCTTCTCACTGAAGCACTTGGTAGCAGACAAGTCGCTGCTTTAGGTATTTCAGAAAAACTCCTAAAACTCCTCCCAAAAAAATAAGAAGAATCCCTGGGGGAAGCCAACACAAAGCATCCAGATAAGATCCAGATCTGCCACCATCTTATCCGTGGGTTCTGAAAGCGTTTTAGCAGGTAGCTATTACCCGTAGCTAGTGACAGGAAACACACACCATGTGTGCCAGCAGAGGGGCTTTGCTAGCTGAGTATAAAGCTTCCACAGCTTGCAGGCAAGATGTTTCCACTGTTTGCAACAAATACGAGTAATTATCTAATGAAGTTTTATCTTCTTTAGCCTACAGGAAACACGGGCAGAAGGTCCAGTTTGCAAGACACTGAATGCATGTTGTCGTATACACGTTGAGAATGAAACTGTGTCACATTTTCATGGCTTGACTATATAAAACTTCAACAATAATTCATATTAGAAGCAAAGTGACACACAACAGTTTACTCCACTTCTGCAACTGGAGGGTGGAGGATGGAAGAATGAAGTCTTTTTGGGGAAAAAAAAGAAGCTGATTTGAATATAACTAATTACATCCTTAAAGTTAAGTACTGCTGATGGGTTTTGAGACTGGAAACCCAATTCCTAAAGCTGAGGGAAATACAAAACCCAAACCCAAAGGAACGCCCTGACTCACCTGTCAGAACCGTTCCAGCAGCACTCAAACTTGTCGAAGATGCAGTCGTTTTCGTAAAGGGAACACAGCTTGCTTCGAAGGTACTCGTGAACCTTTTTGGAACATTTAAATTGGTGTTAGATAAAAAGAAACAGAGGAAAGGGAAAGGAAGGGATGTTTAAGAAAACTTGACCCCCATACTTGATATGTCTCTACAGGCCTGTTTTCCATATTGAGATCCCATACTTTAACAGACAGGTAGTCTCTTGTCATCATGTATCGACCACTGTGACTGAATTTTACATCAGATATCGATGATATTATTTCTGAAAAAAATGATCTGCTGCTAGGATCTTCAGGTTCTTCAAAAACTGTAGACAGAAGACAATTACAAGTGAAACCAACACCAAGTTTTACAGCTTCGAGCATTTTTCGGTACTTCAAAACTTTAAATCAATATACTAGTTTCTTTTTAAAGACAGTTGCTGTTAAATACTTTAAAAAAATAATCTCCATTTAGACGATGCTACGCTCTTAGTCATCAGATTACTAGATGCCTAATTCCAAGAATTCAACTGGAGCACAGCAAACTACAATTCACAGGTCTTAGGGATGAATCAGAGACAAAAAACCATTAAAAACCAGCACATGGGTAAAGTGAACGTTACAACTGATCTACAGATTATGTCCAACGACAGCAGATGAGAACACCAGCATCCCAGGCACAGAATCTCAGTGCATGACCCATGCACTTTGAGGCTACTGTATGATGTGCTTTTCTTTAGATCTGAACAAAAGTTGTACAACACAACCTACCGAAATATTAATACCTACACTTGAAATGCAATTTGTACGGTTTTTGAAAGCAGATAAACAAATATTTCATTTAAATTGAAGAGTCAATCTTTGAAGTCAACGTTTCACGACACAAGCTACCCAGAACTATTTATTTCATTTTTGAATAGATCCCTTTCAAGAGGAAGTTATTTAGTGACAAGTGGTTAAAAAATAACAGTGCTTCTAAGGAATTTAACGCAACACTAAGTCAAACAGATGCAGCGGCCTAGCACTCTACATTGCCCATTGCACAAGTATTTCCTTCCAAGAAGAAAAGCTTATCTGCAGCAGAGGAAGCTTACCTGCACGTATCAGTAGGGCAGGTCACCCACAGGACTAGCAACGCTAACTAACCACAGCTACTGCAGTAGCAAACAAGAGGCTGCGTGCAAGGCGTCAGGAGTTATCCTTCTGACTTCACCAGAGAAGCTGCCCTCGCCTACAGGAGTTTATGGGGTCAGCAGACTAAGAAGCATCCACCTTTCACCCCTGGAAACTCGCTTCCAACACAGCACATACGAATTCATTCTATCCTAGGAGCTGCAAACGGTCACAAAGTAAATGGGTTCTGGCAGCATCAGCCCCGTTTCTAATGCACTAAGGTGAATAAACTGCCCTGAACTGGCATTTGATAAGCAGATACCTTTGAGAAGCACCAAGACTGAGTCTGGACAGAAGACAGGTCTCACTGGTGCCAAAAGCACTTGTTCCCATCAGTTTATGATGCATAAATGGGTAAACAGGAGCAGAGTCAGATGGTCAATTGTCTCATGCTACACTTCTGCTTGTTGATGGCCTAGAACAAGACAATTAAAATGTTCCATTCTACAAAACTACCACCCTTACCTTGTATGCTCTGTAGCAGTAAGCAGAACTCGGTACGTTTATTTACAAGCAGAACACCTATACACTATCTCGCTTGAGAACAAAGCAAGACACCCAGGCCCGAGGAGGCCCCCTCACTTACATTTGGAGTGCCTGTCACAGAGGGCAGAGGAACGCATGTCGCAGAGGCGGATGGTGCCTTTGCTGCTGCTGTACACAAACACGTTGCAGTGGTGGGGGTGGAACTCCGCGGCAGTGATCACCTCTGTCAGCTCCTCCATGTTAGCAGGCTTGATATCTACAATATCTGGGGAGGGTTTGGTAAAGACACCTAACATCTCACATGCAAATCCCTTCTAGCAGGTAATTATTAAAAAATGTTAAAAACACCATGTGGAAACCCAAGGCAAGATCTTAATTTCCACTGCGTGCAATTTACACAACGTCAAGTGACCTGAGTACATTTTAAAATAAATAAATAAATCAATAACTCTAGATTTTACTAATCAGCTTTAACAGATGCTGGAGATAATTCCAGACTCCTTTCAAGCCTCCTTAACGCTTCCTATTGAACACTGAATACACTTCATCTATTCACCTAAAGCTTTAGAGAACTTGTGTATGACCTATGTAATATTTAGTATTTCTGCAACTTTTATTTTACTGCAGATTTGGCAACGTAGGACATAGAATTAGTTTTGGACACACAGGCTTGCAAAAAGATTTGAAAATTATTTCTGAACTTAAATGATATAATTTGACACGTTAAAAAATGAAAATTTGCTTTAAGAGAGGTGTCGCTTAGTTAAGAGACCTTAAACTTTGGAAGGAGTATCTACAATAACAAAGGATCTACTTTTCAAATCTTTCAACTTATTTAAATTGACCGAACTCCACAAATAAAGGATGCTCCCGGAATTCCTCAATCTCTTTTTAGAAATCAAACTATTTCTACTGGCAGTTTTCCATGGAAAGAATGCCTGTGCTCAGAATGAATGAGAGCACCCTAAGGCCTGCTTTCACTATATTAAACCTCCAGATTTTTACATTCTGTATTTCAATCCCTAGATTCAAACACCTACTCTAATTAGTAAAATTAAAGCGATTCTCTTAAACATACACAACTTCCATGTGCCCCAGCATTCATAGAAAACAAAAAAAGGATACTAAAACTTCTGTCTGTGATTTCTAAGTGCCATAGGTTAATCCTTAGGTCATCTGCAGAAAGGTACGTTTCATGATCACTATTTACTGAAATAGAGTTTATGTGATAAGTATGTGCATTTGCAAATATCCTTCTGGGACTTGCTTCTACCATTAGGTCCATGGGTTTCAATATTGGCACCTGAAAAATGAAACAGAACAGTCAATTTTGGCATAAAACTGATTTGTGACTCAGAAGACATTTCTTAGTTGCACACCACAGATCTCTGGTCTGATTTAGTGACTAAACACTTTTCAAATCCACTGAGCAAGTAATAAAATAGCCTGTGAGTGCTGACTTTGCATGCTGCCAACACAAACCCTCAGGCACCGACTTCTGCAGAAGTTACCTGTAAAGTACAGCAGCTTTGTACCTCATCCGACAGGAAAATGGTGTACGGTTATAATGATACTAGAAGATTACATTATTTTGAAACAAGCGCTTAAAAATGACCCCTGTATCTTAGAGGGGTGCTTGTGAAATTGGTAGGAACAGTTTGCAGACAGTCTGGAACAGTCAGGATGATTTTAGGACCACGGGGATGCCCTATCTGCACAGCTAGCTGATCTAAAGGGTGGCATCGTTTGTCAGGGTCAAGTGCACTAACTTCTCTAGCTCCTTCACGCTGACCAGCAAGTGAATAGCTTAAGGTTGCCCAAGGCCAGTATGTTCCAGCACATACACTTCAACAGAACACTAACTGACATCATCCAAGCAAGAAAAGAGTTACGACAGTGTCCGAGATAATCTGTCTTCCTGGAACAAGAAACACATTAATCCAGGAGCTCTGTAATTGCTTTCTCCATGTTTGCATCTCACAGTCTGTTTACATCAAACTGTAATGATTAAAATTAATCCAACAGCTTTTATTAGGCAATCTTCCTGCCTCACCACATCAGAGTTCCTAGCCTGGCTGTGAAATCGAAAATGCATCAATGTGAATTATCAGGAATGGTACTTAGAAACGCCACGGTCTCTATGCAAAGGGTGCAGCTCTGACGTGCTGCTTCTCCTCCATATCTACTTCTTTATGAACAAACGGGGATTGTATTTCCATAACAAAATATGCAAACAAAGCCCGTAAAAGCCCATGGTACATATACTCTAGATCTCTAAAACCTGAGCATTTTAACATGCGGAGGTAACTCCAGGCAAGGCTTTTCCCCTTTCTGCCCATCACTGCTCAGACTTGGCTCCTTCCATCATCTCTCCTCTAAGATGCAGTCCCTGGCAAGGTCTGCAGCTCAGCCCAACCTTCCTTTCCCAGAAAAGCAGCAAATTTAGAAGACTACCTTTGAAGAGAGAGGCTCTTGCTTTTCATTGCTTCCCTCCATTCAGCTTGCTGATTCCTAAATATATCACAGTGTTTAAAGTAGATGCTAACATTCTCCTTCAGTGATACAGCCAGTACTGTGTAAAACCACGAGGCCATACTCTGACTCTCCGTGTTCCCAGGCGGGCAGCCTACTCCTACATAAGGGCAAGGTTGTAGAACCCAAATTTCATCTGTACCTACCTCCAGCCACTGGGCTAAGGCATTGTATCATCATTTATCTCCTTGGTTTTAGATAGTTTTATTAGAATACCCAATCAGATCTTGGCTGCCACACGCTGAGTGGAACAGACACCTCCCAGATGAAGCGGGTGTCCTTTCCCAACGCGATTACGCATTAGGCTCATGTACCCCTGACGCTGCAGTTCCATATTCAATTTAAGCAAAAGCAAGGAAAAAAAAACCCAACAAAACCCCACAACTGTAGAGTCCCTCCAAGAGTTAGGAGTGGCGCTGGCTTTGAAAGCAGCGAGTGCCTCAGTTCAATTCCTGTTCATGGTAACAACAATAACATAAAAAAAACAACAGGAAAAACCCCAGCCCCACATGATTTCATTTCTTGAGCTCCTGCTTTAAACGACCCCAAGTGTGGAGCACTAACCCTACCACTACACCACTAAGCAAGTGGAAAAATGCCAGACTATTCAAGTGTACATTGGGTTTTCTAAATGCTCAGAACTTGCTGCTAACAAAACCACCTTCCACCTGACCACAGGAATTTGAATATACTGAGGTGGCTGAAAGCTGTCTCTAACAAAATATTTTAATTTCAAAAAACAGTTTAAATTTAAAATCAATTTTAAGTACGCTAAGATGTTCCAAAAAACCCCCAAACCCCAACAAACTCGTTGGAAGGTAATAATATAATATTATAATAATGAAATTTTTCTTCAGGTTTTCCAGAGGAACCTTATTTAATAGTTATATATGTACAATGAAGTATCTCAATTTTTTATACAAGTTTTCAGTGCCCCTGACCCAAGCATCATTTTTAATCCACACATTGCAGTTGACAACTTTGGTGACACAAAGGTACATGCAAAAACATATTTAAAGTCAAAGAGCAGAAACATACCCGTAGTGCTGTGATTCTGAAGGGATCCCTAAGTCTTCCATCTTCATCTTTTAAATTATAACCTTCGGCTCTTTTATCCCTTTCACTTATTTTCCATAATTTAATAGTTTTATCTAAAACCAACAAAAATTCACACGCTTGAGAATGAATTAAATTCAAACCAAAACCACTAAATAACGGAGTCAGCAGAGTGGCTATTACTCTCTCTGGGTCTCCCCTGCTTGCTGGGGTCCGTTCCACAGCAGCGTAACGTGGCGTGCAGCCCTCCCTGTGCTGGAAGGCTAATACTGGCTAATACTTCCTAATACTGGAAGAAATTAAAAAAAAACCCTGAAGTGCATAAAAACTTGTAATTTCCAACTTGAAATTTTTTGCTTTTATGTATTCTAAGGTACACAGTGAAAATGGTACAAATATACACCTAAAGTGCCTGTTGTCTTTTAAACAGTTGCTTTTCAAAGCACACACGATGTTTTGGTACTGGAAAAGCAAAAGGAGCATTGTAACCACAGTGTTTCAGTTTCAAATGCTTTTATTAAAAATTCATCTGGGATCACAAAAAATTGATTCAAAATGAGGATGATCAAGTCAAATTCAGACTTGTGCTACGGTTCAGCATAGAGGGAACCTGTTTATAGACAAACTATAAAGCAGAGTAACAGGGTATGTAAATTGACAGCATGATCAGTATATCCACAGCTCTGTAACTGCCTATTCTGTTGCTGCTTCATTATTTTTACATGCATAAATCAGTAATTCACAGAGTATTAAAATCAAAACATATTTTGCATATAATTAGAGAAGACATTAAAACAAGCCCAAACCACTCTAGAAAAAAACAACCCACAAGTGGATCACAGGTGAGGTAATATTCAAATGACATCAAAAGCTCTTTGTGCAAAAAGAAAGTGTCCTTACCATTTGTAGACAGCAGGAAATGAGCAGCATTCTGTTGTGGTAACCACCTAATTTTATTAATTTTTTCCTCAATTTCTAGACTTTTCAAGTAGTCAAACTCAGGTTCATGACTCTGAAAGGTACTGTAAACATTATATTCTCCCCTAGAATGAGGACGGCTTTTGTTCTGCAAGGAAACATAATATTTCTTGAAGCTGATGTTACTTGGTTCGTTAGGAATTGTACATACAAACTAACGACTAGAAATTGTCAACTGGAAAGCAAACTTTTTACGTCAGGTCTTGATGAATTTTACATTTTTACTCCGTTACTGTACCTAATTTAGCATCAATATCGTGCACACATACTTCCTTTTTAAAAAAATGTATCTTTTATATATAAATATGCATGTACTCATAGAACATAACGTATTTATAATGCACTTTAAAGAGGCATGCTGTCCGCAAAGGAGTTCCTGCGTTTGACTGGAAGAGTTCCAGGCTGTGCTACCTCTCCCAAGCGGTTTCAACACAACTGGAGCAGTGAAGTTAGCTACAGCCTAAATCCTAAACCACCAAGGCCATGGGATTGGTTTCTGCACTTCACCTAACCTCCATTCCCGTCCTTTTCCAAAACTCATTCCCCTGATCACCACAATATGGACATAATGTGGGGCCTCCAGACTATGAAATAAATGTTAAAGGACATAAAAAAAAGCCTTGTCCAGAAGTGCTGTCAAGGCTTATAAATAAGCTTTGAGAACCTTTTTATTATAAAAACTTGAAGGCTGGAATTATCCCATTTTCATCTAAGTCGTTCTATAGTGCAACTCATGATGTATCAAACACTATTACAAACACACTAACAACTTCTCCCCTCACAGAACTAGAAGACCCCTTTGTATCATCCTCATTTGGTAGATGCAGTAGCAAGGAACAGAGATCAAGGTCACAAGTATCCATGGATTTGCACTATCAGACTTGAGGCAACTAGTTCTCAGGCTTTTCAAATAAGTTAATGTTAGATGGTGATTCGTGTTTGGAGAACAGCCCCACTTGTAGAGCTGTAGTGCTCAGAACTAGCCTAAAATCCACATTGTTTAAAAATATTGGCTGTAAGATTTTATTAAGGTTCCAGTATTATATATTTATTTTAGATTTTCTTCTCCACTCCAGAAATTCTGCAGTTTTGCACGCCAGGAGAAATGACCCTTATGCCCAACCCCTCCCCAGTTTGCAAGTGCTCCCAAGAAGACAGTTCAATATTTCTGTGCGAATAGTCTGACTGAGGGTTTTTATTTTACACTACGAGGAGATGACGTGACAGCTGGGTTTTGACTTACAGAACAACTGAGCACTAACAGCTGAAAGCCAACCAATAATAGTTCCACTCTGAACAAGCACCAGGAAAGTCAGAGATCCCGAGCAGGTGGGCACTTCTGACCTTGATCTCTCTGTGCCTTAGTTAAGCCTATACAGCAGAGTAAATGATAAATGAGCACTGAGCTGTCTAGGTGTCGCAGTATAACATTTCAGCAGCTTTTTCAGCAATAGTGTTTTCATTTCACTACCTCTCCAAATCCTCCCAGTAAAACCAACAGGTCATCTTTGGTCAAAGGTTTTGTAAATGGTATCACAGTGAGGATGAAATGCAAAACATCAGACGGACGTTTGTTAACTGAGCACACAACGAAATAAGTGGGATTCTGCTGAAATAAACCCCACGGCACCTGAAGGTTAGTATACTTCATGCTGAATTAAAATTCCACGACCAATTTTGGTATTTCTGATCCAGGAGAAGGCTCAAAACCAAAGGCTGAAATTCTCATCAGCTCTTCAAAGGAAAGGAGAAACATACTTTTCAGCAGCGGGGAGAGGGGGAGAATTGCCATGTGGAATATTGACTTTTTAAAGAACACAATTCCAGACTTCTCTCAGAGATGACAAGGCATGACAATTATTTTTAAGCGTTTAGTGCACTTTTCCAACACACAGTATTTCTCTGGATATAAAAAGCTCAGTGATGTATCTGCATTGATGAATGGCCAGCACACGTTACAGCATTATCACACAATAACACCATGGTGAAGAGCCAGCTGAAGAGCTGTGGTACTGTAGGAGGGAGAGTGGTCCTACTCTCTGAACTGAAAATGCTCCAGTGGTTCCAGAGCAGTAGCTCTTCCCACTGGTTTTGATTCATAGGATCCTAAAACATATCAATGCTTAATTCTTCAGTTTTTGAACCATCTTATCCTGTTGTCCTTGCAGCGTAGTTTTTTTGAAGGTGGGGAGGGGAACCACCACCAAACTAACCTACCAAGTTCAGCACAAGGCAGATATTTAGAGATCTGGCTAACTTAGGGTTTTCTGAGAAAACTACCCAGCCATTCAAACCTCACAGCATGAAAAGATGAAGCGAGACTGTGCAACACAAGAACAGCGTAGTAACAGCACTTGTTTTTCAAGTCACTGACCTCTTGTTCCCTTTGAAATATAACCACTCTGCCACCTTTGTCTCCTGTCGCAAGAAGATCACCAGAGTAATTAAATTCAACTGTTGAAATAATATCAGCTGTAAACAAAACAGAAATAAAATAGCACTGTAATGTGTAAAGCAAATCAAGATGTTTCAAGACTTGAACACAAAACAAAATTACAACTTGTATTAATGCAACAGCACGACTTTTGATTTACACCATTAGTATCCAAAAATTAAGTCATGTTTCAAAGCCTAACATTATCAGGTGTCAAAATTGTAACATTTTAAGTATATGACAGCACCTTATTTCGGAGTTTGCAGTTGGAGACTAGATGAAAACTACTTTCCTGTATTGATTTTGATGGGTTATCTTTTAAATTCCTGTCAATAATCCCTCACTCTTACGAGGAAGGTGATTAGTAAGTCTAGTCAGTTTTCCCAATATATAATTCATATTTTATTAACAGATGTCCTTCAATTTTTTCCTAGTGTATAAAGATCACGACTTACCTTCTGTGACTAAAAAATTATTAAAAAAAAAATTTCTCCAGATTTATCCCAGCCTTCAAAATTGCACTACTGACCTGCTTCTGGACACATCTATTTTTATATTCACCTTTCTTTGAAAAGGTTCCATAGAAAGGTTCCATTTTGGTAAAGAACAGGGTGATGGCTAATCCCAAATCCTCAACAGCCCCCAAACATAAGAATAAACCCCAAACCCTTGCTGGACACTCTCCATACTGAAAACACTACCCTTTCCTCAATTAACCTACTTGTAAAAATTAACTGTACTCCTCGTTTCTAACTAGTCTCTCCAGCCCGTCTCCCTCCCCACTCACCTGCCATCGTGCTGCCCCCCTACAGCAACCCCCACCTCACGAGTCCTCAAGTCACTGACCACAGAGCTCTCTGCAAACCTGGCCCTTCATTGGTGACCCCCTTCCAAGGAATTAAGCAGCAAACTCTTTTGGCTTTTCACTACAAACACTGTCAGAATAAAAATTAATCGCCCTTTTCTCTTTACATCAATTTCATATTTTTGTAGCCAATTTCTGGCACATGGCCATTTGCCTCTGTGATGGACTATGTAGAAAGTACTGAAAACACAAAAAACTCCAAACAATCCTTCCCCTCTTCAAGTCTCTAAAATGAATTTACAGCAATAACTAGTTAGATACAGAAAATAGCATATGGTATAAAGGTTTCACTAGTACTAAATGAACTCTTACTTAAAAATTGCCTTAGAATTATGAGCTTCTAGTAGCACAACATTGATAAAATCTTAAGTTATATACACACACACACCCCCTCTTAAATATATTTTATATGTATTTTGATACACACACACATATATACATAAGACAAACCATACAGTGGTACACCGTGTGTTCAATCAAAATACAAATGGAAAAGATACATATTTCCACTCACCATAAAGATCCACTTTGTTGAAACTACACCTACACACTGAGCACAGTGTAACATTTCACTGACCCTCAGTGCTAAAATTAGAAACAAAATGCCCAAGTTTAAACAATGACACAAGATGTGTCAACCTGCATGTGAACAGGACCTCCCTTCCTCTCTGCAGGGTTAAGGAAAACTCAGATTGTTGATACACTAAAATCAGATTATCAATGTATTAATAATACCTGTCCTTCCTATACTACAAATAAACGGGACTCTAAATAAAGGGGTGATGGACAAACGGTTTAGATAGCTATAAGGAGATCAGTTTCTAGCTCACTGATTTCCCAGTGAATCCGGTTCACACTTTTTATCCCAAGTAAGTTAAAAGAATCTTAATACATACAGGGTATCTTGAATGCAATTTTAACCATTTCTCAAATATACTTTCTATCACAGCTAAGGAAAAACTTGTCTCCCTGTAATGCTGATACAGCATTTCACCTTGCCAAAGCTTGTCAGTGAAGCCTCACACACTGCTCAGATCCTCAGAGAGGCAGAGAACTCTTCCATACACAGAAAGTGTGTCAGCTGGTCCATGTAAAGCTTTTTGGTAATTTGGAGCTTTTTTCTTTCTTTCTTAAAAAACCAACCTTAAACAAGGCCCTTTCGTAACAGCCTGTATGACATATGCATATGGTAATTGTGACAATGTTTTAAAGCCAACTCACTCATCCTTCCTGCCTGACAACCACGGGGAGAAGAAGATGCAGGAGAACTGAGATTCACTGTCAAAAAAATAAATCTGTGTATGGGGCTAATATCACTGTTGGGCTTTAATACTGATCCCTGCTAATTATTTTCACAATTACACGTTTGCTTTGTGCCAAATACATGCCTAAATTGTGTGGATGTATAAATTATAAGCCATTACAAATGGCTGGCTAAGAGCTTTTATAGTTACAAATACCAAATGTCATGATACAAGGAAAGAATTTTGTACTTAAATGAGGAAGCTAGTGAACTAGTTGGAAATGGAATCTTGATTAAACTCCACTCCAAGAGTGGCAATAGTGCTAGAATAAAAAAATCCCTACATCCTAGTATCTCTCAATTATGCACAGGAAAAAAACCCCAGGCATTTCAAGGGACACCACAGGGAAGCAGTAAACTAAGGACAAAAGAAACTAACAGATGAGGTAAGCAGTGAAGTGACGTGATGGTGTAATTTTATGACATTTTCAGTACTCAAACATTAAGTAGCTCTTGAGTTACTGAGGTTTATCAGTAGCAAACCTATAATATTCCACTACCAAAAAAAAAAAAAAAAATCACACTATCAAAGTATTTACCGAATTATTTGGGTAAATAACATGTACAGGTAAAATGATCAAGCCAGTGGAGAATGCCTCCCTTTCCTAACTGAGTACCAACCAGAAAAAGCAGCTTGGAGTTTTAAATCAGCACTGAAACACTATGTAAAAAGCTATTGCCAACATGCTGTATGGGAACAGGGAAGTGGAGGGGGCACATCAGAACAAAAATATACAAACTGTCTTCAAATCTTTCCTCAGTTAAAAAATCTGGAATATGATGTATCAGCTGTATTTTTTTTTCACAGCACTAAAACTTTTTCATATAAAAAAGTACAAATTAAAACCAATTTTCCCTGTAGGCATGTTTAATTGAAGCATATCGATCCCCAAAATAATTCCACCCGCTATCCTCAGCACTACACTATCTCAAAGCATGTAAAATAAAATAAAAAGTTACGAGACTAGAGGTAAACCACAAAATTCATCCTGAACCAACCACTCTGTTCTGCTCAACATTACCCATCTACATTCGCTCTTTATTTCCAAGTCAGCTTAGAACTTTTAGAAAAAAACAAAGCAAGCCTTTGCAGGTCCTTAATCACCACATTCACTCTGGAATTTTAACAGCTTTTTTATTATATGCCATATCTCTTTCTCACGTGTACAAGCACCAGTGCTATTTCCCAGCAGCACATTTCAGCCTTTTCTTTGTACTAGCAAAATAACTCACAATGAGATGGACAGAGGGTGAGGAAAGCCAAGCCATCATGGCATGTGCTCATGTACACCACTCTAATGAACTCCTCACATACAAGACACCTTTGTGATTATGACTTGCCAAAACCAGAGAGGTTTGTCCAGCCTTCCCTCTGTTTTTGCTCCGGTGTGACTACGACCCTCTGTTCTGGAAGCAGCCCTGCACACTTTCCTCCTGTAAACTCCGGAGAGCAGCGAGACCTTTGGCTTTACAACAAGATACTCGTCTGGCAATATTTGTTTCTTTCCAGACATAAAAAATTAATGTTCAGCTTCACTTTTGGAAAGGAGTTCTAACTTGGTATGGTTTACGTACAGAGCAAGAAACTCCTAGCTGTTTTCAAAGCTGGTATATTAAAAGGAGTGTGGGGGAAAATTGCTGGCAACTAAATTATGATTCTGTAGAATCCCCAAATTTAAAGCACTAAGCACTTCCGTGGATAGTAAATACCCTCCCAACACACTGGAAGGCTACAAATATCCATCTTTATAATTATGTAGAGGAAACCTTCTCACAGCCTCAGGAAACTACCCCATAAGCCTAGACAGAAGTTTCAAAATTCAGTATAGATGCTCTAAACCTTTTACCATCAGTGCTGAGTATTAACCTCCCTATATTACAAAACTCCTGGTACAGTTCTATAACCTCCAACGCTTCCTGGGCTAGTTACATGGGGGGGGATGGGATGCCAGAGACCAACATTTGTTAGGATTCTGAGATGACAGCAAGCTTAGACCTGTAAACTGATTTAATCCCCCAAAGGATTCATACAAGGTATTTCTAACTGACACCAGTGTCAACGCCTGGGTTCTCTGTTTAGGTAATGGAGAATGCAAAGAGATCCACAACATCTAAATTAGATGTCTAAAATTAGCCTCCGTGAACTTTTCCTCTCTAAGGTGGCTGCACACTGGTACTATTGCTACTCCGGTTAAAATCTAAAAACTGAAAACCCCTCGTAATTACTCCATAGCTCCCTCAACAGATTAATGAATTTGCAGCTGTAGTCCACGTGTAGGACTAACACCACAAGCAGCATCAACTTCTCTCTCCTTCTTCTAAGCTACTCAAAGACTTGGCAAAAGCCCACTCCTCAGACATTTAACGAGCAAGGAAGTCAAACAGTGTCTATTTTTGAACGCTGTCTAAAAAGGAGGCTGCTCCAACTAAGGGATTTTAACTTAAAATTTTCCAAATATGTAAGGGACAACAGACAGCTTCACAGTCAGTGCACAGACTGACACAAAAATGCATGTTGGCAGCCCTGTCTCCTGTCCCTCCCCTTGAAAAATGTTTTTAATACACAGCACCTTTTTCCATGATCCATCCTAGAGATCCACAGAATGAACCATTTTAAGGACTACGGAACTGTCTGAAGAGGCTCATGCTTCGAGAGGAAATGACTGGATCTGGACCAAAGCCAGATGGCTGGCATGAGCTGCAAGGGAGACTGCCAGCAGAAACTAAACATAGAAAGAACATTTCTGTGCCTGTAATCAAGATCAAAGGTGACACACCTTTCCCTCCAACACACACTTATTCTACACAGTGGTTTATTCTACAGCTGGAGAAAGCCGTGGGGGACATTGCATGGTCCCCTCCAGCTGATGGGAATGAAGCAGAGAGCGCAGAAGCAGGTAAGCGCAGGTTATGTGCTCCTAAATCAACCTGGAAATCAGAAGTTGGGATCTCCCTGTGACACTGTGCTGAACTGTGAGACATCAGAATGAACAGAGCTCTCCTTTGCAACAGCGACAACACACCGTTCTGAGATATGACCGGTGAAAAACACGGCCAGTTGGGGCCCAGACAGAGAAGGGCAAGGAACCAGCATTACAGGGCAACTAAGTGAAGAGTCAAACACAAGAATATAAAAGGAGCAAGTAAGATTAGTGAAGGAAAAAATACAAGAGGCCTGTTAAAGGGAACAGATTATCAAAGAGAATGAATAAGCTTAGAAGCTAATGCCTGCTAAGGAGTAAATAATAGAAATAACATTTTAAACCCCAAAATCATATTTGAGCTTAACAAGTTAGACACACAGGGCCTTAGAACTGCTTGTCACTTGATTCACAACAATTGCAAGAGAACACTCCCAAAACACCACCAGTGGTAGCTATTCGCATTAAAAGGCCTCTGGGCCAGGGAGAGGGGAAGCAGTTGCTGGAAAGTTTGACAGTTCTTCACGTTTGGATCGCTACAGTTATCACGGCAGGTGACAGCAGAGAGCTGCTGGCAGGCACGCTGCTTCCAACCAGACCTACCCTCACCCTCTACGTGTCGGGGCAGGCAAGCACTACCACAGTTTCAGTTACTGCAGCTTTCCGACTTCAGCACTCATTTCCAGGCTTCAACCTCTCCCTTCTCTCTCCTCTTTCCTGTACCTTTTGCTGATTTGCTTCCAGGCGAACGTGGATTCTCCATACTATGGCGGCCAGAACAGTCAATGAAAAATATTGGTGTTACTGTACAATTAGGATGGACTAAGATTGCCATGCCTAAGCTTTCCTAAAATATTTCCTAAAACATTGTTTCTTAATGTAACAGTTGATAGAAATCAGGTTTCTATCTCTGAATTGTACTGAAAGGTGAGCTGAACCAAAGTTCTTCCAGCTTACACTGACAAGTACTCTGCCCGCTTCAAGCGTCCACCAAGTCTAACAATCTTTTATGCCCTGATACTTAAACAACTTGCAAAAGGGCTTGAATTGCCTTTAAGTACCTGGTAGAGTTTAACTAAGTCCAAAATAACTCTGCTTTTTGAGCAGATTTAAGATCAGCCAAGGGCACGACCAGGGCACCTGAGCTGCTCCAAGAGAAGCAGCAGAAGCTGGCTGAAGTCAGCGCTGCCGCTGACAGCCCGTGGCAAACTACAAACCAGAGCGTTTGTCTCGGAAAGACTGCCAGCTCCTGCGTGTCCTGGGCCCGTCTGGACCAGAGCCACCTGGCTCCTCCGAGGAGCGAGTGCGCAGGCCATCCTGTCCGGAGTGCTGTACCAAAGTGGGAGAGGAGGAGCAACATCAGGTGTCAAACTGTTCCCAAGGAGTGCTCCAACGGCCAGGCTGCCCAGCAAACTCCCCCAAACCAAACACTTGTTCACCGACTGCTGTCACCCAAGACTCTGCATCTCATAAAATACAATTAGTGCATTTCCCTCATTTATTGAAATTTGCATAAGTTTCCAGCATTAAATTTGCAGTAATTTGATGCTGGAAGTCCTTTGAATTATATTTTTTTAAAAAATGCCTTCACTGAGTTTAAAGTGCGTGTAGTTGTCTGGATGTGTTAGTGCAAAGAAAGGGTAAAGCAGCAGCAAGAGAGTAGTGAAGCTGAAGTTCAGTGTGACAGAAATAAACCTTACCTTCACGCTTGCCAAAGCTTGCTGTGCCTTTTCTTACAAGCAATGAGAAATTACGGAGGCTATTTATAATATTCATGACACAATCCAGTATTCTGTCTGCAAATCTATTGCCTCAATATTATTTTTTTAACCTCTGGAATAGTATTTCCAATAAGCTTTCCCCTACTGGAAGTATATTTAATTAATTCATGTTATTCTGTTAATTTTTTTCTAAGTAGCCGACCATCATGCTTTTCATTGTACTTTTATTAGGACTTAAAGTCTTAACATGATGGGTAAATAAATTTTTTTCTTCCAGTTGCAGCTTTCACACCTTCCCATCCTAAATCTAAATCTAAATAAAAGTGGGTTTTGTCATTTTTGATTAAGCTTTTCCCCCAGACGTTAAAATACTCAACAAATGGCAGAGTAATGAGAACCCATGTCAAAGGTTTCCTGGGTCAATAGGTAACACAACCACAGCCTGCCCTTCTGCAGCGAGCTAACGGGGGTGGCTCTCACTACTCACAGATTAACAGTACAGACGTAAAGACTTGTTCTAGTTTCTGTATTCCCACTACTCAAAATGGTTTATTTTGCATTCCCATTTTACCTCATTCATTCACAAGCCATGCATTCCTGCAGCTTCACATTTTAATCAAAATATCATCCAGCTATACCTAGGAATTTGTCTTCTCTTGTAGCCTAGTGCTCGCTTAGCCTTTTAAAGCATTTTCTTCTCTGTTCTTTAATTTTCCACATGCCATCTTTCACTGGTATTGAGAATTTTTTTCTCCCCTTAATGCCCATAAACCTACACCTCTGTAGTTTTCTGACAAGACTGTCCTAAGGTTCTTACATGTATCTGAGTCAGGAAAAAGATGCTAGATACAAGCTATGGGTGAACTTCAACAGCGAAATAAGACATTTACGAACCACTTCTGACCACCTTTAAGGACTCCACCTAGGCAGTAAATTTCCTAGTTTCCTTTACAAAAAAGGTAGATATCATTCTCACAATTCTCAGAACGCTGAACATTTTTGTACTTATCTTCATACTCCTCCTCCTGCCCCTGCAGTTCCATTAAACCCATCATGTGCACATGCAGGAAAAAAAAAATAAATCAAAGAATCCAAATTTGATACCATGGTAAAGATTACAGAGTTAAATTCACTGTCAGTATATTAGTTGGCAGGACAGGCTCTCTTCTCCACAGAAAACCAAGACATCACCTGACATGATCACTTTTATGAAGCCTGAAGATCACCTGGAGCTTTTTTTTTTTAAAGCACAGCTATTCACTTGTAAATCTGTGCCTCCTCACTATGAGGAGTCATACTCTGAAGATTTTTAGAGAGAGGGAAACTTAAAAAAATTCACTAACAGCATTTCTCACACACAACACCTTTTCTTAACAGTCTCCAGAGTTACTTATACATTAATATACAGTAAGATAATGCAATTTACTTTCCAGTGGCACAACACCCTGGGGTTTTTTGTTGTCCGACAGAGCTGGAGTTCAAAAGAACACTTATTATTAAATACTACTGGCTGAAAACAACATTTTTAGGGAACAGTTTGTTGCGGAATAAAGGGTGAAGACAAATTCTGGCTCCATGGGCTGTACGAAGCCCTCAAGATTAAAGTGGGCCACCTGAAACATTAAGACTACTTTCTTCAACAGGAAACCACCACGTAACACGTGCTCAGGTCAAAACTGTGTGCAAAATATTACTTCTGCCCACATTTAAAAACCACCAAAACCTTTCCCAAAGTCGATATTATATCTTCATATGGTTTAGGGAGGGCAAAAGAGCAGGCACCTAAGTCCTGTTCATGGCAAAGCACTGTTTTTCACAGAAAAAAGAAACAACCCCACAGCTTAAAAGCCCATCTTCTGCCCCATTCGAGCAGTAAGTGACATCTTCAGGGATAACCAACTATTTATGATGAAAGGAAACAATATCTACGGCTTAATAATGGAGTCTATTACCATATTTTCCAGTTCTTACAGAAAAACCTATCTTAAAGATAGCAACCAATTCTGTCATTTCTTCCATGCAATTTTAACCAGATCTCAAATAGCTGCACCTCCTTTGGAATATTATTTTTTTTTAAAGTTTGAAATCATGCCAGAATTTGCTTTAAAAACAGTGAGAACAGGCCAGTTAACTTCCTGAACACATGAGAAAGTTTTTAAACCACTGATTTGTAAAGATGATTTAACACTAAGAGTGCTTTTAAATCGCTTGTATCCAGACTTAAGAACAATTACAGGATTATAGCCCAGTATATTTTTATTTGATCATGGTTTTCTTCTCTACTTGTGTTCTGCATTCTGACACACTTCTGGGGTGGACTGACTTGGCACTGTAACAAGCTTTAAAAGGAAAGAATTTGCTGAACTGATGATTACAAGGTATCTTTTAGTTTATCAGTGCTGTCAATACCAGTTACTAGTTGAAGAATTTAATAAAAACAGTATTTTTCTTTGCTCTTTAAATGCAGATACAAAATTTCTTAACAAGTAGAAAATCCAATACAAGACGACAAGTATTCTTAAAGTCAAAGACAACTTTTTTTGAAGAACAAAAGTTTTGCTCATGTGAAATACCTTACAAGTTAAGAGCTTCCAAGGAGCTCTTGCCTACTGAGAAAGGGTGCCATGTCCAGCATTTCCGTGCAAGGCCAGGCTTTGCACCCAGCTGCTTCAAAAAAGGTGTCAAATATAACACTTAAAACAGCTTAAGACTTAAGCTGATGATGCTCCAAGAGGAAAGCAGTACCTGTTTCATTCAGTGGAGTAACCATACACGGAAAGCTGCCAATATGTACCTAACCAGTGCCAAACTAAAAGAGCATTTACAGAAGGAACAGTTCATCACAACCCAAAAACCCAAGCTGACTGCTCTGAAAAACCCAAAGAAATCCCACTGGCAATAACGGGAAACCCATGATCTCCACAGCACACAGCTTCACGTTCTGACAAGGATCAGACATTCTGCCCAGTATTTCCCACTTGTCACCAGCACAAGTCAGTTAGGAATATTTAGTGTCCATTCTCTCTCTCTAAATGTATAAAAAATATATTCTGTTAATTACATCCAGAAGTGGTCATGGATTATATGCAGAACACCTGGCTCAAGGATATCTGGGCATACCTGTACATTATTTAATAAACTCTTTTATATTTTGCTTGTCCAAAAAAAACTTAGAACATTTTTGCATGTGCAAAACAAATTAAACACTGAAATCACAAAACTGATTAGGTCTCAGGCAGCATTATAATAATAAAAAAAAGCCTGTATTTAGAAAGGTACTTTCTACCAAAGAGGTAATCCAAGAACAACAAGTTTCACAGGCAGTCAGTATAATTTTTGTAGTCACATGGTTTTATACTAACAACAAAATTGCAACACAATTTGATTTTTTTTAAAATTAAGTTTCTTGCCATCCTCAATATCAATTCTTTCGTTCACTATCTGTTTTATCCCCCAATCCTCCTCCTCGTTGAATCCAATTAAACTCTTCTGCTTTAGAAAACTACGTGTTTCAATAACTGGTATATTTTCCTGATCTTTTTGAAATGGCCAGATTGGTCATATAAACACTGCTCTTCTATTTATTTAAACAGAGCACTGTGCACATTTCAAGGATCACTCACTGAAGAAAGTGAATACACAGAAAAGACAAAGAGGAGACAACACGATTTTCTCCAGTAACGACCCAGTTTAAAAAAATCCTGGGACTGGAGATGGCAGCTGCAAATCTAACTGCAGCCATTTGTCAGAACCATGTTAATATTTTTATTAAAGCAATACGCGTGAGAAACAACTACTGAATATAAAACATATTCTAGATTGCACTTCAAAAAGAAGTAACTTTTTGGTTAAGCTGCCTATCAGGCTTTGTAATTTCAACTACTGAATGAACCACCTGTAAGAACATTTAGCAGAAAAGTCTGTATTTAATATGTCTGACAGCTACTTTATGTTGTCATTCTCAGATTTCCTCCATAAAGCTTACTTTTCACAAAAGAAAAAAAATATTACAGAAACAGGAAGTTTTCACTATCATGAAAATTTACCTGAAATTCACAGTGGTTTCCTGCACTGTTTGCAGGAAGGCTATTTCAAGGCACCAGTCGCCCATCAAATAGGTTTAGATGCAGTTTGGTAAAAGATGTTTTACCAAATGGTAACGAGCAGATATGTCCATAACCAGGGCCATAAATCTAGCAGTGTAATTGCACTCTTACTGCATGCTGCTGAGTCAAATTCAGGCAACTATTAGCAAATAATAAAAATTGTCTATTTTTATTTAATTTGAATTTCAAGGCAAAAACTAACAGGGGTGGAAAGCCCACAAACCAAAATAGAGACAATGAGTCACAAAAGTATTCTTGTATTCCAGTAGGAAAATGAAACTCTAGTACCAACTCTGCAAAACCAGGTGCTGAATGATTACTTATACTAATTGCCCTATGAAGAAAATTAAATTCCTCATGCATAGTATCGTCACACACAATCTGCAGCCTCACTCCAGGAGGAGTCACATTAGTGTGGTACCTCTGGGAAAATCCACAGTAAAAGTGTTGAGCATTATCAGCACTATTTCCCCTTACAACTCCTAGTTACTCAAAACATTCAAAACTGAAGAACTCTGCCTTGGTGATGTGTCTGATCAGTAACGTAAGTTACTGACCATTTGGGAAACTCATAAAAGCTTCTTATGTACATTTTCATAAGAATTCTGGAACTTCAGAACAATAGTACAAGTTACAAAATATATTTAGGGGGAAAAAAAAAAAGGAAGAAAACAACAATTGAGTCTTAGTTTCTTGAGTAGTTTTCAAGCCTGTTCCTCCCATAGCTATTATTTTAAATGGAATGCCAAACAAGTGGCATAAAAATGCAAACAATGTCAGCATAATTTCCCTGTAGTAGACAGTAAGAAAAAATATTTACTGCATCCAGTAAAAAAAAAATCCCAAACTCAAGACAACCATACACTGGCACTGCAAGTTATTTCACTTAATACAGTAAGTGGGGCTATTTCAGTTAATGCAGCAAAGATCAAATAAACAGCACTGAATTGTTTCACACACATACTTCATACTCTCTTTTCTAAATAGTAGTGCCAGCCTGAACAGTTTGAACACAGAAAATTTAGGAATAAAAAAGAACTTTCTCATAAAAGTCGAGCAGAACTTCACATACTACAGAGAAACGCTTTTTCCAATGAAAACATTTTTTATTCTCTACTCATTCCAAAACATCCTGTGCTTAAAAAGTTTCAGGGGAACGTAAAGGTGTGCCCATTTTCCCTACTTAAAGATCCCTATTTATAGCTTCCAAACGTTAACAAGCAGGAATAAAATCTCTTCACAGCTACAGGAAGCCTTTAAACCCTACTTTTAAAATTCAGCACAAATGACAGACCTGCACACTCTCTCTGTTGCTCTCTTTGCGTCACAGTGAAACTTGACAAGCCTGACAGGCTCCATTTGTGTTTTTTTCCCCGTGTTTTATCACTGTCATTACCCCTTCTCCCCAGTGATTAGAATTAAAGAGCAGGAGGAAGCCACCGTGCGTTCTCTATTATGCTCTCCCCCAAAAAGCCCATCGCCCTGGAAGCCCGGGGCTAGCTTAGTCATTGCCACACACCCCCCGAGCCTCGGGCACGGACTGGGGAGATGCTGCAGCTCCGCCGTTCCCAGCCTCGGCTCCTTCAGCGAGGGCGTGACACAGATGTGGGGAGAGGAAAAAAGGGTGTTGGTGCCCGTGGGGACGGAGCCACCGGCGCCCCGGGAGCCCGTGCACAGCCGAGGCGGCCCGGCCCTCCCCTTACCTTCCGCCACGTCCTCGTCGATAGCCCCCTTCACCTGGGAGAAGCACCACTGGAAGTCGTTGCTGCCGCCGCCGCCTCCACCTCCTGCCACCCCTGAGGAGGGATGAGAGGGCGGTGAGGGAGGGGCGCCCGCCCAGCGCCCCGCGGAGCCCACGCCGACCCCTCGGCCCCCGAGCCCGGCCCTGGCCCAGCCCCTCCCCAGCCGGGCCCGCTCCGCCGCACACGGCCCGGCACAGGCCCGGCCGCCTCAGCCCCACGCCGGGGCCTGGCCCGGCGCCCCGCGGCGCAGCCCCGCTCCCCACAGTGCCCCCCCCCGCCGGCGGGGCGCTGCCTCCCGCTCCCCGGCTCCGCGCGGTGCGGCCCGGCCTGCCGCGCCGGCTCCCACAGCGCCCTCCGCCCGGCGGGCGAAGCGGAGCCGGGGCCGTAGCCATTGCGCAGCCCACCCGCGCGGCCTCACCTGCCATGTCGCACGGTGCCGGTGGGGCGGGGGCCCGCGGGTGGAGGCGCCGGCCGGGAGCGGGTCGCAGCCGCCGCCGCCGCCGCACGGAGCTGCCGCCGCGGGAGGTTTCGGGGTTTCAAAATGGCGCCCATTGCCGGTCGGCCTGATCCGGTGACGTCATCGCCCCGGCTCCCCTCGGGGAGGGGGCGAGCGCGGGCGGCGGGGCCGGCGAGCGGCGGCCCGGCCTGTGGCGGCCCCCGGCCCGGGGGAGGTTGTGAGGCAGCGGGCAGGCGGAGGCGCTTCCCGGGCGGCGGCAGGCGGGCGGGCAGCGGGGGGCTCCGCACCCACCGTTACAAACGCACCTTCACGTTAAGGGGCGCGGCGGGCCGGGACTGCCGTAGCGGCCGCGGGCCCGGCTGGGGACAGGTGTGGAAATAACGTTGTTTATTCGCCTTCTGATCTAGTTTTACCTCCCCCTCAGCCCCGGGTGTTTCATTGTGGTATTTCCTGAACAGATGAACGCGCTTCTTGCCTGTTTGCCCTTACAGTGAGCGCCAGAGCGGGGGGCAGCTCAGGGGTCACCATGCACGGCCTGCCCTGGGGTGAGGAGAGGGGCCTGGCCTGGCCTCCCCGGGGGCTGTGGAGGGGGTTTACGGGGGTCAGGGCTTGTCAGGGAGCAGTTTGGGGACCAGAAGCGTGCAAGGGATAGTAGCATTGAGGCAGGCAGCCCGTGGGGGTCTGTCCCCTGGGTGGGTTAGGAAGCCCAGGTGGTGATGGAGCTGTGATGGTGTCAGGAGATACGGCTGGTGTCTCGTAAACGGAGTGTAATTGTGTGCACCTGGTGCTGGGGAGCGTTTAACTCTGGTGTTCAGGTAGCATCCCCTCCTGGCACCTGAGTGCTGCGAAGACGCGTGCTCCTGTCTTGTAAGCTGTGAGTATTACTGGTGCTCTGTTGAGTTTCAGCTTCTGGTTGTTTTTTTCCGAAGTCAGCAGAGATACTGTGAAGATGCAATTTTTACCCCTAGATCACAAGGAGCAGAAAGAAACCAAAATTATTTTGTTTTTCCAAAGCTTCTGTGTCAATGTATTTTTGACCTGTACGTCCCTCAGAAGGGGGTATAACATAAACTTTAAAGCCCTAACTGCTTCTAGGGAAGCGCTGAGTGCTTAGAAAGGTAACAGGTCTACGTTGTCATGTCTTGAATGTTAGGTGTGTTTCCTAAATCACATTGCTTGTAGGAAATGCAAGCAAAGTGGCTGATGAGTAGAGACTTGGTTAGTTGTGATCTTGAATGCAAATAAGAAGTATATCCTCTTCCTCACGGAGTAAGAGTGTGGTTAGTGATAAATAACAAGAAATAAAGTGCTCTGCAGCGAGTCTTCCTCTCTTACAGATCTGATGTTTGCCTGTAGGTGCCTTGGGTTCTTTCTGCAAAAGGACTTGCCTGAGTTCAGTAAGGTTCCTCCCAGAGGTGGTTTCTGCTCTGGGCTTGCAGCCTCTCCCTGATACCTTAGATACAGAAATGCATTTCTTTAATTTCTTGGTATGATGTCTGCGTCCATTTATGAATTACTTGATTGTATTGTTTATTTTTTATGCAGTGTATTATGTATTTAAAAATTCAAATGAAATTATTTTCAGGAGTGTGTCTCCTTTGTAGGTATAGGAAAGTAATCATTTAAGGGAAGTGGGTGTTAGCTGCATTTTATTATCTGTTCTCTGCTGTGCAGGGAAAACTTGGGGGGCAAGTTCTGTGCTTAGCAAAACTCATACTTGTCTGTTGAAAGTTGTCCATTTTATTTTTTATTGACTTGCACATTCAGACCATAGTTATTACCCAGCTATATCCATATATAAAATTAATGTTATATGTCTGTCATAATTTTATGGATACCAGAAACATCTGTATCACGATATAAAGAGTATTTCACTAACAGAAATCCAAACGGTATTAATTTTATTTTGAAAGGAACTCAGTCTTGAAGTTTTTATTTTTGAAGGGTTTTTTATTGCTTTGTATTTGCAACAGAAACATATTTAAATAAAAAATTTAAAATTATGCATGCTATGAGCAGAATAGGTATAGATCAGCTCCAGACTAGGCCTCGTGCCTTGAAATCTTATTTCAGTTTGAAGTAAGCTCTGGCTTTGTTCTGTTACTGAACTGAGAGGGGAGGTTTTATGTCACCCTGTTGGCCTGAGTCTGCTTAAATCTTGATGACAGCTACTAGTCATGAATCAGGTCTGTGACCTGAGCTTCTAGGAATTTTTTAACAAGAAACATCAGTTTAAAAGTTAAATAAAAAAAAATCAGTGGAAACTCAGAATTCTTACCAGCTTTTTTGAGTGCGTCATGTTGCCGTGATGGTGAGCTGTACGTGTAATGGTAAAATTTTAATAATAAATAAAACTGATGGATATTTCTTATGTCTATGTTTTGGATGTCTTCAGCTATCAAGGGAGTGACGGTGGGAAGGTGGAGGACAGCGCTGCTCAGTGGTTCACAGCCCGAGTCAATCCACGCAAGCTGCAGCCAGGGACATGCGGATCAGATGTAAGGAAGGGGCTCTTCTGGGAGGGTGGCCTGATGCTGGGGCCAGCAGCCCAGGGGTGGGGGAAATCCTGTCCTTGGGTGAGGTCTTGACTCGTCTGGCAGTGTGATCTGCCTTTTAAAAGTGACCCTGCCTTAAGGAGGGGTTTGGGCCAGGTGACCTCTGGAGGTCCCTCCCACCCGAAAGGGTTGGAGCCTACGATAACATTCAGTCTTAGTTCTCACCTTAGTATTTTTGTGTGTGTGTGGGTTGCGTTTTTTTCCACTTTTCTGTGCACTAACGTGTGCTTTTGGAGTGAACTAGGTGCCTTTATATGCCATAAATTGATGTAAATTAATGAGTATGTATAATCCGAGAGATAATTCAAATGTTGACATAGGTAAATTGCTTTGAGGATATTCTGCTAATTTGAAGACTGAAGTTAAAATAGCTATTAATTAAGTTAGTCTCTTGAAATGGGTGCATGCATTTGTTCATTTTCTAATGTATGCGATTTTATGAGCAGGATCTTTTTTAAAGTGTTGTAATATTCTTGTGAAGTGCTTTTTTAAAATTAAAATGCAGAATGCACCTGTTCCCATTGATTATGTTCAAAGAATAGGTTAATTAAAATTAACTATTTAGTTTTTACAAGCTTTGTGAAGTTCGGAGCTCAAACTCAGAAGAATGTGTTGACAGAAAAGACTCCACCCACTGTGATCTGTTGGGTGTTCTGCAGTTTATAAACCTGTTTACAGTCGTCTGACACTTGTGTGGGACTTCTTAAAATACGACCTCACTCACTCGCTTCTACCTGGGAGTTTGTGTTGGTCACTTGTGTCGGATTGCTGGGAAAGTTTTCCCGTGCCCAGCTATTCGTGTGCTGGGGAGCCTGGGGGAGAGGCTGTTGCACAAGCAGTAGGATGGGTCGAATACTTTTGTATAATTCTCAGAATTAAAGCACAGAGTGTTTGTGGTGGCCGTTTCCACTTTAATGGTTCAGCGTCACGCATTTAGGAGTCGTGTGTGCAAGAAAGTGACACTTGGCTCTTGCCACACTTAGCAAGAAAAGCTACTGACAGCGATGTCTCCAAATGTTCTCTCGAAATAGTATCTTGCCCAGCCAGCTGCTTCGTGCCCCCTGACATATGCTGGGTGAAATGTTGTTGCCAGCTCATCAGCAGTTGTTTCTCATCGTATTTCCCATTATCTGTTTATGATTAAACAAAGCCCTGAACGCTGCTGGTGGTTTGGTAGCAGCCTTTCACTGCTGTTGCTTTGAAAACAAAGCATACTGAAAGTGTATTTATGTGTTCAAAAAACATAGTGCGAGCCATAGAAATAGCATTATCATAAAGTGAAATACAAGGGGTTGGCATACAGAAGCAGATTTCACTAATAGATACATAGCACATGCTAATTGATATAAAAACATCTGATTGTTCTTAGGTGAGAAGAGCAACAGATTTTTTTCCCACGGGATTTTTGTCAGTATTCCAAACTTCGGAGAAAATCTGTGGTTTAGAAGTTGGGATGGTAAGTTATTCCCTCTATTTAGTCTTATTCTTGTATTTTTTTACACTGTGTTTATCAATATGGTATATAAACATATTCTGGACTTCAGTCCTCAACCTTAGGCTGGTCTGTGTTTATCAATATGGTATATAAATATATTCTGGACTTCAGTCCTCAACCTTAGCTGGTCTGTGTTTAGCTGTAGCAGTTTGCTGCCCTTGTTGTCTTTGCCCCCCACCCCTCAAACGTGGATGTCTGCTCTCAGCCCTGTCCTGAAGGTGGGAGCTGCAGACCCTGCTCTCTCTGGAATATTATCATTCAGACTCTCTCTTTTTCTGCACCAAAGAGCCCTTGTATTCAAGCTCCTCAGCAGAGTAAGTCCCTTTCTTCACGTCCAGCCTAATGTCCTAAACCTTGTGGTTCAGCTTTTCCCTGGGCTTCCTGCTCTCCTGAAAGGCCAGCCTTGCTGGCAGCACCGTCGCCTTCATCGCTGCCACCAGACTCCGTGTCCCGTGCAGAAATCCCTGTGACACATTGCAGCCGCCTCTGCCAGCCTGGCCCCAGCTGAGCCGTGGCCCCGGCGAGGGGAGCTCTTCCAGGAAGAAGCAGCACAACCTTTTTTCCTGGCTGCACATTTCATTTGTGTGGTACGGATAGCTCCTGTGTGAGGGAACGGAAGGGATGATGGCATATGCTCTGCTCTCTGCGTACAGCTGCAAAGGCAGTGTGTTAGTCACAATTTCTTGTCCTGCTTACCTTCCAGTAGTAGTGTCAGCCATTTCACATGGTTGTTTAGAGAGGAAAGAATTTGAGGAGAAGGAAAGAACTGCAAAGACCTTTGCTGCAGCTGACAGTCATGATGAATCTACCTTGGGAATGTCAGCTTTAAGCAGCTGAAAGCAGTGATTTTTTTCCCCTAAAATAGGAACAAAAGAAACTCTTTGATAGCTGAGTCACCTCCTGACTGAAGAAAATGTCTGTTCCGTTGTGTTTTTCATTCTGTGATCCAGTAATTGCTTTCTGGCGTTATAAGGAAAGATCTTGAGCTAAACAAAAACTTCAGGCAGCTTCTCTGCACTCTGTGAATGCTTCCACATAAAACACTTTTTTAGTAACATCAAAAGTGTTGCTACTGGGAGAGGATCTTAGGAGTTGTTGCTGCGTACGCCTGGTTGGAGAGCCACAAGAGTTTTCTACTAAATTACGTTGGTGTGGATTTGAAAATGGTTTTGCATTTTGCTCTGGACCAAGGCAGGGTCATTTTGTGCAGTAACTTGCTGTTCTGTAAAACAGTTGGTAGTAGCCAAGATGAAGTTTGGAGATTACGCCCTAGTTTGGCCTTTATGGCCCAGTCTACGTAGACTGGGAAAATTATGAGTAACTTTACCTTTCCTGCCCTTTTCTCCTCTCGGGTACCCTTTAGCATATTGAAGTCAGCTTTGCCATCCTGGCAGACAGGCAGTAATTTTGATCAATGCTGCAGCCTTCGTAATTTGGCTTGTAATTCCAGTCCACGTGGACTCATGGTTGGTAGTTGGCTTCTTTGTCTGATTTTATTCTGTGTTTGCTGTAGCACTACACTGCCACCAGCATGCCCTAGTCTCTTTCTTGCGTGTTTCTCCTCCTGCATTGAGGCCTTCTACTGTTTGTCTCCATTCCACAGTCTCTGATGATGCCTAAGCTGAATGACTCAGTTTCTCCAGGTACCATGGTCAGCAGGTATCAAAACTACCTGTTGCCCCAGTTGTTCCAGTACAGGTTACTGGGGCCCTTCAGAGAACGCTATCATAGAAGCCATGTTTTCAACTTCTTTCTTCAAAAATTAAGTCCTTTCTCTAGATCCTCTTTCCTCTAAATGCATTTCTGCACTTCAGTTTTCTTCTGTCAAAGTAGAAAAGTGCCAGCAAACCCTAAATGCTGTGTCCTACATGTTCTTTCTGTGCCGTCAGGTAAAGTCCTCAAAAGACCTCCCTTCCCATGCACAGGTTTCCTTGTTACTCAGCACTACTGAGGGTTGTGTGGTTTATTTGCATGAAAGCCAGGAATTCCATCTTGCTTCAAATGAGATTAACCTCGGTTAACTTTAAGGTTATAATTTCCTTTGATATTCCATTTCTCTCTCAGCTGGAATAGCTATCAAAGGGAACCAGGTGTGTCATTGTGGTCTTTTGGTTTAAAATGGGAGCCAAACGTTTGCAATCTTGTTGATGTAATGAGAAACAAATAAATCTGTTTTACCACTTGCTGTGTCTTCTGATCTCTTTTTCTACTAGTGGTTTAGAAGCTGCCCCAAACACACGATGATCTCTTATCTAAATAGCCTTGGTCTTGGGGGTAGTTGGTGTCACTTCTCTGTGACGTGCCATACATCTAGAGATGGCCCTTTGTGCTATTTTAAGACCTCTGCAGCTGATGAACTGTGAAAATCTTTCTAAAATATTCATTTTCGAGTTACCTTTGAAGGGAACTTGTATTATTTGGTTTGAATGGAATTTCTCATCCCTCTGCTTCTCTCAGATTAAAATAGAAATCATCTTGATTTCACAAGTTGCAGAAGACGGATGTCAGACACTGAAGTGAGTTAGTCATATCTGTGATAGCAAGATTTCTGTTCTGTGACACTTTGCTAAATGTCAAAGTCTCATTCCCACCCCGCCGCAGCTGCTCCACTCTGTGCAACTTCAATTAAAACTTCAGAATAATTCCAAACATTTTTGGGTTTGTCCAGCCTCACCCAGATTTTAATTGCAACTTGTGCATTTTCCACTGGAGAACAGAAGTTATAAACCTGTCACAACGAGGTTATGAGTCACTTCTCTAGCTAGGTGTGGCTGCAGATACTCCACTCCTTTGCCTTTAAGAAGTTAGTCATTACCTGCATTTTAACTGGATGGCAAAGTGAGCACGGTATAGGACTTATTCAACTCTAAAGTATTTCTTCCTGTGCAAAACTGATGTGAGTACTTCAGGGGGGATAAAAAGAAAAAGAAACACTTCTCTTTGAAAAGAAAATGTTTGAGTTAAAAACACTCCAGTTAGGAAAACACCTGTTTATTTGAACACTGGAACTGGCTGCAAAGAGAAGCACTTAACACCTGTGTGTGGTGATATACAGATATACATAAATGTAGAAAATGGCTTTTTTTTTTCTTGATGAACCTTTTCTATTTTGAGATAAAGATGGCTTGAATGAAGACTTTTTTTTTTTCCCCCCCCTCTTACCATGCTGATTGCATGTATGATTTCAGGAGGGTCAAAAGACCAAAGGGACGGCCCTTTGGACCAAATTCACAACCTAGAAATAATGTGGTTAACAAGCCCTTCTACGTTCGTTGTTAGCTACTGCAGAAAATGCATGTTCTAGCAGCAGTGCTATAATAAACCCTTGGGGTTGTTTGCTCACGAGGCTTTGATTTGAGGAAAAGTGTTAAGCAAAACTCTTAATGTGGGGTTTTTTTGAGAGATGGGACTAAATGAACTGTTGAAACGTTTCACAGCCAGATGAGTATACTGCCTAGTGTTTGTCCAACAGGGTGATGTTAAGTTTGGTTGGCTTCCAGATCTATCATCCTCTTAAATTGACTTTTCAGTAAGAATTGAAAGTATGTTGAAAATAACATGAGCGTTTAAGCTGTAGTGAAATAATGGAGAAAATTCAGTGTGGAAATAAGTAGCACTAACATGTGCTAGAGCTAAGTCTGGTTGGAAGACTCAAAAAGAGTACTTGAGATGTGGGTGGATGTTGGTAACAGGACATGCACTCTACTACAGGCTTGATATGGTTACATTTTAAAGGACTGTAAAATTCTCTATCTTAAATCTGTCTGTCCTGTGCACCCTTTAGTATTAATGGTGTGCAAAGAGGAGTAAACTCCAAAGCAGTGAAAGCTGCTGTGTGTATTTTTGATAGTTTTATTGCAGCACTGCCACTTCAGGAGTGTAAGCAGACGAGGATGTTCCTGCTGGCGAGGCAGGCTGTGTGTGACAATGCACAGCTCAGTGCAGGGCAAGAGCTGGGGCATTAAGAGTGCTTTTGTGCTGCAGCCTGTGGAAAACAGTGGGCAAGGCTCATGCTCCAGGGAGGGCTGCTGTCCCCAGGCACGAGCTGCTTCCGCACCAGCTGAGGTTATCAATGATCTCCACTGGTGCCAGGGAGGCTCGGGTCACGTCAATGTGTGCTCGTGTAGCTCTTAACAGTTCCTATTATTCAAATACGTGTGCCAATGATGCACCAATTTGCTATGAACTTCACACACATTTTGCAGGTCTTCCAGAATGTTAAACATAAGTTTGTATCAAAAAAGAGAAATCTTACCGCTTGTGGTAGTTACAATCTGACCTGTAAAACGTGGCAGGAAATAGACTTACAAGCCTTGAAGGGGTTCTGGGCTCTACGCACTGCGAGGCAGCCACAAATGTGTTCCCAGGGTGTTGTGGCGATGTCAGCGTGCTGCAGGCACGTGCAAGGCCAGGCATCAGAAAAGGATGAGCAGTCAGAAGCTTCACCCTGGCTTGAGAGACTGGCAGCTCATCGCAAGTCCTTAGCCCTTGATCTGCCAGAACACACCCTGTGACAGACAGCCTAAGCAGAACTGGAGAGCTGTCACCATAGGAGATGTTGTTATGTGTTGGCTGCTGGTGTTACTGGCTACATATTTCTGCTCAAACTGGTCAGCTGGAGAAAGGGCCCTCAGTTTCTGTCCTCCAGCGCTGAATGGAGCTGTAGCTGTGTCCTCAGCAGAACTAACTGGACAAGCTGTCAAATATGGGCTTGCACTGGGGAGGGAGCCAGGGCAAACAGCAGTCTGAAGAAAAGGAGCACAGGTATTTGCTGAATATTTGTTTCAATTATTTGATTTACCCTGTATTCTTACCACAAGCTTCTAAAGTGTTTGCAGCCACTTCCCGACTGAGAATTACTGACTGAAATGGAATATCTAGTTGTATAAGAATACAAGTTTTATTGGTAGTGCAAGTCATCTCTACTTTTAAACTGTGTTTTTAAAGTCCGAGTTCCAAAATGAAGCCTTTTGCATTGATTCATTTACATTTCAGTGTCATAAAAGCTACCAACAAAGGCATACCCATAAAAAAAAGAAGTATTAAGGTTCTTGTGTTGTTGCATTACAAATGCTGGCTGGTTACCTGGGAGGATGCCTTCAGGGAGGTGTGCTGTGGCAGGAGTTGCTCGGTATGAGTTCAGCTGTCTTTGCTGGTTTGCTTTTGCTGTCACCCAGACGGCCAATTGCAGCTGTACGTTCAGCTATTCCAGTGTTGCAGTAGTTATATGGTTAGTATGTTTAAACTGCACTGCTTTTTGTGCAGTGATTCCAAGGTTTAACCTTTTTTCTTTATCCTCATGCCCGTATTTTTGTCAAAACTCTCCTCTCCTCATGTCTGGGCTGTTGGAGCCTTCCCCGTGGTGGTGACCCGTCCAACCGTGCATTTGTCCCAAACAATTCACAGTCCTGCTGCTGCTGACTCTTGATTTACTTCTCATTTTACAAATCTTCTATATTAAAACCTTTTGTTTTCTTAGGCGTGTAGTAAATATTAATTCTTGAAGCATCCTAAGAAAACCCCAGATCCCTCTGGAGCGCTGCAGCCCAGAGAACAGCCCCAGGGGAGCAAGGGAGCCCAGGGCCTGTGTGCCTTCAGCCTCCCCAGCCTGGGAGGACAGGCACAAGCAGTAATAAACAGCCAGTGAAATTATCTGTCTCAATTATAAGGTCATGGAAAAGCATCTTTCCATCGAGAGCTTGAAAGTGCTGCCCTGAGCGAGGTCCGTCAGTCCAGTTTAGGTTGGAGCTGGTCTTTGCTTTTTCTCCATCCTGTGTGAACCTCTCAGTTACTTGTCTTGCTCAAATGCCAGGTCCCCTCCCAAATTCAGCAGCAGGTTTCAGGCACTCTGACAGAAACTGAGATGTTTTTCTTCTAATCAAAGCAAAGTTGTTCCCTCCAGTGATTCTAAAGATGTGGGAAGCAGCGGGGAGGGTTGGGCTTGCTAAAAAGCCACTACACCAAAGTCTCTCTATGGCAGATATTTTTAATAGGAAGTTGAGCTGCTTAAAATTCAGAGAAGGGAAACTTACTTTGAAGTACGAAGCCACATAATGCATTTCAGAACAGGTGCTGACCCAGGGAAGAAGGTGTTTGTATGGATTGCTTGCAGAAACAGGGCAAGGAGATTGGTTTCTACAGTGCTGTTCCTCCTGCCTGTGAAATCAAAAGTAAATTACTGTTCCTGCCAGAGAGGCAAAGTGATGGGGTTGAAAAAGCCGCCACCTCCCACCTTGGCTGTTGAAATTTTGTTGCTTCTGAGGAACTGGATGAGTTTGGTGTCTCGTTCTGAAGCCACCTGCCTGGACGTGGCTTAGCAGCTTCTGTGGAGGTGGCTGTATCTCCTGTCTCTATGTTCCTCTCCAGCCCGTGGCCTTTTTGTTACATGTCACCAGAAGTGTGCTGAGATGTGGAGATGGCAGGGGAACAAAATACCTGTCAGTTCACCAGCAGTTTGAAGCAGCCCAAGAGATTGCTGGGGGACAATGGGTATGGATGAGGCAGTGGAGAAAGTCTGGGCACACCAGGGTGTTCAGAATTAGGCAAAGCCTGAGAGGAGCAGGGTGAGGTCTAACAGGGCCAGGCTGTGGGACGGGGAGGAGGTTGTGGTGGGATTGCAGACCTGCTGATGGTTGCTGTTGAGGGCTGAGATGATGTGGAGTTCTTGCTTGTCTGCTCAGCGCTATGACCTTGCCTGCTGCCTTACCCATTGTGCTCCGGGCACTTCGCTCTCGCCCTGGCTCTTTCAGTCTTTGGGTTATGGAGATTTACGTTTGTCCTTGTCTTGAGAATTTAGGCTGTGGTAGCCCTATCCAAACTGCCCTGTAAACTGACAGCATCATGGATAGATGCTGCATCCCGACACTCGTGTGCAATCAGACAGAAAATGAAGCTGGCTGCTGGGACTTAAGATGTAATGCTAATAGATTCCTCCTCGTTTGGAGCATTGTTAAGGTACTTTGTATCAATTTAATACTCTTTAGGCTAAATAAATTATGGACAGCGTGTTCTTGCGTCTTTCACTTCACAGAGGCAAGAACATTGTCAGCGGGAGTGACTGTGTCATTCACAGGTTGTGTGTTTACACTGATAAGGGAAATTGGGCTAACACTGTGGTTTGGAAAGCCAGCACGAGGTTTTATCTGCAGCTGTGACCATGTAGTTTTAAATATTGATTGAATTTATAAGGACTGTATTTTTATTTCCTTTGAGCTAGTTAGTAGTCCACAATTAAAATCTCATACAAGTATGCTGTTATCCATCCAGCAAATTTAAAACTCATGCAGTGTTTAAAAAAACTTTTTTCTTTGAAGTGCTGTACTTTATTTTTAATATACATGTTACTGACTTTGGCCCTTTGGCTGTCACCTCTTGGGTTCCCTTAGGAGCATTACGACATTTGGTAACACAAAGCTTCCTGTGCCCGAGCAGCTCCTCCTGTCTCCTCTGGAACAAACATTAGGGTAATTCCAAACACTAAATAAAATTCCTCTGAGAATTTTAGCCCTTAGGCTCTCAGATATTCAAATATACATTGTTTTCCTAAGTAACACCTTTTAATATATTACAAATGTTTATTTTTTTATGTGGCATAATGGATACTGTTGGTGCTAAACTATCGCATGTCACTGGCTCTTTCTGTACAAGATGAAAGTGGTTTGCGGTGTTTGCTCTTCTGCTTATCTGCTTCCTAGTTGTAAGTACACAACGCTCCCAAGAGCTCACGGTTGTTTTCAGTGTGCATAGTGCGCTCTGCTGTCCTGCAGTCACCACTGCAACAGGAAAATGTCACAGAATCACGGAATCAACCAGGTTGGAAGAGCCCTCTGGGATCATGGAGTCCAACCATCGCCCTGACACCACCATGGCAACTAGACCATGGTACTAAGTGCCATGTCCAGGCTTTTCTTGAACACCTCCAGAGATAGTGACTCCACCACCTCCCTGGGCAGCCCCTTCCAATGGATAATGACCCTCGCTGAGAAGAAATGCTTCCTAATGTCCAACCTGAACCTCCCCTGGCCAAGCTTGAGGCTGTGTCCTCTTGTCCTATCGCTGGTTCCCTGGGAGAAGAGGCCGACTCCCACTGCGCTACAACCTCCCTTCAGGTAGTTGTAGACTGCACTAAGGTCACCTTGGAGCCTCCTCTTCTCCAGGCTGAACACCCCCAGCTCCCTGCTTAGTTCATCCTTTGCCACTCATCCCTGAGGCTCAGGCTTTTGGGTGCTCTGTCGATGATTTCACACCCCTCCTCTGAGATACCGGCCATTAGTAACGTTAACTTAATTCAAACAAATGGAATAAATGCTTTGCATCGGGACTAGTCCATGGCCTGTAACATGTCTCTCTGCAGGTGGTGGGACGGTGTTTCCTCTACCCAGGGGCTGGGGACTGTGTGTGTGTGTGGAAATTGCTGCTTTTCTGCATCCTGGGGAGGTACATGGGCATTCACAACAGTGGGCTCTATTCTGGCACAGAGTCCTCTTGGGCTACAATAAACTTTTATTTCCAGACACTAATGTTTGATCCTGTCTCGTCACAGGACTAAGCAGGGACAAAGGAACTCCATCAGCTCTAAAACAGTACTGGAAATCCGGAGTAAGAACCTGTCTCTAGTTTTCAAAACAGCAGAGAACTGAGGATCAACAAAACAAATCATAAAACAGAGATCAAGAGTATTAAACAAGCAAGCTGCAGAGGGGCACAGACTAAAACGTCCCTTGGAGCGTGTGCTTGTGCACAAATAAACCCTTGTTAGCGGGTACGGTGCCCGCAGGAGTGTGTTCGTCACCCGTCCCCCCGTGCCTTGCTCTGCACAAACGGGAGCGTTCCCATGGAAAGCAAAACCCACCGAGGCGGTTCCCCCCTTGCATGTATGGAGAAGGAAGCTGGATCTCCAGGGATGAGGTGGCTGGAGGATGGTGCAGAAGGCAGCTGTTGCCTATTAAATGGTGGGATAAAAGGTTAATCTGTGATCTAGAGGGAAGATCTAGAGGGAAACAAAGACTTGGTTAGGTTTCACTATATTTTTGAGTTATTTTGAGCTACTTCCACATCATGTCTGTGATCCTGACGATGTCCTTGAGTTCTGACCATTATCTCCCAAACTTGTGAAAGCTCAAGATCTTTCTCCCCACCCCAAAACCCAGCAGAGACACTTGAGACTTCACCGTGCTAAATGGGGACGGGGTGCTTGGGGACCCTTGGTGGTCCCCTGCCCGGGCAGGGTGCCTGGGGGGCTCACGTTCCCCTCAGTGCTCGCGGCTGTGACGGAGGTTCAGGTTGGACATTAGGAAGCATTTCTTCTCAGCAAGGGTCATTAGCCATTGGAAGGGGCTGCCCAGGGAGGTGGTGGAGTCATCATCTCTGGAGGTGTCTAAGAAAAGCCTGGACATGGCACTTAGTGCCATGGTCTAGTTGCCATGGTGGTGTCAGGGCAATGGTTGGACTCGATGATCCCAGAGGGCTCTTCCAACCTCATTGATTCTGTGATTCTGTGAACCTGTAGCCACTTGGTGGCAATGTTGTTCCTTGTCATACCAGACTCTCACTGCACTTTCTAATAAAAACTACTGAAACTTTTGGGGTATCTTAGAAAGAGATTCTACACATGAATGAAAAGAGGAACAAGTAGGATTTTTTTTTAATGACTACAATATTATGGAGATCTATCATAATGGGCTGGCTTCGCTGGGTCATGGTTTTTCATCTTCCTTTAAAGTGAAAAATGTGTAGAACACCGGGACATGTCTCTGAACCCATTTTCAAGCATTCACAGACTCCGAGTCAATGGATAGAATACTAATGAAGGAAAAGTGCCTGGTGTGGAATGCTCCATCACAAGTTAAAGGTTAAGGGTTCGCTTTTATACTCTGTAAGAATGAATGCATAATTGCCAGCTGCTAATTCAGAAAAATGAGTGATGGATTAATAACGACAAGACCAAGAGGCATGGCAGAGAAGACAGAAAGAATAGTTGGTTTAAAAATATAAAATTCCCTAGGACATCTACCACTCATATTCCTTTTTTCCTTCTCCTGTTTCCTTGTCTCACCGTGTGTACCCAGGGAGGGTGGCTCATCCCCACAACGTGATCCACCAGTCACAGCGGGCAGCTCCCAGCAGCTGCTGGGTGCTGGTGCCTGGATCCCCCGGTTCCTGGTGGGAGTTGTGCTGTGCGATAGGATTTAGGCCAACCAGGTAGTGCAAACCCTTGTAATGGCACCAGCCTTTGGCACAGCATGAGTCTGGACAGCAAACTGGAAAGGTTCTGGTCTTCAAAGTGTAATTTGCAATATTTTTGAGTAGTGATATTCAGCCAGTTGTGGAGACGCTTTCTCTTATGGAGACATTAAAATGAAGATTACTGGAATATACTGAAATGCTGTCTGAGAGGCTGCATTTCAAAGCAGAAGCCTTTCCACTGCACAGGCAATAATAAAAGTACTGAGAGTAATTACACTGATAGCATTCTCTCTCTGACATCTCTACCTCAAAGCACCTGTGTTTTATCTTCCGGCATGGGAGAAATGCTTCTGGCTCCTGCTGCCAAGGGGAGCAAAGTCACAGCCGAGGTCCAGGTCTGACCCTTTGGTGGAGCAGGGAATTGCATCAGGTTGGTCTGACTGGTGTCTGTGCACTGCTGCCTGGGCTTGGCCGCTCTGCATCCTCCTCCTCCTCCTCGCCCAGTACCTGTACTGCATAAGGAACCCAAAAGGGAGTTTGTGGCTAGTGACCTACTGCAGACACACTTTCCTTCCCTTACCCTGTTCCCCAGTTATGCCCACACACATCTTCCACCTCATGTGCTCAGAGGAGGGGAGAAGAGCTCATATTTTATTTTTCCCCCTCTTGACCTGCTTGCATCTACGCAGGCAGCAGCGTTAAGCCTTCATCCCAAACGCTTCGCTGGCTGTTCTGCTGACCTTTGTGGAGATGGCTGGTTTTCACTCTAGTGTCAGAATGGCAATTATCACTGGGTTGAGAACAGGTCTGTTCAGGAAATCCCTGTTTTTGGCTTTAAATATTCTCTAAAGTCCATGAAAAAAAAGTTAAATAAGTTTTTAATTAAACCTGGAAAATTCATACAGCCCCCCTGTCCCCCATCCCCAGTTGTATTTATCGAAATATAGCTTTCCCTGGAAAAAAACTTTTTTTTTTAATTATATTTTTGTGAGAAAGCTTTGTTTTAATATTTGCCAGAAATAATTTCAGGGAGTCTATAAATCTGGAACAGTGTATTTCCTCTAACCCTACGGTGCCTTAGATGATGCAGCTGTTTTAGAGTTTGGGGAAAAAGAAATCTCAGGGGTTGCTGTTAGATTTCTGGAGTGTTTCCAGAGTGATGCAGATACTCTTGCTTGTTGTGGTCGGGTGTCTGCTGCACCTTCGTGTCTGCTGTGGGTTGGCTGGGTGGTCTTAGGAATTCCCATCTGGACAGGTGGCCAGCCCCAGGGGTACGTGGTGTCCCTTGCACGCTGCTGGCCCCGACTCTGTGGGCGGTGGCAGCCTGGGCGGTGGCACGGGGCACAGTCCGTGGGCTGCCCTTGCAAGGAGAGGGTTTGTCAGAGTTTTGCACTCTCCTTCCTCCTCTGCAGCTTTTCCGTGTGAGACTTGGCAGGGGAGGACACAAAGCCAAAGGTTTTATAGATGCTGGTCTCCTGGGTTACTAAGCCGCTGAGACTTAAAATCCTTCACAAACAATGCTTTTGTTAAATATATCTGAGCATGAATTCAATTTAAAAAGTAATACTTTATGAATAATTATGGCAGCAGGCATCCCCCAATGTTTAACGTAGGGAGCAGAGCAGAATATTCACCAGTGAACACTTCTGGATATTTCTTTGGACCTCCAGCATTAAATTTTGGCCCCTCCTCAGTGAGGCCAAGTCTGTCCTCGCAGTTCAGTGTGGTCACCTTCACACGAGAGGAGCATTTGCAAGGCAGGTGCCTTTGCGTGGAAGTTTGCATGGAAGTTTGCATGGCATCTGCAAGGAAGATGCATGCAGTTCGCGAGGAAGATGTGAACAGGGCGAGGCGAGAAGACATTAAGAAGAATTTCTTCTCAGCAAGGGTCATTAGCCATTGGAAGGGGCTGCCCAGGGAGGTGGTGGAGTCACCATCTCTGGAGGGGTTTAAGAAAAGCCTGGCCATGGCACTTAGTGCCCTGGTCTAGTTGCCATGGTGGTGTCAGGGCAATGGTTGGACTCGATGAGCCCAGAGGGCTCTTCCAGCCTGATTGATTCTGTGATTCTGAGAAGCCAAGCCCCGCATGCCGTGGCTCCCTCTGCGTCCCAGGGAGCTCTTGGAGCAGGGAAGGGGTTGCTCTGGGTCTGAGCCCACGCCAGCTCTCCGTACAGGTAGTCTGACACCTTACAAGCTTTGTATGAACAATTCACATGTCTCATCAGAAGGCATCTCTTGCGTTAGCCCCTCGGTTACTTCCCTTCCCCTTTGCTTTTCCTTGACTTAAATGATTTTCCACAACAAAGAATTGGGCGACTCTAGTTGGAAAAAGAGTTAATCCGTTGCTTTTCATGTCTGACCTGTTGATGCATCATTCTCACCTAAAACCTGATTGTAATACAGTACCTGAATGAATCCTGCAGCGTTCTGTGTCCTGTGTGGATTATTTTGTCTCGTTTTGAGTCTTGCCAGCACAGTGTCCCACACAGAGGTTGTGAAAGCAGAGATACTGTATTATCTGCATGCTGCAAAGAACCAAATTGTGCTCCCGATGACACTGGTTCAAGTGACCTTCACTGCATTTAATCTTAGGTTTAAAGTGTCATAGCTATTAACAAAGTGCACTTTGTCAGGCAGTTAATTAAAAATAACAATAGCATTAACTGAGAGACATCCGTTTGCTTTTCCTGGAGGGAAGATCCAGCCCAAGGTGAATTATACCTGAAAAGAGGAGGATTCAGTAAATTGCAGACTTTTAATAAATGGATGCACAAAGGAAGCAGTAAAGTTTCCCAACGAACTTGTAAATGAGCCTGTTGGACCATACAGAACTGGAGTTACTAGTGGAGGGCAGTGGGGACAAAACACAAGCTGTGTGCTCTGAGTAGGTGAACCGAGGTGATAATCAAGATAACACAAAATGCCCCAGAATAACGACCCCAAATAGCATTATGAAGTTAAAGAACTGGAAAATTAACCAAGACCAAGAAAAATAGTAATATTATGAGGGGGGGAAAAAAGGTGGATGCTGGTAGGAAAGGTGAGCAGAAGTCTTGTGGGGTTGTATGGAGTGTTTAATGAGCTGGACAGTATCATTAGGAAGCATTTTGTGAAGATAAAAACTGCTTTGTGAATTCCTGCACCTGGAAGGAAAACAGCTGAGAATCTGCTGGAATGAACCCGCCCTGATCAAAGTCACCCCAGTCGGGAGGGTTGGGGCTGCCACGTCCACCTTTGGGCTCTTGGACCGCACGTCTGCGTGGTAGCTTCTGGCGAAGGTGCTGGGAGGTGACATTTCCATACCTGATGCGAGCCAAGTCAACGTGAGTCTTTCCTTTGATTTTAAGACGCATGAGATAGAAACCAAACTTCAGCTGCCCTGCTGACTGTCTCCATTCAGAAAAGTGAGGACTGGGGTTACATGAGCTGCTGACACAGGCTAAGCATGAGTTACTCCAGGGCTAAGCCTTTGCCTAGGGGGGATTGCACAATTGGAGCCGAGCAAATGTGGATTTCTGTTGCTGGAGGATGTTAAAATGGGGCTGGGGGGAGAGCAAAGGCAGAGCTGTGACAGTCTGGAACAGGACCACTGGCTGCTGAGGCAGGTGGGGACCCGGCGGGCGCCCGGGCTCAGCTTCGGAGGGGCTGAGTGTAGGGTGGTTGAAGTCTGGGGTGGCAGGAGAAGAAAGAGGGAAGGGGGTGACTTGGTTCCCAGCGGCAGTGGTGAAGTTCTTCCCCTCTTCAGAGGAGGGGAGGCCCTCGGCAGCTGCCAGCTGGCCGGGGCCATGTCACTCTCAGGCAGTTGTCTGGTGCGTGAGGCAGGGCTCTGTACCACCCCCCCCTCAAAGGGAAAATCAGCTTGGGCCTCTGTTAAAACAAAAACCCCAAATTCGGATGACCCCATTTAGAAATCATATTTTTAAAATAAATTCCTCTGTTCTCTTACCAAGAAAAAAGACAAAAGCAGTTTCCCCCAAGCCCTTGAATGATTTCTGCGAGAGGTAACAGAGAAAATCCTAAATCCAACAGCGGTATGACTTGTTTTTAAATGAGAGGAGTATTTTCCAATGTGCAAGCAATTGTAAAATGACATTTGTGGAAGAATTTCCATGGAGTGTTGAGGAATACGGGAGGTCTTGAGGGGACTAAGACTGCAAAGCTTATTTTATGGCACACTGGAGAGCTTTAGCATAGCCCGGATGGTGACTGATCATTATCCGTGTGAGGAACGTGCCCAGCGTATGGGTGGTTTCCTTGCGTGGTCTGGTGCCCACCCCTTTCTGGGGAGCTGGAGCAGGCTGAAGCACACAGACTCTGGGATTGCCCAGGCCAATCTTGTTAACGTACCATAATTACAATTTTTTTTATAAACTCATGCTCCCTCTTTACAACTTGTAATTGAATTTTACGATCAATACGTGTCTGCGGGCGGCAGGCTGGCACGCCTGGCGATGCACACTCGCTTTCTGGGAGGAGGTTTAGTTTTCCTTAGGCTGGCGTTTGTGGCGCTGAGCGATCAGAGATCTCTGGCTGCCAGCAAGACCAGGAACATTTATTTTACTGCTCGCAACAAAGCGGGTGCTTGTGGCTCTCCAGGTGCTGCCACCACGTTGGCAGCGGTGGTGGAGCGCGGTGGCTGGAGCGCGGTGGCTGGCTCGGCGTGGGGCGCAGCTGGTGGTCCAGCCGTGGGGTCTGGCCACGGCGTCTGGTGTTCTGCGCCAGCGTGGGGAGCAGCAGCATCACTTTAACCGTGAGGATTAATCATAACAAGAAATGGCAGCAAGCTTGGGTTCTTCAGCGGTCACCTCTTCAACATGTTGTACGAGCTTTTCCCAATTCAACGAGAGGAGTTGGGACGCACAGCCCCGGCTTCCCGGGGGGGGACAGGCAGCGGGGGACGTTCAGATGAGCTGCCCAAGGACAGGACAGGTGGCAGAACCGAGGGCAGTCACTGATTTCACCTCTTGGAGCCTGTTACTGGGAAGCATCTTGCTTCTGTTTGCCTGCATAGGTAGCTGGAGGCAGCCCCGTGTTAATCTTACTTAAACTGCATCAGTTTAGTGTTTTTCTTCCGTGCTGGCTGGACTAAATTGGATACTCGCTTCCATAATTAACTATTGAATGGAAGTGTCTGATCTGCAGAGATAAGGAGGACTTGTTGCTCTTGGAGAAACTGAATGATGAGTTTAGCATTGGGCTTATTCTTGGTAGAGACAGGCCATGCACTGGTGGTTGACCCTTCAACACTAAATATCGACTGTATGAATCAATCTGCTGGGAGCATCTTGTCCCAGCGTGTTTGTCTGGCCAACACCCAGGTGGAAGGAGATGGAGATACACGTCCCACTTTCCCCTTCCAGCTTCATTATCAAAAATGTATTTGTCAGATTTTTAATAAAAGAACAAAGACTCTTTTCAATTTGTTAACTGCTCGATGATCTAGGGGAGATTGCCGTTTACAAAGCTCTGCTCCAGTCGGAGCGACTGCCAGGAAGCTGGTGTGGTTTTAATATGTGTTCATCACGCCGCAGAAAGCAAAGAGAAGAACAATCCAGTCGAGGAAAAAACATTTCCTTAAATTATTTTTTTAATTAGTAACTTACAAAGATTTCTTATTAAAAAGTAAGAATTTAACACTTGACAAACTGGCTTTAGCTTTTTAGGATGAAAGGATCAGGGAGTGACGAATCTCTCCCGTGCATCTGTAATGAAATATTAATTTGATAAAAGCTTTAATATAGGTTTTTAAAGCGGCTTTTTCATTGCAGTTTAACATATTAGAACGAGAAACTGTTCTCATCTGCCTCTGTAAGAGCAGATGAGAACCTGACTTTCTGCCACTGTGGCTGTTTTCTATCAGTTCTCAGTCTTTATTTATAGGAGGAATTAAGAAAGAATTAGGAACTGAACAGGAGAGGAAATGCAACAGACACATCAGAGGAGAGCGCAAGAGGCTGGGTGTGATAAAGCAGAGGTATCAGACGAGGAAAATGAACTTGAGAAGACTTTGTACCCCACGTTCTAGGCAGAAAAAGGCATAAATTCACTCCTGACTTTTTTAGCACAGAAACACGTGCGAGTCAGCCTTTTGGTTCATGTACATCTACAGGTTTAAAACTGGCTTTACCACTTAAGCTCCTCTTTATCACTGAAGGTCATAGAGCATCGAGCAGTACTGACGATGAGTTAGCAAATCCCAGAGAGGCGTATTGTATTAGTATTTTCTGAAAGGTGTAGAAGCTGATTGGGAAGAAACATTGATTCTAATGTGAGAGTTTTCTGGAAGGGATCTGTTCAGGAAGAGAAACAGCAGCGGAGCTGGCAGGGAGAGCTGCCTCTGCAGCCAGACCAGGGGCTTGCGTGGTGTCTGGCATACCAGCAACCCAACGCAGAGCCTACATTTGTGCTACCTCGTAACTACTCGTTAATTAGTGCCTCCGAGGTAGATATGAAAATCAAATAGAGCAATTAGACTTTCCCAGCAGTCAAAAAAAAAAAAAAGAAAGATGGGGACCTCCAGCCGTGGGTTTTGTGGTCTGTTGCATATAGTCTTGAAAAGGACCAAGAGAAATGCCAAGTTACAGGTGAGCAGCACCTGAGCAGGGGAGGAAGAAGATTGATAGCGCTTCCCATAACAGGCTGCGTGTTTAAAGTTCTGCTGTTAAATCCATTCCAGTTATTGTATTTACTATGGTAAATGTCAGCCGTGCAGTTAATGACTGTGGTCAGTGATAAATACGGTTGTGTTAACTGCTTCATGTGGGTACAGATACACACAGTAGAAAGTCATTGTTATTGATGGTCTTCAAGGTGTTTGACCAGTGTGAGTTTTAACCTGGACAATAGCTCTAGCTTCTGTACATTATGCACAAGCGTCTTTTAAAAATACATCATTAGATACCTCAAGGGAATAAAGACTCATAAAGTGATGAATCCCCCAAATAATATAGATAGAAACTCAGGGAACCACTTCTGGATTTGACCCATAGTTTTAGTCCAAATCTGTGTTTCCACTACTCTCATTCCTGATTCTTCTAAAGTATCCAGTTCTTCTTGGAAGACCGTTCAGGATAAGGACTTGAGTATGTGTGAACTGGGTTATGGAGAAGGCAGTGATGACCAGAAAGTTTAAATGAGTGTGAACTTTGGATCACCAGCTAAACAAGACGGGAGTCCAGTCCTCCTCCTCTTACAGGAATGTATTTTCTCCCCACTGCTCCTGCACAGCCATGCAAGGTGGATTTGAACCTACGGGTGGGAACAGGTTTAATTAATAATTTATTTGTGATTTATGAAGGATGGTACCTCTGACTTCAAATGCGTGCTAATTATTGTATTGATCTGAAAGCAGTGAACTGCTTCATGATGCATCTGAAAGAAACCGAGGAAACTTTGCACCCAGGATCAGGGCGGTGCCACGGACCAGCAGCCCGAACACGGGGCGAGCACTGGTCACAGCTGGGCGGCACCGATGGGCTCGCCTGCAGGGTCTTGGTGCCGTCTGGCTCTCCTGGCTTTCGGGTCTGAGCGCAGGAGGAGAAGGTGAAGGCAGCCCCTGGGCTGTTGCTTTAGAGTGAACCAGCAAACGTGGCTCATCCCCTGCAGAGCAGCTTCTTGCTGTGAAATCCCCTTTTCCACGGAGCCCAGGCTTTGCTCCCGTGCTCGTCCGCAGCAGATCCAGGCAGTCCCGCTCTGCTCAGCGCTGCACGGACACACAGTGGTTTTCCTGTGTTACATGCAGACAGTCCGAGTATTATTCTGTGTTTATGCTGGTTTTGTGCCTGATTAACCATAAAATCTGTTGTTACAATAGATTAATTAGTTCAGAAGAGTTTTTAAAATAGATTTTTTCTCAAGTGATCAGACTAGTGGAGGTGATGGGGGTGATACCAGCCAAACTGGCTGTCAGGCTCAGCACCCCCTCCTGAAAGGATGATAGCAGGTTGGGTTAAAAAGGGAGCTTTTTGATGGAGAAATAGACATCTTTCTTTTACTTGGGTACTTAATGCCCCGTTTGTTATTCACCCCTTCATCCAGGCTTTTTGGAGGAATAGGTGCAAGAGCACAGAGAATAAAGTGTTTGCTGTGTTTAAGGAAAGCCTGGACATGGCACTTAGTGCCCTGGTCTAGTTGCCATGGTGGTGTCAGGGCAATGGTTGGACTCGATGAGCCCAGAGGGCTCTTCCAACCTGGTTGATTCTGGGATTCTGTGTCTCCAGCCCTGCCAGGTACCAGTGACCGTGGGCCGGTTCGCAGCACAGACCCTGCCTGCCCTGCCCTGCCTCGGCAGCGCGGCGGTCACCGGCTGACGGGTGCCTGCGGACAGCCCTCTTGTTCCCTTCCACGGCTGCTCGTCAGGCTGCAGGTCCTGGCCTTCCTGGGAAAGGGATGTGCTCAGCAATGTGATCTTCCTCTATCCCTTTCTGGCTTGCTCCCGGTGACCTTCGCTAACTCGGGAGGCTGCTGTGTCAGGTAATGGCCAGCTTTTTACGCGGCTAGTTTGCTAAGAAGGAACTTTTTGTCTCAAGTGCCGTCTGTTGAATTTCTCGTTTAATCTTCTATTAATGTTCATTTGTCTCCTGCTGAGGATTTCATTCTGCTGGTGTCACAGGTGGCCGGGAACCTGCCAGCTGGGAACTGCTTCTTGTCCTCGCGTCCTCGCTGTGCCGCTCTCTCCTCGTTTCCAGCGGGGTGGTGTTTTCCATACACGACAACTCAAAACGTGTTAGCAATCAAGATGCAGTGAGACACAATACCCAATACTTTACTGCAACTCAAATGTGTGTTTTTTCTTTTTCTCTTCCAGCTCTGTATGCTCTCAGGAGAGTCGATCAAGTTTCTCTAGAAAGATTTCTTCTTTGGAAATTGTTGTTTATCGTGTGCCCTTACACCGCTTGCTTGGTTTTAGAGATTTTTTTTTTTCCCTCTTACAATTTTCTCCAAATGGAGCATCTTCTGCTGAAATAAATACCTGAGTGTGTTGCCCAAGGAGCTGTTGAAAGCAGTAGCTCCTGGAGAATTAAAGCTCTCTCCAGAAAAATTGTTGAAAAATCCTCAAGTAAATAAAACACTGGCTCATTGTGACACCCTTTGCTCTGGGGCAGTCTCAACCCGTTGGGAAAGCAGAGAGGAGAGAGAGGGACAGGCGTATAGGCCTGCCCTTTATTTTCTGTCAGGAGTTGAGAGGTGGTGGTATAGCTGTGACAAGAGCGGGCTGCGGCTTTGTATTCAGCTACTGAGGCTGTGAAGTGAGAGGGGAAATTTGCTGCTTATATTTTGTTCCTGATGAAGATATATCAAGGTGGCCGCAGTATTTCTGGGAATTCACAGAATCAGAGAATCACAGAATCAGTCAGGTTGGAAGAGCCCTCTGGGATCATCGAGTCCAACCATTGCCCTGACACCACCATGGCAACTAGACCAGGGCACTAAGTGCCATGTCCAGGCTTTTCTTAAACCCCTCCAGAGATGGGGACTCCACCACCTCCCTGGGCAGCCCCTTCCAATGGCTAATGACCCTTGCTGAGAAGAAATGCTTCCTAATGTCCAACCTGAGCCTCCCCTGGCCAAGCTTGAGGCTGTGTCCTCTTGTCCTATCGCTGGTTGCCTGGGAGAAGAGGCCGACTCCCACTGTGCTACAACCTCCCTTCAGGTAGTTGTAGACTGCACTAAGGTCACCTCTGAGCCTCCTCTTCTCCAGGCTAAACACCCCCAGCTCCCTCAGCCGTTCCTCGTAGGTCAGACCCTTCAGTAGCTTGGTCACCCTCCTCTGGACTTTCTCCAACACCTCAACAACCCTGCGGGGAGGAAAAGGGAAAGGTGCGTTGCTTTTGGGGATTTGGGGAGCCTCAGAAGGCTTCTCCAGCCTGGCTGTCATTTCAGCACTGCGCTCGCCGAGAAGGGAGTCTCGTGCAGCTGTAATTTGAAAGAGTTTTTCTTTCTCCAAGGGGAATGTGCCAGCCCCGCTGTAATTGCTGAATGTATTCGGCACTGGTGAGGCCACACCTTGAATACTGTGTCCAGTTCTGGGCCCCGCACTTCAAGAGAGATGTTGAGGTGTTGGAGCGAGTGCAGAGGAGGGCGACCAAGCTGGTGAAGGGTCTGGAGGGTCTGACCTACGAGGAACGGCTGAGGGAGCTGGGGGTGTTTAGCCTGGAGAAGAGGAGGCTCAGAGGTGACCTTAGTGCAGTCTACAACTACCTGAAGGGAGGTTGTAGCGGGGTGGGAGTCGGCCTCTTCTCCCAGGCAACTAGTGATAGGCCAAGAGGACACAGCCTCAGGCTTGGCCAGGGGAGGTTTAGGTTGGACATTAGGAAGCATTTCTTCTCAGCAAGGGTCATTAGCCATTGGAAGGGGCTGCCCAGGGAGGTGGTGGAGTCACCATCTCTGGAGGGGTTTAAGCAAAGCCTGGACATGGCACTTAGTGCCCTGGTCTAGTTGCCATGGTGGTGTCAGGGCAATGGTTGGACTCAATGAGCCCAGAGGGCTCTTCCAACCTGGTTGATTCTCTGATTCTGTGAATTGAGGTGATGACAGTGCTGAGACCTGTCAGAGAGCTGCTGTAACCATTACCGGTGCTGGTGCCTGTTGGTAACAGCCGCCTCGTCCCCGCTGTCCCGTCGCGTGTGTTGGTGCTCCCCAGGTACGGCCGGCGGGAGCCGCGGGCAGGGCTGGTGCAGCAGCAGGGCTCTGTTTTCCATAACATTTGCCATAAGCACTCTGCAGCGATGGTGCTAATTGCTGGGGAATTTGGAAAAACAGTGTTTACTAATTACTAATTAACTACTGATTAACTGATACATCTATGTTCCCTAAAAAGTGCTGTGTACTGAAGAAACTTTTCTCTTTCAGCATAAGATTTTTGTTCTTATTAAAAAAAACCAGGAAAACCCACAAACCAACCAACCAACCCCTCATTCTCCCCAAACACAGGCATTTCTTAAGACCTCCTCAGAGTTCTGCAAGAGAAAGGTACCACCAGCTCTTCCACGTTCACTTATTTCTCATGCATTTTCACTTTGATGAAAGCACAAAACCTTACAGCTGATGATTATTTTCCATTCTGGTGTTCTGATATTTCTTCCCATATATCAGGTCTAAGAGAATTACATACATGAGTTTATTTTTTTTTGTTCAAGGGAGTGTAGATACTTGATGCCTTGCACTTACTGAGGTTGATTTACCGAGGGAAACAAACCAGGCACAGACTGCAATTCTCCACGTAGAATTTGCAATTTTCCAAATATTTGTATTTTCCTTATTTACTTTTTTAAATTTTTTTTTTCTTTGTGTTGAACTTGGATGTTTTGCCAGAAACCTTTCATTTCTGGCCTTGTGCCTGAAGACTTCCTGGGTTTTATTTATTCAAAAGCTTTTTAAGTCCCGGTGGCTGGCTGGCGGTGTCGCTTCCTCTGCCTGTAACGCCGTAGCTTTGAAAGCTGTGGCTGATCCGCTTCCAGTGGTGGAGAAGATTTCTGGAAACCTCTCTCCTTTCGAGTAAATTTGGTTTGAGCGTGGGTGAAGCGGGTGCTGCGGAGGTTTGTCCCACCGGGGCTGTCCTGCTCTCTGCTCGGCACCGCGCAGGGTTAACGACGTTGGCGTTGTGGGGGAACTTCTGGTGCCTGGAGGCAAAGGCTCTTCTCTGACAGGTCTTTGAGTTATTTTTTTGAGGCTAAAATTCAGTTATTTCCTCCCATCGAGGGAGGATTGAGAGTGTGTGGTGGCCGTTATGTTTGAGGCTGGATGGATTGAAGCTTCCTATTGACGGTGTTTTCTTGGCACGCAGCTCGGCTGCCCCGTTCAGTTGCTACATCTTTAAGCCGGTGTAAATTGGTGCTGCTTTTTTTCAGCCACATGCTCGTCACAAGACGCGGGCTTCATCCGCTTTAAATGTACTTTCCACTGGTGGTTTTGCCTTCTGCAAAAGCACTTCAATATTCCTGTTTTCTCTTCTGCAGACAGAATCAATATTTGTTAGATGCAATTACGAAGAATGATGGATGTGCTGTCAGTGGTATGAGAGTATGAAAAATAGTATTATGGCCCAGGCCTGCTCTTAATAGAAGCGGAGAGGAGACACAAACAAGCTGGCCTGAAAAATCCCATCCCAAATCATGAGCTCTGTAATAAACAGGAAGCTTTGCGAGCGTTGGGTTGAATTGGAGCTGATTGCCTGCTGCGGGGCACTGATGGAAAGTTTGCTTAAATAAGGGTTGAATTTGCTTGGGCTGTGTTTGTGCCCCACGGGTTTGTTTTGGTGACACACGTGCGAGTGTTGCACGTGGCTCTGAAGTTCCATCTGAATATGAGGAGGAACTTCTTTACTGTGAGGGTGCCAGAGCCCTGGCACAGGCTGCCCAGGGAGCGGGGGGGGAGTCTCCTTCTCTGGAGATATTCAAACCCGCCTGGACGCGACCCTGTGCAACGTGCTCTGGGTGACCCTGCTTGGGCAGGGGTTGGGCTGGATGATCTCCAGAGGTCCCTTCCAACCCCAACCACTCTGGGATTCTGTGATTCTGTGGGGATGAGAGCTTCCAACCTAGTTGATTCTGTGATTCTGTGATCCTTTTTTCCTCCCTCCCTCACAGGAAGGCTGTAAGAAGCTGCTGTTATTTCTACGTATATACAGTTCGCAGCAATGCCTCTTTTCCAGCTGGGGTATAGATTGGTGACGTTTTCTGCTGATTTTAATAATCAACCACGTGTGCCTAGAGACAGGCTCGCTTCCCACTGGCTCCTCCCAGGCTGTGAAACCTCTGGCAGCCTCGCTTGTGAGCGCAGGATATCTATCCCAGGTGATGGAAAGTGTGAGATGGGAGATGAGAGCAAACCTCTAAGGGTCTGTTCTGCAGTTAATACACCCCCTGGCAGTGACGGCTCATGTGGGTGCCTGGGCAGGTGGCCGGGGAGGATGGCCGGGGCAGTGGGGCAGCACGTGCAGCGGGGCAGGCTCGTGGTGCGGGCTGCTGGCCATGTAGGGCTCAGGGGCTACAGCTGTCCTGTGCGCCTGCAAACAGGGGACGAGAAGGGGGGTGTGAACGCTGCCCGAGGGATGCTCTGCTCTCTGTCTGTGTGCAACCCTCTGGGAGCTGTGTGTGAAAACTGATGGGCTGATCCTGCTGGCTGAGCAGTGGTAAAGGACAGGGAAGGAGCTCTGATGGGGACGTATCTAACAGGAGGCTGGAGCCCAGAGGTTCAGATTTATGAAGCCGCTGGTTTTACCTAATAGGTAATTTTTTCTCCTTATTCCTATACTGCCTCATAGGTCTTACCAAGAAGAGAATCTCAAAACATGATCTTCCAAAGTAAATGGGTGTAGTGAAGAAACAGTGTCCCATGAGCAGGAAGAACCTGAGGTGTTTTTTCTGACCTGTTATTGAATGAAAGTGATGAAGGAAAGAAAGAAATGCTGTTGGGTGTTCATATAGCTTAGGCGCTTCCTCAAACGGCAGCAAACGTGCGAGAACAAAGTATATAACGTGTGACCTCAGCCGGGTTCTCCTGCCTGCACAGCCAGCATGCGTGGGAAATCTTCAGTCTGAGAAAGCTGGGAGGATTCCTGTGACCCGGGGCTGTGGGCAGCCGGGTGCAACAATTCTGATCTCTAGCTTGAAAACCAGCAGAACCCCTTTTTTCTTTTCCTTCTCGGTGTTCAAGGTTAAACTTTGCACTACAGCGAATTAGTTGGTAAAAGACAAAGGACGCTGATCAGTAGGGGTAGGAGAAGATACATTTTACAAATGATTTTCAGCTGCAGTACTTGAAGATAGATCAATATTTTCCATTTGCCTCAGCACTGGGCTTATTTTCCTTCATCGCTGAAGAGATACTTGTGCCTTCTACCAAAGCATGATACTCTTCTCTCCTGATAAATGGTAGGACAAACAATAGCTCTTTCGAGGAGCTGCTTTATCGTGCAGAAATACATCAGTCCTTGTGATAAACAGAGAAAACCACATCTCTCTCTTTGAGAATCCGTGCTGGATCCAGGCGTTGCCGGCGTCCTGCTGGTTGGAGAGCCCAAGTGTGTCCTGCTTGTCGGAGACTCTCAGGATTGCATCCCTGCGCTGCCCTGCCTGCCAGCGCACGCTCCTGTGAGCCCTCCCCTGGGAACACGGCTTTGATTTACCACATCACTCTACCTCCGTGCACGTGCCCAGAGGAACACGGGGAGAGCCTTGCTTACAGGTAGTTACTTGTCCCCGCTGACCTGCTGATCGATGGTGGTGCGAGCTGTGGCTGCCAACCAGGTACAAAACAGCGTAATAAAACAACTTACTAGAGCTCGAATTAAGCCTTGTGTGTGTCAACAAATGTAGAAGCTTAAGGCTAACTAAAAGACAAGGAGAGCACACAATTAGTGATTCCCCTCTGCTCCCGAACACATTTTGTTGTCTGAAATTATAAATGAATTATTAGTACATAAACTGTAATAAACATTAAGAAAAGCCAGCGAAGAAGAAGGAGCCCGTTTGAGGTCGCGTTGGGTGACGTGCCGATCCGTTTTCCCAGGAGGGGACCGAGAAGCACCGTGTTTCTGAACTGATGCTCGTTCCTCTAGCTAGAGAGAAGAGCGTGGGCCTGGTTTTAAACACTGGAGGGTTGGCAACATGAAGGAAAAACCCTGTAAAATGTTGGTTCCTAAGTCGTTCCCTGTAAGGTAGTCAAAGTTTAAATGATAACACCATGGGAATAAAGAGATTACAATAAGTTGTGAAGGGTACGTATATTCAGGCTTTCACCAAATTTCTGGATTTTACTGATATGTTTTGTTAGTTTGGGGTATTACACGTATACATTGACATTTTTTGTTGCTTTCAAGCAAGAAAATGTGACATTTATGCTTTCTTTCTGAAAAAACTATGCATAAATGGTACATTAAATTCTCTTTTAGGACTGAGATAGGAAGTAAAAAAAGATTACAGCCGTGTGAACAGTAGTATTACTTTAAAAATGTAGGAGTCTGACATATGTCAGTGCCGCAGGTACGTCCAATGTGTGTCCAGAAGGTCTGGTTCCATCACGCAAATGCTGCCGCCGTGTTTCATTGAAACCCCTGTGCAACACTGGCTGTCCATGGTGGTGGGATTTTAGCAGGGAGAGCAGGTGGCCTTGGGTTCACAGAGTGGCCTGGCCGTAAGCGTGAACCTGCACGCCAGCATATATGAAGTGTCGGTGGGTTTAGTTTGGATATTTAGGCAGTAAGTGTATAAACACAAAGCTCCTCGAGATATTTATATCAAATACACATGGGCCACTGCGGTGTGTTGAAGGCAGGACTACCATCTTTCTGTTCCTTCAGACATTCAGGCAAGTGGTGCCTTTGTTCTTATTAATAATTATAATGATGATTGAAATGTGTGTTGTTTTATGATGGTACCGTGCTTGTGAAACACTGCACAGACTCGACTGAAGTTGGCTCCAGCGGCACGTCGATGCCGGAGCAGGTGTTTGCATGTTCAGATGTGTTTTGGTAGATGTCCCCATGGTGTTTCGTTCGTCATCGCTTGCCAACCCAGGGACCCCTGAAGCAATGCCGGCAGCGGGGGACAGAGCTGCCCCCAGCTGTGCCCTGGCAGCTCTGTAACCACTCTGGGTCAACCATGCATGACAGAGAGGGCAAGAAAGCCATAGAGCAAACCAAATTAATCATCTGAATCAAAACTGGTTGGAAACACTTGACCAAACGCCACTTCACTTGGCAAAAAACGTCAAGGAGCTTTTGTTTACTCACTCGTTTTTAGGGTCCCTTTTCACGCCTGTTAAAGCCACCCCCCACCACAACAGCTCTGTGTAGAGCGATGGCGTGGTGTCGGTGGAGCCTTCCTCTTCGGTCGCTTGCATTGCTTGTTACTGCCCGTCACCAGTCCACGTGGTGCTCACATTTATACGCTTTCCTAATTCTAGGGCTGATTAACCACCCGCATTAGTATTGTCTGGTAGCATCCAGAATTTATTTGTATGTAAACTGTGTTTCCAGCTCCCATATCAGCAAACATTGCAATTTCTTACTCAACTGTGTACATCGTTAGTAAGTCAAAACAAATCTATTTTCACATTTGGTTTTGCAAAATAAAACTGTTTGTTTTTTTTTTCTTGGAAAATGGCTTCTACCAAACAAGGGAAAAGGTTTTCAATACTGTTTGGCTCTTTAAACCTAATTTCAGTGTGGAATTCTAGATTATCTGGGTGCAAAAGCATTTGCATTGGGCAAAACATTATCAAAAGGCAGAGCTGCATTAATGCCTCGTTGCTGAAGCTGCAGACAGTTGGAAGGAATATGGTAGTGCTTTTTCAGCTGTGTATAAATAGTGACACATTTGTTGTCTCCTCATAAAACTTCATATATTCATAATTACGGCATCAATTCATCATAGTTATCGTTGTCATCAGTCTTTGCCAGCACCAACTGAAGCAGACAATTGCTTGCAAGGGTTTTTTTTGTGGTTTTAGTCTAGAGCTTTCACACACATAAGTGCAGTTCCACCAATATTGTTTCTTTTTCGCTGTTCTTCAGACTTTGGAGGCTCGCCATGCCCGTCTGCTCTGGGCTCATTCCTGGCTGTTGTGTCTGGGCACTGTGCTTTACCAAAGGTAGCAGAGGAAGCCGAACCTTGTTTTCTCTGGGCATGGATGCAGAGGAGATCTGGTGATGGATGAGCTGCTGTGTGGTGGCCCTGGTCAGTCATTCTAACAAGCATCAGGAGCAGGCACTTACATTTGATCACCATTGACAGCATGTCTCAAAAAGCCTAATGGAAGGAGACTCCTGATGTCTTATTTGCTATATTATTTTGCACTAATGTGCGTTATTTCATTCACTTGAAAGTTCAGTCTTTCATTTCATGATAAATCTTTTGGTATTTTGAGAGGAAAAATCTTTATATTTTGTTGTATTCGTTAGAGCCAAGGTATACTAATGTGTCTTTACAGCAAACATTATACTATAAAACCAGCATATCGGCGTAGCTTAGTAATCTAAAATGAATAAAGAGCTAAAATATGCTGGTTTGAGCAATTTGCTATAAATGATGATGAAGTATTAGCCACTGTGAGCGCTGAAGTCAACGACGCTGAAGCCATCATCTGAAAGTCTCCTCGCTAACGTCTATGGATGGCTGCAGTGGCCATAGGGGACCTACAGCTTTGGCTCAGATCACCTGTAGTGTCCCTTAGGGACTTGGGCCTCGCCAGCCACCTTCAGAAGACAGAAACCACTTGTCAGCTAGCTCTGGTCGGCTTTATAACCTTCCATCATAGTCGATGTAATTAGGCTGGAGGTGGTTAGCCAATGAGTCTACCTGGGTACTGCTGTCTTAAGATGAGCAAAAATTCATGATGAAATCTGCTTCTGGGTTTTTGAAGGAGATTTACCCTTGGCTGTGTGAAAATTGGTCGATGTGGGCAAAGTATCTGCTAGGTAGTTGGAAATGCCCCATTGCAGCACCTCTCTGTTGCCCTTTCAGACAGCTCAGGACCTCCATCAGGGTGGGTTAGGGGTGGGGAGGGCACAGGCATGGGCACGGGTATGAGCATGGGCATCAGTTGGACACTGAAGGTCCTGCATGGGACTGCTTCTGTCGGGACGTGCCCTGCATGTGTCCTTCTTCAGGATGGAAGAGATGAGCGTCTTGGGCATGTTTCATCTCCTGCATAAAGCGGGTAGCACTCACACAAAATAAAAACTTCAGCAGCTCCATATTGTGCTGTCTCCCATGAGCAGGATCCTGTTCTTCAGAGTAAAGAGAGAAGAGGTGGTTATGATGTAACAGTGTTTTCTTTTTAATTAAAAAAGTGCTCGATGCCAGTCATGCCACAGGAAGCGAGGCCTCCGCGAGACAGCGGAGCACTGCACCATGAAATTCCGTGTTTTGTGAAACTGGTGGAGTTGAGTACCAACTACAGCAGAGCGAGCAAAGTGAATAATGAAAACAGAAAGATGGCATTTCCCCACGGGGCCTGCGAGACAGATGGAGTTTACCCGACTCATGAAAACAGAAATATGCAGGCTTTGAGCTGGATCCAGCTTCACTGAAGTCGGTAGAGAGTTTTCTTTTGACTTCAAAGAGTGGTGGCTCACATCCTTTCAAGGCTCCTTTTGTTTGTTTTGGTTTAGAGGAAAATATCACCTCTCTGTATTATTCTTAGGGATACTGAGCACTCACAAGTATCTGTACATGATGTATAAGCCAATTCCAGGGAGGTTTTTCTCTTATGTGTGTTTTTTTTTATTTTTTTTGCTTTTTTTTTAAGGCAGTAATCACCATTTAAGGACTTAAAATACCTTTGGTTTCTGAGACAATCTTCATTTTAGTGATGCAAAGTGTTGTGTAAACGCCTCCACTCTAAACTCTTCCAAAAGGAGAAAAAAGTGTTACTCATCCCGTAGTGTCAAACTGAGAGGCAGTGTCATGGACAGTGAAGGGAAGGACAAATGCAGTGGTTTTGGGTAAAAATGCACACTTTTACAGTGTGTTACGATTAGAGAGCCAGGCCGACCTCCTGCCAGGTGAGCAAGAGTAGCGTTGGGCAGGAAATCAGTGACCCAACCGTGCGTGTTTTGGACAGTCTACAACTACCTGAAGGGAGGTTGTAGTGCAGTGGGAGTCGGCCTCTTCTCCCGGGCAACCAGTGCTAGGGCAAGAGGACACAGCCTCAAGCTTGGCCAGGGGAGGGTCAGGTTGGCCATTAGGAAGCATTTCTTCTCAGCAAGGGTCATTAGCCATTGGAAGGGGCTGCCCAGGGAGGTGGTGGAGTCCCCATCTCTGGAGGGGTTTAAGAAAAGCCTGGACATGGCACTTAGTGCCCTGGTCTAGTTGCCATGGTGGTGTCAGGGCAATGGTTGGACTCGATGATCCCAGAGGGCTCTTCCAGCCTCATTGATTCTGTGATTCTGTGATTCTGTGACATGGGCCAGCTCAGTGGACAAAGCATCGTGAGGATGGACCAGTCCACCGACTGATCTCCTCTGGCACCAACATTTGGGGACATCGGCTCATGGGGAGTGGTGGGACCGTTACTGCTTTGGCTGCCGTCCCTTCTGCGCGGGGGTGTTGCAGCATCCCCGGGGATGCTGCCTTGTGCACCCACGATTTGAAAAACAGGGGAAACCTGAGGGAAACAGCCTCAAACGGGCTGATGCTGACCTGAGTTTGCTCGTTCTCAGGGCTGCAGGTAGGAGTGTCTATGGCTGCTGTCATTCATCCACAAGTCCTCGGGCACGGACACGAGCCTGCCGTGCGGTGGGCACAGCAGGAGGAGCTGTATCCGAGCCCTTTGGGTGCTGTGAACAGCACAGCCACGAGCAGCAAGGTCTGACTCAGGATTCTCTCAGTAAAAACGTGTTATTTGTCCAGTTTTGCAGCTCTGGAGTGTGCAGGACCTTACCTGGGAGCTGCAGCAAGCGTGGGCTCTTCTCAATGGAGGGCAGCAGAACTCGGGGTCTGGGCACCTTAGACACTGGATTTTCTCGGTTGATGGCAGGACGTTGCCTCACAGACATCTCAGGGCTGCCAGGGCCCTCTCTGAGCCGCTGTGGGAATGGAGCAGGAGGGCATGAATCGAGAAGTCCTTTACTTAACCATGACTTCCAGCCTCCGAGTTACCCTGGGGCAGCTTGGCTGGGCTCCAGGCTCCAGGCAGAGTTTTAATTGACATCTGAAACCTCTGCTGCTTTACAGCTGGGGTGAAAGCCTGGAAGTGCTTTAATTACACTTTGCTGGTGGCACTGTGTGACAAAAGTTTGGATTGGGAAGAAATGTGAATTTTCCTTCTCTGAGGAGCTTTGCATAATTAGCCTCAGAAATGGATTATTTGTCATTAAAATCATTGATAAAGTAATGAGCGTGAAAGACGAGTTGGCCATGACCCCGGTGGAAGTGACAGCTCCAGAGGGCTGTTGTGGCAGCCCTGACGACGTGGGCACAAGAGTGCCGTGTGTTTGTCGGATCGCTTTGGAAGGAAAAAAGTACCTATAACATGGTAATGAAGTGCTCAGAATTAAAGGGGATGAGCTAAAACCAAGAAAGTCGAGAAAAAAGTTTATATATCAGCAAAATGTTTTTCTGCACTGTATAACAGGTGTGAGGAATAAATGAGCAGAGAACTGAGGAGCAGCTGATATCAAAAGCTGCGCCCGAGGTGGATGGGTGGCGGATGAGGGCTCAGGAGTGTTGGAAGATATTTACTCCGCTCTTGTGAGACCCCCCTGCAGTGCTGCGTCCAGCTCTGGGCCCCCAACAGAAGGACACGGAGCTGTTGGAGTGAGTCCAGAGGAGGCCACGGAGATGCTCAGAGGGCTGGAGCCCCTCTGCTCTGGAGACAGGCTGAGAGCTGGGGCTGTTCAGCTTGGAGAAGAGAAGGCTGCGGGGAGACCTTCTAGCACCTTCCAGTGCCTGAAGGGGCTACAGGAAAGCTGGAGAGGGGCTTTTGACAAGGGCATGGAGTGATAGGACAAGGGGGAATGGTTTTAAACTGAAAGAGGGGAGATTGAGATGAGATATTGGGAAGAAATTCTTTGCTGTGAGGGTGGTGAGAGCCTGGCCCAGGTTGCCCGGAGCAGCTGTGGCTGCCCCCTCCCTGGCAGTGTTCAAGGCCAGGTTGGATGGGGCTGGGAGCAACCTGGGCTGGTGGAAGGTGTCCCTGCCCGTGGCAGGGGGTTGGAACTAGATGGGCTTTAAGGTCCCTTCCAGCCCAAACCACTCTGTGATTCTGTGATTCTATAAGATAGTGGGCATAAACCTGAAAGCTTAACTTCTTTTCTGAGCCCCTTTCTTTATTTTTGCTTCTTTTTTGTTTTATTTTCATTTTCTTCCTTGCTTCCTTGCTTTTTCTCTTTCTCTTTTTAATATCTTTTTCTCTCTTTCTTTCTAAAGAATTTTTCTCTCTCGTCTTTCTAAACCCCACCTTTGGTTGCAGTTATCATTTTACTCATCTTCCCCGCGCCTTCCCCGTGCTCTACGCCATCATGCAGCCAGCGTTTTAGAGCGTGGTTTCAAAGTGAGTAGTATTTACCATTTCTTCTGAGATAATTCCTCAAGTACTGAGACTCCAACCCTGCTCAGCTTTCCAAATTATGGCTATGAACTTCGTGTGATACGGAGCAAGTCATATAACCTCTCTCTGCCTGTATTTTATGAGGTGCAAAGTAAAATTATACCTTTTTCCACGTTAGAAAGTGATGCAGATAAAGAAATAAATATATAAATGCTAAGTTTGTGTTATTATATCCAGAATATTTGCTTCAAAGGAATTACTCTGTATAGGAAAGTTATTTTTAAACACTATTTATTTCAGTCGTCGTTGCAAATGTTCTCTTGCACATCCAATTAAAAACCGTGTTTTGTGCAATTTATAACTTAAAAAATCAATTTTCAGCGACGAGTCTTTCATGTTTAGTGTTTTAGTATTAGGTATGAGACTCTGAAAGTGAGTCACAGGTAAACCATAAAATTAGTAATTGTAGTTTCTGAGGGATTGTGGAGTTTTTCTGTGATCCACAGAGAAAGCTGCAGCAACCTTGGAGAGGAACAGCTTTGGAAGCGCACCTGATATGAGGCAGAATATATTAAAAATAGACAGTGATGATAGGATCTGCAGGGAATACCTTTGCGTTCCTAATCTCTATTATTAATTTAAATTGTGGTACAGTTTGAACTTAGAGAAAGCAGATAAAGAAAGAAAGTTTGGAGGAGTTGTAATCTGAACCCACCAAACAACAGTGCACGGCGATGCTGGAGGCACCCGCGAGGGCTGGTCCAGCGCGGGGGAGTTCATCCCTGATGGGTTTGTGGGACACCAGAGGTGATGGGCGCAGGCTGGGGGTGCGTCCCCTCCCAGGGCCAGTGACGGGCATCAGACAGAGATTGCTGTAGGAAAATTCCCCTGTGTCCTGCTGCCACAGAATCAACCAGGTTGGAAGAGCCCTCTGGGATCATCGAGTCCAACCATTGCCCTGACACCACCATGGCAACTAGACCAGGGCACTAAGTGCCATGTCCAGGCTTTTCTTAAACCCCTCCAGAGATGGTGACTCCACCACCTCCCTGGGCAGCCCCTTCCAATGGCTAATGACCCTTGCTGAGAAGAAATGCTTCCTAATGTCCAACCTGAACCTCCCCTGCCAGGTCCTTAAGGCTGGAAGTGTCTCCGCAGTCGGAAGGCTGCTTCCCCTGCGCGCTCCTCTGCTGCCTCCTGCGCACCACCACCAGGCACATCGAAAGCAGGCATGTGTCGGTGTGTCGGCTGCAAGACGCCGCTGTCTGTTGTCCCTCCTCGGTCCTTGGGCACTTTTGAAGAACGGGAAGGGCGGCTCAGGTGGAGAGTGTCTCGGGTGCACGTGGAGTCCAGAGGAGGGCAACCAAGCTGGTGAAGGGTCTGGAGGGTCTGACCTACGAGGAACGGCTGAGGGAGCTGGGGGTGTTTAGCCTGGAGAAGAGGAAGCTCAGAGGTGACCTTAGTGCAGTCTACAACTACCTGAAGGGAGGTTGTAGTGAAGTGGGAGTTGGCCTCTTCTCCCAGGCAACCAGCAATAGGACAAGAGGACACAGCCTCAAGCTTGGCCAGGGGAGGGTCAGGTTGGACATTAGGAAGCATTTCTTCTCAGCAAGGGTCATTAGCCATTGGAAGGGGCTGCCCAGGGAGGTGGTGGAGTCCCCATCTCTGGAGGGGTTTAAGAAAAGCCTGGACATGGCACTTAGTGCCCTGGTCTAGTTGCCATGGTGGAGTCAGGGCAATGGTTGGACTCGATGATCCCAGAGGGCTCTTCCAACCTGGTTGATTCTGTGATTCTGTGAGTTAACTCTGCCCAGCCTGGCCGAATGGTAGAAGTATCCAGAGAGGTGTCTGAGTGTTTGATCCTGAGCTCTGAGGATGACCACGGGGCTTTTGGCTCCGTCGGGGCACTGGGGTGAAGCCCTCGTGCAGAAGCGCAGCTCTGCGGTACCGCTGCTGCTGAGCCCTTCCTCCCCGTCCCCGTGCCCGTGCTTGCACCAGGCTCAGCACACAGCGGTACGAGACAGTCGCTGGGTGATGAGTGACCCAGCGCGGTGACAAGGCTGTCCTACACCGCTTCTGAAGCGTCTCAGGAGCTGGAACAGCATTTCCTTGTGTCGCAAGCACAATACAACGCACCATTAGGCCAGGGCTCCAGAGAGGTCCAACGTGCCGAAGAGATGGACAAACAGCTCTCCAGTATGTGACCGAAATACCACAGGTAGGAAGCAAAAATGTAATATAGCAGCGTTGTGAGCAGTAATGTCCTCATATTTCATCGTTTTGGAGATCTCAAAATCTGCTGCCAGTCAAGACCAGCTTGCCAGCATTCCCCTTTTTAACATCACACAAATATTTTTGTCACCTCTTCCATCACCTTAACAAAAAAATATCACAAGGCTTTCAGTTTATCCTTTCCTGCCTGATCTTTTTTCCAGGCTAAACAAAGAAAATGTCTCATCTAGATGCCAGGCTGTACTTCATTTTGACTTTATCTCTCTCAGTGCAGAGCCATCTCCTCCCCCTGCAATCCCCAGTTCAGCAGTGCAGCTGAAATGACAGCTCCATCTTTCTCTTTCCCCATCTCCTCTGTTTATCACGGGAGATGCAGAGACCTCTGTCACATGGGGGGGGAATGAAAAAGGTAATTGTGAGAGGAACGCAGCGTATTTTTCTCCTTGGTTTGAGCACTCACTGTTTTTTTCCTTGTTGTTTGTATAAATTATACATCCTTGCCCATCCACTTTGCACCTCCAGTGGTGTTTGTGCATCCTGATGATAAAAATAGCTGGCTAACTCTGGCTGATAAAAGATCTGAAAGAAGGGTGTCAGTGGGAGTGTGACTGCCCTGGTTTTTTTTGGTTAATTAAAATGCGTTTCCTCCATCTCCAGCCCTCTGTGATTTCGTTTCTTTTCTTCCAGAACACTGAACTCGCAGGGCTACACACATTTCTCTTAGAGCAGGGACCCCTCGCCACGTGAGACCAAATGCCCCCGCTGACAGAGCCACAGCCCCCGGGGGCTGGGCTGGCAGGAGCTGGGGGTCCCTGTCCCACCCTGCTCCCGGCAGCGCCCTCGGGGACCTGGCCAGGGGGGCTGAGCATCTCCAGGGACGGAGCCCCGCAGCCTGCCCCAGTGTCCCACCACCCTCACAGTAAAAAGGGGGGTTTTGTGTTCAGGGAGACTTTCCTGTGTTTAATTCACGCCGTGCAGGGTGGTACCTCACTCACCAGGCAGCCCCTTTATTTCATGGGGGGTAGGATGTTTCTCAGTGTTAGTACAGCTGGCCCGAACTGTTCTGTAGTTGTAATATAGACATTAAAAATGCCATCTGGGGTCTGGTCCCAAATCAGCTCACCTCCCTGGTCAGCACAGCGGCTGGGACGCCGCAGTTAAACCAATCCTAAAATAATCCAGCACTTGATGGTCTGTTGTAAGAACTATTCCAGATTTGCTGTCATATTAGCTAACTCTGCTCTTCATTTCCAGCATCCCGCGATGCAGATGGTCTTTCAACTCCGATCGCATCCAAATGGGAACCCAGGTGGCTGCAAAGCAGCTCGGTTCACAGCGGCTTCGAGCCTGGCAGTATGCCTGGCGTGCCACCGGTGCCTTGGGCCACCCTGGGACTGCATCAGCTGGGTGCAGATTTGAGGCTGATACACACAGGCACTAGTGCTATTTTGGCAGTTTTTAATAATTCTGGACCAATCTGGCATTGTTTTGGGACCTTTTCTCCTGAAAGTAAACTAAAAGAGAGAAGGAAGGTATGGCTTAATAAGCAATAGTCCTTCTTGTGAATTGAAAAGGGAGTGGTAAAAAGTAGCACTGGGAACTCGGGCAAACCTGTGTGGAGCTGAAAGCACTTGTTCATTTCAGCCCCAGACCCAGCATATCACAGGTAACTTCAGCGTGTTTCAGTAACGGGATGGACGTTTACATGGGCAATAAAAATGTTCAGTCACAGAGACATTAGTAATAAAGTAATAAAAAGAAATAAAGGCCAACACTTCCAAAAGAAATTGAAAAATCTGTGTTTCAAGTGAGAAACCCATTTTTGGGTAACAGGATTGTAAAGAAGATTTTTAAGGTTTTCTTCTGAAATTATTTTCCATCTGCATCTGCACATTCCCCCCAAACACCAGGTATCAGCCTTGCTGGAGGCAGGTTAGGGTGGAAAAGACTCCCAGCCTCGTCAGAAATGCAGTTTCTGATATCTGCAGTCTCAGATGTGCGGAGGCACAAGTGTTTTAGGGGTCATTTGGACAGAGGCAACACCTTCCCCTTGGTTCCCTCTTGATTTGTGCATTCCCCCTTGGTACCTACGAGCGTGGCCAGTTTCTCCCCAGTTCGGCAGAAGGAGGTGCACCCTTTCTGCTCATGTGGGTATGAGATTTGTGTCTGCTGCGGATGTTCAGGCAGCGGCTTCAGCTGAGTCATTTTCTTCCAGCAAACTGCGATGCTGTTAATAGCGTTTTATAAAGTGTAACGGGAATCGTTGCTCTGCACAGTTCCTGGGGAGGAGGGAAATGAGGCTTATTTTCACTTACGGGGCAACAGCTTAACTGGAAGTCTGGAAAATGTACGATATGAACAGGCTTGATGAAACACAGTCAAATTTCTGAAAATGTGTATTGTTATCAGGTCAGAAAATCTTCATCTGTCATTTACATCTGAGAGCAGAAGTGGAATTTTTGTGTCTCAGGCTTTCGGGCCGGCACACGCGGGTTCAGCTGGCTGTGGGTCTGCAGTCTGGAAGAAATGTCTTTGTGGTGTCATAGTGTGAACGTCAGAGGGTCTTTCTCTGATTCTGCTGGAGAGCCAGCGTAGTTCTTGAGTTGGGGTCAAGCGGCTGTAGCCGAGGTGACCTGCTAGAGCAATCCTGGGTGTTCAGGAGATGTCTGTCTACAAACTCTCTTTTCTTCTACGGTCAGTTCCTTCATGCTGTTCTATTGCAGGTACATCTTCTGAAGAAGAGCGAGGAGGTTCAATCTTGAGAATCACAGAATCACAGAATCAACCAGGTTGGCAGAGCCCTCTGGGATCATCGAGTCCAACCATTGCCCTGACACCACCATGGCAACTAGACCAGGGCACTAAGTGCCATGTCCAGGCTTTTCTTAAGCACCTCCAGAGAAGGTGACTCCACCACCTCCCTGGGCAGGAGAAGGATTTGAAAGGTCGAGGTTTCTGTAGTCGTACGTGTTCACTACTCGTGTACATTAAGGTCTTGCTGAGATGATAAAAAGGAAGGTCCTGGGTAGGTGGTTACGGTGGAGAAGCCAAAACACGCCGACGATGGAGAGCAGCTGTGGTCGGCGAGTACTGGTGGACCAGAATAACGCGTTGTTTATTTCTTGTTGGAAGTAGTCAGAAGAATCATTTTATGTGTTGGTACTGTCTTGCGCCTGCTGTGAAGTGTAGGTACCAGGCACCAGGTCCCCTGGCACAGTGCCTCAAATGCCTCCAAGGGAAAAGAATGAAAGAATTTCAAAGTGTGCCTGGAAAAGTCGAAGAAATGCAAAATTTCAACTAATTAGAGAAAGCAACCTCCCTAGTGGAGCTGGGTTCAGTGCCTTCTTCCTTTATGATGTTTGTGGAGGCGGTCTTGCTCTTTTATTTAGAGAAGTTCAGTTGATTAGACATTTCACTGCACAATATAATAATTATGCAAATAAATGCGTAGAACCTCTGTTTAACTTAATGTTTCCTTTTGCATATGTTCCATTTTTCATTTCTTTCACATTCTAAAACTAAATATTTTGAAAGAAAACAAAGGCTCTATAGAAAGAATATAACACTGAGCACCCTTCTAGCAAGATGAGCTAAATCAGAGTTTAAGAAATTGTCTTTCTTCTCCAATTTGTTATATGGCAAAACCTTCCCTTTGCTGCTGTCCCACGGGAACAGATGTTCATTCAAGCAAGGTTTTATTCCTAGTGGCTCCAGATCAATATAAGAATTCTTAGAATAATGAGGAAAGACTCTTACATCCTCAGAAAAAAACCAATATAGCGTTGAAAAAACAGCCATAGAAAATCTGTCAGAAGGACATTTTCCAACTAAGGACAGCATATATTAATCTCTGCTCTAAAAGTCAAGCGTTCTGGTTGCTGCTTTCTTGTTGTTCAGTATTGCATGTCCTTAGGTTGCTATTAATTTAGGTCCCATGAGTTTGAAAAACTAAAGAGAAACCAAATAAGTTTGTAAACATCAGGGATTTAAGGTCATGAAACAGATAAGTCCAGTTATTCCTGTTCTTTGATCTCCCTGATATGCACATGGACATTTTTCAGAGTAAGGACATGGCTTTAAGAGAGACCCAACTAATTTACAACAGGGCAAACAATCCGCTCTCCAGAAGGCTTTGCAGGTGGCTGTGCTCCCTCTGAATGAGAAGCCAGTTATTATTAATATTGGTTTATACCTCGGCAGCACTTGTTCAGATTTTGGGACTGTGAACTTCTAGGTGCTTCATGAGCACAGAAGAGAAATGGTGTTTTGAACAAAATAGTTTAAAAGTTCCTGTGGTTCTCCTGTGGAAGCTTGACCATTTCAATAAGCTGTGTATTTACTCACCCATGAGGAGTTTCTGTCTAAAGAAAAAAGTAAGTGCTAACTTAAACAATGACTGCACAGGAGGAAAACTCCTCCTTTATCCTTCTTTTTTACTTAAATAATGTAACCAGTCCCCCCCACTCCCTGTTCTGTAAGATCCAGTCTCTCAGGTACAGAACAGTACCGCAATATCATCTTACACTTAAGAGGGACCAAGGCTGTTTATTCACATTTTAAACTGATTCCTCTCATAAGCAAGGAGCATTTGGACAAAAACTCATTCCTAGAAATCATTTCCTAAGAGAAAGTATTTGTCTAAACCCAGAGACTTAACCAAGCCAAGCATGGTTATGACTGATTTGGACTAATGTTAGTTTTCAAAGTCGAGAAGCATTTTGAGACTAATCCTCATAGTATTTACTCTGCATCTTATAAGACCGTTTACCCTGGGGAGGGCTTAACCCTGCAAGAATTTGTGGAATACTATGAGAATAATTCTCCTTTTCACACTTTCCTTAATAACCCAGGCAGTGATGCAGAAGAGTAGGATTATTCTAGACAGTTCCCAAGAAAATGCTTGTACATGCTAATGAGGAGAAGAAACAAGCACCAGCGGTGTTTGGGCTGGAGACGAGAATCCCAAGGAGAGACATGAGAAGTTTTTAATTATGTAAAAGCATATTGCAAGGAACAAAGCAACAGGCCGTTATCTGTGTCCACTCAGGGCACAGGGAAAAAGGGGAGTCTTAAATTACAGCAGAGGAGGATTCTTTGGTTATTAATAAATGTTTTCTGCTGTATTTAAGGGCACCGGGGCACTGGAACGGCTTGTCCATGGAGGCTGTGGGTCTGCACCCTTGCTCTGAGAGAGGGATGGGAAACATCTGTGGGGAACAGTTCAGATCTGTATGATCTGATTTAAGGGGTTTAGAGTCCCTGTCAGTCCCTTGTCCTTCTCATACCTGACTTTTATTTCTCCTATATTTTACTTATATGTTTAATAATTAAACATGACCTGAGATTAAAAGATCCTTAGGTCGTGTAAGTATTAATTAATGAAGATTCGGGCCAATCCTGTGAGGCCACTATTCCCATTTTACAGATGGGGAAACTAAATAAGGCAGATAAAGCTCTCGGTGGTGCACACAGGGGCTGTGGCTTCCATCGAGCCCAGGGGTGCTGATTCCTCTGCTTTTCCCTTCCCTACAGCCAGACACATTTATTTTCCTGTTACTACCTCTGCGAAATACTCCCTCACTTGCTGTCCAGAAAGGGCTTTCTCCTCCTTGGAGTAATAAAGCAGAGTGATCTGAAATCTGGGCAGCTCTGAAGCAAAGGATTAAAGGAGTCTGGTGGGAAGGATGAGGCTGAGCACGCAGGGGAGCAACGGATGATTTCCTCTGAAACACAGCAAAAGGGAAAAACTAGTGAAAGGACCAGAAAAAAGGCAGCATAACTGTTGTTAGCAGGGTGTCGTTGCAAGTGTGATCTTTTTGTGTCTTAGAAAATCTGTATGCTTTGCAGACGTGAGAACAGCCTGTCAATAACAGTAATAAAATGCCAGTGGTTTCAGGTATTGGTCTTGTATACATCCTCTAGGCTTTAACTCAGGTTTTCACTGGGTTGCCTTCTTTCTTGACAGTATTCCCATGAGATAAGTCAGTGTTTTAGATCTCCCTGGGAACAACCACCTCAGAAGTCAACAATCTTTCCAGGTTTGAGCCACACATGGAAATAGTAATAATGATATTTGAAGGGAATTATTTTGTAAAATGCCTTGTTTCAGTCAGACTAAGACTAAGCTACAACCAAGAGTATGTGCACAGAGCTTTAAGCTCCATTTCACTAATTATCACTTTTCTCAACACTGAAGTCATCTTGGATTACTCTACATGATTGTTCTGTCCTCTTAGTAAAAGACTTAGTTATATTTGGTTTATAGGTAAAATGGTAAGATTTGAGGCCCCCAGATCCCAGACAAAGCAGTCTGCAGGCTGTGGAGTGGCTGAGCTTGGAGGGCATCGGGGCTCTCCCCGTTTTGCTCCATGCTTCTTATTTCTAATTTGTCCAGCCCCGGGTTGAAAAGCCAACTAAGCAAAACTGTCTGTTCATTCTTCACAACGTCTTTCTTCCACTTTTCATGATACAGTGGTTTCCTCAGCTGATGCTAAATGGCTGTTGCTTCAAGTGTCTGATTTCTTACACTTTCCAGCAGAGCTGTGAGTAACGAAGTAGAAAACCAACAGACATCGGTGCACAAGGCTTATCACCACGGCTTGTTTTGGAAGCTCAGTAGAGCAGAATCTCAGTTAATGCAGCTGGAAAACTTCTTAGAGGGGAAGAAATAATTTCAGCATGCTTCAGCTAGCTGTTGGAGGGCATGGACTTGGAAAGTCAGCTGCTGATGTTCCAGTTTGGAGTAAGGCAAATTCAGAATTTCAAATACTGACATCAGCAAGTAAAGAGAGAAAAAGTTTCTTTTGGGGGAAACTGCTGAGTTCTGGGATCCAAAGACCAGTCTGTCAGGTCACGGCAAACCCCATTCCCGACGCATTTGAACAAAGCATTGAAAGTCCCAGGGCAGAGGCAGCAAGAGCCTGGGCTGTGTTTGCCTGCCGAGCTGAGCAGGGGGGCCGAGGACTCAGCCATTAGGCTGCGATGTAAATCTGTGGACACTTGCATTCAGGGTCTGCTGGAGACAGGAGAGGTTTGGCCATTTATCATCAAAAAGTCCTATGGGACAGGTGATTATTTTTTCTCTGAAGCATTATGGACTATTAAAACTGTGAACTGTGACCATAGATGGTCCCAGATTATCTCTGCCCATACGTGTATTTGCAACCCAGCATTTAGAAGCTCCAGAGCCATTATTAGCACTTGCCAGTGACTGATGTTATGGCTGCACGGGGCAGGGGATGCTCTTCTTCAGCCATGACAGAGTTTGTGGAGCAGTGGATCACAGGCTTCCCAGTGAAAGGCTGCCAACACGGCTGCTCTTTGTCAGTCCTTTGGGACACCTGAAGGGTCTCCCACAAAGGAGTAATAACACGTTCAGCTGGTGTCACGATAGGATGGATAAGGTACTACCCAGTGTGGAAAGGAGCTCCCGGCACATCTTATAGGAGTATTTATGGGACCTGAAACCTTGTTCTCTTTGAACGATCTCAAAAGAGGCATTAGCGGACGCTGGTGAGTGCCAGGATGGATGAAAGGGCCATATTACACTCCTCACCAATTATTATAAATGAGAAAATAAAACAGGGAAATTGTTGAGTGGGCAAATAAAAGAGAAAGTCAAGTGACTAATGAGATTGCCATGTCCCTCCAGGTAATTACTTCTGATTTCTGTGAAATAAATGGTGTAATAAAGAATTTCACCACCCCTTCCTCTCCAGGGAGCAGAGCTGACTGCACCGGGCTTCCCTCCAGGGCAGCTGGAAGTATTTAGGTCCCCAACTCAGGATGCTGTTCACAAAGGAGGAAAAAAGAGTCATATGAGGAGATGTCGGTATCTGACAAATGCTAATTCACAATTTGTTCTCTAGATACAAAGCTGCTGTTAAGTAACTGAATGTTTTTTACCTCTTTGTACCTAAGTTTCCACTTGTGGGAGAGAGAGAATAGCAACTTACCTGCCATGCAAATATAATATATCCTATTCAGAGGATTTTAGATTCTTGGAAGATCAGAGCTATATAAATATATAAACATGCAAATTATGCAGGTCATAAGGCACACCTGGTAAGTGCTCCTGAGAATCCTCCATCTCTTTTCACAAATAACATGCTCATTTTTTCCCCACTATTGGAAAAGAGCAAGTTTTGCTTCTTTTTTGGACTCGCATGTGAGCTCATTACTGTGAGGGTGGTGAGAGCCTGGCCCAGGTTGCCCAGAGAAGCTGTGGCTGCCCCCTCCCTGGCAGTGTTCAAGGCCAGGTTGGAGGGAGCTTGGAGCAACCTGGTCTGGAGGAAGGTGTCCCTGCCCATGGCAGGGGGTTGGAACTGGATGGGCTTTAAGGTCCCTCCCAACCCAAACCATCCTGTGATTCTGTGATTCTATGGTTCATCAACTGGCCCAAAGCATGTGCAACATATGGGAGTTATATCAGGGCCAAGGAAAATGGTGTTCCTTTTTTCCTAAAGGCTCCATTCTCCCATTCTCTGTAATAGCTCTGGGCTGTCATCTTCCTTCTAAGCTAAAGGTTGATCAGTAAAGTGAGGAGGTGATGTCATTGTCATGGTTTAATGGTAAGACACCTGAGCAGGTCTACCTGGGAATGGGAACAACCACACAAAGCTGTCGTTAGCAGGAGTGCAAATTAGTGACCTGCGTTTAAAGTAAGCCCCATGCTTTTGCAGAGGTTTTGAAAATCACACCGACCTTTCCCTGCGCTATAAATTCAAATCAATCTCTTAAACAAGATCTCTTTTAATCCCCTGCCCTGAGCCGCCGCGTTAGTCATGCCCGTGCCCTGCCTGAGTGCCCTTGGCTATTGGAGATGGAGACCCGCTGGGCAGCCTCCCCACCCTGGCCCTGCTGGTGCCGGCGTGATCGATAGCCCATCCCTTGGGAATGGTGCCAGTGGCTCCTCTCCCATTAAAGGTCCTGGCGTGGTGGCTGCCCACGCTCCAGTGAACGTCAGCCAAGGGAGAGAAGGGGAGCACCGGAAAATTGTGCTTTCCCACAGCTGTCATTGCTCTTCTCCACCTTTTTGTGAAGGAAAAAGAAAACCATTCATTCAGCTTTTGACCTTCAGGGGTCAACTCTGCAACACGAAACTCACGGCTGGGAGACTCTGCTGCTGGCCCATAGCTGGGGAGTGTCTCTCTCTCCCGCACAGATGTTAACCTGTCTTTTCTTCCAGGAATGCTTTTCTTCTCCTTTTAAAACAACCCTTGAGGCTGTATGAGGAGCCCAGAGCAGGGGGTGGCCTGCCTGCAGCTTTTCCCACGAGCTCCAGGAAACAAGGAGGTTGTGGTAGAGGACAAAGCGTCTTGGCTTGCCTTCTTCCCCAGACACCTCAGCACACGTCCTTTGCTTCCTAGTGTGTAACAAACAATTAGACGGCCTCTTTCATACCCCGTAACAAGGCAAGCAAGGCAAAAGGAAGCAGCTGGCACGTGTACATCTAAACCACCTTTAGAACTGCTGAATTCAGCGGATTAGCTGGATGCGCTCGAGCAATCACAGACCGCAATGGAGGGAATATGCATGACACAGCTTATGCAGAAACTCCATTAAACTAAACTCGGCAAAAGCCTTTGGTTAGTGCAGCAGAGACCTGGTTACAAAAAAGGCTGCAGCTGTATCGAGCGGAACCCTGTGGCTTGTCCCCAAATAGCCCTCTTTCATGTGCCATCATGCATTTGTTGACTCTAGATTGAATAAACAGCTTGAGAATTAACTCGCAGTTCGGTAACGTTATTCTGAGATCCCACTGAGACCTTGATATCACGAGGGACGTGGCATTGGGATGATAAATGTGTTAATGGGACCTCTGTTCAGTTAATCTTGTGTTTCGGTACCAGGCCGTTCAGCTGCCTTTCCCCCACCCTCGCCAGTCAGCCAAACCAGAAACCAATCCACACACTTTATGGATTAAAAGCGAAATTATAGTAGTGCCACATATCAAAGTCATAACCTGTCACAACACCTCTACGATCTCCAACATGTGTGATGGGATGATCCAATGTTATTGGAAGGTTCATTTTATTTTATTAAAATAAGAATTAATTATATCGGATCACTTTGTCAAAGTGGTTAGGCCGTACTGAAGTGGTTGTCTGTACTGAAGTATTTGGATCTTAATTTGATATTTCATTCCCTACTTCAGACAGGAATATTACTAGTGGGACATTTTATGAATAAGGACAAATTTGTAATAAACCATGGTACCTACTTAAAACTTCATTATCTCTGTGCTGTTCTTTTCCTGAAAAGCTACATATGAGTTTTGTTTCTTGCAGGCACAGAAGAAAACGCCGTTTCTCTCATCTCTTATACCTTGTACATCCTGTTACAGGAAAATAGTAACCAAGAAAACTCTCTAACCCAAATGACAGTTTAGAAGCTGACATTGGTTTATTGCAGCGCTGGGTGCATGGGGGATCTCTCCTCCTAGCATGCACACTGAGGGACAAAAGCACAACTCCTAGTAAGGCCCACCTATTCCAAGAAACCTTATGCATATGCTAATATATTATGTAATCGTCTTTGTGCATGCTTAGTAAATTGGGGAAGGGGTCTTGGGTGGGCTGTAGTGGTCATAACCCCCCCATAGTGATGCTGTCCGCTGTATAACCCTGCTTCTGCACAAGCGTGGTCGAGGCCTTTCTGCTGGCACATGCAGGTGGCTCCGAGGAGAAGGTCCTGTTCTGGTTCTTACAGGATTTATCTCTACTCCTGGCTCCAGAGCTGTGAATCAAGTCATTTAAGGCACTACAAAGATGTTGTTCACAGTCTTGCTTATCTCTGGCCCTTCTTTGTAATTACTGAGGAATTTAACAGAGACCTTGGATTCTCTAAGAGTAAGTGCAAGAGTCAGTGATGACTATAAGTGTTATCAGTCCCAGGAGCAGACCCTGTCCTCAAAACATGCCGTTAGCTTCAGAAAGTGCAGTTATTTTAGCTGAAAGGAAAATTGCTGAAAGAAAAGTTGATTCTGTCTAAAGGTTACACAGAGTAGGCCTTGTAGGGCCTACTTTGAGGCCTACTTTTACTACACCATCTGGTATCAATCCCAGTTGGTACTCGAACTTCAGGGTGAGGAAGGATCAGTGAAACGCAATTTGGAAACAAAGTTAAGCACGAGCATCCAACGGAGCTTGATGATGCTCTTTACAAGCAGGAGGAGTCAAGGGTAGGAACCCTCTGGTCAGCATCGGGGAAGGGGGCAGGATCGGCCTCTCCCGCCGTGCGCTGATGGCTGTGGGCAGGGGCTGCTGGCGCGGTGCATTTGAGGGTTGTCCCTTTGTGCCCGGTCAGAAGCTGCTTTTCTGCTCCGCATCAGATTTATAAGATCTTCCTCTGACAACCTGTGAAATGGAGCTGAGGAAAACAGACGTGTAAAGCATCCAGGCGCTGTCACACGGTGAGAAATGGGAAACTTTCTGACACCTTTTAAAATCAGGCTATTCCTAGAAATTTGAGATCATAGCACACAGTGTGAAAACAAGTGGAAAACGAATAGCTGGTATGGAAAATACTAGCAATTTGCTTACAGATGCCATAGGAGAGGCACCTACATATATTGCCAGGTTCAGGTGAGGCAGTGTTTTCTCACCTAGATTTAGAGAGGGTTTGGTTACAGTTAGAAGTAATTACTGATGTGCTCTTTGGATTTAACATAATTTTTGTATAGGTCTATGAACGGGTAAGAAGTTAATTTCTTGATACACCCTTCATGTGTGCTGCTGATATGCTGTCAATCATACTCTAGAAATCTGGCTGTTCTCCTGGTATGAGATCTATTCAGGGCCTGTAAAACCCTCAGGCTAAGTGCCTTGCTCCAGCTGAATTGTATTTGGAGCAGAATTCAAGGAGGGAGGGCAGAGATGGGGTTGGGCTGTGAGGAGACGTGATTGTGTGCAGGTGGGCTTAATAAGGCCTGCGGTTGGGTGCGGTGTAGAAATAGGTGAGGGTTACACCTAGGTCAGGACTACCAGGTCGGGGTTAGGTTTGATACAGTACAGTGGGATGAGTTTGACAGAAAGCAGCCTTAGTCGTTTTGGATTAAGCCCTGAGTGAGGTAGAGCTGGAGCCCGTTTGCCCTTTCAGGGATGCTCAGCGTACAGGGGGCACGTGTGCGTGGAGACCGGGCCAGGAGACAGAGGAGCTGGCAAGAGCCCTGTCCCTTGAGTGTGTCCTTGTCACGGGGAGTCTCGCTGGGTGCTGTAAGTATCCAAGTCCTTTTTGCTCCTGAAAACAAAGAGTCTGTGCTACTGTTCTCTTTTGTTTGTTGACTGATGACTTCCAAACTGTCTGAGCTTAATGCCATGATGAATGTGAGATACAGAAGTCTCTCTAGGGAGCAGATTTTTACTGAGGTGAGCTTTGTTTCCCTAAAGCCCTCTTCCTTTCACATGTTCAGCAGCATTCATGTATTGCAGTAGGACACAAGTGTCTAAAAACACCACAGAGCTTTAGCTTATTTAAAGAGAACCTCTCTGGTAAGCCCTGCACTGAAATTGCAGTCTTTTACCTCATTGCAAGATTGGTGGCTGCCAGGGAATGGGATGCATCAGCCCGATATGTACCTTGGAAATAAGGAGATAATACTGCAAGGCTCTGCCTTGCTTTCCCCCCGCCCCGGCTAGTACTTACTGGGGCTGGGGCAGTGCTTGAGAGCAGCCCGCTCTGAGCTGAGCAAGTGTCACTCTGAGCTGCACTACAGGCTGCTTCCAGGTAATTAGATTGAGATCTTTCTATGGAATAGAGTTTGAGAAGGCTTTGGAAGGCAGCAGTCTGTGAGTTATTGTTTATGTGACCTACTTGACCCAGGATGCTCTTACAAAGGTTATTTAAAAGCTGGTAACAGGTGTAGCAAAGCTTCCAGGGTAGCTGGTAAATACATGTGTCCTCCTTAACCCCATGTGGAGTTAGTGGAGATGTTGTTCTGTATAAGGTATAAATCTGAAGGTAGGTATTTTGCTTCTTTCCCAGACAAAGGTTTTTTGAAAACTGGGCTTTTGGAGATGTGAAGAAAAGTGTTTATTCTGGCATTTTTCTAACTCGTTTGTACTTAGAATACAGACAAAGACTCTGTGATGGAATCTGATTTTTTGTACGTTGGTTTCCATGCAAGCAAGTTCCTCTGTCTTGGTTTCAGCAGCTGCTGTAGTTAGTTCTGGGCATGGTGCAGCTTGTTCCACCTGCTGCTCGCACACTCCTGGGCCTCAGGAGCTGCTTCTCCATTTACCCTTTCAGTGTTTGTGCTTTCATTTCTCTTTCACAGCTTTGATGCTTTTTGCTGTATTGAATTACACTTGCTTGCGTCTTGTAAAATGTGCTTCAAATACCTTATGTCAGGATTAAACTGCTAAAATTTAGAGTACAAAATATAACCATCAGACAGGAGTGGTATGGAACAATACGCAAAATACTTGAGATCCTTGTCTGCTGCTCGAGCAGCAGTTTCTGCTGGGGAACTTCTTTTTCCACGGACACGCAGCGACTTTGTGCTTTATGGCTTCTCTGTTCCCTGCCAGGTTAACTGGTACAAGGTCTACACGGGCTGTGGTGGGTGAGGAAGCTGTTTCATTGTTCAGCAAGGATACTTTAAGCTCAGGAATGAAAGTCTTCTCTTCCTTCAGCTGTATTTAAGGGCTTGCGCTTCATCTTATCTTCAAGCCTGATTAAATCACAAAACAAGAAATCGAACAAACTGGTGTGTGTTTGGTGCACTTGTACCTAATGAAAAATCTGAGCTGTTGGAAGCAATCTAAAGGAAAATTTCTGAAGAATGATTCTTTCCCCTTCTCCATATGAGGCGTTATTTTAATACTGGCAGCCTAAGTGCTAAATGCAGAGTGCTGATCTGACCCTTCTCCCACAGATACTTGAGACTGAAGTTCAAACACCGTTAATTTGAACAGGCTGGGTTTCAGCAGGACTTTGCTATTGATTGTTATCCTTTGCAAGTAATGCGTTGTGGATGATGGGGAATTTTGTTCAGTGTTTGCTTGGAAACACGTGCTGAATCTTCCAGCAATTTAAATCCACTCCATGTTATACAGAACTTCTTTCTCTTAAGGGTCAATGAGAAATTCCCCCTGCTGTGGTCCCTTGATGCATAGCTTCCTTCTGGGAGGAAGAGGGAGGGCTAGACAGATTTGTCTGAACTCTTTCACCAATATAACCGTAGTTATGGAATAAAAGGAAAAAACCCACAATTTTCATGTAAGCTGCTGTAATTAACAGCATCAAAATCTAGAGTCATGCAAGGTACACCCAGCCGACATCCCTTTACCTCCTGGAAGCTAGAAGGCATCCCTCTTTTCTTGCTCCCACTGGGAGCATATGCTGATGTAGACAATATAAGGTGCAAGGTTTGCTCAGTCTCAGCAGTGATTTAAAGACTGCAGTGAGAACAGTAACATTGTTTAACAAAAATGATGGTAATCCTTGAAATGAAGCATCTTACAGAGAAATAAGAAGTTGGTGAGGCTATACTGAATCAGCCAAGGATTGGGTGCTCTGTTTCTGGGGATTCTCTCAAAAAAGAGTTTTAATTTTCAGTCTGTTCATCCACTAATTGATTTATTTTTGTCTTGGGCAGATAAATGATCAACCTGTTTAGGCAGACAATCTGAAAAATCCTGGCATTTATCAGTGTGCAGGAAATACTCCAGTTACTTGGAAGCACAGTAGTGTTTTGTTATCGCCCATCTACTCCTCAGGCTTTTTTTTTGCCTGGAAAGCTCTGTTTTGATCAGCAGCAGTACTGCAGTTTGTTTCACAGAATCACAGAATCGTCTTGGTTGGAAAGGACCTTTAAGATCGAGTCCAACCATTAACCTAACACTGCCAAGTCAACCACTAAGCAATATCCCTCAGCACCACATCTGCTCATCTTTTAAATCCTTCCAGGGATGGTGACAAAACCACTGCCCTGGGCAGCCTGTTGCAGTGCTTGATAACCCTTTCCGTGAAGACATTTTTCCTAATATCCAACCTAAACCTCCCTTGGCGGAACCTGAGGCTGTTTCCTCTCGTCCTGTCGCTTGGTAGGGTAACTGTTTCAGCAGTTATAGGAGATAGAGGCTGAATCAGGAGCAGCAGTACCACATCTGGGTGCTGTTGGAGTGCTGTATTGGAAATTGTTTCCTGTAGACTATGTAGAAGAACAGATTTATTTAGCTTTTCAGATGGCAATTCAGATCTAAACGGAGTATCCCCTTTCAGACCTTCCACGGCAAAGGGGCTCAGCTGTCTGCAGAGGCTGACCTGAATTCCTGAGGCTGTATCTTAGTTTGATCCTCCAGTAGCACCTCAGCTTTGTGAAGTCCCTTTGATCCCTTTCTTACTTCAGTAACAGGGAGGAGCACCCACAGATCCCCCAAAGGAGATAAAACTGTGGCCTTTTCGGAAGAAATGGTCTTGTTTGTGCTTCAGGGAGCAGCCTGGTGAAGATGAGGCTGCTGTCGAGGACAAGGAGGCTCCTAAGGTCAGATCCACAGCATCCCTCCTCCCACCCTTGTGTTCACCAGGCTTGTGCTAGGGAAGCTTTTGGATGGATCTAAAACTGAAGTGTAGTGCTTAAACTACAAGAGCCCTTCAGGCAGCTGGGCTGCACTGATGGGGCTGGGTTCTGGCCAGGGGCTTTATTGCATGTGTTTTGTGTTGATTAAATACTAGAGCATCTGATGGTGCTCGAAAGCAGAGGCTGTGTAACCTCCTCTGATTGTTCTTATCGTCATGAAGTGAGTACAAACTACTAGCTTGTAAAACTCAGAAAAAGAAAACAGATGGGTCTAATTATGCAGAACTTCTGGAAAATATCCAATAATATAGGTTCTGTAGAGTGGGTTATGCTGTGGAGCAATTGAAGTTTAGCTCAGTGTAGCTGAACCAAAAATGATTATTATAGATTGGAAAAGGGAGCAGTCCTTTATTCTGCTGGCAAAAGGAGAAAGACTAATTCAAACACTTCCACAAAGGGCACTTTTAAATAGCTTTCACCCAAGATGATCACAATTGGAATTACTAGCCAACAAATAACTTTTGAATTGTAAGTGGTGATGGGCAAATATGAATTCAGGATGTATATTAGTGAGGTGACTCCCCTTACATAATTTGAAAGGACAAACCTGTTGCCTTTGTTTTGGTTTTGCAAGGACAAAGACGTGTTTGCCTCAGGGCTTTCTTTATGGCTGTGCAAGATCTGAGAGAAGTGTGACCTCTTCATCATTTTGTATTCTCTATGAATGCCTTAGTTTCTCCCTCATTCTCAAGGTAGTGCTTTCAGGTACTGGGAAATTAAATGGTCTGTAGTCACTGAGCAGTGCAAAGTGAGAAGTAGAATATTTATAGCTTGTTTAGCCTGAAATTTACTTCAGCCTTATTGAAGACTGAGCACCAGATTGAAGCAACAAGAACTATAATACATAGTTGTATTAATGAAGGCTCCTAAGAGAATTGCAACACCTCCAAGCACTTAAGATCTAGTTATGAAAAAATTAGGAGAAAATCTTCAAGAACAGTGAACAGAAATGTGAGAAACTGAGACAGACTTTTGTGGAGAGGATCAGTGGGAGACTGGACAAATTTGATTCATAGAGTCAAAAAAACCCCATTTGAGTGTGTCTGCCATGAAACTGAGCAAAATGCCTGCTAAGATAAAGTGTGACTTGCCTAGATGAAGGCCCAGGTCCTCTGGCTTTGATGCCCCCTGACCTGCAGCTGCTTGCTGAGAAGCCAGCTCACCTCCTGCCTTGGCTGTTAGCAAAGGGATGAAGTGTTTGGTATCAATGCGTGCTCTTGTGGGGTCACGGCACGCAAAGGGGTAAGGCTGCGTGGACCGAGGTTAGGAGCTGGGAAGGACTGAGAGCTTGGTCCATCCTGGAGCTGCTAGTGAGGAGTGATGAACCTTTTTGGCACCCCAGCCTGGGTCTCAAGTGGTGGGAGAACACAGTTATCACTGCCCGTGCTGGAGCTCCTGCCGTGAAGCCTACCACGCAAAGCGCGATGCTGTGAGGTCCTGTGTGAGCCTTTACGCTGGTGTAAGCCTTCTACAAAGCCTTGGCCCGTTTCAGAAATAGTCCTGCATGTGTTTTAGCACTGAGAGCTGTATCTCATTGATGTCATAGTATCATAGAATTGTTAAGGTTGGAAAAGACCTAAAAGATCATCAAGTCCAACCATCAACCCAATGCCACCATGCCCACTAAACCATGTCCTGAAGTGCCACATCTAGACGTTTTTTGAACACCTCCAGAGATGGTGACTGCACCACCTCCCTGGGCAGCCTGTTCCAATGCCTAATGACTCTTTCAGTGAAGAAATTCTTCCTAAGATCCAGCCTGAACCTCCCCTGGCGTAACTTGAGGCTATGTCCTCTCGTCCTATCGCTGGTTACCTGGGAGAAGAGACCGACCCCCACCTCACCACAACCTCCTATCAGGTAGTTGTAGAGCTTTGCTGCTTGGAGGAGCTTCTCCATTCCTTGTCTGCTGTCTCCCGGGCAGGTATCCCCTCAAGCTTTATTTTGTACATGACCAAGTTCACTCGGCTCTTTGGGGCATGTCTGTTTGAAAGCACTTAGGGCAAGTTTGCCCTGTGTAGTGACTGCAGAACTACATTATTTCAAGAATTAAAAACAAAGCAGTTTGATAAAATAGCTGTTTTTTTGCTTAGAGATAAAACTTTTATTGCAGCAAATGGAAATAAAATCAATATACATGGAAATGACTTGCATTTTGGGACCCTGGGTATTGTTGATTTAATACTATTTATTTAACAGCTTGGTAAATGTGTGATTTGTCTGTCTCGATAGATTTTGAAGAAAAGGGTAATGTTTTATAGTAAACAGTATAAAATTCAAGCGAAGGCATCTTAATCACTCCTATAAAAATTAAATGAGCGATTGAACATGTCATAAGCTGAAGTCATATTTTATCATGCTCATCATATTAATGCTGTATCTTCTTTTGTGATGGCCTCATTAATATTCAAGAGGGTTTTACTGCAGAAATGTGCCATTCTTCTTGGGGTTTCCTCCTTCCTTGTCTCCATCCAAAATTCAAACCTTATCCAGCCCCTTAGAAAAAGTAGATTATTTTCAAAGCTTCTGTTTAGTGTAAGCCTATGTGACATCTCATATCCTGAATTTCAGCATTATCCTGGATGCTTCCTTTATGATTTTGCTATAGTTCATAAGAAAACTACTGATATTCCCCAGTATTGGGGAAGAACTTGGAGGAATCCATCCAGTAGGTAATGCCACCCAAGACTGTGGCCTCCTGGCTGTGTTTGGGTACATACCTCCTTTAAGGAGCATTTAGGTTGCTGAAAAAGGCTCTTAAATAGGGGTGGCTCACCTGGCTGTTTGAAGGGCACATCCTTCCCCTGTGGGTAAAGAGCCTCCTTTGAGAGCATGGTTTGATGCAGTGGGGTTCAAAAGGCAGGGAGCTGGGACTGACTAGAGTAATGAATCAATCAATGAGGTTGGAAGAGCCCTCTGGGCTCATCGAGTCCAACCATTGCCCTGACACCACCATGGCAACTAGACCAGGGCACTAAGTGCCATGTCCAGGCTTTTCTTGAACCCCTCCAGAGATGGTGACTCCACCACCTCCCTGGGCAGCCCCTTCTGATGGCTAATGACATCCAATGTCTAATAGCCCGTCTCTAGACCTGATGGCCTTTAATATCTGAGCAGGGAGCCCTTGTGAGGATGTCCCTGCATCATGGAAAGGGTCCCTATGGCATCTGCTGTCTGGCAAGAGTCTGAAAAGCAACTTTTAAAGGATTGCCAGGAATTAAGGTTTAATTCCTCTCTTAGATTGAGGAGGCAGGCTGGTAGCTCATACCTTCTCAGAGTATCGACATCTTCCCACTAAACAGAAAATAAGGCTGAACAGTATCCTCTTTCATGTATTTATTTTTTTAAAGCCAAAAAAGTGTACTGGAAGATTGAGTAGCTGTCTTCGGTGAAGAAATACCTACCAAGAAATGCGTAGATGAAGGTCCCTTTAGCTTCCATAGCAGTGGTAATACAGTGAATGACAAATGATGAATCTGAATAAATTTGCATTCATATTTGTTGAAGGCAATCTTGAAATATCCTGAAGCAAGAGAGGTTTGTGTTGTGAAAAAGAGAAATTAAGGTGACATTGGTAATCAAAGCAGTGACTTCCTTATGAACAGTGGCAAGTGCAGGGGGCAAACCCAAGAACCTGGGTGCAGCTTTTCTGTACAAAAAATACAGCAAGTGTCAGGTTGCCAAGTGTCCCACGCCATTGGTGGGGACAAAGTTTGATCTCTGCTTTCATTAATGCTGGTGTTGATGTGAGTTATTTCAGCTGGAGAGAATCTTGCTCATCATTCATCCGCAGTGATATTCACGCAAAGGTGTTTTTCCCAGCCAGCTAAAGCTAACTTGCTGTTCAATTCAAGCTTAGAGGTATTTCTCATTCATGGTGGTTCTCCTTTTCTTGCCTGCCAATATTCTGAACAGCTCAGCACAATGTTTTATCCTTGTCCTCTCATCACTGTTTCTTCTGCAGCAATAAGTGGTTTAGCATGTGGCTGTTGGGATTTCTTGCAGACCTGGGCTCCTGGCTGGGTACCCCCTGGAGCTGGGAAGTGGGGAAGCCTTCCCAGTGAGGACGTGGCTTTGTTATAACCCACGTTCACAGCCACGCCGCTGAGAGCTGGGAGGAGGGTGGTGCCTGGTGCTGAGAAATAAGTACCAGGTTGCCTGATGCTGCTTTTCCAAATGTGGTCTTCTAAGTCAAAACTCTTAAATAATTGACTATTTTAAAATGTTTTAATGAGAAGTCCCCAAACTCGGTGACAGATGGTCAGTCACATTTTGAATGAGATGAATATTGTAACAGCCAACACAGATCTCTGAATAATGCTGTTCTCACTGACTCCTGTGTTGCCTATTTGGGTCATGCTGAAAATAGTCCTAGCTAAAAGGTACGCGAAGCATCTGCCAGCTCTTGTAATCTGTCTGTCTCGGCTCTCCTAAATAAATACACTTGAACACTGAGGTGGCAAAGAAAGAGGATGAAAGCAAATGTTCAGAGTCAGATCTCTTTTTGTAGGAGTAAAAAAATTGTTTTTTAATATACCACCCCTTGAATGTCCTTCAGCAGAAAAAAGAAAACCAAACCAACAAGCTATGGGCAGCTTCTGGAACCCTTCTTTACCTCTCCTCCAGGAAAACTTTCAGCTCCTCCTCCCTTGCTAATAGCTAAGAACAAACGACTGTGGAGAAGTTTACTTTTGGGATTTAGTTTTTTGTTAATGCTGCGTCATGAGGTGATGTTGATGGTCCTGTTGTCAAAGGCACTAAAACAGAGCTCAGGTAGTAAAAAGAGGATGTAAAATTCTATAGTAAAGAGGAAGTAAAATTCATTTACCATCCGACACGAGTTGTGGCTCAACCCAGACTCGTGAGCTGTGAAGCCAGAAGTGCTGAATTCCCTCTGTATCCTGATTTCATTTGTAAATCCGCTCTTTGATGCAATTTGCTGAAGCCGTGAAGACAGCCTATTCATTAACTCTTTTAAATGGGATATTAAAATGTCAAAGTCAATCATAAAGCTGACAGTTGCAAAGACAACCATGTCCTTATAAAACACACCCAGAAAGAACCGATTCATGCAGCCTCGTAACAGTCCTGCCAGCGCTGAGCATCCTCTGCTCCCTCTGCATGTGGGGGGTTACTCTTTTCATTTATACCTGACAGAATATGTGGTGAGTTATAAACTAGTCCCCACTTTTTTTTTTGCAAAAAATTATGTTCGAACACCAAAGTAGATCTTTGCACGGGTGTAAAATTCTGGGTTTTCTGGAATGTGATGCTGCCCAGAGCTGCAGTCCCTTGCCAGGTCACAGCTATACTCATGTCACGCGAGCAAGTGTGGAGGCGATGGCTTGAGTTGCATACCTTTGTGATGGGAAGCATTTCTTCTCAGCAAGGGTCATTAGCCATTGGAAGGGGCTGCCCAGGGAGGTGGTGGAGTCACCATCTCTGGAGGGGTTTAAGACAAGACTGGACATGGCACTGAGTGCCATGGTGGTGTCAGGGCAATGGTTGGACTCGATGATCCCAGAGGGCTCTTCCAACCTGGTTGATTCTGTGATATGTTCATTTAAACTGCTTTACCCTGTAGGTGGTGGCAAGGGCTCCTTCTGCCATGCATCCATAGCCCCTGGATTTTTCCAATATCACCAAAGAGACGAGAGGTTTCACAAAGCAGATGCATACCTAAAATCTGGGGTTTTGAGCAATTTAGAAGAGAAATTTCCTCTGCTGTCACTTCCCTTCATGTTTATGGCTCTGCTGTCAACACGAGGACAGGCAATGCCCGGTTCAACGCAGTGACATTTAGACTAAGTTCCAGTGGCCTTTTGGGTTCAGAGCCTCCCTCTCTCATTCGCTGGGAAGAGCTGTGTGTTTTGCAAGGCTGGCTCTCCCCTGGGGCTCAGCGTGGCCGCAGTGATGTGGCCACAAGCAGTGCCCACCCCCGTGGGTGCCAGCACAGCAAGCGTGCTGCTGGGGCTCCGGGGCGAAGCCCCCCAGCACCGTGCTGCCCCGCGCTCGTCGCGGTGCTGATGTGCCTCTGCATCTCGTAGAGTTGGAAACTCCTGAGTGCTGCTGTCTGATATCATCAGTTGTTTTTAGTACCAGCTGGGGGTTTGAGCAGAGGCAATTTTAAATTCGGTCCTTGCTTGGTTTTGTGCTCTCTAACGTTCCGTATCGTTTGGATGAGGTGAGGCTGCAGCGGGAGAGCGCAGGCTCCTTAACGCCCAGCCTCGAGCTGCGGGTGGAACTGTTGTGTTGTACTTGCTGCAGGAGGTGGTTGAATGTTTTCCAAGATTGAAACGAGACACAAGGGTAATGGCATCCCTGTTTCTTGAAAAGACCGAGTCAGCTCCTATCAGTCTGAAGGGAGCATCGACTGCATCGTTTCCCCCTTTTTTTGCAGTTACTCAGCTGTCTTCGTCAGGGATAATTTTTGTTGAGTGGTTCAGATTTTTATACCCTACCACATGCTATCCTGTAATTCCTCTTCTTAGGAGAACCTGTGCTAAATTATGTATAAACACCCACACAAGCTCTGTAGCAGTCAGCATTACTATTTCATTTGCACAGAGAGGTTTCTAAGTTCTGGGAATGAAATTTTGGGGGTGAATTCTGGTGTGTTTAACTGGTATTTAACAGGAATTACCTTTATAACCACATACCAGTCAGTAAAGTGGGTATAAACCTCTGTCCATTTCTGATAACTTGAGTAGTGAATGACATCAAGGAGACAGACATTGTGTTCAGCAGCTCTGAGTTAGCATGACCCTTCTGCTTTGCTTTTGTTTCCTTCTGTATTTGCCTTTTTATTGCCTCAGCCTAAATTTCTTCAGTGCCATGGGGAAGGAATGGACAATGCATGACAGCCATGAGTTGAGTTTCTTAATGAATAAGTTTTCAGGTGGTGGCAGTATAAGACATTAAATAGAATGTCCTCTTCTGCTGGCAGATCCCTGCCTCTCTTCACTGGCCTCTCAAAACCACACAGAGCGATTTTGGCAACTCCTCACTCTTCAAACTAAGCAATGGCCACTGCTGGCTTGGGGCTGTAGAGAGGTACCAGTAACACGCTGCATTGTTTGTGCCAGGAGGAACTTGCCGGTGAAGATGGCTGTACCTCTTAATTCAACTCCTTTACTCTGGAAACCCATCATTTATGCCTTGCTGTCGCTAGCAGTAGATCAGTACTCAAGACTCAAGCTGGGATCAGTTGCGTGGGCCAGCATGCAGATGTCCGAGTCACGAGGTCAGCTGTTACTCAGCTCCTCAGGTGTATTTTCCATGGTGGGGAGGAGGATGCAAGCATACAGATTTCCATCCCTCCTGCAAAACCTGGGTTACCTGAGCATGGGGTAAGAACAGGTGTCCTGAGCCCCTCTTGAGTAACAATTCCCCCTCCAAAACAGGGCATACCCATCGAACATCGTTTGCAGGAAGATACATAAACCCCCTTTCTGATATGGATGTGTAGTGTGAACACGCTCCACGAAGGACAGCCCACACTTGCTGTCCCAAACGTCCTTCCCAGCGGGAGGGTGTGAGCGGGGTGGTTTCCCTTGGGAGAGGGATGCTCTGCCCTGGGGTTTAGGCAGGTCTGGTATCTGCTGCTGAAACCTGGTGACCTGGCAGGCAGTAGCCTGGTACCAGCTGTACTTCAGAAATGGACTATTTAGAAGCAGTTATTTCCACTTATTAAATCATAAGACTGATGTGGAAATGCCAAAGGTGCAGTCCCTGGGTATAGTCCTCGCTCTGTGTTAGGCACCTCCTAAAGCTCTGAACGTGAGCATGGCTAACTTTGACTATTCCCCTTGAAACAGATGGCACAACTGGGGAGGCAAAGATCGGCATGTGTGAAACTACTTTCAGGATGGGAAGATAATGGCCCTATTTTTTTTTTTCCCAAAATTATGGCAGCCCCGGTATATTGCAGTGAAGCCAAAGGAGCAGATATATGTGGTCATAACAAAAAAGGAGTAAGGAGTTAAGTGAGCATAAAGGCAAAACCTTTGGGTTACTTAGCAGAAGTTTTCAGCAAATCAATGTTACGCTGCAGTGAAGCACCATGGTGACCTTCAGGGCTGCGCTCCCATTGCGAGCTAGAAACTTCTGAGTGATCGCCCCTGTTGCCTGCTTGCTGCCGGGGTATTTTTGGCTTTTAGTTTTGTCTCAATCACTGAAAGGTCAATAAACTGCTCATTTATTTTAAGAGCGAACGGTTCACTGAGCTGACAAACCTTGCATCTCTCAGTGCTGCAGCGTAATAGGACTTCATCCGCTTTGGTATCTCGGGTACTCTTGCAGAGCTGGATTTGTAGCTCTACAAGTAAAACTGATGCAAGTTAATAACCTGTTAAGGGTAGTTTAACCTTTTTCCCATTAATTTCCGTGTTTTTCCAAATTGGCATGTTTCCTGAGCTCCAGTAGCTGTCCTCTTTCAGTCAAACTCTGTAACTCTTTCAGATGTCATAGAGTAGATTCACAACCATTTCTTCAAAAGTTCATCTGTTATGCTGTCATGTGAGCAAAACCCAAACCAGCTATGGCTGAGCTGTTGTGTTTGGACAGTTTAGTCTGAAGAATGAAGAAAGGGGTGGTGTTAATTTACAAAAAAATGCAAAGATCTGTCTTATTTTAGAATCCCACCTGAATAGGGCAATGGCCCTGATGTTTCTTCAGGTCATTAGGGATTCACTGCTTGGAAATGAAAACCACCACAGGTGTAGTATGAAAATCATGCATGAACAGGGAGGGACCCTGAAGAAGCCAATCCTGTCCAAGCGTATTGAGATAGCTTCCTTGCTCAGGGGGATGGAGAATACACAGGGGTCACTGTTTGGGTAACAGTTGCCCTAACCAGGGTTGCATCACTTCTTTAAGACTGTATTTATCTTAAATTGCCTAGATACTCAAAGGGAATATCATAGCACATCTACTTACAGCTTGTGCAGAACCCAAACACTGGAAGGAGCACACCTGATGGACCTCTCGGCTCTGAGCAGTTATTGAACCACCCGGTGCCAGTGTAGCTGCTGTCTAAAACCAAAGCAACTCAAGCCCAAATGGTCAGTGCTGCCTATTTTAAAGCACATCTAATTTTCCCACTGGCTTTTTGGAGTTTAAATGCCAATGAACATCTTGAGAATTGCAGAGACATTAAAAAAAATGAAGATGTCTCTAAACTTGCAGCAAAAATAACTTGCAGAGAAATATTACTAAAGATCATAGATTCATTGAAAGAGATCTAGAAGAGAAATTTCAGCTTTGCGTAGTGAAAAATAAGAGAAAAATTGGTCAGGAGTGCTACAATGGCAGTGGAGGGAGCTGTTATCTGTGGTTAAGGATGGGAGGTTAAACGGAAGACAGCCGTGGGTGTTTTGCTATGGCTTTTAAAAATGGATTTCTGCCCAACTGATGGATTGATTTCCAGGGTGACACAAACTCAGTGCCATTACCTTCATACCAACTAACAGGATTGATATAAGAAAAAGAATACTTGAGTTAAGATGCTTCATTAATGGGTTAAAAATATGCAAACAGACCAAAGCAACAAGAGTTAATGGAAGGGAGTTACCCAAAGAATGTCTCTTTAAAGGTTTTACTTAATATGCTTCAGAGCAAACTCCGAGGACCAGAAAGTATATGGAAAACAAATCTAATTTTAAAATACCAAAGACAAACCAATAAAGCTGATCCTATCAAACAATTTCAATTGTGCAATAAAATGCAGAGCTAGTTTAACTGATGTAGTTCTGAACACATGAAAAACCCATATTGATTAAATACATAACCAGCACTGGGTCAGACAGAGACAGAATGGGTGGAATTTCCAGTAACCTTCAAGAACTCATCCTTAAGGAGTTTCAGGAATATTTTTTTGAAGGAGACAAAAGGGCAGAACTCCACACCTGGAGTACAGCCTGTCTGAAAGAACATCAGGAACCACTTTGTCTCTGTGAGGTGACCGAGCCCGGGCACAGGCTGCCTAGGGAGTCTCCATCCTTGGAGATAGTCAAAAGTCATCTGGACACACAGAATCAGTCAGGTTGGAAGAGCCCTCTGGGATAATCGAGTCCAACCATTGCCCTGACACCACCATGGCAACTAGACCAGGGCACTAAGTGCCATGTCCAGGCTTTTCTTAAACCCCTCCAGAGATGGTGACTCCCCCACCTCCCTGGGCAGCCCCTTCCAATGGCTAATGACCCTTGCTGAGAAGAAAACATGGTCCTGGGCAGCTTGCTCTGGGTGGCCCTGCATGGGCAGGGGCTTGCACCAGATGGACCCTGGAGGTTCCTTCCAGCCTCAACCAGTCTGTGATTCTGTAGGTCTTATTGGCTTCAGTTACAAGTAACCAGGACCTCCTCTACTTGTATCTGACGTTTCTCTGAAGAGCCAAGAAAAGCAATACATCCTTTTAAGGAGGAAACAAGTCTCTCACGAAGCCTCTTTCAGCTTCCAGCTATGAAATTGATTGTAGGAATGCATGTTACTCATGGACACTTTCCCTGCCACTTCTGAGGCACGCCATTAAGCTTTGCTGGTCCTTAATATTCTTACTGTAAATAATGCCAGTTTATAGGCATGAGGACATACAGATGGCACTGCCAGAGCTTCCTCCTGCTCCCCTCACCTTGCTGTGGCACTGTGGTTTACTCATAGCTCAAATACTGTTGTTGTGTGGCATAAACTAAAATCAGACTTGCACAGCTCCAAGTTTAGTAGCTGGAACCTCAAGTGTATCGAAATACAAAGATAAAGATCTTCCACTAAACTGCCAATGGAAATGAGCTAAACACCCCACCTCCAATTCCGTAGGCAGGAAAAGAGGGATATATTCATTGAAACGCTGAGGAAAAAATATAAATTATTTTTAGATAAAAATATTTGAATATGGCTTTGTGTTGAGTGGTGCTTCACTGTAGAGGTTCTTGTCATTGCCTCTTGGCTGGCGAGCGTGGCGGTTGAACTTCACTTCAGGATGAACCTGTCTCTGGCAGCCATGGGCTTGCTGAAGGTGATAATTCTTTGGGTAAGTTTTTGCACAATAAAAGAAAAAATGCTTTCAAACCATGCAATGAAACCACAGGTGCCAGGTAATCAGAAATGCATTCCAGTAAAGAGCTGCTTTGGTATCAAGACACAGAAAGAAAGGAATAAAAACATCTACTTAGATTGTTTTTTTTTAATTAATCTTGGATCTGTTCTTTGGATCATTTATTCTTAATAACTGCTACTTTGATTACAAAGGTTACTTGGTGCTTTGGCTCAGGTGGATGGCACTTACAGGGTATAAATCAGATACAGTATTATCCTCATCTCTAGTGAGTCTACGGGTTTGTGTTTGGTTTTGTGGTTTTTTTTAACTAGATTTCTATGAAATAGGAAACCTTCGCTCCCGGTGTCTATGTACAGCTGTTGGCTGAAGTCTGCTGGTTCTGAATACAAATGGTCACTAACCACTTAGTCGTTGATTTGCATGTGCAAACATTGATTTCCATATTAATGTAATGTTGCTGTACTAGGGTAAGCTATGGATTTTTGATGATTGATTTAAGTTGTCATTATTCAGAACAGAGGATTGGGTCTGTGGCTAGAAAACGCAGGTTGTTTTTGCGTGTAATTTCTTGAGTCGTATCGTCAGGTGCTTTTATGAAGGTGCTCTCAGGAAATGAGTCATACAAAGATAAGCTGTACTCAGGGAATGCCTAATTAATAACTACAATCATAATATTTTGGTCTAAATATTAAAGGGAGCCTCACTAAAGGAATGCAGAGGCTGTTTTTTAGGGTGGTTTGGCTTCAGGAAGCTGAATCTGTTCGAAGTTTTCTAAAAGAGCTTTGGGTTTGTACCCGTGCAGAGGGTCCCTCCTGGGGATGTTTGGTAGCTCTTCGTGGCAAACTGCTGCCCAGCCTGACTTCCGTGAAGGCGTTGCCTGAGCCGGTACCATGCTGACGAAGAGGAGGAGCGCGGGGTGATGAGATGTTTCTTCCAACTCTAATTTCTGAGCCAATGTTCTCCAAGGCAACAGCTGACCCAGGCTTTCATTTTCTCTGTTCACTGACTGTCCAGCTTTCATTGCACAGCGGTAAAACCAAAGAGTGCTTTAGGCATCCTCCACTGACATCCTACCTGCTGCCCCGGACCAGCCGGCCCCAGCTGCTGAGCTGCCAGTGCTGGGCGCTGGGGGCTGGACGCTTTTCACCTCTCTGCAGTTTCCATTTCTAGCTTTGATCTCCAAGATTATTAGGGAAATACTCTTTGTTGTATGTTTGTTTGGTGCCAAGAGAAACAGGACTCCCATCCTGACAAGAATTTCAAAAACACTTGCAGTGCTTCTGTAAAACAAATACTTCCATTGCTGCTCACAGTGTCCCTCAAAAGGCCTGGCTGTAGGCAGTATCTGTTCCCTCAAAGTAATAACACAATTTTGGTTTTAGCTTTTTAAGATGAAGCAATCTTTGTGGAATATCTGCTTAAAACAACTGCAGTCTGCAGCACTCACGTGCTGAAGCACAACTCTGTTCCCTTTCCCAGAGCATTGCTGGGGAGTGTTGCTTGCATGCCTTGGTAGGGTTTTTCCTAAGGATGGAAGAAGAAGATCTGAATTTTGAGTTAGTTTTTAAACCTTTCTGGCACAGCCAAAATAAAGAATAATCACACTGCAGAGGCACTTCTGAAATGGGTTTTGCTATCAGAAAGGGTCATTAGCCATTGGAAGGGGCTGCCCAGGGAGGTGGTGGAGTCCCCATCTCTGGAGGGGTTTAAGAAAAGCCTGGACATGGCACTTAGTGCCCTGGTCTAGTTGCCATGGTGGTGTCAGGGCAATGGTTGGACTCGATGATCCCAGAGGGCTCTTCCAACCTCATTGATTCTGTGCTCTGGGCACCCGCTGTGTGCTCATCCCCTGGTAGGGCCCTTCCGCTGGTGCGGATGGAGGATGCTCCTAGGAGGAGCGTTTTGTGTCGGTGTTCCCTGAACACTGCTCTGAATGACCAGCAAGGCTGTGGAGCAGCTTGGAGGCCAGTCTGACTTGCCCAGGCCAGCCTGGTGTGAGCCTGCCTCTACCCAAAAACTGTAAAAGCCCACACCATGGTAAGAACCAGCCCCAGAGAGTGCCTGGGCTTGGCTCTAGCACGTCCCCCCAACTTGTGATTTGATCCGGTTCATCGCTGGCCAGTGTGCTTGAATTTAACCTCAATCTGTGATGGAGCGTAGAGGCACAGCTGGAGTCCTTGTTCATCCATATGGTCTATGGAAATGCGGTGAGAGGTTATGTTAGGTTATGTTATGCTGAACAGATTCAGAGATCATTTGTGTGCGTTGGAAAACGGCTCGTAAAAGTCTGGTGGTTACAAAATATCCTACTTTAAAAAAAAAAAACAAACCACATTTAATTTTCTATTCTGAAAGTTTGTTGATGTTTCACAAAACCGGGGAGTTCTCAATATTTATAACGTACTTGTCTGAAAATTCACTGCTGCTTCGCACTCTGTCCCTCGCTGGTGGATAAACCGTTTCGCTTCAGGAGAGGCCAGGCAATTCCTCCCAGAACCTATCCAGGCACGGAGAGCTGCTGTGCAGGGTGTACTTTAATTATAAGATCATTTCATTAATGGCTTAAGGTGTTCTCCACAGAACTATGAATAACTGGTATGCAAAGTGTTTGTTCTAGGGACAGTTGTTAGGGATTGTCATGGGCTTCAGACAGAGAAGATAATTATGTTAGGATAATGTGTTGGTTTTCTTGCTAATCACAGGCAATTTGCCATGGTTTTAATAACTGTGACTTGTCGCTTCAGACCCAATGAAGTAACGTAGAGGAACAGATAAGAACTTTATCTAGTAGTTCAGTACCTCCCACGCCTATTATCTCCTTTGTGGCAAGATTTGTGTAATGAGAAGTATTACAGCCTGAACAGAAGATTCCATGAAGCTATTAGAATTAATTTCCATAAACAGTTTTGCACTGAGCTTTTTGGGGGAAAAATCGTGGAAGCACATGAAAATATTTTCTGGTTCAGATTTCAACCAACATTTCTGAGGAGTCCAGTAAGAACAATTTTCTGCTTCCACTTGTGGCTGCTGCAAAGAGGGTTGTGTGCGTTTACATGGGGGACACACCACTGTTCCTTCTTGTATCGATCTCACAGGCAATATCACACAGACACGCGTGGAGAGACAAAATTTTTCCTGGTTAAAGCTTAACACGGCTAGTCTGCAGTAAGGTGGGTGACAAAAAGGCGAGGAAAGGGAGGGAAGAAATAAGAATTATTCAAAAACAATAATCCTAAAGCATGGGGGTAAATGAGACCTCTTTACTTAGCATTAAAGCTATCTAAAAGGCTAAGCCTGGTTTTAAATGCCATTGGATAGCAGCTAAGGGATACCAAAAATGAAAATACGTGTAGCTTCCTGCTGATATTATTTTCCTTTTAAAATACTATAGATATGCTAAATGATTTTGTGTTAATTATGATGCTTTGTATGCAAGGGACGTTCTCCATTCAAGGCCATCAGGTGTTGGAAACACTCAAATGAAGCTGACATTTTCTGCATAAGGGCAACAGAGAGAAGGCATGAACAATGCCAATTTCTGCTAGCGGTAAAAAAATGAATTCCTAATTACCGAGGTGTCTGTAATGTACGTATGTGACGTGTCTGTCTGCAGTCAAAAAATCTTCAGAGTCGAGGAGATCTTGCTCAGACTGGTCTTGGCAGTGCTCAAGGCCAGGTTGGATGGGGCTTGGAGCAACCTGGTCTAGTGGAAGGTGTCCAAGCCCGTGGCAGGGGGTTGGAAATGGATGGGCTTTAAGGTCCCTTCCAACGCCAACCAGTCCGTGATTCTATGGTAGTTCTGGCCAACAGACACCCCAGGGAATAAGAAAGCACACACTGTATTAAAATGAGCTGGTGTAATTAAAAAAATTTCTATTATTTTAGGTAGATAATCAGCGTTTTATAGATTAAGAGCTGGTGAAATGTTGGTTATATGTGAAACTTCTTTCCAACTTCTAATACCATGCTTAAAATCAGCCAGTCTGTGGGGTGGGAAGAATCTGGGGCAGTCGGTGGCCATGGGAATGGGGGAGCAGCGTCCGTCCCGTGTGGGCTCAGCTCCCACCTCCCGCCGGGCTGGCACCGACCACATGCCCTGCACCTCTCCGGGGTTCCTTGTAGGGCCATGAGGGTTCCTTTAAGGAGTTTGAATATCTGACCACAAAATCAAAGGGCAATTTTGGTTTCTGGAATAACACAGATACTCTCACACCCATCCGTACTTTATCTGCAGTGAAGGAACTACATCCAACGCGGACAAAACGCGGTGAATAAAATACATATACAACTGTTGGGCAGGTCCTAACTCGAAATAAACCACTGGTCATTTTTCTTTCCCTGTTGCATTACAATAGTCTTAACGGCCCTACAAGATATTACTGTTATTCTGTCAGCTCTTGTACTCACCCTTACCTTTTGCTGACGCTTGCAAGAATGTTTTTTCCCCACCCTGTGCTTTCGGCAGGAAACTCTTCCTCTGCAGCATCAAAGGGCTGTTTCCTGGGGGTTATTTTTTTCTGGTTTTCTATCTTGTAGCAATAGTGTGGTGTATGAGAGAAAACCAGCACGGGACGCTGCGGCGTGGAGCTGCTGGAAAGCAATGCCTTTCAGGAATGGATTAACCACGGAAAACGACGGGGCAGAGTTAATTGAAAAGGAATGTGACAAATGAGCTTTATAACGAATTAGGAGGGCTTTCTCACTTGCTATAAACAGAAAAGAGAAGAAAAAAAATCGTAATACGCATTTTTGCAATCATGAGATGTGAAACACAACTCTGCAAATACCTGAGGAAAAACAGTGTCAGTTTTGGATTAGTGGGTAATGATACAATTGTTAATAAACGTGTGCTTTGTGTGGCTGCACGGGCTTTCAGCAAAATATTCCTGCAGGTGTTTTTATGCATATTGAACGTGGGGGAAAACACAGATTTTTTTTTTTTCTTTTTTCATAAAAACCCCTTTTGTCCTGTCATGTTCTGTGGATGTTTCTATGAGGAACATATAATTATTTTGAATGCTACCATTGAAAAGCCACTACCAGGTTAAATTTGCATATGACATGGTACCCCTAGAAGTTATTTTGCACCTGTTTACCAGACAGTTAGGTGATTCTTGTGCTAAAAAAATAATAGGAGAATAAACTTTTAAGTAATATTAAGACTGTGAATAAGGTACTAGTTATAGCCTCTGTGTCTGGTATCCTTTCAGTTCAAGTTGTGTGCAAGTATAGAGGCTGTAATAATTCCTGAAGAGCTACTCTTGTACATTTTGCTCCAGCTTATAGGCTGGCTGATTTTCATCCTAGAACAGCTCTGGCCCACTATGAATTTTCCCAAACATATTTTTCAAATTAGGGCTTAAAATATTCACTGCATGTAAATCTAGCTTGCATATTTCTTTGAATAATGTAGTAAGCCACTTAATTATGCATACATACAGATAACATATCTAAATATAGAAGCACTCCTCTGGAGGTTTATCTTGGGAAACTCGCAAGATGCCACTGAAAACAGTTCCTCCTTATCAAAGGATCTGCCCTGGAAATGATCAAAACTTCCCATTTCCAAGGCAGGACCTCTGAAGCTTCCAGGAATACACCTGTAATCAGGTGGTTCTTGCAGGAGCTCAGCTCCTCCCCATGCCATTAATTCATCCCACTGGTGGGACTGGGATGGACCATTTTCTGACTTGTTGGGCCCTGGAGCAGGGTGAGGGGGACGAGCACTGCCTGGCCCTGTGGCCTCACTCTCCCACCCCATTCCCACCCCATCCAGTCCCCCACTCCCTGCTCAAACCTTTTTCTTCTCTCTGTGCACAAAAGCCCAGTAAGAAAAGGGGATGTTATTTCCCCCAGCCAAGGTTTCTGTTGGTGTCTGTCCCAGCTAGTTTGTCATTATTTCCGTGGCTTTACAAAATTCACCGACTGGAAAGGTGGGAATGTGAACTCTGTTTAACACTATCTGTCCCCGTGTCTCCTGTGCTTTTTGACACCTTCAATACACCTTTTTGGAATGAAAAACAGCACTTTGACTTTCCTCAGCTTGCATTCTGTAACTCAGTCCCCGCTCACCTCGCAGTTCTGTTCTGAAATCACGTGGGGTAAGTGCTGGGATATCAGGAGTAATTGCTTTTTTGTTAATGTGTGCCTAGGTCTGTTGTTGAATAACTAAAAATTAGAATTCAGGCTTGCTTAGAGCGGCAAGCTTCCAACTGTCACAAAAAAACTCATTAAAATTGCATGTTACCAATTGAAACAGGTTTTGGCAGGGAATCTGAATTCCACATACGTCTATTTTTTTTTTCCTCCCTAAGTGCTAAAATTTATAGGCAGTTTTACATTAGTGTGGAAGATGCCATGAGTAATATTGATGTAGAAGCCAAGCAGGAAGCTGGTTCTGCTGGTAACAGGGGTGAGTGGGCAGCCATTATATTACGTGTAATAAAACACTGGCTTGGTGTGTAATTTAAAATGAATGACTCGGTTAGACTCACAATTCGGAGTTAAACCTCCTGGTTTGGTTTGATTTGACCTTTCAAAACCAGTTCTCCAGTTCTTAACCCAACAGGCGTTTTGTTCCTAGCACAGAGAGGCAGCGTGAGAGAGATGAGCAAAATATGCCCTTAAATAAAGATTTCAAGTTTTGCACTGTAACTGTAATCCCGTCAATTTAAAAGCAAATTGGGAGCTGCTTCCTTGGAGAGCATGAATTCCCATTAGCCGTTCTGGTGTCTCTGTGGGTGTGTTACTTGCTTTATAGACTGCAGGTTTGACTCAATCTCTTGTTTTCTGATTCAGTTTTCTGTGACCCTGCTGCAGGCTTGCAGCTATCAAAAAGATTAGACGCCAACAAGGAACAAATCTACCCAAATTAAGGCTTTTCAAAGATCAGAAATATAGAATATATATCAGATATATTTCTCGTAATGCAGACTGTTTTCTAGACAATATTGCTCAAATGAAGCACTGAATTAGAAAACAGTTCATATTTGGTTTCTCTGGGACATGTGTTTGGCTGTCCTTCCTCAATTTTAGCTCCATATCTTACATTTTTAGACCTCTCCTCCCTGTCAGACTATTCTGAGTTGTCACAGAGTGACGCCCGACCCCTGCAATGTGCTCTGGTCAATGCTTCTGAAAAAAGTCCCAATGTTGTTGTGCTTTCGCTGTCTCTTTGGCGTGGACTTGGTGATAAGTATTTTTAGCAATAACTGAAGATAAGTTTTATAATTCACCAGGATCTCAGACTCTGCAGAGTCATTCTTACTCCTGTCCATCATCTCTGGGCGTGCCAAAGCCCAAGAATCAGGGCATGGCTTTCCTTTCCTATTTCAAATCCCACACCTGAATCCTCCTGTCAAGGAGATTTAATGAGGAGCTTGGAGCTTGTAAACTGTAAGGCCACAGTTGAGGGAAATTTCTTATATCTGTAAAATCTCAGTATGTCATTGCTGTGGAGAGATTTCTGCTTAAAGCACCTTCTGTCCCTCCCACCGTGCTGCACCAGCCCTCCGTTTGGATCCAGCGTTGCACCCTGTAGCCTGGGGAGAAGCACCAGCTCCTCTCCCTCCCCTGGTCCCTGGGGACGTGGGGAATGACCCCGGGGGTGTCAGCTCCCGTGGCCCTTTGGGGACGAGGACGCAGGCTCAGGCCAGTGTCACTCAGAGGCAGGGGAAGCCCAGCTTTGCTACAGAGCACAGTTTTCTCTGTCAGACTGTGTGGAACCACTGCTCGATGTGGGTGGTGAAAGCGTAGCAACTAATGAGAAACGTGGTGTAAAATAAAAAAAGAGAGAGAAGCCAGTCCCATTACTGGGTCAGGTCCCAGCCCGTGTAAATCCATTATCCTCGGTGAACTGCATCGATCTGCGCCTGCTCGGGCTGGGGCTTCCCACGGCTGTATTGGTTTATTCTTCTCTTGATGGTATTGGATTCTCCTCCGTGGGACGAGACTCAGACAGCCCTATCCCACAAACGCCTGGGAATGCAGCGGAGTCAGCCCGGTCCTTTGAAGGAGACAGCATGTGTAAAATTATTTATTGAGAGTGAAACGTTGATGCGCTGCTTCAAACAAATCGGTTAGTCTGCAAATCAAGCAAAGAACCCTGAGAATTAACTGCTTTATTATAAAATGAGGTATTTAGCCATTTATTATTTACATATAATTAGGGTAACAAATTGCTTCTGAGTCACTTCAACTGCAAGTACTTTTCAAAGTCATTTTTTTGCCGTCACATCCTGAAGCATGTGTATTTTTCACTTATTCCCTCTCCCACCTGGGTAAGACTGTTTCCTGGGCGCTCTCTAAAAGGAATAAGGTTATTTGAGCTGTTACAGCAGCTGCAGACGAAGCCCCAGGGCTCTTCCCTCGGGCATCTTCCTTCCCTCTGACTCATCCTTGCGCAGGGTTTATTTTGATAGATCAGTGCTTTGTGAAGGATGCGGGTTGTCTGTTTTACAGGCGGGGAAGATTAACACAGCAATTAGCAGTCTCATGAGTTAGAAGTATATAGAGAAGTATATAATGACTTCAAGTATTAAGTCCTAATAACTAGGACTTAATTAGTAGGAGAGGTCCTTTCTTTGGCCAGGAGAGGAGGCTGAGGTGGGCTCAGCCCTGCAGACCTGGGGGCACGCCGGGCTCCAGCAGCGTTTGAGTTACCCACACAAGCATTTTCCCGAGATGATGTGCGTGGTGTCCCCTTCCTCGAGCCGGGGAGGTGGGCAGCACTGCTCGCTGTCCCTCCCTTGCCTGGGTAGCTGTGCCTGGTCATCACAACAGGGTACGGGCTCCACCAGCTCCTTTACCTTTTCTTGCATCTCACTGCCTCTCTCCCTTTTAGACTCCGTAGGAAATGGCAAAAAGTAGGATGACTGAATTTCCTACCCAGGAGAAGTCATATACTGTGAAAGGAGAGGATAAATAGTAGGATATCGTGTTTTTATAAAGCAATACTTGAGTGGGTGTTGGTAAAGGAAAGGTTTTACCCCAAAGGGCTCACCTGCCTGCTTGCTAGCAGCTAAACGGGGAGGTGACTTTGTGTCAAAGTTGCCCTGGAGCAGTGAGGGACATAAAGATCACAGAATCCCAGCCTGGTTGGGGTCAGAAGGGACCTCTGGAGATCATCCAGGCCAACCCCTGCCAAAGCAGGGTCACCCAGAGCACATTGCACAGGGTTGTGTCCAGGCAGGTTTGAATCTCTCCAGAGAAGGAGACTCCCCCCCTCCCTGGGCAGCCTGTGCCAGGGCTCTGGCACGCTCACAGCAAAGATGGTGTGAAACAGGACAAAGCTTGCAAGGAGAAGGCGTGCAGTTTGGGGTTTGTCCTCACGGAGGGCGGTTGGTGAGGTGTGTGTATGTGGGAGAGCGAGACACCAGATCCACGCACTGCTCTGCGGGCTTCCCCGGGGAGGTTCCCATCCCAGGTCGCTCTCAGCGGCGCAGGCAGAGCGGCTGCTGGGCTTTTGATTGATGGTGTGGGGGAATCACAGAAGCAGAATCCGTGGTGAGGATCTGAATGAATGGCCTGTGGTTTAGTGGTGGTTTGGGTAGCGTCAGAGGAGAGCTGGTTCTTCAGTGTAAAGGGTTATTCCTCTAAGTGTGAAAGCGTTTGAAATCAGCTGTCGCTGCTTCTGATCCAGTCTTGCCTACAGGAGAAGGAAAAAAAAATTTAGTAAAAAACGACACGAGGAAAATTACCATTTCTGGTCGGGTTGATCTAATTTCCTACTAGAGAAAAGGATCAGAACAGAGATAAAATGCACACCAACAAGGTACGTGCAGTCTTGCCCGGGGCAATCTGTTCAGCTGCTTTATCCCACTGCGGTACACAAGGGCTGGGTAACGTCGCACAAACGAGGTGATTTCTTCAAGAAGTTGAAAAATTGCAAGTATGGAGAGCGTGTAGTGCTCGTAATAGCTACAGAGGCATTTCAGCTGGAGATTTGGGGTGTGTGCTGCGGAGAGCGGCGTGTCCTGGGAGGATTCCCAGCAAGAGCCCAGCAGTTGATGCTCACCCGGTGCTGCTGCTGTCACGGAGCAACGACTGACGTGCTTTAATTTGCACCCTTCCTCGCAAAGCCCGCTCATACATCGCTGCTAATAGTTAACACTATGGTAGGCTGAGTTTCTGCCCTAACAGACACATGCAATTTCCATCAAGTAAAGACAAATGACACACTCAGGGCATTAATATGTATGAATCACACCCACGTACGCCGTATCTTGCTGTGTCTACCTTTTAAAATTAAAGCTGTGTTCGTGGTGTAATACTCAAGTTGCACTTAGTGCTCGAAATCTTTCTTTTTAAAGCTCATCCATCTTTACTGAGGCGAGTAGAGGTTTATAATGAGAGTTTTGGCTTAATTTTGAAAGAATGCAAATTTGTGAAAAGTGTCTAATGAAGTTACATGTAAAAAGTACCGAGGTGATAAAAACCTGTTGAAAAAATCATATTAAGAATAGAGCTAAGTTTGCGGATTTCTGTGCAAAAATCTCAGTGTCTTTACATGCACGCTATAGATTTTTGTTTATTTGTTAGACATGACAGAGGGATCTCTTCTAGCATCAAGCCTCTTCTCTGAAGTAGTTGATCCCAGGATTTGACAGATCATTTGACTTCTCCTGGCAACTACTGACAGGACAAGAGGACACAGCCTCAAGCTTCACCAGTGGAGGTTCAGGTTGGACATTAGGAAGCATTTCTTCTCAGCAAGGGTCATTAGGCATTGGAAGGGGCTGCCCAGGGAGGTGGTGGAGTCACCATCTCTGGAGGGGTTTAAGAAAAGCCTGGACATGGCACTTAGTGCCCTGGTCTAGTTGCCATGGTGGTGTCAGGGCAATGGTTGGACTCGATGATCCCAGAGGGCTCTTCCAACCTGGTTGATTCTGTGATTCTGCGGGGTCAGGGACCCACTGCTGGCTGCCCACCCTTTCTCTCTTCGCCCAGATTTTTGACTCTCCCTGTATTTATCTGCTCTTCATCCTGAACACTGTCTTTAAATGTCATAGGTGGAGCTGTGTGCCGTAGCTCCCACTGGGGTTATTCTTGGTTTCTGGACTCAGAATCCACTTCGTTAGCCCCAAGAGGTATTTTTCAATTACAGAATCACAGAACCAATGAGGTTGGAAGAGCCCTCTGGGATCATCGAGTCCAGCCATTGCCCTGACACCACCATGGCAACTAGACCAGGGCACTAAGTGCCATGTCCAGGCTTTTCTTAAACCCCTCCAGAGATGGTGACTCCACCACCTCCCTGGGCAGCCCCTTCCAATGGCGAATGACCCTTGCTGAGAAGAAATGCTTCCTGATGACCAACCTGAACCTCCCCTGGTGCAGCTTGAGCCTGTGTCCTCTTGTCCTATCGCTGGTTGCCTGGGAGAAGAGGCCGACTCCCACTGCGCTCCAACCTCCCTTCAGGTAGTTGTAGACTGCAATTGAATTTATTCATCTACAGAGGTGCACATGTGGCTTGAAATGATCCAATAGTGCCTGTCATGACCCAGCAGTGAATTATTTTTCAAAGTTTACCCTTGAAATTTCCTTTTGGTGCCTTACAGTCAGAACTCTGAATGCCGTTGCTTTAGCAAGAGCTAATAACTAAACCCACCCATTATCGATGCAGCATATGGTCTGCGAGGTCCCGGTGCTGGGAGAACTCAGGCATCAACTTTTGTTCTTAGTTTTTAAAATATGTTTGAACCTTTAGTAGAGACACGGGGAACAAGGAGAGCTGCAAGCGCAGGCTCCCTCTGCAGCGTTAGCTATCTTCTGAAATTAGTCTCTGTTTTGGCTTTGGCCCCTCTCCTGTCTTTTAATAAAACATTTTGACTTTGTAATGTGCTTTCTTCGGACAAGCGCTGGATGTTCAGCGGGGCTTTGGCTTCCACGGGAGGCACGGCAGCAAGTCAGAAACGAGCTGCAGCTCCAGCGGTGTCACAATGTATGAGCATCTCCCCCCGTTTCTGCTTGAGAGTTCAGTGTATATTTAAACTTTCATCAACATAAAATCAGCATGATAAATTTGTAGTAATCTGCATGTCATTAGCACATTTTAATTGTCAGGACTTTGCGAACAAAAGGCTTCTGAGCGCAGAGGTATTTCAGCATTGTATTTACAGCGAATATCCATAAATATTGGAGCTTAATTTAAGATTATGCAAAAAGGTTGAGTTGTTTTATTTTTAAATGACAGATAACCCTCCAATGCCTCACCTAAGCAGGAGCAGAGTACAGTAATGTCAGGCTGCAGTATGAAAACTCTTTTTTTGCTCTGTTTTTCCTCTCTGGGCAGTTACTCTTGGTGGTCCGGGTGTCTGCAGGGCCCTCGGTGCAGAGCGGGCAGGAGTCTGGACAGACACAAATTTCCATTTTTATTTTTCCAAAGCAAAATGCTGGTAGGAGCCCATTATGATAGGAGAAACCAACCTTTGAAATCTGGAAGCATTCATCTATTTAAAAAATGCTTTATAAAAGTTATTTTTTCACCTTTTGTACCTCTCAGCAGCCAGATCAAGCATATACCCATGAAAATTCTCCATGAAAACCAGAAGTAATGTGGCTGTTGCTTAAATCACAGAATCCCAGAATCAATGAGGTTGGAAGAGCCCTCTGGGATCATGGAGTCCAACCATTGCCCTGACACCACCATGGCAACTAGACCAGGGCACTAAGTGCCATGTTTTTATACCACGGTACATTTAGTTGTATAGATCAAACATTTATTGAATGTCTATATGGACAGAGATAAAACTGGTTTTAAAATACACAGATTTACAAGTGAAAAAGATGGAGGAATCCCATACTTTCAACTATTATTTTGTTTTGTTTTTTTTTTTCTCTGCTGATTTCCAGAACTGATCTGGCTGTCAATTGGTAAAGCCACACCTAGTACAGAAACTGAGAAAAAAATGAACAGCAAAGAACAGCAAGGGTTTCTTGGCTGATGTCAGCAGGAGGTGAAGCTTTCCTGGCGTTAGGAGGTTGTGATGTCATCTCAGCTGCTTTCAAAAGATCTGCGCTTTCTTTTGCATATCAATAGTGGGAATCAAACCCAGAAGGTTTTGCCTGATAACCCAAGACCCTTTCCAGCAAACTCATCGCCCTGGGTGTGTTTCACACGCAGTATTTCTGGTGCTTTGTCTAGCTGTGGATTTCTCTTTTTTTTTGTGCAGCTTTTTGGTGTTTCCTTCAGTTTTATTCTGCCAAGCTAACACACAGAAGCGCGCTGGGAGGCGTTTGCAGGCGGAGGTACTGCTCAGAGCCCTTTGCCTCTGCCTGCTGCACAGCCCGTGGCCCCTGCTCTGTCTGTCCAGGCCAGCTGCTCTCTGACAAGTGACCTTTATTGGCTTCCCCATCGATATACAACAGGCATTTAATTCCCCCTTATTTATCCTGAACGAATGGCCTGCTTTCAGCTCATTGGCATTCGCTCGTTATCTGGAACAGGTTCATTATCCAGGGTCAAGCTGTTGATTTCAGTGAGAGAAACGGCTACAAATCCTTCTGCGAGAAACTGTAATTTTAAAGATGGTGCTTTTAGGGTCAGTGATCGAGTCCTTACGCTTCTTAGTATGGAAACAGCGGGAGATGGCTTCGGGGATGACAGCAGAAGCAAAGTGACAGTAAGAAGAGGGTTTATTTGGGGTTGTTTTTCATGGTGGTTGTTAAAATGTGGCACGTTGACACGTAAGAGCAGCTTGAGCAAAGCCCCGTCCCGCCTGGCAGGGTCTCAGTCCTCAGTGGTGGGCAGAGTTGGGACGGGGCTGGAAGCTCAGAGGATGGCACCTTGTCTTGGAGGAGAGTATCCCATCTGAGATCAGGCTGCGGCTTTTGTGAGCTCGTGTGAATGTAAAACCAGATGGAAACCAGGTTCTTCAGAGCTGCAGCTTCCAGCAGACGTGAGGACAAGGCTCGGTGCCTTTGTTGTAAGGACTGTGTGTAAAAAGCCGGAGCGGGGCTGCGGGGGGTGGGTGCCGCAGCCTTCCCCGGGGAACATAAACCGTGTTTGAATTTGGTCCTAATTCAGGAACGAGCCGGTTGAGTATCTCAAAGTTCACTAATGGAGATACTTTCTGGAAACTCGGCGAGTGAGGCCAGGAGCATACACCTTAAATAAGATTAAACTCGTTATTTATCTTACGGATGCAAATGTGAAGGATGTTATCTAACCTAGAGTCTGAATTTTCAGCCTCTCGTGTCTGACATTTAAATATACGTCCTCTCCCTTCTTGAGACTACATTATTCTCATATTACAGATTTATGACAAAAAGACATCTCCTATATCCTTGATAGCTACTTTGCATATTATGCTATTGAAAGTTGGAATAGATGAATACATTTAATAAGCAGCTGAATGTATCACCATAAGGGAGCCAAGTTGTGACAGCTGAAGAGCACAGTAAAATTGGAAGAGTGTGGTGAGAAGGGGCTTATCTGCTGAAGATGGAGTGGAAATGGAGTTCAATCAATCAATCAGTCAGGTTGGAAGAGCCCTCTGGGCTCATCGAGTCCAACCATTGCCCTGACACCACCATGGCAACTAGACCAGGGCACTAAGTGCCATGTCCAGGCTTTTCTTAAACCCCTCCAGAGATGGTGACTCCACCACCTCCCTGGGCAGCCCCTTCCAGTGGCTAATGACCCTTAGTCATTGTTGTAGACACACACATGCAGGTTTACACACCCAAACTGTAACCATCGCAGCGACTGGCACTTTCCCTTGATGATACTATTTGATTGGAAAGCAGCTCGTTGTTTTCAGTGGGAAAAAGTAAGGAATTAATCCGGTCAGAAGTAAAGCATATTGAAAAGCTGACACTGTGCTTTAAGATTTGGGCTTACAGGATATTGAAAACCTGATTATTCCTTCCCAAAGCTTCAGGCTGATATTGAATGCATTGCCTATACTTCAAGGGAAAGAGGGTAGGTCCCCAACAGACATCCAGCATTTTGTGTAATTAATGATCAGCGTTTTATTAGAAATATATATCAATTTAATGAAAATAAATACAGCTGGTACTTGGATAACACAAAAGTTCAAATAATTCGTTGTTATTGCAAGGTGTGGATCTTGACTGACCAAAATATGTCATCATCTTGTTTCATACGAGCACTCGAGTACTTGGTTTGTACTGATTGCAGTATTCACATAAAACCTGGCAGGTCATTAATTCCCTTTCTGAGGGGTCCTTCTGCACAGCTGGAAATGGAGATCAGCCACGAGGGACAAGAACGAGCTGTGGGGTACCTGGAAGCATCCTGACTGATGCACGAGCAGTTCCTGACGCCCCACCTGGGGCCAAGACATACCTTGATTGTTGTTCCCGCTTTGCTCTCCAAATATAAAAACAATGCAATTAAATCATGGTTTCGACTGGCCCAAAATGAAATCTGTTTAGTTTTCTTGCAGAAACAAAACAACAAATGTTGTTGTATTTTTTTTTGTCTTTTGTAGCATTTTAAGCAAAGAGGCAAATCAAGGAAAGGGAAATTCTAAACTTAAAAACCATTAAAAACCCAAACCAAACCAGCAAAACCCCTGCAGCTTTCCCATGCTTATTTCTTATTCATCCATTTGTTAATCAATTGTTGACCCTTAACCAAGATGTGGTTTTTATATCTGGGCTCAAACATTTCTTCTGCCCGAGGTATGCGAATGCATTTTTTCTACATCACCTCTGTGCATCCCCCAAAAGGGGGAGTTTGTAGGGAGTTTACCCACTGCCAGGGAAGGCGTGGGGCGTTTGCTGCAGCACTTGTGCAGGGGTGGGATGCTCCATTTCCTGCCCCAGCAAATATTCAAGTTTGTCTTCGGAGATAATGGCTCCAATCAATCAAAACTCGCCTGGATTTTCTGTGTGCCAAGGTGAGCCCGTGCGGTGAAGACCCTTTGCTGCTCCCTCTCCGTGGTGCGGAGCGAGGAGGTGGTGGGGTGTGTGTACAAATGTCTCTGTGTTTTCCTGAGCTCTGTGGAATTTTCCTCACAAGAAAACCAGGAATTTTTCCATTTCCATCTTTGTGAATCAGCAGGGTCAGGTTTTCTTGTCATCCTGTATGTTCAGGAAAGAGGCACGTGGTGCCGTGCCTGGAGCATTTGGATTTCTCCACCCTGAGTGTTGATTCGGTTCCACTTGCCCAACTTGCCGTGGAAGAGGAGCATATGGCCATTTTCTGCCTCATTATATGCCCGGTCCAGGTCGGATCCATCAGGATGCTTTAGTTTTTCCACAGACAGAAAGAAAACGTGCTATTGCAGAGAGAGGCAGCGGGGTGTGATGGAGATTACACTGATCCTTAAAGCAAACAAGTCACAGTTTGAACATTCAGACACACGTTTTCAGGTGCCTCTAACTCAAAGCTAGAACTTAGAGAGAAGAGATTGTCCCGAGCTCCACCAAGGCTGAAATAAACCCTAACCAGTCATTACAACGCACCAAAAGAGAGACCTGTGAAACGCTGGAGTGCAGTGGGGCTGCCCAGCCTTAGACTAGTCTGAGCTTTGCTGGAAAAGTGATAATTTAAAGAATTTGAAGAGTATAATGCAGATGATGAGGAATTTTGAACTGCCCGTGTTGTGACTGGTTATAGGTTTGCTCTCAGTTCATGCATTCATGGGGTATTTCATTGCTGTCAATGGAATTGCAAGGACATAAAACTGCTGTGACAGAGGAGACCGAAGCCCTTTGTGAAAAATGAGCAATCATGACCAAAAAACTGGTATATCTGGGTGAAAATATTTTGTTTTTTTTTCTAGCTTGGTCTATTTCCTTCTCCCTTTAGAACATGATTAGAAGTGGCTTTTTGTTGTGCCAAAAATTGAAGGTTTCAAGAAATATCTTGTTCTCGTGGAGAATAAAACCCTGACCTGTTTATGCCACCTGGAACATAAGGAAGGGGAAGTTTTGGGTTGGGTGGTGGGAGAGGTGGATGGTGCTGAGCAGTTGCACACCCGCGCTGCGGTGACGGTGGGATGCACCACGTGGAGCAGCGCTTGGAAAATGGTGGGGAATCTCCTGGTGGGTCCTGACCAGGTCAAAGCACGGATGCAGAGCTGGTTTCTGCTCTGCAAAGGGTCTGGCCAGAAATCCTGCCATGGGTTTGAGAACCGTTTTCCAGCAAAAGCTTCACTGAGCCGATGTGTTTCTATGAAAAGTTTTCACTTTGATGAATAAGCATTTTCCGATGGAAAAAGCACTTTGTGGGAAGATTCTTGATGAGAAATACTTTGCAGTGTTATTGAATTCCTTCCTTAGAGCTCCCGTTCCCAGCCAGCCAGTCTCCGTTGTCAGCATTCAGCCGTTCCTCTGAAATGGTATATGACATTTGCAAAGATAAAAAGAAAATTTAACCCATTTGTGATGTAACTGAGAGTTGAGCAATGGGTAATGTCAGAAGTCATGATGCATGCTAATGAGGGTCTGTGCCTGAGCCTTCGCAGAGTGACGTTTGCTCTGGTTTTGCTAATGGCCTCGCTGTTGAATTATATAACTTAAAAAAAAGCTAAATGTGGGGGGTGGGGGCCACGGGAGCCCCCCACCACCCATGTCTCCTCCAGGTATGAAAGGTTGTTTGCCCTTTCCTGGGCTCCACTTTCTGCCCAGTGGGGGATTTGGAGGGGGGAAGATGATTTCATGGTCCCAAAGGAGTAGCCCAGGGACAGTTGGGTCCAATTAATAGCTCTGGCCGCAGCCAAAAGGGTTCCTGAGGGAAGGGTTTTTTCTTCTCAGCAAGGGTCATTAGCCATTGGAAGGGGCTGCCCAGGGAGGTGGTGGAGTCCCCATCTCTGGAGGGGTTTAAGAAAAGCCTGGACATGGCACTTAGTGCCCTGGTCTAGTTGCCATGGTGGTGTCAGGGCAATGGTTGGACTCGATGATCCCAGAGGGCTCTTCCAACCTGGTTGACTTTGTGATTCTGAGGGGATGCAAATTGAGGCCACTCCAATTTTTGGAGCAATATCAGCAAAATTATTTTAAAATAATCTTTGTTGTGAGCGTAGCAACGCAGCCTACAGGCAGGAATAGAGGATGGTGGCAGCTTAAAATTCCTGTGTGTGGTAGGGGGAAGTGTTAATAAACCAGAACCATTTTACTAAAGAATGTTTTCTGACCAAATCTCTGTGATGTGGAGAAGAACTGTTTCCCATTGAAGCTCGTTTGTAGTCATGAGTTGGGGCTTAAGGATTTTTAACCTTTTTGTCACATCACTCCAGCCTGCAATGAAAGTCTCACCCTGGAGGCAAAACCACCATCGCATGAAGGTGAGTGTATTAATCCTGAGAAATAACCAGTCCCCGAGGGCTACAGCGTGGTGGCATCTGCTCAGCAAACCAATTTAAATTCTTCCTGTATTTTGATGGGTGTGAGTCCAGGATCACCGCCTCGCTTCTGGGAGAGAAAGGCAGGCTGATGGTCCTTGCATTAAATCAAGCCCCACTTAACGATGGCACGTTTTGATTAGAGAAACCCAACGAGTGGTACCGTAAGCTGCATGCCAGCCGTGATATCGTCCGCTCAAGACATAATTGTACAATGAGTAGATGTTTAATTTACGTGAAAGCCAAACAACTGAAGTCTGACCCCAGATCTTCATGTTCGATTGACACCAAAGGAGGTGCCGTGGGCTTCATGCTGGAGCTGGCCAGAGCGAGGGGCACCTTTCCTGCCTATTCTTCAGCTCAGAATAGGCAAATGAAGACAAACCCCTTGCTTTTCGTGCCTGTGGCAATCCCAGTAAAACGAAATGATATATTCCTGTCATAAATATTATTGTTTCAAAGCTATTTCTGCTTTAGGGCTCCTTCATTCTGCTTCCCCTTCCCACTGGAGTCCGTTATAGATAACCTTATTTGTGTGTGTATTTTTAGTTTCCTAGCAGTAAAGCACCTCGAGAATAAAAGGAACAAACGAGCAGAATGGTCAGAAGTTCAAAACGAAGCCGGCCCTCTGAAGGGGAGCTGAGCTCTCTGACTGCTCAGCATTCGTGCTGTTCACCCCAAGGGTTGTCGAGCACTGGCACAGGCTGCCCAGGGCAGTGGTGGAGTCCCCATCCCTGGAGGGATTTAAAAGCCGTGTAGCTGTGGTGCTGAGGGACATGGGTTAGTGGTGGCCTTGGCAGTGCTGGGTTAACGGTTGGACTCAATGATCTGAAAGGTCCTTTCCAACCAAAATGATTCTGTGATCCTCTTCATTCCTCCAGTTTGCTGTGGTGGCTGCCGAAGAGTTCCTGAATCATGGAATTAGTCAAATGGTTCTTGAGAGTTGGTCATTGCAGTTTGATGGCTTTCTGGCTTTGTTTACCACAAGAGTGCCCCTGTATAAGATGCTGGTTGATGCACATCCAGGTGAAATCAGATTCAGATGTAAATACTAATGTTCTCTGGAGGGTTTGGAGAAATATTGTACAGTATTACACAACCAGGGATGCACAGCACTGTAAAAAGGGGCAAATCATAGAATCACAGACTGGTTTGGGTTGGAAGGGACCTTAAAAACCATCTAGTTCCAACCCCCTGCCATGGGCAGGGACACCTTCCACCAGACCAGGTTGCTCCAAGCCCCATCCAACTTGTCTGCTAAGGCAGCTGCAAAAGCAGGGACAGCTTCCCAGCCAGAGGTAAGAGGATTAGGGAAAACATCAACAACTTTGAAAATCTGAGATTACAGCAATATTGGACTCCCAAAGACAGCACGGGATCCAACCAGAGGCCGAAAAATACCCTGTTTACCGCGCCACACAGCGCAGCAAGCAGCTTTCGCTGGGTGCTGCTGGTATTGGTCTTGGCCCCACCTCCTGCTCGGGGCTTTGAGCCCAGCTTTGTCCAGCAAAGCTGCTGCTGCAGCGCTGAGGGTGCAGGCAGGAGCTCAAGGGTGTTTGTTTTGCACACTTCAGTGCCGAATGCTTTTGCTCCTATCCTAAAACATGCTGAAAATTTTCCATTAGAAGTCTCAGCTTAAAAATCCTCCACTGAAATATGGAGACACTTTATTTCAGGGCATTACTTGCTTTCTGACAAGAGCTTCTCTAAGAAATGACAAACAAACCCCCACCACTTAAATCTCTTAAGAAATTCCTATTTAATTAGAGATGCTTTTGGGATTCCTTATTGTTCGGCTGTGTGAGTGCATTAAGTCATTTGCACTATTTCGTTATATTTATGATACCACAAATCAGATGACCTGTAAAGCACCCTTTCTATCTGCAAATATTATAGAAGTGACAGATTGTGTTCGGGAGAAGTAATGAGATGTAGTTAGAGGGGAAAAAAGCCTCATTCAGAAGCGAGCCCATAAACTTTTCAACAGGCTTTAATAAAACATACCAGTAGCTTCTCGCTGCACCTATCGCTCTTGGAGCTGTGAAATCTCGATGGGGAGTTTAGTGTTAGTCTGAGGGATCATCTGAGCCTCCACAATACCCCCACAAATGTGCCAGGAATCACCAGTTCCAGCAATTTGCTTCCACGAAAGCTGTTCTCTGATGTTAGGAGCAGGGTGTGATGTTTGGGTAGGAAATGGGGGTGTCGAGGCAGTGGGAAGAGGAGCGATTTGGGTGGAGGAGGTCACTTGGCGTGGCAGCGCTGGAGCTGGAGGGGGCATGCGGGCAGGGTAGCACGTGGGTATGACATAATGCCCCTGAATTTGACGGGTTTCTCTAAATTTGCTCCCTGCGCTGCTCTCTAATTGTTTATCCGGAGTATTGGTGTAAATAATCTCCTTTTCAGAGCTCAGTCTGGCTGTATTCCCCTAACCTTTGTGTTACAAAATATTCCAGTGCTTTGACATGAGCATGTAAACTGAAATCCTACTGCTGAAATTAATCTGGGAAACGGTTCCTTGGAACTTTAGGGGTACAGACAGAAGATAAATATCTTCCTATTCCTGAGTATTGTTGGAGAGGTTTTCTTCTCCTTCCTTCACCTCCCTCTTCCCTCCTGCAGAGCTCCCTCTCCCAAGCATGATGTTATTCTGTGGATTCAGGCTGCTCTATGGGTCGTTGCCAGGACCTTCTGCCCGGGCTGTTGGCAGGGACCCTGCTGCTCCCAGCCCAGGCTCCGACTGGGCTCTTGCCAGTCCCTGCCTAAGCAGGCTGAGCTTGGCTGGCCTGGGGAAACTTGGCTGTGTGTCTGTGATTTGCTGCCTCCCTCGTGTGCAGGAGGAGTTTGGTTACCTGACTTTTCTAGAGTTGTGTAGTTCAATACAAGCAGTTTCGAAGAGCTTTGTTCATGCTTTTGGGTCTTGCTGCCTGATTTATGCTCCTTTGGAGTCACCCCAGAAGGCAACATGCACTGTTGGGTACTGGAGTTTTGGCATAAGGTTTTTCAAGGGTATAAACCAGTGGCAAAGTGCCCTTGGAAGATGCTTGACTGTCTTCTCCAATGCAGTAAGAGCTCGGTTTGAGGTGGATGTTTTATATGAGGAGATACGCTGAAAAGTTGGCGTTTAATATCCTGCTTAGTTTTCCCAATGGTTTTCTGATGGATTTATGAATTTGCCCCTTACAACACGGCAGTGAATACCAAGGTAGTGATCTGCAGCGACTTGTCAATGTTTGGTTCTGGAACTCGCTTTAGGAGAACCCCAAAGCCTGTCCTTAGATGGCAGAAATCGCTTGAACTTCCCTGTGCAGCTGGCTCCTGTGCTGTGGCTTGTGCTGGAGAGGCTGCCTGTCTGCCTGGGTGACGAGTGCTGCGAGTGTGACCTTGGCTCAAATTTGAACTTTCAGCTGTGTTTTTGAAAGCCTGTGTATTTTGAAGTATTTCTTGCTGTGGAACAGTTTTCCTCCTGTCTAAATATCTTCCCAAGTTTCCGAATATTATGACAGATAGTATCGTTTGTGTTTTCATCTACTCCATAGAATCAGAATAAATATTTTTATCAAATCTTTCTATGGAACAAGTCTACATCAAATATTAAGCAAGTAAAAGAAACTTCACTTCTATAAGAAGTATGAAAAGGGTCCTGCGCTGGGGTTTTCATGGAGGGGGGCAGTTGTACGGTACAAACTGTGTTACGTAGTTTAGTTTCTTCTCTTTCTGCCACAGAGTTATAGAATCACTGGGAGAGTCTGGTTTATGTGGTTGGCCACATTCAGGAATCTCTGTGATCCACCTAGTACAGAAACAGTGGAGGGATCTCAAACCACGAGCAGGGGAAGGCTGGATGGCTGGGGCGGATGAAACACGGTGTGGCTCACCACAGCCAAGTATCCAAACAGATTTCTTGGCTTCTGCTTTAAGTGGCATTAGAAAGTAATGAAGTTAATATTAATGTTCAAACTAGCTTCAAATATTGAATTTTAACTTTTTTTTTTATTTTTTCCCCATGAAAGAGAAGCCGGGTCGTTAGGCAATGAGTTGGCCTTGGGAGAGCCCAGACCTGGTGCCTGCCCAGGGACTGCCCTGGTCTCTCTCTGGTTGCTGGTGTATGTGAGAGTATTTGCATGCAAGGTGAAGGAAGACAAAGTCCATGTTGGCATGGCTACAGGTGGGGTTTTCCATACGGGAATGAGATTTTCAGCCCCAAGCCCCTGTAGGGAATGAAGCGGAGGCTGAACCCCAGGTCCCACCTCCCACCAAGCACCCTACCCGGGGGGCACGCAGAGCCTAGGGTGAGGGGCAGCGGGCAATCCTCCCCAGCACTGAAAGCTCTTGTTTCTTTCTGTGGTTCATTCAAAACGTGCTGCTGCTCAGCTGCTCCCTGGGTGCTGCTGGGTGTGTGCCGTGACCTCTGCTGAGGAGTGCCCCCGTCGTGGGACAGCTCAGCCCAGAGGGCCGCCAGGTTCAGGGGCCTGGCACCTGCCCAGGGCTAGAAAACACCATTTCTATTCACTTTTAACTGTAGTCAAATGGGATTTCTTTTTTTCTTTGTGTAGCAAGTTTGGATTTTCTTTGTGTAGTGTATCAGGAAATGGAATCAATAAAACTAAATCAACAAATCAGTCTTCCTTAGGAAAGTCCTTCTCCAGGAAAGTTAAAGAACTTGAAAGAAATAAACCCAATCTAAAACCCAACTTCATTTATCATTGCTGACTACCCAAACAAGCCACAGGCTAAGCAAGTCACATTTTTTCTCTCCCTCAAATAAATACATCTCTCTGCTTTCCCAGAGTCTCAGTTTTGATGCAGCAACCCCTTTTCCTTCCCCAGAAAACAACGCCAGCACCTAAAAAGAAGTTTGTGGCCTCTGTGTGGATGGCAAAGGGTTTCTAACATGGCTGTGTGGCCAAGCCATGAAGTTGAGTGAAATAGAGAGTTGCTTTTCATTTTCCCCAGTTGTCACACTGGGCTCTGTGTGCTGATCAGATCAAATAATGGTTGGACTCGATGATCCCAGAGGTCTCTTCCAACCTGGTTGATTCTGTGATTCTGTGAGTTCAGCTTTGTGTTCTCTGCATCCCTCCACTAGTTTGTAACAATTGTGCAAAATCATATATTCAAGACTTGCAGGAACCTCTCGTTTACTTACTAAGTGGTTTTTTTTTTGTTTCATTATAAGATATTTATTGAGGCTGAAAGCAGTTGTTATGTCCTGCACATAAAAATACGCAGGGAGCTGAAGCAAACATGCATATTCTCTGAACTAAGGAAGAATTTCATACCTGCACCTCTCAGGCATCAGCTCTTCTTGTTTGCTATTACTTGATTGCAGAGCAGGAGCAACACCTTTCAACCCACCTTTAGCAAAACCTGCAAGTCCAAACTTGTGCAGCCCAGTACCCCTGTGATGGGCACCTAAAAAATGGACAGCAAAAGAGAACTGATCTCCAAAGAAATTTACAGGGAGGAGGAGAAGAGAGAGGCACAGCCTCTGCTGTGCTCCTGTCTCGAACAGGACAGCATGTTTAATGCCTGGTTAGCAAACATCTCCATTACTGGTAAGATGCTGAAAGAAAATAAAATTGAGATAAACTCTTGAAAAACAGTATAAAAATTAAATTGCTTTCTAGGAACAGCAATTGTCTTACTGCAGCTGAAATGATGCACTTGAAATGCATGGCTGAGGAGAGCGAGACGGATGATTCCTCTATCGTGCCGTAAGGGGTGATGTTCCCGTGTCATAGTAAGGGTGTATCAGCTCAAGTTCATGCAGGGTTCTTCTCATTTCATGTTGTTTACTATCTGAAGATGAGGCAAGAAAACCTAAATGTTCAGGGACTGTTTTTTTTTATTTGAAGTTGTCTCCTGCATGCTAAAATCTGTGTTCAGTTGATCTCGCTCAGTGTTTATCGTGTAAGGTGGTATTTGATGGAGGAGGGAGGTGTATATCTCACTGTTGGCACTGGCTTAGAGCTGTCCCCCGTGATCTTCTGTACACACAGACTCGGTAAACATCAATAGATCCAGAACGGCCCTAAATCGTTTCTTATCCATTTATCCTTCTGGTGCACTGTACCTGTGCTAATTCCTCAGCCTCAAAATCTCTCCCACCGTCAGTAATATTGGAAAATCTATTTGTAAGATCTTTCTTTTGGGAAAAATCTCATAGAATTTTATACCAGTACTGATAAGTTTTCCCCTGGAGTACACCTGAAGAGTTACTTTTTCGCGAGGAAAGCCCCCGAGCAGCCCAGCCCCAACATGGGGGCTGCAAGAGCAACCCTTGGGCAGCGTGGGGCAAAGCAACTGGCTGCTGGAAGCTCCTCCAGTGCACGGTCCTCCACACCGAGTACTGCAAATGGCCTGAAAATGGTGATATATTCTGACCTTGTCCCTTGAAGCGAGAAGGCATTGCCTACGGGGTCGGAAAATGGAAAGCTGCAGTGTGAGCACCTGTAGTTTGTGTGGCCCAATGAAGGTGGAAGATGGTGTGGAAGTCTTCATTACTCATTCCTTCTAAAAGTTTCCTGATTATTTTAGAAATTTGCATTTATTAATTGATATTTTTTTCATGAGAAAAGATAATAAGTGTAACTTTGATCCGCTGGGCAGGTTGCCTTCCCTGCTGCCCGTTGCACGTGCCTGTGTGAGAGCAGGGATCGTACGTGGGAGATGAAGGTTTTCCTTTGCAGGCTGGATGCTCTGTAGCCTGGAGCAGGAATTTTCCTAGCTGCACCATGGATCATAAGTCTCTCTCAAAATACTCGTATTTGTTTGGCATTCTTAACCCGTGACATTTTAGAAGAAAGAAAGTCAATTTTAGAAGGCAGAAAGTAGATCGGTAAGCCTGGGCATCCGTGGCCGTGCTGAGCTGTTGTGTTTTGAGGCCTAGCTGCACTTTATAAACACCAGCTTGTGATCTTTGGATGAAAAAGTGCCATTTAAGATGAAATTATTATTATTAGCATTGATGATTTTGACATACAGTGTCCTGTAATGGCAAATGAAGCTCTGATGGATCTGAGCTCTTTCGGGAGCTGAGGTGGCATTTAGCAGTATCTATTTTTAATGTTGGCCAAACATAAATAACTCCATTACAATCCTATTGTGGTAAGGAACCAATGATTTGATTTAGAAGAAATTGAGTCTAAAATGCCTGCTTGGCCTTGTATCTTGGGGTTGTATAGAGGGAGACTCTCTTGCAGTGTTGGCACTGACAGAAGCTCTCATGCTCATGAGCAAATTAAACTTTTGCAAAGGAGAAATTAGTATTAAACAGCACAACCAGGGCAAGCTGAATTTGCACTTTTCGTTGGTATCTTTCTTGTTTTGCATGCGGGAAGGAAAATTTTCCCAAAGGATCAATATGAGAAGTTTGATGTCAGTGGAGAAACTTGAATATAGAGCACCCCAGGACAGGTGATTCTCCTAATTTCTATAGTGTATATATTTAAATAATTGTTAGATCTGCAATAATTGCTGGAACTTAAAATCATAGAATCACAGACTGGTTTGGGTTGGAAGGGACCTTAAAGATCATCCGGTTCCAACCCCCTGCCACGGGCAGGGACACCTGGAAATTGAAAACTCAAAACCTCTAGAAACAGTTTTCTTTGTCTTTGCTCTGGGTTGTAAATTAAAATGACTACCTGGAGGGAGGTTGTAGCGGAGTGGAAGTCGACCTCTTCTCCCAGGGAACCAGCGATAGGACAAGAGGACACAGCCTCAAGCTTGGCCAGGGGAGGTTCAGGTTGGACATTAGGAAGCATTTCTTCTCAGCAAGGGTCATTAGCCATTGGAATGGGCTGCCCAGGGAGGTGGTGGAGTCACCATCTCTGGAGGTGTTTAAGAAAAGCCTGAACATGGCACTTAGTGCCCTGGTCTAGTTGCCATGGTGGTGTCAGGGCAATGGTTGGACTCGATGAGCCCAGAGGGCTCTTCCAACCTGATTGATTCTGTGATTCTGTGACTGTACTAAAATGACAGGAAAAAATTTGGCAGGTAATTCTAAAAAAGAATATGTACATACTTATGTTTGCATATACAAGTACAGTGCATATTTAGACAATAAATCATTAATTTATTTGATAAATATATTTGTTTGATGCAGTTACGTAAGGTAATATCACTCAAAATCTGCCATGGTGCTCACAGCTCAGTTCCAGATCTTTAAGAGCAGAACACACCTCCCTTGTGTATAAATGTGTACGGTTTCGGTCACAGCACTTCACTCTCTACATAACAGGGCTGTGCCCTAATGTTCTTTATTTGTCTGTATGAAGCCCAAACTGACCAGAAACCCTGTGCTGCCTTTATGCCACAGAATCACAGAATCAATCGGGTTGGAAGAGCCCTCTGGGTTCATCGAGTCCAACCATTGCCCTGACACCACCATGGCAACTAGACCAGGGCACTAAGTGCCATGGCCAGGCTTTTCTTAAACCCCTCCAGAGATGGGGACTCCACCACCTCCCTGGGCAGCCCCTTCCAATGGCTAATGACCCTTGCTGAGAAGAAATGCTTCCTAATGTCCAACCTGACCCTCCCCTGGTGAAGCTTGAGGCTGTGTCCTCTTGTCCTGTCGCTGGTTGCCTGGGAGAAGAGGCTGACTCCCACTGCGCTCCAACCTCCCTGCAGGTAGTTGTAGACTGCACTAAGGTCACCTCTGAGCCTCCTCTTCTCCAGGCTAAACACCCCCAGCTCCCTCAGCCGTTCCTCGTAGGTCAGACCCTGCAGACCCTTCACCAGCTTGGAAGGGTCCCTCCTCTGGACTCGCTTCAACACCTCAACATCTTTCTTGAAGTGCCGGGCCCAGAATGTTGTGAGGTGCTTCATGATTTCAGAGTCTTTGCTCTTGCCTATCCCAGCACCCCCGTAGGCACACTGCTCACACCCTCTGTATAGCCAGAATCAAGGATTTCTTCATGGGATCTATTGTAGTGCTGTTCCTGCTCATGCTAGAATGCTTCGTAAAGTTAATTAACTTTCTTCCTGACACTCCTGTGAGAGGAGTGGGCATTATCTGAGTTTTTGTAAATAGAAAATTAAGGTACAGAAAGATTAAGGTCAAAAGTATCTATTAATTTTGCCAAATCCGACATGCCTCATAGCTGTTTTTCCAGACAACCTGGCACTACTAATTACTTCCATATTTAACCATAGAAATTGTAAAATATAGTACTGGAAGGGATATCAAGTCATGCAGTAATTCCCCTTGCCCTGGGTAGGAGAAATTCTAGGATATCCAGGCGGGATAAATGCCTAACCGTTAATGATGGAGCTTTTATAACGTTCCTAGTTGATCTATTAAAGTGCTTAACTACCCCTTACACTTTGAAAGATTTTTGTAACGTCTGACTTCCACGTTCCTTGCTTTAATTTAAACCCATTAAATTTTGCTCCTTCCCTGGGGAAGAGGAAAACCAGCTTATTTCCATTTTGTTTGCATCAGCCCTTGAAGACTGTTATCAGACCTCTCATTTTTTTTCTCTGGATAAAACAGCCAGCTGCTTTGTCTCTCCTTGCAGGTGATGCTTTCTCTGGTCCTGACTGGTTGTGGTGCCTCCTTTGGATGCTCTCTGGGTACCAGACACCCTCCTGCAATGCACTGTGCCCAACGGGCCACGCTCCCACGTTGTTTTTATCCTGACACGTGCGTTCCAGTGGATGTTTGGATTTTTGCCTTCACTTTGTCATCCACTGGGGCCTCCAGAGTCTTTCCTGGAGAATAACATTTTAAAGAGTAATTCCTCTGTCAGGTAATCCATTCTGTTGGTGGGATTCGTTATACCTCTGTAGGCGCAACGCTTTGCGCTTGTCCTTGATGGATTGAACCCTACTTATTTCATGCTGTTTCTAGGAAGTAACTATTGACTCTGGCTGCAGCCTGCACTTCTGCAAGCTGGGTCTCACTGTCTCAAACTGGGTATCTGATAACGTGAAACATCGGGTTAACAAAAAGGTGGATTTGTGTGAGTTCCCTGTGTGCGAGAGCTGCCAGAGGGGCAGGGAGAGAGGGCGAGCGTCTGGGGGGACGTGCAAGACCGTGTCGTGCTCCAAGCAACCTCTGTTCTGGCATTGTGGTGTTTTTTAAGAGCTTTCCTTTTGTAACATGCATTTTTTTTTTAATGTCATGAATTTTAATCGTATCATTTCCTTGGCTTTAAGAAGAGCTAACTGCAAAACAAACCCCCAAAGATTTCCCTTCTGATTTCTTACACAGGCCTCCCTGGTGCATTGTGGAAGAAGCCACATAGTTTATTTCCATTTTGATAGGATTTGTTTGTAGGAAAAGCTGTGAAACCAGCTGCAGGAGAGGGGCAGAAGAGGAAGGGCTTCTGCTTTTCCAAAGTTTTTTTGAAATTGGGTTATCAAACTCAGAATTACGTGATGAATAAAATTCATACACAGAAACAGGTAGAAAAACAGTACATGTATGGATTAAAATATTCTGTGGGGTTTTTGTGGTTGTTTCAGTATCCATGGGGAACAATCAGGTATTTTTATTAGAATAATTGTTATTATTAAAGCTCTAAGAAATATTTTGAATATTTCCTTCCAACATCACTGAAATTTCCCTTTCTTTGGCTGGTGCCTTCTTTAATTTTGCTGTGTGGTGATAAAATGTTGTGCCATATATCAGCAACGGGAAGAGCACCGAGTGTGCTCTCTGCCTGTTTCACAGACATAACCTTTAATTGCAGCACCCACCCCTGTCCCACCAGACATAACCCCTCTGAGGAGCACGGCTGCAGGCTTGTTCCAGGTAAAGGTGGTTCGGAAAGACTGAACAGAGCTGGGCACCTCATCCTCCCTGGCACCGGTGGGTGCAGGCAGGTGGCCTTGAACCCTGGCACTACGAGGAGCAGTTTATGCCCTGAGTGGTGTCTTCATGCGTGGGAAGGCAGAGAACAGAGGTACAAGATTTTTTTATTTAACACAATAAGTTCTGATATTAAAATTTAGAATATAATTTCATCTTTGTTATGTCTTCATTTCTAACACCACCCAGAAAATATTTTTAAAAGCTCTTTCCACACTTGTATTTGGTGGAATTTTGTGACGTTGGGGTTTTTGTGTCTTAAAACTGAATTATTGCAGAACTGCACAATGACTGTATCGCTAATAAGTAGTTCATCCATCTGCAAAAGTCCCTTTAAAGTTCTCTGAAGTGAATGCAAGAGGTAAAATCTGCACTAAGGGAAATGTAGGCTCTATGCAAATGTATTTTACATTCTAGCACCATTCTCACTAACAACTATGACACTATTTTTCTGTCAGGGAAATAAATTCTAACAGATAAATAAAGTAGCTTCCTTTTTCTTGTAATTTGTGGGATAATTTTTGTTCACAGCTGCAGGACTTCTGTTGGAGCTTTTTTACTCTCTCCTGAATTTTGCCCGTCACCAAGTACATTGTTTTGGATAAGGGACAGGACCAGGGGCTGGTGAGAAGCTAATACAGGACATCAGAATACAGTGTACTGGTGAAGCATAAGCCATGGTGTGTTGATGAACAGCTTCGTTAAGGAAGTCTACATTGAAAGCTCGAAGATGGTAATGAAGGGACTTCTTCTTGCTTCCTAAAAGTAAGGGCAGCAGGAGCAAGTGTTGGGGGGCAAACAGCTGCTGGTGGTTGGTGACTTCAAGTGTTATCAATCCTAGAAGCAAACACTGTCTGAAAAACAGGCAGTCAGCTTCAGAAAATGCAGTTACTTAGGAGAGACTAAACAGAAAGGAAAAATCACTGAGAGGAAAATTGATTTTGTTCTAGTCCAGGCCAGGACAGTGGGGTGGGGGCTTGGCCGCCCGCGTCACAGGGACCTTCCCTCTGAAGTGCTTCTGCAGGTGAACTGGAGATTGTGCCCCGCTGAGTTTGTTCTTCAGAAGTCTTACTAATTTATGTGAGACAATAAAATACACCGTTGTTATTGTAAGAAAGGAAAAGGAGAGATTTTGCATACTAAATTAAGCAGAGCCACGCACTTTGTCTCAGCCTTTGTTTAGGGAAAGGGAAAAGCAGATTAACAGTCAAATATTTGATGCCTCTTTTGTGCTAACGTAAGGGCATAAATACTATTTCAATTCTTTTAACATATATATATATATTCGTGTTGCCTGTGAAGCTGTGATAAGTGCACATCCAAACTGCCTGAAAGGTTTTTTCTCATGGTAGGTTGTTAATTATGAGATGTGTCTGAAAGAGTCAGGGGCAATGAGAAACTGCTGGTGAGCACTGATCATTAGCAGAACAATAGCTGCGTGGCCCTGGTTTTCTGTACCTTGCTGCTGAGCTCGTTGGCATTGTATAACCTAAAGTACAAAAAATGAAACATCTACTCCAAAGATCAGGCGATGTGCTTTGTCTGACGGTGTAATCTTTGATATTTCTAGGAACCTGCCCCAGCCAATAAAGGGAGCATTCCTTTACTGGCACACTTTTCTTCTCATTTCTTGCTAAAGAGCTTTTTTTAAGAATGACAATTGTACCAGTAACTGTTTGGAGAAATGAATTTTCTTAAAGAAAGTCACATTTTGTGCGCATCTGCCTGTGACACTGTAGAGAAACTGGAGCTGTAGATCATTTACTTGGTCTGATTCAGAAACAGGCAATCACAAATTGACTGTCAATGGTAGCAATTAGCATTAAGAAGTATACTTTAATAATGTCTTTCCAGAAAACATATGTTCAGATCTGATTTACCATTTATATGCAGATTTTCTGATGTAAATGAATGAAAAGAGATGAAGAAACCTTCCACTCTTATTTTATATCCTCCCGAACTCTTAAGTGATCTAAATGCAAATCCATATAAACATAGAATAACAAGTGCCCAATCTTTGCTTTATGACACTGCGTCACAAGATAAGCACCGGGCTGGTTTGTTTGTGGGGTTTGGTTTTAATCTGTTAGCAGTTAGGAACAACAGTATCAACACACAGGGGTTTTTTCAGCTTTATTACTAACCAGAGTAAATCAAAATACCTGAAGCATCTCCCCCCGATCAGACAGGTCATTCCAGAGCACTAGGCACTGCAAGCGTTTACGGATGTGGATGTTCAGCAGGGCCCCTGTGAGCTCACGAAAGGCGTTTGTGCCAGGCAGAGCTGGTGCTGGTGGGGATGGGTTTTCAGAGCAGCGATACTGACGGTGTTTCAAAGGAGTTCTGCAAATCTGGGTGAGGAGACTCACCCGGGGCAGGAGGTATATTCTTTGAAAGAGAAAGGAACCAAATGCTAGAGTTGCTGTTCACCATCATCACTCTGAGGAATGGCCAAGTCAACAGGCACTGGGTCACCTTCTCCGACTCAGATAGTTGCCTGAGAAGCCATTGAGCATATCCAGTTTAAGATGGATAGTTGTGTGGTTTTGTTAAATTTCAGTTTAAATTTGATGTGCGCTCACATGGTTTAGATAAAATGCCCTATGTATTATCTCCTGATAAACATGATTTGTCTTCCTTGGTTCCCTTTTTGTGTTAAGATTGAAAAGACATAATATTGGGCTCACAGAATCACACAGAATCACAGAATGTCAGGGATTGGAAGGGACCTCGAAAGATCATCTAGTCCAATCCCCTGCCGGGGCAGGATTGCCTAGACCATATCACACAGGAACGCGTCCAGGTGGGTTTTGAATGTCTCCAGAGAAGGAGACTCCACAACCTCTCTGGGCAGCCTGTGCCAGTGTTCGGTCACCCTCACCGTAAAGAAGTTTTTCCTCATATTTCTGTGGAACCTCCTGTGTTCCAGCTTGCATCCATTGCCCCTTGTCCTGTCAAGGGATGTCACTGAGAAGAGCCTGGCTCCATCCTCTTGACACTTGCCCTTTACATATCTATAAACATTAATGAGGTCACCCCTCAGTCTCCTCTTCTCTAAGCTAAAGAGACCCAGCTCCCTCAGCCTCTCCTCATAAGGGAGATGTTCCACCCCCTTAATCACCTTCGTGGCTCTGCGCTGGACTCTCTCTAGCAGTTCCCTGTCCTTCTTGAACTGAGGGGCCCAGAACTGGACACAATACTCCAGATGCGGCCTCACCAGGGCAGAGTAGAGGGGGAGGAGAACCTCTCTCGACCTGCTGACCACACCCCTTCTAATACACCCCAGGATGCCATTGGCCTTCTTGGCCACAAGGGCACACTGCTGGCTCATGGTCATCCTGCTGTCCACTGGGACCCCCAGGTCCCTTTCCCCTATGCTGCTCTCCAACAGGTCTGTCTTCTCCATTGGGTGATGGGGGTGTTGAACACATCCATCCAACTGAAATGAATCATAACAAATTTCCTGCTCATGAGCTGATAAAAAGTTTGTGGGAAATCAAGAGTAAGCGGCAAAACTTTTGTCCGTCTTCAGTCTAGCGATTTTCAGCGCTGTATTTACATTTTAAATTCTTTCTATGGTTATTAGTGACGTGTTGTTCATTGTACTAAAGTATTGTTTGCCTCAAATAACACCAAAACAACAATGCCAAGGTTACACTGAGAATCCAAAGCCAAAGTCACCATCTCTGGATGTGTTTAAGAAAAGCCTGGACATGGCACTTAGTGCCACGGTCTAGTTGCCAGGGTGGTGTAGGGGCAGCGGTTGGACTCGATGATCCCTGAGGTCTCTTCCAACCTGGTTGATTCTGTGATTCTGTGACAATCAGGAATCTGCTCTTTAACTCGAAGACATCTATAATAATGTCCAAAATAGAAAAATGACGAGAGATCAGTCTGGATAGTGAGCACACGTCTGGGAATGCACAGGTCAACAGGGACTGCCTTATAAACAGACTGTTTTAAATGGGTAGGACAAGTTAATCTCGTTGTCAATAAAGCAAAGCAATTGCAGAATGGAAAGTGGCCAAAACGTGCTGCAGGATTTCTGTGAAATCCCATTAGACATTGGAAAGGAAAATGTCATTGGTGCGCAATTAAGCCAAGAAACTTATTACAAATCTTATATTAAACCCTCTGTTTCCTGACAATTATCTTTGATCCTGTGATCACAAAAACCAGGACTGACAGCGTGAGCAAGTATTACAAGGTGGTAAGAACCCTGTTTTAATATATTTTTAATGCTGTAAAAGAGGTGGTGTGAAGCTAGAGAAAGATTTTACAGCAGTTTTAGTGCCTGTCATTATGGCAATAGAAAGTTATCCCCTTTCTTCTATAGGTTAAGGTATTTTGTGGTTATTTACAACTGAATTCTCATTGCATTGATAGTTTTTCAAAGAATGTGACATCAGAAGATAAGATTTTTACTTCCATGGCGAAGATTAATTTTTTCACTTTTGTGTAAGTGTATGTTTAAATGATAGAAGTGTCAGCTGTGGCTATAGAAACAGCTGAACGACTTTGGCTGAAGTTTTCCAAAGCAGGTACTGCTCCAGGATGTTTAAACACCAGTGAGGTAGGAGTTCAGATGTGAGGAGATGGGTAAAATCAGTGTTTTCTTGTTTATTAAGGGTCAGAATAGAAATTCTGTGTCATCACCCGGCATGGGGACCTGTGGTGTTCAGGCGTGTGTCTATTGCAGTCTACACCTACGTGAAGGGAGGTTGTAGTGGAGTGGGAGTCGGCCTCTTCTCCCGGGCAACCAGCGATAGGACAAGAGGACACAGCCTCAAGCTTGGCCAGGGGAGGGTCAGGTTGGACATTAGGAAGCATTTCTTCTCAGCAAGGGTCATTAGCCATTGGAAGGGGCTGCCCAGGGAGGTGGTGGAGTCACCATCTCTGGAGGGGTTTAAGAAAAGAATGGACGTGGCACGTAGTGCCCTGGTCTAGTTGCCATGGTGGTGTCAGGGCAATGGTTGGACTCGATGATCCCAGAGGGCTCTTCCAACCTGAGTGATTCTGGGATTCTGTGCCCCGTGGGAAGAGCTGCTGCTGGGTGCCGGGGAGGGTGTCCGCCTGGCGCTGGGTGCAAATGCTGCTTTGGGGTTACAGCCTGCATCTGGGGCAATGAACCCCTTGGGAATAAACAGGCTGAGGCAGATACTTCGTACCAACCTGCCTTTTGCAGATATTCAACGTACTGGAAAAGCAATTAGAAACATCTACGTGTGTGTGCACAACTGCAATATTTATAGCTCTCTCCCTGTACTGAACCTGCTGTTTCCAGGAACAGAATGAAGAATTCACCCAAGTAGAAAACAGATAAATGTGGAGCAGATAGCACTGCTTTTACAATTTAGCAGAAAAATGGTAGTTTAAAATGCTTGTTTATTCATCGCATATACAGAGCTACGTATTTTTTCCATAAATTTATCTTGTTCACATTTCATTATTCTCAGAAACATAAATACAAGGAAGCAAAGGAAGGCTAAAAGTGGCAGGCATCTAAAACTGCTGCTTAACCACATCTTGCAGCACAGTGAGTTATACAACAACCCTTTAAAGCTTCATTAGCAGTCGTTATGCGTGGCAGTGTGCTCGGGCTTTATTCGCCGGCTCGACTCATCCAGAGCGGTTGCACATGCTTTATTTTCTCTGGTTGCAATTTATCAGAAGCATTTTGAATAAAAACTGCACAAGTCAATGCCCCAGTCAACCATCCTGGGACTAAACTTGCTGCCAGAAACGGCAAAGTAGAAAGTTCGACAGGCTTTATGCTGAGACCTGGAACCCGGGTTTTGAATAGCCGTAGCCATGGGGCGATCAGGGCTGGAGGACTCATTGCGTGTCACAAGAGAGATGAAAATGTCACACACAGTTATGTCATCCCTCAGCCTGCGTATGTTAGAGGCACATTTTTGCAGGCATTCAGGTATGTGGGGGCTCCTCTCAAGCACCAGGTTCTGTGCCCAGTTCTGGGCCCTGCACTTCAAGAGAGATGTTGAGGTGTTGGAGCGAGTCCAGAGGAGGGCGACCAAGCTGGTGAAGGGTCTGGAGGGTCTGACCTACGAGGAACGGCTGAGGGAGCTGGGGGTGTTTAGCCTGGAGAAGAGGAGGCTCAGAGGTGACCTTAGTGCAGTCTACAACTACCTGAAGGGAGGTTGTAGCGCAGTGGGAGTCGGCCTCTTCTCCCAGGCAACCAGCGATAGGCCAAGAGGACACAGCCTCAAGCTTCACCAGGGGAGGGTCAGGTTGGCCATTAGGAAGCATTTCTTCTCAGCAAGGGTCATTAGGCATTGGAAGGGGCTGCCCAGGGAGGTGGTGGAGTCACCATCTCTGGAGGGGTTTAAGAAAAGCCTGGCCATGGCACTTAGTGCCCTGGTCTAGTTGCCATGGTGGTGTCAGGGCAATGGTTGGACTCGATGATCCCAGAGGGCTCTTCCAACCTGGTTGATTCTGTGATTCTGTGTGACTCCCAGCACCCGTCGATTTCACGAGGTGGGGAAGTTCACACAAAGGCAGGTTGCTCCGGCAGCCCGAAGCAGTTCTTCCTTCGGACAGTGAACCGGGTTTGAGGGCATGGATCCTGCCTCCATCCCTTCCAAGCGACCAAGAAAAATCCTGCTGATATAACGGAGCAGATCTGATGCCTTTTTATAAACCAGCGATATGATAAGAAGCGTTAGTGCCGCAGCAACCGAGGGAGGAACGAACTCTCAGCAGTTCGGTTTCACTCAGAGGAAAGCTATTAGTGCTCAGTAACAGGTGGAAATGAAATTTAAATCCCTGTAAAAGACAATTGCGTAGTTAAAAATACATTTAGTCGCGCTATTGGCACTTTGCAGATTTTCTTTCATTATCCTTTTTAAGGAAATGGGTGAAACGTATGTATGTTGTCGGCGTCTGCCTCCTACCAGCTCCAACCAGAGACAGTTTGCAGCAGCTGAACGACTTTTATTTGCTGCAGAAATATTATTTGTCTCATGCTCATGAAGAAATAAATTTTCCATATGTTTGATACATTAAAAAGTGTACTGAACATTAAAAGCAAAAATTATAGACATCCTTCCATGGGCATGATGGATACAGGCTGGTGAGATTAACTTCAGGAGCTAAATGCCCTGAATTGAATTAGGGTAATGGAAGTTTGTGTCTCAACGTGAGATGGCTGTACTCCTTATTTATCACAGATGCCTAGGAAGAAATTGTCCCTGAATTCTTTAAAAGCTTTTACATCTTCTCCGTTCAAGACACTGAATGAAAATTAGCTACCCACCAATATATTTTTTATTTCCAATGTGAATTCTCTTTTGCTTGCCATTTACGTTTTCAGATGTGATCCAGTCATTTTCTTTCTTCTGTGATTTTTGTGCTCTGGATGAAATAGCTCTTGTTGAGAAAATATCGCCTGTCTAATTCTTTACCAAACAACTAAACATTGATTTTTTTTCTCACTGATTACTCTGAGAAAGAACTGTTACTTTGCAGTGAATGGATGCAAAAGGGAAGAAGCCATCTGTAAACGTTAAAACAAGAGCAAACAAGTAGCTGGTTTAAGGCTAAGAATCCTCATAGATCTTTCTGAGCAGAAGAGCTGATGGCAATACAGATAACGCCAATAACTGACAAATGACTCGGTTTCTGGAAGTATCTGCAGGCTTTGGTTTGGGCTCTGTGTTTTGTAGGACATACAGTATAAATGGGAATCATAAGAAGTATTCAAAAGCAGAATAAATTGCAAAATGCATTGTAATATACATTGGCTTCGTCTTTTTCCTCTGTCAAACTAGCTCCAGGCACGAAACTCCTTCCAACCAACTGGCTTATCCTCTGTCCTCTCCTGGTGCTCAATCACTAAAGCATCTCTCACTGTTTCTGCAAGAGGAAACCTTCCAGGTTCCTCCTCAGTAAATAAAGACTGATGAGCACCGTTTCACTAACAACCTCCAGTTGATTTATTACTCCACTCTGATCGAAGTATTCACCTCTCTTCTTTGTTGAGAGGTATAATTGTTTTTTTCTTTACAGAGATTGAAACACTGCCTTTTTTTATCACTAGTGGATATGAGGCGTATTTCATTAATTTCAGGCATATTCTGGTGCTGTGCGTGGCAGTTGCACACTGATTTTTTAAACAAACGTGCAATTATAGTCATGTGGTTGTTATTCACACTAAAGATGAAAACAGGTTCTTGGAAAAATAGAATCATAGAATCATAGAATGGTTGGAAGGGACCTTAAAGCCCATCTAGTTCCAACCCCCTGCCACAGGCAGGGACACCTTCCACCAGCCCAGGTTGCTCCCAGCCCCATCCAACCTGGCCTTGAACACTGCCAGGGAGGGGGCAGCCACAGCTTCTCTGGGCAACCTGGGCCAGTGTTTGAATTGAAGTGGAGAGTTTGCCCCATGGAGATTGGTTCCTGCATGAGAAGCACTGTAAGATCACTAGAAATTTCCTGCAAAAGGCTCCTACAGAGACCGCTGATCCTAGAGGTGAGGTTTTATCTCATAGAGTGCTGAAGTCGGAGGAAATAATCCAATTCACATCAGTGAGTTTCGAATCAGACTGAGGAATCCTGATTAGTTCAACCAGAGGATTCAAGTTGTTTTCAAGACCCCTAAATCGTCCTGCACGCCGTCTGCCCAGGTGAGAAGCAGATGCCCTTCTGTCAAGTTGCCTGAATTGCAATGAAGTAACTCGCCCAGTGACACGGGGGAAAGGGGTGGAGGAGCCTTGAGCACGTGCCCAGGGCCACAGCACGCTCTGGTTGGCCTCGTGTTCAAACACTCACAGAGCAATAGCCGTGACCATCTGCCTGACCATCCTGGGACCCCTGCGCAGGTTTTCCACAACAAATTGTATCTGGGAGCCCAGCCTGCAAAGCTGCGTGTTTGCCTTCCGTGAGGGGACGTGTCTCACCTGCAGGAGGTGGAAATAAGAGTTTGCACAGAAGCAGCTGGTTTGAACTCAGACCTTGGGCTCGTCTTTTGTGTTTAAACAAGGCAGTTAAGCCAAACTGTCAGGAAAACTGAGCGAACACAGGTTCTTTACTGCAAAACACTGGTTTCTATCAACCACCACACGCTGCCTGTAGGGATCTATGGCGTTGGCACTGTCCTGCCCACTCAGCACGCTGCCTGTCCCCTTACCAACTGCAACAAATGCTAAAAGGATTGTTTTAGACCACCAGTTTTATCTATTTTTAACTTCTATCATCTCTAAGTTTTGACGCACAGAGCTTTTGTCTGTCTTCCAGACAAAGGTCTGTCCTGAACCCAAGCAGCTCCTTGGGCTTTCCAGGCTGAGAGCTGCCAATACCTGCAGCCAGCATCCCTCAGGGGAAAGCCATCTCCTGTTCCTCACCCTAATGCCCCGCTTACAGCTGAACAGCCCGTTCAACAGGACGAGTTTACAGAGATGGGGTTGATTAGCTTTGTAGCACCATCAGCCCTGAGCGATGATTTCTGTGGGTGGGTGGGAGAGGACTATGGAGGGACAAGTGTCTGCCCCTAGGAAGGTGCATGGGGTCGTTGCACCGATTCAGCTTCTCTCAGCCCATTAAACCCTTTTCTGCAAACCACAATTCACAGTCCGATGAGTTTTGCTTTAGTTACATGAAGAAGAAAATACTGGCAGCCTGTAGGAATTTTCTCATGTTTCATGTGCAACGTTGCATTTAAACACGCCTCATCTAGTCAGAAACACGAAAGCTGGCAATGAGTGCAAATAGCTTGTGAATATGTAATTAGAAGAAATGACCATCAGCATTTACTAGTTATTCTCATGAGAAATGTCACCGGTGTGCATCACCCGGATGATCCATGCTGGTTATGGAGTGTACATTTCTCATGGCATTCGCTGTTCACCTACCTCAGGCAGGAAACGCAGGGGAAATGAGAAGATTTACTGGGTCATCTCTGGAAGTGACCGTTGCCCCCACGCACTTTTGGGCGACCTGGGGTGATATCTCCGGGCTGGGTGTGCTGTGCTGCCAGCAGGGATGTGGTTACTGCTCGGCAGTTAATTGAGGGAGACATGGCTGGTTGTTCTGGTCCATCAGTGGAGACAGGTCATCATTTCAGCGCTTAGCTCATCTCCTCGCTGTAAGGGGCTGTGCTGCCAGGGTAAGGGGAGAGGGTCTCAGGCTTTAACCTCCGTGCGCAGCCACACCAGCTTGAGCTGTTGGAAAGCGTCTCTGGGCTCCTCGGCAGGTTCTCACAGGAGTGAGAACGCAGGGGGACAACTCCTGGGAGGAGGTCGCATTGTTTCTAGAGCAAAGCCATATCCTAAAAATCAATGTGAATGTTCCTCTTTTGAGGGAAATACATATTCTAGCTACCAAAAAAAGACACTAACTTTTTGCAGAGCGTGCACTGCAAACCACCGAGTGCCCTACTAAGGTCAGCTTAACCTTCTTCCCTAAATACCCATCGTCTTCACTCCGTGCTAGCTCACAGTCGAGCAGCTCAGTGCCGAGAAGAGCATTTGCTTTGTGCTCTGTCAAGAGACCTCCATCACATTTTGGTGTCAAGTCAGCTGGCAGAGGGTCTCGCAGGCATCAGCAGGAGAGGGCACCCCAAAGGGCGGCCCAGAGGCCCACCTGGAAACCCCTGTATGTTATACCCAGGTTATGTGTTTGCCATCGATGCAGAGTTTCTAGAGGCACACACCATCGTGCATGTCTTCCATAACCCCTCCCTGCTTGGAAGTGTTTAAAATTCCTAATCAGGTCGATGATACTCACGTGTGAGGAATCACAGCGTTTCATACACCACCTTTGTTCTGTACATCCATCACAGCTGTGGAAACTTCGAGATTGCTCTTGACAGCTGCTCTCCGTCTCCCTTTCTCTTTCTTCTTGGGAAGGATTTGAAAGCTCGTGAGCTGAGCATGGCAAACTTAATTAAAGCCTGTGGTCTGACAAAGTCTCTCTATCCCTCAGGTCTTGGATGAAACAATTCTCCCCAAACTGAAAACACTTAAAAGTATTGTCTTTGTTCTCGTGTTCAGAAAGATGATAAAGGCCCAAAGTCCCCTCAGCTATAGAAGGTGAAATTGTGTTTGGCTTATTTTTCTTTTTCAACAATGCTGCATCATGTTCTTGAGAGTTTCTGCCTCTTTTCTGGGTGTGACCCTGTGATCTCTCTGGGAACGTCTCTTTGCACACAGCATATGCTGCCAGCTCCTCCACGCTGCGGAAAGATGAGCTGGGAAGCGCACCAGCACTAGACAACCAGGATAATAATAATTTAATGTAGCTCCCTCCTTTGGAGCGCCCACGTTCCTCCAGCCTCCCACCACCTCGCCTGCGCTTGGGTCTTGCGAGCACCTTCCTTTGCCGTTAATGAGGGGTTTAACGTGCAGCTACAAGAAGAGATACATGAGGCTTTCCCTTCTCCAGACCAGAAATAGAAAAATAAACAGAGGTGGATAAAGAAACCCAAAGGAGATGAGATAAAGACCGAGATCCAAAAAACACAGGGAAAAAAAGCTCGAAGGTGGATAATACTTAGGGAAGTACTTCAAGAAAGATATTGAGGTGTTGGAGTGAGTCCAGAGGAGGGCGACCAAGCTGGTGAAGGGTCTGGAGGGTCTGACCTCCGAGGAACGGCTGAGGGAGCTGGGGGTGTTTAGCCTGGAGAAGAGGAGGCTCAGAGGTGACCTTAGTGCAGTCTTCAACTACCTGAAGGGAGGTTGTAGCGCAGTGGGAGTCGGGCTCTTCTCCCGGGCAACTAGCGACAGGACAAGAGGACACAGCCTCAAGCTTGGCCAGGGGAGGGTCAGGTTGGACATTAGGAAGCATTTCTTCTCAGCAAGGGTCATTAGCCATTGGAAGGGGCTGCCCAGGGAGGTGGTGGAGTCACCATCTCTGGAGGGGTTTAAGGAAAGCCTGGACATGGCACTTAGTGCCCTGGTCTAGTTGCCATGGTGGTGTCAGGGCAATGGTTGGACTCTATGATCCCAGAGGGCTCTTCCAACCTGATTGATTCTGTGATTCTGTGACCCGCAGGAAGGGTTTCTCCAGCAGCACCTTGGGTCCGGGGTTTCACCGGGGAGCAGAATGGCACGGCAGCACGAGCCAAGTGCTTCGTGCTTTACTGTTTGATAGCTTTAGGCAAGTAGTTGGAGTTTACTGCTGGCTTTATTGGGAGGTTTTGTTTCTCCTTGAAGTCACCCAGCTTGCTTTTTTTTTTTTTTTTTTCAGTTTTGCTTTTCATTTGTCCTTGAATTGAATGGGATTTCCAGAACTGGGAAGCTTACAGGGCAGGACGAGCTGTTCAGGAGAGCTGAACATGTTATGTGCGTGTATGTTACTATTACCTATTACTGCTGAGACTGGGAAGAAGAAGAACACGACCTCCATCTCCCACCACCTTATTTCCCCCCTCTCTTCTCGCTGCTTTCTGAGGCAGTTTCCTTTCTATCTGTCCCAGTATATGTGTAGTACAAACAGCGCTGGATACAACGTGAAGAAAACATGTTTGATTAACTGTCACGTGCAAATGAATTTTCCTCTGCAAACACAACAGTTCATTTACAAGTTCAGTGGACACTCCTGAAAATATTTCTCTAAAAATACAAATGCAGCATAATGTATCTACAGGAGTAAAACAAGGGTAATATTTTCCACTCCAGTACTAAAGATGCAACTGGGAGTTTCAGTGGTTATAACACTCAGTGTGTGCAAAAAACGATGTCCAAAAATGGAAAAGGTTTTTGTAACACTTGAGAGGATATGAAGATTGATGGAGCTTTTATTATTAATTGAGGGAATAATTCATTGGCTCATGTTTTTACTTTAAAAATTGGAACTGCAAAAGTCTGTACTCTATAAGCACAGATCCTGACTGTTAGACGTTCTGGATATTTAGAACACATTGAATTTATAGAATTTGAGAAGTAATCATAGTCTTGGGGCCAAAAATATCTTACCCAACTTTAGTGCATAATGCATTTGTTTTGTGATGGACTGGATGTATTCCTAGTGAGTTTCTAAACTAAAACAAGATTCATAAAGAAATGCAGTTAGCCAAATTGGCACACATTCACCGAAGATCTGCCTAAATTCGGAATAGCAGCTCCTGGAGGTTCCTAGGTTTCTGTTTCTGGGTACACGTGCTGTTTTGATACTGCTGAGAAGCTCCACATCCATCTCGTGCCTCGATCCCCCTGCAGCCAACAGGCCAGGTACCCACAGGCTGGGCAGGGGGGTACAGCCCAGGACCCACCAGCAACATCCCTGTGGCGTAAAGACCGCTCAGTTCTGGAAAACCTCGGCCATGCAGGGAAGAGACAACAAAATTACACCAGGAAGTTAAATTTAGTCTCTACTCTGGAGCAGGGAGGGCTTGGGCTAGAATGGCAGACAAAGCATGGGAAGATTTACCGGCTAGTCACACAGAATGGTTAAGGGTTGAAAGGGACCTCTGGAGATCATCTAGTCCAACCCCTGCCAAAGCAGGGTCACCCACAGCACGTTGCACAGGGTCGTGTCCAGGCGGGTTTGAATATCTCCAGAGAAGGAGACTCCCCCCCTCCCTGGGCAGCCTGTGCCAGGGCTCTGGCACCCTCACACCAAAGAAGTTCCTCCTCATATTCAGATGATACTTCCCATGTTTCAGTTTGTGCCCGTTGCCCCTGGTCCTGTCACTGGGCACCACTGAGAAGAGTCTGGTCCCCTCCTCTTGACACCCCCCCTAAGGTATTTGTAAGCATTGATAAGATCCCCCCTCAGTCTGCTCTTCTCCAGCTGAACAGCCCCAGCTCCCTCAGCCTCTCCTCATAAGAGAGATGCTCCAGTCCTCTGATCATCTTTGTAGCCCTTTGCTGGACTCTCTTCAGTAATTCCTTATCTTTCTTGAACTGGGGGGCCCAGAACTGCCCACAGTTACTCCAGATGTGGCCTCACCAGGGCCGTGTAGAGGGGCAGGAGAACCTCCCTTGACCTGTTGGCCACACTCTTCCTCATGCACCCCAAGATACCATTGGCCTTCCTGGCCCCAAGGGCACACTGCTGGCTCATGGTGAACTTGTTGTCCACCAGAACCCCCAGGTCCTTCTCTGCAGAGCTGCTCTCCAGTAGATCAGCCCCCAACCTGTACTGGTGCGTGGGGTTATTCCTCCCAAGGTGCAGGACCCTACACTTGCCTTCGTTGAACTTCATGAGGTTCCTCTCTCCCAGCTCTCCAGCCTGGCCAGGTCTCGCTGAATGGCAGCACAACCTGCTGGGGTATTAGCCACCCCTCCTAGTTTTGTGTCATCAGCAAATTTGCTCAGTGTACACCCTGTTCCTTCGTCCAGGTGGAGGCTTAATTGCTGCCATGGGTGCATATTCAAGGGGGACCATGGGAAAAAGGCTGTAGACGGTCTGAAGTGATCCCAAGCAGGTCACAGCAGTGCTATTTCAAACATGCCCCTTGGCTTGTCATGTGGAGTGGAGTAATTTCTACTGTATCAATTAATTGCAAAAGCCATTTTCAACTGTTTTGTTGCCTTTTGGGTCAATCCGATCGCAAAAGGAAAAATATACCCAGGCCAGAAGACAATTTGTATAGACCCTGCTGTCTGTGATTTATTGTTTTAATTAAAAGCTTTTTAAGCTTTAATTAAAAAGGTACATGAGCACCCGGTATTCAAGAAAAATGCCTTTGTGTTTAGGTCAATTGAATAACGTAAAATATAATGAGATACATATTTCTAGTCTGGAGCTTCACATGAAAAAAATGCAATATACATAATTAAAAAGTAAATTCAAACTGATAGAAGAGCGCTGTTGTCAGGCAAAATAAAAGGTATGCTTTAAATTAACACCAGCAGAGAGGAATTTTTTTTATTTCCTCACTGTAACATCCCTTGAAAATCCTGTGGTACAAATTGAGTCGACTTCATAGTTGTGTATCAAAGACAGTGTGCTAAACTGAGTAACAGCTGATTATTTCTAATCCTAATGGTGCTTAGCACAGACAGTAAAAGCTGGGAGGTGACAGTAGCACAGAAAATTGGGAAGCTTTCTGCACTGGAAACCACCTGAAGTTGCTCACACCCCTCTTCAGTATCACCATCGTGGAGTCCCCTCCCCAAATGTCTTCCTGGCTCCTGGGGGGCTGATTTACCCGACGCCCTCAGTTTTTGGTGGGTCCTGTTCCCATTTGGTGGGTCCCATTCCCCATGGCCTCGGTGCAGGGAAGATGCTGTGTCATGTCCACCGTGGCAGTGCCATGGCCCCAACGTGTGTCCGTCTCACCCGTTAACCTCACGGCGTGAACCAACACGAGAGCTGGCCCCAGTGTCCAAACCAGCCGAGCTCTCAGGCTTGGGAACTGTCTGGAGACTGAAGTGAAATCTGAATGCAAATAGTGGGTGTAATGAAATGGATTGTGGTCTACAACTACCTGAAGGGAGGGTGTAGCGCAGTGGGAGTCGGCCTCTTCTCCCGGGCAACCAGCGATAGGACAAGAGGACACAGCCTCAAGCTTGGCCAGGGGAGGTTCAGGTTGGACATCAGGAAGCATTTCTTCTCAGCAAGGGTCATTAGCCATTGGAAGGGGCTGCCCAGGGAGGTGGTGGAGTCACCATCTCTGGAGGGGTTCAAGGAAAGCCTGGACATGACACTTAGTGCCGTGGTCTAGTTGCCATGGTGGTGTCAGGGCAATGGCTGGACTCGATGATCCCAGAGGGCTCTTCCAACCTGATTGATTCTGTGATTCTGTGAAGCCAAGTTGATCATTTCACAAAGAAATTCCATTTAACTCTACATGCAACTCATATTCCAGACATAAAGAGTGAAGTAGGTGTATTTTGGCCTCTATTTGTGCTAAAGTCTGCAGAAAGAATAAAATAAGAGCATCTACAAGTTCTTTTAAAAATATTCAGGTGTTTGCACTACCTGAATGCTCTCTTTCTGCCCTGGCTTCTCCTAAAACACCTATTTTTTTCAGAGCTGCTTCTTTCAGGATCAGTGCCTGGGAGGGGGCCAATACCTGCGTCTGCCGCTGCTGGCTGAGCACCAGCTGGGGACAAAACCTGACCCACTCAGCAGCCCCTACATTTCTGGGGCGGTGGAAGCAGCTACACACCATGACGCTGGTTCAGGTCGCACCCACTTGAATCCAGGGATGCTCCTTGCCCACCTCGTCCCCAGGCAGACGGCTCTGAGCTGGGGTAGTGCTGGCTGAACGGCGACGCTTGCTGCGTTCTTTGTGGTTCCTCTGTGCATAGCCTGCAGGCTCCAAAACAAGAGTTAAAAAAAAAAATAAATTAAAAACTCTGCCCTTTTTGGATCATTTTGAATTTTCTTCACTGCCTTTGTATTTAATATTCTTGCCAAGGCTCCCAGGCTAACTGCCTGGGGAGGTGCCTTGGAGAGGTGAAGGAGCGAACGCACCCTTAGAAGGACTTTGAAGGCTGCAGTTATTGAATTGCTGGTCCTCGCTTCAAAAAATTTCCAAGGTCTGTAGGAAGGAACATTTCTTCACTGAGAAACATTGTCTGAATAATAGTGATGGAGCTTTTTTTTCTTGTTAACTCCCTCTCTGAAAACAAATCCACGCCAGGAGCCTGACCCGCTCTACCGCAGCGCTCAGGGTTCCAGCAGAATATGGCGACCTCGGTCACGAGGGTGGGGGGCTCTGGCAGCACTGATCTCATAGAATCACAGACTGGTTTGGGTTGGAAGGGACCTTAAATCCCATTGAGTTCCACCCGCCCTGCCACGGGCAGGGACACCTTCCACCAGCCCAGGTTGCTCCAAGCCCCATCCAACCTGGCCTTGAACACTGCCAGGGAGGGGGCAGCCACAGCTTCTCTGGGCAACCTGGGCCAGGCTCTCACCACCCTCACAGCAAAGAATTTCTTCCTAATATCTCATCTCAATCTCCCCTCTTTCAGTTTAAAACCGTTCCCCCTCGTCCTGTCACTCCATGCTCTTGTAAAAATTCCCTCTCCAGCTTTCCTGTAGGCCCCCTTCTCCTGCACACCCTGGCCACGTCCGCGGGACACTGCCCGCATCGGTGCTGGGAGGGAGGGAGGGAGGGAGGGAGGGAGGGAGGGATGCCGCCTCAGCCCCCGGGGATTGGCCGGGCTGTAACACCTCTTGCTTTTCATGTAGTAGATCAAATAGTGAGACATCAAGGGTAAAATATAAAAACCAGCAAACAGCTGGGTAATGGCTTTGTTGCTCGAACCACATTTGTGATAAGTGATGGAAGATAAACACCAACTGCTTGCTTTCTTAATAGAAACACAATGTTTTCATAACTAAGCCCAAAGAAAATGATATTTTCCTTTCACTTAAAAAAATCATCAGCGTTTGCAGTAGTCTTCAAATGTTTGAGAAACGTGGGGAGTTACAGAATCACAGAATCTGAGGTTGGAAGAGCCCTCTGGGATCATCGAGTCCAACCATTGCCCTGACACCACCATGGCAACTAGACCAGGGCACTAAGTGCCATGTCCAGGCTTTTCTTAAACCCCTCCAGAGATGGTGACTCCACCACCTCCCTGGGCAGCCCCTTCCAATGGCTAATGACCCTTGCTGAGAAGAAAAGAGTTCACTTATTAAGCCAGAAGGAGCCATAAAGTTTGCATCAATCTCTGATTATTGTCTTGTTTAGCCATGCTCTTTCAGGGCTATCATGACATTCCAGTTTCTATGGATTTAGAAGGAAAAAACTTTTCAGTAAAGATGCAGATGCAGTAAATAGAAACCATTTTTCAAATTGATTTTATTTAGTCGACTGAAGTTGACTTTACAAAAATCTATAAAGTAATTTATTGATTTCCTAAGAAGAAAATATTTTGATACCTTTTAGAAAACTGCAAATGTATAGAAAAAAATATATTTGCATTGTAAAGCTTTAAAATTGTATTTTTTTATCCTTTTTTCACTTTTTAAAGTTGCTAATAAACTATGAGTAGATTTTTCTGTACCTGTGGTGTTAGTGGTTCAAGGTTCCTATGGCTAAGGAGATTTTGAAGTTAGTATGTACAATTTGGAGGTTAAAGGAAACGTTGAGTGAAAATTATTTCTGCACTATCTTCATTTGTTATATCCTTCTATTAAAACATTTTTTAATCGATGCATCATTATGTGTCAACACTGTAAACAGCAAATAAATGTGTTAAATGACATTTAAGAGGATTTTGGCTTCAAAATCTCATTCTAACTTTATTTGAATCAGCATGTGAATGTTTCCTGTACTGCAGGTAGAATGTAGAGATTCCATCCCATAACAGGGTTTCTACAAAAATCTCCTCGTGCCAAAGTCACTGCAGGAGAACGTGTTTATTTTGAGTAATTCTTGATTCCTTTTTCGTGCTACAAGTGGCAGAAGTATATAGCGTGTAGCAGCATGGTTTGCATTCACACATTTAATTTAAGGGACAAAATCCTTTCATGATTTTTAACTTGTGCTGTTCTTTAATGGGAAAGACCCCAAGTTCTGCCTTCGCTATTTCTTTCATGGACTCTTGCAGCAAAATAACTCGAGACCTGATGCCTGCAGTAGCTTGTTAACTACAGCTGGGAATATGAGGTGGCTCAAGGAAGAACCAGCTGGAGTAAATTGCAAATTAAGGCAATTATTTAAAAGGGGTGGAGCAAGCAGAGGCTTCTCCTACCACCCCAGCACCAGGGAGGTGAGCTCTGCAGGGATGCTGCCTCTGGTAAGCCCAGGCTTCCCAGCCCCACTGTTGGGAGTATTGCTGTTAATTGTCGTTAAGGGAGATGTTCTTGGTTCTCCTGAGCTCGCTGCCTCGTGCACAGCTCTGCTGACAGAAGGATGTGCTGTACAGGGTCTTACTGATGGAGGAAGCTTGGCTTGTTAGCTGGTGTGCTGGCTGGTCCACGGTGCAGCTTGGAGGGATGGGTAGGTTTCTCTGTGTTAAAAAAAATCTGCCTGATAATTTAAAAGAGAATAGTTTGAAGAACCAGCTCCTTTTTTTGTGTGTACAAAAGCCTTGAAAACCTTTCAGAAAGCAGCTCTGTGGCTCAGATGAGTAGGGCAGAAAAGGGGCTGTAGCTGAGGGAGAGTGACCTCGCTGTGCGAGTGCCTGTGAACACTGGCTTGATGTGAGAGGCTGGAGCTGCGCTTCACACGCGCCGGGGGTTGTTTGCAGCACTTGTAAGGCTTGGGAGGAAGGTGTGTGATGTGGAAAACTGGGCTGAAGGAGGAAAAATACCCACTGAGATTGTTTGATTTGAAAGCCGAGTGAGACAGTACTTCTTGACTCAGTCGGCGCTTTAGATGAGGGCTGTCTCTTCCAGAAGCACACAGAGTGGCAGGAGATGGTGAAGGATGTTGAGAGCTGCCTCAGGCAGCCCGTGCAGTGCTGAGAGGGCACATAGGAGTGTGCAGACAGGGATGATGGTGAGCACTTTCTGCCCATAAAAAGGTATTTCATTACTGGTATTCCTGTGCTGTGCGGGTGGTTGGTATCTGCCTGTTAATGCCGTTTGCCCGTGGCTATTTCACTGTAGCCTGGCCAGACCACGTGAGTTATTTAACCACATGAATGCCTTTTGGGGTGTTACTTCTCTCTTGATCAGTTGGAGACTGGTCTGCCATGGGCTGCTCGTGTTGTCCTTCTCCTACACCCTGAGCACATGCCCTGACCACTGAACCCATTGCTGTTAGTCTGTATTTATTTTTCTTTGTAGCTTTTCCTTCTCCTTCGGTTTATTGTCAGACCTCCTTTGACCCCTGAGTGGAGTCATTGTCTTGTTGATTATCTGCCTAAACTGAAATTAAACAATGGCCAAGTTAACAGCTCTTCATTCTACTGTTAATTGGCATTTGACCAGATACCCCAAAAATTACGCTGCAAAGCTGCACAATAAAAGAAAAATCCACAATTAAGAATGTTCTTTTTTTAAAAAAAAATTAAAATCAATCATTTTTTTTCCTTGTTTACATTAACGTGGCTTCTCATGAGCAAACTGGGGCTCTGGAAAAGCTGCGCTGGGAGGAGCTTCAGAGTTCCCCTTCCCCTATATGTGCTTTTTATAACTTATTCTAGCCATTGTACATATTATTTTTCTCCATCATATTGCTCAAACGCAAGGTTGTTGACTGTTCCTATTTACATATCTATTTTTTAGCTTATGACTGTGTTTATGTCCTTACCCACCCCTTGTACTCTCCCTGAAGGTGCTCCAGCTTGGCAAAAATATACCTTCCCTTCCTTCCTGACCAACCAAGTAGGTCACTGCAACCTTTCTAGTTAAGAGCATTGCACTTATTATGCAGTTCACTTCTGTCAGGCAAACTTCTTAGGTCCATGTTTTTCTTGCTTACATTTCTGTAAATTTAAAATGACTCGATAGGCCTAACAATCCATTCCTGTTTAAGGGAAAGTCAACTCAATTTTCCTCTTCTTACAAAGTGACTGGGTCTCCAAGGCACACAAAAAAGACCATGTAACAATCTTGTACATCTGAAGCTTGATTTTTTTGGAGTTCTTATTCAGCACTGCAAGTCCCTGTGAAAATACGGTACATTAATACTGCATAAAAAACCAGCAGGTACTTCCACTCTGCTTTACTCTCTCTCTTCACCTAACTATATTAGAAATTAATGTTTCTAGGATTTTTACATTAAATTATGTGCAGCTGACTGTCATGCAGCCTTGTCCAAGATCACATTGATACCCTCCAAACAGGTTTTATGGTTTGAGGTTTTTACATTACTGAGCTATATCCCATCTTCTTCTCAGTCTTACCAAGCTCATATCTATCTGTTGTAACTTTCTGTATTTTTTTCTTTTCCTGTTGCCTGGTCAGACTGTTTTATGACCTACGAGGAACGGCTGAGGGAGCTGGGGGTGTTTAGCCTGGAGAAGAGGAGGCTCAGAGGTGACCTTAGTGCAGTCTACAACTACCTGAAGGGAGGTTGTAGCGCAGTGGGAGTCGGCCTCTTCTCCCAGGCAACCAGTGATAGGACAAGAGGACACAGCCTCAAGCTTGGCCAGGGGAGGTTCAGGTTGGACATTAGGAAGCATTTCTTCTCAGCAAGGGTCATTAGCCATTGGAAGGGGCTGCCCAGGGAGGTGGTGGAGTCACCATCCCTGAAGGTGTTTAAGACAAGCCTGGCCATGGCACTTAGTGCCCTGGTCTAGTTGCCATGGTGGTGTCAGGGCAATGGTTGGACTCGATGATCCCAGAGGGCTCTTCCAACCTGATTGATTCTGTGTGATTCTGTTTTAGCTGATAACTAAATAACACTTGGTCTGTTGAGGAACAGTGTTTCCAATCTGTGTGCTCATCCTTTCTGATCGGGGTGAGGAACAAGTTGCAAGACTACCATAGACAGGCTTTTTTGGTGGAAGGGGGGTGAGAAGTGGCATCTCAGTAGTATTTCCTTTCTGTTTTTCCTCTCTATAGTCAAAATTTAACATAACAAAACTAAAAATAGATGCCAAAGCATTTTGAGGACAACTGGAAATAATGATACATGGTGTGAGGTAGAAGAGATGGAGCACAATGAAATGCTAATAATGTGAGTGCATTTCCAGTTGTTGAGCTTTTACACAAGAAAACATACTTGATGTACATAGTGCACCTCATAATATAACACACTTAGTTCCAGAAGATCTCTTGAATCCTAACCCAGAGTACTTCCAAATTCCTCAGCTATTTAAAAAACCTTATTTCTCTGAAGTTAAGCCTACACCTTAAGTCTACCTTCTGTTGTAACCCTTGCCCTTGTCTCATGTTCTTCTCAGTATCTTCTTGTTCTTCACAATGTTCTGTCTACACTGCAGGGAGCCATTGGCTGAGTGTTTTACAGGATCCATGCACACCCAAGAAACTGCACTTGAAAGCAATTCTTCAGCACATAAAGGTCCTTTGTGGAACACTTGTGTACAAATCCCATGCTGCCATTTTAGAAAGGTTCCCCCCCCCCCCTTTAATTTGAGGCAAGCACTTAAGAACACAAAACAACACTTTAAAATGTTGCTAAATTTTTGGATGTTTTCATGACCCGTGTTGACAGAGCTGTGACCAACCTTGTCTGAATTCATCTTTGATGCCACTTTGAGTGGGATGTTGGACTAGAGATCTCCAAAGGTCCCTCCCAACCTGAACTGTGAGCCTATGATAGGGGAAAAATTTTGGTTAAAATTTTGGTCAAAACTTTTCATTCAGACAGAACTTGAAGAGATTTAGATTAAATTTTAATCTACTGACTAGACTGAGCTAGAAAACTATCAGAGGAAAGAGAATTTTAAGGAAGTGATTATTCTGTGAGCTTGAAGTGCTGCAGATAAATCACTGTGGACAGACTCTCAACAGTTTGAAAACAGGCTTGTTGGTCATCTGGAGGGTTCATCCCAGGACCTGACTTCTGAAGCCCCCAAACTTCTGCTTGCACAGCACACTACCATTGTAAGTAATGCAACATAAGTGTGTGTTTGGGGTTGAGTGGAGTCCACAGCTTCTGGGTTCTTCAGCTGGCTATTTCTTGTATAATACATCCCACACAATTGATCTGAGATTTCTTGCATTGTCCTAATTGTGGGATTGTCCTTGTTCTCTGGTCACAGCACTGTAAAACACTCATACCCTGCAGAACAAACATCTAAGATCAGGTGGTAGGTAAGTAACGTTGATTAGAAGACGCTATTTTTGGGAATGAAGTGCTTTTCATCAGTTGAGTCAAACCAAAATCACATAGCACTGATTCAAGATCTCTGGAAGAGACCTCTGGTCAGGTTGTGTTCCTCTGACCTGAGAGCCAGTTTTGCTTTCAGTTCATACAGCAGAAGCAACAGAAAGCATGAGCTAGCATGGGTAGTAGCAGTAAAGCAAAAGAGAAGGGGTAAACCTGCAAAAATCAAACCATGTCATACATTTAGTGCAGCCCTAAATATACAGTGATAAGGACAATCAAGAGATGTAGCATAATGGAGGAAAAAAAATGATACTATGCATATCCTTCAGAAATGTTGATTAAAAGCCATGAGTTATATTGAGGTCTATTCCTGAGGGAATATATCTATAGTGTTCTTAAAATTATATAGAATGTGAAAAACCAGCCAGGTGTTGCTCAGACTCTGCTGCCTTTTCTGGCTTTGAAAACCAACCCTTGGGCTCTGCCAAGGTGGTCAAGCTACAGAGGAGATCGTGTGCAGTGTTTTAAATTTGGATGTGTCTGAAGTGTGTGTTTTGCCTGAACTCATCCAATGCAAAACCCTGCAGGTCTTGGTACTGATGAAATCCCAGCCTACGTTCTCCTCCTGGATTTTATTGTTGGCTGGAAAATCCAGCCAGGAGTGTTTGAGGCTTGTACGAGCTTGGGCTCAGCTATGAGCAAATCTGGACTACGTTGTGACTACAATGGCTTGGTGTAAACCCAGAGCTTAACGAGGGAAAGTGCACGAATCCAGGGTTTGCATGTGCCCTCAAAATGGCAGTGTGAGATTGTACAATACTTTTGTGTCTCTTTCTTTGAAAATGGACATGAAGTTAGAACAAGCAGCAGCAGCTAAAATTAACACAAGTCCCAACTCCTTTGCTAGTGGGTGCTGATTCGTGTTTCTAGGGAAACACACAATAAGCTGGTGTAAAAAGATCTGAAATACCCCAAATTATTTGAAGTCTAATACTATCAGACTCTGCCCTGTAGGCTTTATGCTAGACCCTTTTCTGTTGAAAAGCTGGTTACAAAGCAATAGCTGGAATTTCCTTTGCAGTGCTGAGATAAATTCGGCATCTACTGCACAACTAAACTTTGCCACATTTTATTTACCATTCATACTGACACTATTTTGACACCATTGTTCCTGGTCTGGTTCATTGTTCTCTTATTACAAGTTTATTTGTCAAAAATTAACTAGATGTAGAGCAGGAGAGCTTGCAGACCTTGTTTTAGCACCCATCCGTCCCCTAAGCATGACCTTCCATAGCCCCCAAGAAGCTACCTGGGCAGAGATCCTTGCCATGCCATGGTCCAAGTCTGAAGCTCAGTTAAGTGGCTGTCCGTGCTGGACTGCTCAGCCTTGTCTAGCTGGAGGGGACATGTCTTGCTCTTCTTCCAAGAAGCTCATCATGCTTGTCCCCTCTCTAGGAGATTGACAGAGACTTTTGGCTATGTATTTTAGCCTGGGCCATCAGGAAAATTCAGTTATTTGGGCAACCACTATTTTACAGGGCAGGAGACCAAGTTTGTAGTCATGTGTGAGCTTTTACTAGAGCAGAGTGGAATTTGTCTTCTCCAGGCAGATGGTTTAATTTGTATTCAAGTTTCAGAAGACCACGGGGCCAATACAAGCAGATTTCAGAGCAGAATTTCGAGTGGGATTTCAAGCAGGTTGTGGAGTGCAGGTTGAAACCGGAGACGAGGTGAACTTCATGCAGTATGGACTGCTTATGGTTGGAGAAGAGGCAGTATCAGTTCCTCAGGGCTGTATCCTCTTCCTCTGAATTTTCATCTCTGTTATTCTCCTCTGCTCTTCGTGCTCCTGTATCCCACACTCCCAGTATTCATTCCAGTGCCGTATTCGCTCACGCATTTTCCAGCCTCCCTCCAAAAATGACACATTTATGAATCAACATAAAACACGTTCCAGCTACTCCTCCAAAAAAACATTGCCATGCCCAGGAAGTGTCTTCTCCAGCCACCCTCCCCGAGTGCTGAGACTCTCCTGCTGGTACTTATTTATGCAAACCATATTTGTCTAGGCAACAGCTATGGTTTTTGTGCCTCAGATTCTGCAGTAAAATGCAAAGGTACAATTATCAAGAACACATTTTTCCTACTACTAGTCATTTATTGTTTCCTACTACTTGGCAGTTTGTTCCTGGGGCACCATCATTTTGCATACAAATGTTTTTTTTTAAAAAACAAACACGATGTGGATTCACTAGAACTGCATTTTGTGGTTGCAGACTGCAATGGCAGTATTACTACTCTTGCCTATTAATCCTAGTGTTTCCTCCACTTCTGTTTCTTATGCTGATTGCTCCATTTTGTTTCAGCTTTCAGGATAAAATTTCAGGTTTTTTTCTATGTATGTCAGATGGCTCTACTCCTCATGAGGACTTTGGGTATTAAAGCAGATGATCTGAAGAGCAGGTCCTGGGGGGCAGAGCAAGAGGCACGTACTTGATGTTACATCTGGTGCCTGTGCTGGGCACACGCTTTCCTACCATCAGAATCTCTCCTGCTTCCTTCTGTGCTCACAGCTAAAAAGGAGCGTGGGCAAACTCCTGTCTGCCCAACACTCGGCATGAGCTATGCCCTCACTACAGGCATTGGGGAGAGGGAGTTGACCTCTTCTCCCAGGCAACCAGTGATAGGACAAGAGGACACAGCCTCAAGCTTTGCCAGAGGAGGTTCAGGTTGGACATCAGGAAGCATTTCTTCTCAGCAAGGGTCATTAGCCATTGGAAGGGGCTGCCCAGGGAGGTGGTGGAGTCACCATCTCTGGAGGGGTTGAAGAAAAGCCTGGACATGGCACTTAGTGCCCTGGTCTAGTTGCCATGGTGGTGTCAGGGCAATGGTTGGGCTCGATGCTCCCAGAGGGCTCTGCCAACCTGATTGATTCTGTGATTTATCTTGAAGTAAGTATGTGCCTCTTCATGTCATTTCAACTAAAACATCAGACTGGAGTAGTAAGAATTAAAATCAGCTTTATCCATGAATTATTGGGGAGCTCTTAAGGGTTAACACCAAACTTTTACTACATTTTAATGTAGGAGGGTTCTTTATGTGGTTGTTTTGCATGAGTATACTTCAGAGGAACAGCACAGAAAATATTCTGAACTATGACTAAGAACCAGTGTTCAGCAGGATAATCTCCATCTGTTTTGCAAAATCAATTCTTACTGCAGTTGGCCAATAGAAGTATTTCCAAATGAAATGGAAGCATCAAACAAATGCATCTGTGAGTTAAAAGCTCTCAGTAGCTGGTTCATATGTGCAACAAATAATGATCAGAAAGGACATCTGTTACTGCTTTCAACAGGCAACAAGCCTAGATTTGCAAGCACCTTGTTTTGACATTAGCTGGTGTATGAGGAGACTAATACTTCTGTGAAAAGATTATTAAAGTACCTAGAGATGGTGGAAAAATTTGGGATAGTCACAAAGGTAAAGCACTAATTAATTTAAATAATACAGCAAATGTATACAAATTGTGTTTCCCTTTGCCCACTTATTACTCTGCTTCAGTTTTATGATGCCCATTCCTGGAGAGCAGCAGATTTTCGAAAGGAAATAATAAGGTGATTGCAGCCCTGGTCCAGGGAAGCTGTAGGTGTAAGTACACATGCTTCCCAAGCACGTGTGGTTTGTCAGGTGTGGTAGTGGATGTGAACCTCCCCACACTGGTAATGAGTTTGCTGGTGGGAGGGGAGACCCCATGGAGGCTGATCAGGGACATTAGGGCTTATTAATGCCCTCAGGGCTCTGATAGTGAGCACATTGCTGAGCCTGTGATAGTGGGGAAAAAATAAAGGTGTGAAATAATGTATAAAAAAAACCAACCCAAAATAACCAACCAAAAAACAACCCACAAAATTTTGAACTGAGAGGAGCAGAAGTGTAAGTGGTGAGGTATTACTTTTCCCAGCTTTGACAGACCTCTGGGTACCTGATGAAGTACATGGAAAATATCTAGTGTACCTGTCACCGCACTGACATTTCAGGAGGAAAATAGGGGCTTGCCTTTAATTTTAGTGCAATACAGAGGACAAGAAAGAGCTTATTAGAGGTCCAGAAAGGAGTAAGAACAGAGATGTTGCTATTAAAAATATGGCATTCTTCTAAAGGGACAGCTAATCCTCATGAGAGGTGCTGTCAGGAGCAGGAAAATCAGCAACTTGTTAGGTGAGGAGGCAAAAGGTGCTTTTAAAGTATCTATCAGTACCTGAGCTGCCTCACTGGGGACTGCCCTGACTGCTGCTGCAGTGGAAGACATAAAGAGAAGAGGTAATAATATGTAACTTCTAATTTTGTGATGTTCCATGTCATGTGGGTCCATTTTATCTGTGATGTCCCTGGTGAAGGGTCTGGAGGGTCTGACCTACGAGGAACGGCTGAGGGAGCTGGGGGTGTTCAGCCTGGAGAAGAGGAGGCTCAGAGGTGACCTTAGTGCAGTCTACAACTACCTGAAGGGAGGTTGTAGTGGGGTGGGAGTCAGCCTCTTCTCCCAGGCAACTAGTGATAGGACAAGAGGACACAGCCTCAAGCTTGGCCAGGGGAGGTTCAGGTTGGACATTAGGAAGCATTTCTTCTCAGCAAGGGTCATTAGCCGTTGGAAGGGGCTGCCCAGGGAGGTGGTGGAGTCCCCATCTCTGGAGGGGTTTAAGAAAAGCCTGGACATGGCACTTAGTGCCCTGGTCTAGTTGCCATGGTGGTGTCAGGGCAATGGTTGGACTCGATGATCCCAGAGGGCTCTTCCAACCTCATTGATTCTGTGGTTGTGCCTCTCCCTGCCCCAGAAACCCCAGTGGTTGTGGATCATCTGCTTGCACTTGAAGTTCAAAGCATGTGGTTTCATTTCCTGTTGCTTCAGGTGTATGGATTTGTATAATGATGGCTCCTGCAGTGCTTCATCAGCTGAAAGTTATTAACATGCTTGTTACTAACAGCCCCATATTGCAGTGAGGCTGTGGAAAAACTTCAATAGTAAGTGCAGAAAGTACCAAGTTGCCAACAAAAAAGTCTTGAGAGAGAAGGGAACAGATGACCAAAGGTAGATGGTGGGGGGAAGCACTGTCAGTGCTTAGGATCTTTACTGATAGCACTTACAGAAAAACTCTCTTCTCTCTTGCTGGTGATGTATGGTCTTGCACTGTGATCTCCATTTTCAGTCTTTCAGTACAAAGTTGTGTCAAGGCTCCGTGTTCACACTTACATGGGGACCATGGTAGAGACCTGCTGGGGGAAGATCCAAGCGGCTGGCAAAAGGCTTGGTAGGTGGCAAGCGCCTTTCTGTTGCTGGTTGAAATGGCAGCCCAGGAGAAGATTAATTTCTAACTCTTCAGCGGTTATACAGTCTACAGTCATCATAATTTGTTTTGGAAAGCTGAACTGACTTGTGCATGTTCCTGGGATCCGGGGCTTAGCAGGCAATGGCCCACATCAGCCCACTGCAGCGATGCTCCAAGGGGAATTGGTGCAGTCACAGATAATTTAAGGGTAACAGTATGGCAGGAGAGCACGCTCAAACTTCAGTACATATGGCCGAGGACATACACACATAGATATTCCGAAAACATCTGCTTATAGCTGGTACATTAAACTGCTGAGATGTCTCTATTGCTTCTGCTTTCTTCTCCAAGCTCCTGAAGCTGTACTTTGAGCAGAGGGACCCAGCAATGAGGCCCTTACCCAACAGGCTTGACCATTAAGTATTCTGAAAGCATATTCACAGAATCACAGAATGTTAGGGATTGGAAGGGACCTCGAAAGATCATCTAGTCCAATCCCCCTGCCGGGGCAGGATTGCCTAGACCATATCACACAGGAACACGTCCAGGCGGGTTTTGAATGTCTCCAGAGAAGGAGACTCCACACCCTCTCTGGGCAGCCTGTTCCAGTGTTCAGTCACCCTTACAGTAAAGAAGTTTTTCCTCAAATTTAAGTGGAACCTCCTGTGCTCCAGCTTGCACCCATTGCCCCTTGTCCTGTCAAGGGATGTCACTGAGAAGAGCCTGGCTCCATCCTCTTGACACTTGCCCTTTACATATTTATAAACATTAATGAGGTCACCCCTCAGTCTCCTCTTCTCTAAGCTAAAGAGACCCAGCTCCCTCAGCCTCTCCTCAGAAGGGAGATGTTCCACCCCCTTAATCATCTTCGTGGCTCTGCGCTGGACTCTCTCTAGCAGTTCCCTGTCCTTCTTGAACTGAGGGGCCCAGAACTGGACACAATACTCCAGATGCGGCCTCACCAGGGCAGAGTAGAGGGGGAGGAGAACCTCTCTCGACCTACTAACCACACCCCTTCTAATACACCCCAGGATGCCATTGGCCTTCTTGGCCACAAGGGCACACTGCTGGCTCATGGTCATCCTGTTGTCCACTAGGGCCCCCAGGTCCCTTTCCCCTACGCTGCTCTCCAACAGGTCTGTCCCCAACTTGTACTGGTACATGGGGTTGTTCTTGCCCAGATGCAGGACTCTACACTTGCCCTTGTTATATTTCATTAAATTTATATTTCCACCAAAACCAGCAAGATCAGACCCAAAAAAAGATCCCTCTGGAGGATGTGTTGCTTATTTTCCTTCAATTCGTCCTTTTCGTTGCAAAATAGTTTGGTGGTAAATTGCTGAGATGAAATATGGAAGAACAGACTTTATATCTCCTAGCTGAGTAGCTTCAGCTAGACAGCTCTCACTCTCTTGGGAGCTGCCTGATGTCCTGGCTGCTGGGAGAGGGACTCCTGACCTGTCCTGTTGTGGGAAAGGCTTCAGAGTCCCTCGGGCTGAGGAGAAGCAGCAGGAGGAAGTGTTACTGCAACGGGGAACAGTACAGGGAGTTTGGTGGTTCTGGTCCGTTTACATGTAAAACATGTTAACAGTCCTGAAAAAAACGTTGTCAACTGCTTCACCCAGTCTTGTGCAGTGTATTTAAAGCTGGCTCTTGATGGGTGAGGATTCCACTCTCTGGCACCTAAGTATATGTAAGAAATCTGGCCCCAAATGGTTAGTCTGCCCTTTCCTGCTTAAAAGTGGTGTCCCTGCACCTTCTACTGAAATAAAATATTCTAACAGTGATATGGGAAGACAGGAGAAAAACCTCTATGTTCCACGTACAAAGAATGACCTTATTCTCTCTTAGCTTCTACCATGAGCTTTGCATTCTCTCAAAACCCATGAACTTGCACATCTGCAGGAGCAGCAGACCCTTGTGCCCTGTCTGATCCTGAGCTGGGGCATATGGCAGCGTGCTCCTCCAGGAAGCTTTATTGGGGTGTCCTCTGGGCTGCAGGCTCGAGCTGCTTCTCAGCTTGCCTGGATATTTAACTGGACTGGGAATTGAGTTTATTTCTTGCTCATGAGTTTTACTACTCAAGGCTATAAAATAAGTCTTCACTGAAGTGGAGCCAAACGTTTTGCAGCTTGTATAACCCCCACGAGTTTGGATGTTGCAAGTCTGTTGATAATTATTTCAAGTTCATTACTCGCTGTCCTTGCACTGGAGAGCACATGGCCCTCTGCAATATGCTCAAGCTTAAAAATTAATAGTAGGAGTGGCAATGGTAGTAAAACTTATAAATCATGACATAAAAAGATGGCAAATATTCTTATTCTGAGCATTTCTCTAGGATTAGTTTATATTGATTTATGTTCTACGTCAGTCATATTTCACTTTTGCCAGTGCTGAGAGATTGCATGTGAAGAGCAGAATATGCCATGTAGTACGGTATCAAACATCAAGAGACAGAGGAATAGAGCCTGAATTATTTTGTACGATCACCTGATGAAGTCACACTGTTTAAAAAAAGTTTCCTTCCCTATCAATTATTCAGTACTTTAGTAGCAAAGAATCAAATGAGGTTTCCCAAGCAGAGCTGTAGACTACCATTTTCTCCTGCTAAACCATCCCCAGTTCCAGGACAGTTGCTGGCATCTCAATTTACTCTCTCCATTAAAGACTTTATAGAGGCTTTCACATGGCAAAGCATCTGCTGCTCAGTCCAAACCTCTGTGTCTTTCCTTCTTTTTATAGATATTTGATGACACAATCTTTTTTTCTTGCTGTTGTTGAGGACAGTGAGAAGAGCAACTCTGCCAGTCTTGTCTAACAGCATTAATTTCTCACCCAATGAACTCTGACCAATAGTGGAGGAGGAACTAGTATGGGCTCCCTTCACACCCGTTTCCTCCAAAGGTGTCACATCTGCCAGTACCCCTCCAGGGATGTTGTCTTCCCCACCAGCACCCAGCAGCAGGTTGTTGTGAGAAGTCTGAGTTTGCAGGAGGGAATTACAAATTCACTTTATGGTAAATTCCAAGGGGTGGAGGAGCTCGGAGAAGCATTATTTGCAAAATAACGGCATTGCAGCAGCTGAACTCTCCACAGCATCTGAATGTGAAGGATGGCAGCAGTGCTGTTCAGGAGATCTCATCAGTGTTGCTCTGGTTTCCATTCATTCCTGTTTATTAGCACTAGGGTCATAACATAAAGCATAGCACTCCACAAGCTGCAATAAACATATTACCCGAGCTAAAACTTGAACAGTGGGGTGGGCCATTACTGAAGATAAATTATCCAGCTCCACTGGTAAGTGCTAAGGCTCCTGAATCACAAGAGTATTTTTCTTGGTAAACATCTGAAAGGTAAAGGTCCTTCCAAAGTCTAACCATATTTATAACTTTTATGTTACAAAGAATATAATTCTAAAGACTTTTTTGTGTCTAAATTAACTCTTTAGTATTTATGGCAGGAACAGTCCCCAAATCAGCTCTTTGGCATCTCTGTTTCCTCAGCTCCACTGTTTGTGTGCTAGAACTGTGAATTTAAAATCGGATTCAACTTTTGGCCAATAAGCTCCAAGTAGCTGTGGTTCAAGTGTGGATGGCTACGAAATCAATGTTTATTAAATCTGGGCTAAGAAGGAAGAGTGAAAGCACGTTTTCATTGAAGCCTTCACTCAATCTTGGTGGTGCTGCTGCTGATCTCTTGCCTACAGGTGACAGCCTCGAGCTAAGCAGTGCTTGAAGCTTGGGTCAACCCCCTCGCTGGGGAAGGGAGGCTGAAGCTGGAGTCCTGCTGAGCCTGAAAGAGGGATGCACTGGGAGACGGCCACACGCTGTAATTCACGTTAGCACAGCTCATCAGATGCTAATTCAACCGTTCGGCACTGCTGATCGCATCGCTCTGGCGTAGGGGTTTTGCAGCATGGTCACCCCCACTTGAAGTAGATTAACTTCAGCTGGATGACTTGAGGTAATTGTTTAAATGAAAAATGAAGAAAGAAGGAAAGAAAAAGGTTCGTGTGTTTCAGGTAAGATAGGATTTATTCTTCTGGAAGAGAAAACCAAGTATGTTACGCTTGTGCATGGACGTGTGCTTCAAGCAAGAAATAGGTCTATGATCTCTGGCTGAAATGCAGCAACAATACACCATATAGTTATCGCATGATTACAGTCATAAAAAGGAGGTGGAGGAAAGGGCTTGAAAGAATGTGGCAGTGATGGACTGGGGATGGAAACAAATGCTGTTTGTAGTCCTGCTGCACACCCGTGTGAAGCCTGTTCAACACAGAAGAGACACAAAATAAAACTGAGATATCTCAGGTCTTGTCTCAAAAAAATCAAGTCTAACAAACAAGATAACAACATCCCACCAAATTAACCCCTCAGGAACTACAAAAACGTTCAGCTTTAGTATCATAACAAATGCATCAATATCCCTGAAAAGTAAAGAAACAAAAATAGCCATAATAGCTGCAGGAGTCCTTCAAAATGGTGCCCAGGCAGACACGCTCTGATTTTTATTTCTCTTACTAGCATGTGATTTCTGAGCAAGACCCTCAGCAAAGCTTTAGTCTGATTAAGGAAGACTTAAACATTAAGGCAGTGAAAGTGCCGCTATTAATTTTAGACAGCTTTGTTGTTCTCTGAGGTGTGAGCTTGTCCTCCTGCTCACAGGGAGTGGTGGCCCTTGAGGTCTTTGAAGACTTTGTTCTTTAAATTGTTCGTATAATAATGTCATTGGTTGCAGCGGGTGCACCTTGCTGTGCTTCCTTTGGTTCTGTATTATTATATGCCTGAGAAGCATTTCTTCTCAGCAAGGGTCATTAGCCATTGGAAGGGGCTGCCCAGGGAGGTGGTGGAGTCACCATCTCTGGAGGGGTTTAAGAAAAACCTGGACATGGCACTTAGTGCCCTGGTCTAGTTGCCATGGTGGTGTCAGGGCAATGGTTGGACTCGATGATCCCACAGGGCTCTTCCAACCTGGTTGATTCTGTGATCCCCAACTGATTTTCATGAAAGAAAATCACTCAATTTTACATGAGATATTTTGTGCCCCCCTAAAGGAGGTAGATCTGTAATTGCAGGACACCAGGTGGTGGTTCTCAAATGGAAAAAGCACCTTTTGAAATGCTGCTTGGACACAACCAGCTTTAACTTTGCACTCGATCCAGCCCACGCTGAAAAATAGAGGCCTTTTGGAGGTCATTGCAAAGTAATGCTCCTGTTGTAGTGGGGAAATAGACCTTTGACTAATGTGGCATTTCTTAGTGTGTTTAAGTCACAAAAAGGTCCCCTTCCTGAAAGGTTGCTCAAGAGAAGTCAAAATATTGTTCCTCTTTCCTGTAAATAAATGCTGTAGCTTTTGACAGCCTTCACGGATCTAACTTTAAATTTATTCCTTGTATACACAGTTTATCAAAAGGGGTTAGAAACATCATTTTAGAACAATGTTTTGCTGCTCTCTGCAAACACAACCTGTAAATAATATTTCCTCAAGCATTTCATTTATTCTCTGGCTTTTGAATCCAGACTTCTGAAACCTACCTCTGTGTTTTTAATATACATTCATCTGACTGACCTAAATTACCTGCTTTTGTGGAGGCGTTCTTTGAGATTAGGGAAACTTGTGATGAATGCAAGAAGAGTTTCTTGGCTCCAGTCCATGTTTTGGTGTTGTACAGCCTGGGAAACTGAGGCCGTGTCTCTCTTCTCCAGGAGTGTGCTCCTTGACTGTTAGGAGAGGGATTGCTCTTTAGGTTGCTTGAGCTTCACCATGTAGTAAAGGTCTACGCTAAATATTCCTCTGGCTCTTAAAATTGTGGGAGATGGCTGCTTGCTGCATGCCACAATATGACAGTGCTCAATTTTTTTGACTTTGGAAAAAACTAGTGAACTAAGCTGACTCGGACAATTTTTGTATTAATTATACGTCTTGGATGAGGGATTAGAGTGCGCTGTCAGCAAGTTCGCTGATGACACCAAACTGGGAGGAGTGGCTGACACACCGGAAGGCTGCGCAGCCATTCAGAGAGACCTGGACAGGCTGGAGAGTTGGGCGGGGAGAAATTTAATGAAATATAACAAGGGCAAGTGTAGAGTCCTGCATCTGGGCAAGAACAACCCCATGGACCAGTACAAGTTGGGGGCAGAGCTGTTGGAGACCAGCGTAGGGGAAAGGGACCTGGGGGTCCTAGTGGACAGCAGGATGACCATGAGCCAGCAGTGTGCCCTTGTGGCCAAGAAGGCCAATGGCATCCTGGGGTGTGTTAGAAGGGGTGTGGTCAGCAGGTCGAGAGAGGTTCTCCTCCCCCTCTACTCTGCCCTGGTGAGGCCGCATCTGGAGTATTGTGTCCAGTTCTGGGCCCCTCAGTTCAAGAAGGACAGGGAACTGCTAGAGAGAGTCCAGCGCAGAGCCACGAAGATGATTAAGGGGGTGGAACATCTCCCTTCTGAGGAGAGGCTGAGGGAGCTGGGTCTCTTTAGCTTAGAGAAGAGGAGACTGAGGGGTGACCTCATTAATGTTTATAAATATGTAAAGGGCAAGTGTCATGAGGATGGAGCCAGGCTCTTCTCAGTGACATCCCTTGACAGGACAAGGGGCAATGGGTGCAAGCTGGAACACAGGAGGTTCCACTTAAATTTGAGGAAAAACTTCTTTACTGTAAGGGTGACCGAACACTGGGACAGGCTGCCCAGAGAGGTTGTGGAGTCTCCTTCTCTGGAGACATTCAAAACCCGCCTGGACGCGTTCCTGTGTGATATGGTCTAGGCAGTCCTGCCCCGGCAGGGGGATTGGACTAGATGATCTTTCGAGGTCCCTTCCAATCCCTGACATTCTGTGATTCTGTGATTCTGTGATTCTGTGATTCTGTGATTCTGTGATTCTGTGATTCTGTGATTCTGTGATTCTGTGATTCTGTGATTCTGTGATTCTGTGATTCTGTGATTCTGTGATTCTGTGATTCTGTGATTCTGTGATTCTGTGATTCTGTGATTCTGTGATTCTGTGATTCTGTGATTCTGTGATTCTGTGATTCTGTGATTCTGTGATTCTGTGATTCTGTGATTCTGTGATTCTGTGATTCTGTGATTCTGTGATTCTGTGATTCTGTGATTCTGTCTCTGAATTTGCTTGTTTGTTCCTTTTTGCTACCTAAATAATGTTAAAATACATTTGTTCCCTTTGCAGAAGCAGTGTATTATCTTGACTCTTTTATATAATGCAATGGGAGCTAAAATTAGCCCTGTGCTTCAGCAGCAGGGTAGGACTGGGGTCCAGCTGGAAACCACTGAGCCCGGGGGCAGTCTGAGGGATGGGGCTTGTAAAACAGCCATGTGCAATGCCCACAGCTTCCATGGAGGAAACACTGGCTGCTTTTGACAGGACATACTACTTTCTATATTCCATATCAAGGGAGATACATGGATTTTATTTTCCAAATTAATCCAGTGGGAGTTGATTTCTTTTCTTTTGTAGGGTAATCTAGCAGATGCAATGTCTTCATGGTGGATCTTAGGCAGGGAGGTGGCTAGAAATAACAGGGCAAATGGGGATTCCCATCATGTAACTCCATTTTCTAGAGGAAAAAAAAAGACGTAAAAATGAAGGCCAGACGTTTGAGGTGCTTTCAGTGCCAGGGGGTGTATCTCAAGGCAGCTTCTTGCAAACCTCTCTTCCTTTCTCAATGTTCTTCAGCTTCGTGGTGGTATTTCTTTTGGTTAGGTTTGTTTTTTGTGGTGTTGGCTAGCTCAGTGGGTAATAACAGCTTGTAGTCCTGTGGCCCCGTGGGACAGGGTTTTAACTGCCCCTTGCAGGCACTCACTTTTATTTACTTTGTCAGAAGCACGTTTGCTGCAAACAGCAACAGGCCACTATTTCAGGGAGGTGCAGCACTGATGGTATATGCCTCTAACTTTTCTTTATCAACTCCTATGTTTGTAACTCTGCTTTTACCTTAATTTTATCTCCAATGAATGAAAAAGACTTGATCTGTTAAAATGAGACAGTACCAAAACAAGTGTGAGAGCTCGCTATGACACCTGGGGCTCTGCTGCCATGATGCAGCTAATCACGCTATGATGTTGGCACGGTGTGGTAATTTTTAATTATTTCAACAAACTACTCTTGTTTAGGCAATCTTCTCATTTCAGTTTTTAAATAAGAACCCTGGAACTTTTTTTTCCTTGGAAGAAAATCTGTTTTGTTTTTCCCCTGGGTTGTGCTGACCTGCCCACGCAGGGTGGCAGACAACTCGTGTGTTCTCTTTCTCTCTCCAGCTCCCACGCTCCACAAAGCATTGCCCCATGTCTGCTCCGAGTGGGGCTGGAGAGGCGAAGAGGAGGTCCTTTTCCTCCTTGGCACTAATCCAGCTGGGAGTTTAGTCCCTCCAGACCAAAGTCTTTGGGCCTGCGTTGGCTTTGGCTCATCAGTGAGATGAGCAGCTTGGGTTTATAAGGGATAAAGAGAACATTTTTGTTTGGAAAAAAACATCTCAAACTGGAGCCACCAAATAAGTCATGCCTCAGATAATCAGATCCAGAACAAAAATTTTTTATTTAGGCACCTCAACAGGGAGAGAAGATGTTAGAGGCATCAGGAAAGGGCAGTGCACTGGGGCTTATCCCCGTGCCCCTGCTCCTGGGGCACAGAGCCAAGGCTGCAGTGTGCAGACACCTTGTAGTGTCCACCCGCCTGACCTAATTCAACTTGTTCTTACCACTTTAAATTTTTTTCTCCTAGCTGCTTGTAAAAATGGGATCAGACTTTGGGTTTTTATTTGTTTAGAAATAAAACCCCACCCACTACGTTTCTCCCATAAAGTTGCCACCCTCCAGTAGTAACCGACGGGTGAAACTCAGATAATTTTCATGTTTGATTCTTCTTGCGTTCTTACATTGTCACCATTTCACTGAAACAAATGGAAATAGAAGTAAATAAGTGGTGGAGCATTTAAAAAAAAGCAATGAAGTTATAAAGCCAAAGCAATAGGCTGTGCCTGTCAGTGTTCTGATGAAGCGGAGAGCTGGCTGTCATTGGGACGTGCTGCTGGAGAGCAGCCATGCGTAGGTGCTCCTGGGGCTCGTTGGGTCTTGGGAGAATGCAATGAGTTCCTTCTACGGCTTTGAACGTGGGCAGCCAGGGCTGAAAGCAATAACTCCTGCTGCTGTCTCACATTTACTGCAGCTTCTTCACTGGCAAGGGATTTTGTTTGGTTGTTTTGTTCTGATCACCTGGTGCCGATATTCCTGGAAGTTTTGATGTTCCATTAATAATGACAACCTTTTTTCCTTCGTGTTTTCCCTGTTGCCTCCTTGTGAGGTTACATTGGCTTTTCAGCATCTGTGTCTTCCCATCTGGCTCGCTGATCCTTGGGCAGCGCAGCTGTTAGCAGAGCAAACGGGTATTTGGGGCTTCAGTTCTTGCTGATGGTCAATTTTTCAGTTAGTCGAGCTCAGCCTCCACCCTGTGTAACCGCAGTTTTTAAACACCCCATCTATTTTCTTAATGAGAAATTAATTTCATCCTATTTAAAGTTACCTTTTCCTTTTTACGCTGGTTAAGAGAGTGTGGGCATCGCAGACTCTGGCGTGAGCGTCACAAATCAGGTGTGTATTACAGCACTGCTGAGCACCAAGACATTTTAAAACCATAAAGCAGTCTTATTTGGTGTGCAGGATCTTTGCTGTTGAGATGGAGTGAGAAGAAATGACTGTGGTGAAGATGCTGCATGTGCTTGATGGTGAGAGGTGAGAGCATCTAATACAGAGACAAAAAGATTAACAGCTGGGACTGCTTGGAGTAAACAAATGCTGGTAAAAACATCTGCTCTCACTGGCTGCTCTTTGAAGTTCCCTACTTGTAGGGGAGACAGTGCTTCAAGTAGCAGCACTTGTAATAATTTCAGGGCATTTTCCCATGGAGCCCTGTCATTAGGTTGCACCGGCCTTGCAGGTTTATCAAGGGTAGAGTGCTCAAAAGCACCGAACAAGGTGGAGCCTTTATGGCTACAGAATCGTTAAGGGTTGGAAGGCACCTCTGGAGATCATCCAGCCCAACACCCTGCCAAAGCGGGGTCACCTAGAGCATGTTGCACAGGGTTGTGTCCAGGCAGGTTTGAATATCTCCAGAGAAGGAGACTCCCCCCTCCCTGGGCAGCCTGTGCCAGGGCTCTGCCACCCTCACAGCAAAGAAGTGTTTCCTCATATTCAGATGGAACTTCCCATGTTTCAGTTTGTGCCCGTTGCCCCTGGTCCTGTCACTGGGCACCACTGAGAAGAGTCTGTCTCCCTCCTCTTGACACCAACCCCTAAGGTATCTGTAAGCATTAATAAGATCCCCCTCGGTCTTCTCTTCTCCAGCTGAACAGCCCCAGCTCTCTCAGCCTCTCCTCATAAGAGAGATGCTCCAGCCCTCTGACCATCTTTGTAGCCCTTCGCTGGACTCTCTTCAGTAATTCCTTATCTTTCTTGAACTGGGGGGCCCAGAACTGCCCACAGTTACTCCAGGTGTGGCCTCACCAGGGCCGTGTAGAGGGGCAGGAGAACCTCCCTTGACCTGCTGCCCACACTCTTCCTCATGCACCCCAGGACACCACTGGCCTTCCTGGCCCCAAGGGCATATTGCTGGCTCATGGTGAACTTGTCCACCAGAACACCAAGGCCATTTAGGTCCTTCTGAAAGTCCCGCTGCACACGTGAACATGCAAGAAATAAAATACAGAGTCTTCCCCATAAAATCTCCTCACCGCCACTTTTCCCAAGCGAGCTGGTTTACCTGTGGAGTAAAATCCCTGCTGATGCAAAGAGGCCTGGAGCGCCTCCAGTCTGGAGCCAATTAGAGAGGAATTGCAGAGCACTCTTGCCCAGCAGGTTAATGCACTTCTCTTATTTCTGAATTATATGCAAAATGTACTTCATCACAGGTGCTTTTTTGTTTACTTTCCAACGTTATTAACTTCTTTCTAAATCTTTCTTTCATTTGTTGATGTATTACACATAAAATGCAGAACAGCTCTTGGGCAACTCCTTAATGTAGGCAAGCCTTGAATGCATGCAACCTTGTTATCCAAGTTTGGGGTAATCTGAAATTCATGTGTTTTCCCCTGAATCCAAAATTCATACGGAAATTAAATGTAATCCCAAGCGCTGGTTATCTGAATCCTTCAGACACCCCTCAAGACACACAACTAATCAGGATCACTGGTATGCAGCATTTAAGCATCCTGTTTTTACTCAGGAAAAATATCATTTAATATTAAAAACTGTAGCATGGTGAGTAATCTGGATCCTTTTAGTAGGGTTTAACGTTCTCATTTTCTTCTGAGCATTTACCATTAGGATCAGTGGAAAGGGTTTGACTTCTGCACTTATGGTTACCCCTCTTTGGCAAGGAGTGGCAAAATCAAATCTGTAGGTTTAAAAATCTGTTCTACCATTAAATTTCCAGAAAGACCTACTGATTTTGATGAGGATTTTGCCTTTTTAGAAGTTGATGGCAACATGTATTAGGAGGCACGCGTTATTCAAAGCTCAGCTTTGTTGAATGACAGTTCATTTCACAGTTTACTGAAATTTCTTGTACATCTGTTAAGTGCCAAGGAGGCGAAAGCGGAAGAGGAGGACAGTGCTCGTGGAGCTGCAGAGCATGGGGTAAACTGTAAGCTTACCGTGAACACTGGGAGAAAAATATTTACAAAAAGAGAATATACTTCAGTAGCACTGTCATTGGGAGCTGCTGGTGAATCCTAACACCCAAACCAACTCATGCAGACAATGTCCTTCCCTGAGATGTCCCCACTGGAGCAGGAGCTGTGGCCTGGGCTCCAGGGAAGGGAACTGGACATGCAGACACTGCTGCCAGGATGGCTGAACCCAGCCCAGCAAGCCCTGTCACTTCAAAATTTCTTGTGGCTTCCTCTGGTTTCCACTGCAGTTGATAAGAGTCAAGGTTTGGCAGCGCAGTGGCTGCAGCCAGCTGGATTTGGGCAAACTGCCTGAAGGAAGAGCATGCTGAAGCATCCCTTGTATTGCTTCATCCTCCTGGAATGTGCCTTCCATATCAAAGCTTTCACGTGGCAGTGGCGTGTGCTGGGTCCCAAAAATACGAAGGCAGATGGCCTGAGGCACGTTTGCATCCTGCTGCTCGGTGAGGGTGCGGCAGGCTCCAAGCTCAGCGCTTTCCTGGTCCGGTGTTTTCTCTCCTTGTCATGGGCTGGGCATCTCCTCCTGACCTTGGTCCTTTCAGGACTGATGTTTTATGCAGGTATCACTCTTGGGCCAGTGAGAGCAGATCACCATGCACATCGCTTTTGTTATCCTGCTTATCCTCTTCAGCTTATCTTATTCTTTACGATGAACTTTTGAAGGGAACTATGGTACGTGTTGGTTGACTCCCATCGGTTCTCAGTACAATGCCCAAGGACATCCTGTGCCCCTTCACTCTACAATGCCTTTTGCCAGTGCCAGTTCACACAATCAGACAGAGACAGCTACTACTGACTTTCACCCTATAGACAGAGCTTTGCGAGCTTTCCTGGGCAGCCCAAGAGGGCCATTTCCCACCTCGGTGTGGCTACGGGCCATTTCCCACGCCCCTCAGTAGTGAACACGTCTTTCCTTTTATTTGGCAGTATTTCCATGCACGACAGCCTCTGTGGTGACAAAGTTCTGTCTCCTGGTTTCTTTGTTTGTTTGTTTTGGTTTAGTATTCTCAGCTCGAGTCGCATTAACATAATTTTCCAATCTTTTCTACCAGACTTACAGTCTGTGACAGACTGGTGTATTAGCAACTCATTTGGATGGATGGTACAGATGCAAAATTTAAGTGTGTTGTAGTCCTAGACCAAGTGACTTGTGTATATATTGTGGCTTCTTTTTCTACTATCTACTTCTTTCACTTCTCTAACTCATTATTTTTGTTAAGGGAATATACTGCTACTCTGTGCTTTGCTAGAATTGCTGTTTTCATTAGAGGTGTCAGAAAGCCATCAGTGTGTCGTATTTTCTCCCATCATGCCTGAAAACCTGAACTTCTGAGCCTTAGTAATTCATCTAGACACGTGCATCCCGAAGCGTAGTACCTACTGCACGGTGGCAAAACATCCTCTTTAATCCCATTTTTATTCTGTGTGTTTGAAATGCAGCGATATAAAGTAGAGCTGAATATTGGAATAACTTAAGGCACTAAAGTATGTGTGTGGATAAGCTGGGGTACTTACCAATCTATTTTGCTGTCGTTTCTGTGATGGTGATACTTAAATGGACTGTTTATACGTTCTGAAATGCAATTGTGGGAACATACAGTTTCTCCCATGACACTGAGGGACCTGACCTATTTAAATCTCAGGAGGAAATAAAGAAAATCTGCATTATAGTACGTGGTCTCCTAACACTGAGGGACAGGCAGGCTTGCAAAAATTACTTCTGACTTCAGCTGTTCCTATATGTCCTCGCAGCACTAGGACACCTTGGGCCATCACACAGTAGAGGACTTCCCACACCACGCCTGAGCTCCACCATTGTCCTGCTGCAGGGAGCTCTGTGGAGCCAAACCTCTCCTCCCAGAGATGCTCCCAAGGTTAACTGGGTCCTGTGCAGGCTCTCCTCCATCTGCTGCCGGGTGGATGAGCTGGTGGGTAAATGCTGGTGATTTCCACAGTTGTGATTTAGATTAGATTTGATATGTGGTTCTTTGGCCATGGCATTCATATGATGATGTTAAATGCAATAACTCTGTCAAAGGAGGCAAGAGGTGCAAATGTGTTTCCCCAGGCAACATACAGCTTCCTCCTGACCACAGAGGGTTGGTGTTGGTGGGGTTAGAGGGACCCCATTGCTCACCTCCTCCTCCCTATGACACCAATGCATAGTCTGCATTTGTTGTTGATTTGGTCTTGACTGAAAACTTCTAAAGGGAAAGAAAATGGAAGTTGGTGAGGTTGTTTTAGAGAAGAAAAAAAAAAAACAGAGGAAAAATTGATTCATAGTGAAGCTGATATTCCTTTTTTTTTGAGCTCCTGAGCAGAAAACTTCCATATTTGCATAACTCTTTTTAGCTACACTGTGACAGAAGCACAGGAAGGTGGCAAATCTTCAACATCTACATGTCGCATGGTCTATGTTAAATTTTTGTCATCGTTCTAAGGGAAACTCATACAGTTTCTCAGTGCTTCCCAGAAAATCTGTATGGAGAATTGGAAGGGAGTAGGTGAACGTTTGTGTGGTGAAGATAACTTTATCACTTGTGGGGTGGAGACTCTGTTTATGGATGACATGAAGGAGAATTTTGAAATCACATGTGTTGACAGATGGTTAAACCTGCCACCAAATGTTAATTTCCTAATGCAGAAAGCACCAAGAACAATTTAAAAATCATGTTTTCATGAAATAATGAAAAAAACACCCCTTAATTATGGATTATAAATTACCTAATTGAAAGGAAATTTTATATTTTAAAATACTCTGAGTTCAGGAGCTCCACAAAAGCTAATGTTAGGTTGATCCCCAAGGGCTGTCTCTGTAGCAAGCGTTAATGCCACTGCTGAGCATGGCACCAGCCGAGAGCTACCTTCGTGTTTGAAATAGCTTTGTCCTTCAGGGCTCAGAAAGCAGCAGAGGTTTCCAGAGTGGCTGAGATGTGCTTGACCTGGTGGGACCTCAACAGGTGGAAGCAGAGCTACCCTCATCCCTGTGCTGTGATGCAGGGCTTGGGGCTGGCACGTTTGCCAGCCACCGCTGCTGTCATCCGGGCTCAGCCCAAGAGGAAGATGACTTGGAAAGACTCTGGTTTAGGTGACTTTGGTCTTGCTCATGTCCCCAGGGGAAGACCTTCCCCCACCACTGGCTCTCATAGCAGTTCCAGAAGACCTGCTGGGCCCTGTGCGGTTTGGGTGCTCTTGGAGGAGGCGTGCACAAGGGTGATTATTGAACACAGAATCAACCAGGTTGGAAGAGCCCTCTTGGATCATCGAGTCCAACCATTGCCCTGACACCACCATGGCAACTAGACCAGGGCACTAAGTGCCATGGCCAGGCTTTTCTTAAACCCCTCCAGAGATGGTGACTCCCCCACCCCCCTGGGCAGCCCCTTCCAATGGCTAATGACCCTTGCTGAGAAGAAATGCTTCCTGATGTCCAACGTGAACCTCCCCTGGTGAAGCTTGAAGCTGTGTCCTCTTATCACTCTGCACCTAAGCAGCATCTAAAATATCACAATTACAATTTTTAAGTGGGCTTTTTTTCTGCACTGGCAGGATAGATTAAAGACTCCTGCATAATTTTCATGGTGCATTGTAGCTTTCCCTTCTTTCAAAATGCAGAAAAAAACCTGCTTTAAAACCAGCAAACACCAGCTGAAGGTTCGCATGGTTACACAACCTAATTATAAACATTCAGCGAGCTCCAAAAGCATGGCGGAGTAAATAAATGTATCACACAGCTGAAGAATGCATCCCTTATTGTCAGATATTTAACAGGTTTGAAAGTAATTAAAAGCAAAGTATCCATTCGAGTCTGCAATTTAGCAGGAGTTTAAATTTTATTTTATAAATTGGAATGTAGTTGAGGATAACCCTGTATGCAAACAGCAGCAATGAATATTCAGGGTTCTGGGGTTCGAAAATGAGCAATTTCTGTTGAAAAGATAAACAAAATTATTTCTTTTTATTCATCTTTGAAAGGCTACATGCAGTAAAGAAATAGCATCTGTTGTTCTGCTGCCACAGTTCATTATAGGGGGGACTGAGGTGGGCACTGGGCTGTGAGCTGCTGCTCCTCAGAGCACCGAGAGCGTATGGATCTATTAATTCATTAGTAAAAGTGCAGTGTAGCATCTCCCTGCTCTGCCGTTTGCTTTGAGCAACTAAAGTCCATTTTATTGCTGGATTATATTTGATGCTGGAGGAGGTATTCTTGAAATAAACAATATTATCCACGAGAGACTGATACGAGATGATAAAATCCATTTTATTTATGGTATTTTCAGCTATCTTGTCAGCATAATGTATGGCATCACTGGGAAGTGCTGGATTTATGTTAACCTCGCTCTGAGAAGTAGATTTGCCATATACCTGTCCACTGAGCTGCTGTTCTCGCGTGCTGATTCCTGATGCTGTGATTTATGTGTGGTTTTCTGGGTCGCAATAGCTGTGGCAAAATATTACATATTATGCCTCTTCTGGAGGTATAACCATGAAGACAACATCACTTATTTCAGCACTAACATGTGCATTTATTTTATGTTGCTTCAGGAAGGGTAGAGGATGCTTAACCCTTGTCTACTGCGTGCGGCGTGCCCCAGAGCCCTGTCAAGGCTGACTCCTTCAGCTTCTGCTCCACTCAGGATGTTCTTTGGCACTTGCAAAGAAAGTAGTTTAGACTGGGAATGGCTTGTAACCAAGACCCACTCGATCCTCTTTTTAATCAAGGAGTGCTAATGCAGTGGTGTTTCCTAGGCAGAAGGCGTTTCTGTCTCTGAAGGCTGAGGTCCATCTGTTGGTCCTGACCAGGCAGGTGTGTGGGCTCATTCTGGTGTCGCTTCTGGAGCGTGGTCATGGGAGACCATGTGTCTGTCCGCAATGGACCTTCGCCTGGTCAGCGCCACCTGGACATCGACGCTGTGCCGTGATGTTCTGGTGATGGAGGTGGTGGTGCAGCACTGGGTCTGAAGGTAGACCAGCTGTGAGGTCCTCTGCGCCCAAGGAGTTTCATCCCGAAACGATGCCCAGGGAGAACAGCCCAATAATGGCCTCCAGCATGGGAGGTCAGTGCTGGTTTTACTGGTGACTTTCTCTGGGTTTTCCTTTCTGGTTTTCTGTTGAGTCGTGCTCTGTGCTGCTCAGATGCAGTGTTGGCATGGCAGCAAACCAGCCGAAAGCTGCCTGTTAATGGCAAAAAATAATAAATATTGCATGAAGGGATGACTACTCAATAAAAAACCCCCAGAAACCACCCACCTCCAGACTTTGAGTTCAAGGCAGTTCCATTTATACCTAACTCAAGAACTGGATGTATTATTTAGTTAAAATGAAGTCTCCTATCAAGACATCTCCTCACCTCCTCTCTGGACAGTCAACAAATTCCTTGTCCCTGACATGTTCTATTTGTTTTCACAGTTAATGTTTCTTTTAACGAGTGGATTTTAATTGTTGCCTTTCAAGGCTTGGAAGAAATCTGTAGAGATAAAGTTTGAAAGGCTGAAAAATTAAAAGGCTTATCAGAAGAGAAGTACCTGAAAGTGGAGATGTAAATACAAGAATATGATTTTTTTAAAAATACTATTTATTGTATAGAACATTCTAGTTTAAACCTTTTAGGGTGTGTCAGTGTGAACTGAATCAGCTCAGAATAAGAATAATTTGCAGGTTTTTTTTAGCTGCTGCGTAGTAATTTAATATTGATATTAAAGGATATTCAGGCTATAGCTAATATTTGAGGATGTTTTTCATTTTTTTGCCCCTAATGTGAAGCCTTGATTTCTCAATTCCTTAGCTCTTGAATTCTTATCTTTGAGAAAATTGTTTTCTTTAAAACTTTGTTTAGAAACATCTGCAGCTTTTGCCAGAGTGCGCCTGATGTGCTTATTGACTCAAACAAATGATTTAAATCTAAATATATTTAATGAGGTGTTTGTCAAGTTGGTTATAGCCAGAGTGCAGCAGGACTGGAAACACAATATATTCAGTGGTTAAACTGGCTATGAAGACCCTGAACAGTCGACCTCCTTTGTGTTTCCAGTATACCCAGTACACCATTGCCATGGTCCTCTTGGATGACTCTGCGTGACCATGAGGTAACTGGTACTGGATCTTGCCCCTGGCTTCCAAAACTTAAATCCAAGCTCTTCCTCCCTCCTTACCTGCACAGTTGATTCATACTGAGCTCCTCCAGCCCCCGAGGAAGCCTGGGGCTCGGGAGGTCTGTGCTGACCACCGTCCCTGGAGAGCCCATGATGAAACGCCATTTCACGTAGGAAATCAGTTGGGGGCTGATGGTTGAAAGGTCAGATCCTCAGCTGGCCCACATCCACGTGGATCAGATAAAATCCAAATAGTCACACAGATTCAGGCCAGATGGAGATTTGACCCCTATCTTGGTATTTTTTTTGCTCTGCTGTTTGTCTCTGCAAAGCCTTTGCTTATTTACAAATAAAAAAGGAAAAGATTTTTGTGAGATGCAGTTTGGTGTGTGCTGGGCTTGCCCTGGGAGGTAACGCTGCTCAAATGCTGTAAGGAATAAAGGCGAAGATTTGGTTTATTTTAATTGTTCAGGTGGACTGAGACTTCATCCCTAACCACCTCTCCAGCCCGGCACGGTGTGAGCCTAACCACTGGCTGCAGCTCTTCCACCACTTAATAAAATCATGACAAATGGCAGCACGTTCTGGGAGCGCTCTCACGGCACTAGGAAACCCTGCCTGTCTCAACGTGTGCCAAAACATTTACTTTCTGCCCGCTATTCCAGTGTGTACGTACAGAAACTAAATGGCAAATTGAATTTCCAAAGTAGTTTCCTTGTTTTCTGTGATTATTAACAACAGGCCGATGAGTTTTGGGGTTTATTTTCCTGATTTCTGCTGTGCATTCTTTAGGCTATTTAATTTTAGTTTTCTTATAGGTTGAGCTGCTTAGGGAAAGAACTAATCACAGTTTTCCTTTTCCTTGCTGGGTCTTTGCAAGCCTCTGAAGGATTACTCAGTGTGTAGTTTATTACTGCATAACAGTACTCGTACCCTGAGTTGTGCTGAGGTTGCCCTGTGGAGCGTTACTGTAACGCTTAGGATTATTTTCCATCTTACCAACTATTTATCTCACTACATTGACTTAATTTTAAACACATTTCTCATTAAGAGGAAGTCTTACAGCTTTTGCACTTTCCATGGTTTTGCAGAGGTTTTTTTAAACCAGTCATTAAAAGATAAGTAAAGTATGTGTATTTTGCATGCATGTGGGCACATGGATGCTGTAGGCTCTTTTTTTTTGTGTGTGACTGTGGTTGGTGCAAACCTGGCACATTTTTCAAGGGATTTCTGCTAGAGGTGAGTAAAAAGATCAGGGTTTTAAGGGTCACTGATTGCTTGGGACTGTCAGTGATCATCACCAAACCAGCTCTGTGCATCTCCTCTCCCAGCCTGGAGCCCATCACCTCGGTTTGGAGGGATGGGGTTGCACTCTTTGACACAAAAATCAGGTGATATGGAAGGAAATTACTAGAAATAATAAAGAATAACTAGAGTTAGGGATTTCTATGCAAATAAGTTTGCATCTCCATCCGAGCATTTAAAGGGAATGTGTCTGTCTTGAATTTTACACGAGTATCCAAGAGAGCTGGGGAAGCTCAGAAATCCAGTCAAACAGCAATGCCAACAATCAAACCCCAACATTTTTGATGCTCGTGTTCTTGCTTAACAATGATCTGTTAAAAATTACCTTTCTTATAATTATTTAATTTTCAACCTTTGCATGCTCCATATGGTACTCCTTGAAGAGCCTTGCAAAATAAGGAAGATTCTTATAAAAATCAAGCCATTTCCAGGCAAACACAGAGACTCTGGTTCACTAAATAATGTAATAAGTAGTAAGATTTTTAACCTGGAGTAAACAAGCTTCTGCTTGAATATTTGACTCCATCAAGATGTGACTGCTGCCGATTGTACAGCGTTGTTAGATAAGATGAGACGTTGGTTTTCTTTTCCACAAAACAATGAGTTAACCAGTAAGCCAGCAGCTCAGTGAGCACTGATTTTAGATTTCCTGCTTTTTGTGTCATAATGGTAATACTTTGAGAGATTCAATTTTTCCTGTTAAATTTCTTGCCAGCGATGGGGTTAGCAGGTTAGCGTTTGAATGCTAACTCTACTCCGGAGCTGCAGTGGAGGTGGGCAGCATTTTTTGTGATAGTTGCTATACAAATAAGTGCAGTAACACTGCTGTTCTTTGTTTTTATATTCACTTTGTTGTACTGTAACTGAAATTGTGCCTTAGGTGTAGAATCATCATTCTGTTTGTTTGTTTAAGCAGGAGAATTCCTGACAGTTTTCATCTATGGATTCTATCACTTGTCATACACCTTTCATTGTTTGCTTAAATATTGTGAAATACAGTTAAACATGGCATAGAATTGTTAAAACACTTGTTGAATTGCCTGATTGCATCTAAAAAACGGACTAAAAGCATGAGATTTCATAAGTTGAGACAAGGATGTAAACGAGGTTATTGGGTCCACGTGCCAAAGTTCATATCTACATGTGAATTTTAAATTATGAGTAAAGGACAAATTGCAGATCCTTTATGTTTAAAGAATACCATGATTTGCATCACATATCTGCATGTGGCAAAATGTCATTTTCATAGTTTTTTGGGGAAGATGAAGAAGAACTTGAGTAATCAGGAGCATCATCAGCAGATTAAGTTTCTACCTGCCTTTTTTTTTTTTTAATTTGGAGCCTATCCTTGCATCTATGTGTATAGTTTGGGTTTTAGTACTAATATAAGCAGCTGGTTATCTCCTGTATCGCTGCAGTAATTATTATTTCACAGTCACATGAACAGTAGCTCAAACTTTAACTTACAAATCCAGTTTCCAAACTTGGTATAATTTACTCTGCTTATCCTGGTTGCTCAGAAATGGGGTGTCTTATTTAAGTGCTCAGAGCCCAAAGCCTTATTTAATTGTGTCAAAGCCCCTAATAGCTCGGTCAGAGATATTAAAGCCCCTACACTTTTTGTCAGTAAGTTCTCCTGGTGACAGAATATTTTGGGGTGGTGATAACGGAGGAGGGAAAAGGCAGTGCTGCTGTTAGTGTTTGCTCTAAGATACCTAGTCACGCTATTAACTTATTTATTTGCCCTAGCAGGGTCAATATTTATGCTTGGAGAGTGCCTGTGATGCTGGAAACTGGTAATGTGTGTGACCTTTTCATGGGAGGCTTCTGATGGAAATGACCTCTCGGAGCTCCCCAAGGTTGTTAATGCGGAACTAAACAGAACTGCGCTTCTGAACCCAGTACAGACCCCATTTTTTTAATGAAGTGTTTTTGCCACCTTTTTTAAAAGGTCTTGACATTGTAGGACCTTCTAGTAATTGCGTGAGAAGCTTTTGCTGGCAAAATCTCCCAGGAAGACGTTGTCAGTCCGATTCCTGGACGCTGCCTCGTGCACTCCTGCCTGGTCACGCTTTCTGCAGCGCTGGGCTCTGGTCCCAGCAGCTGGCTGGGGGCAGCGGGGTGCTCAGACCCAGGATCTGCTGCTGACCCTGCAGATTTGCTGCAGAAGAGTCCAGAAGCTGCATATAACCCTGACTGCAGGATGGTTTTCATAAATCAAACGTACCAGCTCAGGCTTTAAATACACGAGATCCCTGAGCTTGCTGTGAGATTGTAGGAGCAAACGCAATAATTATGTTAAAGTGCCACCTCAAACCATGCTGTGGCACGGACCTTTTGAAGTAAATCTGTATTTCATTTTGCAAATGTATATGAATGTTTTAGTTCTCCCCTTCTACAAAAGATGCATGTAAGTTGACAGAAATTATTCACCATTGGGGACTTTTGAAGATCAGACAAACTATTTGATTTTTCTAAATGTGGATTCAAAGTCTGATTTTTAGGAGTTGAAGTTCTGAATATTACATTATTTCTTTATGTTACAATTGCATGCATGCATAGCACCACACTGCTGGTGAAAGCCTTCAGGACTTTGTGTGGGGAAAACCTGACCTTGGCACCAGGTTATCTTGGAGAAACTAAAACTTCCGAGGTTTCTGCAAGAATCCCAATAGATATTTATATTTCTATCTAAGCTTCCATAGCTGATCGAACTAAGTTCAGATCTGCAGAAAAAATCCTCCCAAGGAGGCTCAGCCTCATACTTGAGCAGATGATGAAGCTTGGGCTGTCAGCCAAGGTCAAAGTCAGTAGCAGTGGGTGGCCTCAACAGCCACACTGGTATGGGAGATTTTTTTTTAGCAGAATACCTCTTACAGCTGAGAGACCTTTGTGCGTTCTCAGATGACATTAACTTTTTATTCTCTGGTCTGTGGGAAGCACTAGAGACTCCTTTTTCAGGGAAAGAGCAGCTCTTCTGCCGTGGCCGTGCATGGCGATGAGGATCGCTGTCTCTCCAACAGCATCCTTGTCGTTGCGGCGCGAGCTCCGTTTTGCTGCAGGCTGCATATTCACTCCGAACAGGGAATGAGGTCTTTGTTTCTTCTGCAGGAGGCAGCTCTTTCTCACAACTTCCTACCTCCAGGGCATTTCTGCAATGGGCCCCACGCTTCAAGAAAGATGTTGAGGTGTTGGAGCGAGTCCAGAGGAGGGCGACCAAGCTGGGGAAGGGTCTGGAGGCTCTGACCTACGAGGAATGGCTGAGGGAGCTGGGGGTGTTTAGCCTGGAGAAGAGGAGGCTCAGAGGTGACCTTAGTGCAGTCTACAACTACCTGAAGGGAGGTTGTAGCGCAGTGGGAGTCGGCCTCTTCTCCCAGGCAACTAGCGATAGGCCAAGAGGACACAGCCTCAAGCTTGGCCAGGGGAGGTTCAGGTTGGCCATTAGGAAGCATTTCTTCTCAGCAAGGGTCATTAGCCATTGGAAGGGGCTGCCCAGGGAGGTGGTGGAGTCCCCATCTCTGGAGGGGTTTAAGAAAAGCCTGGCCATGGCACTTAGTGCCCTGGTCTAGTTGCCATGGTGGTGTCAGGGCAATGGTTGGACTCGATGATCCCAGAGGGCTCTTCCAACCTCATTGATTGATATCCAAGCAATGCATAGCAAACAGCTAATTAAGATCCTGGCCTCAACTTGCTGTAAAATATGAGGGGCTAAATTATTTTGGCGGTGATTAAAAATCAAAATGTTAGTAGTAGCTGATAGAGTAAAGGTCTTATGGCATTGCTTGGGAGGCACCCAACTTGTGCTGGAAACTTTGAAAATTCCAGACACATTTGCATGTGTTTATCAGTCCAGTTACTTCTTTAATTGTATCTTACACGAGGCATTTCTTCTCTCACGCTGTTTTCACAGAATCACAGAATCAATCAGGTTGGAAGAGCCCTCTGGGATCATCGAGTCCAACCATTGCCCTGACACCACCATGGCAACTAGACCATGGCACTAAGTGCCGTGTCCAGGCTTTTCTTAAACCCCTCCAGAGATGGTGACTCCACCACCTCCCTGGGCAGCCCCTTCCAGTGTCTAATGACTCTTTCTGAGAAGAAATGCTTCCTAATGTCCAACCTGACCCTCCCCTGGCCAAGCTTGAGGCTGTGTCTTCTTGTCCTATCGCTAGTTTTGATGTGGTTTGAGAATGTATAACTTTATAATGTATAATATAAGGATTATATTGGATTGGATGGGGTAAAACCCACCGCTGTGTTGGTTCAGGTCCTGCTTTTGCTGGCGAGGGGGTCCAGGGCCAGCGGTGACGCCCCGGGTTCTGCGGGGAACGGCAGCCGTGCCGGGGTGATGGATGGTGCCACGGGCAGCGCTCCAGCTGCCTCGCTCCGAGATGGCTCAAAGCTCAGAGAGCTGCTGGGTGTGATGAAATAGGCCACCCCAAAGGTAATTAGTCCTTTTCCAGTTAAGTAAGGAAACTGCAAATTTTATGCAATTTTTTATAAATAAAAATCTCATAAAATGAGGTGTTCCATGTGTACCATTCCTTTTGCACACTAAATATGCGCTGGTTTATTATCCTATTTTTGATGACTTGCCATTGTTCTCTCTTTATTTTTGCTTAAAAATATGTTCTTGCTCTGCTGTAGCGATTTCCAGGTTCCTCAATTTGTTTTATTTGAAGTGTATTTCTAGCAGTTACATGCTACGGCAAATGATGGTATAGAACTTGTTATTTAGTAACTAATTTAAATGAAAATAGACATAATTTAAATAGACTGAAATGTCCTTTAATACTATTTTTAAAGACTAATGGAAACGCTGCGCTGGCTTGTGCGATGCCCTGTTGAATACAAAATAAACAGAATTGTTCAGATGCATTTAGATGGTTCTTTCAGCCCTTCATGGGGTTGTTTCGATGCAGAAAAACTCGGCGGTGAGAAGATTTATCAAAGGGATTGTGAATCACTTTGATAAAAAGGAGATATTTATTTCACTGCAGGCTTGCTTTCTCCTGAGGTGATGTAAGTATTCTTTCTTTTGTTGAAATATTGCTTCAGAAAATGTCAGTTGCCCCAGCCAGTGGCACTCCGTAACCCGGCGTGGGGAAAACTCAGACTGCTCAGAAAAATCCGTGTCTCCAAACACAAACAGCATTATTATAGGCAGGTTTTTTTAAAAATGTATTTTTATTTTTTTTTCATATTTATTCCTTTTTTTAATGTAAGGAACAGCTTTGTTCTTTCGGAATTGAAAGAGTTTGACAAAGTATCTGAAGTTTTCACAAGCAGAGGAGTGCTGAAGCGTGTCCTTATCCTTTCTCCCCCAGGACCCATCTCTCTCCTCAGCTTTCAGGAGCAAAATTTGGTAAGCTGGGGAAAGGCTTGGGAAAGGAATAGCAAAAGCCTTGTACAGTCGAAGGTCTTAATTTCCTCCTCTTGGTGAAATAAATGCTAATGGGAGCGAGCTCGGGAGCTGTACACCTGAGAGGGATTTTTGAAAATGATTTTTTTAAATTATCTGTTATTACCAATTAAGGGAAGCAAACCAGATGTGACTCCTCTTGCTTCAGAGCAGAGACATAAAACTGGATCTTCCCCGTTCCAGCTGAGTTTGTTAAATTGCTAAATTCCTGATTTCTATGACCCAGTGTAGATTTTGTTCTGATTTGAGTTTTGCTTTCCTGAAGCACTTCTGCAAGTCTCTTTCTTTCTGATTTCTTATAGATTTTTTTAATTTTTTAAAAATCTTAATTCCCTGGGAGAGCAAACCCAGTGTGCCGTGCCCTGACTTCTACCCAGCTTATTTCTGTTTTGTTTTCCTCACAACTGGCCATGTTTCCTTCCCAGTTCCCTACTGCTGCTTCCTCCCCAACCACACTCCAGCCCTTAATACACCGCCTTGCCCTTTCCCAGCACTTTTTTAGCTGTAAATGGTTTTATCCTTAATAACTATGTATAACATGAGCAAAAGCATGACTTTTTTTTTTCCTAGTTTCTAGCAGGCCTTGACCTTCCTGTGTGCCATGCATTTTTCCAGATTAAACCTTTTTTTCCTCTAGTTTATCTCGCTGAGGCATGGAGGGAAAGGTATTTATAGCACCTGCTCTGAATTTCTAACTGGAGGCGCCCGTGGCAGGTCCCTCTAGGATAGAGCACAGGAGGAGTGTCGGGGAGGGTAGTTAAGACGCTGTCTTTATTGCTGTAACTGTGTAAGGACACAGAGCTATTAGACTCCTATTTGCACATGACATTAGTGAGCTGATGGCCTTCCCCTTGCAGGATGAGCAGAGCTGTGCTGATGCCTCCCTGCAGAGCTTCCCCTGCTCAAGGAGGGATTTATAAGCACTGTAGGAACAAATGCTGCCGTTCACATTAAAATCCGGTGAGCCCAAGTCTCTCCAAACTGACCAATGTGAGCAGCTTAAATCTGATTTACAGTTACTCACACGAGGGGCACGAGAGTTGAGATCAGGGCTTGTGCTAGGTGTGTGCTGCACAGCGGGTCTGGAGCAGGGCTTGTCCTCACCTTCGCCTCTCACACGGAGAAGAAATTTAGCCCACTCTGTAGATACGTGGTTTATTAAACCATGACAGTGGTATAAATTAATTTTTATGACCTGTAGTATTTAATCTAATTAAATACCTACTTTAGGAGCCTGCTCCCCGGTGTAAGAGGATTAGGCTGTTCTAGACTTTGTGCTGCAACATGGAATTAGCTTAACGCAAGTTTTATTGAATTTTTTCCTAACTTATCTCTGGAGCAGCGGCTCAGCGGAGTTCATTGCTGGCTAATCTGCCGAGTTACGGTGACATTGTGTGCTGCAGGGCTTTGTTGTTCCTGCATCTTCTCGCCTAGCGTCTCCCATCCCTGGGCATCTGGGTCTGCGGTCACCACGTACGGCGCGGGAGGGAAGCGCTTCCAGGCTGCTCGTTGCCATATTCCCCTCTTCTCTCGAAACATTCAGCTATTTTCCTTGTAAAATGCATTCAAGAGGCAGCATCAAGCTGTTAAAAGAAAGATATTTAAAAAAAAAACCAACCAAACACAGAAAAATAGCACAAACCAGAGGCACTGGGGGTTTAAATTCCCTTATGCTTGTTGTAAATGTATTTTTGCACTTCTGTGTAAGACGATTGACATTTCTACCAATGTAGTATTGGCATAATATAGTAAAATCAAACTATTTCAACAAAATCATTGCCGTGGAAGATTTAAAAACAGAAAATGAATGCACTTAGAAGTAATGCAATTGCAGTTGACAGTGTGGTGTGTGTAGAATTCCAAAAAATGTTCTACTTATTTACTCTTTCCTCACCTGAATGTGGCTTTGAGGCGAAAAGCGGGACACTGTAAAAAATTCCTTGGTGTCTCTAAATTCAACTGCTCCTCTTTGTATTTCTGGATAACTCTCAAGGTTGCTTTATTAAGCATAGAAATTAGACTGGCAAATGGAAGATGCAGCAGCATGAAGAAATGAACTTTTTTCATGTTGCAGCAATTGTACCTGTACATAAAGCTCATGTAGCCAGGGACGTTTTAAAGAGTATTAGCATGGTTAGATTTGTTGGTTAAAGGTAAGTTTTAATGTAATCTTTAGAAATATTGTAGTGTGTAAATTAATACAAATCAAAATAAATTTTTCTAGGTTGGACACCTCAGCTTGCCAGCGTCACCCAATGTGTTATGCTCCTAGTTTGGTCTTCTAACTTCATTTATATAGATTATAAAGGTCTCTTGCCCAGCACACAGAGAACCCAAACTGAGGTGAGTTCTGCTGAAGAATTAGAAAATGGCCTTTTAAAATAGTATTTAAGGATCACGTTCTCACTTTGTCTCTGTACGCCAGACTGGTGTGCCGTGCAGCTGCTCAAGCCCTAGCAGGTCCGTGTGAACCAGGGGTGTTATTTCACAGTAATACATTAGCCTGAATAATGTCTTTTTTATTTTTTTAGGGTAACACTGAACTGTTTGATCTAACAGGAGATCCCTCGTACGGCTTTTCTGTGACTGTCACTGAAAGCTGAACATCCAGAGTGAAACTGTCCTGGATGCCACCTCAGGTAGGAGCACCTCATCTTTTACTCTCTAGACTAGTACCTGTTAGCTAGCAGTGGGCTTTATGTGTATGATTATTTTTGCTGAGCCACGCCGTTTATTCCAGCAGCATATTAGCCCTGGGCAATGTCACCCCCTCTGCACCAGGGGCTGTTGAAGCGAGCTCAGCTCTCTCCCCACCCTGGTTTCCCTCCCCACTGGCAAAGCCCATTGCCAGCCCCTGAAAAGCTTGCTCAGATCCTGCTGGACCCGAGGTGGGGACCCGGTGCCAAGTCAAAGCCTAACACCTATTTCTGTGTAGTGGGAGAAAAAAGAGGCCGTAGCAATAGGTCTGTACACCACAGAAGCACAATTAAAATACTGAACTGCATATATGAAGGCAGCTCAGAAGAGAGACTTTGGGTAATTTTCAGCTCTGGCATTCATTAAACTGTGCAGGGTTTAAATCTCTGAGAAATGCTACTCTCAGACACATAAAAACCCATGGACATTTGTGTTTACCTTCAGTTCTGTAGAACTGTGAAGGTTGACGTCCCCATAAATGTGTATGCACAAGCTGTAAACCCCCAAAGACAGCAGATGCTGCTTTGGAGAAAGCCCAGCTCTGAAATAAAATATTAAATATTTATAGCTCAGAACTGAACTGCTTTGTTGTCCAGGTACTTGAAGGGAAAACTGTCCTGGAGCTGCTAGAGAGAAACATTAGCAGAGGGTAGGGTGAAGCCCAGCAGAGCACTTTCTGGGATGGAAGAGCGAGCTTTGACACCAAGCCAAGGCCAAAGCCCTGCAGGAGGCTGCGATGCCACATCTCCGTGGCTGGTTGCCAAAGCCAGGCTGGCAATATGTTGCTTAATGCTTTGGTGACTGGAAAATAAGCATGCTGCTGATTCTTCCTGTTTAAAAAGAAGTTTAGCAAGTTAAAATAGGACAATAGAAGAAGGCAAATAACATCCACATTTTCATTTTTTGTTTCTCCCGTTCTGTTTTGTAGACTGCTCAATTTATTGGTCATTTAGACTAGTCCTTACCAGAGCAGTTGCTACTGAATTGATATAATGATAATTTTAGTTTACTTGCATGTAAAATTTATAAAAATATTGATAACTCTCTTCACAATATGGCCAACATAGATCTATTAGGACAAGGCATCCTATTTCTAAAAGCAATGTTTTAAATTAACTTCAGAACGTCGGAGCCGGGTGTGCATCACTTGCGATAATTTCGGTATTTCAGATTTAGCATCAATAGCCCTGTTTATAATCTGAATGACTGGGAGGAGAATCCAGTAATAAGCACCCAACTGTCTTGGCTAATTTTTAACAGCTCTGTGTACGTATTCATAAGGCAGGGTGAGGGAAATGGTAGTGAGAAGGAGGGAAAATTCTTCTTTGTGTTTGCTTTCCCTATGATTTCTTCACTTATGGTTTCAGACCAGTTTCTCTCTCTCTGTCTCTCCTTCCTCTTGGTCCATCCACAGAGATGGCCGAAATTCTTTCTGCAGGTTTGACGTGCCAGAGCCAACGGTAGGATAGCAGCATTCACAAAATACTGATTTAATATTCCTAGTTTGCTTTTCCTTTTTAAGAGAGTGTGTTGTGGTAAAACGGATCCGTGTATCTAGATGACTTGGATTTGCTTTGAACCACTCCCACTTTGGGGTGGACCTGATATCCCGTGGAAAGGATGACTAGCCCTGATGGGATTGTCTGATGGTCTCTGGATATGGTGTTGAACCTGTGCCTTCCATAGCTTATCTGGAGTTGTTCTTGTGCATCATGCCATGAGTGATTTGGGCCATTTCATTTATTCTTGGGTAGTTTTGATCCATGAAGCCTTTGTTGGGAAGCATCAGATGGCAGAAAAGCTGTGATGTTCGTTGCTGCTCTTGCAGGTTGGGGGCTGCTTCCTGGGTGTTTTTGAAAGGCATTAATTCCTTTTATATGTTTGAAGTTTTATTCCGTTTGCTAGTTTCAATTTAAAAGAAGCCCTGGATGATCCCAATGGCTAGGATTGGGTTCAGGTTAATAGCCAGCTTTCCCAACACCATTTCAAAACATGACACTAGATCTTGTGGAAACAACCACAATTACATTTCAGGTACTTCCTAGTCCTGACTAGACAAAACCATAATTTTTTCAATTTCATTTCCATTTCCTTTTATATCTGGAATAAATTCAAAGGTATGAGAAGAAAAAAGGAACTGATAAGGATTAGATGTCAGATAGGAAACTTGAAAGAGGTTTTCAGGAGCAGGCACGCATAACCTCCATCGCTTCACTGCAGCTATGTAGGCCAGCTGCTTTTCTGCCTTTCTCAGCCATTTGAATGCCAGAAAGGGGTGAGAATGGTTTGAAGGATAAAAATAGAAGCATCTCACAGCTTCCCAGTCCTACTTCAAAGTTCCTCATGTTTCGTAGGTATCCCAACGTGGTTCTTTGTGGCTTCTGGGTTGCTGACTGTAAAAGTCCTGTCGCTGTGTGTGGTAGGTGTGCTGTATTTTTAAAAGCAGAAGTATGCTTAAATAAGTGACAGAGCCATCCGTTTCACATGGCTAGATTTTCACTGAAGTCAGTGGGTAGAGTCGGGTCCTGATATATATTGACAAGACCAAGCAGGTTCTTACACAGTGATTAACTGCAGCAGCAAAGCTGGGATCAGGTACAACTCTGTTGTGCTTTCCCAAACAAATCCGTGCGATGCTGATCTCTCGTGACCTTCAGGGATCATTAAACTACATTTAAGTCCACTTGCTGTTCCTTATCCACTTCTCAAGTGATGATGGTGGATTGTGCCTCGACGCCTTACCCGGGGGCCGTGGCATGGCCCCTCAGGTCACAGAATCACAGAATCAATCAGGTTGGAAGAGCCCTCTGGGATCATCGAGTCCAACCGTTGCCCTGACACCACCATGGCAACTAGACCAGGGCACTAAGTGCCATGTCCAGGCTTTTCTTAAACCCCTCCAGAGATGGTGACTCCACCACCTCCCTGGGCAGCCCCTTCCAATGGATAATGACCCTTGCTGAGAAGAAATGCTTCCTAATGTCCAACCTGACCCTCCCCTGGTGAAGCTTGAGGCTGTGTCCTCTTGTCCTATCGCTGGTTGCCTGGGAGAAGAGGCCGACTCCCACTTCACTACAACCTCCCTTCAGGTAGTTGTAGACTGCAATAAGGTCACCTTTGAGCCTCCTCCAGGCTAAACACCCCCAGCTCCCTCAGCCGTTTCTCCAATGAGGGATCCCACCGGTGCTCAGCAGGGTGCGGGATGCTGGCTTGGCACGATGGGAGGAGACCCACATGGTTCTTCTGGTGGGGACAGACCACCATCCCCGAGGTAAGAACCATCCCTGGTTTGACCCAACACAAACACATTTCTCAGGAGGGAAGTCATCTCCTTTGCAAGATCATTCCTTTACCCAATCCCGGTAACTGCAACACTGGGGTTTTGGCAAGCAGCATTGTTGGGGCAAAACCTGCTTTCACCTTCAGCAACCAAAGGCAAAAAGCTGTGCAGGTGCTGCTCCGCTGTCTCCTTGCTTGGCTTACTGGGTGCTGGAGGGCTGGTTTCTCCCCCGTCGTGGTTTTATGCATAGTTATCTTTCTCCAATTTACCCTTGAAATAATTAGGTTATTCATATAATTTCACAACTCTGTAATTTTCTGAAATTCATAGCAGAAGGTGGAAACCACCAGGTTTCAAACAGCTTGACCCCTGCTAATGACTGAAAATTATATCCCGTATTTTAATTTGGGAAGAACCTTGGCACTGTCTAAATTTTAGGGCCTTTTGGAGATAAATGAGAAACTTGATGTAGAGGCACTACAGGTTTAATCTCAGTAAGTCTGCAAAAGTCTCCTTCACCGCGGTAGGTCTTGGAGGGAGAGGCAGGAGCACTTGCACAACAACTACTTCTTCAAAGAACTCCCCTGGGAGGAAGAGATCCTCTCACATCATCACTCTGAAAACAGAATTATATTTTGTTAGATGGCTTATGAAAGTGGATGTGAAGGCAAAAAAAAACCCTCCTCACATCTTGATTAATAGCTGAGCAAAGTTCATACGAGTTGCCTACCTTGCAGAACAGAGGAGATTTGCCATTTGGGACGTATCCAACCAATTATGGCCAATTCCCCCAGTCGTTCAGCACACGCTGCTGTAGTTACTCCATCTAAAACCCACCGTGCTCTCTATCACTTCACTGACAGTTTCTTTAGTGGCCACACCACTTGTGTACTTTTTGGTTCAAGATAGCTCCATCTTTCCATACCTTACCTTAATGACTTTTCAAAACCTATCCATCAAGACTTGGCTCCCTCTTGGGGCTTTAAGTACATCCTCAGCACTCTGCAGAGACAGCAGTCTGGGTGGCAACGATGCCAGCCTTGGGAGTTGGCTGAGCAAGCCCTAAGGCCAGTGCCACGGGAGGCAGCGTTTGCAAAGACAACACTTCTTTGAACCTTTGTACAAATATATTTTGGGGTTTTTTTTGGATCAACATTGAAAATATATGATACTACCTATATTTTTCCCAAGTCTTGGTCCCTTAAAATGAAAAAAAAAGCTTTAATTCCTCAGATCCTTCAAGCTCCCTGTCCTCCCCTGAGGGTGCGGCACTTTCAGACTACCTTGGGGCTGTTCATTTGTCTGCACAAAGATCAAAAGGTCAGGCAATTTCAGCTCAGTGAAGCTTCAAGTGAATTACATCATGCATAAAAATTTCCTATTTTCAAGCTAACAAACTTCTCCTATAAGGATATTTTGCTCACTTGAGCAGAAAACAGGCTGCGTTAGCAGATTTCTGAGCGGTGCTCTCTGATAGCAGACCGATGTGTGGTCCTCCAGACATCCCCTGGATGCAACACCAGCTTCCCCCTCCGACGCTGCCCTGGGAGGTCATGTACAGATTGGCTCCCCATTTGCTCAGCAGCTGCTTGGATCCCAGGTAGGGAAGTGAGCATGTGGCTGAGAGATGCGTTGTGCACACAAACAAGATTTTGAGTATCTGCTGAAGACCCCCAAACCTTCAGAAAAGGCAGGGCAGGCAGATCCCCCGATGGCTGCGAATGCCAGCGCAGGGACACATGGCGCCTGGCTCCCTCTGCTCCCCCCAATATAAATTTTGGATTCTAAGCAGCTCAGCCAGTGACAAATTAGTTGCACCCGTAATAATCAGATAGTGAGGAAGTTTATACCCTTCCTCAGGCAGGAGGAGAGTGTTACATCATTCGTTGTTGAACAACAATGAATTGCTCCAGTTCTGGGCAGGCTTTGGTCCTCCGTGGTGTGAGTTGGGGGCTTTGGTTAGACGAGCAGAGGGACAGCCCAGCTTGGCACGAGGCTCTGGCAGAGGCTTGTTCAACACCAGACAAGACTCTGCCCTTAGCAAAGGAATATGACAATCTGAAGAAGCAATCCATTTTGCAGCGTGGGGATTAACAGGCTCAGAGATGACCTTATTGCAGTCTACAACTACCTGAAGGGAGGTTGTAGCGCAGTGGGAGTCGGCCTCTTCTCCCAGGCAACCAGCGACAGGACAAGAGGACACAGCCTCAAGCTTCACCAGGGGAGGTTCAGGTTGGACATTAGGAAGCATTTCTTCTGAGCAAGGGTCATTAGGCATTGGAAGGGGCTGCCCAGGGAGGTGGTGGAGTCACCATCTCTGGAGGGGGTTAAGAAAAGCCTGGCCATGGCACTTAGTGCCCTGGTCTAGTTGCCATGGTGGTGTCAGGGCAATGGTTGGACACGATGATCCCAGAGGGCTCTTCCAACCTGGTTGATTCTGTGATTCTGTGAAGAGCTGAGAGTGCCAATGAACTATGAGCATGGCCAAGATGCTGCTGAGCAGAGGGACACCCACCCACTGCCTGTCCCCACACAGCCGCTGGCAGCGGCTGCAGAACAACCACAGAACCGAGTGTGAGGCTGTTTCCGTGTGACCTCCGGATCTTTGCTGAAGGACTTAACGCTGTGATTTGTACCCCACCAGGAAGCAACCATTGTCCTGAATTTGGAAATTAATTCCAAATGAGTTTATTCAAAAATGAATTATCATCAATCTATCTTAACAGGAAAAATGAGACAGGCAGGTTCTTTCATACAATGAAAACATTCTGAACTATATTACCAGTATAAAAATAATTATTTGGGGGGATCTTTTACAACTTAATTCCACCTCTGTTTTCTATTTTTAACCATTAATCAAAGCTTCTGGCTTGTTGGGAGACATAATAAATCTTTATATCCCCAAAGCTTTTAAATTATTCACTGTGCTTACTGTTCTCTTTCTGACAGGAGATTATCCTTTTTAATTGGAAATTTTCTATTATTTGTGTCTGAAATGTTTGAAAGTCAAAGTGTGGCCTCAGATACTATTAAAAGCAAATATAACGAAGGTGGGGGTTGTATGGAGGCTTTTCATTGTGAGTCTGTTGACCGAGCCAGCTGCATGAGCCATGCTCAGAACCCACCAAAGGTCCTGCTTGACTCCACGGTTTCTTTCCTTTTTCAGTTCCATCCCTCCTGTCCTTATGCAGCCCCGTAACGGGAACTTGTCCAAACCTTGGGCTTGTTTTCTCCACTAAAGCCTTCCCATCCTGTCAGTGCCGCCTTTAATCGTCATTAAAGCAGGTGAGGTAGGTAAGAGGGTGCACCATGTGTGGTCTGTGCTCAGGCCGGGAGATGAGCCGGGCTGGTTGGCAGCAAGGTCCTGTCCTCAGCTGGGTCTGCCTTCGCTCCAGCCTCAGGGTCATCACCAAACTTTAGCAGTGGTAATTTCACAGAATCACAGAATCAATGAGGTTGGAAGAGCCCTCTGGGATCATCGAGTCCAACCATTGCCCTGACACCACCATGGCAACTAGACCAGGGCACTAAGTGCCATGTCCAGGCTCTTCTTAAACCCCTCCAGAGATGGGGACTCCACCACCTCCCTGGGCAGCCCCTTCCAATGCCTAATGACCCTTGCTGAGAAGAAATGCTTCCTAATGTCCAACCTGAACCTCCCCTGGCCAAGCTTGAGGCTGTGTCCTCTTGTCCTATCGCTGGTTGCCTGGGAGAAGAGGCCGACTCCCACTCCACTACAACCTCCAACACGTTTCAATGAGGAATGGCTTTGCCATAGTACTTCAAGCCGCTGCTTCTCACGGCTTTGATTTGGTTTTCATACAGGACCCAAAAAGCTCACGTAGTTATCCACACGCTCTGAACCTCTTGAGCTGAGAATTTCATGAGAACAGTTTGCCTCACGATTTTCTGCTATTTCATGCTTTCTCTCTTGATGGCAAATTGCCATGAGAACAGCCTCTTTTGTTGATTTCAGGAACTTGCCTTATTTTTGTTGCTGCTCTGAATTGCATTTGACAGCATCTCCATGCACAGGGCCGAGTAATGGGCACTGAGGAGAAAAGAGAGCTAAAATATTTTTGAATCCGAAACGATTTGTTTCAAGCTGGTGATGCCAGGCTGTGAAATTGCTCTATTTTCCTACGTGCGCTGCCTTTCACACTGCCTGCACGTCCGTGCACACGCGGGAGGGCTCCGGGGAACACACAGCCACGGCGTGGGTCCGGCTCTGCCCTCCTCCTCCTCCTCCTCTCCCTCTGGGACTCATGTGTTTCGAGTCATTACACTATATGTTTTCCAGTCCTCATATAAGACAAGCAATGCCCGGCTTGTGTCAGCAAAGACGCACTCCACTGCGGTTCTGGCTATGATTGCTGAAAACAGATACTCCAAGGTGTAACCCTTGAGTGCACTGAGCCGCTTGGCTGAGCCCGAGACGAGCTCTGGTAGAAGAGAGCACAGCAATTGTATTCATTACAAAACACGCCGTGGATGATCATCTCCTAATAACCAGAGCAGGTTTACTGACAGGCGGTTGGTTTTCATCCCCCGGCCCGATAACTCCAGGTTTCACCAGCTGTCTCGTGACGGTGTGAACCACGCTGGTGACGCACCAGTTGCTCCAGGATGTTTCTTGCTTAACGATGTACAGATAGATTTAATTACAGCTGAAAGACTGCTCCTGTCTGGCTGAGCACTCAGACTCCGCGGAGTATCAGGCGAGCTTGATATGTGACAAGTAGTATTTAAATGAAGTGTGATCTTATGATTTATTTAGGTCACGGTGCAGTTTAATTATTAATGGCGTTATGTCGATTTGAAGACGAGCTCTGAAGGACCCATTCACTTTGTTTTAGATGTTTGAAATTCACAACAGTCCCCAAGGCCCTGCATTTATAATGAGTTGCTCCTTCTGGTGTACTAATAACACCATCAAATGGTAAAGGGGAGGGCGGGGAAATAAAGCGAGCTAGAGAAGATGATATTCTAATTGTCGTTGCAGACGTGTATCTGCTGTTGGGCTGCTTTAGCGGATATTGTTGTGAGCTGTTCCTCTGGGTGCTGAGGATGTTATCAGAGTGATGCGGGGTCGCATTCAGGGTGACAAGAGCATTGTTATCACAGGTGACGGCGCTGAGCTTCAACAGCAGTGAAGACAAGCGGCTGCCGGAGGACACGGTGGTGGGCTGGCGCCTGGCACCTCCGCTGCCCTTGGCGAACGACGTGCTCCTGGGCAGAGAAAGGAGAGGAATGACCTGGTATGTTTTGCCAACAACTTCCACCCAAGGTGAAGCTGAAGGCTCTGCTCGTCCTGGCTTTTTGGGAAAAAATTTCAACGAGCTCACCCTGAGAAGGTTTAACGGTACCTAGAATTGACAGTGGGCGAATGAGCGGGATGGACTAAGGTGACATTCAATGGGCCGTTAAGCAAAACACCTGCCAGCATCTTTAAACTCTCCTGCCATAAGTGACCATACCTAAACTACTAGTTTTGAGTCTCAGAAATGATGTAATTCGTGGAAAAATGCACTGGAGGAGTTTCCTTGAACAGCAGATTTTTTTCAAAGAGCTGTTGCTCAGCACAGGCACAGCAATATTTAAAAGTCACAATACTTTGAAAAGCCCCAAAAGTTCAGTGTTTTGTGCCCAGCCCGTTACCAGCTGCTGTTCTCAGAGAGTCCAAGCCTCGTCTCACCTTCCCCCTTCTCCAGCTGCTGAAATCCCTTCGCCTGTTCTTCATCCCTGGCAAACCGCAGGATTGCAGTGACAGATTATTACAGTTTTGCTGTAAATCAGCTCTGGGATCAGCAGAGTGGCTCGAACAGTCTTCGGTGTGATGCTGCTGAGGAGCTGCTGGTGGGAATTTGGAGCCGAGAACGGCGATCTGCTCGGCTCAGGAGTTACCGGAGCAGAGGGAGGTGATGGGGCATTAATCTGAAGGCACTTTGATTGCCCTGTAGCTCTTAATTTCTCTTCAGAGGAAAGGTTCCTCACGGGATAACCATAATTCTCCCACCGGACCGAGGTCAAGGCTCGAAAGCTGCAAGCCCAGGTTGGCGAGAGGCAGCTTTCCGTTCTCCTCCAGCTGTTGTCCACCGTCAACAGGAGACAGATGGAGTCTGGTGGCTCTCAGGTGATGACTGCAATGCACCGAACCAGTGCCCAGGGCTATGTACAACCCCTGAGCGAGCAGGGGATGAAATCCTCGTGAGGATGAGAGGGCTGCTGATGGAAATAGTGAGACTGGAGTGAAAGATTTTGTATTTCAACTCCAATGTGGGAAATGAAAGTTTGGGATGTTGCTGGGAAATGCCGTGATGTCAAAGCTGTGTTTGTGTCCTGGGCTGTGCCTGTGCTGGAGGGACAGCTGCTGTGGAGCAAGGTGGTGGAGTCCCCATGTCTGGGGGACATCTCTGTTTAAGAAAAGCCTGGACATGGCACTTAGTGCCCTGGTCTAGTTGCCATGGTGGTGTCAGGCCAATGGTTGGACTCGATGATCCCAGAGGGCTCTTCCAACCTCATTGATTCTGTGAAGGGTGAGGGGCTGGAGACCTTCGTGGTCGCATTAGTATGGGACTCGTGTGCTGGGGCAGGATTTTTCTCCATCAGCTGGCTCAGCTCCATGCTCCGCATGCAACAGGAGACATCAAAGCCTCAGGAAGTGCTTATTTTGTAAAGAAACCACATACCTTGGTAGTGCTGCAGTTCAGAAAATGAAACTCTTATTCCAGCATCTCTAATTCAGTATTACAAAATAACATTAAACCAACAATTTTTTAAAAAAAACAAAGCAGTTTTTACAGTCTAAACTCTACAATGCATGCTAAGAACAGGCGTAGGGATGATTTTGTAGGGCTTATAGTTTATTTTTGGTTTGTGTTGGTAGCAAAGCTGTTGAAGTTTTCAATGTCATTTGGTATACCTTCAATACAATTAATCAATACCTTAATAACGAATGCACCGTGATGCATGCTGAGGTAATTACCTGTTTAGATCCTCCAGCTGGCTGGTACAGATGTCGCTGATGGAGCCGGGGCGAAAGGCAGCCTGAGGAGGGACAGTGGCACAGTGAACGATGGCTGGTCGGGCAGCGTGGCACCGGGTACCACGGCCGCTCCGGGAAACATGGGCTGTCTGAGGGAGGGTTGTGCGAGCCCACACACCTGGCATTGCAGACAGGGCACGGGTCTGGGGGAATCTCCTTCCTCAAATGAAAAAGTGGTAACGTGAAGGTAGCTGTTTAACAGATTAGGAAAGGGTCCAGTACTTGGTATTGGGGTGGACAGGGGCAAACCAAGGATTTGTGGGGGAAGAGTGGTTTGAAAGCGGCCCGGCGGAAAGAGACCTGGGGGTGCTGATCGACAGCCGGCTAAACAGGAGCCAGCAGTGTGCCCAGGTGGCCAAGAAGGCCAATGGCATCCTGGCCTCTATTACGAATAGTGTAGCCAGCCGGTCTGGGGAAGTGATTGTCCTGCTGTACTCGGCACTGGTGAGGCCGCACCTTGAATCCTGTGTCCAGTTCTGTGCCCCGCACTTCAAGAGAGATGTTGAGGTGTTGGAGCGAGTCCAGAGGAGGGCGACCAAGCTGGTGAAGGGTCTGGAGGGTCTGACCTACGAGGAACGGCTGAGGGAGCTGGGGGTGTTTAGCCTGGAGAAGAGGAGGCTCAGAGGTGACCTTAGTGCAGTCTACAACTACCTGAAGGGAGGTTGTAGCGCAGTGGGAGTCGGCCTCTTCTCCCAGGCAACTAGCGATAAGACAAGAGGACACAGCCTCAAGCTTTGCCAGGGGAGGTTCAGGTTGGACATGAGGAAGCATTTCTTCTCAGCAAGGGTCATTAGCCATTGGAAGGGGCTGCCCAGGGAGGTGGTGGAGTCACCATCTCTGGAGGGGCTTAAGGAAAGCCTGGCCATGGCACTTAGTGCCCTGGTCTAGTTGGCATGGTGGTGTCAGGGCAATGGTTGGACTCGATGATCTCAGAGGGCTCTTCCAACCTGATTGATTCTGGGATTCTGTGAACCCATTCCCTGCAAAAACTCTTGGCTCTTCATTCCTTCAGGTACCAGAGCGACAGGGAGCAAAGAGCTCCTCCTTGCCGCGCTGGGCTCACCTTCCCTGTGCTGAGCAGAGACGGTTCATGCCTTGATGGTCCACACAGTTCAGAAGCAAAAGTTGTCATTGTCGTGCAGCTTTGTTACCTGCAAAACAAGGTACTTTAATTTGGAGCCTGTGATGATTGTGTGACCATTTCATAGTGATTAGCCTGTTTGTCCTCAGGCTTCCTCAGGCAATACATTACAACTATATTTTTTTAATACATTGCTGATTTTCAGTAGAGCAAGGAATCAGAGCCAGGCTACTGCCCTCAGCCCCAGGAAAAGCACAGCCCTGCTGCCTAACGACAGAAGTGAGATCTCCACTGAATGATTTATTTTCCAAAGCAGCAAACAACCCCAAAGACGTGCAGGTAAATACAACCCCTCTTTTCTCTGCTGTGATATTCCCCTTCATGCACCTACAGCTCGTTTTTGGCTTGACCCCATGCCCGTTGGGTCAGCAGACGTCTTGCACCCACTCTGCTCCCCACCACACCACGGTCGCACTGGTTATACCCCTGTGTAACGCTGAACACTCACTTAGAGAGAGAAAAAAGCTCTGTTAGGGTGAGCTTTGTAAAACCAAAATATTGTAGAGTTTGAGGATCTCACCCATATAATTTGTAAGGCTGGCGAATACATTTCAAAGATGAATTAGTTGATATTAACACACACCTTCCACCCCATAAAGAGGGCTGGTGGATAATGTACAGCCCAAGCAGAAGATGCTGTCTTCACCTCCAGCCAGGATTGCCAGCGTTTATTTATTGCCAATATTACCAGCAATGTCCTGAGACTGTGTGTGAGGCTGCTGCTTGCAAAGCGCCTAAATGTTTTTAGATGAAATATAAGATGGATAAAAAGGATCTTTATTCTGTCAGCTTGATGAATAATTGCAGTATGGGAGCTACTGAAGAGCTGTGCTTGTAACAGGTTTCATCATCGGAGTTATGGTTGAAAGAGAAATGGTTTATTTTTACTATATTAACAAAAGCTGTGCTTACAGTCAGAGAATTGACTGGATGGCTCCAGTTCTTTCCAGGCGGATTAATACATGTTTAATTCAAATATATGGCATTGATTTTGGTAGTGCTGAATATAATGGTGTTTCCAGCAAGATGGGCCTCTCTTAAATCCTCAGCCTCCGAGTATTTTCCTGACTCCATGCCTTTTACAGTAAGTATGATTTTTGCAATTAATGAAAATATATGAACTTTCTTCAGTGCAAGCTTTTCTAATTAGAAATCAGCATCTGTGCTGAAACGTTACACACTGAGAAAGGTTCCCTTCGGGACTACTTTCCCAGTCTTGTGCCTGTGTGTTTATGTACCTAGAGTTTCTCCCTATGATTGAACACCGCCATAGTAATGATGTGGGGAAATGTGCAGGCTCCTAATTTGCATGCCCAGAGATCACGGCTGCAAATGTAGTCTCAGGAATTAGAGTGTGCTTGCCCATAGTGCAGTCCTGTAAACAAGGGTTCTGGCTTGTTTGCATTCAGGGAATGAAAAAAATAATACTTTATCCTGGCACGGTGAGTTATCCCTGCAGCGCAGGCACACAGAGAATGAGAAAAATCCAAATCAAATGTTTGTTGTGATGTCAAGAATAAAGAAAACTCTGTACCGGGGAAATTTAAATGCTCCCTAATGTTTTCTTTTGCTTATCATGCTGGTAACACATCAATGGTTTGGTAGGACATTAATCACTGCAATAATCTGGCAAATACCAAAACCAAGATTTCAAAGTGGCAGTGGTGGTATTTTGGGTAGGACCCAAGTTTGGAGCCTCTCTGAGGACCTCACTGTGCTCCTCATTGCCGAGGAACCCACAAATAACTGGACCTTCATGGACGTCCTGGAGGTAGTGGAGTCTGGGGCATAAAGGAACCTCACAGTAAACCACCTCCAAAAGGTTTGTAGCAGCAGACCCATGGTTGGACCAGGCTGCCTCCGTTCCCTCTCTTGAACCACCGACACTTTGACAGAACAATGTTTATTCTTTGCTGAGCTCAGGCCTTTGCTCTTGGTACAAAATCTGCCATAATCAGAGTAGAAAGACTATGGGTAAAATAATGTCGCCAAAGCCTCCAGAATGAGGTGATTTTAACGTGCCTGATGCCAGCGAAACACTGAAATACCACGCTAAATGCCGCCTCACTTCTTGAAGAACGTTTAGTTTGGAATTCAGCCCAGAAAATGCGTCTGCCCCTGCAATTTACACCTCATTGGCTGAGGCTAAAGAGGGAGGAAATGAAGATGATTAATTAAGGAAAAGCAAATTAGTCTCACTTTGTATGTAGCAACTGTGGATGATTTTCCTTACACAGAAAAGCTATTTGGGGCTTGGCTTGGTTGGCTTTTGATTGTGAAATAACAACATGTAAGTGTGTGTCTGTAATGAACTGCCAGGTACCAGCTCAGGCGAGTTGACCAAGATTTTGCTAAAGCAAGAAAATTTGTTCTCTCTCTCTCTCTCCTTCTCTCCATGAGGTTTTGTTTTCACTTCAGTCTATGCCAAGGATGACGCTAATATTGCTATTTTTGAGACACACGATTCTAAAGGACAGTTAATATCTCTTGAGAGCAGATAAAACTTCTCTGAAAGTATGCTCATTTGGTTAAAAAGTCTTCTAGTGATGTGAAGCTTCCAAGTGTGATTCTTTTCTGATGCTGGCTCTGACTTCAGGAAAACAGCTAGTGCACCCCCATAGCTGGGTCACCATGGGGCTCCCGAACCTCCTGTCCCTGTCCTCCTGCACTGTGCAACCAAGAACCTCTCCCTGGGTACCAAGCGGTGTCCCTGCAGCAGGGACCTCATCCTGCGTTTTTCTAGGTCCTAGAGAATTTAGGGAGCGCAGGGACCTGTGGGGAAGGATCTCAAACTGTCTGGCCAGAACAAGCTTTGATAGAAAAGGGACACAAGTCATGAGGACGTGATACAAAATAAACACTGCACCAAGAAGACCTCCCAAGAGGTCTTGAGTGCTACCATGATCATAAGGACTCTGTGGTACCTGTAGCATACATTAACTTAAATACCAAGAGCTCTGAGGCACGTCTGGAGGGTTGTGTGTAGGATCTGATGGGGTTTGCTTATCCGAGCAGATTGCTGTGTAACTTTTGATTTTCTTTGGCTGTAAGTGCCTGACTATCCTGATGCACCAGTCATGATGCTTTGTGGGTGAAAGCTATATTATTCTTAAGAAAGGACTCTCAGTCTTCATTTCTTCTTTTAGTTTTTAATGTGGTTTCATTCTGTTCATGGAGATGATTGGTTATTCTGTGCTCCTCATTACACAGAGCTTTTTTGGGAATGCATACCAGGCGCTCCTTTGTGGAAGAGCAAAGGTTTGGGTTCGTTTTGATTCATCATAATTAGAAAAAAAAATGTAGATAAAAAGACATACGACTGTCTCCTTTGGACTTTGCTCTCTCTTCAGCAGCAGTAGCATCTCTATTGGCTCCAGTGGTTGGACAAAAAAATTCTCTGAGATAATGAGACTGGAAAGTTATCTCTAAATACTGTGACTTTTGCTTGGATCAGAGTCGAGAGCACCTCACGTGAGTGTTGGCAGTTTTTGTGACCTGAACTTCAAACAGCTGGATGTCTAAGAGATGGCCTTCTGGGTGGCTTCCAAGGTCACCCTTAGGCGAGAGAGGGAAGAATGGGCGATGTGCAATAGATGTCCTGAGATGAGCAACAAGCTTTCTGCAATCTGTTTTGTTCCAGCTAGACCAAAACTTGTTAAAAGATCAGTCAATTAAGATAATGGGCAGCACATTCTCGTTCTAGACAGAGTACACAAATGAGCAGCACAAAAAAGGGTCGTATTTTCTTCTGCAAAACCACAGGTACTTAGATTGAGCGGATCAATAAGCCATCTGTATCATGGTAAAAACAGTCATAAATTACTCAAAAATTCTCTTTTTGAACAAGTCTTTGGGCATATGGGCAAAGACAGAGCTGCTAAGTGCTGCCGCTGGAAGCCATCCTTGCATATTGCAGATTTAACGCTTCTATCTGCTGTCGTCGGCAAATGAGCGATGGGCTGAAAAAAATGGGCCAACAGCGATGAAGCCATAAGAATAAATGAGGTAACTCCTTTAAATTGTGTGTTGCACAACGTATTTAAATCCCAGCAGTGATTCTGAGACTGAGCAAAACCCGTCACCCGAGACTTGTTAAACACCGTAACGGGAGAAAAACACTAATTTTCATATTTTCCAGCCAACTGTCGCTTACACAGCCATTGGAAATCCAGGAATCGTAAGCGCTTTTTTCCTTCAGGTTGCAAGTTTGTCACTGTGACTCACGGTGACAGGGCACTCCCAGCCTTTGGAGCGCTGCCCGTGCTGGGGGTGGGTTTGGGGGGCAGCGGGGCAGGCAGGGCAGCTGCCAGGAGCCCCCGACCCGCAGTCGCACGCTTGCCCTCAGTAAGCCAGTTTCCAAGGGGAGGTTGGCTTCTGGTGCAGGTGTTGATGCTCCAGGCAGATGAGGCAAGATGGATCCCACTTCTGCAAAGGGTTATGGTTCCTCCTGGGCTGGACGTTCTTCTCTGTGATGCTGCTGAGTGGCAGCCTTCTGCCGGGTCTCTTTTGCTCCCTAAATACCAACCAAGTAGCCTGACACATCTCAGCCCTCAGTTCTTGAAGACCATCCATTCTATTCTAAAGACCAGAGTGCTTGAAGAGGTACAGACTTTTTTTTCCCTCTGACTTCTGCTAAATTAAATTTTATGGCAATACTGCATCGATAAGTTGTAGGATGAGGACGCTTTGCAGTGCTGAATGATTCCTTTGGGGGATTGCTCTGCAGTTTGCAGCCTCCTCCATGAATCTTTCCTGTGACTTTAAAGGGAGAAGCGGCGAAAGGGAGGAGGGTGGGATTCACCTATCAGCAACTTTATCTGTTACTTCCAAAGGTATATGGAGAAAACATTTTATAGTCGGCTGTGTTATCTGCTTCTCCATCTTCATATTACATAATATTTCTCAAGAGGATATTCTAATACAACTTTTTCTTTGCTTACCAGAAATTCTTTTATTGGACAAACAAGACACATGGCTCACAGCTGCATGCTAGAGCTTATCTGTGGCTCAGAAATAAAGTATAATAGCATACCTTTAATTATTCAGGACAGGGCTGTGCATTTGGTGATTTATAAACTTCATAGATACAGCAAGTCACTGCTAAAGTGAATTTACTGCTCTCTCTACATGAACATCACAGGAATAATAGGGCAAGCAGATGCAAAAATAAAAGAGAGTCGCCATTTGTTTCAGCGTGGCTTGGGGGTAAATCTGTCTTCCCGTGTCATAGATGTGAGTTTTGTTCATGGGCCAAGAAGAAATTCTAGATAAAAAATAAAAACAAGTGCTGTGAGGAGGAAAATCATTAACAGATGGGGAGGGGCCAGGAAAGTGTATGCAAAGCAGGTCTGGATCTACTGAGTGTCTATTCTCCATAGAGCTGCAGCACCAAGTAGCTTCTCTTGTCCATCCTCCTGAACAATGTCCATTCTTCATTTCAACACGGGAGAACTTGGTGCAAACAGTTGGAGATAAATGCCAGGACACTTGGCTGAGACAGGAAAAGCCGTTGGGTCTTCTGTGCCTTGTTGGTCCAGACCAAGACCACCCCCTTTACAGTCCTTTCGTTGTTCAGCCCCACCCCAGAATCACAGAATCAATCAGGTTGGAAGAGATCTCTGGGATCATCGAGTCCAACCATTGCCCTGACACCACCATGGCAACTAGACCAGGGCACTAAGTGCCATGTCCAGGCTTTTCTTAAACCCCTCCAGAGATGGTGACTCCCCCACCTCCCTGGGCAGCCCCTTCCAATGGCTAATGACCCTTGCTGAGAAGAAATGCTTCCAAAATGTGCTGCCTGTGGCTTCCACCCCTAAAACTAATCCTCTCTGGTCAAATATTTTATAAGGGGAGGCTTTGAGAATACAGATATGCTTACAGATCTTCTGAAGAATAACAGGAGGGTTTTTTGAGAAGGGAGAGAAGATGCTGTGGCCTAGCTCTAGCCTGCTCCTGTGGACCGGACCCTGAGAGTTACTGGAGAGCATTGAGTGTCCCCTGGGGTCCAGCCCAACTGCTCTCTTGGCTTGAGTGGAGATGCTAAAGTAGACTTATCCCCAGGTACCAAAAAGAGATCTTCCCACCTCTGACTGCTGACAACCACCCCAGTCCCCTGTGGGAATCCATCTCACTCCATCCTTACTATCTATCTGTACAATTTCTCAGTGCGGTTTTACACAGCCTAAATCTTCAAAATGTGTGCAGCCAGCTGGGCTCTCATTACCGAGTAATACCTCATTACGGTGACACTGCTACTAACGGACTAATAACAACTCCAGATGGCAAGGATGCATCATGGGAGCTGCTGACCGTGAAGTGGTAGTCTTGAAAAATCTTAAATATTATCTTTGAATACGCAACATTCACTCTCTTTCAAAAGAAGCAGGTCTGAGAGGTGAAGGGATTAAATGTAATGCAAAGCTTGAAGTTCTCAAGATCTTGGGCTTTGCTGTTTTCCATCTGGAGGGGAAGGAAACCCACAATTCGAGATTCATGACAAAGCAACGGCTTTCTCAGGGTTTTCCTCTAAGTAGATTTTAAAACACCTTGTGTTATGTTAAGACATTTGTACAAAGTAATGAAGGAGGTGGTTTGTCAACGTCTTCACTCTCCTGCTGTCAGTACGAACATCCAAATCTTACAGCCAACAAAAACGCAGCAGGAGTTGGCTGAAAAGTTTGAACTATTCAGAGGAAAGAAAAAAAGGAAGACATTTTCTACAAATTCCATGAAAATACATATTCTTAATGTTCCCAGGCCTGTTAAGAAGGAGGAGCCTCTTTCCCTTCGCTGGAATGGCAAGGAGCTTTACCAACAGCTGCCGTAACTGCTGGGAGGGTGAGCAGAGCTTTTAAACAGACTGGGAAGAGAATTCTTCTTCCACCCCCTTTCTTCAAATGAACAAATGGGAAAAATAAACACGTTACGATTTCTCGGTCCATCATTCTCCCTTCATTGTCAAAGCAGATGCTTGCTCAGCTGAGGAAGATGGAAAGGTCTGTGCTGCCTGTAAAGGGCATGTTTTCGTTGTAGCTGACACTCTTTAGAACGATAAGGAAAATGATGTTCTGTGTTTTTCTTGCCGAATATCTGTTTATCCTTGTTGCCGTGTCCCCGCTCTGAACTATTGTAATACGGTGGGAGGATTTTTTTTTTCCTCTCGCTGTTGGGTTGTTGCATAACTAAATCACAGCGTAAGGCAGATGGTTCTACCACGGCCTCTTCCATCCTGCACGTGCCTTTGCTGAAAAAAACCACGCAGGGTTCCTGTGGAGGCAGCGTCACAGCCGTGCCTCCAGTTTGGGCACCCATCCTCTTTCAGAGCTCCTTGGTGGTGGCTCTGCCAGCGTTTCCTTTGGCACGTGCCTGCTCTTCTCCCACCACTCCTTTTTCCAGCCCCACACCTCTCCTCTGGTGTCTTTAAAACCGGTTTTACGGTGCTTGGTTTCAGCAGGAGGGGCAATTCTCTTTGCTATGCTGGGTTTTAGGACAAGAGGACACAGCCTCAAGCTTTGCCAGGGGAGGTTCAGGTTGGACATTAGGAAGCATTTCTTCTCAGCAAGGGTCATTAGCCATTGGAAGGGGCTGCCCAGGGAGGTGGTGGAGTCACCATCTCTGGAGGGGTTTAAGAAAAGCCTGGACATGGCACTTAGTGCCCTGGTCTAGTTGCCATGGTGGTGTCAGGGCAATGGTTGGACTCGATGATCCCAGAGGGCTCTTCCAACCTCATTGATTCTGTGATTCTGTGGCCAGGCCCCTGAGTGTATCCCCCAATCCTGGGAAAAAGAGAGCGTCTCTCGTGAGAGGTGTTGCCCACAGGAGCTCTCAGAAAGCAATATGTGTCTTGAGATACTGCTGTGCCAAGGGTGCCCAAATGCCTGACCTTGCCTTTCCTGAAGATGCTTTGATCCGTCAGAGCTCCCACCTTCTCCCATTAAAATCAAATTAACACCGAACCAAACAGAGAAGACTCAGCCCTACAGAGAGAGTATATGGGGTGAGAAGCTTTGGGCAAGTGGCTTCAAGAGATCAAAGGATAAAGGTATACATGCTTAAATTAAAATAATCCATGGTTTCAGTGTTCCTAACGGGCAGCCAGCCCACTGGTGGATCTGCCTGGTGTAACTGGGGGTGTGTGAGAGTGGGTAAAAAAAGACTTGCCCCTGTGTGGTGGGACTGCTTTGGGCACAGGCTCCTGAAGGCACGTCCCCCTTTGGCAGCAGTCTGCTGTGTCATTCTTGACTTGGAATCAAGCACCCGTCACAGCCGTAGCTGAACTGCTGCACGAAAGGTTACGCACTGGAAGAGCAATTGTGATGCAAATTCATGAGGAGAAATAACTGGCTTCTCGAGGCCAAGTTCAAAAGCTGCCTAGGGCTGGAGCCGCATGCAGAGCACGAAAGCAAGAAGGTAAGAGTGAGAGATACCTGCACCACGAAAGGAGCACAGATTGTAATGCTAAAGCGTGTAAGGCGGGGGCAGAGCCATAGGGCATCTCAAAGCACAGAGGCTCTGGGTTCCTGGGAGAGATGCGAGGATTAAGGATACAAGGTGTTCAGGGACAGGAGGAGAAGGGTGCATGCATCGAGGATGCCTGTGAATGGTCAGCGTTGCAGAAGGCTGGACAGGCTGGGAGGTCAAACAGGGGTGTAGGTCCAGCTTCACCTGGGGATGGGAGCAGGGTGGACAGGACACCCCTCCCTCCAAAAAAAACCCCACTTTTCCCTGGTTTTCTTTGAAACAACAAGTCACGCCTAATTCTGCTCAGTTCTTTCCGTGAAATAGCTCCAGTTACTTCCCAGGGAGCACTTGGTAGGAGCAGACAGCCGTCCCACTCGTGGGAGTGCTCGGCAGAATTACATTTCAGCTGCAGGGAAGGCAGTAATGTGGAGCCGTTGTAGACTCACTGACTACAGTATAATTTTATTTATGGGTAAATAATACTTAGCACCGAGCTCACAGGCATTAATCTTGAAGGAAGGGTTTTACTTCTACATTTCCTCCTATTGTAAAATTAATAACAGGTGAGATGCACTGGTGAATTTAAAGGGCTGTTACACTCTCTGCGTTGGGGAAGCGTTGGAGTTTGCTTGTTTACAGACACAGCTGCATGCCCAGACCTCTCCTGAGGCAGATTTTCTGCGAACCTTGGCTACCTCCGAGTTCAAGCAATAACAACCAGGTGCAAATCCAAGGTGATGTTTCAAACGTATCCTCTTCCACTGAATTAGAGCCCTCTAATGATATAACACTAAATCTATTCCGAAGGCTTCCAGTGAGCAGAGTTTCACTGGGAACTGTTGAATCATCACATCCAAAAAGTTTTGCTGGAACAAAAATGTGATTTGCCAACACAGATTTGCCTCTCTGAATGTCAGTGATCCTGTTGCTGCCAGGGTGTATGGCTCAAAATGAACACTGCCAGCCTGCTTGTGTGTGAAATCCCTTCCTGCTCCCTTCCCCTTCTCATTTCTCATCAGAAAATGTCTCTTAAAATGCTTCCATAGGAGTGAATGTCTCCATTCTCTTGGCTTTATGGCTCTCCTTGGCTGCAAGGTCCTCCTTTGACACTCAAATGATACTTTTACTTCAAAATCCTTATTCATGAGTGTCATCGCTTTCAGAGGTAAGAAAGTAAATGTGGGCTCTAAACCTTTATTTAAACTCATACCGACGTCTTCTGATTTTTAAAGGCCCAACATTAAGCAGTTTCCATTGGATTCTCAGCCTAAATCAGCAGTGAGATGCCTCCCAACCCTGTAATAGAGTCTTTTGACCCATCAGTCATGAAAAGTTTGCATCTCATGCATACTCGGGGTTTGCAGCTCTAAGACCTCCCAATCCATATTTTGAGATTTATTGGCCATTAATCTCTCTTTTAACTGTAAATTTACTCATTTACTTTCGTGATGCGATGTGTCAAGGTAGTGTCAGCGTTTGCGTGATCCTGGTAAAACAGGGAAGTCTTTCAAAGATGAATTGAGCGATTGCTAAATTATTCATATGCAGTGTCTAGAAATCTTTACATTGGTTTCCTAAATCAGAGGAGCTAGAAAAATTGGAAACCTCGGCTAATACCCTTGTAATAATGTGTCATTCTGAAAGGCATTAGAACTAATACTTTGTCACTTTTCAGCCCTTTTTGTGAACGCTGCCACATACAAATGCTTTGTGCTCTCTGATGGAAAGCCGTGGATGGCATTTTTGACCATTATCGAGGTTGCAATCCAAGGAATATTGCAGGCTGGCGTCCTGGCAACGATGATGGGAAACAATTACTGAAAGTGCATCTTCATTGTCGGCGCGGTGGGAAAACGAGGTGCCTGCAAGCAGAGCGTGAGAGGCGTTTTGCAAGGTGAAGGGAGGCAGAGCCGGAGCAGAGCGTGCCAGGAGGATGCTCTGACTGCTGGTGGCTGGTCCGGGTTGGGGTGATGGAAAGCCCACACCAAAACGGGAGCTGCTGTGTGACCTGTTGAAATGAGGTCATTTCGATACAGCTCCCATGGGACATTGCCTGGGGAAGTGGTTTTGACGTTACTATTACCAACGCAGGGTAAACTTTAGGCATTTTTCTCTCTTCACAAGGAGCCACATGGAGAAGAGAAGGGGAAACACTCACATGTTGCTCTGGGAAAAGTTTCATCTCGATATAAGAAAAAATTTTTACAGTGAGAACAATCACTCACTGGAACAACCTCCCCAGGACATGCTGGAGTCCCCATCACTGGAGGTTTTCAAGATGCAATAGCACAGAATGCTAGATCATCTCAGCCAGGCTCCCTTTCCCAAAGAAGGCTGGACCAGATGATCTTTCAAGGTCCCTTCCAGGCTGGACTGTTCTATGATTCTGTTCTATGATTCTATGATTGGTGCATTGACATTAAATTATGATTTTTTGCTTTGATGTTCCCTTATGCTGCTTTTTTCTTTTAACCTTTCTGGGGACATGAAGGGGATTAAGTGAACTGTCCTAATTTTGTGGGGTTAAAATGCATAGAACCCCTTTTCTGTCCCACGCTGTTTCAGTGTGTGCCCAGCTGTGGCTGGTGATCGAGGCCATCAGCAGTTAAACCCAGGGCAGCTGCCCCAGGCTGCCCACAGGTGTGTGCTGGGACATTGACCTCAGGGGCACTAGAAATGGGGAAGCTGCTGGGGATGGGGGGGTCCTCCCCTCCCATCGAGGGACTTGCCACCAGTCTAGGAGCTAAGTATAATTTTGTGTCTTTTGTATTAATACCAATATTGGTTTTCTTATTTTATTAAATCTGTTTAAATTTCAACCCACGAGTCTCCCTCCTTTTCCCAATTCTCTTTCTCGGTTGGGAAGGGGACACTGGGTGATAGAACAACTGGTTATTGCTTAGCCCTGGGTGCGGGCTAAGTGAAGACATGACCCCATTGAGGGTATTCTGGGCATGGGGACACAACGCTTTATGTAACTTTAATTCTTTGATCTCTCCCTTGCTCTGTTTTCCTTCAAGCCTGGGAATTATTACCCCTACAGTACTGTATGGGTAGGATTCCCAGAAGCATGCTGTACCTGAGGGATTAAAAACACAAGGCTCTGGTTTGCTGTACGTACTGCTGGTCCCCTCTCAAAGCAGACCTCTGGCTCGTTTTGCCCTGACACACGGAGGCAGAGGACAGCAGGCTCGGGGGGCTCATCCACCAGCGCTCGCGGGATGGAGCTGATTAATGTTTCTATTTTATAGTCATAAGGGCACCTCCTTAACAGCCTTTATAACTGTGATCATCGAGTAGTACTACATTTGATTTCATCTAGTTCTTCATGCTGACAACTAATTTAAGTCCCTGTAAGAAATCATCAGCCAGAGCTTCCAGCATTTCCCTGAAGTAAGCTGGAAGGGGTTTCCTAAAACTACGTTACACACATTAACAAACCTCAAATATCTCCAACGAGAAGAACTTTTAAATGATTTGGGCATTTCAGTCGGTTTCTGTGTGTGTGTGTGTTATCAGCTATATCAAACATTATTAATCCTCCTATTATAAAAGCATCTTTGATCTGTAACTGATTTCCATGAGCATCCAAGTTCTTTTTCCTGAACAAATGTGCTCACGTGGTCTCAAAATGGAAAAGTCCTCACGTGAAATAATGGTGTAACCTTAGGTCATAGCAATGACCTAGGATCAGGCAAGGGCTGCCTCTAAGGACACTGCAGTCTTTAAGCTGTAAAAGTCCAGTCTCTCACTCAGAATAGTTGTTGTTCAGAACAGCCCAAACCAGGTGGAATCTGTCCAGGTAAACATGAAAATAAAAAGCTCAGAAATGCCTTTAATGCTTACTTTGAAGCAAAGTTATTTTAATGAATTCCAATTAACGGTAAAAAAAATAAATCATATTTGCTAGATGGTCCCTATGGTTAACAAGAGATGCAGATGTTTTTTTTTGCACTAATTGTTCTAATCTAATTGTTTCCTTACTTTGCATTCAGAGTGCACCAGCTCACTTTGCCCCATGGTGTTTAAATAAGGAAAATTTACTCCATGATGCTTTATTTCACCGAAATGGAGAAATAAAACCTGCTATACTTTGCATTTCAAAGTTATCTGGCGAATTTTATAAACTTCTGAATTTAAAAAAGGGATAATGTTTTGAAGACCTTTTGCAACACAGTAACTAAGTAATTCTAATTTATAATTCAGTTTATCGTCAAAAAATTTACTTCACCAAACTCTTCCACTGCCCCCAAAAACCTCCTCACTTGAATCTCTTGTTAAGTAACATCATAGCCTCAAGCTTGGCCAGGGGAGGGTCAGGTTGGACATGAGGAAGCATTTCTTCTCAGCAAGGGTCATTAGGCATTGGAAGGGGCTGCCCAGGGAGGTGGTGGAGTCACCATCTCTGGAGGGGTTTAAGAAAAGCCTGGACATGGCCCTTAGTGCCCTGGTCTAGTTGCCATGGTGGTGTCAGGGCAATGGTTGGACTCGATGATCCCAGAGGGCTCTTCCAACCTGATTGATTCTGGGATTCTGTGATCATCATACAGGTTTGAAGCAAAGATAAACTCAAGCCCTGTGTCTTAGTTGTTGAATAGTCAATGTAAATCATGAAAACGAGTCAGGAATTAAACCACTGTGCTCCAGAAGATACATTCTAAGCTTCACTTGACATCTTTAGTTTGCTTTAGACAGGAAAATGTCTCTGGGGAAATGTTTCTCTAGTTAAAGGAAGGTTGTAATGCTGCAAAAAACACTGAACTTGTCAGAAACTTTGCAGTTATGCTCTTGAAAAAGAAAGCTTGACTGGGTTTTTCTCCTATTTTTCAGCTCAGTCTCAGAACGTGCCATTTTGTGGTGGTGAGCCTGCCTTGCAACCGCTCCTGCTCAGGTGTCCTCAGGTCTTCAGCCCCTCTTTTGGACGTACCACAAATGGCATTGCTCAGGGTCAGCTAAATGCTGTCAGCTATGGGACCCTCTCTTATTTCTTTAAAATAACCAAGTCAGTGTTTCGTCTGGTTTTAGTTCCAGTTGTCCATATAAACCTGGTTAACTATAACCTTAAATCTGGCCTCTTATCTTAATGAAATCATTAAAAAACTACTCATCTCTAGTCAAGATCTCAAGTCATCTCTTATTTTAATGAAAGGTGGTGGGTCATGCTCTGCCCTCAGCACATGGACTCACGACATATCATTATTCTAGCTCAAAATATTCATTCCATACGTTGTTTCTCAAAAAGCTGGTGAAACTTTGGGTAAGGTAAGGTAAAGCAAAGCCCATAATAAACGGGGAAAGTATGTAAATGTGTGTATTATGTGGGACAGCCTGCTCTGTGGTTGTTTGGCTGTAATAAAAGCTCTGCAAAGTAGGGGCTCCTCCAGATGTGTTTTTTGGGAAAAAAAAAACCCAAACCAAAAAAATGTCACTCACACTAAAACCTTATGTGTATGCGTATATATACACACACATAAAATTGTAATTGCTAGCTATTTTTATGTTAATTAATTATATTGATCTCTACCATCATATATGGGAGAGTATCCTGAGCTGGTCGGTAATTCCATGTCTTTGATCCACCGGTGACCTTCTGGGGTTACTGCCACGTTCAGGGCCCCCTCATCTTCCTGGAAGTGATGTTTCAAGGAGAGCAGCTGGGGTTTTTGACACAGAGCACTGAAATATGTCAGCCACAGTCGGTGTAAATTAAGTATGTGCTTAATTGAGGGCAACGGGCTATTGGCACCGTTCTCAATGGGACTTAACAGAAGCTTAAACCTTGTGCAGTTCCTCAGCGTGTGTTATCCCCAGGTGCCCCTGGCTACGGGCTGCAGCCTGGATGGGGTCCCTCACCGAGCTGGGGGGCAGAATTCGGCCCCCAGACTTTGCCCCCATGGCAAACTGCTCGTTGCCTCCCGGGCAGGGTTTCCCCGGGGGTACCTGGGCACGCGGATGCCATCGGCAGTGCTGTCCAGCTGGTCTTTCTGCTCAGGTCCATGTGGTGAGGGTCTTCTTTAATACAGGAATGACTTCTTTCTTCATCTGCTGGTTCTTTATTGTGTTATAGGATTGCACATAGGAGTATGGGGAGAATATCAGAGACTTCTCCCCTCCCTGGCAGAGAATATCAGACTGCCCCCTCCCTGGTAATGTTCAAGGGCAGGTTGGATGGGGCTTGGAGCAACCTGGTCTGGTGGAAGGTGTCCCTGCCCGTGGAACTAGATGGTCTTTAAGGTCCCTTCCAACCCAAACCAGTCTGTGATTCTATGACTTTTGGACACTGGGATGCCATGACCACGCAGAAAGGTGGTACTACAGTTAACTTTTACCGTAGGAATGCACATGAAATGAACACGTGTTCCTGCTCCCCCCACTTAGAAACACACTATCAGCGCACGAAACGTTGCTGCAACTCACCACAAAGCTAAAACCATTTCAGACCCCTGCTTCTAGCGAGCCAGATTCCTTCCAAGAGATTTGGGCAGGCAAGCTGCCAAGCTTGAAACTGCACCCACCGAGAGACACTTCTTTTTGCTCCGGCTCATTAGCAAGAAGCAGCTGTTAGTTCATTCACTATTAATGTCAGCCATAACGAACGAGACCCACTTGTAGGAAGCGGTGAATTTGGAGAGAACTATAAAGGAGGACTTTGTGCCAAATTGCACGGCATCAGTCAGGGTGGTTGAATTATAACAAGACTCAATTTTTATGAAACCATAAAGGAATAATGATAAAAGTAGAAAAAAAAATGTACACACTGCTGACTCAGCAGACTCTAGCTGTAACGCATGCGCTTGGCTTGAAATTAATGCAACATATAGAATTAAGAGGACTTTTGCTGGGATTATTTCAAATGTCAAAACGTAAGAGAGAGAGAGATGTGTGATACTGTTCATGCTTGATACAACCTGACTCTGCTGCTGCTTCAAAATTTTGCCCCAGGGAATATCTGAAAAAAAACCCCAACCTCCTGAAATGAAACTCACTTCATTTATTTTCCACTTCTGAAAGTATAGGGTAAGACTTTACAAACACTTACATGGTTTTTTCTCTTTCAAGAACTAAAAAGGAAACAATGGATCTGCAGTGAGGATATTTGTTGCATTACAAAACCAGAAAACATATAAGCCAAAGTATTTGCTAGAGGAAATGGATTTTTATACAAACTACTCTGCAGAAATATACAGGGATGGGGCCACTGAACGAGGGGAGGGCAGGAAAGAACCCAGAACAATGGGGAGTAACTGGATTTACTACTCGTGTGCAAGGTTCAGATGAAAGCAACTGCTTTTATTTGTAAAAGAGAGAGAAACCAGCAAAAGTTAGTGATGGGGGAGAGAACTGCCGGGCTGCCCCCTGCCTCTCCCAGAGCAAACCTGTGGCACATTTTGGGGTCCAGCTTTCACACGCAATAAGCACATCCATGTGGATAGCAGTGACAGAGGTGATCTCTGTCTCCCTGGGAAACCTCATCTGTTTCCCTGCTAGCCCTCCCAAACTTGCTTTCATCTCACCCAACTTCACCTTTCTCAAAGGAAACTCTTCTTCTAGGTGGCAACCAGTCTCATTTGTAAAACATCTGACCAGAGGCAGGTTTCTGCAAACACCTCATTCAAAATGTTGCTCTCAGTTGTCCCCTCTCTCCAGATGCTTTCAGGTCTACCAGGCTTTCGTTTCAGAATCAGAATCGGAATCAGTCAGGTTGGAAGAGCCCTCTGAAATCATCGAGTCCAACCATTGCCCTGACACCACCATGGCAACTAGACCAGGGCACTAAGTGCCATGTCCAGTCTTTTCTTAAACCCCTCCAGAGATGGTGACTCCACCACCTCCCTGTGGAGTGTGTCCACCTCAATGTCTCTCCCAAACAGTTTCAATGTGTTAGAAAAAAAAAACCACCTTTTTCACCAGCTTCAGCCTGGGAGGGGGAGAAGGGGTGATGTGCAGAGCGAACACAGGTGTGTTTGCTGGTGAGGTGCTGCTGCTCACTGAATCTCAGCCCATGGAGCAGGAGACCTGGGCAGCGCTTCTGCACCTCTGCTCTCAACAGCCTGACACAAGACTGAAGAAGAGTTTTAAAGGGTTTGGGGCTAAAGCGGAGGTTCAAGGAAGTGGGCCAGGCTCTCCCCCTGTTCCCACGCATGGGAAAATGGGAGGGTGAGGGCAGGGGAGGGTCGTTGCCTTCACTGCCCACACCTGGGGGCTATCCCACCCCTGAGGAGGAAAAAAAAAAAGCTGCAACCAAAGGGGATAAAAGGGCTGGGGAAGGCAGGGGGCTGTTTGTGAGGTGGTGGGTAGAAGGTCTGCTCTGCTCTGCTGTCCAGGTGAGTGCCTCTGCAGGTGGGTGTGAGAGTGCCCTTCAGCACCCACTGCCTGGCTGTGGCCGACTCTTGTGGACCATTTCATTGCTATTTGGGTTACAGGGGGTTGTCATCATCCTGCCGTGGTCTGCCTCCTCCTGCAGCCTCCCTGCTCCATGCCATGTGCAGGCTGGAATAGCAGCGTGAGTTAAAAGAACCTAAGTGTGGTATCAGGGTGGCATCAGACCTTCCTCATGGCTGGCAAAGAAAACTCCTTTTTTGTTCAATGATACATGTGGTTTGCTTGTGTCTGTCGTTCCTCCCTGAAATGATCTTGCAGAAATTATGGGTAAGGGGATGCCTGAAATGTAATTTATCCCCTGGCAGATAATCTAACGCCATAGTGCTCTATGCTGGGTAAGGAGTCTTTGTATAGTCCGTGTCCCTGCTGCTTGGTTTGCGATGTGATGTACAGGGCAGCTGCCCATCCCTACACCATGGTGAGACAAATCATTCCAACTTTTACTCTGAGTATGGCTTTTAGATTTACCTTTGGAATGTGTGATGTTTCATCTGGAGCTCTTCTGAGCCCCAAAAGCTGGTCTGGATGCTTCCATGGCTCTGCTTCATGAGAAGGCAAAGCCCTGGGAGGGGGGTCCTTGCTGTGCTGATAGTGGCATCAGACTGCAAGGAGGTTTTTAGGTAAAAATGGTGAAGATAACCATTCCTCAGATTTGGGGGGGTGAATTCTGGCCACGGAGTACCTGCTCTTTGCTTTTCCTTAGCTAGGGAAACTGTTTTTTTTGTAGGTGCAATGATATTATGAACTCATTAACATTAGCTCTAGCCATGCATTTTATGCAAATACTGGGTGAATTTATAAACTGTGACTTCTTTTCAATTTAGTATGGGATAGTTATAAATGCCTAGGCCAAAAATAGGCTTATTAGGAAAGCTCTGTTCTCATTAGGAAATTCAAATGTGCGTTGATTTCGCATATACATACATTAAGGTATCTGGTTTCAAGGATTCCCATGGAATAACATTATGCCTGTGGTTAGACTATGTGGGTCGCAAGTGATGGTGGTGGGAAAACAAACCCAAAGCTCCTGTATTAAATTTCTTTTATGTTGTTAGTGTTGTAAGAAATTAGATACTAATTTGACTGGTCTAGTTGACAGGGTGGTGCCAGGGCAACAGTTGGACTCGATGATCCCAGAGGGCTCTTCCAACCTCGTTGATTCTGTGACTGTGCAATGGGTGTTTCACAGAATCGTTTTGGTTGGAAAGGACCTTTAAGATCATCAAGTCCAACTGTTTCATTTTATTTTGATCTTTCTGGTGCACTGTACCCTTCTCTGAAGACCCAGCAGCTTGGGGTGGAAGCAAAACCAAAAATTAAAATATAATGACAAGTTAGACTGGGTCTCTGTGCTCATACAGCAAGGATACAGGGGATGATCCAAATCACAGAATCAATGAGGTTGGAAGAGCCCTCTGGGCTCATCGAGTCCAACCATTGCCCTGACACCACCATGGCAACTAGACCATGGCACTAAGTGCCATGTCCAGGCTTTTCTTAAACACCTCCAGAGATGGTGACTCCACCACCTCCCTGGGCAACACGTTCCAAAATCATCTTCTGCTGCACCTGGACGTTGCAGTAGCGTCGATGACTGAAGTCCCTGACTCACCCCTATCACGTAGCCGCCAAGTGAAGGATGGGAAGAGAGGAGTGAGGTCGCCTGATTTGTGTTTTGGATTTTCTGACAAATCCTTTGCTCTGGGAGCAAATGTTCTTTCTCCTGATCACCAGGGAGAGGTCTTGGGTTGTGTGAGGCTGTTGGTGGCTGCCTGGATCCCTGCCTGAGTCTGGGGGGGAAGAAAGGCAATAGCAGATTAGATATTGAGTTAGAGGCTTACTTAAGATGGCTAAATACTGGAACTAGACTTTTAAGTATGCCATTTTAGAAGCTTTATGAATTTTCCTCATGAGCAGACCCCTTGTCTTGCTAGGGATGTGCTACTGGCTGAAGTGCAGCTATGGCCAGTGTGTTACAAACCATTTCTTTTTTTTCTAATGAAGCCACAATTAAACTTCATTTTTCTGGAGTGAAGCCTTGGATGACGATGCAGCACGCATTCATTTGCAGCTGTCATCATTAATTACATGTTATCAGGTAATTTTACACGGTGTGATTTATGCAGCCAGCTGTGAAACCCTGCATTAAATGCATTACCGAGAAAAGACCTAAAGGTGACTGTTATCAAGAATCATAGAGGAACGGTGGATTTCGTGGTGAAATCTCCTTTTTCAGGTGGTAACAAGGCATACACGCTGTGCACTTGCTTTATTCACTAGGTAATGGTCTGTCTTCATCGTGGGGCAAAACCAAATAAAAGAAAATGCTCGTTTAGGAGGGTTATGGTGCTGTTGACAGGAAAAAAGTGCATGAATAAGTGTAAGACATGAAAAAAGGACTCATTTATAATGACAGGCAGCAGTAGTCACTGGCATGCACGAGGCAACATTTGTAACTTTGGAGATTTCTGAATTAGACAAGTTCTAGAAGCGTAAATGCTTTTTTATTGATCCAGGAGATGTTTTCTTTATTCCCTGCTGTCTCACAACGAGAGTGTTACTGCATTTTTTTTTTGCACCTGGCAGTTTTATATCTACTCTCCCTGCAGTCCCCGTCCTGATGGCTAACACAGGTACAGGACATGCTTCTGTTGAGTGACTGGGGCAAGCAGTGAGACCATTACTTTTTGGTTTTCCATGTGATTACCATGATCAACTGGAGCCATACGTAGGTAGAAATGCTCAGGGTGTTCTGGTTGGCAGTGCGATGTACAGGGCAGCTGCCTATCCCGACACCGTGGTGAGACGAATCCCAACAACGCTTACTCTGAGTACGGCTTTTAAATTTACCTTCAGAATGTGTAATGTTTCATCTGGAACTGGTGGACGCTTCCTGGTGGTGTTTGCTGTGTTGGTTTGCCAATGATTTCAGTGGATGGAGAAACAAATCGGAGTCAGGGACTGAACTTGTAGAAATCCTGTTGAAACTGATACCTTGCTAGTAAATAACATATATCCACAGAATCAATGAGGTCGGAAGAGCCCTCTGGGATCATCGAGTCCAACCATTGCCCTGACACCACCATGGCAACTAGACCAGGGCACTAAGTGCCATGTCCAGGCTTTTCTTAAACCCCTCCAGAGATGGGGACTCCACCACCTCCCTGGGCAGCCCCTTCCAATGGCTAATGACCCTTGCTGAGAAGAAATGCTTCCTAATGTCCAACCTGACCCTCCCCTGGTGAAGCTTGAGGCTGTGTCCTCTTGTCCTATTGCTAGTTGCCTGGGAGAAGAGGCCGACTCTCACTCCACTACAACCTCCCTTCAGGTAGTTGTAGACTGCAATATATTCTAGTCATCACCAAAGGAAGGTGAGGAGAGGTGTCTGAGAGCCTGGTAGATCATAGATCTAAGCAGTGTCGTGCTAGGTTTGGAAACTGCTATTTCTCAAATACTTCAGGAATTGGCTATATCAGAGTTTATGTAAAACAAAAATATTATTCTAATAAGCCATATCTTATTAGGGGTACGGACACATTTCTAAATCCTTGCTTTTCAGAGAGATATGCAATCCAAGAGCATAAAACATTGAACTCGGCAAGATATTATCTGCCTGACAACCAGGTAGTGATTAACTTAAATGATGCCTTTCTACACAGAGTATTTCAGTGTCTAATGAACTTCGGGATAATACTGATTGCAATCAGTTCTCTGTCCAAAATTCACAAAATGATGGCTTTTTTTTTTTGCAAAACAATTCAGACTCTAAGCATACATCTTCTGCCAACTGTCCAATGAATATTAATCTCCTCATAATAAACTGTCTTATGAATAATTCCAGTTTCACAAAATGAGTGAATTTAAGATACTGCAAAGTTAAATGAACCATTAGTGATGTATCTCTTGTAAATATTGCCAATTATTGATGTTGTTTCAGAGTTTTCTGTCACATACTTTTATTCCTTCATTTATGAACATGTTACAAAGAAACTTTAATTTTTGTTCCTTATCTTTTCAGTGTCTCTATTGAAACATTAGATGGATTTATGTTAGTTTATTGTGGTCATGGCCCATTGCTAAGCATGAAAAAGAATGAAGTGCTACCATCCAGTGAAGAACAAAAGGGAGGAGATGATGAAGTAGCTTGATAAAATGAGGGCTAAGGATGCCCGAGTTAAGACTTTGGATCTTAAATTACTTATGTTACCCAGGGCAAGTCTTTCAGCCTCCCTCAGCTCTGTATTATAAAATAAGGATGATATTCCCCATTTTGTTTCAAAATTCTTTGCTTGGTGAGAATACTTGGGCACCTTTCTGTGCGAGTGTGCTGATTAGCTCAGGGTACTAAGTTCTGTTACCTGATTTTTAATAACAAAAAGTTTGCAAAGGTTAACCAAATTCAGCTTAGATAAGTAAAAATAAAATAAATGAAAGCTTTCTCAGCTGTGTCCTCAGATTGTGAACTTATTGCAGTGCCCCTTTCTCTTGGACCTCCATTCATCTTCTCATCTTGTTGGGTGCCAATAACAGGACCCAGCAGAAGTGTCAGGAGGTGGGGAGGAGTGCCCCAAACTCGCGTGGTCTGCATGGGTACTTAACCATAAATTAGTTAGTCACTGATTCCTGTGAGGTTTCTGCCTTCAGGAAGCTTCATTTCAATATTGTAGTAGCAAGTATTGTGTGAAGGCAGCCAATCAGTGGCATGCCAAGAGGTATTTTCAGGAAGAAATGTGTTTTTTTCACAGCTACTAGTGTATAAACTTCAGCACATAAAGGATTTGAGCAAGTGTTGGCATTCCCTGTCTCTGCCCTGGTGAGAAAGCAACGCACATCCAAAGAAAGGAGGAAATCAGTCCACTGATGTTTTTAAAGTAATTGTCTAATTTTAAACAAATCAACGTTATCTTAATAAATTATTATTTTCCCATTATTCTCTTATTTGAAATGTGAGTTCCTCATTTCTGTAGGTGAGCATCAGATAGGCAAGATGAGGATTTGCCTTTGGAAATCACAAAAATAGTCAAGCCGTGTGAGATTAATTATTAATCACTAAAACTGCAGTGAAAAATTCCTTAAACTGCTTCCTTCAAAATAAAAGGTCTAGTAAACTGTGGAAAAAGCAATTTTAACGAAAGTGTTTATAGCAGTTAGATGATTTATTCCCTAAAAACCACTCTCAGCTTGACTTTTTGGAAGCTCTCAGTAAAAAAAATAAATTACTACTTTAAACCATGCAAAATTTTAGACAATAAAGTCATAACAACAGTGGCCTACTTTAATACGCTTTAAATTGCAGATTAAAAAACTAGACTCTGTATTTAAAGCTTTTAAAGCTGCTGTTATGCCGGATTATGGGAATATTTTAACTGCTGAAATTCACCCTTTTTTTTTGGTTGAAGAATGTAATCTATGTGTTGAGAAACGAATGTGTCAGCATGTTCCCTCCTCCTTTTTAACAGGCCACCTGTGACTAGACTCTGGTGTTCACACAGCTGGTGACTCAGGATTGTGGAGGGTTCACCAAACTCGCCAAGCTCAAAACCTCTGGCTCATGAGGAGTCAGCTGTACGGCAGATATAAAGCTGTTTCCTCTGAGAAATGCTGTGAGACACGAATCTCTCAGCTTCCAAACTTGGAATGGTTAAAGAATTTAGCTATTTATAAAACCACGCAAGCTGTACAGAGGCAGATAAGGCTTGCTTATGAATACCATTACCCCATAATTCTCACCTGATGCTCCTATCCTTTCTCTGCCATTGCTACAAAGATTGCAGAGTAGATAACAGAACCATTTGTAAATTAAACAAAATGGTCTTTATAAACTATTGTAACATTTCAATTTGTTTCTCTGCTTCCACCTTGGGCTAATTTCAAGAAAAATGTTGAGGTGTTGGAGCGAGTCCAGAGGAGGGTGACCAAGCTGGTGAAGGGTCTGGAGGGTCTGACCTACGAGGAACGGCTGAGGGAGCTGGGGTTGTTTAGCCTGGAGAAGAGGAGGCTCAGAGGTGACCTTAGTGCAGTCTACAACTACCTGAAGGGAGGTTGTAGTGGAGTGGGAGTCGGCCTCTTCTCCCAGGCAACTAGCGATAGGACAAGAGGACACAGCCTCAAGCTTGGCCAGGGGAGGGTCAGGTTGGCCATTAGGAAGCATTTCTTCTCAGCAAGGGTCATTAGGCATTGGAAGGGGCTGCCCAGGGAGGTGGTGGAGTCACCATCTCTGGAGGGGTTTAAGGAAAGCCTGGACATGGCACTTAGTGCCCTGGTCTAGTTGCCATGGTGGTGTCAGGGCAATGGTTGGACTCGATGATCCCAGAGGGCTCTTCCAACCTCATTGATTCTGTGATTCTGTAACTTCAACAAAAACTATACAAAACAGTCTTTCAGCAAAGCTCTGGCCATTTTTCCTGTACCAGGAGGATACATCCATGTGTATGTGGCTGGGAAGGTCAGGTGGGAGCAAAACCGGAGCTGGTTTGTAGAGGTGCTTATTCAACTTTTTTCTTTTATAGAAAATTAATGAGGCTATTATCAGGGGCTCTGCAGCAGCAGGTTGCCATGTGGCTCTTGCGTGTGTGGGTGTAGTCCTGAAGGTTTTCTGAATCTGTTAATTACTAGTCACGAGTGTAGCAAAGCCTTGTGGAGATATATGCCTTTGGAGGAAAATATTAATCCTAGCTGGATGGGAGGCTGTGGGGAATATTTCCAGCTAGATGCCTGGAGGCAAACCTGCCTGAAACGGTCTCTGGGAGAAATAAAATCAGAAGGAACAATTCCGTGGGTTTGAATCAACATTACAACAGCAGTGGGCATATACACGTTATGTTCTTAACTTTAACAGTCTTATCAAATCTGGCTACGACAGAGGTGGTTTCAGAGGGCCTTTAGTGTTGCCAATATTTTTTTCTCCACTAAAAGTGTCCTTTCACGTGTTCCTTTCTGGAAAAGAAAAAACCCTTCCTGTTTTCATTTGGCTAATCTGCTTGCTTAAATAGATTTTAAAGGTTTGTAGCTTAAGAACATAAAACATCTCATCCATACACAAGCTGTGTTAGGTTTCTCAATTGTCACTTAATTATTGCAAGGGTTTTTCTTACCTGCATTGCAAGCAGCCTATGTAGCATCATGCAGGACAGACTCCTGTGATCTTCAGTAGCTTGGACCTGCTAAGGTCCATTAGGGGTTTTCCTGAAGAAATGCAGAATCTGGTCCATAATCCTCATTTATGTATTTTTTTATATAAAGTGACAAAAAATCTCAAACTTTCATGTCTGGTTGCCCGGGTGGTACCCATGGCTGTGCTGGTGGTACAGCTCTGGTTGGTCCTTGCGAGGTGTGGTACCCGTGTCCTGTCCCATGCTGTGCCACAGACCAGCGGCACGGCGTTGTCTGGCTTCATCACTCTGTCAACGTCCACGGTTATATTCCTGCAGGCTTAGCTGAAATGGGAAGGTACAAATCCAAAGCCTAGAAGAACTAGGCTTAAGCCAAACCCCAAGCTCTACAAACCTCTCTCTTAATCTGGATTCATTCAACTTGTCAGAAGAACCTCAGTCTTTATCCCACACCTGATGCAGTCTACAACTACCTGAAGGGAGGTTGTAATGAAGTGGGAGTCAGCCTCTTCTCCCAGGCAACTAGGGATAGGACAAGAGGACACAGCCTCAAGCTTCACCAGGGGAGGTTCAGGTTGGACATTAGGAAGCATTTCTTCTCAGCAAGGGTCATTAGCCATTGGAAGGGGCTGCCCAGGGAGGTGGTGGAGTCACCATCTCTGGAGGTGTTTAAGAAAAGCCTGGACATGGCACTTAGTGCCCTGGTCTAGTTGCCATGGTGGTGTCAGGGCAATGGTTGGACTCGATGATCCCAGAGGGCTCTTCCAACCTCATTGATTCTGTGATTCTGTGATGCACAGCTCCTGCTCCATTTGGTGGGCAAATCAACAATCTCCTATACTTTGGAGCATAGTATTTCCTCAAAAAATGGCATGTAAACACTTGGGGTTTCTTCCTGGTTGATAGTTAGAAGGACTGAACAATTTAAATGTTTCTTCTACCCCCAAGCTCTGTGCTCCGGTGGCCACGTGATTATTTTAGCCTGATGCTTTTCAGAAGTTGATTGTGCAAAGCAGCACATGAATGAGATGGGAGATGGGCTGTAGTTAGCCAAAGGTCTTCAACCCTTTCTGTGCAATAAAGGGGCTAACAGGAGCAGCAGTTCCAATAAATGCATTGATTTTGGACCTTTCAGTGCCAGAAGAAATAATCCAGCACTTAACTCTGCCCTGGCATGAAGAAATACCCAAAGCATTAGGAGTGTTTCACCTGTAGCTTTGAGCACATACACTGAAAGCAGCACCAAGGATAATAATCCTTCCCTATAATCTCCAACTGATTCCTGGTGAGGACAGTGTTTATTACCTATAATGTTACCTGTGATGTTGTGTAGCCTCTGGCAAACCTTAAATGTCACAAAGATTGTTAAAACCGGAGATTTTGAGCAGCATTTGCTGCTGTTCAAAAAAGCAGCCAACTTCTTCCTTTGTGACAATCTTCAGGCTGTTTGTGCGATTGCGGGTAGAAGTTTCTGCACGTAACTTTCTTTCTGAAGACAGATGTTAGTTAAAAAAAGAAACCCCAAAAAATCTAATAGCCTGTAATAACTCATAATGTCAATTCCTTAATTGTGTTTCTGTGGCATTGAGATTGGCACTGAGATTAGGTGAATGTTTTCCTCCAAGTGAGGATCTGAAGGACCTGCTCATTTTACTGCGTTGATGAAGACAAATTCTTCAAATGTTCATGTCTGAGTGTTTCCTTAGGAATGGGATGATCAATTAAACTGGCTGGTGTTTGGCGTACGCGTGTGCAGTTGATCAGTACAAGGTTTCAGGACAATATGTAGAAGTTATCTGCATATAATTTATCCTATATGTAACTGTTCACACCACATGTGTTGCTGCCATCGTGTCTGGTGGTTTTTCTTCCACCCCAAGTTCAGTTGTGGGATTCTGAGCTTTTCTAAGGCTGCCTTTGCTTTCAGCTCTTCTGTGCAGAAATGTAGCTGGCTTTCCATGTTCAGCTGAAGCGTTTGGTAATGATTGAGTCCTGCCCAACCTTGGATTCATCGTGTAAGAAACGCTGATTTGCGAGATGGTTTAAAAGTTGTTTTTCTTTTAACTGAGCTGCTTTGTCCTTTTTTTCTTTTCATTATTTTCTTCTTCATCTTACTGTTCTCACTTTTTTTTTAAGTATTCCTCTTTCTCTCCCCCTAGTTTTACTCATCCTTCTTTCAATTTCTTACCCTTCTTCTTGATGATCTTTCATCAGCCTGCTCTCTCTGCTTTTCTCTTAACATTACTTTCTTTGCATTTCCTTTTGACATTATTTTCTTAGCATATTAGCCTTGCTGGGAATGTGATGACCTTCATCCCATTCAGGCTCTTGTTGGGTTGGTTACAAGAGGGGAAGGTGAACCTGGTGATGCTTATCTGTGCCGGTCAAGCGCTGGTTGGATGTCGATGGAAAGTTTTCTGGTAATCTCATCTCACTAAACCTGTACTGCTTTCAAAAGGAGAGAGGAGGGGGGAAAAAAAAAAAGTGATTCAGAATGTATTTGACTCAAGATAATGTCTATCCTTCCTGCAAATGCAGCTTGACCATCTATGGAAGAAATATGATCTATTTCGTTTCATATTTCAGACTCCTTCAGTTTCAACTCGTACAGCAGTAATGAGTCACTGACCCTAGAAAAATATCACTGATTTGATTAATTAGCACTTAAAAGAACTCTTCAGAAAGGAAACTTTCAAAGGTTGGAAATAATGCTGGTATTTTATTTGTCCTTTCATTAACTGCATTTCTATGAAAAATTCTGACATGATTTTTGTGGGGATTATTTTGCAGTTGGTGCAATGTAACCTCTGATTAGGCCACCTTTAACAGAAATATTACCGTACATAGACCAGAAGGGAGATTCAAAGGGAAGCAGATTTCATTTGGCTGAGTTGGAATTCTCTTTAAAAATAACTTTTTATATTTGGAAAGCATGGGATCTATTTACGATAGATAATGTATACTTTCCTTTTTATTCATAAAGGTTGTATTAGATCGTGTTTCACTATTTTCAGGGAGAATATATGATGCTAACACCTCCACTGGTTTGCTCCTTCAACAACACAACTGCGTGACAATGAAGGAAAGGCCCGTTCTCTAGTCCTCTGCAGGAGTTGCTCATGTCGGGTATTTGATGGTGCTCAAAATTTTTGATGATGAGAAACGCCGCACAGGGGCACAATACTTTGGAGCTGACTGGTGCTGTTGCCAGTGATCATCTTCACCTCTCTGCTATGTTGATGACAGAGCAATGCTCTAGAGACTTGCTCAAGAGTCTCGTCAGTGGACCAAATAACCATTAATGAGTTAGAAAAGGCTCTAAGCGTAACTTTTGCTTTTGGTACAGGGAGTGCAAAGCCTTGACTGTGACTCTTTGTACTCTGCTACACCAACATTCACACCCATGCTTGCTGTTGGGAGAGCTTTAACCACAGTCAGCACACCTCCAGGTATCTCCTGAGCTTCCCTACTCCAATGTGCATTCATGGCCAATGAATGGTGGAGAACAGTTTTGGAGTAGGGAAGCTCAGGAGATACCTGGAGGTGTGTTGACTGTGATTAAAGCTCTCCCAACAGCAAGCATGGGTGTGGGTGTTGGTGTAGCAGAGTACAAAGAGTCACAGTCAGATGGCAGCTGGGGGGGAATGGAGAGCTTGTCTCTTCTGGCTGCCTTGGAGGAGCTCTGGGTCAGAAGTAGCCTTGCTGCGACCTGGGCAGAGACACCCAGAGTAAAGAATAAAGAAAACTGGGCAAGCTCCAGTGGAATTACACAAACCAACATTATCCCAGCCTCCTCCTCCTGCTGCGCCCCCCAGCTCTGTCACTTCTCTCCTTTCCCATCCCTACATTTCATAACTTGATTTTCCCCAGCTCTTTCCACCAGACCTGACTTGTGCCGTAGCCAATTTCTTATCACGTTCACCCAGAAAACAATGTTGACAAGCAAACATCTTTCAAAGCACTATGGGCTATTACTTACCCTTTTATCAAGATTGTTATTTTGAAAGTGATCTTTATTTCTCTTTTTTTAATGCTCTCTAGTAGAGCAAAGAGAATTTTAAAGAGGCTGGTGAGAAATGCAAGCCAAGGTCTGGCAGTGGGCAGTCACCTGGGCTACGCTGCCTTGATGCTGGAGGCACCTCGTGAGACCTGGGAAGTGGTTCCCAGTTTCCTTTGAGAACTGGGGAGGCTGGGGCTGGGTGATGGGCTCCAGAGAATCTCTCTTTGGGCCTGAACGAGAGCTGAAACAGCAGGAGTGGTGTCGGAAATGCCATCCAGCTGCTGCTGATGTGGTTGCCCTTTATGACAGCTGGTGAAGCACCAGAATCGAATCGGGTCTGACCATCCAAGTGGTGTGGGCAAGGGAGGGATGTGCTGACCAGTTCTGGGCCCTGCACTCCAAGAAAGATGTTGAGGTGTTGGAGCGAGTCCAGAGGAGGGCGACCAAGCTGGTGAAGGGTCAGGAGGGTCTGACCTGCGAGGAACGGCTGAGGGAGCTGGGGGTGTTCAGCCTTAGGTCTGTGCCTCAAAAGGTGCTGGGGAGAAAAGGGAGACAAGCAGCTTCCTTTGTCATTGCATTTAGGAATGGACATGTTCTGCAGTGATTTTGAGTTTAATCTGAAAACAAGTTACAGTATTATCTTTGTACAATGTAACATTATTACATGTTGATTAAATTAATTGAAATATGTTAACTGGTGATTAGTCAAATGCACTTTAATTGGATAGAGAGCATTACAGCACAGGGAATAAAGCGGCAGACACGTCTTACAGATCTCTCTACGTTTGGGTTGTCAGTGTATGCAGTAAATAGGCTTTGCATTTTATGTTGCTGAACTTTACATGAGCCGTTTTCTGCGTATTGTGCCTCTGGGATATTCTTTGATCCATGCTGCTTATGTTTTATTGGATTAAAACCGCTTTAATAACTGCAGAAAGCTGTGTTTGGATTAAGGAGGAAAATTAATGCCACGAGGAAGGAAATAATGAGAGGGATCCTACGCCTTGCTCGTCTGACTCCAGACCCATCGCACGAGCAAGAGCTGTTTGTCAGCGTGGGGGACTGGCTGAAAGGGGCATTTCTGCTTTCTGGTGAATATCACAAATCAGCAGGGAAAATGAAATGGTTACCAAACTTCTCTTAAACTTTTGCCGAATTTTGCAATTTGCAATTGCAGCGCGGGTCAGGAACCACCTCAGTGCCCTTGGGATGAGAGCGGGGCAGGATATTTTTATAATATCTTATAAAATATTTTATAATATTTTAAATACTGGATAATGTCTAGTTGCCATGGTGGTGTCAGGGCAATGGTTGGACTCGATGATCCCAGAGGGCTCTTCCAACCTGGTTGATTCTGTGATAAATACAGACTTTCTATCTTTTCTGAGGTGTATAATGTGGAGCAAGGGGAGGTGAAAATAAAATAAGGCCTCAGGGGTGTGCTGTGAGCTGGGCTGTGGTCTGGCCTGGGCTGCTGAGATTCAAGCTAAGAGGAGAGTCTGGAAGCAGCATCGCTCATGGGAGCGCAGACTGGGACATCTTTCCTGCTTGTACCAATAGAAAAATAAAATTGACAGGCTTAAAGTAAAATAGGAAAGCAACATAAGCGAGTAAGAGTAAAATTCAGCGGGATTGCAAAGGAGTGTAAAAATAGCACTGGCATTTTGAGAAATTTTTAAAAGCTGCGGGTAACTACAGTGTTTGTTGAATGCTGTGATATTAAACACCTGCCACTCAGACCAGACTGCTCAGACGTGCGGGAGCTGGTTGGATATAAAAGTTGCATCACTTGGTGATGCAGGACAGACATGCCTGGGCCGTGTCCCCATGGACGGAGACAGGTACCACCGCTTGGCTCTTCGCTGGGGACCTCTGAGCCTTCCCAAAGCCAAGGTCGCACATGTCATCCTGGGCAGCGGGGGCCAGCGCTCAGCAGCAAACCTCTGCTCGCGCCCGTGGCAGGGAGGACTCCGGCTCGCAGCGGTGCTGGCTCACGTTGGGTGCAGCTTGAGGGATAATCACAGAATCAATCAGGTTGGAAGAGACCTTTGGGATCATCAAGTCCAACCATTGCCCTGACACCACCCTGGCAACTAGACCAGGGCACTAAGTGCCATGTCCAGGCTTTTCTTAAACCCCTCCAGAGATGGTGACTCCCCCACCTCCCTGGGCAGCCCCTTCCAATGGCTAATGACCCTTGCTGAGAAGAAATGCTTCCTAATGTCCAACCTGAACCTCCCCTGGAGAACTTGAGGCTATGTCCTCATGATGATGCTCATGGCTGATTACAGGCTGGGTGCGGAGGGAGTACTTTTATGAATTTATTTTTAATTTGTCAGTGAAAGAGCCGCTTCATTTAGCCCAGAGAAAACCTTCACCTATGGCCAGTGGCAGCCTGTACTGGAAACATTACACTTTCCCACCTGATGAAAAACCTTTTGAGATCTGTTGGCTCACTACCACAAATACGGAAGGATTTTAGTGGGAGAGCTTTGGAGAGGGCAGGCCACAAAGTTAGTCATGTCATTGTCTAAGTGGATAAATAACTCTTCAGGAACGGCATTAAACTCTCGTGGTCTGCTGTGTTATTAAAAAGGTTGGCAATGTCACTTAGAAATAGTTGTATTTGGGCTTTTTTTTTCTTTAGACAGTTCAGCTCCTTCCACCAAGTCCACCCCGACCCCAGCATCTTCTAACGGCTGTTAGTATATTTATACTTTATATATATAGTTTTCTCTGAAAGACCCCATGAAGAACTTGGGAAGGACTTAAAAAAACCAACCACCAAACCCCAAACAAACACACAAAAGACTGTGATGAGCCCAGGGACAACTCCACCCCCCTTTTACGTGGGGTCACAAGAAGAGACGTGCAGAACTCAATTACCAAGAAGAAATGCCGTGGAAGATGTAATTGCTGTCTACCAGCAGGACCCTCCTGACTTGATTACTTTTTCCCTTTAGGAGCTTGCTTGTCAGTTGAGCTTTGCTTTCATTAAAGTACTTCTTTTTCTTTCAATTTTTGTCAGCTCAAAAACATCCTAAAAAGAAGCTTAGGGTTTGTTTTTTTTTTTTCCCTCCCTAGTAGAATAGCCCTACCAGCAGTTGCTCAGGCTATTGTTAAATTAAACAGAGCAGAGGAATTTTCTAATAAGAACAGAGGATTGCAGTGATTACCAGTCTTCCCTAAAGCCCAAGGCCGAAGCAGGCGGTTTGCCCACCCCTGGCTGTCCTTTTGGAGGGGAAAGGCACAGCAAGTCTGCAGCTGTGCCAGGCACGGGGTTCTGCTCTTGGTTTTTAATATAAGACTTTTTACTCTTGTCTTAAACTTGCAACCCTCAAGGTGTCTGGAGAATTAAACTGCTTTACAAGGTTGATCACAAGTCTTTACTGAGTAGTAATAGTGTTTTTTTTAATGAGCAATACTAAGATGGCTAGATGTGTATTCCTTCCAAAAAAACTCATTTTTTTTTTAAGCTGCTTAGAAATTCTCCTCTCTGTCCCTGTCTCTCTTTCCATCTCCCCATCTTCTTATCAAAATTTAAGATCATATCCATTTGTACATTAAAAATAACCATTCCTTTTCCTATAGAAGAAAGTAATAATTTGGGATTCTGTCTCAATGACTTCTTAGTACGTATTTCTTTAAGACATATTTGAATGTTGAGGTGTTGGAGCGAGTCCAGAGGAGGGCGACCAAGCTGGTGAAGGGTCTGGAGGGTCTGACCTCCGAGGAACGGCTGAGGGAGCTGGGGGTGTTTAGCCTGGAGAAGAGGAGGCTCAGAGGTGACCTTAGTGCAGTCTACAACTGCCTGAAGGGAGGTTGTAGCGCAGTGGGAGTCGGCCTCTTCTCCCAGGCAACCAGCGCTAGGACAAGAGGACACAGCCTCAAGCTTGGCCAGGGGAGGGTCAGGTTGGACATGAGGAAGCATTTCTTCTCAGCAAGGGTCATTAGCCATTGGAAGGGGCTGCCCAGGGAGGTGGTGGAGTCACCATCTCTGGAAGGGTTTAAGAAGAGCCTGGACATGGCACTTAGTGCCCTGGTCTAGTTGCCATGGTGGTGTCAGGGCAATGGTTGGACTCGATGAGCCCAGAGGGCTCTTCCAACCTCATTGATTCTGTGATTCTGTGAATGTTTTCTAAGAGCTAATCTTATAAAGTTAGGCAAGTATCATGATGGATGAAATAACAAAGAACATTATTACTTGAATGAAAGGAACTGATTTGAATGCAGCAATTATTAGTTTAATGATTAGGTAGAAATACTTTGGGCCAACACATTTATTTTTTTAGGTAAGCTGGATGCATATTTATAACTGACACCATATATCTGGTGTGACAGAAGTAAGAAGGTTCAGAAGCAAAGTAACAGACTTCTGTGATATTGCTACCAAGACTTCAGAAAAAAAAAGTACATGTGCTCTGAGAAAGGATGTGACAGCAACCCCTGGTTTGGTGTTTTGTTTTTTAAGAACTCTGATCAGGTCTGTCAACCAGAGGAGAAAAAATGTAGATGGTTTTATGAAAGATGAAACAGACAAATATGTTGTCTATATTAACAAACAAAACCAAAATATCCACTTGTAGCCATAACTAGTGCCAAATCGTTGTTGGGGTATGTTTTTGAGATGAGAACCTGTGGTCTTACTTTTAGAGTGGTGCAATGGGTCCTTTTTTTCTGAACTTATTACAGCAAATAAGGAAAAATTAATAAAGAGTCAGAGAACTCAAGCAGGTGGCTATGGTAGGAGTTGCCACTGGCTATCACGATAAATACAGTGAGTTCTTCTGGGACTCCAAGGGCATATGATAAGGTTCCAGTTCTTCTGGTGCCAGCCACCAGCCCAAAGCACCGTGTCACTTGGTCCTGTTTAGTCTTGCAACGCCGGGTTAAAGGTACGTGAGGTTTGTGCTTCCACACGGGTGGATTTCAGCCGGATTTCAGAAGCTGTGTGAAAATGTGACGTTGTGGGACCTTCCAAGGCAGGAGCTGGTCCTCGGTTGGGAGGGTGTCTCCGTGGGTGATCTCAACCACGCTCGCGTTCAGTTCATCTTCCAACGCTACGTCTCCGGAGAGGTTTTGCTTCTCTCTGTGCCTGACAGCTGACTTTGGCATCTGCAATGAATCCTCCTGCAAAAGAAGCCAAGTGAAGAAGGCTCTTGGTGTCAGCTCACAGCCCGTAGGAAAACTCATTAAGAGATGAGCTGCTCCACGGACCGTTTTGAATTTAGAAGTTCTCACACAAGGAAGATTATTATTGAACAAAACGACTTCTCCAAGCAGCAAACAAAACACGAGTCAGGCTTGTGATGTGAATGGCATGTTGTGAAGAGGTGTCAGGTGGGAATATCGCCTTGAAACAGCAAGTGCCCTGGCGGGAGCGTGTGCTCTTTGTGCAGCCCTCCGTCCCCGGAACACGGCATGGAGAGAAGAAAGCGGGGATCTGAGGACACTCTGGCTGTGAGGAAGGGAAGAGAGACAGTGATGCTTGCTTCTGCCCCCAGTATTTCCTGTTAACACCGGAGGAGGTGTCCTCTGAGCCGAGCAAAACATAAATAAGTTATGATGCTGGTAATGCTCAACCCAACGACAGAAATGCACAGCTTAGAGAGATCTCTGGAGAGAAGAGAGCATGCGTTTACCTCCTGTGGGCAGAGATAAAATATCAATCCTTGAAGGTTTGTTCTTTTTTTTTTCTGAGTTTGTTTTATTGACCACAGTGTCAGGGAAATAAAGAGGGAAGATGAACTGCCAAGGCTAGCTGAAAAGCAGCAGCAACAAACCAACCCAAAAACGTACTTTAATATTTTGAAATCAGCCTAACCATCTCAGAGGAGGAAAAAGACCTGAAAAACAAAGTGGAAATGACAAAACACCAGCCTGAGCAAACCTCTGAGGTGGGGAAGGAGAGGGGAGGCTGCCTGGCAGTGCCCAGAGAAATACGGTAACGCTGGGGTATGGGATGATCTTCTACAGGCTGGTCTGGAGTGATGGGAATGATTTTTTGTATTTGCTACTCAAGTCAATGTCACGTAGTGGGATGATGCATGACTAGAACTGAAAGAGGGGAGATTTAGATGAGATATTAGGAAGAAATTCTTCCCTGTGAGGGTGGTGAGAGCCTGGCCCAGGTTGCCCAGAGAAGCTGTGGCTGCCCCCTCCCTGGCAGTGTTCAAGGCCAGGTTGGATGGGGCTTGGAGCAACCTGGTCTGGTGGAAGGTGTCCCTGCCTGTGGCAGGGGGTTGGAACTGGATGGGCTTTAAGGTCCCTTACACCCCAAACCATTCTATGGTTAGAAACTGCAAGCAAAATGTACATGAAATTATTTTTTATTTTTCATGGTAATTTGCTATTAAAAAAAACCAAACTAGTAAAAAAGAAACAGTAGAGCTACTCCACCACTTGCCTTAACCTTTCTCAGTCTTTCCCTTTGGACTGCGTTGAGCCCTTTCTCTCCATAACTCGGGGGCTGTGAAGTCGTGCCCACCTGCACGTGGCTCTGCAAGCTGGGGGGAACATCGGTGGCATCTCAGAGTGGGAAATCCACGTTGGGCTGATTTACAAGATAGTTGGGAGCTTAGCACTTACCAGAGAAGCTTGGACTGGGTTTTGTTCTTGGCCGGAGGACTTCCAGGCGCTGGAGGTTCCTGGTAGACCACAGACCCCACTTCTCCTCTTGGGTTCAAGCATCTCCTGTGCTCAGCAGCACGCGCCTGGCTCGGAAGCGAGGATTTTAGTGCAAGTTGTGTGTTCTACCTAACTCCTGAGTGAAGGGCTGAGCACTTTAATGTGTACGAAGAGCAGACATCGTTGTGCAGCCCTGGGCTGCTCCCAGAAGAAGGCGGCCGTGCCGCTTGCCAGCCACCGTCCCGAATTGCAGGAGAAGGGGCTTGGGGTGGACTAAATGGCCTAAGCTAACAGCCAACTGCAAAGTAAAATCCCCCCTGAAATGGGTAATTAGGCGGGGAGCAAAAGCAGCTGCAATAAGGAGAGACTGGGAGAGCTCTGTCCTGAAAGTGCTGCGAGATGCTCCTCTGGGAGCGGAGCAGAACCCATTACAGCTGAGTGACTGAAGCACGATACCGGGGGATTTAATGTCGGGGAAGTTAAAGCTGAAGGTTTCCAGATGGAATAATTAGTTCTTGGTATATTTTTTTTGTATCTTGACATTGATATTTCCACATTTGGTTCCCAAAATGGTTTTGGAGATAAGCGTGTGATCTGGTATGCTGCCTCCACCACTGAATCCAGAATAATAGTGATGTTATTTAAAAGCAATAATCCGGGAAGAGAAATAATTAGGTAACGAAAGTGTGTTAAAGTTACTACAAAGAGGAATAAAGCTCATAAAAATGAAATTGCTTGGCTGATAAAGTGGAGTTTTAGACTTGCAATGGGCTTTGACATGACTGTGTTAACATCGGGAGGTAAACCACCTAATTAAGAAGCTAAAAACATGTATTTGTACCTTGGAATAATGTGTACAAAGTGGAGGTAGCTATGATTTTCCACCTTCTGCGGAGACCAAAGTGCCCACGACTCACCCTCCCTCCCCTCATGTATTTTAAATAACCCGAGTTCAGTGTAACCAACTGTCTCATAACGCTGCCTTTGCAATAAGCCCTTTTAAGCAATTTGTGAAAATAGCGTGTGGGCTGATGATAATTAGGTGCCTCAGGAAAAGTCTGTCCTTGGCATGAAGCGTTACTGTCTCTTCACCAACTGATTTGGTGCGTGTTGTGTACAGCAGTAGTGTGGTGGGTGGGTGCAGCACCTTTCCAACACTCCCACTTTGCATCCAGAACGTCGCTGAGGGGCCTCAAGTTTCACCAGTGGAGGTTCAGGTTGGACATTAGGAAGCATTTCTTCTCAGCAAGGGTCATTAGCCATTGGAAGGGGCTGCCCAGGGAGGTGGTGGAGTCACCATCTCTGGATGTGTTTAAGAAAAGCCTGGACATGGCACTTAGTGCCCTGGTCTAGTTGCCATGGTGGTGTCAGGGCAATGGTTGGACTCGATGAGCCCAGAGGGCTCTTCCAACCTGATTGATTCTGTGACTCCTCTTCTTCCACCTTCCACGCAAACCACAGTGGTAAACGCTAAGTGGTCCACAGCAGTGAGAAGAGGACAAGTTTTTATCCCTCCAGGATGAAACGCAACTTGCTTTTGAGAGTAAATAAACAAGTTGCTGAGTATGTGACAGACTTTTGCTGGAGGGTGGTGAGACCCTGGCCCAGGTTGCCCAGAGAAGCTGTGGCTACCCCCTCCCTGGCAGTGTTCAAGGCCAGGTTGGATGGGGCTTGGAGCAACCTGGTCTGGTAGAAGGTGTCCCCGCCCATGGCAGGGGGTTGGGACTAGATGATCTTTAAGGTCCTTCCAACCCAAGCCATTCCATGATTCTATGATCTTCTGCCTGCTCTGCTAGTGCTATGGAGTGTGCAGATTACTGCTCTTCACCTTTTATTGATAAACTAGCTACCAGTGGGCACCAAAAAAATTTGAATCTTTATGCTATAAACCCTACTGTAAGTCTTTCTACAAGGGAGTTCATCTGACTATCCATCAAGCATCTCTTTAGAGTAGTAGGTAGATGTGAGATGGCACCATCTGTTGTTTGTTGCTTTGGAAGCCACAGCTTTTTGACTAGCTAGAGGTTTTGAGCTTATCACATACATGTTTCGCTGAAATTCATTAAATAGTTAATTTCTAAGCAAAGTTACTGTGAGGGAATTCATTGATCCGGCTTCACTGAGAACCTGGAATGCTCAAAATTCCTTCCTAGCTACCTGAGGTACCTGAAATGCATGTGAGACACATGGTGATGCAGAGGACCAGATCTCCAGGCTTTCAGTGATGGCTGAAGAATGTAAATCAGGAAAGCATCCCTCTTTTCAAAAGTTAAAAATAAAGCACCCCTACTGATTCTCTTCTGGGGCGTACCAGCCGCCATCCAACATCTCCTCCTCAAACTCTGAGTGCTAAGCATGCGCCTTAGTATCTTGGAGGACTAAGAAGGTGCAAACCTCATTCTGAGAAGGCTACCAGGCTACCTTTCTGCAGTATGTCTCCTCTGAGGTCCACAGATTTTAGCTGTCCCAGCAGCCCTGGCAGGAGGTGTTTGCCTGTCCCTCCACGCTCCTGCTTTCAGTTGACCATGCAACTGCAAGGCAGTGGTTTCTCATTTGTTTTCCCTTCCTAAGTAACCACAGTTTGAAATTTTGGTATCAATAACTCCATCTTTGTATAAAAAACCTTAAGAATATTGTATAAGAAATCGGAAAACAAATTGATTGAAGTATAATGGAAAGGAAATTCATATTTTACAGCTTAACTTGCCAATTAATCATCTTTGTGCAAACACGTCTTTCTCTGACAGCTGCTCAAACTGCTGTTGGGTTAATCCAGCACCCAGCAAGGTGATGATCAGCCATAACCTCCTGGTGGGACCACCAAGAAACCATTCTCATCATCCCCAGAGACCAAAAAAGGGCTCCTAGGAAGGCTGAAGTCATGAATCATGCATGTTTTCCCGCAGTGATTTTTATTGCACTGAAGCTACTGTTCATTTGGCTCCTGTTTCTGTGATTCCTCTTAACAGGGTTGAAACGGGGCTCATGGAAATCAATGGAATTCAGCACAAATCAGATCAGAGATGGGGGATTTCACATTACAGGAATAGAAACAAGAGGTCATTTGCCTTCAGGATTTTTCATTTGACGTGTTTGCCTCGGGGACTGTGTTCAGTGGAGGACTGACTTGTGCTCTGAGGAGCGGAGGGAGCTGTTCCACCATCCACCACTCACACGTACTGTGCAGCTCCTCCTCAGCACAGGCATCGGCAGCTAAATCACATGAGAACCTGACTGGTTTAGGCACCGGGGTTTAATCCCTCTGTCCAGGTACAGAGGGACCACTGCTTGGTAGCCACTGTTTCCAGCTTCAGATGAGCTGCGTGGGGGAATAAAAATAGCATCTGTGATTCTGCTAGCAAGAAAAAAAGACGCAGGAACAATCAATCCTCCTGCTACAGACCATCAGCTCATCGCTAGCTGGACTCAAGCTCATTTCCCGTCGTAGCGTGGTATCGTACAATTAGGTGCATAGAGGGTTTAGTTGGTACATTTCTGAAATAGCTGCTGTGGGAAACAAATGGCTAATGCAGCGGGTAAGGATTAACCCAAGGGACAGGCTATCAGTCTGTGCTGTTATGAGAAAACCCAACAGAATAATCACCTAGCCAGGTCGTTTGTTTGGGCGGGTGTTTTGACAGCTCTGCTTGGGAGGAAACCAGAGCTCCTCAGGTGGGGCTGCTGATGGCTGCATGGCTGGGGAGGAGTGAACTGGGGCCGTTAGTACCTCAAAAGAAAAGTCTGCTTGTGTTCTCACACAGCACGAGATGCCTGATGGTGACAGAGGAGCTTCTCTCCCCTCTGCCCGCTGGGAAATGAGCAGTTTAACCTGAGAGGCAGAAGATGCCAAGCCTCAGTCCCCGGGACTCTGAGCTTACACAGCACCCAGTATCCCAGAATCAACCAGGTTGGAAGAGCCCTCTGGGCTCATCGAGTCCAACCATTGCCCTGACACCACCATGGCAACTAGACCATGGCACTAAGTGCCAAGTCCAGGCTTTTCTTAAACCCCTCCAGAGATGGTGACTCCACCACCTCCCTGGGCAGCCCCTTCCAATGGCTAATGACCCTTGCTGAGAAGAAATGCTTCCTAATGTCCAACCTGAACCTCCCCTGGCAAAGCTTGAGGCTATGTCCTCTTGTCCACAGAGGCAGGGAGGGATTTATTCATTAGGAATTTGCTGAGGCACATAATTCTGCCGAGATTCTGGTCAGTGCTATTGTCTCTGGGCAACTTCAGCACGTTCAGATACACGTGGCTACAAATATATCTGTATATAGGGGGTTCTGGATCACGGTACAGGACACTGCTCTGTTCAGGTCTGTCACACCAAATTAAATTTATCCCTGCGGGTGGCTACTGTGCTGCCAGGGAGAGTTACAGCACCTCTTCTGTAAAATAGTGTGGTCAGTACCTGATACTGTCTCGCAAGACAACCTCAGCATGAAGAAAAGTGGTCAACAATGTCCTCAGCAAGGAAAGTCTGTAACTGAGATATTAATGAAAGGGATCCCTTTTTGACGCATTTTTTCAGACTTAAGAATGAAGATGATGGGTCTAAAGCTTTTATTCCAGTGCTAAATTGGCTTTTTAGCTACCTAAAATACACTTTGTGACATTTGAGGGCTAACGTGTGCACCAGAGGGGAGACTGAGTTGCTGTCTCAAGTGACTTTTTTCCCCCAAAGCAGTTCCAAGTTGAAGTTGCAATAGTTGAAAAAAAGTTATGTCCCAAACACGTCTCTCTCCTTTCACCACGGCCTTTCTAGTGACTCTCCCTTTTGTCACGAAAGGTGAAAACAAACCCCCTTTGGTGCCACGTGAGGTGTTTCTGGTTTGGTTACACCCCGAGGCTGGTCCAGGATGTGCTGCGCTGGCCTCGGGGCAGGGAGCCCTGCCTGGGTCACCACCTCGCCTGCTCCCCGACCTGCGCTGGACGAGGAACCTCCAGCCCCTCTGTGTCCCTTCCTCACCCTTAGAAAACTCTTCCAAGGCCCAGACTAGGTTTTTCTTGCTACAATTTAGGACTAGTGCTGCTTTTTCTGTCCACCAGGAGCACGAAAAACAGATTAATCCCTTCTTCTTGTCAGCATATTTATAGATCATTACCGTACCCCTGCTCCCCCCTCTCCTTTCCCTTCCTTAGCCCCAGTGGCCCACCGGCACCTCCAGCCCACCAGCACCACTGCCACGAGTTTCACCCAGTGCTGAGCACTGGCGAGAGACCCCTTGAGTCAGTTAATGCTGTAGCTGGGGTGAGTGGAGGGACTGTTGCTGAAGTGACAAGCTAGGGATAGGACAAGAGGACACAGCCTCAAGCTTGGCCAGGGGAGGTTCAGGTTGGACATTAGGAAGCATTTCTTCTCAGCAAGGGTCATTAGCCATTGGAAGGGGCTGCCCAGGGAGGTGGTGGAGTCACCATCTCTGGAGGGGTTTAAGAAAAGCCTGGCCATGGCACTTAGTGCCATGGTGTAGTTGCCATGGTGGTGTCAGGGCAATGGTTGGACTCGATGATCCCAGAGGGCTCTTCCAACCTGAGTGATTCTGTGATTCTTTGGAAGGTTTTGACGTGATGGTAAATGCCCCCTCGGTTCATGGGGATGTGTAACAACCCTGTCAGCAGAGGAAGAGCACGATCACCACGGGAGCTGGGAATAAGCTCCACGAGGAACTGGGGAACTACCCCAATCCCTGTTCTCACTGGAGTTCAAGGACTTCCCCCCAGCCTTTTCTTCATGGAAAATGCAAGGCTTGGGCAGCGGGAAGGCGTGTGTTCAGGGCAGCCCCCGACCAGAGTGAAGCAACCTGCTGCATATGCTTTGGAGAGGGAATAAGCAGTTGGTGGTAAGGAGCATTAGAAATGCTTCTTCATCCTTTAGGGGAGGCCACCCCATGCTCTGAAGATGAACACGGTGCAGGTGCTGCACATACCAGTACAGGGAGCGTGAAAGCATCATCAGATGTTTACACACTTTTCAGGGTGTAAAGCGTGGCTCCGGGGCCAGCGCGCACCCAGCCCTCACCCTGCGCTCTGCGGGGGTGAGCGGGGTTGGTCCTCTGCCCCCCGGCCCCGCTGATGGGGGGCTGCTCCCCAGGAACGGCAACTGCTGCTTCATCTCTGCCGGCTTGGCTGCATCTCCGCACAACTCTGGGCTCGGCATCACTGCCACGCTCTGGGCTGGCTGGGAAAAGCAGAGCCCCGGCAGCGTGCATCGCCTGGCTCGGGTGGGTGATGCAGCCCCTCTCTCCTGCTGTCACCCCTCGCCCCTGCCATCACCCCTCGCCCCTGCCATCGCCCCTCACTGCTGCCATCACCCCTCACCGCTGCTGTCACCCCTCGCCCCTGCCGTCACCCCTCCCTGCCGGGCTGCAGCGTGGGAGCACCGAGCTTGGACCATGATAAACCTCTTGCGTACGGGCTTGTCATCAACCTGCTGCACGAACAGCCTGGGAAGCACCCAAACGCTTCCCCAGCTGCAGGGAGGAAGGCAACGATGATTTTGTTACTGTTTTAAACTGTAGGAAAGGGAAAGCTAAGTGAAAAAGCAGCTGATGCTTGTGCGTGCGTCCTTCAGCCAGGCTGCAACATGTCTGTGAGATGAGAACCTCTCCTCTGACCCGAGTGAGCTGGCACTTTCTGCAGCCACGTTACGTAGCCAGACTTTCCCATGTAATATTAGGAGAGTGTTAAGTAAAGCTGCCCACTGGTAAGAAATTATAACGATTTTGATCTATTAATCAGCGTTTTTGGTGGTCTAAATAACAACACTGATTTGTGCTTTAAATAGTTACACAGGTGCTGGATCTAGGCTGGGTTTGGTGGTTGTGCGGGCTGGTGCTAGTCATGGGTTCAACACAGGGAATAAAGTCCTCTAAGAAAGAGCCTTTCTTCTGGCCCTTGAGCAGAAGCAGCCCCTTGTCAGTGCTGTGTGCCTCGGGCACGGGCAGCGGGCAGGACCTCCCGCTGCCTGGCAGGTGCCCAGGCACGGGGTACACCGCTGAAGGCAAAGGTGGATGGACACAAACACCTGCTGAACGTCTTCAAATTCTCTTGCAACCTTTTTCTTCCCCAAAATAAATATTCAGCCACTAATAACATGTTCCATTTTGCTGTTATTTTCAGTATTTTATAGATGAACTATTGCATTTAAAACAGACTACTGCGTTTCATAGGAAACAGCCTTTTCCTTGGTTTTTCTTCTTGTTGTTGTCATTATGTTTCTGTTTCTCTGTTCACTGCTGATTACCAGGAGGCGATTTTTGAGTTTTACAAATAGCCAAGCACTAAAACAATTAGAAATGATTTTTCTCTTTACCTGATTTCTGTCACTCTGCAGATTATTCCAATCTGTATTTCCCAGTGTCCCTCTGAGGATAACTGTAAGCAAGGTATTTCCCTGATCTCGTGTTTATCCACAGATCATAATAATCTGATTTCAGAACTTCTTGGGAATTACCCGTACTAAGGTTATTCACTGCCACGAGAGATCCAATTCCTCTGCACACCAAATGAAATTACAGATGCTGAGGAGAAATATTAATTTCTGAGACCTTTGACTTTCTTCGTGCGGTTTGAAGCAGCCCCTGGTTTGCCTATGTACAGCTGTGTCATCCTGGTGTAGTAACTTCTCCGTGTCACCCTGGTGGGCTGGAACAGTGGTGATTTCCAAGCTCAGGACGGGCGCAGCGGGATATTTCCCTTTTCTCACCGTGCAGCACACGCTGCTACGATGGAGAGAGGGAGCAGTGCTGGGGGTTCGGCAGGGAAATGTAAGCAATTATTTTAGACCATAAAGTTGAACCGTTCACATGTTCTGTGAACTCAGGCTCAGCCCATTGCACTATTATTCATTCCTTTGATTTTTTGCTGGAGAAGCTGGAAGCTGCGATGCCATCAGCAGCGAGAAGAGCCTTGCTCAGCTCCTTGGAGCCATGGAAAGCAGGGAGGGGACGGCAGGAGAAACAAGCCCACAGGTTGCAAGCAAACAAGTTGCCCACCCCAGGGCCTGCCTGAACTGGGCCGGGGAAGGGAGCTGCTCTGGAGCGTTTTCTTCTCAGCAAGGGTCATCAGCCATTGGAAGGGGCTGCCCAGGGAGGTGGTGGAGTCACCATCTCTGGAGGGGTTTAAGAAAAGCCTGGACATGGCACTTAGTGCCCTGGTCTAGTTGCCATGGTGGTGTGAGGGCAATGGTTGGACTCGATGAGTCCAGAGGGCTCTTCCAACCTCAGTGATTCTGTGATTCTGTTTGCGGAGGTCGGCGCTTGTTTTTCCTCAAACCATGCCCCGAAGCGTGGTGACACGCTCCTAACTGCTAGAGGTGACCTGTGAGCAAGTGTCAGTGGCTTAATTTTCAATGAGGAGCTACCAGTGGCTTATTCCACGGCGTGGCAGGAGCAGAGGGCATGCCAGGCCGGCGGGGGGGGGTGTCCGGGGCGGTGGGACCCCCCCCACCTGCCCAGCAGCAGCACCCACGGGGGCAGCGCCGGCAGCGGTACCGGGTTTGAGTCGGGGTGCGACCGAGCTCGGGTTAGGAGGGTTTTATTTCTGTTGCGGACAGCAGGGCCTCGTTCAGGGGGCGGCCGTGGGTCACTCGGGCCCGGGGATGCCGCTCCCAAACCGGGGTGCGCTCTGACGCTGAACACCCCCTTTCCCCCCGCCCCGGTGCCCGCAGCACCGGCAGCTCCCCTCCACCGGGGGGGCCGGGCCAGGCCGGCTCCCGGGTGCCCCCCACCCCTCCGGGGGCGGCCCCAGCGCGGCCCCCGCCCCTCGCCGCCCCCTCCCCACGCCGGGCGGAGCCTGCCCGCGGCGCCCCGCCGGCCGGCGGAGTTTCACTCGGCGGCGGTGCCGGTGCGGAGCGTGGGGCGGCCCCGGCTCCGCCGCTTCCCCCTTTGCCATGTAGGATGCTGCCGGCTCCCGCAGCCCAGCGGCCGCCGCCCCTGCTCTGGCCCCCCGCCGCCGAGCCCCCGGCACCCCCCTGGGCCTGGGTGCTGCCGGCCGCCGCGGGGCTCGTCAGGGTCGGTGCCGGGGCTGCTGCTCCCCCCCCTCCGCCGCCGCCGCTGCTGCTGCTACCGGCGCCCTCCCCCGCCGCCCTGCTGCGGGCCGGCCCGGGCTGGCGCGGCCCCTGCGAGCCGCTCCTGCCGCTGCGAGCCGACCGGCACGCCGCCGCGCTCCTCCACGGGCAGGTACGGGCTGCGGACAGCGCCGGAGGGGGACGGGGTGGGGGAGAGGGCAGAAGTTTCCCGTTGCCGCTGTCCGGAGCCCACCGGCAGCCCCGGGGACGGAGCCTGCGGCGGGGAGTGGGTGCGCTGGGGCGGGGGGCAGCCCCGAGCGCCGCGACCCCGCTGCCGGGCCGGGTGCGGTTGCGGCGGGGCAGGAGGTGCCGCCGCGATGGGGACCGGCGGGGGGGGGGTTTCTCCGGGAAGGGGAGGGCTGGGAGAGGGGCTGCCGGTGGCTCCGGCGAGGCTCGTCTGCATCCTCCGGTAAGCGCCGGTCGCAGGGTGCGTTTTCTGCAAGTAGAGACCACAAAGGAGGAGATGCTCCCACAGCGCTCGTACGGTCGTGTGTAACGTCAAGTGTTTGGGTTTTTATTATTATTTTTTTAATATTCATAAAGACTAAAGTTTTGAGTCATGTCAGTCGAGCCAATCTGTCTCGTCGGTGCTTTCCCTGATGAATATTTCCTTTATTTATCGCTGTCCTCAGGCTGCTTGAAATAGTAAAGCGTTTCTGGTTGTCCTGTTACAGCGGAGATACCAGAGGCTGTACTCTTAGTTTTGCCTCGTCCTCATATTTTTTCCCAGAAAGAAGTAAAAATGAAACGGAGATTTGAGCGCTGTAGCATCCACTCGGTTTCATGCGCAGATTTCCAGCCTTTTCGAGCACGAGCGTCTCTTGTGGATTGGGAGGAGAGTGAGTGGAAGGGTGGAAATAGGTAGTGCTGGCTCTAATGAAACAGTAACATCAATTATTCCCCAGCGTGAGACCACTTAAATCAACTGCAGAGGTGGTTTTACTGTGGCAACCCATTTGCCAAACGGATTTAAGTTAAGAAAAAATACATTTCCGACATTTCCTTTGGTTCTTATTTGCCTTGAGATGAATTTTAAAAACACTTTCTAGCGATGTTTTTGTTTTGTGTGCGAGATTCTGTTTGAGCAGAGAAAAACCGAGCTTCCCCAGCGACTAGCAGCCGTTAGCCAAGGGCTGTTTTTACTGCCGGGCTACTGGTTTATGGCTTGCTGAAGCAGTTTATAATGTCAGTGCCATGTGCCACTCACCGTGTAAAGCCTAAAGAAACACAAATGGTTGTTGGACAGAAGAGACATGCTTGAAATTTTCTGTGCTCATCTCTTATGTAATTAGGAAATCATGAAAAGCATCGGTTTGCTCAGGGTAAAATCCTTTTGTTAACTTTTCCTTTTGTTTTCTTTTTTTCTCCCCCTAAGTGGATATTTGGAGCTCATTCTCCAGTCGTAGGATTTTCACCTTCTGCCAGCGTGGAATTCGTTCCCGTTTTTCCACCTGTGTATGCATCTACGGTTCCGCCTCACGCTGGGAAAAATTGGGTCGATAAAAGGCTACCCAACTGCAAAGTAAGCCTGGTCTTGCTGTGCTGAAGTGTTTTTAAGGCTAAAGTATGTAAAGTATGTGAGCTGAAAAATGTTACGGGGTTTGTGAATTGCGAAGGCAAAACCCCGGGGGGGGAGGAATGTTGTCAGGGACCGTTCATGGAGGAGGCTCCTTCAGCAGGTACACACCTTCGCTTTTCTGAAGTTATAATAAGACTAAAATATCTTTAATATTTATCTTTATTATATTGAGTAGAATGGTCTAATGTTACTATAGGATGTGAGTATGAGAGGTTTCCATTTTCCCTTTCCCCTTGGTACTTCCCCTGTTTGTCCCCAAAAGGGAGGCCACGGCACCACGGTCGCTGCCTGGTGCTGGGGTGTCAGGTCCTGCACCCTCCTCCCACCCACAGTCCCCACAATTACCTGCCTCACTAATTACACCGAGGCTTTGTGACCCCATCCCATTTCCCTCCCTCACCCCCTCTGAGCTGCTGATGGGCTTGCTCTGGAGTAACTGCCTTGGGACACAACTGCCTTCAGCTGTGCTCTTCTTTTTGTGGTGCTGCATCAGCTCGTTAGTCATGTTAAAAGCCGGTTAATTTTTAGGTGCTCGGCTAAACTCAGCCTGCAATGTTTGTGGAGCAGAAATCAATGTATTTTTGCAAGTTTGTCCCTGGATTGAGATACTATTTGGAGTGAAATACTGAGTTAAAGGTACTTTATTCTCACTTTTATTCCTGAGTATTGTATCTCAGACCTTAATGTGCTTTTATTTATTTATGTTGGACAGATATACCTGAATAATGCATTTGCTCTGGATTCAGCGTGGATACATCCTGAGGAGTCGAGACTCTTCCAGGGAAATGAGAAACCTCTGTTAATGACAAATCAAGTAGCTATGGCTATAGCCAGGCCGGCTGCTGCCTCCAGGCCTCTTCCTGCAGTGCTCTTGTCACCCCAGCTGATACCAGGTCAGTAGGACATAAATAATTAAGCATTTATTTTTTTTTTTAAATGCATCTTCCCAGAGATGCATAAGCTGTTCTCTAAAGTCAGGGTTTCATGCCATTCAGCTGAGAATCTCTTGCTTGATCTGAACCTTGATGGCAAGGTGCGTTTCATCCTCTAAATTACTTTTAAAGAAAGAAAAGACCATGTGTAGTTATAGAAGACTGACAGATAATTCCATAACTGGCTGTTGACTTCCAGTCTGAAGGGGCCAACCACTTCCAACTGAGTGGGTTTATTTCCAAACAAGAAATTGCTGACACGGTTCATGTGTAATTCTCCTGTTGGCTGCTCATGTTAAGAATTTGGTGTGGTCTGTGTAGACAGAAGAGCAATTGATCCATCATCTCGTTAAGACTCAGTTATGCACAACGATATTTGTGAAATAAATTCCATTAATCTGCATAACTCGGGTACGTCACAGCTGTTAACAGAAAAGTTAAGCTTTATACTTGGAAAAGAACAAAAAATCCACCGCCGTAGGGCTGAATCTCTCTGTTTTGGTGCTGCAGGAGTGATTTGTGATAGCAGTTGTCTCGTAGAAAATGTTAAGAAGTAAAATGCTGCTGGTGTTTAAGCCCCTAACATATATTCTTAAATTCAGAATCAGGATGTTCTTAATGGCTTGTTGTCCTGATTCTGAAAAACGTACTTTATCACATGAAGTATTTTAGACGTAAAGCAAGAGCGTGCCCGGCAGCAGGTTGTAGCAGTGTGCCTGGAGCAGGGCCCTTCCCAGCCTGGTGCCATCTCTGGGTCTGTGAGTAGCACAGAGAAAAGAAGATTTTTCTCCCCCCTGGGCAATACGTGCCCACCCGAGCCTGTTCTCACAGGAGATCTTCGCGTGGAGCCAACGCTCACCTCTTCAGAACCCCCCCGAGCTCCCGATGGGGTGCGAGAGGTGCAGGGAGCAGCACAAAGACCCCCAACCATCTTTCTCAATCTTCCCATCCCTCTTTAAATCTTCTGATTGATGTGATCAGTGCTAATGGGATCACCCCCCCGGCCGTGCTGAACCCCAGAGCGGCGCTGGGGTTACGGCGGGGCGGCCACGTCGGTGCCCCGCAGCCACAATTGGAAACTGCCTCTGGGAAGTGTTACGGTGCTACTTGAAGTATTTCCTATATAATCTTTACCCTTAATATGAAGAGTAATAAAAATACTGAGAGCAAATTGCGTAGTTAAGTGGTTTAAAGGGAGAAGTTAATAAGCTTTTTGCAGGGTATGTGGCTGTGTTCGTTTTGAAAGCCTGTCTTGCGGCAGGTTCGCCTTCCACGGTTATCGGTGATGATATAATTGTTTTCTCAATGGATCAGCAATGCTACAAAGAGAGAGGAATGAGGTTGTGGAGTTCGGCGAATGGTAATGCACATAATTTAACAGCTGTGAGCTCCAGCTACTGGAAGGTGTTATTTTCTGTAAGAAAAGGAAGGAACCATTATTCTCGCTCATATTGCGAAATGTGAATTTATGTACTTACCATTTTGCGTATCTAAAGCGAATAGGGACATTTTATTTCTCCACCCAGGAATGACAGCTTGTTTTGTGTCTGCTGGGTACTGCGTTGTTGGTGAGGAAGGCAGCGTCTAGATATTTCTGCAGAGAAAGGAGTCGGCCTCTTCTCCCAGGCAACCAGCGATAGGACAAGAGGACACAGCCTCAAGCTTGGCCAGGGGAGGTTCAGGTTGGCCATTAGGAAGCATTTCTTCTCAGCAAGGGTCATTAGGCATTGGAAGGGGCTGCCCAGGGAGGTGGTGGAGTCACCATCTCTGGAGGGGTTTAAGAAAAGCCTGGACATGGCACTTAGTGCCCTGGTCTAGTTGCCATGGTGGTGTCAGGGCAATGGTTGGACTCGATGATCCCAGAGGGCTCTTCCAACCTGGGTGATTCTGTGACAGTCCTCAAATGGATTTTTTTTAATTTATTTTTAAACATTTCAACATAAATTCCACTTTCTTACTGCTCCGGAGTGTTGTGCTGGCCCTGGTCCTATGGACATCTTCAGTAACAGCCACTAAGGTGTGCGCAGAAGATGCGTTATGGCAAACGCTGCGTTCACGGAGGTCTCCTGGGAGCCTTGGCAGAGCCGTGAGTGCTGGGGGGAGACGTGGAAGAGGTGAAAGCCTTTTAGTGGGTTTCATCTTTAACAAAATGCTCACAGGATTTTTTTTCACTTGTAACAGAGGCAGTCTAACCTGGAATGAACACTTTCAGTGTTGGTTTCCTTGAAGGAAAATGAAAATAGTCTTCTTAAGTCAGTTAGGTTCTTTTCTTTTTTGTTTTCAATACAAAATATTTTCTGCTAAGTCAAAGCTTCCCTACTGCCACTCGATTTCCACAGTGCCTCTTTGCTCAAAAGCAATCTTTTTGCTCTTTCATCCATTGCTGTTGAAATCAGAAATACCAGAATGGCGAGTTCATGTCTATTCTTTCACCAAATTGCTTTAGCATTACCAATCCTATGTATAGATTAAAACTTTGATCCTTCCTATTAGTGTCTTTTTCTTTCTTTTAATCCCTCTAACCTTTATGGAACTGAGCCAATATTTTTCATAGCAAGTATCAGTCTTAGAATGTACATGCCTATACATGTACAGGTGCAGTTTTCTAGGTAATCTCAGTTTAAATTTCAGACATTACACATCACAGAATCAATGAGGTTGGAAGAGCCCTCTGGGATCATCGAGTCCAACCATTGCCCTGACACCACCATGGCAACTAGACCAGGGCACTAAGTGCCATGTCCAGGCTTTTCTTAAACCCCTCCAGAGATGGTGACTCCACCACCTCCCTGGGCAGCCCCTTCCAATGGCTAATGACCCTTGCTGAGAAGAAATCTATGAAGAAGTGTAGTTGCTTTGTGTTAAATTTGGGTTCCATTCTCTTGTGGTTTTTAACAGTTTGAAAATACATGACACAAGATGTCCGACCTTCTGTGTTTCCTAAACTGGAGGCTTTCAGTGCCAGGAGCCCTGTACAAAGCTTTAAAGCTGGGAGCTGTTTCTCTTGTTATTTTTTAATGTTTCCTTATTGGCAAAGCTGCAAGAAGGTACTGACTCTTTCAAATGAGCTGAGAGAAGGTGGGTGCTGAGGGGCTTTTACTACTGAAGTTGTTAAATCCCATCTGAGGACTAGGGCTAGGACTAGAACTAGGACTCTCCTATTGCCTTTGTCCCCCTCAATGCTTTTTTCCAAAGAGCCGTAGTCACAAGCTTTATATTTGAAACACCTGTGGATATATAAATAGTCTGGGTTTGGGCCTCTCGGAGTGGGTTTTGTTTGGATTTCCCGTGCAGGTGCTGGGGCTGCCTGTTGGTAAAACAAGAATAGCGCTGCAGGACCCTGAGGTGCCAGGAAACCCCTCTGTATTTCTGGAGCATTCAGGCACTGCAGAGACACTCTTTATTCAGTCTCTGGGAGTGCTTGGCTTTAATCACAGCCTTTACTAAGTTTTTCTTTTGCTTATTAAGCCTTTTTTGATGCTTTTTCTGTTATCTACCCCAATCAAGTGCAAACTTTAGCCCAGTTAAGATTTTTTTTTTTTTTCACTTAAACACAGTAGTTTTATTTCAATAATTTATGGGAAAGGCTTGTAGCTCTGACCCTTTCATAGTACTGTCCTGCTGGCCCCAAGACCCTCATTATAAAGAAATCCAGACCTTCCAGTGATGTGCAGAGGCTGTTCTGGTTTGTGAGGAGCCAGGTATTTATATTTATTGCACATGAGCAAAAAAGGGAGCTGTTAGCAGTGCTCGTACTGGCAGACTCATGCAATAGCTGGAGTTTACAAATGGAAAAGACAATAAGCTCTTTTTCTTCCCTTTGGGCTACAGAAGATAGGGATATCAATATGTTTGCCTTTGCATTGGGATAAATATGCTGTTTAAGTCAATCTATTGCTTCATTTCGTTGATTGATGAGTGCTGCTTGGGTTGCTCAGCAGCTGATGTTGTTTTGGTGGCGGGGCCAGGAGGTTCTGGGGCATCTGTGCTCTGCGAGCAGCAAACTGGTGCTGTCACTGTGGGTGCTGTAGGGCTGCCAAGGGCTTGGGCTTGGGAAAGAGATGGGGTTCCTCAGAGAGGCAACCGTTAAAATCACGACGGACGCCAAGCCCTGATGTGCAGGGGGGCATTGTGTGGTGGTGGGGGGCATTGTGTGGTGGTGGGGGGCATTGCTTCGGCGGGGGATGGACATTGCATGGTGGTAGGGGGGGCAATGCATGGGGGGGGCATTGCACAGGGACATTTCGTGGTGGGTGGGGGTGTCTGTAAATTGCTGTTCAGTGGGGGCTGGATCGTGTAAGAAATGAAAGGCAGGGATTAACCAAGCAGCAGCCGTGTCTCCATCTCCCGAGCTGAAGCCCATCGTTTCAGGGATGCTCTTTGCTGAGGGGAAGGTGCTGGTTTTGCCCTGGTTTGGAGGGTGCCCTGAGCCTGACCGGCGCTGCCCGGTGACCCTTCCCCGGCGCCTGCCGTCAGCGGTGTCCTGCGTTAGATACTCCAGCAGCATGGTGTTATGTAGGGGTGGGCTCACTTTAAATAACATTTTCCATTTCCTCCTCTTGTAAGTGTCAGAGGTGACCTTATTGCAGTCTACAACTACCTGAAGGGAGCTTGTAGCGCAGTGGGAGTCGGCCTCTTCTCCCAGGCAACCAGCGCTAGGACAAGAGGACACAGCCTCAAGCTTCGCCAGGGGAGGTTCAGGTTGGACATGAGGAAGCATTTCTTCTCAGCAAGGGTCATTAGCCATTGGAAGGGGCTGCCCAGGGAGGTGGTGGAGTCACCATCTCTGGAGGGGTTTAAGACAAGACTGGACGTGGCACTTAGTGCCCCGGTCTAGTTGCCATGGTGGTGTCAGGGCAATGGTTGGACTCGATGATCCCAGAGGGCTCTTCCAACCTCATTGATTCTGGGGTTCTGTGATCTTCGAGGAGGGAGGATCAAGCAGGGGCAGTTGTTTTAGCCTGTTTCAACTACCTCCTTTTTTTTCTTTCCCTCTCCACCAAGTTTTTGTCAGTTTTAATTCTGGTAACAGTCTAATGAAGAACTGTCATCTAAAAGACTTTAGCTTGTAGACTCTACAGGTGAAGGGAAAGGGAATAAGGGATAATAAACAATAACTCACATTTCAATTTTTTTTTCTTTCTTTGGGGCTGTCCTTTGGAAGCAGTGTTAAGTATTTTATGACGGCTGTTGCCTCAGAGCTAACCTGGCCGTGGTGCTGGAACGGCATCCTCGCCATGCTGGGTCATGGCCTGTCTCCCCAGGCTGATGCGTGTGGGGGATGAAGGTGTGGTGGAGCCACCAAGGCAGCCCTTCATTGTCGCTCCCTCCTCTTGATCCATCTGGCAGCAATAGCTGATGAGAAAATTAGGACCACAGAATTACTAACTTCTGTAACTCTGGGGTCAAAATATTTAACTTATTTAATTGAATTGGTGTTTAATTTTATAGGACTTCCATTGAAACTGAGACCCTTCAAAATATTTTTTATTTTAAATATACATGGAAAACATTTCAGATCCCTTAGGTAGCTACTTAGTACTTGGTGTGATTTTTCCTAGTAGCGTTGAGCTCTGGTGTCCTTTTCCCGTGCCAAACTACCACAGATTAGCACGGGAACCAGCTCTGGAACTGGAGGTTGGGAAGTTTGGATAGAATCAAGTGCTGTGGGGTTCCATGTGCTTGGTGGGCGTTCACCTGGATGGAGACAGATCAGCAGGTTGCAGTGGAAATCCATTTGTGTTATAATTGTGTCTTTTGGCTAACGAAGAGGCTGCCAGGTCAATGTCTGCGTTGGGGTCCTTTGGTCCTCCCCTGAAGGAGGACCTCCTAATGCAGAAGAGCTCTCACAGGGCCTTTGGGCACTTGCAGTCGCTCATGGGCTGGAAGGATGAGCAAAACCCAGCGGTTCCTTGGATCATTAAAAAAGTTACAAGGAACATTATACTTGTGTGTATTAATACTTTTTTTCTGGAAGACAGGTGAAAAGTTCAAAAGGTCTTTAACCTGCTTGAAATTTTTTCCTCTTTTATTTTTTAATGTGGGACTTTTGGGAAAGATATTCATAACCCTTTGGTAAAGATGTTTTCCTGTAGGCAAAACTGAAGATAAAGACTATAATAATCAAGTGCAATTTAAAATCCATTGTACTGTCTGTACAGTAAGTTTTCACAATATCAATAACACTTTTATCTGAAAGGGAAGGTCTTGAATTACCCTTTTTTGGATAAGAGTGAATCTTCATATCTCCCAAGTGTTAGTAGTCTTTTGTGCTGTTAAATAAAGTAATTTCTGTTCTTTTGGGTGTTTTTTCTTCAAGGAGGAAAATCTCATTGTTTCAGTTTTTAATGTGTTGGACAATGTGAGTAGCCAAAAGGCAGGTTTTGGTGTGCTCTGGTTGCAGAGACCGTGTGTGAGTGTAGAGAGGGCACTGGTGCAGACTGGGGGGAGCGGAGGAGTTTGGCTGATTTTGGAAAGGATGTTGAGTATCGTGTCCAGCATAGAGCGTGTGTCTGGTGGGTCTCACTTACGTAGCCGGCAGGTACAGATCTGCCACGTGGAAATGGATCTTCGAGGTCAGGGACAGGAGATGGGGTACAGTTCCCAGGCTGTTTGTAGATGATGCTGTGCTAGAAGAGAAGGCACAACAGAAACAGCTCCTCTTCTACACCTGTAGACCCCTTTCCACACGGATGTGAGCAGGTAGATATTTGACGATTGAGTGTCATCCTTCATGATGGGTTTGCTGTCCGGTTCTGGTGACTTCTCCATATTTCCCCAGTGTTGATGGATTATCTCTGAACAATCTCTTCATTGCTTCTTCAGCTGCTCTCTGCTCTTCCGTTGCTTCACACCAAAACGTGCTGCCCATCTCAGATGTTTCCCCTCAATCTGTTTGCTTGAGAAGAGCAGAGCTGGAAGGCTGGGGAAGGACACTGAGATGGGGTTGGTTATTTCAGCAGACAAGTATTAGCTTCCTACCCAGGATGTGGCGTGACTTGGCAAAAACAGACTTGGGGAATCACAGAATCAATCAGGTTGGAAGAGACCTCTGGGATCATTGAGTCCAACCAATGGGAAACCACCATTGCTAGCAAAAAATTTGCAGTTTCTTTTCACTCAGGGCTATATTGATGATAGCATTTTACTACTGTTTTCAAGGCATTTGGCTCTTGGAAATTCATGTAAATGTGGGGTGATTCATGACGATTCTAAAAAACCCTTTCAGGAAGTTTTTGGAAATACTTAAAGCAAAATCAGGTTTGTTTCTGAGGAGAACTTCCCTACACTGAGTGTGGATAAAAGTCCCTAGCCCTCAACAAGTCATGTCCTGGGCCAGCTTCCAGTTGCTTTGGCAAATCATGTGGTATGTCAGAGGTTGATAAATTGCTGAGACGATTGTTCAGTTGGCTGCAAAGCATGAGAGTGGGCTTGATGTCTGTGCTCTCCTCTCAAGTATTAACAATTAAGGGGTAGTCCTTTCTTCGTGGAATTATTTAGCAGGAGAGGGGGAGAGAGAACTTCATCAAAGGTGGGGAAATCACCCAAACTTCTCTTTCAAGTGACTGATGAAACTTTAATGAGGAGATTGATGAAACTTTAATAAGGAAGCCCTGCTTCAGGAGCGTTACTCATCTGTGCTGGTGGAAGATTTCGGCCGTCCAAGCAGCTGAGGCTTGTGTTATTTTGCTGCTTTCCTGGGCTCTTTGGGGAAATTACATCTTCTCCAAAATGAAAGAATGAAATGAGAAGTAAACCACCTTCCTGCTCATGTACCCTGTAGGGCGCCAGTAGAAAAGTCATTTTTCTAGACAACATTAGTTCTCATAAGAGGTAGAGAAGATGTTTTGTGGATTTTTCCCAACTGCCAACAGCTGGAATTAGGAATGAGCGCAGGCTCTTGGAGGCCAGGTATTAACCTAACCTAATGGTCTGTGTTAGTCCTTGGGTGAATAAACAATAAACTTGTATTAAACAGTTGGATTAGTTGGACACTGAATTTTTTTTTTTTAATTTCCATCGTGACTGTGGCAGAATAATCTATTTTTTCTTCTATCCATGGTTGAATGATCAAAACTTTAATATTTCTGGTTTTTTTTGCCTGCACTGTTAATTAGTGCATGTGCAGGTGTTTTAAGTGAATTCTTCTTGGCATTGACAAATACGGTAGAAATAATATAAGGGTTTTTTTGTGTTGCTTACTGAAAATACTTCTGTTTTGGTAACATAAAGAGCTTATTTTCTTGGCAAATCCCACCCAGCCCCGATGCTCACGCGCCGTGGGCCCAGCCCCTGCTTTCCTCGCAGAGGTGCACCTAGAAAAACAGCTCCTACAAACTCACACAATGCCTGAAGCAACGAGTCTGATCAAATAGTGGTTTTTTTTTTTGCAGAGCTACAGTTGGCTCTTACTGCCTGAAGGATTTCCGCATGAACTGAAAACATTTGCTAAATGACATAATAAGCTAATGATTGCTTAATTTTGGAATGCATAGCTCAGTGTAGACGGAGCAACAGCTGGTGTTTGTCAAATCAGGTTTTCTCCTTAAGATTTTTACTACTAATTTTCTTGTTTATTTAACATATTTAGCCAAGATTGAGCTCTGAAGGTCTTCCCCCCTGCCAAGCTTGTTACAGAATCACAGAATCAGTCAGGTTGGAAGAGCCCTCTGGGGTCATCGAGTCCAACCATTGCCCTGACACCACCATGGCAACTAGACCAGGGCACTAAGTGCCATGTCCAGGCTTGTCTTAAACCCCTCCAGAGATGGTGACTCCACCACCTCCCTGGGCAGCCCCTTCCAATGGCTAATGACTAGGCTTAAAGGTAAATGTTACGAAGTCTAAAGTGCATTTGAGCCTAGATTTGGCAGACCTCTTCTGAGCTCCCCTGTGAAACCATTTGAAGTTTCCTTCATGGTGTGTTTTCAGGATGAAGGATACATAAAACGTGTAAAACTCAGGTGTTTGCATGCACGTTACAGGAGAACAGCCAGGCAGGTAACGGTGACATTGGGTGGTTAATAGAGCAAGTAACAAAACCATTCAGATTTGAAATCAGACAATTTACACTTAGGAAAAGTCAGAATAAGGGTGGTCACGTGTCCTGATGAAGCTGTGGGAGCTGAAGAAAATGCCCACAAATATGTTCAAATATTTGACTTTTTTATGGAGGTTTTTAATTTAAATTTAATAACTCTGCACAGTTTATATGTGACTCACTACTGTGTAGTCCCTCTGGGTTATAATGGTATGTTCACATACCATTGGTTTTAATATCTAAAAATGCACCAATCACAAACTAGGGCTTTAAGAATAAGAATAAGGATTTAAGAATAAGGATTACTACGCCCAGAGAAGCTGTGGCTGCCCCCTCCCTGGCAGTGTTCAAGGCCAGGTTGGATGGGGCTTGGAGCAACCTGGTCTGGTGGAAGGTGTCCCTGCCTGTGGCAGGGGGTTGGAACTGGATGGGCTTTAAGGTCCCTTCCAACCCAAACCAGTCTGTGATTCTATTCTATGATTCTGTGATTAGGAAAGCGACTTTGTGAGTCCTTAGAAAATTAATATATCTCCAAACCCTAGTGTCTCACTAAGGGGGACATGCAAGCAGTGGAGGCCAGGTGGGAAATGTTGCAGACTCTGTTCTGTCTTGTGTTGAATTACAGAATGCTGAAGAAAACATCCTCTGTAAATCCACTGGTTTCCAATTAAAAATAAAATCTGTTGTATCTCTCCCTCCCACAGGTGGTTGCCAGAACAGCCTTAAGCCGGTCGGTGGCAATCAGACCCTGGCGCTGGCCGCCGCGGCCACCACCGCCATGGTGTCGGTGGAGCCCGAAGCCCCCCAGGGACCTCCAGCGCCGAGCGTCCAGCCCTGCCACGTGCTGACCTTCTCCCCTATCAAAATTCCAGTCCTGGCTTCACCGTTTCCAGGTAAGGTGGCTCCTGGGGGCACTCAGGAGCAGCTTTTTAGGCTTACTTTGCAACAGAGAGAGGCTTTTGGAGTTCTGCTGTTGGTGTGCTTTGGTAAATGAAATACTCGGGGGTTGTAGGTGGCATTGCTGTAACCCAGAATTAAAGTTATTTTTTGTGGTGTTGCTTTAGTGTTCTCTGAAACTGTGTTAAAAGTGAGTTCAAAACTCAATGTACCTTTGCGATGTTGATGTTTGCTGTGACGTTTATGGGCAGTCGATGAGCTGAGCTGCATCCTCTGTCACCTGAGTGGCTTCTGGATATCGTGGTCTTGGTGGCACCAAGTCTTCAGCTTCCAGTGCTGGCAGTTGGAAGGTCTCTGCTCAACATCCAATAATCTTTGATTGTTTGGGTGTTTATAACTATAAAATATGCTGGAAGAAAGTAGCCACGGTTTTGTGTTGTTTCTGATAGGTTTAGACGTGGTTGCTTACTGGAAAAATGCTATTTTCTTGGCGTGACTTTGTGTAACAACTTTCTGAACGTGGCAGCTGGGGAAGTACTGTGGCATCCCTGGCTCAGACTGGAAGTCGGGCTGGTTTGAAGTCTTTAGGGTAATTTTTGAAACTGTTCTTTGAATGCTTAAGGCTACATTTTGGAAATGTTATGTGCCAATTGAGTTAAAAATTTAAATTAGGGCGTATTTTCCATCTTTTTGGTACTTGAAGTGTAACACAACAAGAGGCAGTGAGATTGAATTTCGCAGAAGGCACGCAGTTAGGATTTTTCATGTTCAGATGAAATCTTTTTATGAGAAGAGTATCTCGGTAATTACTGTTCCTGTTGGGCAGTCATTAGAATCTCCCAGATAAATGCCTGCCAGGCGTACGGCAGGGCTTGGGGAGTCTGAAGAGCAAACTGACCCGTAGGGATAAAGTCTTTCAGGCTTTGTGAAGGGCGGCACTGAAAGGAGAACAGAAAGAGTCACTCGGTGCTGTGGGGCAGGGGGTTGGTGGGATGTGGTTCCCACGGGGTATTATTTGAATTAGAATTATTTGAATTATTTGAAGCACAGAAAGCATTTTGCCTGTTTGTAAGTGAGCATCTTAGAGGAGAACCCAAAGGGGCAAAAACCCAATCCTTTACCTGTGCTGAAGACCAGAATTAGGTGCCAGATGTGCTCCTCCCTGAGTTGAGATGCTTGGGCGACCTGGGAAGGCGCCGCGCAGGACGTTGATTTACAGCTGCGGGGTGAGCTCTGCGTGAAGTGTCTTGGACATGATCGAATATTATAATGCTGGGAGGCTCCAGCACTTCGATAAGGGGCTCAGCTCTGCGGTGATAAACGTGTCAGGCCATGATAATTGTTGCTTTCCCTTCGGATGAGTGTATGATAGGCTATCAAATACCACGCTTTGAGTGCCTGAGCAATCATCCTATTATCAATCATTCACAGTAAACCACACACTTCTGGGTGTTTTCTCCCACAGAATATATAGTAGCTTTTTAGAAAGGAACGTGTGAAAATGCCCATTTCGTGTACAGATTCAGCTAACTGTTTTTCTCTATCAATCACCATCTCTGGAGGGAAGGCTGGTGCCTTCGCAAAGGCTCACATAAAACATTTTTATGAAATTCCTTTTTATTGTGCCGGCGGCGAAGAGGACTCAGAGGTGTTGGGTTGAGATTATCTTTGTCCACACCGGCTTGATGAACAGCTTTGCCGGCTGATGCTGGGATGGGTGCGGGGTGTGAGGTGGGTGGGAAGGAGCATTGGTGTGCCCTCGGGGCAGGGACCGCTCCGCAGCTGGGCTGGCAGCCTCTGGCTGGGACCAGGAAGGCACAGCCTGATAAAAAACAGGAGGGGGTTTCTGTAAGAGCTGACGAAGGAGCCAGCTTTTGATAGGTGTGAACGACAGTGGGGGAGAAGCACGTGCAGAAGCTTTGCACCTGGCGTGTGTGGGGGGGTGCCCCACATCATAGAATCACAGACTGGTTGGGGTTGGAAGGGACGTTAAAGCCCATCCAGTCCCAACCCCCTGCCACAGGCAGGGACACCTTCCACCAGACCAGGTTGCTCCAAGCCCCATCCAACCTGGCCTTGAACACTGCCAGGGAGGGGGCAGCCACAGCTTCTCTGGGCAACCTGGGCCAGGGTCTCACCACCCCCACAGTAAAGAATTTCTTCCTAATATCTCATCTCAATCTCCCCTCTTTCAGTTTAAAACCATTCCTCCTCATCCTGTCACTACTTGCCCTTGTTAAAAGCCCCTTTCCAGCTTTCCTGTAGCCCCTTCAGGCACTGGAAGGTGCTAGAAGGTCTCCCCAGAGCCTTCTCCAGGCTGAACAGCCCCAGCTCTCTCAGCCTGTCTCCACAGCAGAGGGGCTCCAGCCCTCTGAGCATCTCCGTGGCCTCCTCTGGACTCGCTCCAACAGCTCCGTGTCCTTCTGTTGGGGGCCCAGAGCTGGACGCAGCACTGCAGGGGGGTCTCCCGAGAGCGGAGCAGAGGGGCAGAATCCCCTCCCTTGCCCTGCTGGCCACGCTGCTGGGGATGCAGCCCAGGACACGGGTGGCTTTCTGGGCTGCCAGCGCACATTGCCAGCTCATGGTGAGCTTCTCGTCACCCATCACCCCCAAGTCCTTCTCCTCAGGGCTGCTCTCAACCCATTCTCCGTCCAGCCTGTATTTGTGCTTGGGATTGCCCTGACCCACGTGCAGGACCTTGCACTTGGCCTTGTTGAACTCCATGTGGTTCGCACAGGCCCAGCTCTCCAGCCTGTCCAGGTCCCTCTGGATGCCATCCCTGCCCTCCAGCGTGTCACCACGCCACACAGCTCGGTGTCATCCCAAACTTGCTGAGGGCGCACTCAACTTTTGCCGTATGAGTTAATGGCTGGGAGAGCATCAAGGAAGTGTAACGTAACGTACAGGTGATCCCAAGCGTGGCACGTGCTTTATAACCCCGTCAGCCTCGCAGCTAAAAACATCCCTGTGGTGGTGTTTAGTGAAGATGACTTATTGTTCTCAAAGAAAAATACCTCTTGGAGAGAGCATCGTCTGTGGACCCTGGGGGCAGCTGCGTTTTTCTTGATCCAAGTGTGATTTATGAAGTAACATGGTAATTAATGAACTTTCCATGTTCTCCTTGTCTAAAGCTTATGCAAGGCAACGTTCACGTAGCAGGAAAGAACTTGGGAAACAAAGGATTAAATTATTTCTGATTTAAATCTCCATGTGTTTTGGTGCTTGTAAGGTGAACAGCGTGTGCTTAGTTATATGCTGTTAATTGATTATGCTGGAGATAATTATAGTATTACCTTGTGCAGAGCTGTGTTTCTACTCGCAGCGGTTTGTTCAATCAATAATCTTATAATTGAATATTTGGTTTTAAGGAGGCCTTTTAATAGGATTAGTTTTGCAGCCTTACGGTTCGGCTGTGTTACTTTCTGCCAGACTAATTAGTAAACTTGGTGAGTTAGTAAGAAGCAGCAAGTTAGTGAAAGCAGGTGGGCTGCTGGGGAGGTGCAGCAGCGGGGCCAGGATCCAGGCTCCTACGGTTCTCCTGCCTCGCAGAGGGAATTTCTTGGAGCCTCCTTGAAGCCAATCACCAGGTCCCATGAATTAAGGAGAACTGAAAGTATGCAGAACGCGGTGGTAATTTTTACAAGTTCATTTTAATACAACTTATTTCAGGGGATGAGCAGGCGAGGGTGGGATGTGCTGGTCAGGAGAGGGTGGTGCAAGTTTGCTGCGCCCTTGGCTCAGTGATGGGAGAAACTTCTGTAGTCGTTTTTGCTGTTGGGTGTTAGTTTGGCACCAGGCTGACCTTAGAAACCTTTAATGATGAAATAAATTTATGGTAAAGAAGAAACATAAAATACCCTATATTTAAGGTTGAGGGAACTATTTGTCTCTACATGAAGTGGTCCATGATCTTCTGGGGGGCTATGGCTGCATGTTACAATGGAGTCCCCATCCCCGGAGTATTTAAAAGACGAGTAGATGTGGTGCTGAGGGACATGGTTTAGTGGTGGCCTTGGCAGTGTTAGGTTAAGGGTTGGACTCAATGATCTTAAAGATCCTTTCCAACCAAGACGATTCTGTGATTCTGTGTGATGCAAAATGAAAATACAGGCAAGGCTCTGACCACCCGTGAACAGGCAGAAAAAAAAGCCAGAGACACACAACTCTTTCTCGCCCTGAGAAGCTCATGCTCAGGTGTTTGTATATCCCCCTGAGTACATGCTCAGAGCACAGCATCCCTGCCTGGGCCAGGCGTTACCCAAACCAACCCTCCGGGGTCAGCGGACTGCAAATGTTTCTGTTTGCCAGCCGCAAGACATTGCCCTTGGCCTGAGAGCCCGCTGTAGCCACAGGACCTCCTGGTACAGGACATGAATTTTCTACTCTTAATGCTTCTGGACTTGAGATTGAAACAGTTAATATCAGTTAAAAATCACAACCCAACTGAATTTCAGTATGATGTGGTGGTTTGAATAAATTGATGTTACTAATCCTTGTCTTGGTGCTACGGGTGTTGAAATTCAGTCGTTCTCATTTTGTGTTTGGGTTCCTTTACTGCTCATATAATTGACAACAGTCGTTTCTGATCTATAAAAGATGATTTCTGCCATTGCCCTGATTTGGAGCTGAGTAAATGTGCCGTGCAGCTTGTGTAAGAGGTGAGCAGAAAAGGAGGGAGCAGAGTGTCGTGTCTCTCCTTCCCCAGCCTTACCTGCGCTTTAAAAAATCCTGACTTTGGTGGGTGTGCATGGAGAACGTGTGTACTGAAGGTTTTTTTAAATTATTTTTATTTGGTAATAATTTCAGAGAGAGCAAATCTGTTCTTCATAGCCACCTGCAAGGCACATTATTCCTCCCTACCCTTCAAAAACCACGTCAGGGGTCAGGTTCCTCGTGGACTGGAGTGTGATGGGACCAGCAAGTGCCTGGTGTCCTGACTCCAGCTCAGGAAATTCTGCGTGGGCTTTGCTAATGATTGGAATGGCCGTAGGGTCACATCTCCAAATAGGGAGTAGGTGTTTGATAAGACTGAAAAATCTTGAAATCCTTGTATGTGTTGTTGCAGAAGGGTAAAGCTACATGCAGACCGAATGTGATGTGGAAAGCTAACGGTGCCTGGAAACAGTGAGGCTCCAGGATAGTACAGAAAAAGTTGAAATAAAAAGATTAAATAAAAATGAAAAATGAAATAAAAATAAAAATTAAAATAGAATGTAAAGTCAAAAGTCTATTTGAACTATGGCAGCCAATGGTGCTGGCTCCTCTAGCTGTGCCCCAGGGAGATGTAATGGGAGGTCTTGGGGGTCTGGGCTTTGTTTCCAACAGCTGGAAGAAAGTGTTCTTCTGCCATCTGCTTTTCTAGACTGGTTTGGTTTGGTTAGTCATCTCTCATTTGGTTTAAAAAAAAAAAAGCAAATAGTGTGGAAATACATGGGGAAAATCCCAGAATTCTGTTCCAGAGAGTGGCTTGATTGGTTTCTGGAGGAATGGGAGACTTGAAGTTTGCAGATGAAAACTGCTGCCCCTCAGACTTGATCTCCAGGTTTTCTCCTCTTCAGCCATTCCAATCTAAAAATTGCTGATCTCAAACCATTCCAGACAAGTCCCGTGGTGATCAGTTTTGTAATATAGTCGCTAGGTATTTATACAGCTCCCAGACACATTATTCTGTTCTTTGTCTGCCAGAATGTAGGATTCTGTCTTAATTCATTTCAGCATTTTCCAAGAAACTCTGAGCACGCTGCGTTGGTGCCATTTTTGTTTACAAAAGTCCTTTTTTTCCCCTCATATTTTTAAGCAACATTAAACATTTCAATTTTCCTTCCTTGACAGGATCTTTGATGTGCTTATTTTCTTTTATTGAGGTTTCATTGGGTTTAACATGGTATCTATTATCTATTATTACGGTGAGCTCTGCTTCTAACATACTAAAATGTGGAGTGGTGGTGGTGGCAGCCCCTTGGAGAACTTGGCTAGAACAGTTTTTCAAGTTTGAAGCTGATAAGACATAAGAACTATGTGGTGTCTTCCATACAGTATGTAGAGCAATGCCAGATGAAGTGTTGATTTAGCCATCTCCTGATGACAAATATCCTGAATATTATAACTAGACTTCCTCATGAAAGTGGGCAAAGCTGTAATTATTAGGGGCTCCTGCAATGATAAAATTAATGCTTTGGCACCGCTTTCAGTTTCCTTTAACCACTGTTGAGCCTCCAGCGGTCGGTGTTGAGGGAGGTCTGTGTTGTGGTCGGCTGGCGTTTGCTCTTGGAGAGAGGGATGTTCAAGACAGTAGTGTGTAACCTGAAATGCATACGCTGCAGTTATCATCTGGCAGCTTCTGGGGGATAAGGTGGAGTTATGTTACCTTGTGTTTTGTCTGTGATGACTTGAGATAAGCCTCAACCAAGCTGGAGATACGACTCCAATCCTGTTGGCTAAACAAATGTAAAAATGGTTGCAACTGAGTCAGTCATAAGCTGTTCACTGAAATGTCCTTATTTACCCAACGTAGCCATGTGAACACTCTTTAACGGGCTTCAATCGTTAGTGGCTGATGGAAAAAAAAAATCCAAATTTTTTTTTGGAATACTAGCAAATACCATTATCCTTGGAGGAAAACTCATCCTCAAGCAGAGGGCAGCCAGCTGGGTCACTGACATGCTGACTTGATCCATGGCACCGTGACCTTTGGGATGCAACTTTTGCTTTCTGAAAGTTTTGCATCCCAAAAGGTGTTGGACCTTTTCTAGCTCTTTTGTTACATGGTCCTTTTGCTCGTGCTTTTTCTAGAGAACCTCGTGATTTAAGTCAAATGGTTTGCAAGCAGCAAGTGTGTTATAAGCAATGCTGCTTTTAAAAAATTCACGTTTCTTTGAATAACTCTAAGCTCCACCAACTGGGATTAAGAGAGGGTGTAAAAGCTCGTAGACAACAGCAGTAGGAGGTCATTGGTGATGCAGGGATGGAGCTAGCCATGGTCAGACCTGGAGCATAGAATCGTTTAGGTTGGAAAAGACCTTTAAGATCATAGAGTCCAACAGTTAACCCAGCACTGCCAAGCCCACCACATGGCGTGGTCAGGCCTGGAGCATGGTCAGGCATGGAACATCGCCTCCGTCCCTGCCCCAGCCCCTTCTTTTTTTCATCCACTGGTGGTTCTGCTCATACATGTACCAGGCAAAATGTTTCCTTAAGTATTCAATGTCAGCCTTGCTGTCAACTTAGTTTTTGTGCCAGATTTAACATAAAGACTAAATAGGAGCTTGTGGAGATGCAGCTACTCGGTGATCTGGGCTGCGTCTTCATGCTTATTTTCTCTGTTGGTAAAGAGAAAACTTAATTTTCCAGGACTATCAAGCCAAGTTTTTTTTTTTTAAGATAGTCATCTTCAAGATGCAATAAACTTTGGGAATGTAAATAGTTATGTGGCGTAATTGAGCTATGGGATATCTAGTATGGCTTTATGGCTACTGTATTAAGAATTGGGGTATTTATTTTCTTACCCTCGCATATGATTTCTTAATTATTTGAGTGAAAAAGGTAAGGTACGAGTCTGTGGTTATGGACTCTGTAAATTAGCAGCGAGTGCAAATATTAAAAAAGGCACCATCTGCCATAGAAACCATTTGCCACCTGTTCCCTTGCTTTCAGGATTATTTAATGGTTTAAATTTAAGGTTTTAGCCTGCCACGGAACAGCTGGGAAGTGACTAAGTATTTTTCCTATCAGTACCTTTACAGCCAAGCAACATTGTATGTTAAAACCGGCTCTTAACGCCAGCGTTTTTCTACATGTTCTTTCATGTGTCTGTCAGCTTGCTTCATTAGCAAGTTCTGCTGATATAAAACACATTTTCCTAGCAACAATTACTCAATTATTTTTATGCTGGTTTTTGGAAGAAACAGCTGCTCTTCCACAGCGAGCAGAAGCGATGGCTGCTTCAGAGTGGTCACAGCACTTAGTAAGGGTCTGATGCACGTTGGGGTGAAGGCAGCACGACAGCGGCGTTACTAGCATTTATGGAAAAGCAAATGAGCAAATTGACATATTCCAACCACCAATGTCACGTTCACCTACCTGGGAAGCTTTTCTTTCCCCTTCCTGGGCATCCCTCGTGTCTAGCAGTAAACCAGGCTTGACTTGGAATACTGAGTAGTTCTAACAAGCTTGTTGTAAATGATCTGCCCAGCTTTAATGCTGTGTAACGAAGCAAGCAAATGAATGTTTATAGTTATTAAAGTGATAACTTCCTACTCAAGCTAATATTCAGCATAAAATTACTTTTCAGTTTCATAGCTGCGTTGGCACGTGCAAGGCAGGCATGCGTGTACGGGGGCTTCTGAGCTAAAATAATGCCAGCGATCACGTTTAAATGAGGAACAATTTTCTTCTCCTGTTGGACAGTAAATCTCTGCTGGAAACTGCAGGCGCTCAGCTGCCCAATTAAGACTCTCTAAGAACCGGGATGATCGCTCCTAAGGTGGTTCTGACTGCTGGTGTGAAAATTTAGCCGTTTCTTTTCTGTCATTCTTAAAAAGCTGGGTGGCCCGGCATGGCGTTCGTAGGGAGAAGGGCTTACCAAGGCAAACGTACTGCATGGGAAGGAGATGCAGGGCAGGCAGAACTTCTTGATATTGTAATTTTTTCACACCATCCTCCTTGAAAAATAAAGTCAATCATGGAGCATTTATTGATGCAAATATGTGGATGGGCTAAACTGGCTTTGTGGTTCATGGTGCAGTCAGTGTATACAAACAGCGATTTCCAAGGCGTTAGGCTCAGCAGGCATCATCTTATCTTGTGTATCTGTAGGAAAATACATCTTTAATCCTCCTTTTCTGGAATATCATTGATATGACTAACTAGAAGTAGAAGGCAAGACGTTCTGGTGGGATAAAAATACACTTGCAGAGGGAATATACTGCTGTGGTACTTCATCTTACCTCTTGCAAGAATCCTACGGCCAAGCTGGTATTAGTTACAAATTAGTCCTGCTTCATTTACGCTGTGTTCTTCGATAAACAGCTATTTTCTCTGGTGGGAACCAATAGAAACTGGTTCAGTGTCTTGAATGGAGTATCAAGATATTGACAATAGCAGAAACTTAATTAAATATTTCATGCAGTAGTTAGAAAAGACGAACAAGCCAAATCCTTTCATTCACGCCCAACTGTTTGCTTGGTAAATGTCATGAAAGTCAGACTTAATTTACTCTAACTGCTTGTTAAAACAAATAGTAGGCTTTTTCCTTCAAAAAATGCCAGGGCATTGCTGCAGAGAGAGTTTAAATCAGATTTCACGTGTTAGTAATAGCATTTACACTGTTAAAATACCTGCGGGGTGGTTTTTCCTCATTCAAGAGACAAGTGAGTGGTGCAGACCTCGGCAGTTACTGCTGCTCATACTTGGAAGATTAATACCAGTATAGCAGTTAGCAGTTTTCCCTGCGGAAAGCACAGGCACTTGGAGGAATTTTGTCTGAACTGGTCCCGTTTTGCCCTTTCCCCAGCAGGATGGGCCTCCTGGGCTGTGGTGGGGCACAGCGCTGCCAGTCCCCCTTGCCATGGCACACGGGGAGTGAGCTAAAAGCACGCTATGTATCACTTTTCATGGAATCACAGAATGGTTTAGGTTGGAAGGGACCTTAAAGCTCATCCAGTTCCAACCCCCCTGCCACGGGCAGGGACGCCTTCCACCAGACCAGGTTGCTCCAAGCCCCATCCAACTTGGCCTTCAACACTGCCAGGGAGGGGGCAGCCACAGCTGCTCTGGACAACCTGGGCCAGGGTCTCACCACCCTCACAGACAAGAATTTCCTCCTAATATCTCATCTCAATCTCCCCTCTTTCAGTTTAAAACTGTCCCCCCTCTTCCTGTCACTCCATGCCCTTGTAAAAAGTCCCTCTCCAGCTTTCCTGTAGCCCCTTCAGGTACTGGAATGATGCTATATGCTTTCCTCTTTTTTGAGGAATATTTTATGTTTTGAGGAATATTTTATATTCCTCTTTTATGCTTTGCAGTTATTTGGCCAGCCTCATAATATTTTCGTGTCTGTCTGGGGAGCTTTGAACTCCTGCCTTGGTGGGACATGGATGCCCCAGCTCGCTCGATCTCACGCCCAAGACGAGCGGTTGTAATGGGGACTGGTGGCATCCTTGCAGGTCTTGCTCGCTGCTTTAAGGGCTGAATTCCTCCCACCTGCAGCAGATGGGACCATAGGGGATCTACAGGGGAAAGGTCTCCTTTTCCATACGGCTCCAGAGATGCCAACCTGCCCACCGCTGTTCCCGAAGCACGATCCCTAGGCTGGGGGCAGTTCTGCGTGTCGGGATGTGTGTCTCATGCCCTTGCTCAAATATTTCATTTCAAATCACTTCGGCTCCTCCTCATTAGCTACCAGAGACACGATTTCCCCCCTGGAAGACTTTTCAACAAGGGATTCTCACAATTCATGTTTTTTTTCTATTGCAGAGTCAAATTTAGTTGAGATTTCTGTAGCTTAAAGCAGAGTCTCAGCTAACCATCATGTATTGCAAGTGGAGCAGAAGTCTTAGAAGAAAAAGAACAAATTGACTGAAACGAAGAAGTAGGTCTTGCAAGGATAACGTAATATTTTCAGGAAGAGAGTTGTTAGATTGCTGCCCTCCAGGAAAAGATACATGGATGGGAATTACTGTTTGCGATCGTGCGTTCTAAATCAGAGCTGAAGGAACACGTTGTTTTGGTGGCTGCTGCTGTTGTTCCCTTAAATTTATTTATGCAATTAAACCATTAGGAGCTTTGCGTGCATTGCCAAGGCTTAATACAGTTACGATGTAATGTTGCTGCAATGCAAAATAATTCAAGGTGCGATGAGGCAAAGCCATCTTTTCTGAACTGCTTGTTGGTACCCACCAGAAATATTGTGGAGATTTGGAGAGCGGTACCAAGGAGCAGATTTTGCCGAGGTCCGTGTAAAAGATAAAGATGCAACAGGAGGGACATTACTTTGTATGCATTTCTCTTGCACTAGAGAAAATTTTAAGTATGCTATTAGTGAGAAGAGAAATGAATGAATGCTTTTTCCTTAGTTATTTTTCATAATACGTTTATGAGGAGTCTCAGAGGTGACCTTAGTGCAGTCTACAACTACCTGAAGGGAGGTTGTAGTGGAATGGGAGTTGGCCTCTTCTCCCAGGCAACCAGCAATAGGACAAGAGGACACAGCCTCAAGCTTCACCAGGGGAGGGTCAGGTTGGCCATTAGGAAGCATTTCTTCTCAGCAAGGGTCATTAGCCATTGGAAGGGGCTGCCCAGGGAGGTGGTGGAGTCACCATCTCTGGAGGGGTTTAAGAAAAGCCTGGACATGGCACTTAGTGCCCTGGTCTAGTTGCCATGGTGGTGTCAGGGCAATGGTTGGACTCGATGATCCCAGAGGTCTCTTCCAACCTCATTGATTCTGTGATTCTGTTTAGCCAACTGTATTCTATTTTCTTCAGTTTATTTTTTGGCTTATTTTAATAGTGTAAAATGAAGCTGGAGTGTGGATTTGAAACAATATCTTTGCAATGTTTGATCTGCATTTGTGGTACTGAATCAGCTCTGCATTTTGTGTAAACTTAGTGCAAAACCAACATCTGATGGAGGAAGAAATTATGTGGTCTTGGTGGATCGATCTCTTCTTGTAGAATTTGCATCTGCAGAATCTTCTGCCTTCTGGTAGAGAATGGTCAGAATGATGTGTTAGGTAAGGAAATAATTTCACAGCAGTCCCTGAAATAGCATGGGTTCTCGAAAGGCTAATAGTGTGTTAATTTTCTCCTCAGCAGTTTGTCTAATGGAATTGTGAACTGCGTAAACTCCGTGCCACAAAGGCACCCTTCAGATAATTTAAGAATGCCATTGCATTTAATCTTGGAAATTAAGAATAATATCGAAATACCTGTTTAGAAGTTTATTCTAAAGAGACCTAAATGTAGATATGAATTCCAGGGAACCATAGCAGTTGTGAGTGGTTGCCCATGAGCAGCTGGGGAGGTCTGCAAGGCTGAGAGCTCGGGGTGGTTCCCTGCCAGCCTTTCTGCTGGTGGCTGGGCTCCTCCACCCCCAGGGGAGGACACAGAGGACACAAGGGTCTGGAGGAGGAGTAGTATTAATGCAGTAAAACAGCTATGCCTGCTCAGCATCTTAGATGGTGGGAAACAAATTTATAGTGATTTTTATGGTATTTTTAATCAGTTACAGTCAGTGGACATTTCCTGGTTGATTTCATGTGTTTCTCAATCAGGCCCCACTATATCTGTAAATAAATTTAACGAGTAAAATGAGTCTTAGTTCATTGGCCAGAATATAAATAAGGAAAATTAATTAAATCCTACAATTTTAAGTGTGCCACAGTTGCTTCCCTAGAGCAGCTAAATAGAATTTCATTGATTTTTATTGCAAATTTAGTTCTGTTTGCTGCATGCAAAGCACGACGAGGACGTTTCTGCAGCTGAGGCAGGAGGTCTGGCAGCCCCGGGGAAGGGCTGGTGGTGGCACCGCGCTGACCCTTGCCCCGCACGGGAGGGAAACGCGGGGGCTCTGGCCAAAGGACTTGCCCTGGACTGCAAACCCCCGTGCCAGCGTGGAGGAGGCTCCATGCGCTGCCGTGCCTGCAGGTCCTTTGGCCCTGGCCCTGCAGCAGGTTGTGGTGAGGTGGGGGTTGGTGTCTTCTCCTGGATAACCAGCGATAGGACAAGAGGACATAGCCTCAAGTTCTGCCAGGTGAGGTTCAGGCTGGATCTTGGGAAGAATTTCTTCACTGAAAGAGTCATTAGGCACTGGAACAGGCTGCCCAGGGAGGTGGTGGAGTCACCATCCGTGGAGGTGTTCAAAAACCATCTAGATGTGGCGCTTCAGGACATGGTTTAGCGGGCATGGTGGCATTGGGTCAATGGTTGGACTTGATAATCTTTTAGGTCTTTTCCAACCTTAACAGTTCTATGATTCTATGTTGGGTGAAGGCAGATGATGTCACATCACGAAAATCTGGAGTAAGATCCAGGGATGAGAAGTGTTCAGCTCAAGGTTTACTGAAGGAGCTGTGCTGCTTGGCTGGAGGAGCGGGCAGCGAGTAGCCCAAAGCAGAGGCCATCTGTCTTGGGGTTGTTCTGGAGAATGGGTAAAGCAGCAGAGAAAAGCCTGACCAGAGCCCCATGGTGCCAGGAAAGAAAACTCCTACTGCCAGGCCTGATATTGTGTCAACTTCTCACCGTGAATTTAAGAACCACTTATCTTTTTAAATCTCAGCTCAGATGCCATCATAAAAATTGTGCAAGAATTGAAAAAGAGAGAGAATCGCATTTCTGGTTTCTGCTTTACTGGTTTCAAAATTCCAAATGTAATTTATAACTCAGATCCCCCTAGAAAAAAGTATTTGAAGATTTTACTCCAAAGTACAAAGGATTTGTTCATGCAGAAATAATTACTCTGATACAGCATAGAGAAAGTGGAAGTTCCGAAGGTTTGGTACTGCATAATTTAGTGTATTCTCTCAGAATTACATCCTATTAAACGAAGAGATTGAAATTTTATGCTGGAGTTGGTTTTCATAAGGCTGGAAATGAATCATAAAAGTTTTGCAAATGGGACCATGTTAAGGAGCAGCGAGAAGTGTTATGGGAGCTGAAAGGTGTGGGGGGATCATCATCGTCCCCTTCTCATCCCTGAGAAGGCTCCCATGGGCACAGGACGGGCACGCCGCAGCCCCCCTCTGTGTTTGCTGGAGCATCGTGGGTGCACCCTCTGCTTGGGGAACCACCACGCTTACAGCCCTGGAGACTCTGGTACCTGTGCTCTGCATAAATCCCTGCTCTTGGATTTGGGGACCTGCGTCCTTAGTTTCCAATTTTATATGATGGATCGCGTGAATAATTCAGAAGGAGCCTTTCATTGATACTGGCTGTCACGTTCCTGGGTTTGGGAGGTCCTCCTGCACGGGGAGGTCACCTGGGTTAGGTGCTACTGCACTGAGAAACTTGCCAAAAATCTAATATTAACTGTTCTTTCTGTTTGAGGGGACCGCATTATGCTTGGAGCCTGTGGTGCCAAGAGTGATCTCGGTGGAGTTTTATACTTGTGTCCCTAGAAATACGTACGAACCACTGCTAGAAAAACACGGCGGCTCAAATGCCGCTCCTCCGAGCCATCAGTTACGTCTCATTTGTGTCCTACTGAAGAGTAAAATAGCAATGCCACAGTCATGCCCTGTGTAAAAGAGAATTAGGGGGGAGTAATCTTCAAAGTGAGAATCCGGAAAAATTTAAATAGTTAATACTTTAATACCAATGTTAATAATTATTTTAAATATCAATAAATAATTCAAACGTTGAGAGCATGCTGGTTTAGTTCTGGACCTATAAGATGCGATGGCAGACTAAAGAAGAGTTCAGTGGGTTGCGTTTTTGCAGGTGGGTCCTGTGTAGGGTCCTGGTACGAAGGCACGGTGCCATCCTCTCTGCAGCCCAGCCCGGGGAGGAAGGTGACAGGGAGCCATTGCCCTGCGCAGCCGTGGCGTCGGGTCGGTGTGTCCCAGCAATCCATAGGGGTTCCTCTGGCGTCGCGCAGATGAGGGCTGGGATCGTTTGCCCAGACGGCATTGGTTTTCACAGAATCACAGAATCAATGAGGTTGGAATATACCTCTGGGCTCATCGAGTCCAACCATTGCCCTGACACCACCATGTCAACTAGACCAGGGCACTAAGTGCCATGTCCAGGCTTTTCTTAAACCCCTCCAGAGATGGGGACTCCACCACCTCCCTGGGCAGCCCCTTCCAATGGCTAATGACCCTTGCTGAGAAGAAATGTTTCCTAATGTCCAACCTGAACCTCCCCTGGCAAAGCTTGAGGCTGTGTACTGGCTATTAAAATGAAGCACGGAAGAGCAGCAGTCTTTTAAAATAAAAAGGTAACCCATTTTTTTTTTCTAAGTGAGCAGAAGAGCTTAGTTTTGCTTCACATGTTGCTTATTTTGACGGTAAACCTGGAGGATGGTTTAATTCTGTGGGCTTTGTAAATCACACAAACCAAGCATCCGGATTTCCTTCGTTTTTAACGAGCGAACAGTCTGTCTCTCCGTGCAGCACTGCACAAATCCAGCTCCGGCCTTTGTCGTGCCTGGCAGGCACGCTCTGTTTACTGTAGGCAAAGATGATTTTGCTGGGGGAATGGTACTGTTTGAATGTTTTTTCTGAATTAGCATATTGTTTGCTTTCCAGAGGATCATATTCACCGGGCTGCTTGGGTTTAGAAGGCTGTAGTTGCTTTGGAAAGGATAGAGAGAAGTGTCTGTTTGCTGTAGGACTCAGCACCGTTGTGTACGTTTCCTCTGTAGGCATGTGGTGCTGGCCACACGTTCCCAAGGTGTGTTACAGGAATTAATTTCGTTATTAAGTGGTGGTGAGCTCATGCCGTTCGTGGAAACGCAAATGGCTATCAGCCCTACCACCCCGTGAGGCAGTGACATCTGTTTAATCCTGCTTGGTCCCCACCTGCCGATCGCGGGTGCTGAGACGTCCAGACTCTTCCTCCCGGTTTCTGATGGCATCTCGGGTCCGACAAGGCACATGATGGCTCTGTCCTGCTGAGGAGGTTTTGTTGCTGGTGGCAGAGCATTTCCCTTTTTAATATCTTCCCTCTGTCTTTTCTTGTGCCTTTTCCCTCTCCTGCCTCACAGCCCAGGTCAGCTGGAAGAGTTTTCAGTATTTCTTGTTCTCATGCTGCCTCAAACATCACCATTGTTATCCTCTGATAATGGGATCCGGCTTTTAGGGCCCTCATTTTATGGCACAATTCTGTCAAGATTTCTTTTTCATCTCTACAACTACCTGATAGGAGATTGTGGTGAGGTGGGGGTCGGTCTCTTCTCCCGGGTAACCAGCGATAGGACGAGAGGACATAGCCTCAAGTTACACCAGGTGAGGTTCAGGCCGGATCTTAGGAAGAATTTCTTCTCAGAAAGAGTCATTAGGCATTGGAACAGGCTGCCCAGGGAGGTGGTGGAGTCACCATCCCTGGAGGTGTTCAAAAAACGCCTAGATGTGGCGCTTCAGGACATGGTGGCATTGGGTCGAAGGTTGGACTTGATGATCTTTTAGGTCTTTTCCAACCTTAACAATTCTACGATTCTGTGATCAGTAATACCACCTTGATACTTTTTTCCCAGTGTAGTATTTTGCGAATCAGGAGAACATTCAACCAGGAAGGTGTTAATGTAAGACGAGCAGAAGTGAGGCAGAGTGTGGTGACAAACGGCAGGAGTTTATCCCGGGACGGGTGGCACACAGCGCGTTCCTGCTGTGCTGCTGAAGCAGTGCCACTTCCTACGTTGCCCAAACTGTTCAGTAACGCAGAGAAACTTTGTCATGATTGAGAATAATCCTGACAAGTGTGACTTAAGAATGGTCCGTTTGTGGTTTCCAGGCTGTATTTTGGCGCCTGTTGCTATCCCGTCCTGCTCTCCTTCCCTCAAATTATTATTTTTGTGTGTGTGCCTGCAATATACACTTGATATCAATACAGATCATTTTGAAGGAAAAATTTTCTGGTGTAAGCTTTAGTAGAAGCAAAGTAATTTAAAACCATGTCAGTCTAGCACAGATTGTAATCTAATATTTGTAGCTATGTTGTCTTTATGATTTGTATCTTGTAAATATCCACTTGCATGAAATGAGATGAAATGATATTTTCTCTTCGTCCTTAAAAATCAATTGTCCTGTTAGAATCATAGTGAATGAAAATTACACGTCGCGGAGCAGTATCATAATTTGCAATCATCTAGGGAGTCTGACTGTTTTTCTAATCTGTTCATGGAGATGGAGACAGTCATCTCCTTCCTTCCTTTATAAAGGACAAGGGATGGAGGATGTAGTTAAGGACACGTGGGCACGGCTTTGTACCACGGTGGGTCTGGGGACACGCTCCCCAGGACAGAACATCTCCAGCCGCCCACACCGGGCGAGCAGGGACCCAGCGCTTGTTTCCATAGCACACGCCAGAGCCAAGAGCCATCTTCAGAGACACAACCTTGATCTTTCTGCTCCTCAGAACACGGTTCCAGCAGCTATTTGTGGAATAAGTGTTTGTACAAAGCTGGCAGTGGAGAACCTGCTGTTGGAGTACGGGAAGAAATGCAATGCCAGGACGTTGGAAGTGGGAACCCAAACTGAGATTCTCAAACTTCTCCTAGTCTCCTGAACCCCAGTGTGGCTTCTGCAGAACCAGCAAATGCTTTAAGAAGATGAGGTGTAGGAGGAATAAATGGTACAAAACCCATCTGTGCATCAGTGCACGAGGCTTAAGAGCATCCTGAGGTGGAAGACTTTGTCTGGGAGCCTCCTGCACAGGAAGGGCTGTTGGTCCATCCACCTCCACGGGCTGGGGTGGGTTGGTCCATGCTGGTGTCTTGCACTCAAGAGAGTCATCCAGAAACGCCGTGCAAGTTCTGGCTTTGGAAAGATGACACCGAGCCTGTTGTTACTGAGCAGCGATGTGGAAGCAGTGGTTTTTTTCCAAAATCTCTTTAGATAGTTGAAGACCCAAGTTTAAAACAAGACAGTAATGAAGATGCAGGAGGAGAGCACTCTATGATCTTGACTAGGCTCTATAGAAATAATTGCCATATTACCAGGATTTGGCTCTGCTCCAAAATATATCTCACTTAATTATCTGAAACTAATAGTGACACACAGCTTGCCAATTATTTGACGTGATAATTTATTTTTGATTTTATCTTCAAGGGAGCGAGGGATCATTGCACATAAAAATACAAAACCCAGATACTCACAAGTGTCTTTTTAAAAATTTAGTCGTTTTCTCTTAGCACCTGCTCGTATTGTTTATCTGTTAAATTTTGTGTATTTCTTTCTTGAAGAGAACAAACACTGATTCAGTGTGCCCAAATGTATCTGTGCATCCGAGCTGGTTGGGTTGTGCAGTGATGGCTCTGTTACTGAAGCTGGGCACGTCTGGAGACCAGTGTGATGTTCACTGTGGAAGATTTCCAGAGAGAGGACACCTTATGCAATAAAACTGTGACCTGTGAAGACGGCATGAGTGAGAACCCTGAGTTGTGCCCTTTGAAGAGAGGAAAGGGAGTTTCGCAGCACTTTGAAGCCTCCCTGCCTTTGGGAGAGGATATTCATCAACAATGATCTCAGACGTTACTTCAGTTTTGGTATCAGGTGGAACATGCTTTGTTTTAAATTCTCTTTGCGGTTGTAACTAGCCCATGTTGTGCATTCTGTGCTTAGCCAAACCTGAGGATCACTGAAAACAAAGGAAGCTGGTGAGACAAAAAAGGTGCCAAATAAATTTCTTTTCTTAGGATCCCAAATTTCTCTTTCCTGAACTATAATATTCATAATTTTAAGCTCAAGTTTTGCATATTTTTAAAATGCCTTTTTGCAGAAGAAAACTGTAGCTGTTGCCCATACCTCCCAGCTGATCTGGATCTTTTCTGGTTCCTTTAAAATTTCATGACAGAAAACGTTTGTAGCCCACAACAGCTATTGTTTGTGTAGCTGGCAGCAAACCAGGCGCGTAACACTCCCGTAGGTCTGCGTTACTGTGGGTTGGTTTGGCTCAGGAAGGATCCCGTTTTCTTTAATCATTTTTGGCACTTTAGAAGGTGCCCTGTTATATTTGTTTTCTGTTGCCGATTGTTTCTTTGAGCAGATATTGAAGAAGTAATGACTTTGGTCTGAGGAGAGCAGCTGCTGCGTGTTGGCAAGGAAGCCAGCACGTTTCCGTAGGCATTGCCAATTAATTGATCAATTCCAAAAAAACCCAAAATATTTCCAAATATAAGTGTTGAATCCATTAAGATATATGAGAAAGTTATACATGAGGGTTGGGTTGTGGCTGATAAAAGCACAGAAACTTGCCTCAAGCCATATTATGAGCCAATGTTTCCCCATTTTTTTTAAATATCCCTTTCCCAAAAGAAAGAGCTAGAGGAAAGGGAAGATCAAAGACGTCATTTCTTTTCTAAGTGTGTCCAAAATGCTACATGTCCTTAAACCTTAAGCCCATGTAGTAGATTTGTCTGAGGGAGATTGTGTCATGAGAGGCTTCTCCAAAAGTGAGATGAAATCTGAAATTATAGTCCTGTCTCAAAATCCCATGAGAAATTAAGTTTTTCAAGGAAATCTAAATTAGCGTGTAGGAGGCGTAAGAGTTGGAGAGTCGATCTTAATTTTACCCACAGTGATGCTGAGGATCTGTCAGTTCTGTTTGCCAAGGTGAGACAAGGGCTGGGCTGCTTTTTTATTGTGCTGAAGTGCTTCATCTCTACAGAGGTACTGAGAGAGTGATGTGTGTGTCCTCTCCTGAGGACAACCGGTCCTGACATTAAAGACCTTATTGCAGTCTACAACTACCTGAAGGGAGGTTGTAGCGCAGTGGGAGTCGGCCTCTTCTCCCAGGCAACCAGCGATAGGACAAGAGGACACGGCCTCAAGCTTCGCCGGGGGGATTCAGGTTGGACATTAGGAAGCATTTCTTCTCAGCAAGGGTCATTAGGCATTGGAAGGGGCTGCCCAGGGAGGTGGTGGAGTCCCCATCTCTGGAGGGGTTTAAGAAAAGCCTGGACATGGTACTTAGTGCCCTGGTCTAGTTGCCATGGTGGTGTCAGGGCAATGGTTGGACTCAATGATCTCAGAGGTTTCTTCCAACCTGATTGTTTGATTGAACTGGTATGAGATCATTTTCTGATCCTAGGAAGCCTGCAGGCTTTACTCAAAGACCCTGAAAGGTCACCGTCCTGTCCATGGACCTGCTGTACAGGTGCCCACGTCCCCATTGGGTGTCTTCTGGGACTTGCCAATTGAAGAGCCCCAAACCACTTCCCTTGACGATCCAAATATGAAAAATATTATTGAACTTCCTTGTGGGCTGTGGGGAGGAATCACAGCGTGTGTTAGCGTTGCTGTCTGGTCATTGGAAAGCGCTGGTGGACTTTGGCAGATCCTGAGTTGAAATGCTGCCACAGTCAGAGGAGTGAATTGTAAGAACTAAACAAAGAAGAAATATTGTTTGTTTTGTGAGCCACCGTGGTAGACATACACATTTGTACTCATCCCAAGTAAGGATATTCTCATTCAAAACAAGCAGATACTTGTTTTCTCTACTTTATCTGTACTTTGAGAGCTGATCTATCTTCTCAAGCACCTTTTTCAGGCATCACAGCCATTTCCTATGTAGATTATCATGAAAATTCCCCATGTGAGCAGCAAACAGAAGGAGCCAGCCTGTGCTGCCTCTTCTGCTGCTCTCCCCCTCTCCGTGACAGCCTCTCCTGCTGCTCAGGGGCTCAGCTCCTGTCTATGTGAGCCCTGAAATCGGCTCGTTACATGCAAGACTACTAATAACACAGAGGAAAATATTTTCCAATAATGTGTTTTTTTTATGCAGGATTCACTTGCCAGCCTGGCATTCGCAAATGTAACAGAGGATCATTGTAATGAAATGTAAATATTTGCCAAACGCGGGGCCTTTTCCTGCTGCTCTCTGCGATACGTACCCCAGCACGCTGTTCAGACAGCTGGTTTGGGGGCTTGGGGGCAGCTCTGGGGGCTGCTGCCGGCATGGCTGGCGGCAGGGACCGGCATGGTGGGGACCGGCACGGCGGAGGGGTAGCGGGGAGCTCGGCCAGGGCGTGCAGGGGAGCATCGCTTGCTGCAGCAAATCCCTGGGAATTAAATCCAGGCAGAGTCCTTGCAGCTAAACCCAAACAGCCCTTAATTCCTTGGTGGTAAAGGACGATAAAACAAGGCTTTCCAAAAGCAAGATGATTCAGTGACAGTCGGAGGAGATGAGTTGTGCTTGGCTGCTGAGGCAGCCGTGTCTGCTGGCCAGTACGCGTGAGAGGAGATGGGCAATTACCTCCTTAAGTAATTCTCTGACCTAATGGGGGCTGGTTTGCTGCGGGTTTATGCCTCCTGGTATTTAGATAAGTACAAACTTCAGTTGAAGTGTTTTCGACATTCAGAGCACTTTCCTTTCTCGTGGATGCTTGGGCACTCATGAGATGAGGTTTTGCCATCGCTGCCTTTCAGTCCAAGCACTTACACCCTCTCTCCTCCTCCCTGCCCTGCTCTTCCTGAACACGGAGGTATTCATTCAGTCTTTCAAAGATCAACCTTCCTTTTCACATTGGTACAAAAGCTGCTAGTGGTTTCAGATGTATTTGTGGAGGAGCACAGGTATGTTCGTGCAAATATTCTCTAAAAAAGAAGGTATGATGAACTCTGCTTCTGTAGGAGCCAGGCTAAGGAGTGCTGTCTCAGAGCCAGCCCAGCAGTGCCCAGGGCTGTGCTGAAGGGCAAAAGCTCATCACTAAATGGCTCATTATTGACCTTCCAAAAGTTCAGTGACCAGCGAGGGCTGAAGGGCTTTGGGCTGATGCTGTTGGTGGCTGGGTCCTCAGCGCGGCCGTCGTATTTCTGTGCTTGCTTTTGAAAAAGCACCTTCAGTCTGCATTTCTGTTCAAAGCTGTATGTACTTGGCTATGAAACAGCGAAGTTAGGCAGGCTTGGGAGGGCTGTCCGAGCCACCAGAGCAGGACAGACGGCTGAGGTGGCTCTGGGCAGCTCTGTGCCTTCGGCGTCACCTCCCTCCTGGACAGGGGTGTGAGGGATGCTGTGGGTGGAGTGTTTCGGGGGTGCTGCTGGAGAAGAGCTTTCTGACACATTTACCTTCTAAAGCCATTCTGAGTCAAACAATTGTAATTAAGAAGTAGGAATTTGTGTATTTCATATTAATTAAATGATTATTCTTGGTATCACTTAACTGAATTCCGGTGTAAAGGTGAAAAAATGGGTCTATCCTTTAGAAAAGACTGGTGATAGTTTTCCATATTCTCTTTCTGCTGTGGAGTTATATATGCATGCATGCATCTATGTATATATATCTAGCTGTAGTTATGTGTGTCATGCTACTATTTTTCATTTAACCAAAGAGTGAAAGTCCTGTACTAATTTTCTGACCTCCTTATAGGGCAATTTATTAATCTGATGGAGTAGCAATGAGGTGACTAAGCTTCTGCACTATCCACTTTTAACTAGAAAAAAAATATAATTCTGTGTCAAAATTCATAAGCCAGCTAATGCTTTTTCCAGTTTGCTGTGATGCCCTCTAGTCCCTCGTCTGTGCCAGGCAGTACTGTAACCTGCTGAGAGCTTTTCCTTTCTAGAAATGGACATTTATTTTGGTATCACCCTTCACCCTTCCATCTCATTGCCATTCTTCTATTTTCCATCCCAGGTCACTGAATATCTTATTTTTGCTCCTTTCCAGTATAGTAGCAAAATAGGTCTTCAATAGCAATTTCCATAATTTTTTTTTAAATTTAAAAGTAGGAAAACTCCAACAAAAATAGAACCACAGGAAACCTGGACAAAGAACTGCAAAGCAATCAGGGTAATTCTGCCAAAAGCAACGATGCTGCCAAAATGTAAAGTGTTTTTTCTATTTGGATAGGAAACTATAGAAGTCTTGATGTCTAAAACCCTGTGCTTCTGTGCAAGCGTGGTCGAGGCCTTTCTGCTGGCCCATGCAGGTGGCTCTGAGGAGAAGACCCTGCTCTGGTTCTTACAGGATTTATGTCTACTCCTGGTGCCAGAGCTGTGCATCAAGTCATTTAAGGCACTACAAAGATGCTGTTCAGAGTCTTGCTTATCTCTGGCCCTTCTTTGTAATTAGTGAGGAATTTAACAGAGACCTTGGATCCTCTAAGACTAAGTGCAAGAGTCAGTGATGGCTGTAACTCTGTTATCAGTCCCAGGAGCAGACCCTGTCCTCAAAACATGCCGTTAGCTTCAGAAAGTGCAGTTATTTTAGCTGAAAGGAAAATTGCTGAAAGAAAAGTTGATTCTGTCTAAAGGTTACACAGAGCAGGCCTTGTAGGGCCTACTTTGAGGCCTACTTGTACTAAACCGTCTGGTATCAACAGTATGGCTGGTCTGCTCTAAAGTGCCAGGGAAATGGTCCCTTTTAGTGACAGACCTGTCTATGTTTGCTGAGCAACAGGGCATGCGAGGCAGTTTTATGGTCCGTGCTCAGAAGGGCCCTTGCTGCGCTAACCGGCTTTCCCGGCATTTCTCCTCACCACCAGCCCTCCCTTTCTGGGTTGGTTATGAACCAGGTGATGTTTGGCTCGGTTTTGGCTTCCAGTTCAGTCCTGTTCACTGGAACAAGCGAAAACTGCTTGCAGACCGGCCCCTGTACACTTTTGTCACATGAGGAGGAAGGGAAAAATGAGGACAAATCCTGCACCGTGTCGCCTTGTACCCTGGGAGTGATGCCTGGCCCTGGCTTACAAACGTGCTTTATAAACTCCTGCTGTAAGTGCTGTTCGTACATGGCCTGTCCTTCTCGATAAACGAGCAAATAAATCCTCTTTGCATCTCATTGTTAAATTTGGTTCAGTTTCTCTCTGGTTTCCAGGGGCCATGAGCGCGTTCCCGGTGAGGAGCGCTCAGCAGCCGTGCACGGGTACACACCATAAATCACCGCTACCCTGTGTAACTGCTTTCGTGGTGGGTGCCAGGGAAAATTCTGAGCACTGATTGCTGTTTCCCCCCAGCTTTGGGTGTTGTTTGGGGTGGCTGTGGTCACTGCGCCTTCCGATTTAGCATCACAGGGTGTTGATGGAATACAGCAATGCGTTTTGCAGTTTGAAACAGAGGGAAGAAGATAATCAGATTCCAAAAGTGCTGAACGTTTTTAATGAACGTGTCTGTGCCTTTCAAAGAAACAGAGTAAGGAAAGAGAGTTCAGCAAAGGTGGCTTCTAGGCAGCCACAGGTTTAGCCAGCTGACAATGGCCTTGAGGAAAAGCGTGGTGTGACCTTGAGGAGGAGGCAGGAGCAGAGCTGAGGGGCTGCGTGTGCCTGGAGGAGTCTGCATGGCTGGTAAAAATGGATCTCTTTTGTTACTGTTCAATTCCTCCTTTGTTCAAGCAAAGCGACTTCTCCTGGCCTTTGCAAATAAGCAGTATTGCCCCAAATTACCTAATCGTGATGGATGTTGCTTCTAAAGGAAGCAAGTCCCTGGGCCCTGATCTTCACTAACTTCTGGGGTCATAAAATGATAACAGCAATAATAAAAATAAATTGGTGTGTTTCTGTGTCTGAGTCTGTTACTGGCTATTAGACACAGCCATTGAAATTATTAATTTCATTGCTCTCCTCTTTTCAGTAGTCAACTACGTGTTTATGTTCCAGGGGTTTTTACAGACTCCCTGCCTTTACAGACAGTTTTTACAGCAGCTCCCTGCCGCTGACCACAGTTTGGCCTGACTAAGATGAGAAAAGGGGGTTCTCATGGGGAAAGCAGGATGGCAGGGGTCTGCATCGCAGCTGGTGGCGATGGGAACAGGCACAGTCCTCCAAAGTAATATTACAGTAATGAAATTGAACCAGATAACAGATTTATTCTGTATCCTTATTACCGAACCATCCTGCGGTGGGCTCTTCTGCCTGTGACCTCCCTCGCCAGCACAAGGACTGCATTTCTCTGCTGGGCTTGGTTTGTGTTGGGTATTAGGTTCCTTCTGATGCTTCTTGCCTGACCTGCTTAATCCTAGTTACACAGTTCTTTAGGTTATTATCTTCTCTTTCAAGATTTGTGAACTTTACCCCTGTTCCTTTCTCTCAGTTCAAGTTCAAATCCCACAGGAGACATTAGAGAGACAACAGAAATGAGTTAAATGTGAAATGCTGCCGATGATTTTTTACCAGCAAGCTGTGGTTTCCCTGCAGCAGCGTGCTTTGGATTTTTGGTCCCAGCAATGAGCTCCAAACTCCTGAGCTCTCTGCGGCAGCGGCTGGGTGTTACACGGGAGGGCAGCATCCTCTGGGTGCGGGGTGCGGAGGGCAGGTGCCTGCCCCACAACGGGGACGTGCTCGTTAGCTGCTGCTGAGGAACTGATCACTGTGTGGCTTCACTCATCTGTCTTCAATTCTCTGTTCCTTCCAGCAGTTTCCAGGCATTTGGGTGAGATACCTTCACAGTTTAATGTTTTTCTTTGAACCAGTTTTGTAATTCGGCAGTGTTACAGTACTTTGATTAGTTTTGAATGAGCCATACATATATCTATCTGTATGTATCTATATATATCTCTAAATACAGGTCTTGGTTCCTGTTTGTTGGTGACCCTTTGGCTGCACAGTGTTCAGGGCAGTGCCAGAAGAACAGATGAGCAACCTCGTGCCCTTCAGCTGGGACAGGGAAGAAGGACAGGGTGGGAGAGGACGAGATAGAGGTCTGTAAGGTCATGGGAGATGTGGGGAGTGTAAGTGTCAGCCTCTCACAAAGACACAGAGTTATCAGATGTTAAACAAACAAGACAGAGAGTATTTGGAACTCCTTCCTAAAGAGTTTTGTCAATGCAAAAGCCTTTGTGTGGTTTTATCTTGATGGGTGCAAAAGAGTGGACAAAAAAAGCCCATTAAGGTTTATTCAGTTCGTTGAGCCATGGGTATTTGAAGGGTTGGGAGAGTATCCTATTGAAATACTGTGCTAGCTCTGTATTTTTTTCTTATGCTTTTTCACTATCACTACATCCTTGCTCCATTCCTGCACTTTTCCCACAGCATTTGCAATTAGCTGTGGCTGGGAAGCAGGGTGCTGGTCGGGAAGGACCTTTGCTCCCATGCAGTGTGTCCCTCTTACACTTAATGTTCCCATGGATGCAGTGCTGTCACACATTTTTCATGTTTGTGAATTAAGACCACGTTTCAAACCGTGGGTCTCCGTGCAGTCAACAGGAGCTGTCTGTCTGCAGCACAGCCTGTGCACTTGTGGCTGTGCTTCAGGTATGTGCAAGGCTTGTTTCTTTGCTTTGTTATGTTTTCTCTTAATTTGATGGTCTATCTCATTAGATTAGGTGCTCCATCCTTTGCTGAGCACAGATTTGAGTCTGAAAAATCCACAGAACCCAGGAAAATTCTGAGTAAAATTCTGACCCTTGCAAGACAAGGGAGGTTTGGATGTGCTCAGGGCCAGAATTTCTCCTCGTGTCTGGATGTTACAGCACTGTCTTCATCTGCTCCCTGAGGATTATTATCAGTAAGGGGAACTGATGGCAAGTTTGTGAGTGGCGTGCTCTGCACCTAGAAATGTTGCTTTCTGTGGGTACTCACCTCAAAAGGAAACAGCAGCTAAACCTGCTGCTGTGAGGAAAGCTCTTTTGAGTGTTTGGATTCAATATTAGCATTTTATTTCATATTTATAGGTTGTCGCCTGCGTTAGGCTTTTCTGCTGTTGGTTAGTTGGGTTTTGTTTGATTTTTTTTTTTTTCCCATGCAGAAGTGGAATTCCTCTAAATGATATCCCAAGGGCGAAGCCCAACGCCTGCCCTACCTCAGCGTTGCTCTGCGGGTCCCTCTGGAAGTGTTAGGGTAAAGCCTTTCCCGAGCAGAGCCAGACCGCTGAATATTTAATACTCTTTGTTAATACATGCTCATTACATTTCAATTTGGATGTAAAAAAGAATCCTTGTGGCTCGCGTTTGACTTAGAAATAAGCATATCTTGGAGTACCTGCTGGGCTGCTTATTGAGTGTGGGATTTTCAGTGTTGCATCAGTGACTTGAAAGTCAACAAAATTATGCAGTTAATAGGTTTTCTACTCTTTGGTCATGGGCACACTTTTGAAAATTACATTCTTGGGCTTTATACCACTGAAAATTTTCGCTGCCTTTAGAAACTGAAGGTGATCCTGTCTGTCCACAGCAGAATGGGATGAATATACATCCAAACAAGCAAGAATGACATTCCTGACAAAGCAGAGGAATTAAAACACTGGTGTGCCAGCAACAAAACAAGGTGCTAGAATAGATTAAAATAGCAAAGGAAAGGAAGCAAATTTCCCACCTTCCCACGCCTGAGGCCGGCTGCGCTGGCAGGGGCCTGCTGTCACCGAGGAGGCTCGTGCCTGCAGGACTTCAGCCCCTCCAGTGCAGGCAGCCCAGCAGCACTGTGCTTTATCCCGTTAAGCAACGTAGATCTTCTGGGCCTGCGCCTCGGTCAGGAGATTAAGCTGGGAAACAGCAGGAGCGGAGACCCCAGAGCTTTCCTGGGAGTGGGAAGCGCTGAGCTCCTGAGCCCCGCAGACTGAAGGGGAAAACCTCGATGTCTGAGCAGGGCTGTCGCTGACTGGGGAGGAGGGTCCCTGGTGCTGGGGCTGCGCACGCCAGTTATGACCCCAACAGTTTTTATAGAATCACAGAATCACCGACTGGTTTGGGTTGGAAGGACCTTAAAGCCCGTCTAGTTCCAACCCCCTGCCACGGGCAGGGACACCTTCCACCAGCCCAGGTTGCTCCCAGCCCCATCCAACCTGGCCTTGAACACTGCCAGGGAGGGGGCAGCCACAGCTTCTCTGGGCAACCTGGGCCAGGGTCTCACCACCCTCACAGCAAAGAATTTCTTCCTAATCTCTAATCTAAATCTATCCTCTTTCAGTTTAAAACCATTCCCGCTCATCCTGTCACTACTTGCTCTTGTAAAAAGTCCCTCTCCCACTTTCCTGTAGCCCCTTCAGGCACTGGAAGGTGCTAGGTCGTCTCCCCGGAGCCTTCTCTTCTCCAGGCTGAACAGCCCCAGCTCTCTCAGCCTGTCTCCAGAGCAGAGGGGCTCCAGCCCTCTGAGCATCTTCGTGGCCTCCTCTGGACTCGCTCCAACAGCTCCAAGTAGTTTTAATGAAAATATCTCCCGTCTTTGCATGTGTGAGTGTGTGGAGATGGTGGCCTGGCTCCGCTGGTCCTTTGCTGGGGGTGAACTGGGTGATGTTCTGACCAAGGGCTTGGTAGGGGATCGTGCTTATGCTGAGGAAGGGTGAGGTTCACTTCTATACATTATTTCTTGTGACTGATAAGATGTGCAAACCAATACATGGATAGGCAAAGTCTGAGTTTGTGGTTTTTTAAAAAACTGTTCCTGGCTGGATTATTTCAGGTGAAACAGGAGTAATATTCTCAAAAATACCTCTGGTTTATGTTCCTCTTTAACCACCTAATCCGAACGATACAGAAAGACTGCTTCAGTTAGATGTGATTTTCGTAATTTTGAAAGAAATATGTAACTACGGGCAAATAAGAAGTAGGTTATAAAAGGTGAGAAAAAATGAAAAAAAGGTGAAAAAGATGGATGGAATAAGGATGTTTTTAAGTATATGAAAACCACTCAGATGTTGAAATGAGAACCTCAGTGGTTTTTTGCTGCCGAACTGGCCCACCTTCCCTCCATCCCTCCGTCTCAATGTCCCTCTGTCACGCTGTCCCTCCCCTGCAGGATAGGAGGGTCATTAGCCATTGGAAGGGGCTGCCCAGGGAGGTGGTGGAGTCACCATCTCTGGAGGGGTTTAAGAAAAGCCTGGACATGGCACTTAGTGCCCTGGTCTAGTTGCCATGGTGGTGTCAGGGCAATGGTTGGACTCGATGATCCCAGAGGGCTCTTCCAACCTGATTGATTCTGATTCTGAAACACAATTTCCTATTTCATTGTGGGTTTCCCACCAAACAAACCAGTCGATCATGTAGCTGAATTTTAGAAGTTCTTACAAACGTTGTCCTGATGGACTCCCCTGCCAGCTGAGCACCTCGCCGTGTTGGCTCTGCGTGCCACGTGCCCAGTGCCGCTGCCGTCACCCGGGCCCCTTGTGCTCTTACGGCTGATGCTGTTCGTGAGGCGGTCATACAAAGCCATTAATAAAAACAAGTCGTGAGATATATTTAGCAAAAATAAATATGAATGACAAAGTGTGCTGTTCAATAATGCATTAAGATCTTTTATCCCGTAGCTTTGCAAGAGGCAAATGCATTGCGAGGAAGAAAAGCTGTGGTTTCGGGAGCATGATTCAGTGCTCATAAAGCTCAACAGAGAGACTTGTGCTGACTTCACCGGGGGTACGACTAGGCCTGTGCTATGGAGATTTTCAATATGAATACGTTAAAATGAATTATGTGGCCCTTGTTCTTTTGGGTGCAGTGCTGTTACAGGCTCCTGGAGTCACAGTGAGGAAAATCAGGCGTAACCTCTTGCCGAACTGCTAACCTAGCTTGAAGATAATGTTGGAAATGCCACGCTTTAATTGGAAAAGGTAAGAATTAAAAGGTAACTGCAGGAGCAGGGGACCTTCGCTGCCGTAGCCAGGTGCGGTGAAGGACCGGTGTCACGTTGTTTTGCCGGGGGCAGCCTGGCTCCCCGTAACGCGGGCCGTTCATGGAGTGATGAGAGCCGGTAGGTCTGCTGAGGCACAGAGTGAACATTTATAAAGAACAGTTTTGCCCTGAAAATCTGTCCTATCCCTTTCAGCTGGGTCATGAGCATCAGTAATGTATCTGCTCCCTCTCCTGAGGTCTGTTTTGGCCACGAGCAAGTAGGGGAGGGAGCTGGCAACAGTGTCTGTATGGTACGGGGTCAGAAAAGAAATAGCCTTTAAATACTGCTTAGTAGAAATGGCAAAGGTGGAAAAGTTAGTTGTCTGTTCTGGGAAAAATCTACTGTCTAATTTAATTTGACTCTTGGTGCGTGCCTGGGGATGGTGGGTTCTGCTGGAGTTGAGGCACAGTCCCAGCCCAGGCAGCGGAGCCTCGGGTACCCCAGCTCTGCACTCTGGGTTCCAGCACCAGGGATGCAAGTCAGCGTCTGCTCATCAGGGATGCAAATCAGGGCGGTCCATCACTTGCAGAGGATCCTCAGATTTCTGAACCTTCCCCTCACCTGCTGTTGTCCTCCTTTGTCCTTGTCGTGTCCTTGTTGCGGTTGCATGCAGACGTAGGTTGCTGGTGTTTGTGAGCGACAGTAAAACGCATCTGCACTGAAATCATCTTAAAAGTGGGCAGATGTTCCCAAAACGCATGGCTTGCTAGTCAGGGCTCCAACGAGCATCAGGAACTTCATAGGAAAGATCGCTTTTATCCTCCCCCTCCTCAGTATTGTTTTATAGTAAAGTTTGCCTAAACTTAATCATAAAATACACAGAGTGTGTGTGGGTGGGTGTTAGGTTCATGTTTAGGTATTATTCCAGCCCAGGTTGTGTTCTGTTCATACTGAAAACTTATATTGCACCGTGGCATTAAAGCCAATCCACAGAGTTTATTTGTATTCCGAACCCATCTATTGCCAAGACTGCTTTTTATGAGCACGGAGAACTGGAGAGCATAAATATTTATTCCTTAAAGGTTATGATTGCCTTAAATCATTCAAGCTTATTTGGTGAGCGTCAGATATAATTAAACTAAGCAGTTGAACTCGATCTGCGTGTATGAAATAATATATATGTGTGTATATATATGTATATGCTTGACTCCAGTATGGATGGAAGCTGTGAGCTAATTGCCTCCATCACATCCAAAGATGCACTGATAATTTTATTGTTCCTGCATGTGACGATAAATCAACATAAAGAAGCAGTTGAAATTGTATAATGGAAAGTCACATTTCAACATGTAGCATAGGCTGTGGGAACAAAAGCAGCTGAGCTCATCTCAAGTGGTGTATGTCTAACTGTAGGGAGGGAGCTGGTGAAGGGTCTGGAGGGTCTGACCTCTGAGGAACGGCTGAGGGAGCTGGGGGTGTTTAGCCTGGAGAAGAGGAGGCTCAGAGGTGACCTTAGTGCAGTCTACAACTACCTGAAGGGAGGTTGTAACGCAGTGGGAGTCGGCCTCTTCTCCCAGGCAACCAGCGATAGGACAAGAGGACACAGCCTCAAGCTTGGCCAGGGGAGGGTCAGGTTGGACATTAGGAAGCATTTCTTCTCAGCAAGGGTCATTAGCCATTGGAAGGGGCTGCCCAGGGAGGTGGTGGAGTCACCATCTCTGGAGGGGTTTAAGAAAAGCCTGGACATGGCACTTAGTGCCCTGGTCTAGTTGCCATGGTGGTGTCAGGGCAACGGTTGGACTCGATGATCCCAGAGGTCTCTTCCAACCTGGTTGATTCTGGGATTGATTCTGATCTGCAGCAGCAGGGGGGGACCTGGGCTGAGCCCCTTTGCTGGCACAGGGTCACATCTGTGGGCGTCAGCCTGAACCTTCCCCCTTTCCTTTGCAAATCTAAAGGTGGAAAAGGACAAGCCAGAGATTTCCGTCCATGCTCGTCTCCAGGTGTTTTTTTTTTAATTTGTTGTCTTTAAGATGGTCATTTTGGATAAATGCAGAACAGCTGCATAGCCTTTTCCGAGTATAATGCTGGAGGCATCGAGGCGTTCATGTGCACATAGCTCACCAGAACCAGAAGGGACCAGATGCTGAAACACCATTTTAATCTGTCTCCGATGACTCTGAAAGCGATAGGATGAAAGCGTCCTTTTTGTTGTCATTAAAATTAATTTGAAAAGCCAAAGAAAACCAAACAAGTCTTGATGTATAAAAGATTACTCATGGAATTAATTGGGTAGTAATGTACATCTAAGTTACAGATGGAGATCCTAGCTTAAGAAGTGGTCTCCAAGGGCATGGAAACCAGAGTTTCGGTCCGTTCACACACGTGTCCTGTTGGGCATCTCTCAGAATCACACAGAATCAATCAGATTGGAAGAGACCTCTGGGATCATTGAGTCCAACCATTGCCCTGACACCACCATGGCAACTAGACCAGGGCACTAAGTGCCATGGCCAGGCTTTTCTTAAACCCCTCCAGAGATGGTGACTCTACCACCTCCCTGGGCAGCCCCTTCCAATGCCTAATGACCCTTGCTGAGAAGAAATCTCTGTAGAGGCTGCTGTGAGCCTGCTGTTGCCTGGATTGCTCCATATCATTAGGGGCACCTCAGACTCCAGTGTTGGAATTGGTGATTTCTTAGCGTTTCTTTATATCCAGAGAGCTCATTGAAGTTAATAGTTTTGCCGGGGGCTTTGAAAGAAGCAGAAAAAAAGAAACTCTTGTTGCCTGAGGTCCAAACATCGTCTTGAGCTGGAAAAGGATTCACCGTCTTGTTAGAGGTGGCCAAGTTACAAGTGCCTCCAGTCACATTATTGTGCTGGAGGTAGCACAACAAACATCACACTGACCTGTTCTTTTTCCATAAATGCTTTATTTATCATTCTTTCTTCAAAGCAAGTATGGATTAAATTTAACATAGTGCCTTGCAGGGTAACTTCTTTATCGTGCTACTGGTCATGTCTTGCAGGAATTTCTCGTATCCTGACTTAATGACAAAAAAAAAAAAAGAGAAAAATAATAAAATATTTACTTTTCTGGTGTTTTTCCTGCAGCTGTTTGCAATTACTCTTCCCAGTGCCCCCCGGGTAGCCTGTGCTGCTGTCCCGGGGAGGAGACCGCCAGGAGAAGGGCATGGGGCTGCTTTGTCGGGACAGTTGGTGGATCACAGAGGTCTTGTTGCTGTCTCCACTCTCCCCCGTCTCCTTTGATGTTAATGATCTAGGAGCATCTCTTGGTACCCGTTTTGCTTTGTTCTAGACCACCGCAGGTCCGTGGAGGGCTCTCGCTCACCAGGTCAGGTGGGACATTATGCCTGGGCACACATGTATGGCTTGAGAAAATCCATACTTTGTGTATAAGTTTTTAGATGTGCCTTGAGACATGTAGTTCTTCTCCATTGTTCTACAAACCTCCAGAGGCTGGGCCTGGGAGGTTAAAACAGTGTTGGCACTGTCCTCTCCTTCCCTCCATGAGCTGGGCTGGCACGACGGTGGCTTGTGAATTACTCCTTGCCCTGGGAGGGCTGTACTGCAGGCGCAGGTGAAGGCTGAAGTGTGGGAGGAAGCCCATAAACATATTAAATGTGCTTCTTAGGATTTTCAAGTCTTTTAGGAGGAGGGCACCGAAATAAACACTTACGGATGTGATATACTGATGTGCAATAGCGTCGGAGCCGGTGGTTCTTGCTGTGCATACAGGTGTATGTGCATGTGAAGATGTGCCTGGGTGTGTGGTGTGAATGGTGGTTGTTTGCAAAACGCTCATCTAAGGTGACTTCTCAGTTGTCTGGAGGCCTGATCCTGCGTCCACAAAGCCCGGAGTTCAGGGGTGGCTCTGGATAACGCTGTCAGCTCCTGAAGAGAGGTGATGCTGTGGGCACACAGTGCTCTGAGTCGTGAGGGTCTGGAGGTGCCCTGAGGGGAGGAGGTGAGGAGGAGGTTAATGGGGGGATCCCCCCAGCTGATTGGGCCTAATCATCCTTTGCTGCTTGTTCATATGGAAAAATTGCAACTGTCCTCCTGGTTGTTCGTTCAGCACATTTGGAAACTCGTTTCTTTTTTCCTTGCCGGGTGGGGATCATGGTTTCCTGAGGTGTTTCGTTTGCAGTTCAGATTAGTAAATCATCCTTTACCAAGTAGTGTCTGTAAGATATCCTGGCTAATAGCAAGTTGGTATCATGCAAATGCATCATTGAACATTCAATGAACTTGGCGTGCTGGCCCCAGCTCCTAAAGCTTCATGAACCTTCTGCTTTTCCCTAAATTTTGGCAAAGCTTTACTTTTCCCTGAGTGGTTCTTGAGCCATGTTAACCCTTTATAGAAAAATTACTTTCTAATTTTATAAAATGTTATTTCTTCCATAAGATTTATTATTTTCTATCCATTTCTGTTGTTGTAAAAGATTATTTTAAAAGATGGGAATTTGATTAAAATTATGTACGATGTTTTTAAATTCTTCTTCACCTGTGAGGAGGGTGAATCCCAAAAAGTCCGGTGACAGCCTGACAGAGAATGTCACCAGGTCAGGCAGAAGACGTGGGCTTTCCCTGTTTCAGTAGTAAGTGTGAATGTCTTGCTTCCCGTTGGGCAAAAGTGGGTGTTTAACTTTGCTTGGACCTCCAGGAATCCCTCTCACATGGCACTGTTACCTTCTGTTCACCCCAAGACCTTTGTACGGTTCAGAGAGCTCTGGGCGTATGATGCATATTTTTACTCCTACAGGTAATTCAGGTTATATTCAATAGAATATAGGTCTGCCTAACAGCAAAATGCGTGCTGCATTAGCATAATTAGCACCATCATTATTCTTGTTGCTAAAATACTCGCCTTTTGAACGTGTCATGCCTTTGCGGAGAAAAAGTGACCTTTTTAATGATAAAATGTTGTTATAGTTGCATTCAAAAAAGCAACCAGTGTCCCCATGTTGGCGTGAGTTAGGTTTAATAATTTGCTTTGGAATTGGAGAATCAAAAATCAATGGAGAGGTTTGTAGCATGTGAGTGAGTTTTCCTAGTGGAGTGAAGGTTCCAGAAATGATCCACGTTCCTGGAGGGTTAAGTAGCCTGGTTTAATTAGCATAGTTTTAGCAGCAGACCTGGATTGCTACTTTATCGTGAATAATGTGTATGAGCAACTGAGTGACTTTCCCTTTTGTGAATTCTCTGGGCAGACTGTGATGCCCTCGGATGAAGCTGCTGGTTTAAATCATTGGCAAAATAGTTTCCCGTGGATGGAGTGGGACACAGTTTCTCATGAGTAACAGTAGAAACTGGACGTGTGTTATTTAGTCTTAAATAAGAAAACTGATCTTGCTGTGATCTGTTCTGAAAGCATTAATATACTTGCAAATCGTTGTTTTGAGGGTCACATTTTTATTAATTTAAAATTTCCACTGATGCTTATTTGCTGAGAATCAATGGGCGCCATGGCCAGACTAGACCAGTAATTCAACTAAACACAAAACCTATGGTTTTAACCATGCAAACAGGTAGAGAGAAACGTTCAGCAGGAGGTTAAAAGAGTGTTCAGTGAAATATAGCTGGGAAAAAAGGTTTTTGAAGGCATTTTTTGTTTACTGGGGGAAAAAAAAGGTTTCCTTATGGTTTGAATGCAGGTTCTGCCTCCCGAATGGATGCTCATGTGGTGGGTCCCTTGATGCCAACGCAAGTCACCAGGGTAACTGCTGTGGCTGCCCCGGCGGTGACGTTCATGGCAACCAGTGTGATGGATCAGGCGTTGACAGGTGTGTTTATGTTTCTGTCTACTGATGGTATTACTGAAGCATATGTTGTATGTTTGCGTGCTTCCAGCCAAGCCATGCTTTCCACACGGAGTAGAAATGGGGGACCCTTAAAAAATCCGCTCAACTTTTACGACGTTTGCTTTAGCTAATTACGAGCATATTCAGGGTGTTTCAGATCCTGTTTACTCGGTCTGGCAATCGGCAGTAGCTTTGCATTGGATGATACAAAAGGCACGTTTCTGAAACGTCCTTGGGCTTTTCATTTCCCACGCCAGTGGTATTCATGAGCATTACAGTGATAATGTGGTTATCTTTTGGATAGTTGCTCCATGAAGCCTCGTTGGCTGAAGCCTCCGAGGGTGCTTTGTGCTGTACTGTGTGATAAAGCTGGTTTATTCACTGTCATGTAAATGTGTGTTGTGTTGTCGTGAGAGGAGGGACAATGCTGTTCCCAAAGGCTGGAGGAAGTTTTGTGGCTTTATTTAGATTCACATATACACGTTGCAAATCACCATCAAAAAGCGATCAGATTTTGGTAGGAAATTGGGAACATATTTCCTAATAACATGAAATTCCTCTGACGATACTGTCGTCGTGAAGTCAGGAGCTCTGTTAATGGAGGTGAGGTGCTGTGATGTGGGGGTGGACAGGTTGTTCCTCTGCCTGACCTGGCTGCACGCAGCCATGGCGAGGGGGTGCCAAGCAGCACCACGGCGTCCTGAACGCCCCTTCCCAGCCATGTTCCGTGGAAGAACCTGGGGTTTGTCAGGAATGACAGGGACACCTTAAAACTGAAGGAAAGTTCATACACGTCTCTTTTGACATACTTCAGTTTAAAGCTTCTTGTCTCTTTGGTTTGCTTTTGGTAGACACCTACTTCTTTTGTTGTCTATGTAGTTATTGGGCTTGAAGGACCTTCATACTCCTCCTCAAAGTGACCAAGGGTTGTATTGACTTGCTGCCTTGTCAGAAGCAGGTGAGATGGAGGAAATATTAAAACTGTTCCAAGAATGCAGGGACAGAAAGATGAAGATTTGTACAAGGGTCATGCTGGTCTGCAGCTCGTTGCTTGTTGAAAACTGAAATCGTGGTTTCTAATATATTTCATATCAAATATATTTCATAATCATCATCTTGGCAGACTTGAAAACACGAACGCTCCTCATTTTATCCCTCAAGCTGCATAAGGATTTGACTGTATAAAGCCTTTTGATGGCTAGATGACTGCTGCTGATGAGGCCAGCGTGACATTTGGTCAATAGGTTGCCTAAATCAAGTGGCTGTAATGTTGGGAGGCTGTCATTTTGGAAGAGCAATCGTTAGATTTTTATACGCATACAAGTAATGTAAATAAGATGAACATTATATTTTTGTGTCCAGCTTTCTCTTGAAAATACAAAATCCCTTCATCTTCCTCTGTTTGTCATCTTTGATTTGCTGCCACCTGCATTTAAGAGAAAAATGGTATTTTCACTCAAGTACAGTATGGATTTTTCTTTCATGTTTTTGAGGAGATCGCACTCTTTTCTGTAGGTTGCTACAAACTGTCATTATCTCCAGTGGAAAAACAATCAAAGTAGGAAGCCTAATTAAGAGCAAAGGCCAGTAATAACAGTGTTATAAGGAGATACCGTCCTCCATGTTTATTTTTTTTTAATTTAAAAGCTCTGGACCTTGGAAAAAACATTCCTTGAGTGTCTCCAGCCCAGGAGCACTGAAACACAGGGGCAGTTGTTTCTAAGAGAGCACTAGGGGGACAGCTGGAACACCAACACGTTACGCCATGAATCTTACGTGTGGTATGTAGAGCGCTTTAACGTACACACACAGGCCTGTGCCACCACGTTCTGCTCCAGTACCTCCAGCGCAGTATCCAGCCAGCACACAGATTTTGTGTGGCCTTACAGCCATGCTTTTGCTTTGCAGTGTAGATAAGCTTCTCTTTGACTTCAAGAAAGATGTTGAGGTGTTGGAGCGAGTCCAGAGGAGGGTGACCAAGCTGGTGAAGGGTCTGCAGGGTCTGACCTACGAGGAACGGCTGAGGGAGCTGGGGGTGTTTAGCCTGGAGAAGAGGAGGCTCAGAGGTGACCTTAGTGCAGTCTACAGCTACCTGAAGGGAGGTTGTAGCGCAGTGGGAGTCGGCCTCTTCTCCCAGGCAACCAGCGCTAGGACAAGAGGACACAGCCTCAAGCTTCACCAGGGGAGGTTCAGGTTGGGCATTAGGAACCATTTCTTCTCAGCAAGGGTCATTAGCCATTGGAAGGGGCTGCCCAGGGAGGTGGTGGAGTCACCATCTCTGGAGGGGTTTAAGAAAAGCCTGGACATGGCACTTAGTGCCCTGGTCTAGTTGCCATGGTGGTGTCAGGACAATGGTTGGACTCGATGATCCCAGAGGGCTCTTCCAACCTCGTTGATTCTGGGATTCTGTGACTTGGTTTCTAAAGAGAAAATTGTGTGTTCAGCAAGGCTTGGCACAGTTGGATTTTGCTCACGAAAACACCAAATCCTTCTTTCTCTGAAGACAAAATTACTAAAATTTTCTGTATTTCTGGAGCAGAAGGAGTAAACTTTGCAATGGTCCTGGCGTCTAGTAGGCATTTATTTTTGTACTAGAAGCTGGAACAATCCTGTCAGAATCACAGAATCAACCAGGTTGGAAGAGCCCTCTGGGATCATCGAGTCCAACCATTGCCCTGACACCACCATGGCAACTAGACCAGGGCACTAAGTGCCATGTCCAGTCTTTTCTTAAACCCCTCCAGAGATGGTGACTCCACCACCTCCCTGGGCAGCCCCTTCCAATGGCTAATGATCCAGTCACAAGTACAAATCTGACTTTTTTGCATTACGGTAGTTACCAGAGAGGTGGAGCTGTAGCTACCACCCTCACAGAGCTCTGCATGATTCTATAGACATTTAGAGCTCAGATCATTATGTGCCTTGAAGTTCAGGGCCGAGATCTTGATATTTAAAAAGAATCATATGTAAAGAGCAGGGGAAGGAGGGTCGGTAAGGATCAGTGATGGTACAGCAGCCAAGAGTTTGTCCTTGCTTTTCCACTGTTCCTATTACAAACCTCCAGAAGAATAAAGGGGTCAGTGGGAAGAGGCTGCTGCAGAAGAGCAAAAGCACTGCTCGAGGAGCCGTGTTCTAAGAGGGGAGCACAGTGAAACTGGGCAAACCTTGTACTTCATTAATTAAAAGATGCAGTAAGTGTGTCAACAGGAGCAGGGGCGGTTTCCCTGAAGCGGTGACGATGGGCTGAAGGTGGGATCCTCGCCTGCGGGAGCGGGGCACGGACCCAGCTGATGTAACCGGCGCTGAAATCCCACGCTTGGCTCGAGCCAGAAGCAACAGAGGAGGAATGTGAGTCAGTCAGATATGGCTTTTAGGCTAATCTCAGAAAACAAAAGCAATAAGATTGTGAGGAGAGACAGAACTGACCTACAGAGATACTGGTGGGATAATAAAAGCTGAGTGTTTAGATGGGTGCACTTGAAGTAATTCCAATTCTCTGAAACATTTAGAATCAAAATTTTAAAATTCCTTTGAGATTAACAGAGGTTTGGCCTCTAAATTCCTTTTAAAAACAAATTTTTATTGTCTCTTCTCCATAGTTGCTTCTGGAGTGAATCAGTCCCCCTCTTCTCCCCCCTCTTCTCCCCCCTCTTCTCCCCCCTCTTCTCCCCCCTCTTCTCCCCCCTCTTCTCCCCCCTCTTCTCCCCCCTCTTCTCCCCCCTCTTCTCCCCCCTCTTCTCCCCCCCCTTCTCCCCCCCCTTCTCCCCCCCTTCTCCCCCCCTTCCTCCCCCCCTTCTCCCCCCCTTCCCCCCCCTTCCCCCCCTTCCCCCCCCTTCCCCCCCCTTCCCCCCCTTCCCCCCCCTTCCCCCCCCTTCTCCCCCCTTCTCCCCCCTTCTCCCCCCTTCTCCCCCCTTCTCCCCCCCTTCCCCCCCCTTCCCCCCCCTTCCCCCCCCTTCCCCCCCCTTCCCCCCCCTTCCCCCCCCTTCCCCCCCTTCCCCCCCCTTCCCCCCCTTCTCCCCCCCTTCTCCCCCCCTTCTCCCCCCCCCTTCTCCCCCCCCTTCTCCCCCCCTTCTCCCCCCCTTCTCCCCCCCCTTCTCCCCCCCCTTCTCCCCCCCCTTCTCCCCCCCCTTCTCCCCCCCCTTCTCCCCCCCCTTCTCCCCCCCTTCTCCCCCCCTTCTCCCCCCCCTTCTCCCCCCCTTCTCCCCCCCTTCTCCCCCCCCTTCTCCCCCCTTCTCCCCCCCTTCTCCCCCCCCTTCTCCCCCCCCTTCTCCCCCCCCCTTCTCCCCCCCTTCTCCCCCCCCTTCTCCCCCCCCTTCTCCCCCCCCTTCTCCCCCCCCTTCTCCCCCAATTCTGCTTTTAAGAAGATGTTTATGATCATACACCTCCATCCTCTGTGATACACCCAAGGTAGTTTTGCTACTTCACCTTTACTTTTCATACGGTGAATTATTCATGTCTCTGTACCTGCCGCGGAGCCTCGGAGCAGCCCCTTTGATCAGATATCTTTATCCTCCCGTCTCCAGCGCATCCTCGGGCGGTGGTACAGCGTGTGCGGGAACACATCGTTGGTAATTACGCTGCTAAGTTTAGGGGCAAAAAAAACTCTGTGATTATGTTGGAAATATGTCACGGCGGCTTAATTGTCAGACTGCCGTTTATTTTATGCACTTAAAGAGGGGGAAAAGGTTGATTAATGAGGAAAGTGGAAACCTGAGCAAAGACGTGTGTGGTTTTTTTTTTCTCTTGACATTGTGTTTAGGGAAACTGGTTGCAGTGTTCAACTATAGGTATAAAAATAAGTCACTCCTGACATGCACAGGGACTTTCAGGACTTTCTTCTTCAATTTTGTTTTAATTTCTTTTATTTCCATCTTATTTTATATGTGCTGACTGTCCAAAATTTTGTGGAAGCGTATTTCACATGTGAATGCCTAAAGCACTGCGTGCTGCAGAGGTTCACCTACGTGTGCTGTGCCGGTCGTGCTCTATTTCGAGCAAAAGCTCCAGCACCCGAGTGCCCCCCTGGGGCTCCAGCTTTGCTGTTTGGGGGCTGTGAGGGAGCTTTTCAAGGGAGGAAAAAAGAGAGGTTGCCTCCGGCGTTGGCAGCGCAGGGTGTCCCTGTGCTGAAGATGTGTAGGGTTCAACCAGGAGTAGAATCTGCCAGCTGACATATATTTGTATTAATGCTTGGCAAGCCAGGTAAACGTGTTTGCCTGTTCCTCGTGCATCTGTGCATGTGCATATACATGAATGAAAGATCTTGGCTACTTCTTAAACCAACGTGATCATGAAGGCTATAAAAGAATCAAGATTCTAATAATAATAAAAGGCTTTTTTTCCAAGGGCTAGAGAAATAGAAAGAGAAAGAAGCAGAGCTGGAAGTGGGGTTAATGGGATTTCCCTATTAAAAGGAAACATAAATCCCAGGTCCATTAAGCATCGTTCCCCAAGCGTGTTGCTCCATGTCCAGCTGCTCCGTGTTCGAGTGACAGAATCTGAACAGCAATTTGTTGGTGGCTGTTTCATCAGCACCTAATTGGCCTTCCAGAGCTGTTGCTTCAGGGACTATTTCATGGCAAGAGCAGAACAGTCGAGAGCTGGAAATGCTGAGATGTACCGTGCAGCTCAACAGCATCTCAAGGTTCCTTTCATCCTCTACAAACATATTTCTAGAAGGTACGCTAGTATTTTGGTTTAAAACCCTCGTCAGGAAGGAGGGAGGCTGTACAGGACACGTTGTGGCTGCTGTGCCACGCAGGGCAGCGCCCCAAGGCTGGCTCCAGCACAAGGTGGGAGTGGAGAAGAAGCTACCAAGGATACCCCAGAGGAGCAGCAGTGGGAGAGGTGGCGTGGTGGGAAAACACAGGGCAAGATAATGACATAACACTGTGAAACAGCTAAGAAACTGCACATTGTCTTCCTTCTGCCATGTCTTTGATCTGGAGAATATATTAGCAGAGTTTAATCTAAGCAGGGTGCTTAGATTCCCCGTGCTGTCCCTCCGATGTCCCTGCCCTTCCCGAGCTGGGGGTGTTTAGCCTGGAGAAGAGGAGGCTCAGAGGTGACCTTAGTGCAGTCTACAACTACCTGAAGGGAGGTTGTAGCGGGGTGGGAGTTGGCCTCTTCTCCCAGGCAACTAGCGATAGGACAAGAGGACACAGCCTCAAGCTTTGCCAGGGGAGGGTCAGGTTGGACATTAGGAAGCATTTCTTCTCAGCAAGGGTCATTAGCCATTGGAAGGGGCTGCCCAGGGAGGTGGTGGAGTCACTGTCTCTGGAGGTGTTTAAGAAAAGCCTGGCCATGGCACTTAGTGCCGTGGTCTAGTTGCCATGGTGGTGTCAGGGCAATGGTTGGACTCGATGATCCCAGAGGGCTCTTCCAACCTCATTGATTCTGGGATTCTGTGAGCACTCTGCCGGGATTTCCTTCCCCTTCCCCGGAGCGCGGCAGGAGAAGGTGGCCATTGGGGGCTGATGGGCAGGCTGAAGCCAGGGGTGACTTTATTGCCCTCAAAGCCCGGTAACGCTTTGGTTCCCTGTTCTTGTGATGTCTTGTGAAGAAAGAGAAATTAAGAGACCCTTTTGATATGTATTAGCTGCTCCCTACTCCTACCTCCTTTAATATGGAAATTAATTGATATGGTTTGTTAATCTTCTTTTTCGCTACCCATAAAAATTGAGTAAGTCATCTTGTGAGAAAAATGACATAGATTTGAATTTTTATTATTGTGATATATTGCACGGTGAAGCAGAGTCAGACGGCCGAGACTCCAGCCTTTTCCTCAGTGTAGCTCCTGCTACACTTGTGCCCATTCTGTAGCCTGAGCAATTTAAAAATTAATTGCACAGTATTTTGACATGTGAATGTGCTATGGAATGTGCAGACCTGGAAAAGCAGTGCTTGCAAATGTTTCTGGAAGCTGCTATACCAAAGGTTGGGTCTGTTGGGCAGCCAGAAGGTGCTCCCTAACTCCTGGGGTGGATGAGGGGTGAGGTACGTCGTGGCTTGCAACATCGTCATTTGTTGTTTAACCATGCGTAAAATTGTGCAGACTTTAAGGTAGGAACCCAAGTGCTGTGGCATGGGGCCGTGATCGGGGTTTGTAGACTTTCAGTGCAGAAGGAACACACCCCAGATATGTGTTTTAAGAGAAGTGGAAGGACGAGAAGACAAAAAAAAAAAGCCCAAATAAAAAGAATAATGGCTGTCTTAATATTTCTTACCGTGAAAACTACTTTTTTCTGATTATTAGGTCTGCGTCTCATACCTGCTGCCTTTTTGCCTTTCCTTGCTGTCCCTGATGGCCTCTCTGTTACCAAGACGTACAGATTTTGTAGCCAGTGGAAACACTTTGGTGTTCAGCATTTCAGGATGGAGACAGCTGTTTGTAAAGGAGGGGAACACGCTCTTACAACTGCTTCCAGTGGAAAGGCAACTCACCGCTCCTTGGTGGTTCCCATGAGGTTAACCCAGAGCCCAGGGTTAACCCTGTGCCCCCAGGGAGCAGGGCATGGCCCGTGGGAAAGAGTTCTGGGTTCAGGGAGAGCAGGACAAAAAACTCAGTGTAGTGAAAGCCTCACTCTAAAGTGTATGAACGTGTCCCGTTAAAATACAGCATGGTACTGAGAAGGGTGGTGTGCTGCTCGGCACGTCCTTGTGCGTGTAAACAGGGGATAGTGGAGAAGGACCTTGGAGTCCTGGTGGACAACAAGTTATCCATGGGACAGCAATGTGCCCTCCTGGCCAAGAAGGCCAATAGTGTCCTGGGGTTCATTAAGAAGAGTGTGTCCAGCAGATCGAGGGAGGTCCTCCTCCCCCTCTACCCTGGTGAGACCTCACCTGGAGTATTGCATTCAGTTCTGGGCTCCCCAGTTCAAGAGGAACAGAGATCTACTGGAGAGAGTCTAACAGAGAGCTACAAGGATGATGAAGGGACGGGAACATCTGCCTTAGGAGGAAAGGTTGAGAGACCTGGGGCTTTTGAGTCTGGAGAAGAGAAGACTGAGAGGGGATGTGATTAATGTGTAGAAATAGCTGAGGGCTGGGTGTCAAGAGGAAAGGGGCAACCTCTTGTCACTTGTGCCCTGCGATAGGACAAGGGGCAATGGATGCAAGCTGGAGCACAGGAAGTTCAACCTCAACATGAGGAAGAACTTCTTTACTGTAAGGGTTACAGAGCACTGTAACAAGCTCACCAGAGAGGTTGTGGAGTCTCCTTCTCTGGAGACTTTCAAGCCCCGTCTGGATGCGTTCCTGTGTGACCTACCCTAGACTGGTCCTGCTCGGTCAGGGGGGTTGGACTCGATGATCTCCAGAGGTCCCTTCCAACCCCTGACATTCTATGATTCTATGAGTGAGTGAGGAGGAAGAGCTGAAGAGAGGAGACTTGGAGCCACAGGGAGTGGTTTGTTTTTTCTTTGCCAGTTTTGGCTTGTTGGGAGTTTATTTATTGCACATTAAAAAGAAATCCTTTCTCCTCACAGATAATGGCAAAGAATCGAGTCGACCCTCCTGCCCGCCGACCTTGATTTTACACACGGAGAGGAAGAGTACCCCCATGGGGAGCGACGGCGATAAGGTCTGCGATGGCTTTTCTTCTTGTAAAAACCTCTTTCAAGTATTGAACTGCACAAATCAGAGTCACTATAAAGGAGGGTCCTGTGGCTGGAGCTGTGCTGGTGACACGGGATCGTTTCCTACAGTCGATTTTAAAGAGCTATCTATTTAATTTATCTTGGTGCTTTATAGGAGCTCTGTCACCGTTAGTGTCAGGGTAGCGGAGGAGGGATACTCGCTGCTGGCTTCCTCCCCGCGCTGGAGGGAAGAGAGTTGATGGCAGTGGGGTGTGTGTGGGTGCAGCGTGGAGGTGTCACCCAGCCCGGGACACGATTTGTGTGCTGAGAAGCTGAAGTGTGGGAGCAGTGTCTGTGTCCCTGCGGTGGCAGGGACCTGCGGCGCGGGGTCAGGCCCTGCTCGGAGCAGGAGCCCCGCGCTGGGGGTCGGGCTGCTTATCGCAACGCCAGCCCCAGGGGCAAGGAGGAATTTTGTCGTGGCCCCCACCCTTTTGGTGTTATGAATTTAAAACGCTGTGCACTTCTATAGCGCTCCTTTGTAGGTAATTGCATGGTCCTTAAATCAAACTGTCAGGTGAACGTAAACGGATAGCAAGTAGTCTGTGCTACTTACAGGTGGGTAAGACTGTAAGTGTGTAACTTTATTAGCTTTATATAAAAAAGCTGGATTGTTGTCTGAAGGAAAAGAACCTAAACCATATTACCAGCTTCTATGAAATAAATTGCTGCTCGGCTGATTTTCGTTTGGCACATTCCCATCACGCTGCGGTCTGCACGCAGACCTCCCCTGCCTGCCAGGCGCCGCAGGTGTTCCCCTCATTTGCAGCTGCCTTGGTACGTGGGCACGTTCCTTAGGGATTTAAGTTGTACAATACTTTCAAGATGCAGACCTCTGGACACACGCTTTATTATTTTTTAATTAGGTACGTGCTTCTCGTGTTTTGATACCTCACTGAGCTACATCACTGCCTTCCTCCCCCGCCTCCCCCTCGCAGTTCATTTCATACAATCATAAAATCACAGACTGGTTTGGGTTGGAAGGACCTTAAAGCCCGTCTAGTTCCAACCCCCCTGACATAGGCAGGGACACCTTCCACCAGACCAGGTTGCTCCCAGCCCCATCCAACCTGGCCTTGAACCCTGCCAGGGAGGGGGCAGCCACAGCTTCTCTGGGCAACCTGGGCCAGGGTCTCACCACCCTCACAGCAAAGAATTTCTTCCTCATATCTCATCTCAATCTCCCCTCTTTCAGTTTAAAACCGTTCCCCCTCGTCCTGTCGCTCCATGGCCTTGTCAAAAGCCCCTCTCCCGCTTTCCTGTAGCCCCTTCAGGAACTGGAAGGTGCTAGAAGGTCTCCCCGGAGCCTTCTCTTCTCCAGGCTGAACAGCCCCAGCTCTCTCAGCCTGTCTCCAGAGCAGAGGGGCTCCAGCCCTCTGAGCATCTCCGTGGCCTCCTCTGGACTCGCTCCAACAGCTCCGTGTCCTTCTTCTGTTGGGGCCCCAGAGCTGGACGCAGCACTGCAGGGGGGTGCTCACGAGAGCGGAGCAGAGGGGCAGAATCCCCTCCCTCGCCCTACTGGCCACACTGCTGGGGATGCAGCCCAGGACACGGGTGGCTTTCTGGGCTGCCAGCGCACATTGCTGGCTCATGTTGAGCTTCTCATCACCCATCACCCCCAAGTCCTTCTCCTCAGGGCTGCTCTCAACCCATTCTCCACCCAGGCTGGATTTGTGCTTGGGATTGCCCCGACCCGCGTGCAGGACCTTGCATTTCCATAAGCTGCTACAATAAATAGCGGTGCTGCAGCCGTTAAGCACTGCCCGTCCGTGCCAGCTGTGCCACACAACCTGGAGCTCGTGGAGCTCCAGCCTTACGCAGAGCGGCCCATGAGCTGCCTTTCCCCGAGCTCCCTTTCTAACGAGCCAGCTCTCCTCGTTACTGCAGCACACGGAGTGATACCTGCTGTCCTCAGTGAGCTGTTGGCACGGACAAAAGCACATCTGCTGCTTTTTCATTTGTATTGCCCTAAGTGGGGCGACGTTTGTGTTATTTCCCCTTTCTCCGGGCTGTTCTCGAGGCAGCTGGTTGTTCATAAAGCTGCTCGTGCAATAATGGCAATAAGGGGGATCCACTTCACGTCAAAGGGAGTGATTTGTATGACAATAACAGTCTTCAGCAGCGGCTTTATTTGTCGACTAATCTCTATCTGTCTTTCAAGGATCATTTTAAACTAGTCAATGAGGATGACAGCACATCGAACGGCAACAAGCCCGTGGCGTCCGCTCCGGTGCCAGGATCACCATGGTAAGCAAATGCGATCAGAGCCGCTGGGACCCGTCCGTCGGGGCCGCTTCTCTTGCCAAGTGTGCATGAGTGGTCTGGTACGTGGGGAAAACACGCTGCCCTGGGGGTACGGAGCAGCGCTGGGTCCGGCCGTGCTCCTCGGGCTCTGCCTTACACGTGTCGGGGATCCAGCTCGGATGGAGCTCAGATACATCAAAGGGGAAATACAAGATCCATAAGAGATGTTCTTGCTTTTTAGGGCCAGATCCTCTTTCTCTGCTAGTTATTTCATTGGCAGTGGATTACTCTTACTGTCTTGCAAGACTGTTGATTTCAGGTTGTATCAGTGAAAATAGGTTGTGCCTCATGATCCAGGTTTCCTGATCACACTCTCATTCAGGTAACGACATGTTGGGTAACTAAAGCTCTCGTGTCGTTTTTAGATAGATAAAAACATTCTTCACTTTCTGTCCTGAACAGTTGATGAGAAGGACATTTTACCTCCTTTACCAATATAATAATTAGATTATACTTAGTGGCTGACATCTTTGGGATCTTTGGCTAAAGATAGATATCAGCCATTATTTGTTATTATTATATTGTGCCACTTTGCAAACCAGTGTTGCAAGCACAGGCCAATGTCCTACTTAATCTCAACATCATAAATATGTGATTTACATCAATCATTTCTCTTCTTGGTAGTTGCTGCTCTACAGTGTAGTGCAGAGGAACCGTTGAGTCCAGCGGTGTCATAGGCAGGTCATGGTTTCATGGGTTCTTACAGCAAAGAGCCGTAGCCAGTGGTAAGCACAGGGGGGTCTCACAGCACCCCCTCTCCTCCAGCAGTGTCTGCTGAGCGGTGAATGGGCAGCTGGTACCTCCACCGAAGTGCACCACCCTCAGATCCAAACTGGTGCTATTTTAACCTCTAAGGAGAAACCTTACATTTCTGGGTTTCCAGAGGGCTGTTAGTGACCCAGCGAGTGCTCCAGGTGTGAGAAAAGGCATAAAAACCTGGTCCTTGGGACCAGAGCGATGGGGCATAGTCCTCGTGCTGACAGTTGTCCTGTGTTCTGAGGTGACAACGTCTCGTCTGCTCCATGGCTCATGGTGGCACGTACAGCATGCCTGTAGGGTGCTTCAATCACAATTTACATTATTTTATGATAGGTTGAAACTAGATAGGCAACACAAATTCAACAAATCCTGAATTTACTTCAACCACTCCCCACCTGTAGGCTGGCTCCCTGCTTCTGCAGGACCCGTGGTTGATGGGACATCACCAAGCACCTGTTAGAAGTAGCTAAACCATAATTTTTAATGGCAGAAAATTTTTCGTGAGTATTACTAAGCCCTATCTATCTTATAGAATTAAAAAAATACTACTATCATCATCTTGTGTCTTTATTCATTGTTAAGTTACAGTTTTCTAAAGGGAAACATGAACGTAACAATCTCTGTGTTTCCAGTTTATGCTCTGTGACTGAAACAAAATACCATGCGTCCCCAGTGGGTAATTGAAACCGTTATTATACCAAAGAGGAACAGGCAACATGTTGCACGCGGAAAGGGACATTAATTTTAAATTAAATGTCAAGTTATATTAGTCATGGAAAAGTGAAGAGGTGTCTCAAGGGACCCTAGAGTTTCTAACCTGGGGCAATGGCGTGTGAGACCTGGTGATACTCACAGAATCCCAGAATCAATGAGGTTGGAAGAGTCCTCTGGGATCATCGAGTCCAACCATTGCCCTGACACCACCATGGCCACTAGACCAGGGCACTAAGTGCCATGTCCAGGCTTTTCTTAAGCACCTCCAGAGATGGTGACTCCACCACCTCCCTGGTGGTGGAGTTAATGGGCACCATCAGCATCTGTGTGCGTGGCCTGAGGAGTGGCGAGCACAGCAGCATACCAGCAGAGACAAAACACACGTTCCCAAACCCACTGGTTGTGATCTCTGTCCAATAACAGCTTCATCAGTCCCGTGTGCGTGTGGGAGTGTCGCAGATCCCCACCAAGGTGCTGGTTTCAGGTTTAGCATCGTTTGCAGCTAACTCCCGAGCAGTTCCCGTTCTGCAGTGTTCTTGCTTGCCAATGCAAGTCCCTCTGAGTGTGTTGTGCAGCAGAGGCTCGGGGCTGGTGGGTCGGTGTTTCTGGGAGAACAGGGGGTTCATGTAGCTCCAAGGTACAATGTAAGAAGTAGTAATTAGACCTTATCATTGTGTAACGGAGGATTAGAGCATCTGTCTTGTGAGGCTCTTTCCTGATCCAAACCATCTGTGTATTAGCATAAACAGAAAGTTATTAAAATCTTTGTCATGTCCGTGTCACTGAATGCAGGATGCTGAAACTTCCGTGGGGTGTGGGAGTGACTGAAGTCAACGGCTGGGTTTGTACAACCAGTTTTGTGCTTCTGTTCATCGGGAGAACATTGTGTCCAGTTCTGGGCCCCGCACTTCAAGAAAGATGTTGAGGTGTTGGAGCGAGTCCAGAGGAGGGCGACCAAGCTGGTGAAGGGTCTGGAGGGTCTGACCTCTGAGGAACAGCTGAGGGAGCTGGGGGTGTTTAGCCTGGAGAAGAGGAGGCTCAGAGGTGACCTTATTGCAGTCTACAACTACCTGAAGGGAGGTTGTAGCGCAGTGGGAGTTGGCCTCTTCTCCCAGGCAACTAGCGATAGGACAAGAGGACACAGCCTCAAGCTTGGCCAGGGGAGGGTCAGGTTGGACATTAGGAAGCATTTCTTCTCAGCAAGGGTCATTAGGCATTGGAAGGGGCTGCCCAGGGAGGTGGTGGAGTCCCCATCTCTGGAGGTGTTTAAGAAAAGCCTGGACATGGCACTTAGTGCCCTGGTCTAGTTGCCATGGTGGTGTCAGGGCAATGGTTGGACTCGATGATCTCAGAGGGCTCTTCCAACTTGATTGATTCTGTGATTTTGTGAACCCACTGAACATAATCCCTGTGCTGTTGGGCTCAGCGATGCCCTCACACCGAGCTGCCCCCAGCACCCCGCAGCCCTGCGGCTCCCACCACGGTTTCTTACCAAGATTATTCATTTGTCATGACGTGTTTGGGCAGGATCAGTGGTGACGTCTCACCAGTGGTACCCAACGTATGTTGGATTGGCTTATTGCAGTCCTCTGCAGAGATGGAGCATTTTTCATATTTGTAGTCTTTTACTCAGACCAGCCTTTTTTTGTTAACCTGGTTTTGTTCCCTGCTTTCAATGACAGTTAAGCAGCAGAGCTTCTAATGATAAGATCTGTTCCTTCCAGGTATTTATGCTTCAGAGAGACCAACGTTTTCCCATTATAAGTGTATGTGTGTGAGGAAGTCAGAGCGTGTATGTGATGTTTGGTAGTTGTCGTTCCAATTCAGGAAGCGCGGGCTTGAGATTGATGCTTTGTTTGGTTATTGCACACAGATTTAGTGAGGTAAAGTGGGAGGGTTTTGGATGTCTGTTCAGGATGGTGTGATGCTTATTTTCGTATTATTTTAGTTGATTTAAAAAGAAAGTTAGGACAAAAAGTTGAACTGCTGTTACGCATATTTTAACTGACCGAGTCAAGAAGTTGTGGTTTGTACAGTGGCCACTTGGTTGCATTTTTTAAACTCAAAACAGAGCCCATAAAAATCAACCTAAACCTTTGTGGTGGACCTCTGTGGTGGCCACTGGTACCTGTCCAGCACAGAGCACAGTGGGAGCCAGCGGGGTGCTGTGGCTACGTCTCCTCCTGCAGGGGCAGCCAGATAAAGGTCCCATGACCACCAGCCAGCAGCAGGCACAGCCCCTGCCCATGGCCATTGAGGTGATGGCCACCCAGCCCATGGCCATCGAGGCAATGGCCGCCCAACCCCAGCCCATGGCCATCGAGGCGGTGGCCGCCCAGCCCCATTGCCAAGACTTCTGCCACTTGCTGCTCTCAGCCACGGCTTTAGCACACAAAATGTATTTTCCCGTGGCTTCTCTTGCTGTGAGCACCACAGCGTCCCTCTTCGCCTGGTTCTTTTTCCCTTCCATGATAGAATATTTCACCTACTGCTTTTTGGGGGTGTTTAGACCATTTCTATGACATTTTATGGATAAGGAGAGAGTTTCTCTGCGTGGGGTGGCAGGGCCTGGGGCAGGCTGTGGGTCCAAGAGGAGCCTCACCCACGCGCTGCAAACCGAGATGCAATAAGCCAGCTGCGGTTTAATTGCTTGGTTGTGGGTGTGTCTGACATTATCTAAGCATAGTTTATCACTTGGAATAGGTGTGTAGTCTGGACTGGAGATGACCGGGTCTTCTTCTTCAACCCTACAATGCAGCTGTCGGTCTGGGAGAAGCCGGTGGACCTGAAGCACCGCGGCGACATAAACCGCATCATCGAGGATCCTCCTCACAAGCGCAAGCTGGAAGCTGCAGCAAGTAACTAACGCCTCGTGATTGTTTGCCTCTATTTAAACTCAAACGTTGAATGAAACTTGGTTGCTAAATACGTTCAGTGATAGTTTGATCACCATAATTAGAATGGTTTTCCTTTTGAGATTTTTGTGTTAAAATTGATGTTTTTTGCAAAATCCTGATTTTCACTGAAGTGCTGAGGTGGGGGATAGAGCGTTCTTGTTGGCAATGAAGAAGCAGGTGGCTTCTTACACTGGATGAATCTTTGATGTACACAATACATCTCAGAAGATGCTGTCTGTGTTTCATTACACTTATTTCCAAGACGTACATTAGGAGTGCATCGCCAATGCATTATTCAGGTGCTACACCAAAGCAGCTAATGATTATCCAACAAAGTTGTAGAGGGGCGGGGGAAAATCCCAGTAGTAAATCTCTAATGAGTGCTAAAGTGTTTGGTGGAAACACGGGCGCTTCCATCTAACCATGACTTGGCCAGTCACCTTCTAAACACCCTTTTCCCAGCCTGACTGTCCCACCCCGTGCTCCTTGCCACGCCGTCTCTTTGGGCTGCTCTCCGTACCTTCCTTGTTCACCCAGATGTTGTCCATGCTGGTGGCCAGTCCGGGAGCCGCCCAGCATGCCAGCCTGGGCTTCCCGGTGCCGTAGTGGCTCCATCGTTTGTTCCACCACATTTCTCTCCAAAGGTTGTGCTTCCCCAGTTGATGTTGACTCCCTGTGCTCTGTGCCTTTGGAAATGCTGCTTCTCTTGATGGGTCCTTGTAACTCCTGAGTGTTCTGCTGTACAGCAGCTTCACTGGAGAGCCCCCTCCGCCCATGCTCTTCAGTGGAGAGGTCTAGAAAAACAGAGAAGGGGGGATAAAAAGAGACTGTTGTCAGTGTTTTGAGGTGTAGGATTTTATAACAGATGCTAAGGTGGCAGTGGCAGTCTGGTGAGGCCACCTGCCCCGTACACGCGGGCCGTCGGGGCTGCAGTGCACGCTGGATCCCTGGGCACAGCTCCCAGTTACCTGCTGCAGACCAGGGCTGTGAGTGTGACTTTGTGGGCTTGGGCACCATGTCCACAGAGAAAGAGGAGTGAGAATCAGGATTTATGTTATCAATGCTAGCAGAAGGTTACCGAGGAAAGGCTACAGAGTGGTTTTCCATTAATGTAGTCCTTATGAGCATACAACGTCGTGACATTTTTCAATACGAATTTCAATCATCAGATGCTTTTATATATATAATTTTTGTATATAGCTTGAATAACTTTAGCTGTATATTGAATAATTCCAAAGTGTATCTGCTGAAGTTCATTCTTCAGGAGAAAAATATAGCATATGTCTTTTATTACAGGATATATTGAAAGATCAATTAATTATTGACAAGGGGGAATGATGGCCAAAGACAAAACTGAGTGTCTTGTTCATGGTCTTTAATTAATTAATGAGAAGAGCATAAAGTCGGTGTTGGTATGTGCCACTTCAAAAATCTGTTTTTTGCTGTGTGTTCCATCCTTTTTATTTATTATCTATAAGTACCACCAGTATTTAATTCATGCAGCAGTTTCTTTATGACTGTGGTTTTCATTGATGCTAATAGTCTTCATCTTCCTTGATATAACTGGGACTTGCAGTTGCTCAGTATTTGAGACAGGTTATAATTAGTATTTATTAGCTGCTGAGGAGAAAGGAATTCTTTGTTGGCATTTCTCTTTGCTTGTAATCTCGAGTAAATAAGTAACACAAATGAGCTGTGTGTTTGCAACAATGGTTGCCAAATTTATTTAGCTTACTTGCTGCTGCTGAGTTTAAATTAGAATTTTTAAATCAAAGGCACGAAAAAAAGTTGGCAAGTGTAGTTATTCATGGGGTGCCACAGGTTATCTGCGCATCGCTCCGCTGAAAGATCAAGTGCATTTATAATTTAGGCATGAATGAAAAATTACTCCTTTATCAATTACTCCGCCTCCACAAAGCGTTAGTTCTCAGGGAGATTTATGACGGCGCCATGGCTCTTTCCTAATGGGTTCCCATCGGTTCCCCTCTAATGGGGACGTCCTGAGGGCGGAGGGACCCACCACCAACTGGCACAGAGATGGTGTTCCCAGGCCTTGCGTACCTTGATTTTCCACGTTCCCAGTCAGAGCTGTCTGACAGCAGTCCAACATCTTCTGGTGACAGCTCTCTCTTGTCCCTGACCATCATTACTCCTCTGTCTCGGTACATAGAATCACAGACTGGTTTGGGTTGGAAGGGACCTTAAAGATCATCGAGTTCCAACCCCCTGCCACAGGCAGGGACACCTTCCACCAGACCAGGTTGCTCCAAGCCCCATCCAACCTGGCCTTGAACACTGCCAGGGAGGGGGCAGCCACAGCTTCTCTGGGCAACCTGGGCCAGTGTCTCACCACCCTCACAGTATAGAATTTCTTCCTAATATCTAATCTAAATCTCCCCTCTTTCAGTTTAAAACCGTTCCCCCTCATCCTGTCACTCCATGCCCTTGTAAAAAGCCCCTCTCCAGCTTTTCTGTAGCCCCTTCAGGCACTGGAAGGTGCTAGAAGGTCTCCCCGAAGCCTTCTCTTCTCCAGGCTGAACAGCCCCAGCTCTCTCAGCCTGACCATAACAGCCCTATTTTCCCTCAGAGATTCCTTGAAACGTTTCTGTCTTATTGCAATGGAGAAAAACATTTTTATCTGTTCCTATTCCTCCACCTGCTAAATGGTTTGTCCGGATGTTTAGGCTGAGGATGTTATTTTTCCAGCTAATTAAAAGAAAACTGACATTCTGACTAGAGAAAATGGCATGTTGATTCACACTTGCTATGATCCCTAGTCAAAACCAGTTATGATTTAGTTTGCTCTGTCCCCACAAATGTTTTGGACCCTTTAGCATTCAGACAAGAAGCACAGTCCCTGGCAGGGGCACGGGTGAGCTCCTGGGCTTGCGTGCGACACGCGGGCGCCAGGTCTCTTCACAAAATTGCAGATCGGGTTTTTGCGCGTGGCCAATGGATTGACAACGCTGTAACTCACCTGGTTAATGCTGGTGTTCCCTCTTTGTTCTGGAAAATGAGCCGGAACTCGTGACATGGCTGGGATTAGCTGAATGATTTAATTAATCAGCACTGAGCTTGGTAGACCGTCAGATTGGAGCAGTGCTCCGCTTCATGGTTTCAGGGGAAGATTACTGTCGAGTAATGTTCTTCCTCAAAGCTTTAAATCAATTATTAGATTTTGTGCCTGGCTGCCTCCTTTCCCCTGCAAAGTCAGTTTATAATCTTAGCAGAGGTCCAGCGCTGCCGTGTGATTCAGTGGGTTCCTGGGTGAGAGCAGAGATACCATTCGTCATGTTTTACTGAGTTTTCCATTGCACTGAAATTTTAAGTGATGATGCTGACACTGATCTCGTCCCGTTTATCCAAGACCGTAACCCACAGCAGGTGCTCACGTAGGTGAAGTGAGAAGGATTTGGTGTCCCTTCCTCGGGGCGGCTGTCGTTGCTCTCTGGGAGAATCATAGAATCATAGAATGATTTGGGTTGGAAGGGACCTTAAAGATCATCTAGTTCCAACCCTCCTGCCATGCACAGGGACACCTTCCACCAGAGCAGGTTGCTCCAAGCCCCATCCAACCTGGCCTTGAACACTGCCAGGGAGGGGGCAGCCGTGGATGAGTGTCCAGGCCAAACCAGGAGTTTAACGTTGCCTTGGAGTTATTCTCCAACGCCATGAGTGTGGAGGTTGTTGGTATCTCCAAAGCCATCTTTGAGCCAACAACTATCTGAGTTGCTATACTGATGGTTGAACTTCTGGAAAAGCAGCATTATATTTGCTTATATCAGAAAGAGAAATGGGTTAAGGAAGGAAGTTCTGGTGTGAGTTAACACTATTGAAACCTTCAGGCTGCCGGGACTGAAATAATTTTACAGAAACATCTTTGTAGTTGTATTTTTAAGGGAAGGGAGGAGGGAGTATCAGGTGAAAAAATCATGTCGCAAATGAACAATGAATAGTTTTTCAGAATGAAATGGTCAGGTTTATTGCTCTCTTTCATTTGGATGAAGGCATTTCTGAGGATCTGATGAAATACGTGTTATTTTTAAAATACCCTGTGAGAGTGAAAAGTAGCAAATACCTGAGCAGGGGCCAAAGACAAGGAATGAAAGGCTGATTGGAGGAATTAGTATTCCCATGTATCTGGTTCAAATCTAATAACTATTTATTTCTTTCTAGCAGATAAATGTGTTAGTTCTTGTCCAGGGGATGAAAATGATGATCTTAGCATCAAAACAAAGAGAAATAAGTAAGTTCTAAAGTTTACTTATCTATATGTAATGTTGGGAAGCGAATGTGAATAAGGGATATGGGCTCATCTTTGGGTTTCCATGACTTATTAACCTGAAAGACTAACTTTGGGCTTTTTAGTCTCTTATTTTCTTTGCACTCAAAAGGATGTTGTCAAAATTGAGACACAAGTATGGACCATCTTTTTGTATATTTGCTGAATTTATCTTTTATTATTTTTAGTTACTTGCAGAAATACATTTTTTATACATATTTTTTCCCCAAAGCAAATAGGTAAATACGGTTCAAGCTGGGCAATCTCAGCCTGTTTATGCAGTATCACCTGCTGTTTATGTCATCGTGGGGTTTTTATATTGTGCTATATTTATGTATGGTGTAACAAAGAATGCAGCTTTTATCATACTTGAAATTTGTGGGAACATATTCATTGAGAGGACATTTAAAGCTCTGAGAACCTTGTAAGTTCTGTCTTTGACTTCTAAAATAAATCTTTAGATTAGGAGGAACCAATTCTCATTTGCAGTATTTGAGCAATTAGTCCTATGAAAGTTAAGGGCAACATTCACATAATAAACAAGTGAGATTTGGCTTGACAGCACAGAATTTTCTCAGACTTCGTTGTGATGATCCCAATTCCCCAGAAGTTTGACCTGTCACCAAAAAGACATAAAGTGTTTATTTTTCTGTCAGCAGAGCATACATCCCCAAACTACTACGTGATTTCTACAGCCATTTTGAATTTTAAATTCTCTTGTATAACATGTGAAGGTTGCCTGACATTTTGCTTTGTACCCTGAAACAACAGCAGAATGTAGAGGTTCATGAGTGGACTCACCACCCTATCTATTTTGACATTTGCAGGCTTCCAAGATCATACTAGTAGGCTACTTGTAGTTGTCCTTCTGAGTAGGAAGTCACATAATTTGTTGTCCAGATTATTTTATTATTTGCTAAAGAAAATAGTTTTCTTTATTGTAATTTTTGGCATGAGAAAAGTCTGTGTGATTTGCAGCATCATTTTCAGTTGCATAAGAAGGGCTGAAGGAAAGAGGGGCTCTCCTGGTGCTTGGCTGGTGGAGTAGTGCCCTGTATTTCTCTCTGTTTCAGCTTGAAAAAGCTCTTTGCGTGCACTAGAAATTGGATTGGGCCTTTCATGGATCATGGCACAGAATAAAATTTGCTCTTACGATATAAAAGTCGCTGTCATTCTGTGAGGAACACCAATTTGGTATCTCTCAAATCACTAGTAATACAGCATCATTTTAGGATAAATGCAAGTGTAATGTAATTATTTGTGGACAGAAGATAATACGGTAGGGCTCACATTACATACTGATCTGAGTGATTTGCTTAGAAATAAATAAGTGTTTTCCTGTTGAAATTTCAAACTAAGTGTTATTCCGTAGTGGTGAAAATTACATCGGTAGAAGATGCAGTCGTGCCTAGCAGGAGGCTAAAGATCAGATCGCCCTACTTTCATTATCCTCACTTGAACATTGTGATAAGACTCCTGATCTTTCCAGAAAGACCCTTAATTTGTACTGAACCCACTGAGCGCTCAAAGCATTAAGAAACAGCAGGAGGGACCCCGAGCAGAAGTCTGATTTCGAGGTCTGAGTTGGCCAGCTTCTCTGAAGACAGCGTTTCGTATCCCTGTCTCAAATCCCATCACCTCCTGGAGCAGCCTCCTTCAAGGTTCCCACCTACCTGACCTCTCCCTGCAGAGGCTGGGGGCACACGGGGACAGATCTTCAGCCTTCCAAACAGAAGGGAAGGAGGTGTTCACTTCCAGCTCTGTCAGAGTGCAGTGTTAATGGTCTCTAACTCTGATAAAATTATGGAGATATTTGGTGTAAAACAGTTCTGCTTCAGTGATGACATGGGTTACGTAGGGTTGCATCTGAGGAGAGCATCACTCTTCTGCTGCTGCCACTTTATGGTTGAAACTTGCAGTAAACTGTCCTTCTTTCCTGAAATGAGCACGGCGGTGCTACGGGGGGCTTGTAGGCAAAGGGACTCAGGGAATAAGTAGTAATTATCTTCCCAGAAACACATCTTTATTCTAATCCGATGCAATCTGGAAAAAGGCTGTCAGGACAACTACAGACCTTCTGGCACTGACTCAGGGCGGGTTCTTCTTCAGGTTTGTGCATTTGAGGCATTGCCGGGTTACTTCCCATAGGAGTGAGCTCGTGGGGTGCGTGGGAACATAAACCAAAGATGAGTGTTGCCTTTCAAGTTTGGGAGCACAAAAACAGGAAAGAAAAATAAAACAAGATGAGCCTCTCCAGTCACTCCTTTAAAGTCTCCTCTCCTTGACAAATTTTATATAAAGCTGTCACTTCTCTGGAGCTTGAAATACAGCGCAGTATGTCGCTGCTGAGTTCCTCTTTGATCGCACTGATAGACCATCCTTCCACCTAACGAGCTGTCGGAGGGCCCTCGAGCCCCGTGGTGTAATAACGAACCGTGGGTTTGGGTCACTTCTCAGCCGTCAGCCGCTGCTCCCCCTGCACGCACAGGTCCTGCTGTCCTGGAGGATTTTCTAGAGAGGGTTAAAAATCCCCTCCCGAGTTGACAATCACTGACCTATTTTCTCTCTTACCTCATTAAAGAACGGAAGATTCCCAAGCTGCTGACCAGGGGAAGGCTGAAACGGAGGAGAAAAATGAGGAGACATCAGCAGCGGAGATCACGCCTCCCCTTGAAGAGCGCATCACTCATTTCCGAGACATGCTTCTGGAGAGAGGGGTGAGAAACGCGCTCGCTTGCTTTGACAGATCTCAGTTATGGAAATACGGTGTCATCTAGGACCACTACAGGGATCATTTCATAACTATGACTTAGCAGGCAAATGAAGAATTATTGAGAGGGTTTTTTCTGTCTATTAACCATGTCAGTTTTGTGATACTTTACTGTGATTTTTCTTCCCATGCCACACAGTCAAATGTGGCTGTGGAGAACTGAAAGCCCTTTGCAGGTGCAGTTCCAAATGAATTCCTACAGACACACCCGGAGAGAATCAGAGGTGGTAGCTCCTCCAGTGCAGACCAGTGGCTCAGCAGGGCATGGAGAACATAGCCCCACGCCATCCCAGGGGACCCGAGCCACATGCCATCCTGGCGTCCCGCATGGACCGCAGAAGTGTTCATTACACAATCAGCTTCACCACGGGAGGTTCAGGTTGGACATTAGGAAGCATTTCTTCTCAGCAAGGGTCATTAGCCATTGGAAGGGGCTGCCCAGGGAGGTGGTGGAGTCACCATCTCTGGAGGGGTTTAAGAAAAGCCTGGACATGGCACTTAGTGCCCTGGTCTAGTTGCCATGGTGGTGTCAGGGCAATGGTTGGACTCGATGAGCCCAGAGGGCTCTTCCAACCTGATTGATTCTGTGATAAGCAAAGGATGGAAGATGTGTTGTATGTGTCACCTGAGAGACAGCACCAGGCTCAGAAACACTCCTGGCAAGCTCTTTGCTTTTTTTTTTTGGCATGAGGGAGGTTTCATCACCCGAAACTCCAGTGATCCCAGCAGTGGGAAGCCGAATTCACTTACTGGCCATCTGAAACCTGCCCAGTCTGTTAGGAAAGGACATACTGGAGTCTCAAGAGGGTTATGAAAACCTGCCCTTTTCCCTGGACCTCCCTGACTGTCCTATGTTTAGGGAACATAAATTCAATTTGCAGATAGAACCTGTCAGCACCGTGAGCCTCGTGACCAATGGTGAAATATGAATTACAGATCACGTGAGAGCATCTGGTGACCGATTCTGTAAAGAGCTTCAGCCTGATTTTTGTTTTCTGTGGTAGCACTTACATCTCCAGTTCAGCACAGGGTTGTAAAGATTCCCATCAATATGAGGAATTTTGGATACCGTTATTTATAAACATAAAATCACCTTCACAAAAGTTCATCTCACAGTGTCCCTTCTTCCAGAGAACTGGTGGTTTGGAGCATGGATGGAATTAATAAGCACCCCAGGTTTAGGTTCTAATGCTGCAAATGTAAATGGGTGTATAATGGAGCAGCATATTCAGGTTTTATACCTCCTCCCAACACTGCAAATACATATTCTGTAGAAGTTCATGTAATCTCTGTAAAGAAAAAAAATCCAAAGTGTCTGTCATTAGGCAGTAAAGCCTATAAAATTTATCACTAGTAATCAGCAGACTTTAAAGGTAGATAATTAGAGCTTCAGAAGCTCAACAGTAAATTATCTCAACGCCAGACCTGCTTTATTAATATATTTTGTTATTTATGCTTAAAAAATGCAGAAGTGCCATAAATGGTTGAAGACTTCTGCTGGCATGTTTTAAGGCAGGGGGCAATAAGGCAAAATTTGAAAGTATTAGGGATGTTCTATAATAGGATTCCTCAAGTATTTCCAGTTTAAGAGTCAGACTTGCTCATAAACATAAGAAATTTGGGAAATGTACTGTTTGGTTTTGCTATTATTTAAAAATGTGTAGATAACAGATTACTTTGTGCCCTGAGCATTTTTCAAATGTCCAGACAAGCTGCCGGTTAGCGCCAGCTGGTTGGTGTTGATTGAAATGCAGTGAGGCCATTAGTGCTGTTTTAAACTGATTATTTAATGAACATCCTCTGCCATTTTCTCATCATGTTATTTCTCAAGAAGTGACTTGATGACTTTACAAAGAGCTTGAACTAGATGGAGTTCTTCAGTGTCGTTCTGAATCTTCCTACATAAATTATATCAACAGAAAAATATTTATTGTTAACATTTTAAAAATATATGTGATGTAGCTCAAAACTTAACTAGGTTTGAGTTCAAACTGGGCTTTGTGCTGGGAACAAAGCTGATGTCCAAGAGAGAGTAGAAAAGACATCCTGAAAAAAAAAGGATTCCTGCTGCTTGATCCTTCTGAAGGGGGAAAACCCCCAAACCTCCAGAGAAGACATCATTTGGAGGGAGCAGCCTGGGCTCACTGCACGTCCGACAAGTTAGCCTGAACCTCAGCCCCGCACTTCAAGAAAGATGTTGAGGTGTTGGAGCAAGTCCAGAGGAGGGCGACCAAGCTGATGGAGGGTTGGGAGGGTCTGACCTACGAGGAACTGCTGAGGGATCTGGGGGTGTTTACCCTGGAGAAGAGGAGGCTCAGAGGTGACCTTATTGCAGTCTACAACTACCTGAAGGGAGGTTGTAGCAGACTGGGAGTCGGCCTCTTCTCCTGGGCAACCAGCGATAGGACAAGAAGACACAGCCTCAAGCTTCGCCAGGGGAGGTTCAGGTTGGACATTAGGAAGCATTTCTTCTCAGCAAGGGTCATTAGGCATTGGAAGGGGCTGCCCAGGGAGGTGGTGGAGTCACCATCTCTGGGGGGGTTTAAGAAAAGCCTGGACATGGCACTTAGTGCCCTGGTCTAGTTGCCATGGTGGTGTCAGGGCAATGGTTGGACTCGATGATCCCAGAGGGCTCTTCCAACCTCATTGATTCTGTGATTTCTGAGCTTCCTGTGCTAACCACTCTGAAAGGAAACCCTGTCCGTTTAAACTCACTTTGCTTCATCAGAGCTTTCCTGTTTGAGTGTTAATTACTTTATTTTAATGATACTTCACATTCTTAATTTTTTTAGTGAATTTACTCTTCTTTGTAGTTAGATGGAGTGATTAGAATATTTTATGTTACTCCAGAGCTTTCTGTGAGAAACCAGCAGTGATATTGTGCGAGGTACCGAAATCAGGCTGGGATTTCAGTCCTGTGCTCCCAGACTGGCGTTTTGTGAAAGTCCCAGGCAAAGGGGACCAGGCAGGTGAGGGACCTGCTCATGTTCGTGGTGGTCCTTATGGCCCGCTCACCATAAAGGGGTTTCAGAGAAGATGGAAGAACCTCTGTAGGAGCGTGATATTTCCCGTGGCTGCAGGAATGGGAGTGATGGATGGGGCTTGGGTGGACGCCCAGGTCCCACTCTGGAGAGCTGGGGTCAGCGCAAAGGGGAGAAGCCTCGAATGGAGGGGATGTGGCAGCCGTGCTGTTGGAGGGACTACAAAACCATGGTGCTTTGAAGAGATTCACTGTTAGTTCTTCACTGTGTGTGTGCATTGACAGCCCCAGTTGGGTTGTAATTTCGGTTTTGGAGAGGAGGGGAGTTAAAGCTGAGATAATTGCTTAAATGGAAATTGATGCTTCTGTTGTACAGAGGGGATAATAAAATGGCATTTTCCTTGCTGCTACAGATTCTTTCCATCAAAAATGTGGAATGAGCATCTCCCAGATACTCACTGAGATGTCCTAGAGCAAATCAATACTAATGGTGTGGGGGCAACCAGAGCCTTGCCAGAAACAGATTAAAATTCACCTTCCAGCCGCTCCGAGGCATCCTTTAGAGGGTTCATTAGCTTTCTGAACTACTCTTTTGCTTCACCTTGGAACATTTTCTTCTTTCACATCCTTATTAAAATTCCTTAATGCAACTGTGTTTGTGTACTTCACAGGTTTCAGCATTTTCTACATGGGAGAAAGAGTTACACAAAATAGTATTTGATCCACGCTACCTTCTGCTAAATTCAGAAGAACGCAAACAGGTGAGCGTTACCTCCAGCGTAGCTTCTGATTGGCAGCAAACATCTCCCAAATTAACTGTAATAACAGAGTAATTATCTTGGTAGGATAACACGAATTGCATAAAATTAAAATGTCTTTTTCAGTGTCTCAGTGAGACTCGTAATTTAGGCGCTGCTCATAAGTGCTGTCTCCTTTGCAAAGCAAGTGGTGACGAGTGAGAGGTGAGCTAGGGTCTGTTGGGTTGTAGGAACAACTCCTACTGAGTCTGGGAAACTGGGCTGGAGGAAGGGAAATGGCCATAAAGTAATGTTTTCACTCTGAATTATTTAAATATTGTGGAGAGAGTACTTTTTTATTACTTGGAGTATTTTTCTAGGAGTTTGGCAGTATTTACTGCCATATTTTGCAATAACTAAACTTGCTGGACATAAATGAGTAGAGCGCTGTGGCTGTGCTGGTATCTGCTTGAAAGGGTTTAGTTTTTCTGGCAAGCTGCAAAGGGAAGTGGACTTTTTGCTGCCTTGTTTGTTTGGGCATTAATTATCACTAAGGGATCTAAAAGGACCCAAGGGCTGCAGATAAGTCTAAAAAATTTAGGAGAGACGGAAGGATATTGCGGAGAAGGTGAATGCTTCTATTCTGTAGTTATTTCTCTTCCTTACCAGTCTTTTGTCATCCTGGAGTTGGAAGGATTTTGAATATGGAATTGTCCATTTTTTAAATAAACACGATGAAAAATGTACTTATTCCTATTCCATTGCACTGGGGCCCACGTTGTCTGTGATTCTCCAGAGAGCTTCCTGTAGGCATTTGCTGAGGGGCTGGGCACATACATCTTCATTTACTACCTTTCCAATATTTTATTTCCTAAGAAAAAAAAAAGTGAAATAAATAATGGTGAAATATGGGAATGAAAATGTAAGAGCAACTGCTGGAATGGAAAATACTGCTAGACAAGAGACTAAGCAGGGAGTTTTGTATTTATTTCAGGGAACCAGCAAGGATGACACCTAAACCTTGATGAGTCAATCAAGATGTATTACTGCTTTCATTTTATCAGCCTTGGAGATGATATAATAAAAACACATCATGAATACACATAATATAATGTGCTTGAAGCACTGCTGAGGGGGACCTCGCTTGTGGGGTGTGTCTAATACTCAAGGAGAGGGTTATGAAAAGCAAGTAGTTGGCAGTCCTGTAGGTAGGATCCCATAGGCAGAGGATGGCTCTGCGAGTGACAGCAATTCAGGCTCAGAGCTGTGGGGGAAGAGGGTGACCGTCAGGTGTTCTTCTGCAAACAGGGTTAAAAAACCAGTGAGCTTGGGAGCACATGCCAGGTGTGTAATGTGTTTTAGATACTATGCTTGAAGTTAAGACTTGTAGATGTTCATTATGAGTAGTTCCATTTAATTAGACCCCGTTTTCCTCCAAGAATTAGTTTAAGAAGAAAGGCTGAGAGAGCTGGGGCTGTTCAGCCTGGATAAGAGGAGGCTCCAGGGAGACCTTCTAGCACCTTCCAGTACCTGAAGGGGCTACAGGAAAGCAGGAGAGGGGCTTTTTACAAGGGCATGGAGTGACAGGACGAGGGGGAACAGTTTTAAACTGAAAGAGGGGAGATTGAGATGAGATATTAGGAAGAAATTCTTTGCTGTGAGGGTGGTGAGACCCTGGCCCAGGTTGCCCAGAGCAGCTGTGGCTGCCCCCTCCCTGGCAGTGTTCAAGGCCAGGTTGGATGGGGCTGGGAGCAACCTGGTCTGGTGGAAGGTGTCCCTGCCCCTGACAGGGGAGTTGGAACTGGATGATCTTTAAGGTCCCTTCCAACCCAAACCATTCTATGATTCTATGAAAGCTGTGATCTGCAAGTGTCTGAGGGAACTTGAACTTCCTCCTGACGTGAACTTGCGTTGAGGTTGGTTTGACTTGAGGAACGCAAGCTCTGCTGTCGGTGGGTGCCCTTACCCTGCCCGAGGAACGTAACGATCCGTATTGAACATCTGTGGTTCCCTCCGCTTACTTACCAATATTTTCCAAGGGGTTGTTAACAGTTGAAAGATGCTACTGTGTTTAGGCAAGGAACAGTGAAGGGTAAAGGAGCAACTGTGTTAAAATAATGAGCTATCTGTTAATTTTGATTTATTACCTTCATAATAGCTTCACTGATACCAGAAAGGCAAGCAATAACGGTGTCACCTGCTTTATTTGTTCCATTTTTTTGTGTCTCCTCTTACGCTCAACTTACACACTTGCATACAGTATAATATATTCACATTTCCTAGGTTTTTCGTAGTACTTCTTTCATGGCCATTTTTTGATGTTTTCCAGTGCTCTCTCTTCCCTTTTCCACATACCATACTAAATACCAGTTGTAATTTGGTTACTTTAGCTTTCATGACATGTAGATTTGCACCTGTGCATCCTCGTGGCTGATGAGAAAGGAACCGTGGTAGCAGCCATAATAATCATATTTAATGCATGTAATTTGTGGTGGAAAGGATGGTGGATGTGGAAAGCTCAGAGCATTGTGAGGGGCAGCTCCTTTTATTCTATGCCTTAGTGTGCCACACTTTTTAGAGCATGAAACAAGCAGGGCCAGATTTTTGGTATTAAAAAGGTGATTAAAGGAGTTGGCAGAATTTTGTGACATAGTGAACTCCTTAACTCCGTTTCAAGACAGCCACAATCCTGATGCTGAGCACTCTGCTGCATATTTAGCTGACAAATACTGTTAGAGGAAGGTTGTTGACCCTTCCAAACGCATTAAAGCTTTTGGGTGTGTGTGTACAGAGGATCATGTGTAAGCTTGTGTTTTTTGACGACCCGTTTGAAACGTCTTCAGGCTTTTTTGGGGGTAGCCTACAGAATCTTAATGTTTGGCATAACAGACATTTTCAGAAATTCCAGCAAGCTGGGAAAGATGCGGGAGCCCAACTAAATAAACGCAGTCAGTTGTACAGATGTACAAAAATAATGCTATGGGCATGAAAATGCGAGCAAGACAGTGACGTCGGGACATTTTGATTTATGTTGCGCTTGATGTTTGAAGGAAGATGTTGTCTGTCCAAATTAAACCTTTTTCCAGCTACTTATTTTGTGAGAACATGATCAGTGCTGCACGAATTCAGCTGCGTTCGAGTCAGCCTGTACTGCGGGCAGATAAGAACCGTGGAGCGTGAGATTGGCAGCCCTTTGATCAAGCGTAAATACCATAAAGGCTTTGTTAATAAATGCTGTGTCTTGCTTCCCTTTCTTGGAAAGATATTTGAACAGTTTGTCAAGACCAGGATCAGAGAAGAGTACAAAGAAAAGAAAAACAAATTGTTGTTAGCCAAAGAAGAATTTAAGAAGCTCCTTGAAGAATCCAAGTTGTCGCCAAGGTATGGCATTGCCTTATGAAGATTTGTTAAGATAAGCTGTTCTCATTTAGCCTGGGCTTAGCAGCCCCGGGAAGCCAGAGAACCCAACGTACTCCTTATAGCAAGCTTCTACCTCTATTGTTACAACGCCGTGGTGGCATTTCTTCCCTAATATTTTACAATATTTTGTTATATTCCTGGCGAAGGGAACGTGCAGTTTCTCCCTCTGTTCCTTTCTCTCTCTCTGTCGTTAAGAACGTGTACTATTTTGCATAAGACATCTACTTTATATGCATATATATAGTATAATTACAGAACACACACATTTATTAGCTATATAAAATCAGTACCTGAATGTTAAATCTAATTTATAATAGGCATACAGGTATAACTTGTGAAAAATTCTATTTAGGTTTGTTTTTTGATGGAAGAGAAACATAATTTAACAAAGTATTAATTCCACATCACTAAATCAAAATAAAGCATGCAATGCAATGGGGTTTTTTTTCCACATTGATTTTTTAAGTAATGGATCCAAAACTGCACAATGGTGAATGCAGTACTTAGGATAACACTTGCTCATTTGTATATCAATGAAAAATAAAGAGATTTATATATAGTTATATATATTTCAATATTATCTTGAAAATAAAGAGATTTATATATTGTAAGTCTAGTTAAATTGTTGGAACTAAGAATTTATAGTTTTCTGTGCTAAAATATGCAGGTAATTGTACAGCGCTGCCTGCCTAGACCCATAGATACAAACAACACATCGGGCTCCATGGAAATAATAATTATAAGAAGTTTTTTACTGCAAAATTGAGAATATTCTGGGCTAATGTAACAGCTGAATGCTGGTCCCAGCAATGATGTTTCAGTCTGCAAGGGCAAAATCGTGCTGGCCTTTTTCTGCTCTGTTACAGGCTAATTATTGAAATACTGGCCGTAAGTACCGGCAGGCGTAGATTAAAACCTGGGCTGCAGCGAGTGCTGTGTTAATGATTACTAATTGTGCTGTCAGCTGTCCCGCGGGTGTTTGTAAATCACAAAGTGCAGTTGGCGATCGCGGGCTGGCCCACGTGGCCAAAGCCCGGGCGGTTCTGGCAGGGTCTCGCCTCCCTCGTCCCGGGGTTACCCAAATGTTCCCCAGAACACCCATTTTTGGGGTCTGTGTGAGAAGTGAAGCGAGATCCGGGTCAAAGAGCAGCTTTAAAACCTCTCTCTTTTCTGCAGAACGACGTTTAAAGAGTTCGCAGAGAAATACGGGAGAGATCAGCGGTTTCGCCTCGTTCAGAAGAAGAAGGACCAAGAGCATTTTTTCAATCAGTTCATACTTATTCTTAAAAAGAGGGACAAAGAAAACAGGATAAGACTACGGAAAATGAGATAAAAACTCCTGAAACCGGCAATAAATACACGAGTCAATGCTGTGGCTGCGGTAAGAAATTCAAATGAAGGCGAAAGCGTCCGGGGTTAAACTTGCAACAGCTTGATGAGGAAGCAGATATCCCTGGGAAAAACTTTCTCTAACTGGAGTTTATTGACCATCGAGTGGATTTGTGAAGGTTGTTCTGCAGGAATCTGAAGGATATTTGGTTCTCAAAGAATTAATGTTTCATATTGAAGCTCTCTTTTGTACGACATCCAGAGTTTGATGCATTTCTAATTGCCATGATGTGTCAATCCCTTAATTGTTTTAATTATGCAAATTACTTGTAATATACACAAATGATGAATCCAATGCAGATTTGTAATTAAGCAGAAGCAGATGCCATCCGTAACAATCTCAAGATATTTTCATCATTTAGGGGAATTATCTAAAGCAATCTTTTGGCAACTTTATGCGTTCACATAAAGTGTGTAGAGGTACGGTGATGCGGGAATTCATTGCCTGGTGTTCATACATCTCTGTCCAGTTCTCTGAGTAGTCGTAATAAGGTATTAATTGTTAATCTTAGTGAAGAGTGTGAAAATCTTGGCGTATGTTCCATAGGGAAACTCTCCGTTTCAGAAATAGCTTTCTGCTTCCCGTGAACGGGGCTTTCGGGCACACAGGCGAAGGCAGCGCTTCTCCCTCACAGCTCCCAGGGGGAAGGTCTTTTGTAAAACCATCCCAGTATGATTTCGGTTACGTTCCTGTATGTGCAAAGTCTGCATGAGATTTTTCTCATCATATTTGTATAAATAAATATTTAACTTTTTTAATTAATAAATATTTTAAGCCAATTTTTCAGGGGGAGTTTTAAGTTTCTAAACTTTTTTTTTTTAAAATACTGGGTAAAATAGTGCAGGTCTTGTGGTTTTTACCTGAGAGGTGGAAAACCAGAGCTCCTACCACTCATGATTTGTCTGCAAATTCCACTAATATCAGTTGGAGTGCTGAGCATACTGAGAGCAAAATAGTCCCTCAGACTGCGAAGGGAGGATATCATGGCTAGAGAAAAACCACACAGCTCCACTAACCATCAGTATATCCCTTTATGCTGCAGGAAAGACACGCTCTCCTCTGTCTGTGATCATCATAATTTTCTCAGTTGACCTGATTTTTAAGTTATTACTCATTAGATTTATAGATTTCTATTCGGTAAGAGTGATTTTGATATTTTCCCCAACTAATAGTAATATTTCTTTAGATGTGTGCTGGATATTTTTTATAATCAAGGAAATAAAGGGTATTTTCTAATGCTTTGGAAAAATTAACTCGGAATAATTCAGAGAAGATTACTTAACATTAAGATGTGTTTTAGAAAGTCTGTAGAGTTTCAAACTTCCACACACAAAAAAAATGTCATTTATTTCTCTGAGAGCAAGATCTGACCCAAAGTTGCTGTTGGTGTGAGCGAGGAAATGTGTCGCTGTGTTGGAATCAGCAGGTTGGAGAGATGCCACCGGTTTGGTCTCACCTCTGCCCGTGGTTATACTGCAGGACCACGAGCTCGTAGATGCAAGTTGGTTTTGCAAAGCTTGTGATAGCCACTCACTTCCAACTTTATTTAATAATTATTTTTACATCACTGGAAGAGCCTGGTTTGCTCCCATCCCTGTGTGACTGCGTGAATTATGTAGAGGCAAATGCTGTTCCCTTGTATGTGAGGTAGGATGCGGCAGTAGTGGCCCAGGGAAAAGGTGTAGGTCTTTCAGGAGACCTCAAGACAGACTTCACATGGGGTTTCATCAGGTTTTGCAAATTTTCCTGTAAAAAAAAAAAAAAGAAAAAAAAAAGAAAAAGTAAGACGCAGAAAACCCAATGAGATCTTGCTTTTATGAGTGAAAGCTCTTCTGTTTCAGTGGCTTGTACCCCTGGTGTTGTTTTCTGTTTTAAATATACGTGCATATCTAGAGCCTACACTGCCATCCCTTATTCCAGATATGAATAAATTATATTGGGGATTCTCCTTGATTTTAGCATTTCCTGGCAGTGTCAGAAATCCTCATTGTAATGTATGATATTGTGCTTGATTTTCTTGTGAAATTCTGTGGAACACAAGAAGTGATCGGTGCCAATGCTGATACATATTTGTGAGAAAGCCTCCAATATTTTAATATTTAAAATGGAGGAATATTAAAATAAACACAGCTGGTCCCATGATACAACAGAAGGAAATGTGTGTATTAAGGCACTCTGTAGTGTAAAATACCGATAGTAAAACACCCTCAGAGAAGTGCTTCAGGTTTGTGGAAGCGTATGATCTCATCCCGAGTAATATTTTTATGACCTATTCATTTCACAATACCCTTAAAAAATCCTAATCTCACTTCAGGTGCCTCAAATTAAAATGTTCTCCTCTCTTAATATGTAAGAGAAATGACTTTGGAGCGACTGCTTTGCGTTGCTCATCAGAAGCCTCAGGCGATGGCAGAGCCCGGCCCCCACGTTACCTTCTCCTGTTCTTATATGGAAATAGTTTTGCCGAGCTGAAAGAGGAACCTGGATAACAAGAAGAAACAACAAAACCATCTTAGACTTTAATTTAAATCCCAGAGCACCTTGTTAGGGGTGCCGTGTGTATCCCTTTGGGCTGTAGGTGGTAGCGGAGATGCTGCTGTGCGGCCGGTCCTGGGGTGGGTGCGACCGAGGACCCCCCTGTGCTCCTGCTGAAAGCAGGGGTGCCTCTTCTCGGAGCCAGGGCTTAGAAAAATAAACAGCTTTTGTGTGTCCTGTGTATAATGCAGAGAACTCCCAGGGAGTTGAGGGGAACTGTTACATCCCCTTTATTTATGTACCATCTCACCATTGTCAAAATACACACATTAGCGTTGTGAATGTAAATGAATTAGCATTCATGTCTACTGGGTAAAAGAAAAACCTTCTGTCACAACTTTTTAGTACAGTTCGAGATGAATATAGGTGCTTTTTGCTTTACCATGTTATCCTTTGGATTGGTATCACAGAATCACACAGACTCAACCAGGTTGGAAGAGCTCTCTGGGCTCATCGAGTCCAACCATTGCCCTGACACCACCATGGCAACTAGACCAGGGCACTAAGTGCCATGGCCAGGCTTTTCTTAAACCCCTCCAGAGATGGTGACTCCACCACCTCCCTGGGCAGCCCCTTCCAATGGCTAATGACCCTTGCTGAGAAGAAATGCTTCCTAATGTCCAACCTGACCCTCCCCTGGCGCAGCTTATTGTGCAATGCTATATAGCATGTAATAGCCCTTAATATTCTAATTCTGATTATTATTGTTTATAATCATATTACTTTAACAAATCATATTGCTTTAATGAAGTATAACTACTGTACAGTCAGGAAAATATTTTTGGATGGAGCCCACCTGTGTGAGGTGATGGGGTGGCAGCCGGACCAGGGGGGTGCAGCCCCCGTGACTAGAGGACACCAAGGAGAAGAGGAGGTGCTCATGTAAGACAAGACAAAAAAAAACCCTAAAAGCCTCAGACTTTGTTTGCCCAGAGCAGTTCAGGCTAGAGAGGGAGCTCGTTATTCTGCACGGACATGGTAGGAGGGGGTAGCGTAGTGGGAGGTGATGTTTACCAAACCTGAACAACTCCACAAGAATAAATCAGAGTAAACTGATTTTCATGAGTTAGGAGTTAATTTTCAGGATTCTCTTTTTACCTGCCTACCTTTACCTTCACTCTTCCTTTTACCTGGATAACCAAGAGGAAAATCTGATTATTCCTGACTTAAGTAACCCATTGAATTTTTTTCTAGGGTGGTTTCAAGAGAAGCACTCTGGGTGGACTGTGACTAGATTGTAAAAAGTAGTGTTACAAATTTTGTTCATCTTCAGCTCTCCAGAAATCCCAAGTTTCCTAATACCTGTCACATTAAAACAAGTGCAATCCATCTTTTAAGCCCTGGGCTCACCAGGACCACCTGATGCGGGTGGACTGAGGAGAGGGATTTGTTTATCCCAGGTCACTGCCCCGATGCAGGGGTGGGAGGCTGCCAGGGGTCACACTCCCTCCCGTCTTCCTCCAACCCAAGGCAATTTTTCTAACTCTGGTCTATTTACAACAGCCTGATCATCTCCAAGCCCCTCTACTGAGGCTTCTCCAACTCACACGTGGGGAATTCTTGCCCCCAGTAGCAAGAAACACTCAAACTCATCCCCCAGCCTTTCGTAGCTATGTGCATCTTTTAAACTGGAGGTAAGTACCGAGCCGGAGCCCATGAAGGCTCACGCTTACCTGCAGCCATCGCTCAGGTTGTGGGCTCAGGTGAGTCTGTTCTGTTCTGTCCTGTCCTGCCCTGGTCACCAGGAATCACCTAGGCCAGGGCTGGGCAAGAGGACACGACTTGGGGTTTCTGGTGTGGGTGTGCTGGGCCCATTTCTCCTGAGCCTGTGATGAGCAGTGATGGTCTGGCTGTTGAAAGTAGAAAAAGGTCAAAATTAGATTGGATTTCTGAAAATGGAAAAAAAAAGGGGGTGGGAGGTTGAGAGGCTTTTTTTATGGTGAAGTTAGAAAACAAAAATTCAATGACTCTAAGTGGTCCTAAAGGGCCAATAAAACTGTGTAACAGCCTTGAATTTGTTATTTCTGCAGGGGAAAAAAATGGTAAAATAATTAAAATGGAATCTTCAATAAGATTTTTAATAAGTATAGTCTGTCTTTGTCATAAGAGGAAGAAAACCTTTGCTATGTTTTGAAGTACCAAGAAAATGAAATGCAATCAGGAGCAGAGTCCAAGGCTGCCGTAGCAGCAAGGGGCAGAACTAGAATTGAGTTGGGGGATGTGGGCAGCAAGAATGAGCGAAAACACCATCAGAAGGAAGCTGCTAGTGTTGGTGAAACTTCCAGCATATTGGATTTCTTAGGACTGGAAAATCTCTTATCAAAATTAAAAGATTATTAGTCCTATAGCATTTGTTCAACACCGCTGTATTTCAGTAAGCCAGACCCTGGACTGCTTTGTTGGAAGAGTTATGGAAATTAAACTTGGAATATCTGGGGGGAAAACCCATCCAACACTGCTCTGTTCCTTTAAGCCATTCCCTGTGTCCAGGCGCCTCAGCTGTGTGTGATCCCTCCTGACAGGGGATTGGCTGTTTGGGTCCTCTAAACCTGCAGGAGCAGAGATCTTGGAGAGCTCCAGGTGATTCAGTTCTTGGTATTGCTCTTAGCAGGAAAGGTTTTCCCCTTCTAACCTGAACGTCTCTTGCTGCAACTTAAGTTCATTATAACTTGGCCCACGTTGGCATGGAAGGCAATGTAAATGCTTTTTATTTTACCTGGAAAATTTGTATATTTGAAACCCATGACTCTTGTTTGAGCAATACCCAGCCTTGGCATGGGAGAAGGAAATAGGCAAGATCATGCCTCGGAGCTCCTCTTGCTCCTGCCCAGCCGTGTGTGCTGGACACGTGCCGTCTGCTCACGGGGCGATGCTTGGCTCAGTACTGGCTTTTTTGCTTCTTGTTGGAGTCTCCAGTTGCTCTGTGTCTTCCTTCGGGTGCGCCATGACTTCAGGTCTGCGATGGACTTGCTGTTCTTTGCTCAGGTAAGTGCCTTGGGGGCTTTTGGATATCTGCTCTTTTGCAATGTTCAAGTTGGGGAAAAAAAAAACATTACAAAGCGTGTAATTGTCCCTGGTTCAACCAACAGCGTGGAGAGAACAGCCCGGAATCCTCAAAAAAATACCCAGAACAGGACTTGGATAGCAGATACATTTATAAGTTGGTTGGGTCATTGGGAAACTCGAGGGTGAAGGGTGAATTTGAGCTGACCACAGAGGACGTATCCAGAGGGAGCTCTGGTTTTGCCTCACTTACAAATGAAATGCTAAAATTTAAGTTGTAATTTAAAACTAAGTTGAGGTGAAACAGACAGCCAAAGGCTCGAGCTTGTTGTGTATCAGCTTTGCATGCTGATAAAAATATTAATAATCACTTACCTTGAATAATGCTGTTTCAATGTTGTTTACATCCTTAGCAGGATTATATTTGGCTAAAAGATAGGAGGAAAAAACAAAGGTGATAATCTTAGGGGGTTTTCTTTAGGAAAAATGAAAAATACTTTGTGAATAAATTCTGAATAATATGGGCAATGTGAAAATGTACAAAAGACTGTTGATGGGAGGTTTTTATGGGCTTTGGCGTGGGGTTTTCCTCTGATTTTTGGCCTCCTAACAAGGCTGCATGTTTTTGGGTAGAAGTTCAGTGGCTCAGCAATAGTTAAAGCAATTTTGTTTCTCTTTCCTAAGTAGTTTGTGGCTCTTTTTTTTTTTTAACTCAGTTCTTCCTATTTTGATTTCTTCACTTGGGTTTACTTTGGTAAATATTACTTTCATCCTGTTCCTCTGGGAACACGTTTTTATATTGCTGTGATCATTGTTGGGAGAGCTAATCTCTAGCATAAACGAAGAGAAGTCAAAGAAATGAAAACAAATGATGGCAATGTTCCCAAGAGACTACGAATTTACTTTTCTAGATTCACAGCAAGATGCTTTGGGTTTGCTTCTGTGAGCAATTTAACTTGATTTATCTTTCCAACCGTCAATGAAATATCTATATGTTGTATTTCTTCAGCAGTGGCTGTGACACCCAGAATTGTTGCCTCTCCACACACTTTTCATAATGAATACACTGCTGGCAAGTTTGCTTGTGTTGGAGCTGGTTTGTATCCAAACAGTTTTTCATGGTTTTCTTCCATTTACTTGTCTTGAGGTTGTTATATTTAATAATGTCTTCACATTGGGAAGGGAAAACAGGGCAGCAACTAGAGACGCAGAAAACATGTTTCCTCTCACACATGGGACTGAGTGTTGCACCTTTCTGCAGAGAGGGGTCTGAAGTTGTTGTAGAGCATTTAGCTTTTGAAGAATTTGTGAAAAGCTTGAGATAGTAAAGTGGATACTCAGTCTACCCCTGTCTCAATGCTTTATAGTTTATCAAAATTGCTATAAATTGGACTTTTTTTTCCTTGAGCATCATATACTGGGTGTGGGGGGGTAGATATTAATGCAAAACCCTGCAGATGTCTGTCTGTAATTTTGGTGTGGGTTAACCTGGTTTTTCAAGATACAAGGTAAATTATGTAGCTGTATAAATGCAATAGGTGGATGTATGAAAGTGTGTTGGGAACCCAACTTCTGAGTGCCAGCCCACGGGCCGCTGCGATCGCTGGCTGGGCTGCACATACATGACGTTGGGAACAGTAGATTTGAATTTTTCCAAGCATCCAAATCTCCTGATAACCAGTAACCTTAAATTAATGCGTCAATAAAGGGCTTCGTTGAAGTTCCTGCTGGCAACAGCAGAGTCAGGCTTCACCTCTTGGTTTGTAACTGCTTGAGTTTGGGAAACAGCAGAGGAAGCAGGGACTGGGGTCTTCACTTCTCAGCTCTTTCCTGTTCCCCTACATCCCATCTCCTGCAGAGATGCCTGACGCCTTCCCTGACTGTAGTCCCTTTGTGCTGACAATATTACTTTTTTTTCTAATTCCTGGTCCAAATACAACCGTAGAAAACACGTAGCAACTGGTCTTTCCCTCCTTGAGTGGCCGTTTGCCTGGTGTGTTGGTAGGAAGTGCCCCTGCCCCGCCGTCGCTCACCCACAGCAAGGCAGATTTCTTCCAGCCTCTCAGGCTGGACACTCATTTTTGCAATTGTCTCGTAGCTTTTCTTTGCACCGACTACAGTTCTTACTTATGGAGGTTTTTCAGTGATCACAGCAAAATGTGATAATTAGATGCAGTTACTATACAGGTATAAGGTAAATTTAAGTCTTTCTTGTTTCTGCTTGATGATCGCCGTTGTTTAGCACAAATTGATCCCAGGTGCCTGATCTCACTGTTCCTTGTTAAACACTTTCCATCGCTATTCATCCTACCTGCCAGCTTATCAGTTTCTGCTGTTTAAGCCTCCTAAGTTTGGGTCAGGTTTGTTAGCACATCAGCAGCTGGCACGCGGTGGAGGTCCTGCACAGCCTGGGAGCCGATGCCGTGTAGCCCCAGAGCTTCATTAGGCTTTGGAACAGGCTGCCCAGGGAGGTGGTGGAGTCACCATCCCTGGAGGTGTTCAAAAAAACATCTAGATGTGGCGCTTCAGGACATGGTTTAGCGGGCATGGTGGCATTGGGTTGATGGTTGGACTTGATGATCTTTTAGGTCTTTTCCAACCTTCACAACTCTATGATTCTCCCTCAGCACATCCTGGTGTTTCTCTCCTGTAATACTTCTTCCTATCCCTTCCCACCACCTCCGTCTCTCCTGTCAGCTGCCGCTGTGACATCCTTCTCAAAAGCCCTTCTGAAGCCCAGAGCCATCACGTGGACTGTGTTTGCCTACAAATTGCCTAAAAAATCAGTGCGCTGCTCCACTCCCTTTGTTCTCCACCCTTCTTGTGCCTGTTGTGTTTCCTGCTGTGTCTCCCCATTAAAGATGATTGGATTGTGATCATATCAGAAGTGTTTGGGTTTGCTTACAACTCGTTTCTGATCTATTGTGTTTCCATACCTAGCTGTTCAGCAGGATTTTCTTTGGGGAGAAAAATGAAGGATTTTTTTTTTTAAGCTGCAGTTACCCAGCTGTTTGTGTCCTCTCATCTTCACTGAAGCTCACAACACGTCCCCCTTTTCTTCTCTTTCTGTTTATAAAACTGAATAATTTGTCAGTATTTGAAAACAATTTTCAAGATGTGTATCACAGCGTCTTCTGTAGTTGATTTTCTTTGAGTTGGCTTCTGATAAAAAAGAAAAGGTACAGCTCTCTCTGCTGATTTAGTCTTATTTTTTATTTGCAGGCTCTGAACCCTCCCCCATCTTTATGAGCTTGTTATTTAGCTAGAGAGAAAAAAAAAAAAAGCCTGTCCTTGTGAGTTCTCATTCTGGCCTGAGATGCAAATTTCAGACGTCTTTTCAATTGAATTGAAGAGTCTCCAGTTCTACTCTGCATACGAGTTGCTGTGCTGTTAGGACTAGTCACAGAATCCCAGAATCAACCAGGTTGGAAGAGCCCTCTGGGCTCATCGAGTCCAACCATTGCCCTGACACCACCATGGCAACTAGACCAGGGCACTAAGTGCCATGTCCAGGCTTTTCTTAAACCCCTCCAGAGATGGTGACTCCACCACACCCTGGGCAGCCCCTTCCAATGGCTAATGACCCTTGCTGAGAAGAAATGCTTCCTAATGTCCAACCTGAACCTCCCTGGGCCAAGCTTGAGGCTGTGTTCTCTTGTCCTATCACTAGTCTGTATCTTTCTAAATTAATTTTTTACATTTGTCTGTTGGAATCTATTTGTCTTTAGCTGTCACTGACTTTGAACCAAACCACTTCAGGATTAACCAGTCAAAATAATTTGATTTTTTTTTTCTTATATGTAACTAGGTCTTTTGTGCAACTCCCAGGGTTAATCAAACCTATTCTTAACATCATCTTTTATTAGTAATTTTTATATTATGTATTCAGCTAGAGGAGCTCTCCTGTTTAATCCTCTCTGTTGTTGCTGTCATGGCAGGCTGCAATTGCAGTGAGATTTAAGTTCCAATATTGTCCTTCCCAATACGAGAACCTCCACAGACCCTTCCTCAAACTTCTTCTGCGGTGTCTCCTCCTCAAATATATACAATAAAATAAGACCACTTCAAGGGGCACTTGTTAGAGGCTGTGTTCTTCACCACCTTCCCTCAACTTCATGAGCAGCATACTCCTGATACTAAATCAAGCATTAAGTGCCCAGCAAGCAGCTGAAGGGCTTGACAGGAGCGATGAGTGTTAGGAAATGTTGGTCTAGCCATGGTCTAGTTGCCATGGTGGTGTCAGGGCAATGGTTGGACTCGATGAGCCCAGAGGGCTCTTCCAACCTCATTGATTCTGTGAAATCCTGGCCAGCCCAGCGCCGTGCCGGGGTGCAGTGGTCTGGAAGGCAAGCTGCAAGCGCTACATCGCCGTGTTCTTACATCAGGCTTTACCTGATGAAGCAAAACGTCTTTTTTTTTTTATATATATTTCTCTTTTTCCTTCTTTGAAGAGAAAAGCTTTTCCCAGGCATCACCAGAAAGCAATGTTTCTGCATGAAAACCAAGAATATATTTAACTTTAGAGAGCATTTTTAATAAAGACCCTCTACTTCTGAGAAGGCTGTGGCTGTAAGCACGGTGCGCTGAGATTTTCAAGGCCCGTGTTTTGTTTGTATTAAAAACAATTTTCCATAAGGTGTGATATTTTTCCTCCTAAAAGAGTATAATATTGATTTAATAACTCAAACAGAGTCAGCTGGAGGTTGATATGCCTAACCTGCATGGATCTTCTTACAAATTGCAGCAGTATGTTTTTATTTTTAGACAAAAACTGCTAATATTTTCTCCAGAATAATTAGAGTAGCTGTAATGGTACAAAGTGGGGGGAATCCTCTTTGCTGCAGCGCTGCTCAGTGAAGGCTGTGCTCGGAGCGGGGTGCCAGGCATGGAGAGGCACAGGGGACTGGGCCAAGACTTGTCCAGGGTTGAAGGAGATATGTTCGGGTGCTTTGTCTAGGAAGGTCATGAAATAGCCAAAGCAGACACTTTAGAAGAACTGGAGCAATGCTAACGAGCTGGTTTTGGCAGCACAAGGTGCAATGTTTCTCCTTTCCACTCTGTTGCCATTTAATACTTAAAATCCTAAAGGAGATTAAAGGCGTTTAATTAATTCATAAGTTTTTCTAAGTGGCCTAAGGTGAAATTCAGGCCTTAATTAAAATGTATTATTTACGGACCACTGGAGAGCTCCCTTTTCTCTTCCGTTTCCTCATTCAATACCTTCTAGAGGGAGTACCTGTTTGATTTGAGCCCCGGTCCCGCTCAGCCCTGACGGTGTCCTGCATTAGATACTCCAGCAGCATGGTGTTATGGAGGGGTGGGCTCACTTTAAATAACATTTTCCATTTCTTCCTCTTCTTGTAAGTGTCAGAGGTGACCTTATTGCAGTCTACAACTACCTGAAGGGAGGTTGTAGCACAGTGGGAGTCGGCCTCTTCTCCCAGGCAACCAGCAATAGGACAAGAGGACACAACCTCAAGCTTCACCAGGGGAGGTTCAGTTTGGACCTTAGGAAGCATTTCTTCTCAGCAAGGGTCAGTAGGCATTGGAAGGGGCTGCCCAGGGAGGTGGTGGAGTCCCCATCTCTGGAGGGGTTTAAGAAAAGCCTGGACATGGCACTTAGTGCCCTGGTCTAGTTGCCATGGTGGTGTCAGGGCAATGGTTGGACTCGATGATCCCAGAGGGCTCTTCCAGCCTGGTTGATTCTGTGAAGGTGGAGTTTAGTGTTTGTTGTCACCAAAGGGAAGATTGGGAAGAGAAATGGCAACTTTTTCTTCTCTGCTTTGCTGGTCTCTTTAAATATTCTGCACTTCTCCTCTGTTAGGAGAAAAGTTTTGCCACAGGAGAGATACTAGAGAAAAACAAAACAAAAAAGCCGTGAGATTGTTTACTTTCTATGCTGGGAATTACAATACAAATTATGCAGGATGCTAATAGTGAGCTGAAACGTATTCAGGAGGAGGGATGGCACCTTTACATCCCAGTGCTAGTTTATTCAGCGCCACCGCCCGTCGTCACAAATCTGGGTTGCTCTGTTGGGGCAGGGTCCCACCGCTCCTCCCGAAGCTGCTCACACATCTGTTCTGGGTAGGAATTCTCATAGCATGAAAAACATGTTTCCAGATTTCTATTCGTCTTTCTGGATGCCTTTAATCTTGGTTGTTAGGCTCTAACTATGAGAAGAAAGGGTTTTATTTCCCTTGGTGGAGTTGTCAGCTATTTCTTGGGTTATAGAAGTAGCTTGTGATTATCTTTCCCTGATAAAACCTTCCCAGTGATAAAACCATTGTGTTTTCCAACCGGTATTTGGTAGTGTTGGACAGAATAAGGAGGAAGTGGGGGGTTTGGCACTTCCTTTAATATATTTGTTTTGGAACAGCAGGCAAGATAAGTGTCACTCCACTGGTCTGTCCGTAATACTCAGGAAGACAAGACATTATATTTCAAATCTCACTTATTTTCTCGCAGTAGCTCTTTGATGTGTATTTAGCAGGCTGTCTTCCAGGGGTGAGACCTGTACCTTAAGGAAAAGGCAAAAATCGATGTATTCCTTTACTGGGGCATGTTGTGGGATCAGCCCTGGAGCGGGCGGGCAGGCAGCGGGACACCGAGGTCCCTGCTCCCATACGAGCATCCCCAAGGGCTGCCAGGGGAACCCGCTGCAGGAAGCCCAGCAAAAAGCTGATTTTGGTCCAAGGGAATCAGAAACATTGTTTTTCAGTCCAGCCAGCTCCAATCTGATTCCCAATTAAATGAGAAAGAGCCAAGCAAAGCAAAACAAACTGGACAACCTATTGCGGCTGGTGCCCTTGATAATTGCAGTCGCACCGATGCAGACCCATGGTTCAGTGGCTGGTAGTAACTCGGCTCCTTCTGACAGTAATGCCAGAAGCAGATGGTTTTGCACATGGTTTTTATTTCTATAAACAAACATTTCTTCTGACTGCTATGCTAAATATATATATACTTTATTAAATGGTCTTAGCTGCTATTGTGAGTAACGGTAATTACCCGGCCCATGTGTGGGGTTTATAGCTGGAGTCTGACACCTACTTTGCAGCAAATGAATATATTATATGTATATATCATATATATGAATATAGTGACATCACTACAAAGTTTAAAAAAAAATAATAATAATAAATTGAGTCACCTTTAGTTGATGCTCCACAGCCAGAATAATTTCTAAAGCAATCTTCATGGCTGTCTTGTGTGCTGCTAAGGGTAGTCTAATATGAAATATGCAATAGCTCTAGGTTCTTCCTTGTACTTCTGACATGATGCTTTTAATAAAGAAATATACAGTGTACCTTCACACTGCATCCCTGCACCTCCCCAGCAATTCAGGGAAGTGTTCCCAGGTGTTAATTGAGCAGAAGATGCTCTCCTCTTCCATCTGGCCACAGAAAATCAGCTAATCAGAGACTGGGAGGGAGAGTGAGTGCTTGAATGCGTGTTAAGCCTGAAGGACAGGCGGATGCGCTGCTGACAGCGTGGCCTCAAGAGCACTGCGTCCGCAGGGTCTGAAAAACAGGGAAAACCCCAGGTGATGGGGTCCCCTCAACCTGTGGGACCCTGTAACGCAGAGTGCAGCCCCAGGAGATGAGGGGCTGAGCCCTACCCGTGGAGATGCATATCCCGTATGAACCTGGGACGCTGGCAGGGCTCCACCATGGGCCCTCACACCCTAAGCTGGTTCATCTCCCCAAAACAGGGAGCAGCAGCGCTGCAAGCCCTTGCTGTTGGAGAAAGCCTGTGCTGGGGCTCCGTGCCCTCCGGGCGCTTGCTGGCACAGCTGCTGTGGTGAAACACATACAGCCAAACGCCAAAGCTCCCGTCCACCCAAGTGGCGAATACAAAAAGCACTTAGCCCGTAGCCTGCCCCCCTGCTGAGCTCAGGCTGCTGTAAAACCCTTTTGCAATCCAGCACAAGCTCCACCTGCAACGCGTGAGCTTGTGGGAACAGCCTTGTCAGAGCAATGTGCTTGGAAATGGATGGTAACAAACTGGAAATCATACTGCTTTGTGGAGAGCAGCAGGAAAATTGATATTGCCTCTGCCACCTCCTCTGCTTCTGTCTCTGCTCGGAATACCCCCAGGCCAGCTGCAGCAGTGCACTGCAAAGAGCAGAAACAACGTGGGGAAGCTGGAGCATGTGCCCTGCTGCCCTGGACCCACAGCAGGCGTGGGGTGTGCAGTCACGTCGTTACCAGTTCTGGGCCCCGCACTTCAAGAAAGATGTTGAGGTGTTGGAGTGAGTCCAGAGGAGGGCGACCAAGCTGGGGAAGGGTCTGGAGGGTCTGACCTACAAGGAACGGCTGAGGGAGCTGGGGGTGTTTAGCCTGGAGAAGAGGAGGCTCAGAGGTGACCTTAGTGCAGTCTATGACTACCTGAAGGGAGGTTGTAGCACAGTGGGAGTCGGCCTCTTCTCCCAGGCAACCAGCGACAGGACAAGAGGACACAGCCTCAAGCTTGGCCAGGGGAGGATCAGGTTGGACATTAGGAGCATTTCTTCTCAGCAAGGGTCATTAGCCATTGGAAGGGGCTGCCCAGGGAGGTGGTGGAGTCACCATCTCTGGAGGGGTTTAAGAAAAGCCTGGACATGGCACTTAGTGCCCTGGTCTAGTTTTCATGGTGGTGTCAGGGCAATGGTTGGACTCAGTGATCTCAGAGGGCTCTTCCAACCTGATTGATTCTGTGATTCTGTGTCTGCCAGCCCCCATTGCCATGCTGCCCTGAACACTGCCAAGCTGGAGTACCCCCAGGAAGTGTATAATTCAGTTTAAAGACTGGAGCTGAAATTTGGGGTTAGACATGCGGTTGTCAGGTGGCTGGAAGCTGGTGGGTACCTGCATGTGCTCAGGGCAGGATCTCACTATGCAAAAGCATCTGGTTGGTCCATCGTAATCCATCAGAAGTTCCTGTTCTTCCACAGCTTGTCTGGAACCCGTCACCATGAGGGAAAACGCAACAGTGATTATCAATAAGCCAAAATAACAGTAAGAGTCGTAAATAGGCAAGAGCAGACTGTTTGTAGTCAGAGTACAGCACAGTGCACAAATCCTGCTGGGAGCGGATTATCCTTGGCTTGACTTTCCTGATCTCTTGGTATGCTGCTCGACAGACGTCCTTCTAAACTCCATCTCCTATTTTTTCACTTTAATTCCTGACCTCCATTATCCGCTCTCCCCTGTGTTTAAGCCAGTTTTGGTTCACTTACTCCACACTTATCTTTTTCAAAAAGTGTCTTGTGTTTACAGTTCAGCTCATTTATCTTTTGTTTTCCTCTCTCTCTCGCCTCAATTATGTGTTATAACTGATAATTTATGCTTTGGGGATAAAAAAAAAAAAGGGGATGCTTTGTTCCCAAACTGCCTAGCTCTTTAGTAAAGCCGGCTCCTTCCAAAGTGCTCTCCACCGCTGGTAAATCTCTTGCAAATCCTGCAGACGTCCCTTGGCTGGGTTGATATCTGCAGCCCAGATACAGAAGCATTTCTCCTTTAGGAAGCATTTCTTCTCAGCAAGGGTCATTAGCCATTGGAAGGGGCTGCCCAGGGAGAAGGTGGAGTCTAATGTCTAACTTGAACCTACCTGCACCATGTTTGTGCTATGCTGGGTGTCCCCGAGCTGCAGCCACCACAAGCAGCTCATGGTCATGAGGAGCCCGTTTCATGCATAAGGCCTTTTGCAAAGTCCCCAGAAAACAGGGACAGCAAAGAAGCTGACTGGTTTAGGGTAAATATAAATTTCTCATCAACCTGATTAATTAAGAAACCCAGTGTACTTATACATATGTATAATCAACCGTTTCTAACAACTCCTTATTCCTTTTATCTCCTGATAAAAAGGGAAGCATTCAGTTAGCAAACAGAGGCTTTAAAGGGGTGATTAAACAGAGCTCAGGAAATAATAAACCCGTTTGATGAGCAAGGTCTTTCTAGACTTGCCATTTAAGCTACTTTTGTTCTTTGAGAGAAAGAGACCTCTCGTGCACGCTGGGCGATGCCCTCCAGGGTGGGGAGTTTTGGCCACATAGCCTCAAGCTTTGCCAGGGGAGGTTCAGGTTGGACATTAAGAAGCATTTCTTCTCAGCAAGGGTCATTAGCCATTGGAAGGGGCTGCCCAGGGAGGTGGTGGAGTCACCATCTCTGGAGGTGTTTAAGACAAGCCTGGACATGGCACTTAGTGCCCTGGTCTAGTTGAGATGGTGGTGTCAGGGCAATGGTTGGACTCGATGATCCCAGAGGTCTCTTCCAACCTGATTGATTGATTTGATCCCCTGTTCAGAAGACATGAACTAGATGTTGCACCAAGACCTCCCCCTGCCCTTTTCTATGTGGGATCTCTGAGGAGCTACTCTCACCGACAAACCCTTCCGCCTCCACACCATTCACACACGTGGCTAAAGTGGAAAGCCTGATCTGGTTTGAGGTTGCCTGAAAGCATCTCCGGGTAGATTTCTTGCTCTTTCAGTCAAGTTGAAATGGAGTTTGTTTCATGCCAGAAAAATAGTTTTTCTCTGTAGCTCGTCAGAAACTGTAGGGTTTGTGATCTAGTGTGTGCTCAGCGTGGTGCGACGAGCAGGACATCAGCATCCTGATGCTGGTACAGCGACTTGCTCCTCCACCCTGCAACAGAAACCTGGAGGCAGGGATTGAGCTAACCCTGGGCTTGGGAGGTTTGGGAAGTGGTTTGCAACGTCCAGCTGGCGGTTGCTGTCCTGCAGAAGCCAGGTCAAAGAAAACTGGATTTTGTTATCACTGAAAATTCTCATTTTTGCAAAGAAGTGTCACTGTAAAAACATTTTTTTTCTTTAGTAGGAGAAAATACTCTTCCCTGACTGACTATGTGGCTAAGACAAGTCCAGAAAGGGTAACAGATGATGCTTTATGGAAGTAATTTCCTTAATCTTGTGGGCTGCTTGAAGGCTTTAATCTCAGTTGTGAGGATCACAGAAAGACACTTTACTACTGCTGGTGTTGCCGCTCTGGTTAGGCTTATAGACTTCTGAATAGAAAAGCCATATGCCCTTTTCACGAAGATCACATCTTCCTCGTTAATCTTTTAATGTGGTTCAATGAGAAAAGAGCAGAAGACTATGCTCTTTTTTTTTTTTTTTTTTGTACCAGAATCCTGGAGCATATTTGGGAGTGATTTGGTTGCCCTTTCCATTCGCTGGCCAACAAAGTCCTCTAGAGCATCGTCCGAGTGTGGACAGATGCATCTGGGCTCCTTACTCTGCTCTGTGTCTCCTTACCACCCACGGAGCCCCATCAGTTTTCCAGGATAATTAATTATGAAAAATCCCCAACTTCAGCTCCCGGCAGTGCTGGAGGGATCCCTGTTCAGCCGGGTTGCCAGCTCCCGTAGCAGAAGCGGTGCCCGATGCTGCACAGTGGTGGGACCCTGCTAAGAGGCACAGGGTCCCCTGTTTGATCGTGGTGTTGGGTGTTTGGAAGGGGCTGCCCAGGGAGGTGGTGGAGTCACCATCTCTGGAGGGTTTTAAGAAAAGCCTGGACATGGCACTTAGTGCCATGGTCTAGTTGCCATGGTGGTGTCAGGGCAATGGTTGGACTTGGTGATCCCAGAGGTCTCTTCCAACCTGATTGATTCTGTGATTCTGTTTTGGTCCCATAAAAGTGAACATTCAAGAAAATGAAAGACTTCAAGGTCTTTCCTCTCAACAGTTCAGCAGATTGCTTAATTGGTCACACGAATGATTGGTCTAAATGGGCAAGGCAGGGTTGTGCTTTTCTTTTCCATTTCTTGGTGGGCAGAGGGTGGTTTCAGGCACTGCACTTGCACCCCGTCCAGCAGCTCCCATGGGCTTGACTCACCCATGACACCAGTGAGGAGGAGGAAGGTGCCTGAAATTCCTGCGTAGGCTCCCGTTTCATGCAGGGAGGCATTAGTGATATCTGCAGCAGAATGAAATGTTTTTTAATGTGATTGGTGAGCTCTGAAATACGCACCGCTTGATCCGCTCCTTGGGGAGACAGCTAAATATGCCTTGAAAGGATTAGCTTCTCCACACCAAATCTGCTTACATTTAACCTGAAAAAAATCTCCATGAAAATATTCTATGTCAGGATTTTATTTCTCCTGTCATGGAAGCTGGCGTGTAATACCATCGCCTGCAAATACCGGGGAGGGGAGGAAAAGGAGAATGCAAAGGCAGATCAGACAAGGGTTGGGATGACTTAAGAACTGGGAGAAGTTTAAAAAGAGATTTTCAAAGGGCTCTTTTGCATGCAGACATGTGGCTGTGCGTGCCACTTATATGGCATAGCGTGTTTTTAACGTAACAACAAATATCTTAAGAGGTAAAGCTGTTTCATTAGAGTTCAGCCTTGCTGACGTGATGGCAGAAAAGTTTGTTTCCAATAATTACACTTGAAAAGGGAATTAGATAATGGTTGTAGGGTCTTGCAACAGGAAGCTCTGGCAGGCATCTCCCAGCCATCCCAAGAGCTGCCCCAGGATGAGGCAAATCCGGACCATCCGGCAGAATGATCTGCAAGAGTGGAATGGGCTGAGAAACTCATGGGTTCATCCAGTGGGTTGGGTTGGAAGGGACCTTTAAAGGCCATCTCGTCCTACACCCTGCCATGAGCAGGGACATCTTAGAATCACAGACTGGTTTGGGTTGGAAGGGACCTTAAAGATCATCCAGTCCCAACCCCCTGCCACAGGCAGGGACACCTTCCACCAGACCAGGTTGCTCCAAGCCGCATCCAACCTGGCCTTGAACACTGCCAGGGAGGGGGCAGCCACAGCTTCTCTGGGCAACATGGGCCAGGGTCTCACCACCCTCACAGTCAAGAATTTCTTCCTAATATCTCATCTCAATCTCCCCTCTTTCAGTTTAAAACCGTTCCCCCTTGTCCTATCACTCCATGCCCTTGTCAAAAGCCCCTCTTCCACTTTCCTGTAGCCCCTTCAAGTAGATCAGGTTGCTCAGAGCCCTGTCCAACCTGACATTGAATGTTTCCAGGGATGGGGCATCTACCACCTCTCTGGGCAACATGTGACAGTGTTTAGATCAATATCTGAATTAATTAGATATTAATAATTAGCCCTTGTCTTTGGAAAACATGGGAGGCCTTGACCTCAGCCACATATAGACTACTTTTGGAGCATGACCATGCTTCACCCACATGCAACACTGGGCGCTCAGACACTTGTGGGTGAGGAACTTGGTCCATGCCCCGTGCAATGCTTGTGGGGATGGCAAGTAAGGAGAGAGGGGAGCCCAAGCAGAGCTGCCCGTGCCCTGAGCAGCGCTTGCTCTGCACATCACGGCGTTGCTGGGGCTGGGGAGCGGGGAGCTGCTCCCTGCTGGCTGCGGGGGCTGCTGAGTGCAGGGTGTAAATTACCGAGATGCATTGCTGCGCCAAAACCAGATTGCAGAAGCTACAGTGGGGATAAATCTTTCAAATCAGCCAATTTATCAGTGGATTCACAGTTCCTAATTCAAAACAAGTGAAGTCATTATTGAAAGAAAGTCATTAATTGAAGTAAAGCTCTTTATTGAGCATGCTACTGAGTCGCTCTTGCAGACCCTTGGGGGTTTATTGGGTTGTGCTTGAAGTGAAGAAAATCACTGTGAGGGCACTGGGAAGAGTCAGCCGTGGGGACGGAGCAGTCCCCACCCCACAGGGCATGTGGGCTCGAGGGACACGGGCCAGCATGGAGCTGCAGGAGGTGCAGTTTGCTCTGAGCGATGCTTGGTGAGACACCAGCTCCATGGCTGCATCCTGCCCTCCCTCCTTCCAGCACGGGGCGTTTCCAGCAGGGTGCTTCTGCTACGACAGCTGAAATTGGGGTGCTTTTCTTATATTTGAGTGGAAAATGTTTTATACTTGTCTTGTTGAGTGGACATAAGCTCTCACCTCAGCACGCAGTGTCCCAGTATTTGCCCTGGCTCAGCCCTTGCAGGTCGGGACGGTTGGACTCGATGATCCCTGAGGTCTCTTCCAACCTGGTTGATTCTGTGATTCTGTGGGACGGTGCCTTGGGACACCCCTATGGTGACAGGGAGCCAAGGCTGCTCCGTGCTCTGCTCACCGAGAGGTGCCACGGCTTCTCAGCAGATGGGTTACTGCGGTCCCACCTGCCTGTGTCCGTGTGGTGGCTTGTGGTGAGAAGGTCTCGATGTAACCCAGTGGCTGCTAGACCTCAGAAGGATGCAAGGGGTCTGCTCTCCCCACGACCCACACCTCCAAAGATAGAGGTTTGAGGGAGTGTTTTGAGAGAGAGTAATTTTCTACTATGTGACTAAAAGAAATGAGATGATGAAACAACCTATTCTCTTATTCCAGCTTTTTCTATCTAGGGGTTTCTGCTGCTGTTCTTTGTTATTGAGTCTGAGTTTATACTCTAATTATCAGCTTCGACTGGCTCCTATCCCATTTTGTTTCAGCTGATGGAAAGCATCGAGTCATCCCAGTGTCTATTAAATCTCTCATTGCTCCAGCCTCCACGACTGAGAAGGCTGAGATGCATCTAAAGCCAAGGGGAACTCTGCAAAGTGCTGCAGCCAGGCTCCCCACGGCTCTGGGGAAACTTGGTGTGCACTTTGGGTCCTAAAGTCCTTGTTCACGTGGGAAATAGTTGGGTATTTGCTCAGTGACAGAAATGGAAAGAGGTGGTCTTTGAAGGCTGGTCAAGAGGAAGAGGGAAATCCAGGTGTAGCGATGCCTTTTGGGTGGAGGAGCGTTGGTCTTGGTCTTTGTTATGAATCGGCGGCTTTCTGATAAAATTTAACACTTGTAGGAGTATCTATTTTCTCATAAATGGCAGACGGGGGGGGTTGCTAGTTGGCTTTTCTTGTGAGGTACAGACTTTTGTGGTATTTTGACAGGGTGTACACGATCAAAAGCCCCCAGTTACTCTGTTTCAAGGAAGGCAGAATCATAGAATTGTTAAGGTTGGAGACAACCTAAAAGATCATCAAGTCCAACCATCGACCCAATTCTATGGGTTCTGTGATTCTCTACGGACCCACGCACACAGAGTACAGCGTAGCTCCCTATTAAGAGACTCGTGCTGGAGGACAGTTTGCTCAGGATGGTTTTAAAACATGAAGAAATCAACAGCAAACCGAACAGTCAGCCCAAGCCAACAGTCCCAGAACAAAGCAGCAGGAAAAGGCTGGCGTTACAAGCACATCGCTTGAGATCTCTGGCTTCGAGACTGAGCAGTTTTATTTTATTATAGAGTTTATTTTATTTTATTTTAGAATAAAATATTTATTTTAGAGTTTTATTGCTTCGCCAGGGGAGGTTCAGGTTGGCCATTAGGAAGCATTTCTTCTCAGCAAGGGTCATTAGCCATTGGAAGGGGCTGCCCAGGGAGGTGGTGGAGTCCCCATCTCTGGAGGGGTTTAAGAAAAGCCTGGACATGGCACTTAGTGCCCTGGTCTAGTTGACATGGTGGTGTCAGGGCAATGGTTGGACTCGATGATCCCAGAGGGCTCTTCCAACCTCGTTGATTCTGTGATTTGCAAAGGGTGCTGAATTAGGAGGGGCAGAAAATTCATTCAATTCCTCAGTTTGCTCTTTCAAGTAAGACCAGTCCTGTATTTCATTAACTCTTTCGATAGTGCCTCTTTAGGTTGTTTTCAAAGCTCTACCTACCTCTCCTTGGAATCACTAATAATTGATTTCCAAACCTGAAAAGTTACAGACAACATAAAGCACACTGGCAATTTATTAGCAAAATACATTTCACCTGTGATGAGAAGATTGATCCAAGGACACTCGTAGCAGGGGAACTGCCTGCCCGCCCCCTGTTATTACAGTAATCTGTTCGAAAAATGTGTAATCAAGAATGACAACGGGAAACAAATGAATACGGCTGGTAATGGCATGGGCAGCAGTGGAGCTGATTAACATATATATATTCCAGGGCTTCCCAGTGCAATGCTTTGTCTGGAGTGCAGGCTGGAGAAATTAAATCATTTATTTCTGTGACTGTAATAGAGAGAAAAATTATATCGTAAACAAAATGGAATAAACATTACAACATAATTTAATGATGTTTTAAGTAATTCCAATTCATGTGTTAGTGGTTTGTAGCATGGTCACTAGTTTCACATTATTTTGTCTAAAAGAGAATGATTTTCAAAGGAGTGGATAGAGAAGCGTGTGGCAGGATTTTGCCTGGATTTTTTATGTACCCCCTTCCTGCAGGGAAATGTAAAATTAATTTTGTGTTAGAAATTACTGGTGTTTTATATATAGCAAGACAGGTCAAGTGTCAGATTTAATGTCTCTTACTCTTCTCTTTCTAATTCCATAACAGGATACCCTCTTGTTTATTTCTTCTTTAACTCAACTATCCCATATTTTTGATTTTTCGTGTGTTAACTGATTATTGACATGGATAACTTTCGATGTCTGCCCAGTTCTTTTGAGGGAGTGAGAAATACTGAGTGCATTTTCCAAGTACAGCTACTCTAGTTTATAAAAAGATAAATTTAGGTTAGGACAAAGGTCCTACAACATGTAGGATACTAAAGTATCCTTTGTATTGTTTGATTTTTACTCTGGTTTTATGCTGCCTGGCACTTTACTTGTAGTGAGCAATAGCAAGCAGTGAGCAAATGAGTTTACTCTTACAAATGATTCCCAGACGACTGCAAGAAATCTTCCAAAATTTATATTATTGTGTCTTTGGCAAGATGTGGATTCTTCCACCATCATCCTGCCCATTGACCTGGACTTGTTTGGTACCCACTAAATGTCCTCACAGCCTGTTTGGTGGTTTTGCCCAGACAGCAAAAGACACCAATTTAAACTGTAGAAAGTCTTGGCCATTCGTGCTTTGACCTTGATTTCTGTTGGTTTCGGAGTCATGACAAATAAAATCTTGAACTTTCTGAGAAAATCCCCAGAAGTTTCTTAAAAGCTCACTGGGGTCATAGGTCTGAGAGCTGTGGCTGTATCTCCCGGGGCTGTGGCCACTCCTCCTGCTGTGAAACAGCAGAAGGAGCCTGAGCACTACTCTTCTTTTCTCTAAACACCCAGAAATGTGGAATTACTTCTTTTCGTACAACAGCTCTGTCTGCAACACCCATCTGTAGCCTCTCCCTGGGGAACTTGGGTGTTTTACACTGCTGGAGCCCAGAGATGCCTGAGGAAGCAGCAAGCCGTGCCAAGGACAGCACAGCCTACCACCTTGGCTATTTTTAACCACGTTTTATTTTGACAAAACTTTGTGACTCAGGCTTGAGGTATCAGGTCAGACTTTTCATTTATTTATATTTTTTTAAATTTTTTTTTACAAATAATGCCTCTATAGGGTGCAGACTGCAGAATAATGGCCATGAATATTCACTCACAATCTGTCAGGAGCATTCAATGCTCCTTAACGTGATCCGACAGCTTCTTGGCTCGGTGGAGGGGTTGGCAGCCTCTATCCAGCTGCTAAGACACAGGTGACAACATGAAAAACAAAATCCCCATCTTCATGGTGATTATAACCCACACCAGCCTGCTCAGCAGAGAGACATCTCCCACGCATGGCTGGAGGCTGGGGGGTCCCCAGCCCGAGGTCTCTTGGGTGTGGGACAGGGGACAGGGCTGCTCTTCACCCCGTTGTTCCTGTAAATATGTTTTTCCGCACTGGTCAGTGCCTTTTTACAAGAACAAGAGCTTCAAAAATAAAATCATCTGTGAATTTTACCAAGGAGTCGCATATCATCAGTGCTATTGATCCGTTTTATTTGACATGGTGCAACCTAGTGATCAGAGCAAGGTGAACCTCCTGAGACCGGAGCAGACAGCGGCTAATTTGTGGGCTGCACAAATAGTTACAGAATAGTAGTTACAGAATTAAAGTAAGTGCTGCTATAAAATCTTACTGCTTTCAGCTAAATTCCGTGCTTATATCAGACACACAGGCACGTCTTCATTTCATTTCTTTAATTTTAAACTCATACCAAATAAAAAGAGTTTTTCCACGCCTGTTGAAATTGAAATTAGGAAAATCCTACTAGATTTCTGCAGAGGATGAACGTGGGAATTGCTGAGCCCTTCCTAGACACGGGTGGGTGTTCTGGGGAGCCGGGCAGACACAGCCTGAGCTTGCACAGCCTTTGTCCCTGCAGGACGCGGCAGCAGCAGGGCTTTGGCTTTCGAAGGGGAGCTTTGCTGAGCATGTTTGGGCACAGCAGGTAAAGGGAGCAGCCACCCACATTTTCCCTGTGCTTTCCAGAGCCCGTGGCAGCTCCTCAGCAGGGCTTGGTTCCTGGGGGCACTTGGGGAGGAGCTGCCAGTGTCAGCCCCAAAGCATCATGTTTCATGGGAGGGATGAGAAAGACGCTCTCTTGGATGAACCTTGGGGAGCTTCTGAGTTTGTCTGATGCTCCATTCCTCTTCTGTGGATATTCCTCTTTTCCTCCCACCCATTGGCATTAAATTCAAGGATAACACAGAATTAATCATAAAGCCATCTGATAGCTCATCTGAAGATTTATATTCTTTTTCCCAAAGACAAGAACACAGCCTTGTGCAGCTGAATGGCCATGAATCACATCAGTGTGGCTGCCAGGACAGCAGAGAATTAATGTTTATTTTGCTTTTAAAATCTGATATTTGGGAAAGGAAATTCTTCATGCATTTTATAGTGTTATTTTTATTACACTTGTCACTCCAGCATTTAGCTGAAATTAGGTTTCTGAGGAAATCTGGAGCTGCAGTCAGACTTTGTGATGTGGGGCTGTTTCTCCAGGCTGCACGAGGCGCCGGTTCCCTCCACGTAGCCAGGCTCAAGTGGCTGGAGTTTCTTTGCTCGTAGTTCAAAACCCTTTTCATCTACCACTTGTCTCTATCTTTTCCTGCCTTTCTGTTTTCCTGTTGCTGTGCATGGGTGATGCTACCCATGCCCCTGTGCTCAGCTGGTGTCCCTGCCTGTCCCCCCCTCTGCTCCACTGCTCTCTGTATCTCTCACCGAGCCCAGCCCTCGCACACGAGGTGCTGTGTGTGTATCTCAGGTCGGGACCACGGCGTGTGCAGGGGCTGAGTGGGATGCCACTGCCATTTCAGCCTCGCTGTTGTTGCGTTCAGGTTTTTACTAATGCATAAGCGAAGGATGGCTCTTGTGCTGCCCCGTGTCAAGAGACCACTTGACTTACCAGGGCTCTCCCTGACGTTTCCCACAATGGCATTCCAGGGTGGTATTGGGCCCCCAGTTCGATGCGGGCTCTTACAGCCTCACTGAAACCACTCCTGTAATTGAAATGAGGGCTCTGCACTGATCTCTCTGGGTTTCAGATCTGTGTCTCTCACACACACTGTCAGTCATCTCATTGAGTTTGGTCTCATGGAAGTGATCGTCCCTCTGTACTGGGCACTGGTGAGGCCGCACCTTGAATCCTGTGTCCAGTTCTGGGCCCCGCACTTCAAGAAAGATGTTGAGGTGTTGGAGTGAGTCCAGAGGAGGGTGACCAAGCTGGTGAAGGGTCTGGAGGGTCTGACCTATGAGGAACGGCTGAGGGAGCTGGGGGTGTTTAGCCTGGAGAAGAGGAGGCTCAGAGGTGACCTTATTGCAGTCTACAACTACCTGAAGGGAGGTTGTAGCGCAGTGGGAGTCGGCCTCTTCTCCCAGGCAACCAGCGACAGGACAAGAGGACACAGCCTCAAGCTTGGCCAGGGGAGGTTCAGGTTGGACATTAGGAAGCATTTCTTCTGAGCAAGGGTCATTAGGCATTGGAAGGGGCTGCCCAGGGAGGTGGTGGAGTCCCCATCTCTGGAGGTGTTTAAGAAAAGCCTGGACATGGCACTTAGTGCCCTGGTCTAGTTGACATGGTGGTGTGAGGGCAATGGTTGGACTCGATGATCCCAGAGGTCTCTTCCAACCTGATTGATTCCATGATTCTGTCTCATTCAAAGAGTTTGCACTCTAGCAGAGTAGAAATTGTTTTGGTGCAGGATGCTAAACTCTGCTCTGGCTACGATGCAATTGGTGAAGGATTGGAGGTGTGAAAAGACAGGCTGGAAATCCTGGTCTTTTCAAGCAAATACTAAACAAAAGATGAGCAACCTCATGTTTTTGCCTACAAAGAAGTTACCGCCAGCATCGTACCGATGGGCTTGTTCCCTGCCTGTGCCCTGCGAGCCCTGACCTCGACCTGTCCTCACTGGTGGGAGGTCCCTGCCCAGCACCAGGGAAGGTCACCCCCCAACCCGCAGACACCCATACCACTATTTTGAGCAGCTTTGGTTTCCAAAGAGCAGCTATTGCAGCCCAGTTTGTACACAGCCTTTTATATTTTGCAGTACAAAGGCAGCAAAAAGCTCAGGCGATGAGCTCTGTGCTTTGTTGTGTTCCTATATTCATAAACAAAAGGATTCAATAAGAAGTTAATTCAGGGAAACTAATTTCCCGTGTCATTAAATGGTCTTTAGCAAATTGGTTTAAATTTATTTTTCAAAAATTGAAATTAAAATTGTCATACATCTATATCATGGTCTAGTTTTCCTTTACTCTCGTAACCAAATTTGAGCTGCGTTGCTTAACTCGGTCACGGTGGCGTGTAACGGTATTTAGCACAGCTTACAACATTAATCTTCATGGACTCACCAAAGACTTTCAATTTAGCAACTTGAACTGTCTTGGGAGTGGTTTTAAGATTGTGTGTGGAGCAGATATATCTCAAAGCTATTGCCTTATTCAGTGATCAAATTTCTTGACCAGGTTTTATGATCTATGCTTTTTTATTGTGATCCATATTAGAATAAGTGCTTTGTCTTCTGTAGTCATAGCTGACGTGGTAAGTGTTATTGATGCTCAGAGTGCTCATCTGTATCTGGCTGGCAGAGATCATTGTGCCTCTGGGTAAACCTTGAGCAGAGATTCATCTGCTTTGCAAAAAAAATGCATGAGCCTCAACAAAATGTATAAAAGAACATGAATAATGACTTGAACTTTAAAGTTCCTAAGACTGATCCGTGTTGCTCATAACTTTTCAGCGTCCCTCCATGCAGCAGGCAGGAGTAATAAATGCTGCTTTTTTTCCTTTCTGATGCAACAGGCCCTTTTGTTGCAAGAGCAGTCCAAGTTTCACGTGTGCCTTTGGGCACTGAATAGCAGAGTTGAGTCCAAGTTGGCTCCAGCTTACGGGCTAGGCGCTGCTGAACGTAGAGCGGGCAGGACAAGCAGCTGCTCTTTGGATGAGGATGGAGAAGTTGTATAATGAGTTGGCCTCTTCTGTCGCTTTGGAGAAGCGAAGATATGCATTGCTGTCCTTTTTATATACCACTGAAATGGCAGAAATCTGTCACCAGAAAAAGGTTGTTGGCTGATATTTCTTTTTTGCAATGTGTCCAGAATTAATTGGCTTGTGTGTTTGCTGGCGAGTTACTCCTGGGTGGATGCTGGAAGACAAGGTTACTGAAAAATAGCTCCTGAAGGTTTTGTGGGGTTTTTTAATTCAGAAGGCAAATACTGCTGTTTTCTGTGGGTAATGCATGAAACTCCCATCAGCTGTCATCATCTCATCTCCCATAGTTTAAGGGAAAACTTGTGGTGGTTCTCTGCAAAACACCCTTGCATAGGGCTGCCTGTGACAGTCATCAGCTGGTTTTCAAATGCTTAGTTAAGGCCTCTGAACTTATACCTTGTATATAAACTGTTTCTTTTCCCTCAAAGCTCTCTGAAGATGTCTATTTGATGAGAATTTTGGGGAAATCCTTCTATTCATTTTTGAAATTCTTGTAGTTCATATGTCTGGGTACAAACAGTCTTTGCAGAAATCCCCCCTTAAACAAAAACAAGTAGCACAGAGTTCAATCTTACTGTACTGAGCTGAGCAGGTTAATACCATGAAATCATAAACATAAAGGGCTTGTTCATCAAAGCTGCATCCCTGCTACCCAGCCCATTGATGTCCCAGGCTAAAAAATAAGGTATAAAGAGCCAGAGGTGAATAAACTGCCATCGATAGGTGAGACATCTGCCCATTGCCCTCCCGTTGTAAAAGCCACCTACTGCTGAAGGGCTGGGAAATGGGGGCTCTGTAGAGATACCTGAGTATTTTTTTGTAATTAAGAACACAAGCCTTCAGTTATTTCAATGACAAGAGCAGTTCTGATCATTTAAGAGGTGCAGAGATGATGAGCTGTGCGTGTGAGATGCACATCGGTCTCAGGCTAATTTATATGCCTTAAAAATAAATAAAGAAAATCCTATAGTAATCTTGCCGACAGCCTCACAAGAAGTGAGCCACATGCTATTGAAGAATACTGCAAAAATATTCTATTTTTTTTTAAATAGTCTGATGCCCTTCTTTTAACCTAACCAGTGAATACTGCCCTCTAAAATACACTTTCGATTTTCATATTTTTCCCTCATGTGTGTTAGCAAGGAAATGACTTTTCCTAAGGTTAGGAAAAGGTTCCTAACTTTTCCTAGATAAAATATTTTGATTCTTCACATGTAACGTACAGAGATGCTTTACTGGCTCTGAGTACGTCACTTTTCTAAAATGTATCCAATTCTTTTCCAACATCACAATTACTCCTCACTTTTTTACGATTCTTGTGCAAATGTAGTGTGTTTTGAGGTATTACAATCATCAACCATAAAAATATGGTATTTTAAGGAGACTTTTCTCTCAGTGTACCATGAGAGCACTCTTTGCAGAGGATGCCTGCGAGCAGAACATCAAACAGGTGTAAAGGAGACAAACTCTGTTAAAAAATAAACAGGGAAAAGCAGGAAAAGGCAAAATAACTATTGATATTAATGTTTAATATCAGTCAAGTGCAAAGGTCTTCTATTTTAATGTAAGTATTTAAAATATTAACATTTTTCAATCTAAGTGCCTTTACCTTCCAAACTGCACTGAAGAGATTTCAAGCTGAAGCCTCAGGCTTGCAAGCGTTCATGCACAAAATAACTCCACCAAAGTCCTTGAACGACTAAAACCTGACAATGGAAGTCAGAGTTTATACAAGAAGGGTCAAAAACTGTGCTGAGATGCAAGGTGAAACAAACAGCTGGATGTAAATCAAAGCTGTTGGCTTTCCTTGAGACTTAGAGCATCTCTGCAAACAGAATTATAAACTAAATACCTCACAAACAATTCTCAGTGAGAGAGGAGAGTTGCAGAGCATCAATGTGAGCACCTCTCATCTGTCCAGGGACGGGCTCACCCCTGGGGTGCCCCTGGGCAGAGCAGGAGGGACCATGCTCTGCCCTGCACCGAGATGCTGCAGGAGGGACCATGCTCTGCCCTGCACCGAGATGCTGCAGGGGGGACCATGCTCTGCTCTGCACCGAGATGCTGCAGGGGGGACCATGCTCTGCTCTGCACCGAGATGCTGCAGGAGGGACCATGCTCTGCCCTGCACCGAGATGCTGAAGGAGGGACCATGCTCTGCCCTGCACCGAGATGCTGCAGGAGGGACCATGCTCTGCTCTGCACCGAGATGCTGCAGGAGGGACCATGCTCTGCCCTGCACCGAGATGCTGCAGGAGGGACCATGCTCTGCTCTGCACCGAGATGCTGCAGGGGGGACCATGCTCTGCTCTGCACCGAGATGCTGCAGGAGGGACCATGCTCTGCCCTGCACCGAGATGCTGCAGGAGGGACCATGCTCTGCCCTGCACCGAGATGCTGCAGGAGGGACCATGCTCTGCTCTGCACTGAGATGCTGCAGGAGGGACCATGCTCTGCTCTGCACCGAGATGCTGCAGGAGGGACCATGCTCTGCTCTGCACTGAGATGCTGCAGGAGAAGAGCTCCAGAGTCTCTTGGGAGAATGTCGAAGCTTTTGTTGAAACAGCAATGAATGCAAACCCTTTTCTGACTTAAACCAGCACAAGTTTCACTGTCTTATAAAATCTCTCATTGCTCTCTCGTTTGGATGCAGTTGTCCTGCCTGTTCAATTGACAGTGTTGGAAGCACAGAGGATCAACAGCTCCACGAGAGCTGCGCGTGCAGAGGAGGATGTATAACCTGAACCTGCCCAAACCTGATAATTGCAGTGAGGAGGGAATTATAATTGTCGTCAATCCTTTGAAGAGTTTTTATTCAGGTTGAATGACCCTGTTAAGTTAAAAAGTCTTATTAAATCTGATAAATAGTGGAAGAGTGAATTGACTTCATTGAAGTCAAGGAAGTAAATTTGTACTCGCATAACTTAGGGAGGTCAGACCCTGGCTGCATCAGCACTTCAAAGGAGACTTTCAAGAAAAACACATGAAAAGATCTCTTCCTTCTTAACTGATTAGTGAGGCTCTGGCTCAATACGTACCAGACAGACCCAAGCCCTGTGGGGATGGTCTCCCTGGGAATGGTCTGTGCATGCCCAGTGGCGTTCCTGCCCAGGCTCCTGTATGGGGAGACCAGGACATGCTGACATCCCTGTAATTTGACTGCCTTCAGACTTGATCCTTTAAAAACCTGTCCTCATGAGGTCTTTGGACTCTTTTTGAATGTCAGGGGAGGAATGGTTGATATTATTCTACTTACACCTATTTCTATTAGGCTATCGTTATACTGTATAGCTACTCAAAATTTAAAAAAAAAAAAACCAATAAAAATTCTCAATGCCCTAAAAACTCAGCAAACAAATTTGTCACATATAGCAGATAAAAATATGGAGAGTTCAGTAAAAGTCCATGTAGCAAAACCAGGTATATTGGCTTATTCCAATTTTCTTCTTGTTATCGGTGGGTATTTTGACTAGAAAACTCATGACTGTTTGACTAGAAAACTCATATTTTAGCAATTCAGAAATGTAACAGGATTATCTTATCAGCACCTCCTGAGATAGTGGAGTAATAGCGACGCTCACCTCACAGGTGGCAGTGGCAGATACAGTCTTATCCATGCTAAAGCCAGAAGGAAAAATGCAGGTAGGAACATCCTACAGAGATGATCCTTTCCATGACCGTCCTCTCGTCAGCTTTTTCCTCCCAAGTAACGCCCATCACCCAGCGATTCTTTTAGCACCACCTCCCACCCGACTGCTGCATCCTTTTTTTAATATCCTCTGCTGGAGATATCTGGATGGGATGTTTTTCTCCCATCTCCATTTGTCTCAGAGTGGTTTTCCAGCTCAGAGCGACATTCAGGATGAAGCAAGCTGGCAGCTTTGATTTTTTTCCTACATCATGAACGATGGTTAAACATGCTCCAGTAGTGCAAGATGGTAGGTTACACCTCTCCTAGTGATGACATCTCTGAGAACAAATAATTATTTGTGTTTTGAGGTAGGGCAACAAAGAAAGTTGCCTGGACCCGTGGAGCACCCTGGGTCACGCAGGGACTCTCTGCCTTCATCAGTAATTGTATCATGGCCATATTGCCCTCTCTCATCACCTTTTGAAGCTAGAAGAGCTGTTTTCCATTTCCTTCCAGCCCTGAAGAAAGTTGCTTTCCTGGAACAGAGTTAGCACCCAATTATTTCAGAGCTGAAGAGATAGGTATCTCCAAGCCAATGATAATAACAGGAAAAATAAACATTAAATCTTTCAGAATTAGCTGAACCCAAAGTTCCCAGCAACATCAAAGTATGCTATATTAAAAAGAATGTTACATTTTAGTCTGAGAAGATGAGAGGGAATAGGAATGAAATAGAAAACTATCAATCACCAGAATTTCCTTTAGAGGCCAACAGTGAAATATTCCACCATCATCTTTCCATTAGAGACGGCAAGTCACGTGTTTAACCTGGCCAGAACCACAATTTAGTTTGAACTGCACTTTGATTGAAGATTTCTTTTGAAGACCGACTGCTTTATTTGACAATATCAGATAGAATAAATAAAAAGAGCATCAGTACAGACCAGGAACTGAAAGATAAATGTCATAGGATGTGTTCAGGGTGTAGCATGAAATTCAGATGAGTGAAACTGATTTAAAATAACAGTATAGACAATGTAAGTATTTAGAGATGAATGTGAAAATGGTCTCTGTACATGACAGAGGAGGGAGACCAGATTAAAATTTATTTAGAAAATCTTGCCTAGGTCCAGTTTATTATTTGACATCTACGGTATGAATGGGTCCTTACAGTTATCCAGGCTAGCGTCCGACAGAAAAACAGCCTCAGAATGTCATGCCATATTCTTGCATTGTGTTAATGGTTTCTGGTTAATCAATTTTATATTTATGATTTTAGTTATATGTAAGGAAGTTAAAGGGTCATTAGCCATTGGAAGGGGCTGCCCAGGGAGGTGGTGGAGTCACCATCTCTGGAGGTGTTTAAGAAAAGCCTGGACATGGCACTTAGTGCCCTGGTCTAGTTGCCATGGTGGTGTCAGGGCAACGGTTGGACTCGATGATCCCAGAGGGCTCTTCCAACCTCATTGATTCTGGGATTCTGTATTCAGTCTTGATTTCGGGTTCGTTCATGAAAAATACTCTTCTGCATCCTTTGACAATGATTGGTGGTTTTTGACCCTCTCTATTAATTTAGCTTCTGCTAGAGGTTAAGTAGTCCCTGGGGTAGAAGTCTGGGATGTATGTGGCAACTTGTGGGGAAGGGTTTTTCTCCAGCTTCTTCTTCATGCCCACATGTGTCATCTGCTCTTCCTGGGCATCTTTGAACAAGCTTCTAAGATCAGGATTTCAGTTCAAAATCATGGCCAGCGTTCATTAAAGATGTAATTTGAAACAATTCCTGCATTACATGTGGGTTTTATCTGGCTATATAACATTGTCATATCAGAGCTGATTTTAAAGCACAGACAAAATAAGAATTTTTAGAATTATCAGTCATAAATATTCATATTGCAGCTGCTGTTCAGCAATACTGATCAGATCTGTGACAATGGGATGAATAATAAGAGTTACTAATCATTGCAAGCCCATGAGCACGATTAATTGCATCGGTCGTCATTTCCTTTCCGCACGCCGTTGCGTGCATCAGCATCTTAGATAGCGCAAGCCTGACCTAAAAGGTTTAGTTCAGAAATTTAGCCCACAAATGTATACTGATCTTTCTTAGTTTTCAGGAAATCAGGACCTGGCAGACAAGTAGAAACATACCCACAAACCAAAAGCAACATCTCCAAAACCTCAAAAATGTATTTGCCTGTCTTGCCACATCCAAAGCTCTGGCTCCCAGGTACTTCAGAGACCTATTGGCAAAGATTTAGTTGATTCCTAACGCATCAGTACCTGAGAATAGTTGCTTTTTACATAGAGTGGTTGCCTGTGGTATAAAATATTTTATGGAGCAGTATTTCAAGAGAGTGGTCTCGTGTCCTGAAGGGGAAGGTGGATGGACCTTGAAGAAGTCAACTTGAGAAGAGTCTGGGAACATCTCCTTTGGAGCATGCAGCTGAAAATAGCCGTACTGGTTCCCCTAGAAAAGGGTACCCTCAAGACCAGAAAGACAGCCAGGAAGTTTAATTTTTATAGCTCCCCCCCCCCCCAATTAAAATAGGTTAAAAGGCCTAATTGGTTTCCTTTGAAGAGAAATGAGCTCTGTCTGGTTACTAAGCAACTGGTGACAATTTGCCTTTTCCTTTTTATTCTGGAGAACTCGATTCAAACTTTACAAGAGCACTTTCAATTTGTGTTTATATTCATCATAAAAAAAGCTCTCTGATACTGTTTTGTTAGCCTTAGAAAGTGAAACCCCCTGCTAAACTGTGCCTTAACAACTGAATTTGTCACAGATACTTCCCACGGTGCGGGGCACGTGGAAAGGCCCGTGGGAAGGATATTTGCTACTGGTTGTACCAGCAGAGGAAATAACAGGTCTCCTGCTGGATAGAAATTGTAAATAAACCCAGTTTTGCTCCATCCTGGCTGAGGCTTTCGCTTCCTCTGAGCAGACAAGTGCTCAGAGATGGGCATAGCAGGAGGTGCTTTCTGGACACACAGCAGGTTTTATCCTCCTTTCTCTTGCATGCAAGTACCTTTTCTAGATGGCAGGGGAGCATGGCGAAATTAGGGTGGTTGCTCTTACATGACATCTGTTTTGCTGTGTAAATAGTGCCACAATTTCTGGTTAATCCTTAATGAAGGAGAGTAGTTACTGATCATTGCATCAGCAAAGAGGGCTGGCTCTGAAATAACCTGGGAGCTTGGGAAATTCCACCATGCCACTACTCAGGGATGTGGTTGCAGGACTCACTGACTCATCAGGTTTCCTGGAATGACTAAATAGTACCTGAGACTGTTTCTACAGAGTGCTGCCACTGCGGAAGAGGTCACTCGTGGATGCGGTTCTCCAGAAACCGAGTTATCTCAGAATCTGCTGATAAGACTGAAATAGTTAGTGGGGTTTTTTTTCTGCTGCCTTTGTGTGACACTCTTTTTGTACAGCAGTTTTCATGGGACAAGCCTTTTTGGTAGTGTTAACATGATGGAGCAGCACTCGTGCGTTCAGTTCAATCAATCAATCAATGAGGTTGGAAGAGCCCTCTGGGCTCATCGAGTCCAACCATTGCCCTGACACCACCATGGCAACTAGACCATGGCACTAAGTGCCATGTCCAGGCTTTTCTTAAACCCCTCCAGAGATGGTGACTCCACCACCTCCCTGGGCAGCCCCTTCCAATGGCTAATGACCCTTGCTGAGAAGAAATGCTTCCTAATGTCCAACCTGAACCTCCCCTGGCGAAGCTTGAGGCTGTGTCCTCTTGTCCTATCACTAGTTGCCTGGGAGAAGAGGCCGACTCCCACTCTGCTACAGCCTCCTTTCAGGTAGTTGTAGACTGCAATAAGGTCACCTCAGTTAGCGTGCAGACAGTGTTATTGCATCCCTTGTAACCTCCAACAGGGAATTGCCCGCAGCTCTCGTATACTGTTTTTTTTTATTACCTTAAAAACCAGAGGCTAGACCAAGGTGTATGTTGCCTGTTGTAAGCCAGGAGTAACACTGTTTGACTTCCAGCTAGCATAACTCTTATCCCTTTGTGGGAATTACTCCCATTACTCCATTTGTTTCCCACACAAGCTGTATACAGCTCTGTTATATCATGTATCAAGGCTCCATCCTGATGACTTTCCTTTGCTTACAAGGAAGTTATTGCCCATGTCCTGCCCTTGGGGGTTGTTCCCAGCCCTGTCCGCTCCCCAAAAGCTCTGACCCTGACCCGTCCTTGCTGGCAGGAGGTCTCTGCCTGGTGCCCCGGGGATGCTGCCCAGGGGAGCTACAGCAGAAAACAAACTGTTAAACTTGCAGTTGACACAAGGCAACCGAGACGTTTTGGCATTCTGTTTTACAAAGCCTCTGCAGGAAGTAAAACCGGAGGTGTGCTGCAATCCAGTTCTGTAAGGACTATTTCCCATACACGACTGCAGCAAATTAAACATGGTACGTGTTCTGGTATAACAAACTGCAGAATAAGGAACAGCAGGAAAACAACCACAGTTGTCTTTAATGGAGATGTCCGTAACACTAAACCTTTCCCAACAGAACTTTATTACCATTTCTAAATTGTCTACTCGTGTGTTGTTTAATATAGGTAAACAATAAAGTGTCTGTGTGCAGAGATAAAAGCTTCCAATGTTCTCTGAAGCTCATTCAAAACATTCAGACATCTTGAACACAGAACTCTTATTAAAAAAAAAAAAAAAAGGAGTAGGGGGGAGAGCAGAGAAATGTGTTTAGTGTAAAACATCACCTGGGCACACAAGCAGTGATGTGTGGAGTTCCTTGGAAGGTAGGGCTTGAAGAGCAGAGCTGTGCTCCTCTTATCTTGCTAAGAGCTTGCTTATTTTTGTGTCTTGGTTAGGAAAACAAGCTAGGAACTGCTTGAACCTTGGCCTCCGTAGACTGAGATCAGCATTCTGCAGCTGAGTCCATCCCTGCCTTGCAGCCTTCCTGTGCCACCATGGTGCATCACCCTGGGGCAGGGCTGCTAGTGATAGGACAAGAGGACACAGCCTCAAGCTTGGCCAGGGGAGGTTCAGGTTGGACATTAGGAAGCATTTCTTCTCAGCAAGGGTCATTAGCCATTGGAAGGGGCTGCCCAGGGAGGTGGTGGAGTCACCATCTCTGGAGGGGTTTAAGAAAAGCCTGGCCATGGCACTTAGTGCCCTGGTCTAGTTGCCATGGTGGTGTCAGGGCAATGGTTGGACTTGACGATCCCAGAGGGCTCTTCCAACCTGATTGATTCTGTGATTCTGTAATGTAATAATTTTGAGTGCACTTTTCCTTTGACTATACTTTATCTAACTTCATACTGAAACATGTGGTTGGGTGCAGGCTTGCAGCTGTATACATTAGTGTTTTTCTAAGAGTACCTCGCACCTGACAGTTGTACTGCCATATACAGGATTTGCATAATAATGAATATATTCCTCAGGAGGGTGCCACAGATCAGAGCAGATGAACACTAACTGGATCTGGAAATTCAGGAAGATGAACCTTCTTCATACACAGACTCATTTTAATCTCCAGAAATGAAAGCACAGTGCACAACAGACTTTTGTGTTGGAGTACAAAATAAAAAGGCTTTATTTACTAAAAATGGAGAATTAATGTAGTGAGGAGGAATGAAAGCCACCACATTGCTTGTATTGCTGTTGGAACAGGAAAGGAGAGGAGAGCTGTACGTTGTACTGCAGGATTAACCTTTGGGAGAGTTTCCAGCAGCTGATGCTCTCGTGCTCAGCCCAGGGCTGGCTGCAGAGCGACCACAGGTTATCGGGATGATCAGTGCTTTTTGAGAGTTAGTCTTGCTATTTTTCAACTATTAACTCGTTTCCTTATTAGCATGAATTTCACCTAAGCGTAAGTCAAGGTTCCAGCTTAGAAACAAATTTTATCATAATAAAGGTACCTCAAATGGAGTCTTGGCATATGAAGAATGTGATTTGTCTGCAGATTTGGTTAAAATCCTTAATGCAAAGACTGTGAAACTGTAAAGGTATAAGGAGGTCTAAACACAGCAAAAGATAAAAAAAGGTTCCCTATTTATCTGATGTGCATTGTGCTTGCTGAAAAAATCAGTTGGCATCACAAGAAATAGATGAAATGTTACATGCCTCCAACCCTGGAATAAAATGTTAATAAACTGGTTTCTTTTTCCAGACCTTCCCTTCTTTTTTTCTTGTTACTTGATGACTTTGTTCCTACTCAGCTGTGGTTTTTTTTACATCTCATCCCCAGCTCTCTAGGTTTTCTTTTGATGTAGTGCTCCAGAAGCCTTCTGTAGATGTCAGGTTCTTGAAAGAGAAAGAAATCTTGCTTTCTGAAAGACATGCTCTGTTTGCAAAAGGCACTGGTGCTGAAGTATTGAAGAACTCAAGTGACTGCTTCATCTCTTGCAAGACTCTAAAAAGTACTATTTATCTATAGATGAAAAAGAACTCCTAGGGCCATTCATTGACTTTGTGTTTGCTCTTTCCCTACTCATTAAGCCAATCTTCTGTGGCATAGAAACTTCTGACACGCGTATCATAATCAGGAAGATATGATACAATATATATGAAAATAAGTTTCAGGCTGGGAACCACCATACAAAGGTAAGGTCTGTCTTCACACACCTCAAAATTCATCCACTGGTGTCTGGGGGAATTTTCCAAGGATTTCATCAGGACGTGGGTGATAAGACGGGGGTGAAGCTTGAGAGAATGAAGTATAGAGGGAAAAAAGCAGCACTGCAATATAAAATTCATTGTTTGTAAGAAAAACAGTTATTATTCTTGCTTATGATTGGGAATACCGCATGAATGTACGAATGTAGGGGTAAGGCAATGAATATTTTCCTCCTCCCTTCCAAGCCTCTTAATCTGTCGTTAAAAGGGCTCATTCCACCTCGTTTCTGGGCATACCATTACAGTAAGAAAATAATTAATCTGATACACAGGGGACTGCAAGAAAACAGGTAAATCATTTATCCAAAATAGCATTCCACAGTTTTTGTGCATGCGTTGTGTAAAGTAGCAGGTCCAAGCAGCACAGTTTGCTGTGAAGCTTTTTGAATATCACTGATTTTATTAAAAGTTACTTTTAAAATATTTTCTAACATTTCCTAAAGCATTAACTTCCGTATTAATTAGGTCCCTCTCTTAAACTTCAACTAGCCGTATCAAATGTGACGTCATTTTATCATAGCTTGAATTTTCCCCTAACTTCTAGAAAAATGTGCCATCACTGTTCTATTTCAGAGTTTCAGATCTAGGTTGTGGGACTGAGGGATGAACGAACATAGTTACAGCTATTTTGGGAAGGGAGGAACTGTAATGTCATCAGAACTGTCAAGAATGTGTTAGAGCTCTTTGCCAGACATTTGTTGTTTCTTATGGGAACTTAGATTTTTCCTTCATATCGCACTCTGTTGCCATTTTGTGCTGATAAAATAGTCTCACATTTATTGCTGCATCTCTATTGAGGCTGTGCTAAAGTTTCTTTATTAAATTGCCTTATTCAGATTGTAACTGCAGGTCATTTCCAATCAAAAGTGTCTTAATTTGTGAGAATAAGCTTTAGATACCTAGATGTAAGCGGCTAATACAATAATTTTTTGGAAACAAATATGAAATTGGCACAAGTAATCCTACTCATTATGGCTCAAACTTTTTTATTAGTCTTATTTTCAGACTTTTTTGTGTCATTTTTCTCAAGATTGTTTTATATAAAGTCCTTACTAGCCTGTTGCAGTAAGAATAGTTTGTATGTCATGAAAGACCTTTGCTGAAATGTGATCTCCCTTTCCAGCTCATGGACCATGGCTTTAGATTGAATAAATCCACTATATCATATGTATCTAATAGGAGAGAGGATTATGATTTTCAGCCATCACAAAAAATATCAGCCATGGATTTCCATCCATGAGGCAGATGAGCTCATACAGAAAAATATTGCTGTAGGATATAAACCCACCTCTACATGAAATACAAGTGCACTGGAGAATTAAAAAATAATTCCGTGCTTTTGAATTGTATGGAAATGAAAAATAACGTTTTCAAAAGCACTTAAGAACTAAATCCCCAAAGGTGTCTGGGCAGTAGTTTGCTGATGTACTTAAGTTTTGTCTAAATTTCAGCTTTGGTGCCTCTATCCATTTTGGATCAAGTCACTGCTGATTTAGGAATGTACATCTCATTTTCAAAGATCATTTGGGACACTTTGATTTATTTTGGGGCAATTCACACCTACTAGCTGCAGAAGCCAAGTTCCCCGTTTGAGTTTAGCATCTGCTGAGACAGGTTTTGTTTTAGGACGCCGTCTCTTGCACATAAATATGCATGAGACAGATGAGCGTGGAGCTGTGCCAGTGTGCTCCAGCCGAGGAGCTGCCTTGCACATCTATATCATCTGCTCTGCGCTCCTACCCGAGATATTTAATAGAGCTGTCCAGAAATGTTTCTGTGCAAAACATGTCGTTGCTTGGGCTTTTTTTTTGGTCAGGAGTGTTATTTGCTGAGACTGAAGCTCTGCCCCAGAAATGTACTGAATTTTGTGGAAAATCCCAAGGAGGACGGAGGCTGCCCATGTGCACCCAGAGGGCTGGGATGGGCTCGTCCACAGGAGCATCACCCAAAGGCTTAGGTCTGGGGTTTGGCTAATTAGACCATCTCCCACATTTCCAGGGTATCCCAGAGCCAACAACTCTCAGAAACAAGTTGTTGAGTCTGGTACAATAATTTTCATAGCTGCAAGAGGTGCAGAGAGAGCTGCCCTGCTTCACCTGGGGCAATTTCCTGGTGCCTTTAACCACAGGATGTTTTGTAGGAGGAGCTCAAGTCTCCAGAGAGTTGGACTTGGAAAACTCAAGTGTGTTATTTAAAGGTGTTGAAGCCTAGTGAGATTCAAGGGTAGTTTAGGATACAATGCCATTCCTACAGGGTAAAATCTGGGGGCAGTAGACATTTTTCAATAGACTGCTAGGTTAAAAATAATAAATAGAGTTACAGAATCACAGAATCACAGAATCAACCAGGTTGGAAGAGCCCTCTGGGATCATCGAGTCCAACCATTGCCCTGACACCACCATGGCAACTAGACCAGGGCACTAAGTGCCATGGCCAGGCTTTTCTTAAACCCCTCCAGAGATGGGGACTCCACCACCTCCCTGGGCAGCCCCTTCCAATGGCTAATGACCCTTGCTCAGAAGAAATGCTTCCTAATGTCCAACCTGAACCTCCCCTGGCCAAGCTTGAGGCTGTGTCCTCTTGTCCTAGCGCTGGTTGCCTGGGAGAAGAGGCCGACTCCCACTCCACTACAACCTCCCTTCAGGTAGTTGTAGACTGCACTAAGGTCACCTCTGAGCCTCCTCTTCTCCAGGCTAAACACCCCCAGCTCCCTCAGCCATTCTTCGTAGGTCAGACCCTCCAGACCCTTCACCAGCTTAGTTGTTTCAGCCCAATGAAATAATATTTTTTGAGTTCTTTTTAAAAGACAACAATCTTGACAACAATCACATGCAAATGTGATCCAGAAACAGTGAAAGAGAAGGGTTGTTACTTCCACATTCACACAGTCCAAATCATATATCCTGACTAACAGGCAGAAGAAGCAGCCTTGGACCTTTTAAACACTTGAATTTATTGACTGACAACCTCCTAAACAGCCCAAAGTTTAATTTGGAAGCTGTCAGGGACTATGGCTCAATTCTTCAGCGTTCATCATACACGCATGCTGGCAACTTGTCAGAAGTTACAGATTTCTTTTCAACTTCATTTTTTTGGTTGCCAAGTTGCAGACTCCACTGCACAAATGCCACCCAAGTGCAATCATGGGTCTGGACAGATGTCTTCGCTTTGACGTGGGCACAGACACGACTCCCTTCGTGCTTGGGGCTTGAATTCAAGGAAAGAGTTTCATTGAACAGCAAATCCAAAGGAACCACATCTCGAGGTCTGGGCTGGCCCCAATATGCGCGGTCCAGTGAACAGAGGTGACAGTGGGGACAAAGGTGGCCGTGGTGTCACTCACCCTTGGGCTTTCTGGTGGCACATCTCAACACTGGCCAAAGCCCAGCAGAGTGGCTTTGAAGGACTTGCTTCAAAAAGAGTGAAATCTATTTATATTTTGGCTTTAGGTTCTCCGCATCTCTTTTGCTAACCTTTTGAACCTGTTAAGCAGGCCTGGGAGGAATTTTTGGCTTTGTTTTGTCAGGCAGGGAAGGTTTGATAGATACCAAAACACTTCAGCTGCAGCACGAATCAGAAGTGTTAATGGGTAAGTTGCTGTGAGGGATCACTTTTGATAAAACTCATACGTGCTAACAAATATTCTGTCAGTGCTAATTTTTAACCACATTCAGCAGCCGTGGCCCTCGGAGAGCTTGTGCTTATGTTCCTTAGCCTGCAGAGGGGGGTGGGACGGGCATGGTCTCCTTGCAGTCCTCAGGCTTCTTACTGGGATGCCAAAACTACATGTATTTGTTGTTGTCAGCCAAGGAATGACATTTTTATGATCTGCTGTAGCACTACACCTTCCCAGCAATGGCACTGTACATTTACTGCAGCAGTAAAATCTCTGCATGTTGGCTGTGATTGGTGTTGGCCGGATGCTCTGGGAGTGATGTACGTGCAGTGCTGCGGCTCTGCTGATGCAGGATGAATTTCATGGCTGGCAATCAGGGTTAGTCCTGAGAGAAGCACGAGTCACCTAAAGCAGCACAGCTTGTTGGAAGGAGTCATCCAGGAGGAAAAGCGGTTTGGGGGTGGGAGGAAGTGCCTGTCTCTGGCTCTGCCACTGGCCAGTTGCCCTTGACCAAGCTCCAAACTTGTGAGCAGTAAACCTTAGGAGAAAGGACCTGAGATCTCGAATCAGAAAGCTGTGTACGATGCAGAAAATGTTTGCTTTAATCTGCTACAATCAGTCCCACAAATCCTATCCTGAAGATAGTATGAGCCAGTGCGTTGATGACAATTTCTGCCCAAGAGCTCTTTTCCATGTGAAAAATCACAAAGCACATAAAACACTCCGTACAGGTTTGGAAGTGAAGGTTCACTGTCGTTTAACAAAGGATAACAATAGTAAATCCATAAGGGCAGGGGTCTGGTAAGTTTGCTGTGTAATATAAATTACCTAGTTGTTTAGGTAATTACCTAAATTACCTGTGCAATACCAATTACCTGGCATGAATTATGCCTTTTGGCCTAACGAATCCCATTTATTGACGATAGATGTAGTATCTTTATCGATTCCTCTCACACCGGTCACTGTCAGTCTGGTTTGCTGGAGCTGTCAGGCACAGACGGGGCTGCAGCCAGGTTTGTGGTGCCTGGAACAACTCTCCAAGCAAATTCTCCCGTCTCACTTTTGTGCTGTCGTCTCTTGTATGTCTGTTCCCTGTCGCTGAAAGGTCTTTTTCCTTTTGCTGTGAGGTTGTGTTGAGTGGATGCGTGTGGGGAGGGAGAAGAGCAAGTGTTTTGTGTCCTCCCCCCCACCCTTTCATCATCCAATTAATTCCATTAATGGTATCAGCATTTTCCTATCAGCCAAACCTGCAGCCTGCTATCAGCTAAATGGCTCCTGCGTGCTGCCAGGGCTAACACTGAGCATGAGGCAGGGCTGGGGCTTCTTAACAGTAGATGGTGTCTTAATTAACCCCATTTATATAAAAAGACCAGGAAACAGCAAAGAGAGATTCATGTGGTGCTACGTGTGGTGAAGGTAGGTGGGCAGTGCTTGTTCCTGCAGTTGTTTTGCTTGAACAGAATCAATGAGGTTGGAAGAGCCCTCTGGGCTCATTGAGTCCAACCATTGCCCTGACACCACCATGGCAACTAGACCAGGGCACTAAGTGCCATGGCCAGGCTTTTCTTAAACCCCTCCAGAGATGGTGACTCCACCACCTCCCTGGGCAGCCCCTTCCAATGGCTAATGACCTTTACTGAGAAGAAATGCTTCCTAATGTCTAACCTGGAACTTTGAGGGTGAGTTTGCATCTGAGGAGTGTTGCGGGGTTGACAAGGCAGTGTGCTGTCAGTGTGCGTGGTGGGGCAGAGGGAAGAAACCTCTGCTTAAGAAAAAGGTGAAAATAAATTATTTACTTGTGCTCTGGTTTGTTGGTTGTGCTCAGCATGCAGCAAACATTAAAAATTTGTTTATATTTAGAGGTACTACAAAAAAATATGTTTGCTCTGAAGGTAGAGCATGCTAGTTAGGGAAAAAAAATCTTGTTCCTTAAGTAGCTTCATCTTTATTGTTTACTTTTTTTTTTTTTTAATAAACTGACAGCATGGAGAGGTGACTGGGGCATTCTGGCAGTTGGTAGTAACCCAGTAACGTCTGTATGTTGAGGTGTTGGAGCGAGTCCAGAGGAGGGCGACCAAGCTGGTGAAGGATCTGGAGGGTCTGACCTACGAGGAACGGCTGAGGGAGCTGGGGGTGTTTAGCCTGGAGAAGAGGAGGCTCAGAGGTGACCTTATTGCAGTCTACAACTACCTGAAGGGAGGTTGTAGCGCAGTGAGAGTCGGCCTCTTCTCCCAGGCAACCAGCGCTAGGACAAGAGGACACAGCCTCAAGCTTGACCAGGGGAGGTTCAGGTTGGACATTAGGAAGCATTTCTTCTCAGCAAGGGTCATTAGCCATTGGAAGGGACTGCCCAGGGAGGTGGGGGAGTCACCATCTCTGGAGGGGTTTAAGAAAAGCCTGGACATGGCACTTAGTGCCCTGGTCTAGTTGCCATGGTGGTGTCAGGGCAATGGTTGGACTCGATGATCCCAGAGGGCTCTTCCAACCTGATTGATTCTGTGATTCTGTGCATCATTGGTTTGACTCAGAGTCCATGAAGATCCAAACTAAATTCTTAACTAGTTGGATGAGGATTTTCTCAAGTCCTCCAGAGGGGAGTAGCTAAAATCTGATGCAGGTGGTTCATTTCAGATGATGGAGAATTTGCAATAGGGTTTAAAATCAGTTAACTGATACATTGCAGAGCCTGGGTGCCTGGTGCATGCTGCTGTGCTTAATTTCCCAGCACCTGCTTTTGAGGCAAACAGGGTAGAAACTTTTAAAATGAAACAGAGGAAGAAAAACCCAAAACATCATCATACAAATTTTGTGTTTATAACCACTGCAAAGTAATAAATTGGTAAAACACTCAATTTGTCTCAGGTATGCACTGCTGTCCCGGGGCACATGGGGATCGTGTAATTTCTCAGCACTGGAATTGCCCAGGCTGTGGCAGGTGGTTCCTGGCTGTCAAGGTGTATCTGTGAAAAGATCCACTCCCTGCTTAGTTATCCCCAATAAACTCAATATTTATTACACATACACAGAGTCCTCTAACTGGTTGTCATATCTTCTAGTAACTGTGTAATATCAAACTGAGTTTAATATTCAAGGACACAATAAACTGCAGTGGAGAGAGACCTTCTCAGCCTCAGTATGTCTATTTTTGTTACACTGCCAAAACATATCTTTCATTTCTCTTGGACAATATTTTTTGGAATGTATAACAAGTCTTCACAGCTTTCTCATTGTCACTACCTTTCTCCTTGAGTTTTAACAGCCAGGTGACACTGTGGGGTCTGTGAACAAGCCACATTGAAGCGGACTCCTGCAGAACCTGAGAACAAGGGACGGGCAGACTGGAGCCCCTGCTCTGACTTAGGTACCACCTGCACGTGCTCGTCTGAATCTGCTTCTCCAGCAGCTGCGTTTCATGTGACAGCGAATGGGTTTGTAAATCAGAGTGTGGTCTGGGTTGCATGAGCTCAGAACCTGCAGGTGGGTTACCTCGCTTGGGTGTACACTATTTAGGAAAAAATCAAAATGGCCTTTTTAGCCATCTCACTCTCAGGTTTGTTCTCGTCACCTGATGAGACCACGGGGGAGGGAATTAATCATTAAACCTATGAGACAGCAATTATGTTGTTTTTCCTGGATCTTTCTTGCCTGCTTTTCTCCCCATGGCATGCCATGCCTTGGTTCTGGAAGGTAGTCTTCACAACCTACAGCTAACTTGTGCTTTGAAGATTTGGATAAATGAACTTTTTTCTTCAAAACTTCTATGATTCAGTATTTTTAGCAGCGATGTTTAGAGCTGCAATGGTCTAAGGACATAAAGACATGCTGGAAGTATGTCTGTTGTTAGAATAGAATCACAGAATCAATGAGGTTGGAAGAGCCCTCTGGGATCATCGAGTCCAACCATTGCCCTGCCACCACCATGGCAACTAGACCAGGGCACTAAGTGCCATGTCCAGGCTTTTCTTAAACCCCTCCAGAGATGGTGACTCCACCACCTCCCTGGGCAGCCCCTTCCAATGGCTAATGACCCTTGCTGAGAAGAAATGCTTCCTGATGTCCAACCTGAACCTCCCCTGGCGCAGCTTGAGGCCATGTACATTGCACATTGATGGGGAGAAATGAGGCAAGCCTGCAGATACACAAACCTTTGATATTTTCAGCATCCAGTTCTCTGAAGGTGGCCATAATGTTGCTTGTTTTGGCATAAAGAGCATGTGAGAAATTAAGTTTTGGAAGATGTAACTGATACACCTGCAGACAGGGTGTAAATACTGCAGGACTTGCATATTGTCCGTTTGATTCTCCCCTTGGTAAACTATATTATTTTCATTTATTATAACTGCAGCTTCACCCTAGCTCATATTATTATCTGTCAATCTGCATCTTTGATGACCAGGGAATAATTCATTTTAGCTGCAGCTACTCCTCCCTCTGGGGCAGTGTGACTCACTGTTTGCTGTTGTAATTCTGCACACATTCCACCCAAACGATGGCGTGTGCCAGCACGGCGCGATGGGAACTCACAGCTACTACTGCTGCTTCCTTCCATAACAAATTCATCCTTGGGCAGAAGAGATCAAGCTGGAATATAAACCCTGTAATTATCGATAACGCAGTTTGAAATAAACCACAATCCACTCGGTGTTAGTGTTGTATGTTTAAAGCATTTTTTTTTTGAGCAGATAAAGCAATGCATGAAGGAAAGTAGTATCACAGATGTGATAAGTATGGTAATTTTTTTTGGCCTGGCATTTTTATATTATGAGGCATAGGAATACCTCCGTGGTTGATTGGTACCTCAAGTACCTCCTTGAAGCATTAAAGGGAATAAAACCTGGCATCAGTCATCAGAGTAAATGTGGGGCAAGATTTCTCCTATATACATATATATGTATATATATACAGATATATATGTTAAGAGAGTATCCTGGTGAAAATGTATGTTGAAAAGACAAACCAGAATCTTCTATACCCTCAGTTTATTACCAGGACAGGAGTTTGCAGGTAAACATTCATTCCTCACGTACTTGGAGCTTTTCCTCTAAAGCTTTCTACCACCGCAGCTTCCCCAGTGGCACAATGGAAAACAAACAGGGCAACAGTTGGGTTTTTTCTCTTTTCCCAGCACTGAGCACCTGCCTGCAGGGCTATCAGAGGGCTGCGGGTCCCTCGGGGTGCAATGGTCCAGCAAGAGCATCCCGAGCCCTTTCCACATGTAACCCCCTGGTATGTCCTACCAGGTCTAGTTGCCATGGTGGTGTCAGGGCAATGGTTGGACTCGATGATCCCAGAGGGCTCTTCCAACCTGGTTGATTCTGTGAGTCTGTCCTTCCCTGCCACTGTGTAGAGTAGTGCTGAGAGCAGGATTAGTGCCTTAGGGGCATGTGGGTGGTGAGGAGATCCCGGTGCTCCCCAGCATCTTCCCAGTACCACAGCTGTTGCTTCTGGTGTTATTTCTAACGGTTTGTATCCTATCCACTTGAAGGACCATATTTCAGATTTATCCAGACTACTAATAAGGGCTTTAAGCATGCTGGCTGTATAAAATAGTGTCATTTTTCTTCCTTCCCAGAGCAGCGATGCCAGACCTTAACAGAGAGTTGTAACTGGGTTTCTCTGTCTCTCACTTTAAAAAACAGCTTATGCTTAAACTCAGAGAAGTAAAAGCCTGACAGCAAATTGTGTTCATTGATCATGTCCCTCGTCTCATTAGGTGTTCATGGCTTTTATGTCCTACGATTCCTATTACTTTTGCATCGCAGAAATCATTCAGAAAGTAACCAGAGAAATGCTTCGTGTCCCAGCGTGGATCAAGTGTAAATGCCAGCCCTGTGTGAACTGGAGAGGTTGCTGGTTTCTGTCGTATCTCACTGAACATCTCTCATGGCTTGTGGTGCCATAGACATGGGACGTGTGGCTGATTTCTAAGGCACTCTGATCTGGCTAAAAATGTTTTTCTTTATTCAAGAGGAACAGAGAATGCAGAGAATAGAAGCATAGTAATTGTGTATGTAGGGTGTGTGTATATATATATATAATTAACCCTTTCTGCATATCACCTTGTAAACAATTTCAATTGGACTTTATTTCCAGTTTCCACCCTCTAGATCTTAATCTTACTTCTAACATAGATCATGCCAAGGGGCCATCAGGCAGTCACTCTTGCCAGCTACCCATGCACTCCCTCTTGACAGATGAAGATGAAAGAGGTTTCCTGGGCTGGGCGATGGGAACACTGTTGGAGGACCCCAGGATGATCTTTCTAGAGACATTGGGTGCTCTGGACAGGGCCACAGAGGCATTGCAGGTGGCTCTAAGGTTGAAGTGCTTTCCTAAGTGCTTTCCTATAGCCTCTTCTTTTAAAAACTCTGAGCTTTTCTAAAGGTGGTGTTGCAATATGAAGCTGTATGATATGCCTACAGGTGTACTGCCAGAATGAGGATTGCTCTCACTTGAGGAGAAGCTGAATGGTGCATTAAAATGAGTGTTTTTCTTCCTGTAGGATGTCCTGAGATAATAAATATCTGCCTTATTATGGCTTTTTCTTGTGAGGAGTGCAATAACATCACAGAATCCCAGCTATGAAATGTGTAGAGGAAATTTTTAGGCTGCTGCATGAGTTGTCTCTAAAGGTAAGTTAAAGGGATTTCTTTTTGAAGATGTTGGTTAGGACTTTGGTTTTGGTGGGTTTCTTGCTTGAGTATCAAATCTCTCTTGGAGTTGCCTTAAACACCAGCAATTTAGTGTCGAATGTATATCACGGCATATCTCTGTACTTATGAAAGGATTAGAAAGTAGACTGTGAAATACAAAAGAAAAATTTTATGAAAGGAAAGAATTAATGTTACTTACCTGGACCAATTTGTTTGTTTGAAAGTGCTATTATGTTATTGTTTTTTGAGGATAATGACAAGATATTGATAGGAAATGTTGTATATTTCAATGTATCTTTCAGTACAAAATCAATCTCTGGAAAGAGTTAGGGAGAAAAAAACTTCTTGGAGGAGACAAAAGTATGTGGCAGAGCAAGTAATCTTCTTCAAACTTCATATTGGGGAAAAACATTTCCATTAAATGTCCAAGAAGCAAACGAACTGCAAGTATCTCTATTAATATCTAATATCCCCAATGCACTGATAACTACTGTGGGAGGTCTAGATATAACACAACAACATGAACAAAAAAAATCCAGATAAATAATTGTTTAGTACCATTTTTTGCTATTTCAAAAATTAAAGCTTCAGCTAACTAACAGCAAGAGCAGCGTGCCAGGTGAAGTCATGTTTCCAAAGCAGTAGAAGCGGTGAGGGATTTGGGGCTCTGGTAGCTGCAATTCTTCCTCCATGGGGCTTCTCAGCAGCACAGCAATATATCACCTCTACTGTAAGTGTGTCTTGTGCAATATCTAAACAAGCAAAATAATTTTACTCCCATATCCAAGTCCCTAAACAAGCCAGAAACTCATCTGACCACACGCTAACAAAATAGTTATAACTGTTAAGTGCCCCCCCCAAAAAATCAAGTGATCTGGAGCAGCATTTTATCAAATCCTGACAGTCTGACAAAACCAAAGTGCTTTGGGGACACTCTTCCATTTTGGCCATGCTCCCCCTAAAGTACACCAGGGCTCTGAAGGGAACCTGCCTGTTGCCTGCTGGCTCGTCCAGCCCCATCCTTGGCAGCCCAGCTTGCCTCAGGCACCCTCCTCCTGTAATCCTCTGCTCAGCAGAAAGGAAACTTCAAGGACAGATGTGGTTTTCCAGAACCCTGAACAGTTGCCCTTTGAAAAAGTCTCCAAAAATGCTGATTTTGCCTGATGTTTCTGGGTAATCTTTTCCAGTATGTAATTGCTGTGATTGGCAAGAGTGTTTTTGCCCTACATCCACTTGGAATTTACTTTGCAACTTTTGACTATTGCCTCTTGTCCTCCTTTTAAATTTTTCCTCTTTTTTTTTTTATTTTGTGGCAATACATGTTTGATTTCATTAATTCAAAATCCAGGATGAGAACATGTACAAAAATATGAAATGAAAAAATGCAAAGCTCCTCCACGAAATGGAAAGTCTGATTTAAAGTCGTGTTCAAAAGTGAGTGTACAGGCTGCATGTGCTCATATATATCCTGTTGGCTTTTGGATTCTCAGTGGATTTCTGCACCAGCAATGAGGTCTGTTCTGGTGAAGGTGACTGTAGGAAGAGTTCAGGGATCATAAAATGTTATCAGAACATGCATATAAAATAATAACTCATAATAAACTTATTAAGGTTTCTTTGAATAAAATCACATTAACATCTTTTAGTTTCTATTGGGAAATTAAGAATTTCTAGTAGCAAAAATTTTTATTCTTGGGAGACATAGCATTTGCAGCTCTCTGATCTCAGAATCTGTGTAGCAGAACAAGGAACAGAGCACAGAATCACAGAGAATAACAGAATCAATCAGGTTGGAAGAGCCCTCTGGGCTCATCGAGTCCAACCATTGCCCTGACACCACCACGTCAACTAGACCATGGCACTAAGTGCCATGTCCAGCCTTATTACCAGAGATTAAAGATCATAATCAACTACACCTCCTGTGATGGTGCCTCCTGCTATTCCTCCAGACTGGGTATGCTGACATGGGGCAAATGTGAATGGGTTATCCCGGCTGTGGACAACCAGTTTAGAGCACCAGTCAGATTTGTTTTGCAAGGAAGCAAAAAAGCTTCCATATGGAAAGCTTCAGTAATGAGTAATGACCAGAAAACAGGCGCCATTTGGAGTCAGTGGCAGCAAATAGGTAGGAATTTTTGTATGCATTAAGAGTTCTGGAAAAAATTCAAAATCTATTATGCTGTGTTGTCAAAGCCACCAGTAGATGCCAACACACAGCACCAGAAGTACTGCAAATTCCACAGCCATAATATAAAGGTATTTTTTTTCTATCCTAGGTGACAACCATAATTTTTTTAAGCTGCTTCTGGAAGTATCAAAAAAGCAATTCTTTGCCCCTGCATCACCAGCTGTGCAGAGACGTGTTTGATGTGTGTGCTAGATGGATGATGGGCAGCCACGATACCTCGTGCTCTATGGCATGAGAGGGACCTCTCAGAGCAGCAGTCTGTGCTAAGGGGATGTGCCTGCGTTGGTGGTCCCCTGTTCTACCTTATTCTGATGTTTGCAACTAAATGTGCTGCTGATTTTGGGGTTTTATGGAAAAGGTTAGAGCTGGAAAATGATTGCAAATGTTCTCTGTCAGTTTGAATATGTCCTTTCCAGATGGCGTGTGGGGCCTGGTGTGTTGGTTTCGGTGAAAGAATCACTGAGAAGCTGAGCTGGGCACTGATTTAGGATGTGAGCTGGAGCTCTGAAGGGAGGTTGTAGTGCAGTGGGAGTCGGCCTCTTCTCCCAGGCAACCAGCCACAGGACAAGAGGACACAGCCTCAAGCTTGGCCAGGGGAGGTTCAGGTTGGACATTAGGAAGCATTTCTTCTCAGCAAGGGTCATTAGCCATTGGAAGGGGCTGCCCAGGGAGGTGGTGGAGTCACCATCTCTGGAGGGGTTTAAGAAAAGCCTGGACATGGCACTTAGTGCCCTGGTCTAGTTGCCATGGTGGTGTCAGGGCAATGGCTGGACTCAATGATCCCAGAGGGCTCTTCCAACCTGATTGATTCTGTGATTCTTCTCCAAAGCAAGCTGTTACTACTCTGCCTTCCTCAAGGGAATCTCAAGGATGGTGAAGTGACTTGAAAAAGTACAATCTAATACACTTGAAAAATGGCAAAAGTTCTTTGACTTTTCAACCGCTGATTATGACTTTAAGGGTTTTTCATCAGAAAATTTTAGTGGTGTATTTTTAAGTTTTCATAAGCTATACCCTGGATGCAGATTCATAAACCAGTTCATTTAAGCCAAGCTTGAGGGGTCTTTGTATTTTGCAAGCTATTATGGGCAACAATAATATTAAAATTAATATTGAAACTATTATACTTATTTTGCTTCCTCTCTCTCCTGAGTGAGAGAAAACACATTTCTTGTTTTCCTCCCATACAAAAAATTGTAAACTGAAATATTCTTAATCTGTGTGATGGATGTGTTTCATCTCACAGATAAGTGATCTTCTCTCTTGTCATCATCTGTACAAAGATTTCTTTGCAGTCGTATGGTTTACTCCCACCATGGACCAGGGTCCAGGTGACCGGAGCAGTTCCCTGCCCAGAAGGGGAGGTTTGGGACTGATGTGCAGGAGGAGTGAGGACTCCCATCCCATCCCATCCCACCAGTCACCGTGAAATGGTTTCCCTGGCCCTTTGACTGCAGACGGATTAGCATCCTGGCGGAAAATGCCTTCCTGGGCTTATAGCCAGCAACTTTCCTACACAAGAAAATAAAAATAATGTCCTAGAAAAGAAACGGAGCCTTTTAAAAGCCATGGGGGAGAACACACTGGGACCTGAGGAGGCCAGAGAAGAGATGCTGCCCAGGTGAGACCATTTCTCAGTTCATTTTTCTTTGGGTATCTATTGCAATGTACCTCTAGGTTTAATTGTTGACAGTAATTAACTATGTAGGCAGCTGCCTTTAATTATCCCTTTTAATGAGTCAGCCTATACTGCAAATGGCTGCTAGACATAACGCCGTGCATCTGTGTTTTCCCTGGTCATCATCTACCCTACCGTAAAATCTTGCAGCAGCAATACAGAACTGTTGTGGGAAATAATCGACAGGCATATTTCAGTATGGCATGCCACTACCCTCAAAATGGTAATATTCTGAAAAAACATGTGTGTGTACATTTAATAGGTACAACTAAGCATAGAAAAAAATAAGAAAACACAGAGTAAAATACATCAACCCTTCTGCTTTGTGAAGGTGCTAAACAGTAGTCACTTTATCAAATTAAAAGAAATAGTATTTTCATAACAGAGTAATAAGAAATTATTTTACTTACTATGATAAATGATTGCCCATCTCCTCTAGGATGATGGGAGGTAATATTGTGTTGTAGAACAAACAAAGATATACAAAGATACAATCAGATTACTGGGAGTTGTTGTAATATTTGTTCAAATAAAAACAGTGTAGGGTTGAAATCTATCATACAGCTCACAGCGCATCGACATGTCCTATTACCCTTCTTTTCTGTCACCTTTAGGCAGACCAAATAATACTCTTTTCAGAATCACAGAATCAATCAGGTTGGAAGAGCCCTCTGGGCTCATCGAGTCCAACCATTGCCCTGACACCACCATGGCAACTAGACCAGGGCACTAAGTGCCATGTCCAGTCTTTTGTTAAACCCCTCCAGAGATGGTGACTCCACCACCTCTCTGGGCAGCCCCTTCCAATGGCTAAGGACCCTTGCTGAGAAACTGGTATTCATTGAAGTAACTAGCGTTTGGTCTTCATTAGATCTGAATTTGAGTGGAAGTCACATTTCTGATGGCTGTATTTTGTTTTGGAGTCTGAAGTCAAATCGTTGTCTTCTGTTCAAAACTTGAAAATTAATTCCAAGCCCTGGGAAGTGCTTGGAGACAGCTGTACATGGACCTGCTGGTGAGGAAAGCTCTTCAAATCCATCAAAGCTGCAGTCGTCTTCCTGGAGTTGCAGTTTTGACAACGAGGCTCTGCCATTTGTTCCATCATTACTTAGTTAACGCTGATGTTCCCAGCAGTTTGACAGGATGGGAAGGCCATCAGCCTTTGAATCTACTAATTGGGAAGAAACATTTGTTGCCCGTGTTGATAGCATATGCTGCCACAGCAAGTCTGGTGGGTAGAGGTTGATGCATACCCAGACCAGTACTACAGTTTTGTGACATGGGTGTAGGTGTTTCCCAGGTCCTGTCTGCAGCCATCAACCAAAGGTTATCGTGTCTCATCTCGAGACATTCACATCAGCATCCTGTGACTGTACTACTGTTCTTGAAATAGGGTATTCTGAGCATCATACCTGCCATAAAATAATGTCCTCCTGTCAGAAACTTGATGCAGATGTTGCAGACTTGTGTGTTTCTCAATGTGAGAAATAATGGCTAGGTAAGTAATTAAGAACTGAGATGTAACTCAAATTGATGGGAATCACCTTCCGCAGGTGGTTCAGGGAAATGTTTCTTTATTTTTTCACCATTTTTCCTTGTATCCCCGTTCTAGCAGAGGGGTGCCACTTCTGCCTCATCTCGGGTCAAAGAATACCTTATGGAAGTGAGCTCTTTGAGTGATGCCCACTCTTTCTTGACGGTGATTTCAACACCAGGTCTGCCACCCTTCTCTGCTCTTGCTGAGGCAACAATAAGAACCTCAACATAAAAATATTTTTTAAACTGTGATAAAACTTCAATACTTTAATTACAGTTTATCAAACAGCTTCTATTGTGTTTAAAAGACAAGATATTACCAAAGACAGATAAACACAAACAAGTTGAACAAGGTGCTTGGGCTTAAATGTTATACTGAATTTATGAATAGTCTGAGAGTTTACAGATCTATTCGTGAGGCGTCTGCTTAAATGCTTTGAGAATAAGTGCTGTAACCAGACTTGTTCAAGAGCCCTCTTCACTCTAAGGTAAGAACGAGAAGAGCATGCACAAAGCTGCTGTGAACCTGTGATGGGATGGTAGGGAACTGGTTTGGCTGGGGGAGGCTGCGAGCATCTTCCTGCGCCGGGGGCTGACGTCAAGCCCTGCTGCCATGGCGTTTCCTCTCCTCCATCTTTAACACCACCTTCAGCTCTGTCACCCCTGGCATCCTGCAAATCCAGAGCAGACCGGGAAATATACCCAAAAAACAAGAGTGTTGGCTTAAAGATAACACAAGCTTCGTTATCGTTAAAGAAAATGGCATGTTGTAGCAAAGCAACCCCAAACCCAGCAATCTTCACTGTGCTTTGTAAAGGAGAGGCCATAAGGAAAACAAAATGTACTTTAGGTTTAAACACAGTTTTGCACCTTGATCACTGTAGCTAGAAGTTCAGTTTTGACAGTATCTATAAATATTCTAACAAAAACCACGATTGCATACATCATAGTCTTTGATTCACCAATTTTTTGGCATGGAATAGGAAAACCCCCCAAACCATGTTATTGTTATATATAAGACTTCTTTTTAAAGTGTGAATACTGCTTTTAGACTAGTGTAAGGCTTTATGTTGTCACTCGGTACCAAACATGGGCTACGAAAATTCATTTAAAAATACTTTTAAACAGTTATTCGCTTATAATGGATGGGTAAATTTAACAAAGACAAAGTTTAACTGACAGCCTGTGTGCGCTGGGTAACACCAAGCTGCCATGCTGAGAACTGAAGCAGATACCAGCACAATTTTATCACTTCACCATGCTCAGTCCTGCCCCAAATATCCATCTGCTCAGCTCCAGTTTAGCATAATGCAGAGTCAGTGACCGAGATTCATGATGCTGGGGGAAAGGGGGAATTCTTGGAAAAAGATCCGCGCTGAGTTTAATTTTTAATTGTGTTTTATAGATAAAAGAAGTATCTACATCAATATAGTCTAATAACATTGATTTCAGCATGGAGTTATCAATTATTATTCAGAACTCTGTGTAATCTCGCTGCAGTTCCGCAGCCTTAGCAGATAATTCAATGTTTCATGTGATAACCTTTAACTAACATCAATGTCAGAGGTGAATTCAGATGTGAGATCCCTGTTCTTTCACAGAGAGCTTCTTGGGTAAATAAGGCATTTGTTGCTTTGACAAGGATCGTGGTACATGGAGAATACTCCCTCTGCCCTGCTGGAGATAATATTTCAGTCTTTGGAGGAGTTCTTGAGCCTTTCTTCTTCTGACATTTCCCATCCTTGTAAATCTCCACCTCTGTTCTTAAATGTCTGCCTTTGGAATTACGTGCTGTTTGTCAGGAAGGTGGAAAGGCAGCCTGGATCCTCAAGTACATCTTCAAGGTGGGATTACTGCCCACTGACCTTGTAAATTCCTTCTGTCATAGGAGGAAGCGATAACAACTGATATCAAATAACAACATGATTCCGTTTAGTCTTAGTAAATAGTGTGGGTGACTCTAATAAGCACAGTCCATCTGTTTCCAACAGCTTCTACACACCTTTTTGAATAAGTAAAGACAAAACGCACTTATTTCTTCCAGGTGGGGCCATATGACTCTTGCTTAGAATGGAATAGAATAGAATCGAATCAATCAGGTTGGAAGAGACCTCTGGGATCATCGAGTCCAGCCATTGCCCTGGCCTCTTCTCCCAGGCAACTAGCGATAGGACAAGAGGACACAGCCTCAAGCTTCACCAGGGGAGGGTCAGGGTGGACATTAGAAAGCATTTCTTCTCAGCAAGGGTCATTAGCCATTGGAAGGGGCTGCCCAGGGAGGTGGTGGAGTCACCATCTCTGGAGGGGTTTAAGACTGGACATGGCACTTAGTGCCCTGGTCTAGTTGCTTTTAGTGTTGTTCAGAGGAGACTCAGGTATTCTCTGCTATCCCAAAAGAAAACCTTTCAGCATATTATTATGGTGTAGGCTCAAAGGATATATTCATGAAAATATTGGTACAGAAGTACTGAATGGCAGGCACATCACCATGGGAAAATTCCCAGCCCTGTATTTCCTACACAGTATTAGACTGTGTTATTCTGCCAGCAGCGCCGTGTTGTACCTCTGGCTGTGGTGAGATCGTTAATGGATGTGACTTGGAATTGTACCCTTGGGAATTTCATACGAGTCTGTGAGCACTACATCCTCTGCCTCCTTCATCTTTTTTTTTTCTTTTTTCTTTTCTTTTTTTGATTTCAGAAATATTGGGCTGTTTTGAAAATCTTGGCCTCAGTGAATAGTTTTTGTACTTTCAGCTGACTTCAGAAAAGAATGCAGTAATTCTCCACGTACTTCACTTAAATCAATAATGAATTACAATTCTGCAGGGCAGTTCAGTGAGACTGCTCACGTAAATAACGCTGTCAAGACTTTCCTTGTTAGTTGGTAAGTACAGCTGTACAAAGAGAAGTTCAGAATAAAAAGGGACAGAGATCTACTGGAGAGAGTCCAACGGAGGGCTACGAGGATGATGAAGGGATTGGAACACCTGCCTGATGAGGAAAGGTTGAGAGACCTGGGGCTTTTTAGTCTGGAGAAGAGAAGACTGAGAGGGGATCTGATTAATGTGTATAAATAGGTGAGGACTGGGTGTCAGGAGGAAAGGGGCAACCTCTTGTCACTTGTGCCCTGCGATAGGACAAGGGGCAATGGATGCAAGCTGGAGCACAGGGAGTTCAACCTCACCATGAGGAAGAACTTCTTTACTGTAAGGGTTACAGAGCACTGGAACAAGCTCCCCAGAGAGGTTGTGGAGTCTCCTTCTCTGGAGACTTTCAAGCCCTGTCTGGATGCGTTCCTGTGTGACCTGCCCTAGATTGGTCCTGCTCTGTCAGGTTGGACTCGGTGATCTCCAGAGGTCCCTTCCAACCCCTAACATTCTATGATCCTATGAAAGTGTCTTAGACTGAAATTCTGATCTATGAATTCCATGCACCTTATGCGCACAGACACCAGGAAATGTGTCTGAACCTGAAATTATGCATATGCATAATACACGAAATAACATTATACCATGTAAATTGTTATTATTATTATACAATCATGTATATTATAATCGTGTAACTTGAATGCATGTTTAATAATAAATTCTACAAAGAGAAAGATCTCTTAGTTCCTGGGAGCAGGCATCATGACAAACGTTTCAATCTGACCTGGACAAAGAGTGCTGATATTTGAGTGCTTCACCTAAACACAAAAAATGGCTCTATCCAGTAGCATTGATGAGATTTTTCATGTACGATTTCAACACACAACTTTTAAAAGCAGATTTTTATGACCACTTTTTGGAAGCTGTTTTAAGTGTTCAAATGGTCTCCCATCAATCATTGTGGTTCCATTTAACACACCGAGCCTGGAAGTCTCTTTCCCTTTGTAGCCAACCCAGGGCTGAGTTTCATCACAGCCAGGACTTGACTTTGCAAAGTTTTCATTTGCAGCTATTTCTGGAGAATGTTGTATTTCTTTTAGCTTCGTTGCTTTAAATAGTGGCAAGTTGTTTAAAATTCCCCAAGAGAAACAAACAACAATATCATGGTATCGTTGTTAGCTCCGTTGCTACGTAGGGTTAGTACGATGATGGAGCATTCACACACTCTTACCACCATGGCATAAAGAAGATGAAGAGCAAGCAGCAAAGCATCATATTCAGGCACAGCCCTGATGAACATTTAGTAAATACCTCCTCATATCTCCAGGCCAGCTAATTTACATATTCATTAGTAAATGATATGTGATCCTCATCATGCCACCGTAAGTTCATGAGACTGTATTTCATCACGTCATGCTCCTGGCAGCCATGGCCCCAGGTTGATTATCCTGCTACCTAATAACAAACCCTCTGCCTCCTGCTCCAGAGATGGAGATACCTTCCTGCCTCTGCATTAAAGGAGGAAAACTTCTAGTTCGCTAAAGCTAATAATGCCTTCGAGGCATCAAATCTTCTCTCAGTATTTTATAATCACAGTATTAAAATTAGGGTTTTATAACCAGGCAATACACTGAAGGTAAACCAAGAATCATTTATATGATTTAGTTTATGAGAAGAGCATTGGAAGAGAATATAAGCAAAATGTTTATTTCCTGTATAAATACGCAACTGCTGCTTCTAATATATCTTACTTTAAAAATGTCAGTGCTATGCAAGAAGAGGGAGAGGGACCTAAGGCTTTTATCTTCGTGGTGCTTCAGCCCCCAGTTCATGCCAGCCAACTTTCTCCTCTTCTAGCCACTTGCCTCTGTAGGCAGAGATCTCCAGGTGCTGATGGGACCGTGAAGGATGTTCATAAGGAGGCATGAAGGTGTAGGGAAGGCTGGACATATTCCCCATCAGCATTTGGGTGCAAGGGGGTGAGTATTTTCAAAAGTAAAATATTACCTGTATTAAGCAGTGCGTGAGAAATTAGGTGCTTGAAAACACTAATGAATTGATAATCCATGACCTTTTTGTTTGTTTTGATCTTAGTTTTCCTTTTTTTGAAAGAAATATCTTATGCTAGAAAGAAATTTTGAAATTTTCCACTTTTTACACTGGGAGGTTTGGCAAAATGGACCTTTTTCTGTAAAGTTTCAGGTGTGACAAACAGCATGAATCATTTGTCACAGAATTCCCAACTAATTTCTGTATAATTATTTTTAATGTTTATGTTTTAGAAGGACAAGTCAGAACCAAAATGTTGTCTAGATTTCTAACCTCCAAGGAAAGACATGGGAAAAAGTGTATTCGTAGGCGAGAAGTTTAGAGATCCCTGAACAAGAATGATTTTTCTGTTCTTCTCTTTAAAATTGTTTAGAGTTGTGGTTTTAAAATTTGTGTGTGGTGCAGTCGCAGAGAGTGGTATTGATTTGCATGTCTAGAAATCAGAATATCACTGGGAATGATGGCGTACTTGAAAAGAGAACGTGCTCCGCTTGCCTGCAGGGTGTAAAGAATAAAAATGGGAATTGATCCCTGGGAGCCCCCTGAAGAAACGGTGAAATCCTGTCTCCTGGGCTTTGCAGAAGGTCACCCTTGCTGGTTCGAATGCCCCGCTGGCAAGGATGGAGCTATGTAAGCTTTTATTGTTCTTGAGCGTGGGGAACTTGCTGCACGCCACTGGCATGGACAATGCTGGGGAGAACTGCCACGCCGGCTCGCTTGCTGTTAGAACAAGCCAGTAAACTGTTCAGCAGCAATCACTGCTGGAATTGCAAACAAGAGTTAAATGTAACCAAGAGCTGTCGTGAGGAATCGCCTTTATTTATTGCCTTTCAAAGGATCACAGAATCAATGAGGTTGGAAGAGCCCTCTGGGATCATCGAGTCCAACCATTGCCCCGACACCACCATGTCAACTAGACCAGGGCACTAAGTGCCATGTCCAGGCTTTCCTTAAACCCCTCCAGAGATGGTGACTCCACCACCTCCCTGGGCAGCCCCTTCCAATGGCTAATGACCCTTGCTGAGAAGAAAATCTCCATCACCTTTCCCTTCTCCGCTCACGCCAGGCAGCAGTACCAGCCCTGCGGGCATTTCTTTGCTGCTGAGAGGGACAGATACAAAGTGGTACCTTCAGTGGTGGCCTTGGCAGTGTTGGGTTAACGGCTGCCTTGATGCTCTTAAAGGTCTTTTCCAACCCTTGATTCTGGTTGATTCTGTGATTCTGTGATTCTGAGATGCGGCGTTTGCTTGTGACAAAGCCACGTAAGCTCTTGGCTTTGCTGTGTTATGGCAGTCTGGCAGCGCTGGAGGGACGGGACACAGGGATGTGCCTTTGGCCCTGGGCTGCTCCCGGTCAGACCAGGGAACTGCAGGATGTATTTCTGAGCGTCCCAACACCGTGGGTTTTTCCCATATGGGACTGTTGATCCGGCCGCTGTAGCTGGAGGATGGCAATGAGCTGACCAGCCCAGCAAGAGGAGAAGCTGGGCAAAACTGATGATTTTAGAGCTAAAGAGAATTTAAATCAAAGCTAATATTAAAAGAGGAATAGCATTTGGGAGCAGCCTGGCCGCTGCCTGTGCCAGGTCCTTGTGGGATCAAGGACCAGGAGCCCCCAGGTTTCCTCTCTGAGGCGCTGAGGGGATGGAGCTGGTCCAGAGGTTTGGGAGCAGAAGGTTGCCTGTGTTCCTGCGTGAAAAGAGCCCCAGTCTGACATTAAACTTTATGATAATTTCTACATAAGCCTCAAAACAGTTTTCATCTGTCTGACACAAGCCACCAGTGCTGATGATTATTCATTTGTGCTGGCTGTTAGCGATAGCAATAAAATGTTGACAATGCCTTAGGATAATGCTTTCAAAAATGCGTTTAAATAAACTGTGAAAACTGTTGTTTCAGCAATTGGAAAATAATTAAGAAGCCATTATAGAAGCAAACAGAAATCCTGAGCATATAGTCAAGCTATTAAAATATGTTCTTTAAGAAATTATTACAGTCACACTGGAAAGAAAAGCTACATTTAGATCAAGTTATTGTTATAAAAAACTGAAAAGGAAGGAAAAAAAATGAAGTAATTCATACTGGAAAGAGCAACTATTCATCTGTCCCCACCCCTGCCAGCAGACAGGTCATCTATGGTAGCTTTTCCTTCCTTAGTTTTCTCATGCAGAAACATAATTGCATATTTTGGAGCTTTTTTCTGTTTTTTAACAAAATATTTGCTTGTGTGTGACCCTACTGCACACGCAGACATATGCTCAGAAGGGAGCAAACCCTTGGTGTACGTTACCTCTCCAAAAAGAAACATTTAATAGCTGCAAACTGAGTATCCTTCCTGCTTCCTTTCGCCAACGGGCGGATAAATGTACCCTCAAAGCCCTTGATCTCATGCTCTGTGCTTATTTTGTGTTTTTGATGCTGCGTTAACAAAGGCAGATGGGCATAAAACCGCTCTGGAAGACATGCGCAACCAAGCCTGCAAAATGGTTCTGGGAAGTTAAATCATGAATTTATAGTCGTGGGAAAACTTCTTCTTCCAGGTAAGGCAAAATTAGACCCGTTGCTCCCAGAACTGAAGAGGGTATTGCAAAATCAATAAAACACTGCTGCAATAAAAGTCATGCCCATTTCATGTGCCAATACGGAAGGATGTTTCTGGTTATAAATTCTCTATGCAAAGTGCCCATTATCTCAGTTGAAAAGTAAAAATCGATCACAGAAACCGCTCATAAACCACAGCCATTGTGACTGCTTCTGAGAACAGCCTTAATTGTCAAGCCGTGTCTGTCTGGGGGGCTGCATCACAATAAATAACGAATATGATTAATAGATACTAAAAAGCAGCAATGGATGCATATATCCCCAAAACAACAACCCATTTTCAAAAATTCATCTTTTAGAAAGTGAGGGTTTTTTTATGATGAATACTCTCGATTTCACAAGGCGATCAGACTCCCCGTGGGCCAACGGGCATACAGCTTCACAGGCTTTCCCTGGAAAGAAAAACTCGTGCTGGTCATGACTGGTGATAGATATTGATGCTGCATTTTCACCTTGAATACTGTGTCCAGTTGTGGGCCCTGCACTTCAAGAAAGATGTTGAGGTGTTGGAGCGAGTGCAGAGGAGGGCGACCAAGCTGGTGAAGGGTCTGGAGGGTCTGACCTACGAGGAACGGCTGAGGGAGCTGGGGGTGTTTAGCCTGGAGAAGAGGAGGCTCAGAGGTGACCTTAGTGCAGTCTACAACTACCTGAAGGGAGGTTGTAGCACAGTGGGAGTCGGCCTCTTCTCCCAGGCAACCAGCGACAGGACAAGAGGACACAGCCTCAAGCTTGGCCAGGGGAGGGTCAGGTTGGCCATTAGGAAGCATTTCTTCTGAGCAAGGGTCATTAGGCATTGGAAGGGGCTGCCCAGGGAGGTGGTGGAGTCACCATCTCTGGAGGGGTTTAAGAAAAGCCTGGACATGGCACTTAGTGCCCTGGTCTAGTTGCCATGGTGGTGTCAGGGCAATGGTTGGACTCGATGATCCCAGAGGGCTCTTCCAACCTGATTGATTCTGTAACGAAAAATGAAGAGCAAGTGAGTGCAACTGCCATTTAATCACTGAAATGTGTTGAGTGGGTATTTTGGTTGGGTTATTTTTTTAGAGGTAATTTGTTTAAACCTGCGTGGGGTTGGATTAAGGAAAAAAATAATCTAATTAGAGACTGTCATTGTGTTTCTAAGTATTATAACTGTTGGAAAAACTGATCTATCTGCTGTTTAGAAAACAAAATAGGTATTTTATTTTTTTTTCTAATGCAAAAATAAAGGGGTTTGGATTCAGTAGCATAGCCGTGTCGGTCAGGGCATGATCTTCCCCCTCCAAGGTAGCTATGCAAGTAGTAACCTTACTAGAGATGCTCATGCAACAGAATAAAATTGTTCTGCTATTAAAACTCATACAGGATCAGGGAAATTGCAGCACTGGCAGTGTCTGAGGCACGTTGTCTCCTTATCTCTAATATGCTTCATTTATCTCAGAGGAAAATATACCCAAAGCGTTCCTACTTATTTGCCCCCACGAAAGGTGCCCGTGTGCCTGTGCTCAGCCCCAGGTAATGCCTGGAGGGTCAGTGGGTGCTGCCTGTGCTTGGGGCACAAGGCGCTGGTCAGAGATGTTGGGATCTTAGGGTAGAAATGAGTATCTGAAGGTCCATTAAAGTCTCACATCTTTTTTAGTGCAGTACAGATAAAAGCTTTTTCTTTTCCCCCACTCTTTGCCACGTCTTCTATTAAATTACGTGCAGGCAATGAGTTTATTTGTCAAATGTACTTTGTGCTGACTCAGCATCCCGGTTATCTGTTAGGCATTAAATTTCAAATCAGTGCAGGGCCTTTGCTGTTTCCCCTGGTGAATAAATTACAAATGCTAATTTCTGTTCAGTGGAAAAGAAGATTAAGGCAGCATAACAGACAGGCATGCCAAAATATTTATTGAATAAGTTGCAAAAGCGAAACAAAAAGACTGTGTGTTTCCAATTGAACACAGAGCAGGACTCTGCTGAATTTAAGATCAACTCCTTTACTCACCTGCCATCCAATTTACTTCAAGTATATTATATCCAACATCTGTATCCTGCAATCCACTGCTGAATAAGCTCTGAAAATTATATTTTCTCTAGTTTCTATGTATATTTGCATGTATATTTCTTACTAAATCATAGTAATGGCCCTACTTCCACGTGAAGGACCTAAACTAAATGGTGTCCCTGAGCTGACACCCCACCTACTCCGCAGCTGGTCTACAAGGTTATCATTCATTTCCTTCCCTATTTTCATCCAGGCTCTTGTAAAATGAGCAGGGAAAACAACCAACTTAAAGCCATCATAAAAACACTTGAACTAGAACACCTGCGTTAGTATCTATTTTGGTACTGAGGTTAGAGATATGTACTAAAATGTTGAATTTTATTCTACTTTTGAAAAATAACTTCTATAGAATCACGTTCATTTTTGCAGGCATTGAAGACTTGATTTTACTGTCTAAAATAATCAGTTATGCTGTATCTGCATTAAACAACTAATCAATGCATTACTATTTCCATGTCACCCCTTGTGTGATAGCAAATAAAGAACCTCAGGGGACTGGGGGCTTTCTTCAACGACCTTACCACATACAGACTCGTTAGATAACATCCAACAGGTTAATATCCATCAACGTCTTGGGCTTCATATGCTTGTACAAGTGTTAGGGGTTTAGATATTCCAGCAACTCCTGCTACTGGAAAGGCAATCTGATGAAAACTGAAATAATATGAGTTAGTATTTCCTAAAACTAACTGTTTAACTTGACCATTTCAGCAGGTATTGAGTCTAGGAGCAGCAAGTATTACAAACCCCCTTATTTACCCTTGAGATCAAGTAAGAAAAATAGTGCAGTTCTCACTTTTAATGTCAATTACCGAGATAAGTTAAGTTAGATAATAAATAAACTTTAGGAAATAATGATCTGTTTGCAGACAGCTTCTTGCACTTTGACTCATAAAGACAAAGAAAAACTGAGATAGAAAGAGGGGAAAAAAATCTTCCACATGCTGCCTAAATCCACTGGGTGTCCACGAGATCTCCTGAGGTTTGTTGAACTGTGTGCCTGTGCTTGACCTCCAACCAGAGCCGGAACTGGAGCTGCCATGTCCTCTCCAAAAAGTCCTTGCTGTACAATGACCCAGATGCTTTTTCTTCTGGAAGTACAAAAAGCATCACATGGTGACCCAGCTGAGGTCAGGCTGCTTGTTTATCTCCCGTGGTTTCCCTGCCGGTGTGGGAAGAAGGCCCAGATGTTACCGCCGCGTGATGGACGGCACCTTCAGCCAACGTTGGTGGGTCTGACGTGGGAGATGGGTCCTGCTGGAACCACACCTGTGGGGGGTTAGCTGAAAAATCTGTGCGTCTTCAGCTCTGCATAATTAGTCCCTGCAGTTCATCATGCTGGAAAATGACATTCTCTCTCATCGGTGTCAAAGCTGGTTTAAAAGAAGCGCTCGCCCCAGGTAGGCTGCTCGTGCCCACCGCAGCGTGGGATGGTGGGGCACGCAAGGGTCGAGTCAAGCACCCTTTTCAAGATTTTTTTCAAGCATTATTAGACATTGGAAGGGGCTGCCTAGGGAGGTGGTGGAGTCACCATCTCTGGAGGGGTTTAAGAAAAGACTGGACGTGGCACTTAGTGCCATGGTCTAGTTGCCATGGTGGTGTCAGGGCAATGGTTGGACTCGATGATCCCAGAGGGCTCTTCCAACCTGATTGAGTCTGTGATTCTGTGAATCCGTTTTCTGTCCCACGCTGTTTCAGTGCGTGCCCAGCTGTGGCTGGTGATGGAGGCCATCAGCAGTTAAACCCAGGGCAGCTGCCCCAGCCTGGCCCACAGGTGTGTGCTGGGACAGTGACCTCAGGGGCACCATAAATGGGAAGACTTGTGGGGATGGGGGCTTTTGGCTCTGCTCTCTTCTCCCGTCCTTCTCAACAGTTACTCTCCCTGGAGGAACTTGCCACCACACTGTGGGCTAAGTATAATTTTGTGTCTTTTGTATATAGCGTTGATACTGGTTGGTTATTTTATTGAATCTGTTTAAATTTCAACCCACAATTCTCCCTCCTTTTCCCAATTCCCTTTCTCGGTTGGGGAGGGGACACTGGGTGATAGAACAACTGGTTATTGTTTACCCCTGGGTATGGGCTAAATGGAGACACATATGTAACTGCATACATAAATAAAATTTCAAGTCTGATGATTTTAACTATTTGCACCATTTTTCTATTTTGACTCTCAGGTGGAAAAGTTCCTTTTATACCCAAGCTTAAGAGAACGTGTTTAGCTTTTTCACTTTTCCCACTGACAAAGTGGATGATGCTTAATAGCCACGTTTACACAGTGCTCAAATCACAAACCATATACTACTTTTTTTTTTCATGAAAAGCAAAGTTGTCATGGTAACAGAGCAGCCTGATGTTTAATTCCACTTAAGTACCCACAGAAGATAAGAGTGGAGGGGCTCTGTGAGGTCAATGATGAGCCTTGTCCCTGCTGCCTCCATTCTCTTTCATAACTTTAACATAACATCTATCAGGTAAACTGAGGTAATTAGATATACGTAAAGAAAACCAGAAATTTCCTTCATTATCCACCCAAGCTTGCTCCTGGTGAGAGGAAAGTCATCATTTGTGGAGTCATTCAGCTCAGGGTATGTGACTGGCATTAAGAGAGGAACCATGACATGCTTCTGACAAGCACTATCAACATTAATTGGCTTCATTTCTCTTTCAGTGTCTGTATTGTTAATGAGATTTGTGATCTAATTTTTCATATCTTTGTCATATCAGTTGGGAATAATTTTTCTAACAAACATTTATGGACGTAATATGCACACGTTCATCGAATACGTCCTCTACAACCCAGTGTTCTCCAGAAAGTCTTTCTATCCTGACAGATGACTTTAATAAAAAAATCTCTGAGCTGAGCATTCTGAAACACAAAAATTCAATAATAATAAAAACTTAACCTACCCCAAATCAAAGGATTCTTTCTAAAGAGAGAGTAAGCGTCCTCATTTAGCTCTCTTTCAGCCCATTGATGTGAAATGATGATACACACATTATTCCCACTTTACAAATGAGGTTATTAAAATACACAGGAGCAAAGTGAATTGGCAAATTCAGCTGTCAGTTATTTTTTTAAATTTACTTACAGTTCCTTACAGAGCATGTAGGAGACTCCCTGATCAGTCACCATCAACATCACACCTCCACAGAGTCAGGAGCGAGGGGCAAAGTCTGAGTCCAACCCTTTTCTGAGCGAGATCGAGCCCAAGACCCTCGGCTATTTTGACTCAAAGATTGAATATATGTTTAAAACAATTCTGGGAGAAAAGCAGCACATAATTGATGGTTCAGAGGCAAAACCGTGTTCACCAAGCAATAGAATCCACACAGACACGTGGTGTAAGGGACACGTCACAACTTCTACAAGTACTATTGAGACACACAGGCAGAAATATAAACTTCCACTGGAAAACTCATGAAGACCTTTCTTAATTACACTGACAGATTAAAGGTTTTAATCTAAAATAACAGTTTATTTAACTCTAAATAGGAAGACAAGTCTATGTAGCAGATCAGAAGTATATTTATTCCACCAAAATCCATTGACAACTTAGGTCTTAAATGGAGATAAAAATAGTCTGGTTAAAATAATATGAAAAGGAGACTGATGATTCAACCTGTTTCTGTTCCTGTGACATGACAGTAGGAACAGGGGCGTTATGCAAGGTCTCATGCTGATGTTTGATGCCATGGCAGACACCCAACATCAACTGAGCATGCACAGGTTTCTATGTCTCTGCAGTTAGTTAAGAAGAAAATGGAAGCAGGGAAAGAAGAAAAAGCCAATTTTTGATCAAATCTCATGTAACAGCACATGCAACTTGAAATGCATAGCAGAATTAATATTTGTTTATCCCCAAAATGATAGCATAGGTTGTGATGGCCACCTCCACCTGAGAATCTGAGTTTTAAATCTCATTATGTGTTTTTTTAATCTATTTCAAGCTAAGAATGGTTCTCATTGAGAAGACAGTGTTTGTAATTAGCCCTACTATTTTATATGCTAGTCCTAAAGCTATCCTGTTGTCTTCTTTATACATAAAAATATGTAAAAGGCAAATTTGTCAGCATAGTGGAAGTTTTACTTTGACATTTGTGTGTGTGTGTGTTTATGGAAATATAATTTTCTTTCTCATGTTATAAATTCAAAAATATCTGGTCAATATTGAAATACCAGAACTGTGTTACTTGCTAGAGTTAGAAGAAAAATAAAGAGTTTAAAATATGTCTTTAACATTAAATCAAGCCAAATCTAGGCTGGGCTGATGTAACCTGAGGTTTGCTCTATGCCTGCCCGGTGCTGCTATGGAGGTGGTGCGACTCAAAGGAAAGCAATTCCCTTTGAAACCTGCCCAAGGGCTGTGGCCAGGATTTGCTTTCCTGAGAAGGAATGTTTGCTGCACCATTTCAGATGATAGAATCTTTGTTCTTATGGCTTTGCTGTTATGGAGCATTTTGGAGTTAAAAATTTGCACTTGTACTGGAGTTGTCTGTAAACAGAGGTCCCATGGCACTGCAATTACACTGACACAAATCCCATTAATAACCCCATTAATGCTAAGAGGAAACACCAAGAAGAAGGCCTTGCTTGAAGAGAGCCAAGATGGCAATGGCTGCATGCTGCAAACCTCGGTGAGGAGCAGGAGTGCAAAATGCAGTTGCAACTACAGGCAAGTACCACTGGCAAATCTCAGCATCTCAGGGCACCCATTGCTCAAAGGATAGTGTGGTTTGAAACAAGACAGTTACCTACATAAACTCGCTCATGGGAGCAAAATAGTTTGAGGGCTTTGTTTTGTTCTTGCTGATCTTTCTTTAAGGCAAAACAAACCTTACAATTCATGGCCAAGGTTTTTTTCACTCTTTCTAACCCCTACCAATTTACAGATTAAATGCAGTATCTCAAGTAACATCCTTTGATCCAACCAGCTTTAGAAGAATTAAAAGCTTCTGTAAATTTTCTTGACCTTTCTCAGTTTTTACCTATAGCTACAGCTGTGAAGAGCTCACGCTGCATGGCACAGAGTCTGCTTTTAGGTGGACTCCCTACCCAGCTACACAGAGAAGTTTGGATAAACCCTATGGGAAGGGAGGTGGCTCAAAACCTTTTAGGAAGAATGCTTTTAGGAAGCATTTCTTCTCAGCAAGGGTCATTAGGCATTGGAAGGGGCTGCCCAGGGAGGTGGTGGAGTCCCCATCTCTGGAGGGGTTTAAGAAAAGCCTGGCCATGGCACTTAGTGCCCTGGTCTAGTTGCCATGGTGGTGTCAGGGCAATGGTTGGACTCGATGATCCCAGAGGGCTCTTCCAACCTCATTGAGTCTGTGAAAACCCCTGCAGCTGCTTCCTTGGCCACCTCACACACCTACCAGCAGCTACCAGGTGCTCTGGGAATATTTTCCACATAGTTTTGTGTGATTCTGGCAAAGAATTTCTCTAGTCCAGCGGCACACGAGGAGAATACCGATGAGCAGGAGAGTTGTGATGCCTTAAGGGTAAAAATTCCTCATTTAACATGCGGCAGGAATTTCATTTTGCAAAGGGGACTTAAATGCTGAGGCGGTGAAGTGTGGGTGGACGGCCTGAAGGTCCCCTGACTCGCTGGCTCGTTAAAAATATTTCAATTCATGAGTGGTGCCTGGCCCCTCCTGCGAGCGGTGGGAAATGCTGACTCCGTCTTGCTGCTCTGCCAAGCAGGGCTGTGCATTAAGCCGTGCGTACACAGCTGTCATGTACATCAACTGTAAGATGTTTTACATTTAAAGTCATTTACAGTAACCAGAAAGGCTTTCTGGTTCCTAAATTGCTTCTAACGAGATGGATGTATTTTCCTGTGTGATGGATTATTCCCCTGATAAGTTGAGTTTAAAATAATTTCTAATTTTAGGATGCTAATCTACGGTTAACCTTATAATCATTTTCTCTAGGAAATCTCTTCCAAAATTCACATACACTTATATCTCTGTACTATTACATCCGTATGAATCACACATAATTACTTGAAAAAGGAGATTTGACCTATCTGTTTAGTCTTTATTCTCAATTACCCCTGCAATTCAATCAATCGATCCATCAGGTTGGAAGAGCCCTCTGGGATCATCGAGTCCAACCATTGCCCTGACACCACCATGGCAACTAGACCAGGGCACTAAGTGCCATGTCCAGGCTTTTCTTAAACCCCTCCAGAGATGGTGACTCCACCATCTCCCTGGGCAGCCCCTTCCAATGGCTAATGACCCTTGCTGAGAAGAAATGCTTCCTAATGTCCAACCTGAACCTCCCCTGGCCAAGCTTGAGGCTGTGTCCTCTTGTCCTGTCACTAGTTGCCTGGGAGAAGAGGCCAACTCCCACTCCACTACAACCTCCCTTCAGGTAGTCGTAGACTGCAATAATAATGACAAACCCCAGTGATGTGCTGTGCCATAACTGCAGCACCGCTACGTGATCTTCTGTGCGTAACCTTCCACTTTGCACAGGAATAATTTTTTCAATAATAAATGCTTCACTCCTGAACTTTACACAACTGTGCATGTTTTGTAGCTTCTGTGTGTCATCTGCATGCTCTGAATTCACATTTGAATCATCTCTCATAGCTAGTTACTTGAGGTGACTGACTAATTGCTGACAGGAAAATGATAACTTTATGCCTATTATTACCAAGAAAATGATGGGCATAGTTTTAAAACCGTGGTCATATTTTCGAGAAAATATTTCAAGTGTGTATTTCAGAGATCTACAGAATATATCCATGAATTGTTCCTGCTTTACTTTGCTTCAAACCCATCTTCTAGTATTAGTAAAACTGTCAAGTCTTATTAGTTGTATACTAATTGAAGTCTTCATAGGTGATTAAAATAGAGAAACTGTATAGCAGGTGTCTCCTTTTCTTTGTGGTATAATAAAAAGAGAGAAAAGCCAAAATTAATAAAATGCATATTTTAGAGATTATTAAATATAGTGCAAATTGAAATATTTCATTTTAGACATCTCACCAGTATGAAAGTGTTTGGTGCAATGAGCAAGAAAGGCGTAGTTCAGTGTGAACATGACATTTAGAAGACTGACTTACACTGGCAGGGAAGGACACAGGCTGTCCCATCCTCACAGGTTTTATGAAGCACAACTGCAACTTTATGTTTGAGGTCTGTGATAATCCTCACCTGGGACAGACTTTTATTCTACATCAGAAGAGGATTCATTGATGTCAAAGGGGGCAGGAGCAAGTGCTGCACCCAGAAACTACTCTGAGTATTGTGGTGTAGCTTAAATCAGCTAAAAAAACCTCATTCCTTAAAAAAGAAAATAAAAAATGGGGTTATTTGGTGGCATCAGGCAGCCAAGAGCTCCTCTTCGCCTTACAACCCGCACCTGCACAGCACGCCTGGCTCGCAATGTCAGAGGGAGCAAAGCCACCCGTCTGGTCAGCAATCTCTCAGAGATGTGACTGGCTCTTCATAGGAATTTCCCATACAAATATTGTCTGATGAAACTGAGATAAATCCCAGCTTAAGACTCTACAGCTAAAATCTTTTATCATAATTACTACTAGACTTAATCAGTATTTTCCTCAGGTAACGTGCCAGGCATGATTAGTCTGAACAGCAAAGGAATAATGAATATATTTAGGTGTCTTTAGGTATTTTTCTAGTGTTACACAAGTATTTTGTAATTGGAGAAGTTGGAAATGGTGTAAAGCAGCACCATAACCCTTAGAAGATTCTGGATCTTCTTCTCTGGCACCAGGAAAGACCTGTAAGGACATTTCTTCTTTGTAATCTCACCACAGCTCAACTTATTGCAGATATTACCTGTCACTATCCTGAAAGGAACTTCTCCATCTCCAGTGCCTTGAGGTGGGTTGCAAACCTTCTGTTGGCAGGTGTCCTGGAAGGCGTCGTCCCAGGGACCTTCTTCCAACTGGTTTGCATGGTGCCTCTCTTAGTTGGCACTTGTTTTATGCCATGTAACTCAGTTGCATGGTATGCCATGCTTCTCTTTCGTCTACATGGGTCTCAGAAGGGTTGTGGGTAGGAGGGAGTGTGTGACCCAAGTGACTGGCAGGGAGAGGGGTGCCAGAAGCTGTGCCAGGTCATGGAGCAGTGACCCACCACGAGCCAAACACTGCTCATCCCCACTTTGGCTGGCAAAGCTGCTCGTCTTCTGGTGGGGTTTCATACATTCTGCAACAGGTGATGTAGAAATTGTGTGCACTCCTCCTGCGGGCTGGTACAATGGTTGTAAACACATTTATTAATTTGAGGATATAACCCATAAGTCCATGAGATGTCTGTGCAGACATTAACGCAGAAGCCAGGTGGGAGCTGGCTCCGGGACTGGGACCATGCTCTGCTGCCTGAGCGTTTACAACCAGCCATCTAGCAAAACAACCTGGCAAATTATTGAGCTCTCAGAGTGAAATTTGTTGAAAGATCAGTGCAAAATACTTGAATCATGGTTGCATGATACAAGGAGTTCCCCACACTGCAGTAAAATTTACAGCGAAATGCAGCAAAACGTAGCTGTGCCCTGAAGAAGAATGACTCCCTGAAAACAACCCGAGATTTATTGTGAGAATTTTATAATCTTCTCCCAGATTACTGAATTATGTTTGATAATAATAAATGAGAAAGTAGGCTTAAGCCCTTAAGGAATTTATGCTTCTGATTCCAACTGAAATAAACAAGAGCCAAGTGCTGGAGTACCTTAAAAAAACCCTTATTTATTCCCTAAGATAGGATGTGACATAAACAAAGGAGAATACTCATGTGCCCTGCAGCAATAACTGTGGATTGTAAGCAATTTAATTTAAGTTTTTTCAGCATATTTTTCAAGCCACTACGCTACAGTGCTGTTATTGATGATTGGCAATGTTATTAACAGGCTACAATGTGTATGTTACCGATAAGAGTGCTGATGTCTTTGTAAAAAAAGCTTATTTATGAGTCATAAAAATGCATTTATTTTTTGTCTCTTGTATGCATTGCTAGAAGTCTAAATATTAGCCTTGCTTTGCTGATGGTAATAAAGACAAATTAGGTACATGCAATGAGAAACTACAGAAATGATAGACTACAGAATCACAGGATCAATCAGGTTGGAAGAGCCCTCTGGGATCATCGAGTCCAACCATTGCCCTGACACCACCATGGCAACTAGACCAGGGCACTAAGTGCCATGTCCAGGCTTTTCTTAAACCCCTCCAGAGATGGTGACTCCACCACCTCCCTGGGCAGCCCCTTCCAATGGCTAATGACCCTTGCTGAGAAGAAATGCTTCCTAATGTCCCACCTGAACCTCCCCTGGCAAAGATAGATATAGATAGATAATTATACTATGAGGTATGGTGGTTTTCCCTGGTTTTTACACGTTCTTTACAGCAATGATGACAACGAAATTATATCCAAATAGCACAGAACCTTGCTTTGCTCAGCTCAAAGTAAAGGGGAGTTGCTTCATCTCTATATTGAGATTTCTTACAGGACATATAGAATCATAGAATAGTTTGGGTTGGAAGGGACCTTAAAGGACACCTAGTTCCAACCCCCCTGCCACAGGCAGGGACACCTTCCACCAGACCAGGTTGCTCCAAGCCCCATACAACCTGGCCTTGAACACTGCCAGGGAGGGGGCAGCCACAGCTTCTCTGGGCAACCTGGGCCAGTATCTCACCACCCTCACAGGAATGAATTTCTTCCTAATATCTCATCTAAATCTCCGCTCTTTCAGTTTAAAACCATGATGGAGTAAGTAGAAATAATCTCTTTGAGTTGTGGTGGATACGTGCAGCCTGATATTCAGGAGAATTGATTAACTGAACTTTGCCCACAGACGAAGACATTTTAAATGAGTCCACAGATTTTTCAGCCCATGAGACCACAAACCAGAGGCCATGATCAGGATGCTGCAGCAGCTCCTGGACAGACGCAGTACCCATCGAAATACTCAAGCTGCACCCATCCCTAGGTGGCTTTTGAAGCTCTGCTTCATCTTCCTTCTATAAATGGTCTCCCAAAGTCTGTTTTTCCAGTTTTCCTTGCTTATCGTTTTATATTTTATTTTGTGCAATGATGGAAATGAAGCAAAGATATGCAGAAGAGGACTTCAGGTGTGATGGGAAGTGCTGCAGACTGCGTAGACCTCTGTGTAAGTGCCGAGCAGGTTATCAGCATTACCATGCAGTGCTCAAAGGTGATGACCCTGCCTGAACTTTCTTAAAATTTGTGCACAGAGAGACTGGAAAGGACTGAAATAGCAGAAACAGAATAAAATCTTAATGACCTGAGGGCAAAGCCCTGGGATGGACAGGGGTAAAATGAGGCTGAATGCCAGGTGCAGGCTGTTTAAGGAGGAAAAGGGATCAGACTGGCTGGCAGGGTTGAAAAGCATCAAGAAAAGCAGCAGAGGATGGAGATCCTGACAACTCAGAGACAGCAGCATGGCATGGTGGCCGGGGTGCCCAGGGGTCTGGCGGGGGCATTTTGGGGGCAAAGGAAGTTTCAGTCCTGCAGCTGGGAATCCCTAAAAGTTTTCAGAGAGAAGGATCCGGCCATGGCAGAGGCTGAGGGTGGAGCAGAGTTTGGAGAGGGACGGGACCACATCGAAGGCTAATAGATGGTTCAGTGCCACAGCAGCCCAAGCCCTTGCAGAAGGTGCAAAACACTTCCTGACCCTGAGCATAAATCACTCATTAGTTAAGAGAGATTAAAAGGAGACCATAATTGGGAGCAAGTGATCTCACATCCAAACCCTTCTTTTGCTTTTTGCTCCTTCTGAAGCACGCGGTGATTCATTAGCTGTTGAACAAGATGTTAAACTCATCGTGGCACAGTGTGAGACAGCAAAGCAGAGCCTGCATTGCTGAGAAGGTGTCAGAGCCCTAACGAGGTGGCCGTCATTAGGAGGAATGCCAGAACTGCTACAGGGAGTTCGCCCAAACACAGACTTTGAGTTGGTCCAATGAGCAGATGGCAGAAACCTCTTGATCTTCTGATAATTTCCCCTAAGTTCATCAGCGGATCAGACACCTTGCTGCTCCTCTAATCTGAGGGGATGCAAAGATGAGGGTTAGGGTTTCATCACAGCACGCTACGGGTGTGATGAAAGGACGTGCTCTTAAAAGCTCCTTTGTACCACCCACACCAACTTCCCTCCCTCTCTCTGAGCAGATACCACTTAAGCACGTGCGCTGAGCACAGACGAGCCTTTTAAATACTTGTCTGTAGTATTATAACTCACTGAATATATCAGACATCCTCTTCTATTTGCTCGTTCCTCAGGACAGGCACTGAAGGCGTATCACAGCTCGCCTTCCCCCACAAAGCTGCACAGAGGCTTTGGGAAAGCCAGGATTAAAGTTGGCACATGTCAAATTGCTGCGGCAGTGAGATGAGCGTTTTTCAGCTCATAAATTGGTTTATGACTTTTCATGTACCAGTCAGAATTAAATAAATTTACGGACTGTAGACCAGCTTTTTAATGGAACAATAATGAATCTGAGGTGGAAATTCCTGGCACACAAGGTTTGCAGGATAATCAAAACTTGACTGAACAAGGCACTGAGCAGCATGACCTAACATTGGCCCTGCACTGAGCAGGACTTTGGACTAAATGTCCAGAGGTGCCATCCAGCCTGTGACTTCATGGCTCTTTTTTATTGATTTTTCATAATGTGATCTGAGTAATTATCAAAACGAACTTGCACTTTAGAAATATATAACAAGAATTAAAGCGCAAAAACATTCCATGGAAGCATTAGAAAGATGATGACTGGATTATTTTGTGCTGGTGGAAATTACTTTATTTTTATTAACTCTCCACAATGATGCCCAAGTCTTTTTCATGACGTTTAAAGCTAATTTAGAACTCCCCAGGGAGCAGCAGTTCATATTTTTCTCCTAATGCGCATTGTTTTGCATTTGCTGCTGTCCTTCCTCCCACCTTTATTAAATCCTTCGGAAGTTCCCCTCAGTCTTCCCACTCAACCTAATCAAAATAGGTTTTTGACCACCTTGCTTTTCATTCCTCCCTTCGATAATTAAGGACCCGTTGAATAACCCTGACCCTGGTTCACATCCTGGCAGGCAGCTGCCTGCTCCTCCCTCTGCTTTCTGCCTCAGCAAGCATCAAATCACTGTACCTCTTGCCCTGGTACTGCATAATTCCTCACCAGCAATGTTTTGTGGGAGGCTTTTGGTCATCTAAATAGCTATATCAAGCGCTTTGTATCTTGTGTGTTCACTATTTCTTTACACGATGTGAAATGGTCACTAGATTAGGCAGGAGTAATCTACTGCTGCGAAAGCTGTGCTGCGGTCTTTGGAAAGGGTCTCGTTTTTAGTACTTGAAAAGAACAAGTGGATTTCCAAAGCATTTTCTCTATTACAAATCACAGATGAAAAAAAAATTGGAGCAGCTCACATCTGAAGTCTGATCGCTGAATATACCTGACATCATAGAACAAATGCTCACTCACATTTTATTTTTCTTGCACAGAGTAATTCAGATATGGTTCAAAGAGGAAACCAACAGAAAACTACATCAACGTGTGCTTGTGAGGGTGCAATTTTACAGCACTGGAGTACAGGCTAGGCACAAGCAGGGAACACTTCACCCCGTGTTTACGGCACGTATCACCCCTGTTGATGACAATGAGAGTTTGAGGACAACAGCATCTGTGCTTCAAGCCCTCTAAAGTGCAAAAATTGGGGTGTCCCCTGGAAGATGTAGCAAGAGCAGTGCCGGTGAGGAGAACAACCCGGCAAGCACTTTGAGGCAGATGGAGAGCAGCAGATCCAACAGATTCCCGGGGGAACCTACAAATGTTAATGAAGGTTCATAACTCACAGGCCTGATGAGGGCAGAGTTCTGGCAAACTTGCCTAATACTTGAGGAGCTGGAAATGAAGGTTGGAGGGAATATCTATCCATACACACACCCCTCATTGCAAAGGCAGCTGCCTGCTTCTGCATGCTTTACATCCCCATCTTCAAATGCGTACTGCGGATGTAGTTTGTGTTGAGTTACTCAAAGATGAGAAATAATGGGATTTCAACAATTACGAAACCAAAAGACATATGCTTTGTTGATGAAAGACCTGTCCATACAAATGTGACTCTTGATAATTAAATATGCCCTTCTATCAAGTTGGGAAAGACACGGAGCAAAGATTTAGAGGCGACAGAGGGAATCTAAAATTAGATTCGCACTATAAGCTGCATTACTTAGGGAAAGCAGAATTTATTTTCTCCAGTTGTAAAGTCACTAATATTCCCAGGGAGAGACTTTCTCCTGCAATATGTTGAGAAGATGTATCATGCTTTAAGCCTTACAGGGTATTTAGGGCAAGGTACTCTGCTACGGAATAGCAAACATCTCAAAATGAGGAATTTACCCACCATTTGAGTTTTTCACATTGTATAAACACACAGGCAGCTAACGCGAGTCTCAGCCAAGCACCACCAATACTTTTCTCTCCAAATATCTGTCCTAAGTTGCTTAAAACATTAATGTTTTTCCCTTCCCCCCATTACAACTGTGCATGCTGGGTGAACCACACACATTAGCTGTCTTAGCCACCCAAACATTTCTGTCTGAGTTACTGAGGGTGGCAGATGTCAAGAAGCAGAGCTTAAACCACAGAGTCAGTCCTAATTGTATGGCTCCCATGAAAAGCAGTGGTGCAGCTCAACATCATGCACACCACGAGGACAAACACTCTGACCAAGACGGTGACCAGCTGCTTTAAGAAGGACACGGTCAACCTACGATGACCTGCGAGGAACGGCTGAGGGAGCTGGGGTAGTTTAGCCTGGAGAAGAGGAGGCTCAAAGGTGACCTTATTGCAGTCTACAACTACCTGAAGGGAGGTTGTAGCGGAGTGGGAGTCGGCCTCTTCTGCCAGGCAACTAGTGATAGGACAGGAGGACACAGCCTCAAGCTTCATCAGGGGAGGTTCAGGTTGGACATTAGGAAGCATTTCTTCTCAGCAAGGGTCATTAGCCATTGGAAGGGGCTGCCCAGGGAGGTGGTGGAGTCACCATCTCTGGAGGTGTTTAAGACAAGACTGGACATGGCACTTAGTGCCCTGGTCTAGTTGCCATGGTGGTGTCAGGGCAATGGTTGGACTCAATGATCCCAGAGGGCTCTTCCAACCTGGTTGATTCTGGGATCTGTGATTCTGTGAACCCCACGTCCCTCACTCAGGGAAGAGGGCTGCAGCACACCTAACCGGGCTGGGGCCAGAACAGGAAAGCTTCAACATCTAATCAAGTCCAACATGTTTTAATTTCTCATATCTGCCCGGCACACTTGCTGTCTTATAAATAGAAGAGTCTCGCAGCACTATCAGGAAAACAGCCATCACTCTGAAGACTGCTTCAGGTAATTGGTTGCCTAATGCACTGTTCTCGGCTCTTCAGTTGGTTAAAGATGTGTACTGTCCTGGTATTACCTTGAAAATGGGTATTTTCTCATAGCAATCTGATTTTACACAGTTTTCTAGTCTAAGTTTATATAATGGCAGACTTGGGCTTTACTTGCTATAGTGAGGTAAGCAGGAAATCTGAAGAGAGAAATATTGGCCACAGCAAACCGAGCTTTTAATTAATGCATCTTTTACCTGAGCTTCATCTGCTTTTCCCCACTATTTCCTCCTCTGCAAGTGCTGCTCGCTGTGACAGGAAATTAATTAGACTCAGAGCTCTCATCAGCCAAGAAAAAGAATCATTAATTTTGGTACTTAAGAAACTGCAGTCCTGACTCACAACCTTTCCAGGCAGTGCACTTTAATATCTGATGATGGACAGTGTCAGCTATAGCCATTTCCCTCATCTACAGCCCCCACCACAATCAATCACCAGAGGAGCGCAAGTAAACGAGGGTTCGGTGATGCAAATATAACTGATGAGAAATGACACCCTCTCACGGTGCCCTCCGCTGTGCAGCCTGCCTTTGGAGCCTTATAAAGCAGTGCCACGCCAGAAAAACGATCCTACGTTGATGTTACTTTCTTGTATGAAAGTATTCAGTCCAGAATCCATACTTAATTAATTAAAGGTAATTAATATTTACTTTGACAACAAGACAACAGGGAAAAAAAAAAGCAATCTATGGTATTATTGACGGATTTCAGCACATCAAACTCTTACTCCAGTTGCTGGCACCATAAGGACTTTTCTTTTCAATCTCCCATTTTATCAGAGCATTTTTAAGCAAAGGATGAAGCTGAGCTTGTTTGAGCTTCACTGGACGTGGTTAGAGAATAAGACTCAGTGGCTACGATAAGAAGTTCTGGAAATGACTTTTTTTTCCCCTAAAGTCACAAGGATCAATTCAGCTTTTCTTTCGTTTAAGTCTCTTGTGGAACAGGTGGAGTTTGGGAGTCTTTACCTACAATTTCCCATCTCAGACGTGCCCACAAACACTCCTGAAGATGTATCTCAAGCAACAGTTAGATGTTAGCCTGCAAAGAGTATCATTTCTATGAAAATACCAATTCAGTATGCTCTTGACTTTATATATTTTGTTCTTTAGGTGAGGAAATCTACTTGAAAGCTTTCAGCTTTACTCCCTGTACAAAGTGTGATGATCTCTCCATATTTAGACTTTCTGCAGCTTCTCATTCCCTACTGGAAGGGGCTGGTGGCTTCTCAAGTCATATGTACTCCAGTTTGTTCTGCTAGATTTTCACTCTTTTTCTGTACAGGGGAAAAAATTGTTAGAGACTTCACAAGGTGAAGCTCTTCAATCTCCTCGCAAGTTAATATAAACAAATAACGAGTCCCATCTCTTCAGCTGGCGTTGTGGGGACTTTTTGTTAAACCTAAAAGTATTATCCCAAGGGACCGCTCTGTCAGGAAGCAGCGCTTTGTGGAGAAGTAATTCATGCACGGAGCAATGCATGGAAAGCAGAGTTTGTGTCAACCCACATCAGCACCGTGCACATTGGTGTGGAGGGAAAATGGTGCTTGGCATGAGGCAGACAACGGTGCTGCTCCTTCAGCTTTGGGATGTCGGGGACAAACACACCATAGGTGGGAATTGAGTGAACGACCTCAAAGTTTCATAAAACTAGAGCCAGTTACTCACATCTTACTCTTGTCAATGCTATAGATTTAAAAATGGAGTAAAAGCATCCACTACTTTCACTGAATATTTATCTTTTCAAACATAAAACACTACTGCTTGCGTAATTGTAAACGATAAGAACTGGCTACAAAATACACAGGCAAACTAATGGTGGTGCTTCCTTTTCTAAAAACTCAATTTTCCCTTTCCTAGAGCTTGTCTTGTTGAAGTTGTTTTCCCTGCCTTCCAGTGCATCAGCTGGTTGGTTGCCCAGCCCCCCGTACTCTCCTCTCCTGTTGTGATAAGAGGGCTGTTGACTTTTACACGTGAAAATGATGAATTCTGAGTTGCTCCCAGCCGAGCTACGTTGCCTGGGAAATCACAAGGCAGCAGTAGCCTGGCCAGCAGTGAAACACGGCTGACACCCCCGGCGAGGGCAGTACTCAAAGATCCATGCGGCAGTTGGCATTTTTTACATATAAAATGAAATCTAAAAAGACTTTGTGATAAATGGCAAGAAAAAGTGGGAGGAGACATCTTGATAAAGTGCTGGAGGACATTGTCCAAGCAAGGCAGGAGCTTTAGGGGCAATAAGGCAGCAAACCAAAAAGTGTGCAGAAAGGGTTGTCTGGAACCCATATACAATATTAATTGAAAGGCTTGTTATAATAAACTGGGGTATTTTTATTAAAAACTGTTTCAGTCATACTAGTGGATGCCATAGCCTGACTATCTGTGCCTTTTAAACATTTTTTTTTTTAAATTTAAATATTGCTTTTTTTTCCCTGTTGTCTTGATGTCAATACTTCTAAATATACACAATAATTTAATCTAAACACTGCAAGGGATTTACCCATTGAAGGACTCCTTTCCCCATTAAAAGCATGAACTAAGTCTTTGATGGCTGGGTCTGAAAAAATGGAAACCTTGTACCTCATCACAAAGTAAAAGCTTTGTTCAGTAATTAACTAACTAATTACCTCAGATAAAAATGGAAGAAAAAGTCTAATTCTTTTAATTTCAACCATGAATGTTTTTTAGAAATATTTCTCCATAAAGAATAATTAAAAAAAAAGTTAAAAAAAACCTCCCTGAATTGCACACTTAGAAATTGCTCTGCATTAAGTCAGACTTCACAGCAAGCAGACTAAATTCTCCAGGGATTAAACATCAGTTTAACTATAAATCTAATACACAACGACAATAGACTGCTTGGCCAGAGGTACAAGTGAGGTTTTGCTCTGTGCAATAAATTTTGTGTTCTCCTTTTCTACTGAGGCTCTGCCAGAAAGAAAGAAAGGAAGAAAAAAAAAGAAAGAAAGGAAGAAAAGCTCAAGTGAGATTGCCCATATTTCATCAGTCCCTGCTGTTACAAACTGGAAAAACCCTGGTTCGTTTGAAAAGGAATTACGTACAAAGGCAAGAAACTAGCAAAAGCTTTTCCATGCTCAGTTCAATAACACATAAAAAAAGTATTGATATGTATGTGGAGAGTAAATAATTTATTCCCCCACCTTCCTGCTGCTATTTCAGTTATACTGCACAGGTTTCTGTCAAGGCATAAATTATCCTTTCTTGTGAAAACGTGTTTTAATTCTGTTTCTTCTATTTGAATTCTAATCCAATTCCTGCGAGCACTGGTATATGCAAATATTAAATAATAGTAACGGTGAATACATTCTGAGAGTGTATGTAAATCTGTTCCTGCAGAAAGCCTGAATTTTGCATCCTTCCAATGGATGGAACAAAAAATCACCGCCAAACCGCCCGCCAGATCCACGAGACAGCAAACAACTCTCATAGTGCGTACAACAAGCGATCTACAAAACTGGCGTAGCGACTAAAGCACGAGTAATTGAGAAAATTCATGAGCTACTTCAAGACAATTTGTGAACAAAAGAATCAGAAATAGCTAACTAAGGAATTTGCATGAAATGATTCACCCATCTCTTACATCTGGATTTCTCAGCCTTGAATCCTGTGTCCAGTTGTGGGCCCCGCACTTCAAGAAAGATGTTGAGGTGTTGGAGCGAGTCCAGAGGAGGGCGACCAAGCTGGTGAAGGGTCTGGAGGGTCTGACCTCCGAGGAACGGCTGAGGGAGCTGGGGGTGTTTAGCCTGGAGAAGAGGAGGCTCAGAGGTGACCTTAGTGCAGTCTACAACTACCTGAAGGGAGGTTGTAGTGGAGTGGGAGTCGGCCTCTTCTCCCAGGCAACCAGCGATAGGACAAGAGGACACAGCCTCAAGCTTCACCAGGGGAGGGTCAGGTTGGACATTAGGAAGCATTTCTTCTCAGCAAGGGTCATTAGCCATTGGAAGGGGCTGCCCAGGGAGGTGGTGGAGTCACCATGTCTGGAGGGGTTTAAGAAAAGCCTGGACATGGCACTTAGTGCCCTGGTCTAGTTGCCATGGTGGTGTCAGGGCAATGGTTGGACTCGATGATCCCAGAGGGCTCTTCCAACCTCATTGATTCTGTGATTCTTCTGCCTCTCCTTACACATGACACCTTCATCTGTGGCGGGTTCAACTGATTTCGGTATAATATGTTCCTACTCAAATATCAGCCAATTTTCATGGAAAATAATTTTATTTTTCCACATATCTTGAAGCCTCCACCTTACACTGTGGATTTGAAAATGGCAATCCCACAGCAGTGTCACAAAGCACAGGACAATCGGGCTTTACTGCTATCAAACTGTCTCGCCCATGTATGGCAGTTGCTATCGTGTGGCTACCCCTCTTAACAAATGCATTTTAGTATTAATATAGAACAGATTAAATTTTAAACTCAACAAAATTACAGATATTTGACCTGTGGTATGTTAATATTAATATTTCTAGAATAGCCTCTTTTTTTATCCTGTTCATGTATACATGACCTGACCAAAGCTCCCACAGCGTTCACTGGGGCCGTTCTTGCATTCGTTCTTACAACCATCATTTTTTCCTCATTTAACAATATCTGTAGCTCCAACCTCACAGACAATACTCTAGAAAATAAGGATATGCTATGCTTAGAAAATGAACAGTGACACACCAAGTGGGGCTCCTGCACTTGCCAGCTGAAGCCCAGCAGTGACAACAAATGGAGGAGAAACCATGGCATGCACATGGCTGCTGGGACATCCCATGGCTCACGTCCTGGGAGGCTCTATCCCAAACTCGCCATTCAAGACAGCTCACAGCACAGCCAGCAAGGCACAAGACAATTAACACACCAAGGACCTGCTCTACTGCAGCACCAAGAGCAAACCATGAGTTGGAGATGGCAGAAATACATCAAGGCATGAATTCGCTTAACACAGCACTTAAACCTGAGTGTAGGTTGTGCTGGACAGATGTTAAATGACAAGGAGAGCTGTTGATAGATAAAGAAATCCATTACCAGAGTGAGAGGAGGTGAACTTTGAAAGTACAAATCAATCACCTTGTGTTTTGACTGTTTCATCTTTTTGTTAAAAAAAGCAGGCAATGGATGACTTGTTTGAAGCAGACAATGGTCCTGTAATTTCTTTAGCTATATATATAATGGCATCATGAATATGCATCTTTGGAGATTAAAGAAAACCCTTTCTCAGACTCTGACATACAAAACACTCCGAATTTGATTATTTAAATCATACTAAATTATCAACGCAATTATCACACAGACAAAACAAGTAGATTATTATTCTGTGCAGTTCTCATTGAAATGAATGGGGGAGAGACAAAAGGAAAGGGAAAACCATCCTAACCTTCAAAAATGAGCTCCCAATCCATCTCCTTTTCTCCTTCAATATTCATCCCTTTCTTGCAAGGTGAAAGTCTTTTGTTCCCCATCTCCCTGTTCATTATTTCTTTCATAAACGTCTCCATTTTTCCTGTATTTATAAACTAAAGATGATCATTTAAAGTAACAGAGCAGCATAATGTGTATAAATGCTACTTCTGAGCTGGCTGTTCTTGTCCCAGCACTGCCACCTGGTATTGGCACCCATGCCTTGCCGCATGGTGGAGGGCAGCTGCCAATTGCCATGGCTACTGCCACCGAAACCACACTCCAAGCACATTCATCATGGAATCATCTAATATCTGCTCATGGGAATGCTGGTGGGATTCATTTCTCACCTTCAAAACTTTGTGTGCATTGGAAACTGCCTCTCTACAGGGACACTCGTTTTGCCATGCTGCCACCTCCAACACCCCCACGGCTCGTGGTGAAGCCCAGATAACACAAATGAGGTGCTGAGCAAGATATTCTCCATAAAGACACTGTAGTTTACAACCTTAAAACCCACAGCACCTGTTCCTTCACCCCAAAATTAGCCCAAAGCAGATGGTCATTAGCCATTGGAAGGGGCTGCCCAGGGAGGTGGTGGAGTCACCATCTCTGGAGGGGTTTAAGAAAAGCCTGGACATGGCACTTAGTGCTATGGTCTAGTTGCCATGGTGGTGTCAGGGCAATGGTTGGACTTGATGATCCCAGAGGGCTCTTCCAACCCGATTGATTCTGTGATTCTGCAATTCTGTGAGAGTTCAGCACTGTTGGGCCTGTGCTCCTTTCTCAGCAGTGGAAGTGAAAGAGAGAAGTGGAGCAGTTGTCTCTGAGATGTGCAGCCACCTGTCTCGTCGAAGGTGAGTTATCTCAAATATTACCACCACGAGCAGGAAATATTTTTCTGTTGTGTCAGGGACATCAAGAGCACATAGATATCGACTGTTTTTAATGTTTCTGTAGATCCTAATCCAAACTAACCTAGGGTAAAGGAACATTAAAGGATCCTCTTCAAAATGTTGTATGTACAGTGGGAGATAAAACCTGTCAGGATATGCTCTGGGTTACCATTAACTGTGATGCAGAACACAGTATCTTGTCATTGCTCATCTTCTGCTTTGCTTTACGGTGTTTGCACACACCATGTGAAAGCTCAGGGGACACATTTTAATTCGAGCTTTATGATGTGTGAGCTTGAAGCCTCATAATGTTAAAAAAGGGTGTCATAAATAAGGACAGCTGTCCAGTGCATGTGAAAAAGCCCGTAGCAATTTGTGCAGTCCTCTTGGGACAGCTGAAGGTGAACAAACACAACATAAGGTTTGTCAGGCTCACCCATTGCATTTCCAAAGCAATCTCCATTATCACGTTCGAGCCCTCGACCCAGACGTACTCATGCTGGTGGCCAGGAACCAGCTTGTCTCTGAAGGCTGTGCAGACCTGGAAACAGGAGTGGTGGAAATGTTTTGACCACGGTATTTTTGTCTGAAATTGTCACGGCTGGTTTGGCCCCAAAAAGCTGTTTTCTATAACCTTTGGCACTGCGTTCAGCCAAACCCAACCCTCGCCTATGGGTCAGCACACAAATGGAAATTGCTAGGTTGTGTTGGCTAGAAGTTGTCCATTACTGATCCACTGGCAGAACGGGAATGAAACCACTCAGTTCACCCATTTCTAGCAGGCAACTATGAGTTTATTGTAAAATACTTTAATAGATTCATGGGGTTCCAAAAGAACCGCAAAGAGTATGTCCTAAAGAGTATGCCTTACTTTGGTAAAATGTATTAATTACAATGATAATAGAGTAGGAAGGACCTAACAACACACGTAGCACAGTAAGGGTGAGGTACAGCACAAGTCACTTTTCCCATGGAACAAAGTGAGAATCAGTTTATGACACTGCTCTGATCTCAGTGGGAGACAATCTCAACCTCTGGCTTGGCAGGTTTGGCATGAGCATGCTCTTGCTCCTTGCGTGGGAAAGGTGAGGTCCCTGACCAGGCTAGGAGGTGCATGGGGCAAGGAGGAGTGTCTGGCCAAAATGGGTCATTTTCATCTCAATTGATGACATGAATTTCAGAGCATATAATTTGTTCATCTCATGCCTACGTTACAGTCATACCTAGAGTTAAGGGCTATTGCCTCCTCTAACACTACTTGCAGGTGCTAAATGCCTGATGATAGACAGGGAGAGCAAGGCAGGGACTGATCTCCATGGATGCTCTGGTCCACCCTGGACCCCAAAGCAGGACCCAGAGCTGTCTGTGCCATTCCTGGCAGATGTGTGCACAATGTGTTTTTAAAAGCCCGTTGGCAGCAGCTCCACACCAGCCTCAACCCTGCCCAGCACTTACCTGAGCTTCATTTATAGATGTTTTTCTTCCAGACATCCAACTTGTTTTGTAAGCTGTGACCAGTCCATTTCCATTTTGACTGTGGTGTCCAAAACTCCTTTTTCATTGTTGAAACACTAATGAAATTTTTGTGTGTACTCATGGAACACAAAGAGAGCATAAAACTCTATTTACTACATCTACTTTAACAATTCTCCTTATCAGCAGTGAATTTCATGTTTCTGCCAAGCAAAAGGTGTTTCATAATATTTACTAAGAATGAGGGAAAGTTGTCCTGATAGCAGGTTTTTAGCACACAGAGGTGTTTGACAGCCTTGCCTCTTTCCTTGAGTTGCTGGGGATGTTGTACTAATAGCGTGGAGGCTTTTGCAGTCAGCTTCCCATTTGCCAGTGCTTTGATAGAAAATTGATAGGGTGTCAAGGCCAAAACCTGCTGCCACTGTCACCATGACACGGGCTGCAGGCAAAGAAATCTCATCTCACCACTTCATTGTTGTGTCTTATTGTTTGGTGGGGAAGTCCCAGTGTGCCCCAAACCACGCCACAGACTGTGGCAGCGTTCTTTGGGCAAGGTTTTTGTGCTCTGGAATTAGCTGGTGGCACCAGGAACACGCTGCTGAACCACAGGCAGGACAGACCTGCGCAAGGGCTGGTGCTGCAGGCGCAGTTTGGTTGGGAGCTCCCTGTGAAAGCTCAGCGACGGGAGGTGGTGGAGTCACCATCTCTGGAGGGGTTTAAGAAAAGCCTGGACATGGCACTTAGTGCCATGGTCTAGTTGCCATGGTGGTGCCAGGGCAATGGTTGGACTCGATGATCCCAGAGGGCTCTTCCAACCTGATTGATTCTGTGATTCTGTGACCCACAGTGTGCCTGGGGAGGGCTTGTGAAGACGTACAAAAAGCTACAGGAATATTGGCTGGTATTCACAACACGTGTGCAAGGTAAGCACTGTGCAAACCCAGGCACGAACACCATTGGCACTGGGACCTTGCACCCGTACTGTGACAGGACCAGCCCGCGGTGTTGGCTTGGTCAGAGAGGCAAATGGTGACGCTGGCCCAAAGTATCCCAAGGACTGAAACTCTCCCATGGTGCCCAGCTCTCCCCTGTGCTGCCAAGGACAGGGCTCACTTCAAAACACATGGGAACGCCCTAAATCGGGTCTATTTCCCAAATATTTCATAGTTAATTACATGTATTAAGCCTGTATCTTTCTATATATACCTCGATATTGTGACTAACGCTCACAACACGTGCTACGCTATGTTATATGCATGTAATGGACACACAGAACTGCATGTAAATGAGCTCAGCCTCAAGCTTCGCCAGGGGAGGTTCAGGTTGGACATTAGGAAGCATTTCTTCTCGGCAAGGGTCATTAGGCATTGGAAGGGGCTGCCCAGGGAGGTGGTGGAGTCACCATCTCTGGAGGGGTTTAAGAAAAGCCTGGACATGGCACTTAGTGCCCTGGTCTAGTTGCCATGGTGGTGTGAGGGCAATGGTTGGACTTGATGATCCCAGAGGGCTCTTCCAACCTCATTGATTCTGTGAATTCTGTGAGCTGGAATAAACCCTCCTGAATTCTTCCAAATCTTCCAGTGCCAGTAACTGAATATCCCCGTGTATGGGAAAGGAAGGCTGCCAGCCTGGCAGATAAACCGCCTTCATTACAATGCAAAGGTCATGAGCTCAAGTTCTCTGCAGTTGATATTGCTACTAAAATTTCTATTAACTTTGCTTTACATCAAAGCAATTGTAACTGAACTTATTCTCATCGTTTGCCTAAAGCAAAAAAAACCAAGCTGCCAAAGAGCTGCAGCAGCTTTTTTATTTTTAATATGGAAACAACAATAACAACAACAAAAAAAAAGAACAGGAAAAAACAAACAGCATTAACTATGGTGAGCTTATTAAGAAGTTCATGAGCAAATTCATTTCACTGATTAAACTCAATAATATGCATTCAACAGAAACTGAGAGATAACAGTAAAAACTTATTGTTGCAAGCACATCACTTCCCACACAACAGTTTATACACGGTGGTGCTGATGCAAGGACCAGACTAATGAATGTTGCCACACCATCCCCCTCACTGGGGCAATTCTGGAGGCTTTGGGCAAGGGTAACCCAAGCATAAAAGGAGGAGCCAATCCCTTCTTCTATCACCAGTGCAAGTGCTGTACTGGGACAGTGGGTTTAACCTTTACACCTCAGCGTTAGGAAAGAGTAGGCATAATTCCATGTATCTAGACAGTCCCACACAAAGCACACAGAAGTCCAGCAAAGGTCTGGAGTACATTCCTGGAGACATATGTCCTCTGTCTGCTCATTTTTCATAGGGGTGTATATGAACCAATGGGACCTGGGTGTTTAATTTCTTGCATTTTGGATTATGTTATTACCTTTATTTCTAGTGAAGAAGAGATTGATAGCTCTGTCCAAAAAAAATAAAACCAACAGGTTTCTATAAGTCCCGCTGCTGCTTCCTCCTATGCACTGATGACTCAGGTTCACCAGAGGAGGTTCAGGTTAGACTTTAGGAAGCATTTCTTCTCAGCAAGGGTCATTAGGCATTGGAAGGGGCTGCCCAGGGAGGTGGTGGAGTCCCCATCTCTGGAGGGGTTTAAGAAATCCTGGACATGGCACTTAGTGCCATGGTCTAGTTGCCATGGTGGTGTCAGGGCAATGGTTGGACTCGATGATCCCAGAGGGCTCTTCCAACCTGGTTGATTCTGTGATTCTGTGACTCAAATAGCTTTTTATGTGTAACAACTCTTCATATTCCTGGTGTTTTTCTGTTTCTTTTTTTTTTTTTTCCTGAAGGCCACTGTTATCAGGGAAACAAACCAAGGCTGAATTAGGTGTGACTGTGGTGATCCTGGTAAAAATATTAATAATCATTAGCCTTGCTTACCTCCTCTTCCATGTCCTCTACATATTAGAGTTAATCCGCAGCACAAGGATTTATCAGGGCTCCTAGAGAAGTTAGAAAGAGCAAACACGGTTTAAGTTATCAGTCCAGATTCACTCTTACATGTCAAGCATCTCCAACACCCAGTATCACTGCAAAATGCTCCAGCAGATTCCTCCTGCCCAGACCTTCTGCTTGTGGCAGAGCAGCTTCTGCTCCAGATGCCAACAGCAATTACGGTGCACAAACAGCACAGCTGAAGGTTTTATCCCACTCACTGCCCTGATGGCTGATGAGGAATTTAAATCCCCAGCCATGTATGGCATGAGGGAAGTGCCCTTCCAGGTGCTCTCAGGCCACCAGGAAAAGTGGTGCTGGTCTGCATTAGGAGCTTGGTTATATACCCTTTATTTCAGCTGCTTTTGGTTTATAATTAGCTATTTCTGTCTCTTTCCATTATTAGATCACTTAATTTTAAGTAAATTATTGTGAAAGCAAAGGACTAGCAAATGTCCTCGTTTCAAGCCTACTTCAGTGGTTTAAGCACGTTAAAAATGAAAACACTTCAGGTCCCCAACCTGAGCATTTACTCATGTCCAGTTGAAGTGCTTTAGTGGCCTGTTAATGTATTGCTGCAAGTACGTCTACAACATTATATATAATAAAAGAAAATTAGTTCCCAGTGCATTAAAGTATCTGTATTTTTTTAAATTTACCTTAAAAATATAAGATATTTATAATGTCACTCCACATACAGACGAGACATTATTTTCAAGTACAGAACGCTGATATCAAATCAGATGCGAGTGCCAATGTTTTCCACACATAATTTCTGTAGCACTGTCAGGTTTTCCAGAAGATGCCTTGCAATGAACTTATTATTGCCGTTATTACAAGTGTGCTCTTCTTCGTTCAGGGAATGGCTTCAAACATATTTGAAGTTGAGTTCCTTTAGCAATTTCAGCCCTAACAGTCTTTACCAGTGAACCGTGCACTGTAAATAAGATGGAAAAAAAAACCAAACCACCCCATTTCTCAAAATGATAATGTCTGGACTTGTCCCTGGATGAAATTCTAACAGTAATAAGCATATTTGCATTATCTCAGCAGCCCCGTGCCATGGCTAGCTGCTCGGAGAAGTTCTAATATTTACAGTGCACACGGTGCTGTCTGTTGTTAAACTCATGAGCAAACTCAATGACTCAAAAACTAGGAAATGTATGAACTGGAATAAAAAGAGGGTGGAAGCGGTGTGTGCTATGTTATCACAGGCAGTAGAATCAAAATACAAGCAGTAACCCAATTCCTACTGAAATGAATGTCAATGTGTCCCTGACTCCCCCCAAACTTTTCCCCAACGTACTCTATTTTCTATCCACATCACTCATAACTTTTTCCTAAAGTTTCCTCCTCTTTGAGATTGCAGCACAGCTTACTCGTAAGGTTTGCCCCACACAGAGGAGGTCCCTGGTGCTGGCTGCTCTTTGCCTGGTGACTTTCCTGGAGATGAAGCTGTCTTAGGGTTGCGCTTTGTAAGACACAGATGGCCCCTATGGTGCAAGTGTCACGGAGGAGGTGGTTACGTTTGACACCAGCGTTCAAGCAAGAAACCGTGATCTTGGGAAAAAAATTACAGGACAGAATCACAGAATCAACCAGGTTGGAAGAGCCCTCTGGGATCATCGAGTCCAACTATTGCCCTGACACCACCATGGCAACTAGACCAGGGCACTAAGTGCCATGGCCAGTCTTGTCTTAAACCCCTCCAGAGATGGGGACTCCACCACCTCCCTGGGCAGCCCCTTCCAATGGCTAATGACCCTTGCTGAGAAGAAATGCTTCCTAATGGCCAACCTGACCCTCCCCTGGCCAAGCTTGAGGCTGTGTCCTCTTGTACTAGCGCTGGTTGCCTGGGAGAAGAGGCCGACTCCCACTTCACTACAACCTCCCTTCAGGTAGTTGTAGACTGCACTAAGGTCACCTCTGAGCCTCCTCTTCTCCAGGCTAAACACCCCCAGCTCTCTCAGCCGTTCCTCGTAGGTCAGACCCTCCAGACCCTTCCCCAGCTTGGTCGCCCTCCTCTGGACTCGCTCCAACACCTCAACATCTTTCTTGAAGTGTGGGGCCCAGAACTGGGCACAGTATACAAGATGCGGCCTCACCAGCTCCTTGCTTCCCCTTTGGCCTGAGAACAGCAGTCTATGAGTTGTTTTACCAATATGTAAGGTTTAGTTTTACAAAGTAATGAACCATGAAGGTTTCCAGAGTACAAAAAGTACCATGTTTGCTGTGACAAGGCTCCGAACCTGTGTTTTGGAGTGGGGGAACCAGTATGGTGGTGTCCCACAAGGCTGCAGGACTGGCTGGGACATGCGGTGTCCCTGGGTGGGGTCCAGGGAGTGGAAACAGAACGTAAAGGAGAGGAGTTGAGGCTTTGGTCTTACAGACAGGGAGACAACTCAGAGCAGGTGAGTCCAGACACCTAAAATGTTTTATTTTTTTTGTTTGTCATTAAAGGATTCTTTCTTCCCCTCATGCATATGAGTTTTGTTAGAAGATGAAATATCTTATTGAATTAAATCAAGAAAAATTGTATTTTTAATTTAGAAGTTTTGTTTTCCACTCTCTCTAAAAAAATGTCTATTCTTCAAACCTTTAAATGTTTCCTTAGGTAGCTCTAGTGTACATAACAATATACCATAACGGTTCCCAATGCTTTTATGAGAAGATGCTTTTCTATTGACAGATATTTCAGTTCACTGAGCAGAATATTAGAGTCTATAGAGCTTTGATAGAAGGAGCGATAAACCTATAGAAGAAATATATTGTTTCTTGCAAATAAATGACAAAACTGTAGAAAATTAACAGTGATAGTGTTAGATTCTCAAATTTCTAATTTTCCTTTCTGCTTATATTCATTCTTTGCTGTGCCCCAGGCTCCCCAGGTAACCTTCTCCCCCCAAACCTCTTGAAGCAAATTGACTCTCCTTGAGTTTTTCTTAACACAAGGTAGAAGACAACAGCACCTCTGTACCTCCCAGAAATGGCTGGAAAGGGGATCTTCTCAACTGTCCATGACTTCACCAGGATGGTGGTTATCAACACTCACAGTGCCTGAAATAGCGAGGGATTGGAGACGAGCCCAGGGTCAAAGCTCAAGCACAAGCCCCCTGTGCAGCCTTGCTGGGTGATGCCAGCAACAAGGGTCTGAAAGCAGGTAGAAGAGAAAATCTATTAATACCTGAAAACAGGTCAGGACAAGAGGAGTTTCATGAAGATTTCTGGAAGGAAACAGAAAATGAGCTGGTTATTTCCTAAATGCTGAGGTTTATGCCTTGAAAAGAAAGACCGCACTGCTTCGGTACGGAGACTACGTCAGAGCCTTCTGACAAACATCCATCTGGTCCTAAAGAAAACCCATATACTTAAAAAACAAATAAAAGGTTCTTCTCTTTTCCAGCTACTGGAGACTGGAATCACCAGGAGCAAAAATCACGAGGAGCCTTCTGCATTCAGGTTTATTTCTGCAGTTTGGAGTAGAATCAGCTTTCAGAAGCCGTACAGGACCCAACCTCAACACAAAAGTTTTTTACTGTCTAGATGGGATAGAAGAAAAAGTTGTGCTGAGGTATAACTGCTTTGGTAAGCATGACATTGCAAAGACCCTTGATCACATAGACAGCGTCTGCTGTAAATAAGGCTTCCTCCTCCTTAGGTAACTAAATAGAGGTCATCCATGGGCAACACGTACTTCTTCAGGTTGGGTTTTGGCTGCTTGTTAGTTGCTTAGGTTAAGCAGATGGCAACTGCATTGTCATTACTCTGTTGGGTAGAATTGGAAAAGGTAAAAGGAAAATCTTTCCATCTAGTTTCACATCAGCGTTTGGCTTGACATTCCAATCGTAGAATCATAGGATCATAGAATTGTTTTGGTTGGAAAGGACCTTTAAGACCATCAAATCCAACCGTTAACCCAGCACTGCCAAGGCCACCACTAAACCATGTCCCCAAGCAACACATCTGCATGTCTTTTAAATCCCTCCCGGGATGGTGACTCCACAGCTTCCCTGGGCAGCCTGTTCCAATGCACGCCAGACCAACGTTGTGTGCAGCGTCAAGGAAGCAGCTTCACGACGCTGCCTGAGGGGCAGAGCGTTACGTCATGGGAGCTGCACTATTCAGATGCATTTATATGAGTCCACAGGCTGATGCTAGGAAAAGGAATTTCAAGAATACTTTAACAACAGAAAATACAAGCCAAATTAAGGAACGTATTATCAGACTATCTTTGCTCGATATGATACTTGTCAAGTATGTGATAGCTGATTAAAAAACTAAGTAATAAAAAGATATGCTAAAAGATGAACAATAAAAAATAATTATACCATCCACCCCACTAAAGAGAAAACCGTGAGAGATGGCTGGGCACAATGATCCCGAATTAGATAATTTATGTGCCCATTCATATTTCTAAAACTGCCTACAACTTTAACACTGAAGAGAAAATAACAAAGGTGCTTTTAACTCTGGGATTTTTTTTTCAATGCCACAGTGGCTTGTGGCTGTCTGATCACATTGCAGAGCCCTGGTACTGCTATTCACGCAAGACTGGCTTGCAATTTGTGTAAGATCAAGGCTCTTAGTCATATTCCTGTGTGAGACAAGTCAGAAAGCGAGCTGGATTTTTACCAGTTTGTCTCCATTGATGAGTATCTGTTACAGCCAGTAACGCAGAGAGCAAAACCGAGACAATATAATTGACTCGGCTTTGGATTCTGTCTTGTTTGCAGCTTGGAAGGGGTGAACTGTGTGAATTCAGTAAAGAACTGTACACTTGAAGTTAGAATCTTGTAAATTCTCTAAATCTTCTAAACTCTTTCAGGTTGGACTTAGGAAGCATTTCTTCTCAGCAAGGGACATTAGCCATTGGAAGGGGCTGCCCAGGGAGGTGGTGGAGTCACCATCTCTGGAGGGGTTTAAGACAAGCCTGGCCATGGCACTTAGTGCCCTGGTCTAGTTGCCATGGTGGTGTCAGGGCAATGGTTGGACTCGATGATCCCAGAGGGCTCTTCCAACCTGACTGATTCTGACTGGTTCTGTGAAACGTGGAGCGGTCTGATAGCTCAAGGTGCAGTGTGGATGCCCTGGGGTGCACAGCACACCGACTCCTCCTGGCACCCCTCTGTCACTGGGCTCTGACTCCCGTGGTTGGATGACCAGAATTGGGTATATGACAGTGTGCACATGGGGCTACTGTGCAGTAAGGACAGTTCATTTACAGAGGTTAAAAAAAATTACAGAAAAGGTCAGAAGCCCTGGTAGTGAAATATTAGATAACAGACTAATAAAAGGAACTGAATCCTCAGGAAAAAAAAAAAAACAAAACGACAGAAGAATATGGAAATTGAGAACTCTGACCTTTACAATATGTGCATGTTGCAATGCCAAAACAAAGCCTTGTGGGAGGGCCCAGCGTTCCATTTTAGCATGACTAAATATTTTGCCAATGCACAGCTTATTGTGACTTGCTGGCATAAACTCAGCCTTTCTGTTTACCTTTTCGTTGGTTGAATGCAGCATGCATAACATCAGAATGAGTCCCAAGACTGAAAAAAAAAAAGGGATTCATGCACAAGCTATGTGTTCAGTGGACTGCTAATGCTGGAGGCAATCGGCCTGGAAAGAAATCCTCAAAGTCGGTAACAAATCAACGCGTCACTTTTAATCTATACTTTAATAAGTTACACAGAAAAGTCTGCGGTTTCTGTCAAAACAGAAAATAAATCTCTCTTATAAATCAAATCTGTAAGGCTGTCTGCATCAAGTTACAAAACTAGGTGATCAATAGGTTTTCAGCAGCACACAAAATAAAGATCATCTAGGTGTTATAATTGGTATGAACAGCATAACTGCACGTCTGTCACTCTGCCTTTGAGGAGTGGTGGGTGCCCTAAACCTGGGATTAATTAACAAGTTAACGTACGAGTTTTGAGGCAGGTCGTTAGCACCGCAGGAGCACTGCCATTTGCCAAACCTCAGGATACCGTTTGGTAGACCAGGCTCTATTTCTCAGGCCCAGAGGGATATTTTCCTCCAACCCAGGACCCATCAGAGGAGAGTGGAGGACACCTAACATCCCCACTCCACCCTGCTGGGCTGCTCCATCACTGAACTTGTGAGATGGTGGTGTTTGGTTCTCTGGGGGCTTGTGAGATGGTGGTGTTTGGTTCTCTGGGGGCTTATTTAAGCATAAACATTGTTTGAGCCAACAACAAATAAATTAGGAAAAGGAAGGGCAGTTAACACACTTCATATGGAAGTAACGATGCGTTTTATAGTACTGTTTGGAAAGGAGTGCCTCTGTGCAAGTGCATAGCATAATGGTATGCAAAACAGAGCGACCTGAAACACCTAATTCCTTCTGCTGTTCCAGCAAGGACTTCTCTGGTTTTACTGGGTAACCTAAGGCTACAGCAATATGGTATAATAAGATTTTACAGCTTCCACCACCTGGAAAGAAAGGGTTTTATGAATTAATGACAAAACTGACCTTTTCCTTCATCTACAGTGATGTCCAAGATCGAAATCTTTTGGTCTCAGTTTTTTGTAGAATTGTGAACATTTATAATCTGAAACACTTTCTCCTCTTTCCAACTGGCAGGAAGGTTTCACCTCTTCTTTCCAAGCTGTGATCTAGACATCAGGATGAGGTGGCAAGGCCAGAAATGCAAATCAATGATGAAGTCTGGCTCTGAGGAAGGGAATTGCTAGACTGTGTAACCAAGTATTGTATTTTGTTACTTGCTAAAAGTAGACAGAAAAACGAACAAAGGCAGACAGCAAAGGGAAAGAAGGGAATTCAAGGGACTCCAGCAGGCAAGGAAGATGGACCAATAAGTCGTTCTGTTCACCATGCACCAGTATTGTAACAACACTAAGAGATAGCAATTGATGCTGTCACGTTTTATCCAGCATGCTGCTGTATAAAAACAGATTGACTGGCTATAGATAATCTTAAATGAACAAATTTTCCACAAAAAACAAGTTCTGGGCCACCAGTGCAAGCTGCCCACCTTGCTTTGCTCTGGCCATTTGGCTTGAGCTTCCCTGCAAGAGACCAAGACATGCTGCCCATAATTTTCAGCTTTCCTCCTGAAAGCTCTCTCCCAAAATGGGTGTAACAAGCAGGTTAGATAACACCCATCTGGCTAACACAAATCCAAAAAAAAGGAGATAAATCTGACCTCAAACAGTAAAGTGACTTTAGCAGAAATAATACAAATCAGCAACAAGACTGTCTCGCTAGTGTAAGTGGCACAATAAATAGAATAGCCTGGTAGTCAGATAAAAAGTAACAGATTCAGTATTTGGAAAGATTTAAATGTAATACTTATAATAGGATAGTATGGAAATGCTTAAAATAATTATTATAATTATAAATAATAATTATAATAAAAATTATAACAATAATTATAATTTTTTACATGCTGAGCAGGGTTATCTCAAAATTTCTCTACCATTAATATTGTCTAATAATTACATCATTGTTAAAAAAAACCCAAAGCACTGAGTTTTCCCAAGTATGTGCATGGTGGGGAATGGGAAGGAGAGGGGAAGGATGCTCTTCTGAAGTATAAAACATATTTTTTGGAATGTGAATATAAACAAAGCAAGTTCTTGCCTAGATACATTTGTTGACCGACATCCTGGTCCTGCCCTGCCTGTGGGGGCTCTCAGCCCTGCCATCCTGCATTACCAGCCTGGCAATTATATGTGGTGGTGCGAGACAGTGGTCTGTAACATATGAAAAAGCAACAAAAAGAAAATTTCCTTGTTGGTCTGCAGAAAAATCAATCACAAAGTTAACGAAAACGTGAAAAGCACTAAGCTAAGTTACCTGATTCCCTGAAAAAACTACTCCAGAAATCCTCCGACAACTATTTAATCATGATGGATGGCAGCTTGGTGAGTGATCCCAGCCCAAAATCTTGAAGTCATTTAGCAAATACCAGTGTCTATGCTCAACCAGTTCATTTCTTTCCTTTCTTACTTTCTTTCCCTCTTTTTTTTTTTTTAACTACAAATCAATTGTTGGTTATTTATTTGTTATTTCATATTTATACATGAAAGAAATATTTCTCCCCTAAAGCAAATCAAGGATAGAATAACAATCTCGGAAAGGTCAGCATCTATCCGCTTTGTTAATTGAATCTGTCTGCAGAGCCACAATGCCAATACTCCAAGGGCAGGAAAGGGCAGAGGTATAATAATAATGGGAGCAAATGTCTTTGTATGAACTGGAATTGATAGCGGATAGGCTCAAGTGAAGTGCAGCCTCCGCTCTAATCTTCTCTCAAGGAACCATCAGTCCTTGGAAATTTTGTCATTTTTCTCAAGGTAAATGGTTCCATGAGGTTGTAATCCTCTACGGCTGGCCCCGGGGGTGTAAATTATCATTAATGCCTCAATTATTTACAGCCTGCTCAGCTCCCAACACAAAGATCCTCTAGGAGTTTCAAATATTTTATTAAAATTGTTTTGTACTATTTTCCCGTGCATAAAATATCTATTATTCCTGCGTGTGCTGCTCTGCCAAAGTATCTCTGAAGGAAAAAGGGGGGAAAAACCATCTGGTTCTGTTTTGAGCAATCTGTGAAGTCGCAGCAAACGAGCCCCACCAGACGGTTTAATCCAGCACAGCTCCTCGCTGGTGCGATACTTCTCTGTGCATCACGTTTGCACTGTACTTCTGAATTTTGCAATTTTCTAACACCCAGCAATTAAAGCTTCAGGAGAAAACACAATTTTTGCTGCTAGAAGGTTTAAGATGTTACTCACCGAAGCTGTGAAGCCAAGGAGGGTGGGAGTCAGGGTGCTTCCCATGGTACGACCTTAGTTTTCATTTCTCCTGACCAGTTTTTGCTGTACAAAGAACTTGATGACAGACCTTTGCAAAACAGAACAATTATTTAACCTGGAAATTAACAGTCCTCCAACTGCAGAGGAAGAGTTGTGCCTCCTGATAAGTGTGTAATTCTAACAAACTTTTGCTAAAGTCAATGCAAACTATTTGAGGGTGTTGTTGACAAAAGAATTTGATTATTTGGGGGACATCAAGGGAGTTTTCATGTTAATTTATTTGGACAAGTTATTACTCTTAGGAGCTCAGAATTGCAAACATCTCGTTAATAATATGAGCCAGTTAAATAAAACCCATTAATAGAAAGACGTTGCTCTCATTTATAACTTGTTGAAGGACGGCTACTGGATTAAGATAATACTTGTGCAAGACCACCAAAGCCCCAGCATTGTTCATTTTACGTGTCCTGCCGAATGCATTTAATTACAGCCACTGTAGAAATGGTTTTAAAAGGTGAAAGTATTTTAAAACATATTTCTGAACCAAAGCATGGTCTACTGTATATCTCATTTAATTTTCAAATACCCATTGAACTATATTTACTCTGGTATGTTTCTTGTTTTCCATTAAATAAAGCAGTTAATTTTATTTGCCTATTCCTACTAAGTTTAGATGTAATTATTGCAGCTAGAAAATAACACCACCACTTTTCTTACCTGTATTCTACATTTCTAAGTAAAATGACAACGACACACCCTGCATATGCTTATTGAAAGTGTAGGAAAAACGACGGCTATATCTATAATTCATATTTCTATAATACCTGACAGATATTTGAGTTGTCACCTTTTGTTGGAAGGACCCACGGACGGAAAACCTGCTGACATCACTCATTGGGTAAATCAGTGTCGAGGCATCTGGATCTTATTTGCAACATATGAATCAAAAGTTATTTAAATATTTCATTGGCCAGACTCTAATCTTCATTTATCCTTTTAAAGGATCGTTTTTATTAAGCCAGTTTTAGGGATCCCCTCCCTGCTTCCCTGTCTCTATGCCCCAAATTGTGGGGTGCGCCTGGCCCCAGCCCAAGAAAAACCCCAGGGAGGGAAGCAGGTGCCCTTGTCAAGCCCAAACACACATCAGAGCATCTCCCCATCTAAATCTCTCCCAATTTATCTTGTTTTCCCCTGGAAGAAAAAAAAAAAAAAAGAAAAAAAAGAGAATTTAACAAAATAAAGCAATAATTCTTCTCCTGAACCTTTAGGCATAAATTACTTTTCCCACACACAGAGAATTTAATATATCTATGTGTTTACTTAGCTGTAAACATTGTGTTTTAAACAGCATTTATATGAACCAGAGCCACATGAAACACACCATTAATGACACTGGCACAACTGGTCATTGGTCCTTCAGCGCTGCTTAGTGCTGGAACTTAAAGTGTTGGTGCCCCACAGCACTTGTAAAAACAGCTACTTTCTTCTGGACCAAACCCTCCTGGCTGCCAGAGGACACATAGGAAACCTTTAACCAAAATAAAGTAAAAGGCAAGGAAAAAATAAAATAAAGTCATAATAATTGTATGTAACACTAGGATTTCCATCTCTGGATGTGTTTAGGAAAAGCCTGGACATGGCACTTAGTGCCATGGTCTAGTTGCCATGGTGGTGTCAGGGCAATGGTTGGACTTGATGATCCCAGAGGGCTCTTCCAACCTGGTTGATTCTGGGATTATTTCCAGCTCCATAACTTTTGCCAGTGCCAACTCTGTGCACATTTCTGTTTGAAGAGAAGGTGAGGTTTTGCATTGCTTTTTGCTGACACGAGCACAAGGGATCTGAGCATCACCTGAGCTCCTCCCGTGGAGCCGCCAGCCCGGGCAGGAGCTGCCCCCCAGAAGTCCCTTCCCTGGCCCATCCTCCCCCATCCCTGCTGCCATCTCCTCCTGGGCCTGGGGCAGAGCTTCACAAAGCCTCTTAGCACTCTGGTTCAAAAACCTGTTGCTCATTTAATTTCACCCAGCAGCCTACGCTGGGCTCTACAATGGGTTAATATCATTCTGGGTTATAACAACTCCTAATTCAGACCCATTCCCCTTTCCAAGAAAAATACTATAATCCTTGGACTGAACTAGGATAAGAAACAGTGGTTAAAATGTTCAACCTTAAAATTAGGAATTAAAAAACAAATAAACTGGATTTGCAATAAACAATGATGGGAAACATATTAAAATGAGGAAAAACACTGTGAATTTCTGTGCTGGTTAGGCAAAACTTCCAACAGGCTCCCTCTCCTTGGTGGTTTTACACCAGCTTAATTTAGCAGCATCTGTGAAATTTTTGTAGTTTTTGCAGAACACACCTGAGAGCAGCCCTAGATATTACATTTCCGATGTGTTTCCCTTCAGTTAGTCATTCAGACGCCACCCGATTGATCAGGGGGTGGACACTCGCAGCTGGTATTTATGTTAGTTGAAGTTTTCTCGTTCCAGTGAAAATCAGACCATGTGGTTAGCTGTCTGAATGTGTTTTTACGTGCCAAACCGTAGCACCGTGGTGGGCAGTTCTGTCGAGGACTTGCTGCACGCTCCAAGATTAGGCTGCTCGGCAGCCAAGCAAAACAGAGAACTGTTGTTGCTTTATCATATTATTACTGCATTATTCTGATAGCTTTACCGTCTTAAATCAATAAAAATAGGTGTTTAGAAATAAATGTGCAATGGAGTAATTAAAATAAAACAAATTGAAACCGCTGATGATCACAAACATTACCTGCACTTCAAGGAAGATGTCGAGGTGTTGGAGCGAGTCCAGAGGAAGGCGACCAAGCTGGTGAAGGGTCTGGAGAGTCTGACCTATGAGGGATGGCTGAGGGAGCTGGGGTTGTTTAGCCTGGAGAGGACGAGGCTCAGAGGTGACCTTAGTGCAGTCTACAACTACCTGAAGGGAGGTTGTGGCAGAGTGGGAGTCGGCCTCTTCTCCCAGGCAACCAGCGATAGGACAAGAGGACACAGCCTCAAGCTTGGCCAGGGGAGGTTCAGGTTGGACATTAGGAAGCATTTCTTCTCAGCAAGGGTCATTAGCCATTGGAAGGGGCTGCCCAGGGAGGTGGTGGAGTCACCATCTCTGGAGAGGTTTAAGAAAAGCCTGGACATGGCACTTCGTGCCCTGGTCTAGTTGCCATGGTGGTGTCAGGGCAATGGTTGGACTCGATGATCCCAGAGGGCTCTTCCAACCTCAGTGATTCTGTGATTAAAAGCAAAGTGGTGAGGGCCTGGGGGCAGTTCCCCCGCGAGCAGACGTCCTTTCCCATTGCTCTGCGTGCAAAACAAAACACCAGTCACTGTCAGGGTGGCCTGTGCCTGAACCAGTAGTGAGCCCAGAAGTGAAATCTCTCATTTCAGTGGGCTCCCAGACTGATGGCACCGGCTCTGTGATGAGCAGGAGCACAGCATTAAGCTCTGTATGAGTTTTGCTACAGCCAACACATAACCAAGAGAAGCACTCGGATACTCTTCATTACAAATATCTGCAGGCAAAATGTGATCTTCCAAAACAGTTTGGCCTTCAGAGGCAAAATGAAGAAGGCACACTGTGGTGCTTTGATGGTGATAGTTTCTTTCTGACAATAAAAAAAGCCCAGAGCTTTACTTTTAAAGTAGCTGATCTCCGGCTCCACGCGGAGGTTGGCACGTGCAGTCGACGCATGGAGATTAATATGCTTGTGGTATTTGCATGGTGAGTAAAAAAATGGTCCTTTGAACCAGAAGAGCTTCCTTCCCGAAGGTTTCCTTTTTAAAGAGCTGGGCTTTTAAGGAGAAAATGTTGATTTTGTGGGTGTGCGAGTGCTGTGATTGCTTAAAATTGTTTCTCTTAAAACACAAAGAGGACAAAGTAGTTTTTTATAAGGAGAAACTTGAATTCGAAGATGGCCACAATGACCCTGGAAAGAGGAGCTTGGGGTACAAAAAATACCCCACCATTTTCTTTAAAGATTCTGAAGTTCATACTGGGGAATTCTTTTTCTCTCTTAATGCTGTGCTTGAGTTGCCGAGCTTCTGATGAGCATTTATACATTGACAGCCAGGTGACATGAGAGTAAACAAATCAGAAACGCTCAGAGTCAGTCAGACAGACAAGTAGACAGAATTAATACGATCTTGTACCTTTTAGATAATGATCATCTTCTTGATTCTGGTTTAATGTAGCCTAGAGGTCATACGCTTCCATTTCCACTCAAATTTTTCTATTGTGGAACATAAAAATGATCTATAGACTTCGTCCGTTGTCAGGTCTAACACGCAGGGCTAATGGCATGTTGAGAAATCGTTAATGCTTTTTCTATTGTCAGCTTGACAGGGCCCCAAGAGTTGTTTTCAATGTCAAGCTTTCACTGGGCTTGGTGAAATATCCTTACCCTGTATTAAGAAGATGCATTGCATCTTGTCCTCCCCATCCATTATGCAGGCACCGCTCACAGACAATCAGAATACTATTTATTTTGTGTACCATTAATAATTAGGGATTACCTGAAAGGTCAAGGTAACGTATTTTAACAAGCTGTGAAAACCACTTCACTGAACATACCCAACGTGTCTGTACATTGTCTAAGTACAGCCCAGATGGATGCAGACATCTGAGCCAAAATAAAGAGTGTGATGCTTTAAGAAAAGGCAAAATATATTACTTGTGCTCAGGCACTGTATGAAGACGTGTAAGGACTGGAGTACTTCAGTTGCAGCTGATTAACAAACACGATTTTTCACTTTGTCCAGTAAAGAACAGAATGCATAAAGCAGACAGTGATGCTCTCATTAAAGCTGTACTGCTAATTAAACTAATTACACACATGAAGCTGTCAAATTGCTGGAGCCCCACAGTAAAAAGAGCCTCACATAATTCTAAAGGGCAATGATTGTTTAAGGATAAGACTGTTGGGAAAAGATATGTAAATGAAATGTAACAATTCATTAGCAAAAAATTACACTCTTACTTTACTTAATAAAAGACTTGTTCTAAAACCCGGCTGATAGTTTTTCAGTTGTATGAAAAGTAACATAAATGTTGCACTAGAAATATCTCTTTACAAAGCATTATACTTTCCTTACATTCAGGACACTGATAGCTTCTGCCTTGTTTGACAAGAGAGAGTCCTCAACAGGTGAGCAGAACATTCCTATGTTGTATGGTGCTGGGTAGTAGAAGTACAATAAAAACATGATGTCAATCAATCAATCAATCAATCAGGTTGGAAGAGCCCTCTGGGATCATCGAGTCCAACCATTGCCCTGACACCACCATGGCAACTAGACCAGGGCACTAAGTGCCATGTCCAGGCTTTTCTTAAACCCCTCCACAGATGGTGACTCCACCACCTCCCTGGGCAGCCCCTTCCAATGCCTAATGACCCTTGCTGAGAAGAAATGCTTCCTAATGTCCAACCTGAACCTCCCCTGGCACAGCTTGAGGCTGTGTCCTCTTGTCCTATCACTAGTTGCCCGGAAGAAGAGGCCGACTCCCACTCTGCCACAACCTCCCTTCAGGTAGTTGTAGACTGCACTAAGGTCACCTCTGAGCCTCCTCTTCTCCAGGCTAAACACCCCCAGTTCCCTCAGCCATTCCTCATAGGTCAGACCCTCCAGACCCTTCACCGGCTTGGTCGCCCTCCTCTGGACTCACTCCAACATCTCAACACCTTTCTTGAAGTGCGGGGCCCAGAACTGGGCACAGTATTCAAGGTGCGGCACCAAGAAGAGAGGTGTGCCTGAAAGAAGTATATTAGTTACCCAAACAGTTGGGAACATTGAGGAATACATACCGTTTATTTGCTCCTGGTGCTGCATGTCACTTGGTTCATCTCTGTTTCCAGCAAGGGAACGTGCCTGGGTAACACTGCAGTAAGTACCTGAGTTTCTGCAACGAGTGAGCACAGCCATTTGTGCGAAGCTGCAACAAAAATATACGTCTGGGTAGATGCTTTTACCAAAATCCCGTTCACTTACCATGCTGTTGGTGGATTGCAGTCACAGCATGCTCAGGAATTATTCACCTACAGAGTAGCTCCACCAGTTACAAACTCCAATTCACCTGTTTTCCCTCAGTTCTATTAGTTCAAGCACACCCTCGTTTCACTTCAGTTAATATCAATGTTATATATTTCTTAATAACTGTAATGTATTAGTTAGTTTCACGCATAACAGAGACATTAGTTTTTGCAACGAAGAGTGTAGTTTTACACCAAGTATTTTATATTCATAAATGTATATCACTTAAATTTATTTTGCAGAGAGGAAATTTCCATTTTATTACTCTTAACAAGCTGTTTTCTGTTTATAAGGACATCTGTAAAGGAAGCTGGAGTTAAAAACAAGAGTGCAGATTTTAGAAAATCTTGAGAGAGGTTTTCTATCCATTCCCACTTATTCCTACTTACTATGTAAGTCAAAATATATCAGATCTCCTAAGGGTCGGTATTACAGAATCACAGAACCAACCAGGTTGGCAGAGCCCTCAGGGATCATCGAGTCCAACCATTGCCCTGACACCACCATGGCAACTAGACCAGGGCACTAAGTGCCATGTCCAGGCTTTTCTTCAACCCCTCCAGAGATGGTGACTCCACCACCTCCCTGGGCAGCCCCTTCCAATGCCTAATGACCCTTGCTGAGAAGAAATGCTTCCTAATGTCCAACCTGAACCTCCCCTGGCGAAGCTTGAGGCTGTGTCCTCTTGTCCTATCGCTGGTTGCCTGGGAGAAGAGGCCGACTCCCACTCCACTAGAACCTCCCTTCAGGTAGCTGTAGACTGCACTAAGGTCACCTCCGAGTCTCCTCTTCTCCAGTGCACACACTCTGCGCCCGGCAGCTGCTCACTTTGGCACCAACAGGCTCAAGACAAGGGGATAAGTGCCTTTCCCACTTGCTTTTCACATTACTGTTGAGTCCGAGATGTGAATGCTGCAATACCTCTGGTGCTCCAGATGTTCCCAGATGTGCGCTCCTTGCCTTGAAAAACAAGCCCTTGCCTTAAGAATATGGAATTGAATTCAATCCACTGACGTGAAACGAGTCTGCTCCTGTCCTCTACATTTCCATACAAAGTTTCACCCTGGGCAAACATACCAGACAAATTATTAACAGCTGGGAAAAAAAGGAGGGGAAATGATGGAAAAGGCGATAGTCCCTTTAAACAAGTGTAACAGCACCGCTGGGCCTCGCCATAACGATCCCTGTACTTGCAGGTTGTATTTTTTCCTCCTTTTCCCGGTGATACGTTAGGTTAAGCATAGCATAGATGACACCCAACAGCTTCCAGAAAGACAAATAAACAAAAATTCCCTTGTAAGCCATTTTTCTTTTTCCTATCAGAGAAAGCAAAGACAAGGCAGTATGCTGGAAGCAGAATTTCATCCTGGGTATATATGACTGCAAGTGTTTAAAGATATTTTGTAGTTATAACTCTAGAAGGAATTGCCCCGCTATCTTTCCATTTCTCCTTGACACGCATCCAAGAGACCATCAATATTTCTCTTAAGACGTTGCTAGACTTGACTGCTGCGGTGCCACTATTACTCTTCCCTTTCCTTTAATTATTTTCTTCTGTATATAGCAATTTATTTTCCCCAACTGATAAATATCATCAATTTAAGCAATGTTACTATAATATAACCCCATGAATATATTTAGCATACAGAAAGTGTGTTCTCCCTTCGTCATTACAATAGAAATAAAACTTGATTTATAATATTATTCTCTCCTACAATCAATTCATTTTTTCTATGAAAAATCTGCAGGTGTTGAAAAGAGAAGAGACAGTGTTTGCCAGTGTGTTTCTTTATCTTTTCTCATTTAAAATTGCCTTCGTGGCTCTTTTCAAAGGGTGAGGTGGGCTGGCAGCCCAACCCAAGACCCTGGCAGCCCAACCTCACCCAGACCAAGGCTTCAGCCTTGGCTTTTGGCATTGCTCTTAGGAGGGATGGGAGAAATGTCCCACATGCCCACAGACCCGTGGATAGCGGAGCATCTTCCCAGGACATGACCAAACCTTTCCCCGAGGAGCGGCGGCAGTGGGTAAGGAGATGCCCCTCTCCAGCCGCTCCCAACCATCCATCCACCGGGATGCAGGAACCCACCTTGCCTGGTCAGGTTCAGGTTGGACATTAGGAAGCATTTCTTCTCAGCAAGGGTCATTAGACAGTGGAAGGGGCTGCCCAGGGAGGTGGTGGAGTCACCATCTCTGGAGGGGTTTAAGAAAAGCCTGGACATGGCACTTAGTGCCATGGTCTAGTTGCCATGGTGGTGTCAGGGCCATGGTTGGACTCGATGATCCCAGAGGGCTCTTCCAACCTGATTGATTCTGTGATTCTCTCACTGCAGAGCAGATCAGATTAGCTCAAACTGCTGCTGGACAGGGTTTGTGTTCATCTGCTTTACTTCGCAGAGAAAGAGCTGCTGGGGTGGTGAGCTCCTCAGTCCCCGTGCCTCAGCTGAGTGCTGGAAATGAGTAGCTGAGAGGCAATAACTTACATTTCTGACCTGTTCACCAGTGAGCTCCCAGCTGCACCTTATTTGCATTCACTAACATTCACATTTCAACTGCTCTATGAGCAAGACCAAGTGACAGCATTATTCACTCACATGCTGCACGTTCCTGCTCATTTCCTGGGCTGGCACTTCTTGGAGCACGAGGTAACTATGTAAAAGACTTTTCACTGTCTTTCTGGACACAGGTAAAGTTTGTTCCCTGACAATGATGCACAAGCCCATGTTGGGTTTGACATAACAAAGTGAAAGCTGGATCGGGAACTCACTGAACAACACACCTATAATTTCTGGTGCATTTGTCTCTGCTGCTCAGGGAGTTATCCATGCTGAGGAAATTTCTGCCCATGTCTAATGCTGCTTCTCACAAGATGTTTTCCCTTTGCCAGATCTCTCCATCATCTTGATTTTATTACCACAGTCCCAATATTTGCAAATTCTCAACTGTAATTTTTTTCATAACACCCGTTATCTTTTCTTAAATGGTTGCTCAGAAATACACACAATTTCCTCCCCCCCATCTTTCATACATAAGGGAGGTGTTTGTTTGATGAGATTTTGATGGATCCCAGCTGCCAACTGGAGGTGGCACAGTGGGTTTGCACATTCCCAACGGTGGCTTTTGTTCTCAGGCTGTGGTTTTCCAACCCACAGTTCTCATGACACTCAAAGCTGTTGTCTGAACTACAGTGACTTCTGCCTCTAATCTTCCAATACCTTCTGGTACTTTTAACATCCTTGGAGATGCTGACAACTCAACAGGGCAAGGTCCTCCTTGACCTGCTCGCACTGTCTCACTCCGAGCAGGAGCCTGGACTGGAGGACCTCTGGAGATCTGTTTCCTCTCACATCATCCTGGGATTACATTTTTCCTCAACAAATGCTAAAATTTCTCTCTCAACTAGTATTTTTTTTTAAAGACACCATAGATACTGTAATTTGCTGCATTTTCAACTCATCTTGAATACTCAGAAGGGATTTAAAGTGCTTTTCAATGTGCATATTTGTTATTATTTCTTTTCCGGAGGCCTTTTTACATTGACTATGTCCTGGAGTAATGTGTATATATCAGGCAGCAGGTACTGCATGATGCTGTCAGATTGTAGAAAGCACTATAATTTTTGCTACAGAAATGCAAATCTTTGCATCCTGAATCTATTTCCTTATAAAATAAATACCTACCAGACGTGATTCCTTCTTGGTGTAGGCATGCTGAGGGAAGAGCTCACTTGCGTGCTGCTCCCTGCCTGTCCTACTCCCCCTCGTTACTCTCAATTTTTGCTTCAAGAAATCAGCCCCAAGTGACAGTGTACGACCCCGCACCTCCGTGCCCGGTGGGACTGGTGGCTGTAGCCTGCAGGGTGGGACAACGCTGTGCAAAGGCACCAGCCCAGGGTGGCAGGGTGGTTGGCTATAAGAGGTGACGTGATTTACAGCAGGCGTGTTGGGTGGAAATTCTTGCAAAATATTGGCTTGAAACTTCGGTTCTTCCATGTATATAAGGATGAATCATGGCTACAACGCTTATCTTCTATATTCCTTTCTAATTAGAAATTGCAACCAAACTATCCGCCTACTTAGACCTTTTGATTTTTGTTCTAGTCTCTCCTATTCCTGGATTTATGTACTATCAGTTATTAAAAAATCCTTCCCTTTCTGTTATAAATATTCACTAGATGCGGTTTCTTTTGTCTGCACAATAAATATTACCACGAAGCTCACCAGGAAATTAAAGCGGAGCCTGAAGCTGACTGTCCTTGGATGATGTACTGCGAATGAACTGTGTCCTATGGGGATTATTCCAGTCCCCGAGCATCATACTTCTTGTACCTAAACATCAAAATATGTTTTCTTCCAACTTCCAAAACAGCAGTACACATATAAATTTTCTGATGGATTTTCTGTTTGGCTGTCGCTTTAGCTGATCCAGTAGCCAGAAATATAGCAGCAACATCCACTTATTTTAAAAGTGCCTTAACATTCCCAAAGTTGCTTTGAATTTGGTTTGATAGTCTAAGAGTTTAAGTAACAGAGGAAATTGCGTAATAAGCACTTTCTTTTAAACTCCCTCCTATTTTCCATTATGAGAATTATCAGTGCTGGGTGGGGGATTAAGAAAAGCTGTTAAAGCCATTCTTCCAAGGAGATTTTTCAAATTTAGTGAGAACAAAGCCTTGCAGTTGGAGATGTCTATTCCCTTGTCCTGTCCCACTCCTTTCAGCTCTGGCTGAGCCATCATTGCCCAAAATTGCTGTTTTCTTCCTCAGTTGTGTTCTTTAGGAAGCTGTGGAAAACAACAGAATCACACAGAATCACAGAATCACTCAGGTTGGAAGAGCCCTCTGGGGTCATCGAGTCCAACCGTTGCCCTGACACCACCATGGCAACTAGACCAGGGCACTAAGTGCCATGGCCAGGCTTTTCTTAAACCCCTCCAGAGATGGTGACTCCACCACCTCCCTGGGCAGCCCCTTCCAATGGCTAATGACCCTTTCTGAAAAGAAATGCTTCCTAATGTCCAACCTGACCCTCCCCTGGCGAAGCTTGAGGCTGTGTCCTCCAGTCCTATCGCCAGGGCCGTTGTGCATGTGGAACGCTGCACGAGTTCAGCACTTACCTTGTTATTCTTTAAATAATAAAAAAAGCAGTATTATCACCAGTACATCCTCAGTTCACCGCTGCAGCTTCCTCCTCGAGCCCCCAGTGCTGCTCTCCATAGAGTTGTGAGCTGGTCCTTTCCTAGGACAGGGCTATCTTTACAGTTTTAGCCATGTATAGGTTAGAGATGGCACATGAGGTATTCACGCTCTGCTGCTGGCCAGCCTGGGCTGGAGCTGAGCCTTGCCGAGCTCCATGGTCAATCCTAGTAGCAGAAATGCAATTTTCTGCCACTGCTTCCTGAAAAACGAGCTCAAAATGGGTGAGTTTGATCTTGACCATTTTGCCTTTACTTTCAGGCAGGATAGTGCTGCAGGATTGAATGCCAGAGTGGTCTCGAAGGATAGAAGGTGATGTCTGTTCTCCATCCATCAGCTGCTAAACCGCATTAATCAGTGTCATGAAAGCTGGACCTGGCTTACATCCTGGCCTGAGTCCAGCTTGTGCTGGGACTGGTATATTGGTTTTGGATAGATTAGCTCTCAGTCAGTCTTTAGCTGTCTTGCTGGGGAATTATTGCACTATAACACGGTCTGTAATTACATGCTCACATGATATCTTTTCCATTCAATGCACAGGATGGAAGTGTAGGAAGAAGCATTAAGGTTGCGGGGACAAATATGAGTTTGACCTTCAAGTGCTTACCTTTTCAATCTGAAAAACTTCCTTTTGCCATAGCCTTTCAAAAACTATGTTAATTAAACAGCAGCCTGATTTGCTAGGCTGCATCAAGCAGGCAAAGTTTCTGCTCTGACTGGTGGATAGTCAAAAATATATAAAAAGCAGAACAGCACAAGCAAAATTCAGTCATGGACACGTGCAGGCAGAGAAGTTAAGCAAGAGCAACACTTCTGAGAGCCACGCAGCGAGGGGACACGTCAGCAAGGGGTCGGTGCAGCAGTTTCACTTGTACATGCCCCTCTTTTCACCCCATTTTCACGTGCACCTGAAGCGCCTGGCTCCCTCTGCAATGCTCATGACACGGCAGAAGCGTTCCCCGGGGCTGAAGGGTCTGCAGGGCGTGAGGTGGTACCGTGCCAAGGTGCATCCTGCACTCGATGAGACGTGGGAAGACGATGAGAGCACAGCCAGCACGGAGGAGCACCAGAGTTGGCCAGAGGAAACCCTTTATATCAGAGTACATACAGAATTAAGTGCAATTAATTGCTTAAATACAAAGTGTCCTTTTCCCTAGGTGACTTTAAATCACACAGAATCACAGAATCAATCAGGTTGGAAGAGCCCTCTGGGCTCAGCGAGTCCAACCATTGCCCTGACACCACCATGGCAACTAGACCATGGCACTAAGTGCCATGTCCAGGCTTTCCTTAAACCCCTCCAGAGATGGGGACTCCACCACCTCCCTGGGCAGCCCCTTCCAATGGCTAATGACCCTTGCTGAGAAGAAATGCTTCCTGATGTCCAACCTGACCCTCCCCTGGCCAAGCTTGAGGCTGTGTCCTCTTGTCCTATCGCTGGTTGCCTGGGAGAAGAGGCCAACTCCCACCCCGCTACAACCTCCCTTCAGGTAGTCGTAGACTGCACTAAGGTCACCTCTGAGCCTCCTCTTCTCCAGGCTAAACACCCCCAGCTCCCTCAGCCGTTCCTCGTAGGTCAGACCCTCCAGACCCTTCCCCAGCTTGGTCGCCCTCCTCTGGACTCGCTCCAACACCTCAACATCTTTCTTGAAGTGCGGGGCCCAGAACTGGACACAGGATTCAAGGTGCGGCCTCACCAGTGCCCAGTACAGAGGGACGATCACTTCCCTAGACCGGCTCAATCAACATTGTTCCAGCTGCTCTGCACCCCTGACCCATCCTCCCTCCTGCAGACCCTCTTTCCGCATGCCCTGCTTACCCCAGTGATGCTTTGAGTGCAGAGTATTATAGCTGGTCTCAGAATTTAATGTCCAATTGGGAAAATAAACTGTTACAACAAAAGCAATAGTGCAAATATTCAACGGGGCTCCGTAATGACGGGCATTAGCACGTCTGACTTTCACATGTTCCGTGCCTGTGCGATAATTCACTGCTGAGATTACTGAAAAAGCTTTAAAAGTGACATAAATAATAACAGGCTGAGGTCTGTAAAATTTCTTTTGCTGAGGGAAGAAGCAATTAAACCAGCCACTGGAAACTGTTAATATGTTCCATAATTATTAGCAGACAGTTCGCGATGCCATTATTTTACCACCACCTCAGCGGGTGTAACGCAACAGCAACACACTCTGCTGCCAAGCTTTACTTGTAGTAAGGTTTGCCCATGTAATTCTGCTTTTTAACTCAAAGAGCATTTTTTTTTCACATTATTAGCAGTTGTTGTCCGCAGTGTGCACCCACATCTCCTCAAAGTGTGCAAAGTCTCTTTTAACTCAACATGAAGAGAAAGATGGGCTCAGACCACTGCAGCGCCCAACTCCTACCCACACCAATACCAACGTGCATCTGGACTCAACTGAAAGCTTTGGTATGACAGAGCAATAAGGAGAACAGAATCTGTGCAAGAAAAAGCTCCTTTGGTACAGCCCCTTTAAAGGGCAGGAAGGGACTAAGTCAGGAGTTTGGTTCCTTCTGGTCTTTCCTACCCTTCTCAATGCAGATGTTCTGTGTTTTCCAGTGGCTTGTAATAAATGTCTTAAATTAAAATAGCTTTTTTTTTTGATGCTCCACATTCAAAATTTGTTTCTGTTGCACTAAAGGGAAGATGGGTTAAGTTAAGGTTTTCAGATTAATTTAGGACTAAAGTTAGTTTAGGACTAACTGACTAATTCTAGGATGTTTTAGGGCTAACATTTTAGGACCAACTTTAGGACTGTTTAAGCCTTTGTTTCAGAATACCAACGTTGAGTTTCATACCAAAGGACACTGTGACCTGTTTGCCTACCGTGGGTTTCAGTCACAGATTGAGAATGGTAGCTCTTTGTCTCTGGGATTTTTACAGGGATTTTTTTATCCTTTCTTAGGCCTGTTTATTCTTGTTTGTTTGACAGTTTGTGCAGGTTTTTTTCCTAGCTTTTCATTTTCAGCAAAAGGTAAATCATTTAATTCTGTTTAGCCAGTCATTACCTCCTACTCTGAATGACCATGACAGCAGTTTTCATCTACAAGGTCTGCACCTGCTTTTTATTTACTCTCCATGATGAAGCCACATGTAAACTAGCTTTTGCATCTGTCTGGTGGACATTTTTTGATAGAGGCATTCAAAATAGATTCACTTTCCCCAGGAGAGACTTCCCTCAGGACTATTCCATCCCTCAGCAAAAAAACCACCTCTATCTCTACGTCAATGAGTGCTGAAACACAACAAAACCACTTCAGCTCTGACCCTGCAGGCCTTCAATGTGTGGAACATAAATGGGTATGGGGGTGATTATAGTCTTATTCAATTTATATTTCTTGACTTGCCATATCCAGCCAGGAGGGATATCCATACGCAGATGGATTTGTCAAACAACTCAGCTAACAGTAATGGAGAAACATGTCTCAAAGTCCACTTTATAGACCTCCTTGGTTCCATAGCCTTGAACTCTTAGGGTTCAAGGATTAAACATATCAGGGTCACAGTAATATGACAGGCATTTTCACCCCTTCTAATTCTTCAGAATTCCAAAAAGATACTAAATTTTTTTTTCACAATTTCTTTTTTTCTTTTTTTTTTTCCCCCTGGATAATGTTGCCTTTATCTTTAAAAAAAAATCATTGTAAAAATAGAATAGTGCACTTAAAAAGTAAATGTAGCATTTGCTATCAACCCCTAGGTGCATTCCAATCTATCTATGAGTAAATATACATACTTATCAAATATCAAAGCAAAATTTAGTCTCTCAGATGGAGAGTAGAGGAGAGGCAGTGGCAAGTTCTGACACTCACGGGTAGTGCTATAGCGATGCGGAGGGACCCCACGCTTCTTCTCAGGTGTGGTGCAAATCACCTTTCCAAGCAGCCTGCAAAGCACAGAGAGCTGGTTTGTCGACAACAAGGGAAAATGTATCTCTGGGAGCAGGAACACCAATATAGAAGAAAAAGGGCTTAGGGGGTTAAGTGTAATAGGAACAAAACTAACCACAGGAATTGTGTAAGCCCATTAGAGGATGGGGCTTACAACAAATGTTAACGGTGATGAACAGAAATCAAGGTTATTCAATTAATATTTCCTTTCTGAATTTATAAAAAAAGCAGAATAATACCCTTGTGCTCTAAGAGGAAGCTGAAGTATTTTCCAGTTTGTTCATCACCAAAGAAAAGAATAAATCCATCTGCCAGGGAAACAACTAGGACCTTGTCCCCACACACAGTTTATGGGCACCGGCGCCAGGGCTGACCCCCGTCCGCCTGTCCTGGGTCCCAAAACACTCAGCCAGCATGGCTATGCCACCTCCTCCATACTGAAGGGCATGTTATGGCTACCTGAAACACCCAGGAGGGTTTTCAGGGGGAATCTTGGCAGAAAACCAGTCACAGAATCACAGAATCAACCAGGTTGGAAGAGCCCTCTGGGATCATCGAGTCCAACCATTGCCCTGACACCACCGTGTCAACTAGACCAGGGCACTAAGTGCCATGTCCAGGCTTTTCTTAAACACCTCCAGAGATGGGGACTCCACCACCTCCCTGGGCAGCCCCTTCCAGTGTCTAATGACTCTTTCTGAGAAGAAATGCTTCCTCATGTCCAACCTGACCCTCCCTTGGCAAAGCTTGAGGCTGTGTCCTCTTGTCCTATTGCTAGTTGCCTGGGAGAAGAGGCCGACTCCCACCCCGCTACAACCTCCCTTCAGGTAGTTGTAGACTGCACTAAGGTCACCTCTGAGCCTCCTCTTCTCCAGGCTAAACACCCCCAGCTCCCTCAGCCGTTCCTTGTAGGTCAGACCCTCCAGACCCTTCACCAGCTTGGTCGCCCTCCTCTGGAGCACTTTGTTGTTTACTAATTTCTATCATCTCAGTACAAATCAACAAAGTGGTGACATCACATTTTCAGCTATGATGCATGAAGGTGGTCAAGCTCATAGTGTATGACGGACTCATTCTGCATGTATTTTTCATCAGCAGTTCCTTTAATAGAGATAATGACATGTGTTAGCATTTTTAGCACATGTTGTTTCTCTTTCCAGCTCATGAAAGTCTGATACCCTCCAACATGACAGATCTGACTGGCGCAGGAAGCATGAAATCTTCAAAGAGCCACGTGTCATTGCTGTGAGTCCTGTGTGCGTCTATGTACATCGCGCAGTGGGAGAGTTTCCTGAGGAAACCACTCACTTAGGGAGTAATTACTGTAAATCACTGCTCCACACGCTCATATATACACTTGTTCTGCTTCAAGAAGCTTGCCGTACAAAGGAGGAAAACTCATGAATAATCATGATCTGCTCAAAAAAGGAATAAACCCAGCACGCACCAAACCTGAGTGGGACCTGCAAGACCTTGGGGGAAGGTAGGGACTTATGCTCCCAGAAAAGCTGCACCTTCTCTCTACAACATATATTTGCTTAGCAATGCTTTTGCCCTAAATAAATGGCTCTCTACTTGTTTTAAAAAAATGTGCTGAGGACTCACGATTGCCATTGCCTGGGAGACAGACGAGACATGACGGCATCACATCGATCCACGCTGGGAGGAGAGAAGCCCGGGCTGCTGCTCCCAGGTCTGAAACCTTCACTGCTGCGTTCCCAGAGAGCCCAAAGACAGCAGGTTTTGCTGCAGCTTTAAAATACAGAGCAGTTGTGGTGCTTTGGGAGAAGGGGGGTCCCACCTTCAGCACATTTGTAATTTTGGGCCCATCCTCTGCACACCTCCAATATTTAAAAAACCTTGATCTTTAGGTCTGTGTTACCAGCTGTAGGGACTCGAAGGCTCTCAGAGGCTTTGTGCTTACCAGAGGACCATACAGACGGGTGCAATGACATAGAATCATAGAATGTGAGGGGTTGGAAGGGACCTCTGGAGATCATCAAGTCCAACCCCCCTGCCAGAGCAGGACCAATCTAGAGCAGGTTACACAGGAACGCATCCAGACGGGGCTTGAAAGTCTCCAGAGAAGGAGACGCCACACCCTCTCTGGGGAGCCTGTTCCAGTGCTCTGTAAACCTTAGAGTAAAGAAGTTCTTCCTCATGTTGAGGTTGAACTTCCTGTGCTCCAGCTTGCATCCATTGCCCCTTGTCCTATCACAGGGCACAAGTGAAAAGAGGTTGCCCCTTTCCTCTTGACACCCAGTCCTCACCTATTTATACACATTAATCAGATCCCCTCTCAGTCTTCTCTTCTCCAGACTCAAAAGCCCCAGGTCTCTCAACCTTTCCTCCTAAGACAGATGTTCCAGTCCCTTCATCATCCTTGTAGCTCTCTGTTAGACTCTCTCCAGTAGATCTCTGTCCCTCTTGAACTGGGGAGCCCAGAACTGAACGCAATACTCCAGGTGAGGTCTCACATAGGTCAAAAGCAACTCCTGGCAGAGAGTAAACTGCGGTGCTGACGAAGCAGGAGCCTCACTCCTTACCCTAGACTGTGCCGTCTCCAAGCAGAAAGCAGTCTTGGGTAAATTATTAACACATCTGATTATAAAGCTCAGAGCAGAGTTAGTAAAAGTGGCTCTCAGTATGTTTTCTGTGGTGATTCTTGTGTACATTTGTTATTTAAATCCATCTTCCATTTTCCTGCATACTAAATTTGCTAGCGTTAGCCAATCTGCTTCACGTCAGATGAAAGTTAAGATAACAGGAACACTTAAAGGTTCCATTTGATACAAATTTTTACATAAGACACAGTGAAACAGAAGAAATTTCTGAAATAATTCACTTGACATTTCTCTACAGTTCATTTCCTTCATTTTCGTTTCACTGGCATCTCATTTTCCCTGCAATTTCTCCCACCCGGGTTGTAAATTCTGCAAAGTATGATAGCAGTCAAAGACGACCCTTTCAAAACAATGTAGGTGACACAGAAACCTAAGGCTCAGTTTCAAAAAAAAAGAGTTACAATGCCTCATTGAAAGTCAACTCAGGTCTCTAAGTTGGTTGATCCCTTTCGAAGACTTTGCCCAGCCATCTTGCTCTCCCATAGACATCTTTAGCAAACTGATCTTCTCTATCTTGTGAACTCCTGCTGGGAGCAGGGTGGGACAGAGACCCCGGAGCTCCTGACAGCTGCATCCCCCACGGGGGTCTGGGGCTTTACAGTTCTTCAGATAACTGACAAATAAATCAAGTTAAACCCAATCCTTTAAGAAAAAATGATAAAAATATATCCACCTCACTTGACATGAAAAATTCATGTACATCCAGGAATCTGCTTCAAAAAGTAATTTGCATTATCAGATATTCACAGATATTATCTACCAGATTTTGCAACCCTTCCCTCCCCCAGGTGAACTAAGCATACAAACTGGCTCTGTAAAAGCTTCTTGCAAAACCACACTATAATTTTTTCTCGTCATCAAATTGCTATGAACTATGATAAATGAGATGATATCTGGATCTCTGTAGCACATGGGCAATTTCTAATTGTTCCTGGAAGATGATAAGCAAATTGATGTTACCCTTGACTTTGTGCTTTATTTTAATTTTCTATACAGCATTTTCCATTTAATAGAAACTTAATTGCAAAAGAGGAAAAAAAACCCAAAAACCAAAAACCAAACACCGGAATAAAACCAAAGTGTGACTCACAGAATCAATCAGGTTGGAAGAGTCCTCTGGGATCATCGAGTCCAACCATTGCCCTGACACCACCATGTCAACTAGACCAGGGCACTAAGTGCCATGTCCAGGCTTTTCTTAAACCCCTCCAGAGATGGTGACTCCACCACCTCCCTGGGCAGCCCCTTCCAATGGCTAATGACCCTTGCTGAGAAGAAATGCTTCCTAATGCCCAACCTGAACCTCCCCTGGTGGTTGAGCTTGAGGCTATGTCCTCTTGGCCTATCACTAGTTGCCTAGGAGAAGAGGCTGACTCCCGCTCCACTACAACCTCCCTTCAGGTAGTTGTAGACTGCACTAAGGTCACCTCTGAGCCTCCTCTTCTCCAGGCTAAACACCCCCAGCTCCCTCAGCCGTTCCTCGTAGGTCAGACCCTCCAGACCCTTCACCAGCTTGGTCGCCCTCCTCTGGACTTGCTCCAACAACTCAACACCTCAACCTTCAGTGCAGTCTAGTCACTTATAATTTCCACATAGTAGGTTTGAGGGGGAATTTCTCAATATATAACAGATTTCTTTGAACAGGAATGAATTGTGCATATTAGCCCAGACTCACCTGCAGAGTGACACCCTCTCACTTAGCCCACAGCCAACACCAGAAATTGAATTGGACATTTTTTCTCAGCCTTTTATAACTATCAGCAGAAGTATTGCCTCATGGGAGTGGTTACTTTTGGTCCCCTGCCCCACAATGTGCTGTCTCCCAGTGCCAGAGAAGAGAGACTTTGGGGGACGGGAATTCAATCCAACCACAGCAATAACATAACTATGGTAATAAACTAATACGTGTTGTTGAGAGCCTGACAAAAATATAAATTAGCAATTCACATAGTCAATATGAATATACATTTATTGATAGTATAAGGTGTCTGGTAGTAGAGAAAATGTTGGGAAAGTAAACCAAAAATATGGTATCAAAGGCAGGTAGGAGACTGGTTCTTTGGAAATGTTCTTATGATTTTTTCAACATCATCCTTTTACCACATAGTGTTAATTTGAATTTTGCTGAAATAAAACTGTGACTTTCTGTGGTAATCTCAGTGTGGATGTGAAATTTAAGGGAAAGAATGAATATTGTGTTGTATCTAAACTCAATCTAATGTAACTATCCTGGGTTTATTTTGAAAAAGAATTTTTTTCAATTAGAACTAGTTTTGATCAGTGTTTTTTGGTCCAGCCTGCTGGTAGTATGCCAGTATGAACTTACATTTCATGCTAGGTGCATCAAAAAAATACACCAATTGAAAAATAAAAGACACATTTTTCTTGATGATATATTTTGCAGACGACAGCCAAACTCAAACCAGCTAGTTAGCACACACCTATTAAACATGAGGGTCTCGGGCTGATGGAGGTCTAAACGTCTGCAATAAATAATTTGAGTATCTTTACTTTTTATGATTCCTCTCTCCCTGTTACTAATTGCAAGCTTCCCATTAGCTTTAATTACAGCTACTGAGCGTTCAGCAGTCATACAATATTTATCAATCTAGCTGCAATGACCCCTAGATGTTTTTCCTGAGATATGGCTAATTTTGTATAGTACTGGAAATGTGCCTTTTCAGTACAAGGGATGTACGAGAAATCATTAAAAGACTGAGAAGAAAGTAATCAAGTAATAAACACATGTATAAAATTCTTCAAAAGCTTTGTGCTAAAGCCAGCGAGCATGCTGTGCTCCAGACAATGCCCTCTTCAGTTCCTTGCCATGACAATGGGATCTCCCAAACACAAAGAGGGCAATATTTACCTCAAACTGCCCTTTGTCTTGTTGTCTGCAGGCATTAATTAACTCTAATCCCATTCCCACTTTGCTGCACCTCTCCAGGCAGTGCCACAGATGGAGATCCCATGGAGCCACAGCACTCCCACCTAGGGAAGTGCTACCTGCGGGTATTGGTACTTGGAATAAAAAGCATATGACAGGGATGACAATAACTGCCAAGATGATGAGGGAAATAAACAGCACACTTAATGGGAGCTCACCAGGTCACCTCGTTAAGCAGTGTTGGCACTTGAAGCCAAAGCTACTGCCCTACTAAACAGTCACAGAATCACAGAATCAATCAGGTTGGAAGAGCCCTCTGGGATCATCGAGTCCAACCATTGCCCTGACACCACCATGGCAACTAGACCAGGGCACTAAGTGCCATGGCCAGGCTTTTCTTAAACCCCTCCAGAGATGGTGACTCCACCACCTCCCTGGGCAGACCCTTCCAATGGCTAATGACCCTTGCTGAGAAGAAATGCTTCCTAATGTCCAACCTGACCCTCCCCTGGCAAAGCTTGAGGCTGTGTCCTCTTGTCCAAGCACTGGTTGCCTGGGAGAAGAGGCTGACTCCCACTTCACTACAACCTCCCTTCAGGTAGTTGTAGACTGCAATAAGGTCACCTCTGAGCCAGTCATCAACATGTGCTGCCCGGAGAGATGGTGGGTGAGCTGCTCTCCATTAACGTCCCACAGTCCAATGGGAAATCAGTGAATATGCCATAGATTATCCCACTTATTTCATGCTCTATACGTTCCACTCCAGATGTTCCTCATGTTTCGCAGAGCCAGGACACAGCAGCATGTCCTGAAGCAGGAGAGTGAGCGCATGAAGCACGCAGACCCATTTCATGCAGCTTATGCCCCAGCTGAAGGCATCTGAACTCACAGAATCACAGAATCATCTTGGTTGGAAAGGACCTTTAAGATCATCGAGTCCAACCATTAACCTAACTCACCAAGTACCTCCCAGTTTAATAAGACCCCCAGCTCATTTTCTCACAAAAGGCTCAAGGGAACACCGTTTTCCAACAAAAGCATCCCAAAGAAGAGGAAATACCTGCCAGAGACCTTAAAGGATGATTCCAGACATGGTAAGAAGCACTATAAAAGATTCCTGTATTTTTTTTACACTCAAGAGTGTACATCCCAGCTATGAGATTTAATAGTCTTTAAAATGTTCTTATAGCTAACAGTGCATTTTTAGTGGTAGGTACTATATAAAAAAGAAAATATTTATGATGTACACAATGATTATTTTGCATCAAAGCTGATCTTCTTCATTTTAATTTGTCTACTATAATTTATAATTTTTGTTTTTTCATAGCCTTTTTTCTAACCCACTGAAGAACTTCATACTCCGTCTTTCTTACCTTTAAACCGGTTGGCTTAATTCATTATGCTCAATTATGGAGCAAGATAGTGGCGTTAATCATATTTTCCAGTCTAAATATAAATATATTTACCCCAAAAAACAAAGGCATGTAGAAAGCACATGTGCAAGCTGCTGGTTTTAATGTTGGAGACGGGAAAAAAAAAGGAGGGGAATACTGAAATCACAGGAAAATCTCCACAAAAGAGCTTTTGAGCTAAGTCTTGACCCAAAGGAGGCTACACAAGTGGGAGATAATAATTCATGCCGGGTCAGCTTACTATATATTTATGTTTTACAAATTCATCAACAATTAGTGCACACCTCCTATGGTTATGTGCCCAAATAAACCCAACTTGCATGTTTGGTAGATCAGGCACTTCAAACCTGATTCCCTTCCCTGTTACCTGGAGGGAATCCCAGCCAAGGGGTCGAGCAGACACCTTTCTCCCTAGGAATGCACTTGGCTCTGGGTTTCAGAGCTCATTTTAAGCCAGAGGCCAAAGAGTTTACACTGGAGCATGTACATAGGGCACATCTTCTGCTGCCTTAAGTGTGAGCTTTTGCTTACTGCTAGCCCACCTTGATGGTTTCCAGTCCTTTTGTGGGAACTCAGATGCATTTTCTTACCTTTGTGGCCAAAGTCAGCACAATCGCTTGTATAAATAATGAGCTCCCAGGTGAAAACATGCATTTCTTCAACGACCAAGGAGACAGAGCTGGAAGACAAGGTAAATAATGTAATTCCATTTTCTGTCAGTGATAACTTATGAAAATATACATAAGTTGTGTGATGACAGTGGTTTCTGTCTGGAGATTTAGCCTAGGTAATTAGATAAGAGACTGAAGGTAAAGGAGAAGATTATAGTAAGGGGGAAATCCGATAGTAATTAAGATAACAGGATTTAAGTGTCTAATAAGGACATTCTGATTAGCTGTTGCTTCCTAGTCAGTGGGTGCCATGCAACCAGTGCAATCAGGAACATGGAGGGTGGAAATACAGGGGTATAACAGGCTTTGGCAAAGATAATCTTCTCAAAGTCTCATTTCCCACTGTCTAAGACCAATATATTGTACTGATCTTACACTCAGAGACATCAAAGCTTTTTCCATCTGCAAAGTGTGAAGCTTGCTCTATTACAATATTTAAATCAGGTGAGAAAACCTACCTGTTTGATGTAGTTGCTATTACTTCCTGAATTTTGTTTGCCCAGGGAAGACATGTATCTTAAGAAACCTCTGTAAAAATTGTCTCGGGTATGGAGTATGACAGCCAAGCGGACACGGCTCATAAACATTTGTGATGTATTAATCGAACCAAGACAATCTTCCCTCCAAACACGCAGGTAACCATATAAACAACTTTGTCAGCATTGACATAAAAATATATGATGTAGTTGTTATTAATGGGTGTGAATTGTCATGTTTAAGCTGACTGTTAAGCACACAAAAAATATGAGAAGTGGTTTAGTTGGTTATGCCAACTGTGTGCGTGTGTGTATATATATATGTATACACACATAGCTGGCAGAAAAGGGAAGATTAAAGATTGTATCCCAGATAAAAATGCAATCCTGTCAGATCAGTGCCATTTGTGTAAGTAAGAATAAGAATAATACTCCCAAATAGATATCAGGAAGAAAATCCATTAAGCATTATTGAAAGTCAGGGTGTCCCCTCTAGCTAAGAAAAGTTATTAGTCTGACAAATGTCAAGCGCTAATCTAGAACTAATGGGATTTAATTTTATGAATTGTTTTCATAAATATTCTAAAATGTCTTCAGAGAGACACATTATATACTTTCATATCTTTTGAATTCATCAAAATACTTTAGCATAGAATATGAGTAGCTCATTACTATAATTTTATTTATGTAGGGAAATGATATTTTACCTGTTTGTGTGTTAAACCACAGCGTCTAGAGCTCTGCTTGCCACAGCCCAGTCAAACACCTCAGACTCCACCACCTCCCTGGGCAGCCCCTTCCAATGGCTAATGACCCTTGCTGAGAAGAAATGGTTGGACTCGATGATCCCAGAGGTCTCTTCCAACCTGATTGATTCTGTGATTCTTTAACAACTAAGAAATTTTAGCTAAAATTTGATCATATGAGGAAACACCATGGCTGTGCAGAAGCTCTCTCATGTATCCATGTACTACGACGCAAATACAAAGAGGTATTTTTCTGAACTGTTCTGCCTGCATCCCTGGTGCGCAGGGACCTTCCCTTGGGGTTGCCCTAAAAACTGAATCCCAAGTCAGGAGGGTTTGAATTCTCGCTCCTTGATATTTTTCTAAAGCCTCCCCGATGTCATGGGCACAAAATGCTTTTTCCAAGACAAAGCTAGAAATAATTTCCCTACCTGGAGGTGATAGAACAAACATCCTAATATGTCCCTTAACTGAAATCCTGCAGGTTATTTTTCCAGCTCCTAAAGGTTTGTCCTTTCTGGTGGACAAACACAATGGAGAACACAATGTCTTAAATTGGTTTGACTTCAAATGGAGCCGGATTAGTGCTTTCATTAATTATAAGGTGTTGAATTCACCTTTAAAGTTCTGACCCTTCAGTGCTAAAGTTATGTTCCCTACCCACGCTGCCTCCACATTTAGACATTAATATGCTGGCCAGTGTGTCAAGAGAAAGAGAGCTCGACATGTCATTTTTTATTGCACTTGGCTTATTTTCCAGGTGAAAATACCAACGCCTACCGAACGCGTAGGAGTTATCTACGTACCATGGGAAAGATTGCCACCAATCTGCAAAATTACCTCGAGAACCCAAAATATCTTCTCCCTTCAGCTGAACACACACAACGAGGAAGGCATCAGGATGGGATGTGCTTGGCAGCTTGAATCTCCTGTCTGGCTTTGGCTCCTCCATATTTAGAGAGTAACTGTGGGCGTAAAAGATGAAAAGCACCAGTAAGAACAGAGGTGGATTACATTTTCCCCTGTTGCTTATTGTCTTTATTTCAGTGTTTTCCACTGCCATATCTCAAAGAAGAGATGGAAAAATAAGAAGTCTGGGCCAATCAGAACAATTTTCAGTCTTAACTTTCCAGATAAGTGATGCTGCAGAGCAGCTTTACCTGGGAGCTGTTGGAGCCGCCCTCTCCTCTCTCCCAACAGAACTTTCCCTACAAATACTCTGATTTTGAATTAATCAGCTTCCCCCTCCCTCTCCAAAAGTTCAGCCATATAATTCCAGGACACATCTACATTTCTGGGTCAATGTTTAAGCATCTGCTGGTCTGCGGTGCCTTTCTGCCTGCACCTGAGACGTTACGGTGGAGTATTTCCCGAGACCTTCCATAAATCTCCTTTTGCATAAAAAGTGTTTACTCCAAAAGTGTTAACTTTATAGAGACCGAAGTGGCAGAGCACTCCTGCTGCCCGAGATATTACTTCTGTCTATCACAGCAGAAACCTGTCCAACGAAATTTCTTATCTGCCACCCAGATGCAAGCTGAAGCTCATCCAAGATGCACCCGTTATCTGTCTCGGAGTAACAGGGCGAGTGCCACGTTGGGAAGCGATTTGTATAGATCCCTGGTTTTAATGATAAGAGTAAAGTACTTCACCTCTTCGGGAATGTCACGGAAGAAATCAAGAGCTTAACATGATCTTAGTAAGCAATTTGTGCTGCAATTACAAAACACTGGTGTCTGCATCACAGGGAGCCAGTGGATTTCAGAGGTTTAATTCCCAGTTTACTGGAGGTAGGGCATTGTGTTATCACCGACACCATTGTAATATACACTCTATTCAGTGGTGACTTTCACACATTAAAACAAATTAAAAAACTGTCTCTAGCAAAAAGGTCTACCTTTGCCTAAGTGCATTTTTCACTGAATGCCCAGCTTTGTAGATAATAAAAGTTGTAGAGAATGTATCACAGTTAATTCAGATGCCTTTGCAGAAGCTAAATTATCATATCTTCAATAAAAGCTCAAAGATTGCCTCTAAGTTGGTGAACTTGGACATCAAAGGGATCAAATCTCTGTCAGATGGTTTGTTTTTTTTTTTTTTTGGCAGAGGGGAAGACAGCTGGAATAACCATAATGTTTTAAAATCCATTTTTATGTTTAAATAAAAGAAATAGCATCACTGTAAACATACATTTTAAATTAAAAGAAAAATTTTAAAGTATTCTATTTAAATAGGCAAACTATTTTTCTTTATTGCTAGCTGCCTTATATTACCTGGCATAATCATCTTAACCATATTCTTTAATAATAATTATAAATCCTAACAAAGGAGGCAAAGATGCTTATTGCAGTCCAAATTATGGTAGAATTCACTTTAGGCACGCAGAAGAGAGATCTTTTGGCTCCTTCCTCTGGGAAAGCTCTTTTTTGGCTCATCTCTCCGAGTTGGAAAAATAAGCTTTTTTAAAAATTAAATAAGAAATAAAAATCAGGAAATGTGGGTTATTTCAAACTGAAGGGGAGACACACTTGAAGTTCAGGGCTCTGCAGAGTCTGTTGTGTCCCTCCCGGTTGGGAGTGCAGCACCTCGGTGCTCTCACCTGTCAGCCAAGCACTGAGAACCCAAAAAGGGATAAATCTGACAAATCCTGGGTTCCCTCGTGTTTGAGAGGTCTCTACTGGGAACCATCACGATGAGGGGTCAAGCAGCACAGAACGTGGACCTGGCCACAGAAGAAAAAGCTGTATCAGATATTATTTCTTATGTCCAGATGGATTTTTCCCCTTTTTAAAGCTTGCATGACCATAAGCATGAGAATTTTACTCAATAAACCATAATGAGAATTTTACTCAAAGCACGTCATCGCTGACTTATGAAAGACGCAACACGCTGGATGTTGAAGGTCTGAGCCCCCCAAGTGCTCAAGTACAAGTGTACTTTTATCCTGAAAAAGGGTTTGAGACACTTTTATTAAAAACAAAACTACATAAAATTGATTTGAGGAGTTCAGCATTTCCTTTGCTGAAAAATATTCCCTCCTTGATAAAAAAATAGGATTTATTCTAGGTAATGCACAGCTAGCGTTATTACAAAGTGGTCAGAGGGAAGGGAATTGCCCACCTTGTTTGTATCATCTTGAGATGATGGAGCATCACTCACTCACGCTCCAGTCATTACAGGGTTGTCCCAAGGCACTACAAATAAACAGCAGCAGTTTTTACTGTTCACTGTCCTCTTCATAAATAGACATAGATAAAAGGTGGCAATTAAAAGGTTATATATGTAGATATAGATAATGAACTAAATTCCACTTTGTTGCATCACTTCAGCTCCATCAAAGAGAATCACTGTCTACTTGGAGCAGGTATTGACTGCTGCTTGCCAAACCAGGCAGTGGGAGATGGTGCTGATTTAATCACACAATCAGGCAATCTTTGCTGAGAAAGTAGTTTTTTTTACATGTGGTATTTCTGAGAACAGACTATTCAGGTAAATTTGGAAGTGAGGAAAGAATTTAGACTATAGCGTCTATTAATAGTATTAAAATTTCCATTACCTCGGGAGGATGGTAATTGGCTTGATCTTAAGTTATAAGTAGGATTAATTTTAATTATGAAAGTAATTGGCACTTGATGTTTGAAATGAACAGTGAATTTTACATTTTGTGAACTAGTCAACAAAAACCACGCAAACAGCACCATATGAAATAATTAAGGATATGCTGTATAATTGTTGCATTAAATGCCCAGACTGACTCTGACGTTACTTGAAGCTCAGTAGGAAAACTAATAAAAGTCTCTGCGAGGTTATTTTCCTGTGTTGTCAGCACATCGCTAGTTAATGACTTTTAGAGTAGGTCAACTGAAAAGTGGTTTCTTTCACACTTTTACGTTACTATGAAGATTTTATTCCTTTGTCAGCTGTTATTTCTAAACTACAGGAGCTGTGGGCACGATTTTTGATTTATTTATTGTTAAAAGTGATTATTTTTTACTCACAATGCAGCTGATTTTCAAAAGTTATTCTTTTTTTTTTTGACTGCGCTGTCCTATCTTATATCTCAAATGCCATCGCAAAGGAAAGCTGCTTTCTAGTTACGAAAACTGTATATATTGTTGTTTGCCCTGCCAACTTCCATTAAATTTGCTTTTTATCTCAAATGCATGAACCTGAAAACATGCTTCTGTGTGAGCAGCCATAATCAGCTGCAAGCTGCTCAGAGCAGGGTCAGAGACGGTGGGTAAAGCATCATGAGTGGAGGTCAACAGGTTACACACACACACACACGAAAAGCAAAGATTTGAATAATACATAGACGGTAAGAATTAAATAGGTGTCCTCTCTGGGAGGAGATGGAGTTGCACTCTCATATTCTTTTAGTTTCCCAGTCATTAGATTTATAACCAGCTCCTCGCTAGTTCATGAATATTAGAAGAATATGACAGTGAAATATATGGTAATTGAAAGAATATTAATTAAGGTTCATCTCCTATTCTATGGCTCTCTGTAATATCACCTGAAAAAGAGTCATTATACAAAGCTAGAAAGTCATGCTTTATTCAGGACAGTGTTATCTTTTTAAGCAGATGTGAAGTCATTAATTTAAAACAGTAAAACCGTTCAAAACCTGTATTCTTCATTGTTTCAGAGATTAAGAAAAGCTGTTACTCACTTAAGCAATCAAGATTTTACTTGATTAATTTTCTTTTCAGCTACCAGGAACTGCGAGTTCTTTGTGATTATAACTTTCCTCCTAACAAATCAATGCAGAGAGCAGGATGTGTAAATTACGTCTCAAACAGCCCCTGTACGAAGAGGTGGTAAGTGCCCGGCGCAGCTCATTTTAGTGTTCCTCACACTTTGCATTACAGCGCATCAGTTTTCTTGTGCCAGTGCCAATGCACACTTACTGCAAATGAGCACTGCTGGAAAAGCTGCATAATTTATTTCTTCTGGTTCTCTTTGCTCATAAATGCCTATTTAAATACTCCAGAGATCATCCAGTCAAACACGTTAGCAAGCTCTGTATCACACAATTTTCCAGACCCGTAGCGATACACTTATTAACATCCCCCCTTCAACAGTTCTATGACCTTATGGAAGTTAATACTAAAACTTTGGGGGCCACTAATTTTAAATATGGTTAATAATAAATGCTGTCATTGATCACAAGGAACTCCTGACCTCATTCTGCTTTTTGAGATGTGATACAGACAACAGATATTGGGACTTTTTCAGTGATGAGGTAGTTGAGTTATCCATGGAAAACCAGCAATGAGTAGTGGTTCTTAGTCTATGATGTACTTTAAAATAATTAATATAAAGATGGTTTAATGAGAATATTGGTCTCTTATTTGCTAGAAATTCAGCTGGACACAGAGTTCTCTGTGGTAGAGACAGCTTCAAAATTCAACAGTCATTATAGCTCATATATTTAAGAAAAATTGCAAAAGCTGGGATTAAATATAGAACTTTGGAGAGAGCAGAGCTAGGAGACATAGTGAAGGTATTCAACACAAAACGTAATTGTTTTCCTTTTGTCTGTTTTATCACTTAGGTTGACAAAACACCAGTTTCCCAAAGATAACATCATGATAAATTTGTATAGATTAAAACCAGAAACAAATACTCTATTTTTTTGAATTTCCTGAAGAATTCCTGGTCTGTCTCATTCACCCCAGCAGGAGGGCCATATGTCTGTTCCATAATTTCCCCTAAATCACCGATATTATGTGACTATTTTCAGACCAAATGAAGCCAAAAAGCCTAAAATCATTCTGACAAGCAGTAATGTTCCAGGAACCAAAATGGTCAAACCTAAAGGCAACTTAAGGTTTCTACTCACTGTATGTAAGAGTAGAACAGAAGAAATAAAGGAAAAATGTCCTTCTTCTCAAGAAAAAGAAATGGGAAGAGGGTGTAATCTACTAAGATTCTGTACATCCTTTATTCAGTGTTGTCCTCCATTCTTAGGTTTGTTAAAATTCAATGGATCCAAACTAACATCTGCATTTGTAATGCAGATGGAAGATGAATAAAATGCATCCTATCATACAGCCTCCCAGACAAACATGTAAAAAAATTTTTTAAGAAAGCTTTGAAAATATTTTCTATTCATTCAATTTTCTCTAGATCAGCTTTTTCAAATGAGGAGAAATAATTTCATTGGACAAATTCTTCTCACTCTGAGGAATTCATTGATCACTGAGATATAAAAAGGAAACACAAATATGAACATTCAGACTTTTTTGTTTGTTTCCCTAAAAAAAAATAGTACATTTAAAAAACAGACACACATTTTTGCAGCTGCTGTTCACGTATCCCCTAGATCTCGCAGGCCAACATGTAAGAGTAAAGTCTATTTCAAAATTGCCCAAGTTTTGACACTTAAATATTACAACTTTTAGTATTTCTACTACCTCTGTACTCTGATTTGATATTAAATAGAATATAGGATTTTTTGACAATATATTATTTTTAAACCCTTATTCTAGCATTAGAATCAGTGTGGATCTATTAGTAAAATTCTGCATATAATATTTAATTAGCAGCAGAAATATATTTATTCAATTGGAAACCTTCCATTGAACTATAGCAATGAATGTGTTTTCTCACACAGGCTGCAAAATTCACCTCAGTGCTAATTCTGGTTGTATTCTTGGAATGATCATGAATTAATGGCCTATGAACTGAATAAATAAGTCTGGGTTTGCCAGCCTGTGAATACATAACGCAGCCTACAATACCATCATCATCCTCCCAGTTTTAACGCAGTCTATTCAGTGCCGTCAGGGTTGAAAGATCATGGAAACACTGAGATACTGCAATCTTTTGATTTATTCACTCTAAGTTGTTCCAAACCCCACCCAAATTTGTAGTGAGAAGTCTGAGACCCTACACCTTATTTTACCAAACTCTAGACATGGTTTTCCTTACTGATTTCTATGCAGTTTTACTTTGGTCCTTCTGAAAATCATTCAGGCTTCAGATTAACTTGAACAATCATGTGAAGATAGGAAAATAGGAAAATAACCTGGTCAAGTACTACTAATGTGTTGTGTGTCCCTATACACCCACGCCTACCTCCACAATTAAAGTAAGACCAGCACACAGCCCAGCCCAACAAGGAAGATGTCACCAGATCACAGTAGTTTTCTAAGTGTCCAGTAGAAAATACGACCCCAAAATGTTTCTGCATGGAGCTAGTGGAAGTTTGCTGGTGGCAAACCCATGCCAGCCTGCAAGGATGGGGTCAAGATAGCGTAGAGCAAGACCCCAACCTACCAAACACCAAGCTAAACCAGTGGCTGACAGCGGGTTTGGTACCTCCATACGTGTCACAGCCACAGCTAGACTCAGACCAGCCTTGGCCTTCGTTTTATTACAATATTGGCCCTTCTGTAGATATCCTTTCAGTAAAGTTCTCCTCAGATGAAAGCAGGAATGAGTATGCCTATCCAAGGACTCATCCACTTTTATGAGAATGCTAACATTCATCTTTGCAATCCATTAATATTTGCTGTACTCCCATTTTTGTTGCAATTCTCAGCCAAACAGAAGAAAGGCAATCAGGCAATTTCTCTACAATCAGTTCACAATTCTTTTAATTTCTCCTCTGTTTCTGAACAGTAATTCAACCTGCTTTACTTCCTCGCTTACCTGCAAATGTTTGCCTTCCAAATAGTTTATTGCTTGCATGAAAAAGGGTCAAAATACTAAATCACCATTCAAAAATAATAGCCTCTTAGACAGTTCTGAAGTGATTCTTTAATTAAAGTGGAGAAATGGAGAAAGTGTCTTAAAAACCCATCAGGATTCTCATATTATACTATATAGATATAATTACTACCCACTTTAACATGCCCTGAAAGTAATGATCAAGTCTTAAATGACTGAAGTTAAAGTTCAATTAAATCTGATTAAGGGAATGCTGAAAACTGGCCAACTTATTAAAATGTGTATAATTTGACAGTATACGGTATCTAGACGTGTTGAATGGAGTCAGAGTTGATGTTAATACTCTGTTTCATCCGAGAAATCTGACTCTATGATTCTCTTGCCACTGTCAAGAGAAAATCTTAAGAGACAACTCCTAAAACATCCAAATTCATTTTACAAATCAAAGGTTAAGACGGATTGTCAAGCATTGCACCTTCATAAGTATTGAAATCTCCGAAACCAAGGCCCCAAACAGAATCACAGAATCAACCAGGTTGGAAGAGCACTCTGGGATCATCGAGTCCAACCATTGCCCTGACACCACCATGGCAACTAGACCATGGCACTAGGTGCCATGTCCAGGCTTTTCTTAAACCCCTCCAGAGATGGTGACTCCACCACCTCCCTGGGCAGCCCCTTCCAATGGCTAATGACCTTTTCTGAGAAGAAATGCTTCCTAAAATGTAGGTAGCCTTCAAGCTCTGTTGTTCCAACATGCAAATTAATGGTAGAAAAATATTATGGTGCCTATTTTTATGTGCCTTAAGACAGAGTTTGCTGAAAGCTCACTAAAAAGAGACACAGCTGCTAAACAAATCTCTAGTGGGGTTTAAGAAAGTTGAACAGTTTTTGAAGAAAACTTCATCACAAGTAAACCCAGGAATTTTCTCCAGTTTTCTCACTGCCTCCAAAGTCAGTAAAACAAAACCTGTAAAATTATTAATGGGACTACTACCTCGCAGCATCCCACACATAAAGGGGGAGAAGGCAAGAGCCAGCATCCCTCCGAGGAAGAGGAGGAGATGGTCAAGCAAACAGGAGGGATGGCGCATTAGGAGGAAGCAGGTTATAAGACTGACTTTAGAAATTTGGAGAGATAGAGCAAAATAAAATTGGTGCCAAACACACATAATGATGACAACAGCGATCTTAAAAACAAATCTATTTGCTTCTGCTCTTTGCTTTGCCTGGAGGATGTGTACTGGCTTTGTAGAACCACCGCAGCAAGTCGTAAATGATGTATGAAATGAAAAACCTTTGTTCAGCCACCGCAGAGAGAAATTGCAGACCGGCCTTTTCAATCGCTTCTGAACTGTGCTGTTTGCTGTATTGTCGAGCACAACCATATTAAAAAAGACCACCAAACTTCCATGTGTGCCCACATGCCCCAAGAAAACCACTTAATGTAAAGATATTAAACACAGCAGCACTGAGTAGAAGTGAAATGCATTGCAACGTTTAGAAGAGTTCTGATTTTAAGGGAACTTTTGCTCTGATTGAAATTGTAAGTAAATTGTCTGCCTTCTGCTGTGTATGTGAGGATTTTACAGCAATTTGACCGAACTGACTATGAGTTACGCTGCACATCTGTTTATATCATAACTCCTTGCCTTTAACGAACATGCATCTTCTTCACACCTCATCCCTGTCCAAAAGAGAATTAAAACTACAGCCATCAGGGTTGATTGAGGTTTTTTTCTTCTGGTTTTATGAGTCCTAGAGGTGATTTCACATTTTCTCCTCTCTTTCTTTCCGTTATTCCCCTCTGTGTAACTGCAGAAACTGGAAGAAGAGAGCGTAGCAAGTTGGGCCATAACCTCCTCTGATGTTCTTCTGGAGATCATGAGCATTATAATGCAGAATTTTTATTTAATTTTAAATGGCAACATGTATGTAGTTTATGTAACTAATATTTCCCTTCCTGAGTGCAAAGATTTAGGTGAAAGTACCCCCTGGTAGCACCCAGGTGAAGGGGCAGAACACTAGATCCTATGCCAAGAGGATACACTAGAAGACTTTTGGTTTCTATTTTGTACGTAATAAAGGCAAAGCAACAGATTTGAATAGACAAATTAGCTCTGCAAAATTGCTGTCACTGAAATACAGCTGAGCTGCACTTTCTGGAAATGGAGTCTTTTTCCTTAGCTCGCCTCAGAAGGATGAAGTATCTTCCATCTCTTCATACTTGAGGGAAAAAAAAATTTCTACCCTCTATATTATGGCGATTGCTGTGGAATAGTGGCCTGAGGCTAATGGCTGGTTTGTAAATTAACAGAGCTGGGGAGCACATCTGCACCTTTCTTGCCTCCTGGCTGTTTCGGTTTTGAGTTCTTTTATAGTTCCTTTTCTTCTCTTACTTTCTCCATCATATAGAGCACTTGCAATTTGTTACTCATAGCATCAATGGTTTTCTCACAAAATTATGGGACCAGGAAATATGTCTCAGATAAAGGGTTTTTCGTGAATACAAACCCCAAATCCAGTCTTTTTTGGATGCTGTTTATGTTCCCTCACTATGCTACTTGGGAAAGACTATATAGGATCTATGTGAACACATCAGCAAAATGGAAATCCAGAACACAGGTCTAAGACTTCTTGGTAAGCAACTCTCTGCTTAGTATATAGATGTAATGATTAGGCAGTAAAAATCCATAAGCCTATTTTAAAATTTTAATTTTTCTCTTTTAATCTAGTGGGAGAGAAAAGCTCTAGTTTTTACCATAAACAGTATCCCCATCTCCAACTCCTCCTACTCATAACACTTTCATGATAAAAAAGAAGATTAAACGCAGTTTCATTGCAGTCAGGGTTTTGCCCCTCAGTTCTCAGATTAAATAAAACTTCTGTCTCTAAAGACACACCGTTTAAATGAATGGAAGCAATTAGGAAGAAACAGGATAATCTCTGTTAATGAGGCTATCTGATTAAGGCATTATACAGCCAATAAATCTCATCTTTTTTTTTTTTTTTTTACATTTTGGTCAACAGTGACAAAGTTAAAGCCAACGCTGAGTTATCTCGGTGAGCTTCTGAACTACGTCCCTTAGTAAGATGAAAAGACTTTCGTACTTTTATTTTTTAATTAAGCATGAATGCAAATTTTATTGGTGTCTAAGCCAGCTATCAATTTAAGTTTTGCTCCCGTTTTGAATATTGTCTTTCATAGATCCAATGGAAAGGCACCTGCGTGCCAAGGCAGGAGCCCAAGGGAGGAGGCCATGGGAAGCAAGCTCAGCAGAGCTCCTCGCAGGCTCCAGACCCCTCCCAGGAGGAGCTCGAGGAGTTAATGGCCATCGCAGAGCTGGGCTGACACTGTCCCTTCTGGGGGAACTTCCCTCACCTACCAAAATCCTAGGGAATTATGGCTTTACCATTTCGACTTGCTTCAAACTTGTTTTTTATTCCTTATTAGCAGTAGTGTGTTTTCTGAAGTTCAGGGAACCTCGACATTTTAACGATGATTTCTGACATTAACAACCAACCTTTTGAGCTCTCGGTTTCTGATCCCTCCCCGTTTCACTTTCATTTCCACAGACAGATGGAGAACAATTAATACTGCTACAACAACGACGGTATTTCACTTTCTTCCGTCTTTCCTTCCCCATAATTAATTTACCCAATGCAGCCTGCCGCTTTGTAATTAATCAATTAGGTAGAAAGGCTTGCCTGTTAATTTAAGTACATCAGGGTATTTGAAACATACTCTCTTTTTTAGTTAGCACTTCATGGGGTATCATATATATACAAGACTCATGTTCAGTCTCTATACAAACACTTTGCTTGGGTTCTGTAACGACTGGAGGTGATGGAGGTTTGCTCTTAGGCTTTCCACAGATAATTTCCCCTTTTCCATACAGAATCCCAGAATCAATCAGGTTGGAAGAGCCCTCTGAGATCATCAAATCCAACCATTGCCCTGACACCACCATGGCAACTAGACCAGGGCACTAAGTGCCATGTCCAGGCTTTTCTTAAACACCTCCAGAGATGGTGACTCCACCACCTCCCTGGGCAACCCCTTCCAATGGCTAATGACCCTTGCTGAGAAGAAAAGCTAGAGGAGCTACTGTGTCATTACCTTTGGAAGAAAAAAAACCCTCAAAAGCTGGATATTTTTGAATCCGTATATTTAGAAGTTCAGCACTGCTGCCACGCTGCCACAGCGCTCACAGCCACATGAGAAAATCATGTTGAAGTTGGCGAGCAGCAACGTGTGCTTAAGGACCCTGCAAAGGCAAAACCTGAGCGTCAGCTAAAATTGGTTATTCAGATTTCATCTCCAGCGTCTCTGTGGTTTTTTTTCCCAAGTACCTGGCACCAGAGCTACTCTCAGAGACATCAATTTAGAGAAGTGCTGAAAACATTCAATCCGCTTTGCTCTCAGTTTAGTCGAGGAACTCCCTCGTGAGAGGGGATGCTAAGGAACGGCGCCTTTGAAATGAGCTCCCCAGGAGAGTCCTCAGGAGAGGATCACTGGCAGGTTTTAAAAGTAGCCTCTAATGTAATTAACTCACTGGTAGACTTTAATGGTTTAATAGTTGGTATATTAGTATACTGGAGCACGTTCAGCAAAGGCTGACAGAGCTGCTAAGCAAATTGCGGTAAAGGAAAAGAGCTTCGAGGAGGCTGCTCCCCACAGCCACACGCATTCCTGCAGAGTCACCAGAGTGGCCACGGTCACAGAAAAGTCTCCCTGGAGACTTACAGCTCGTATTCATCGCAGTCAACCTAAACACACAAGAAAAGCCTGCAAAAAATGTCTCATTTATGGTAAGGGGGAAACAGTAAGGGACGTTTTCAGGACGTTGCATACTGCCTTCCCGCAAAGCAATACTTGACTTTGTTTGAAAAATAATAGTTCAGAAAAATAAATGAAGAGTTATGTTTTCCTAGTCCTAAAGCAAGATCTGCCATGCCTTCTCGCAGAAGCTGGCTGTATAAGGCAAAGCTTCCACCAAGCTTGTTGCGCTTACTTTCCCCACTTTTAATAAAACTGCGTCTTTCTCAAAATACATTCAACACTGAATGCACATCAGTAGTCAATATGTAATTACTTCCAAAGAAAAGACCATTTTTATGATGTTGACCAAAAAAAAAAATTAATCAAAGTGTGATTTTAAGACCAGTTAAAGGGATACAAAAACTTTATCAGGGGGGATTTTTTTTTTAAGTCCATTCTAATAAAATACAGCAGCTTTAAATGGTTTGTCATGACAGAAAAATGTTTAGTTCATAAGCTCAGTGCTGGAAACTCATCTAAAAGAGCCCCAGAACCATGTTTTCCTCCTCAATGCTATTTAAATACAATTGATCAGAAAAGATAAAATTATCCCTGATACAGAAATACAGTAGAAATTATAGCACAAAAGGAAGCACAAATATTTTTAACTATTTTTAGTGTAAGGTAATGGGTCTACTGAAATACTGAAGATGGCAATAGCAACATCACGAAGAAGCTAATTCAAGCTTTGGTGAACAAAATCACTCACTTTGCATGAAGTGGGCTTCATCAAGGGTCTCTGAACCTACTGGACCTCTGTGCAGGTGGTGGATGCCCACACTCCGAGGGGTGGAAATCCTAGCAGCGACTACTGCATCCAGCTTTTGGCACTACACTTAAACCTGTGAACTATTTGGAGAGATTGGAGGAGAGTAGGAAGGTTGCTTCGTGGTGTGGAGAACAAACCCCAAGAGCAAGGTTTGAAAGCACTAAGGGGTTTAGCAAGAGGCAGTTGGAGCAACATGGGGCAGCAGGACCTTCCCACCGTGGTGGTGGTGCTTTCCATGGAGCACCAAGGACCTCACCATTAACCACATCTACCACTCCTCCATCGCTTCTCTACCCCCTGCCTCCAGACCACCCAAGATCTCTCTTCTCACCACATGCCTCACATGCTAGGTTGAGATTTTTTTCAAAACTACTTCTTCTTTTGCTAAAATGTTCTTAACCTTTCCTCCAATTTCTTTCCCCAGTTTCGTTTCCGTGCTTTCCATCATTTGACCAGTCACCCTGATCATGTTTCCTCTTTTTCATGTAGATATATTACTTTTATAGTCCTATTTCTCTCAGTCACTTTTAGCCTCTTCTCAGTTATTCACTTCTTCCTTTCATCCACTCATCAATAACTTCCTTATCAGACAAAACCATAGACTTGTTAAGCCTCTACCATGACTTATTGCATTTGTAAGAACAAGAAACCCTGTTTGCAAACTGCCATGTAAGCTTGTAGTGTGAAGTGTTTGATCCAATGACTTCATTGTTGGATGGGACCTGTCCTCCTTACACTGAAAAGAATTGTTCAGTTGAATGAAAACCCTCACTAGAGTCCATATACTTTCATCTGTAAATCGTCACAGCTTTTTTCTTTGGTCTTTTTCTAGATACACTTGTGGGCATCATAAAAATGAATACATGATGATTACAAAATTTGTATGCTGAACTTGTGTTTGATGCTGGTTAACTGCTGTTTTTTCATCTCAGTCTAATACAGATTGAGTCATCCTTCCTCAGGCAAGGACCGCATTGCTTCTCCAACCACTGCCCTGTACCTTCAGACTACAGAAAATCAATTGCACTCCTCCTGTGCTTGGCTGTTCAATTAAGTCTGCTCCACGCTGGGAAGCACCACAAGAACATTTGGTCTACAGCTAATGCATACCCACACAGAGTAGCGAGGCGCATGAGAAGTGCTCATTGCTAAAATCTGGCATTCCCTTTGAAGATGCTTTTATCACCTTGTGATCTTCCCACTTCATGAAAGAGCAATGCACAAATTCTCGAAAACACTGCCTTTTCCTTTTTCTTTTCTCCTGATAAGGCCAGAAGCTAGGGTGGTAATACGTGTAAGAGGATTTTGTAAGTGTATTAGAAATAGCACACCACAAAAACCAAACAAGAAAACATAGCTTTATGCATACACAGATTGTCAGAAAGTCACTCATTATTTCAGAGCTGCTGATCACGTCTTTACGCAAGGAGGTTTAACGCTTTTGTGGCAATGACCAGGATGCTTCTGGACCTTCGATCTGACCCACTGAGGCGTTTCTAATGCTCCAAAGAACACCATTTTCCCCAGTAGACCGTCGTCTCCGTGTCTGTCTGCTATGCTGGGTGAGGAAGGGGGGCATAACCAACCCTGGTCCAAGGGAGCAGCGTTTGGTGAGTACGACAGGGCACTCTAAGAAGAGAGGATGTCCATGTTAGGGGGGAAAAAAAGAAAAAAGGTGTTTCCTTTGCTATAAAACTCCTGATCCTGCCCTGGAACAGAATTCTCTTTGTTGCTGGGCTCACCTCTTAAACTCAGCATCTCACAGGTAACTTAATTTCAACATCTTCTCTGAGCAGCTAAAGGTGTGGCATGAGCCAAGATTTGCAGAACTGCTGTGTGCTCCTGTAAGCTTGCAAAAGTGTCTACTGGACCAGCACTTAGGCTGGAGAAAATGATAAAGCAGGTAAAAGCTAAAAAAGCCGCAAGCTGAGCAACAAAATCAGCATAATCAACAAAATCTTCATAATCAGCAGCCCCAGAAGGCAATTTTGACCTTACCTTCTCCATAATGACCTCATGCTTCGTGTCACACCAAAGAAGCATCATAAAAATAGTATCACTTGGTGCTACAGTAAGAATTTGACAATTCTTAGAGAAACAGCCAAAGAAAAATACCTGACTGTCTAATCCAAATTATGCCGTGCAATCAGTTCAAGTGACTTGTCACAAGTTGCTCAGAAATAGAAGAAGTATTTGGTGAAAACACAGCCATGCATCGTAATTCATTGAAAAGTTGTTAATTTTGAGGTTACATATGCCACTATCGAATCATATCAAATTCTTCAAAAGAGGTGAAAATGCTGAGGTGTTTATATTCAGTAACTTAAGTTGAATTGTTCTTCTGAGCATTTACTGCTTTTTCTCAACACTTTTTTGGTGCCACTCAGCAGCAACTCCGTTGGTGATGCAGCTCCAGGGTGGGACTCAGTTACAGCCCTTCTAACAATGACTAACTCTCAGCTTCCCTGTCAGAAAAATTCCAAAATCTTGCCTTCCTAGAGAAGGGGTAGGAGGACAACCCTTTTCTCCAGGGCTCGAATGAACAGTATTTTCCCAGTCCACACACACTGTTACACCTCAGAGCCAGAAGAAGCCAAGAAATTTTTTGTTTTTATAGAATCTATCTTACGAAAATAACATAATTCTTTAAATTAATAGCATCCAAGTACCGTGCCAGAAAATGAAAATAAAACCATTAGCAATAAATTTACTACCCCAAGCTTATCTTTAAGAAGCAGACCACCAACACTGCTTTCTCCCTGCTGAAAGCCACACATCGACTGCACATAATCCTTTTATCGTGATGTTTTCAAAATATTTCCCTCATATAATGTGCCAGTGTCCTATATGTGTTTTAGGCAACTACCCTAGATGCTTCCATTTGTAGAGTGATGAAACTAATACCAATAGCTTGGCAAATTCCAAAGTATACATTAAAAAAAACTACTTGTATTCAGGTTTGGGGTGTTTTTTTATCTCCATGCCAGAAGCTGGTGTCTTTAGCGTGGAGCCCCACGGGGAGAGCACAAAGGGAGAGTAACAGTGATATCCTCCAGGCTCACAGGCTGGGAACACAAAAACCCTTGAGAAAAACCACAAATTTTTAGCCTGTGGTAGGCTGAGGATCAGTCTCTGGGAAATTAAACAAAATGTTTTATTATAAAGGGAAATCAATTGTGAGCAACAAGTAATGACTTACTGTCATTACTTACCATGGAGTAATGAGATAATGATCTCAAAGTTCTCCAGAGGAGGACAACCAAGCTGGTGAAGGGTCTGGAGGATCTGACCTACGAGGAATGGCTGAGGGAGCTGGGGGTGTTTAGCCTGGAGAAGAGGAGGCTCAGAGGTGACCTTAGTGCAGTCTACAACTACCTGAAGGGAGGTTGTAGCGCAGTGGGAGTCGGCCTCTTCTCCCAGGCAACTAGCCATAGGACAAGAGGACACAGCCTCAAGCTTCACCAGGGGAGGTTCAGGTTGGACATTAGGAAGCATTTCTTCTCAGCAAGGGTCATTAGCCATTGGAAGGGGCTGCCCAGGGAGGTGGTGGAGTCACCATCTCTGGAGGGGTTTAAAAGACTGGACATGGCACTTAGTGCCATGGTCTAGTTGCCATGGTGGTGTCAGGGCAATGGTTGGACTCAATGATCCCAGAGGGCTCTTCCAACCTCATTGATTCTGTGATTCGAAAACTTCTAAATACCAATATGGCACCAAGGAACCAACAGTCTTTTCTATCTACATTTTTTAATTACAGATCACATATACTATAGTTACAGGAGTGGATTTTTTTGGTGAGTATTGCTAATCTTTCAGAGTTTATTTACTGCACTAGACCAGCAGAGCATCCTTTTTCTTTTCTTCTAAAGTAGGGTCTGCTACATAGTTTATGCTCTGCACAAACCACATTTAAAGTACATAAAGATATCACTTACTTCTGCGATTCAACAAAGATGGCAATTGGCTGGCAGTTTCTTAATCGAGAGACCTCTCTGTTTGAACTGAATTATCATCGCTTCATTCACACACTTGATGAAATATGTATCATTTGGCAACACACAATCACTTCTAATGTAGACTGATTCACAGAACTAAATAATGTGGTATAAAGCAGGTCACTCAAACTAAAGCTAATCAACTTGGTTGAGTTGTCCTCTATTTGTGATCGTTTCTATAAATTTCTGAAAAGAGCTAAGGGACAGCTTGAGGTCACAGAAGAAACTTCACAAAGCCATCGTGCTGGTTTTGGTCCTTTGCCAGGGAGCTTTTGGAAATTAAGTGCTCCTGGGGTCTACAGCATGTCCATTTAGCATCCCTCCTCAGTGGCTGATCCCACTTCTCACACACTCACAGGGCTAACTGGTTATCTGGGAAAACCAGTGGAAGCTTCTGGCCTTCAGGCCAAGAGCTACACGATAGCTGAGGAGCACAGACATGAGATTGAGAGGGCCAGGATAAACCTGAGGAGCTGAACTCCTCCAAACTCCTAGAAACGGTCGAAAGAGAAATATTAAATTAAAAAAAGCAATTTTCTTTATGATGTGATTTAGCAAGGATTTCATTCTACCATATGAACTACAGCCTGCTGCTTGTTCAGTTTATTACAATAAATATTTGAGAATCAACCTTTTGATCTGTATTTCTCAAACCGATTGATTGACCATTGTTAGAAATAACCATCAAGTGATTTGCAGTCTTTCATCCTAAAGCCTCAAGCTTGGCCAGGGGAGGTTCAGGTTGGACATTAGGAAGCATTTCTTCTCAGCAAGGGTCATTAGCCATTGGAAGGGGCTGCCCAGGGAGGTGGTGGAGTCACCATCTCTGGAGGGGTTTAAGAAAAGCCTGGACATGGCACTTAGTGCCCTGGTCTAGTTGCCATGGTGGTGTCAGGGCAATGGTTGGACTCGATGAGCCCAGAGGGCTCTTCCAACCTGGTTGATTCTGTGATTCCTGACAGAGAGGTTTGGCATAGGGTGCAAAAACTTAATTAGAAATGTTACTACCTTCCATATTTTGTAGCATTAGATACAAAATAGAGCAAAGCTCTATCTGAGGGGGGAAAAAGGCTAGTTTTGGAGACTAGCCTTGAAACTGGGGGTGGGGTCTTTCTTTTAAAGAAGGCTGAAAAACTTATGGGGAGGAAAACATTTCAAGTTTCCCCCACGTTTATTTCTTCTATAGTTACTTTGAATTAATTGCAAGCTGTTGGACCTTACACTGGCTCAGCACAGAGCTCTTACCTGCTCCTCAGCCTGCAGCATCTTTCCTGATACCTGCTGCTTAATTCCAAACTCGAGCCATCATCTTCCTGAAGTTGCCTTGGCAACTTGTCAAGGGTTTGATGGGTTTTTTCCCCTCTTTCCTTTTTCTTTCCCTCCTTTCAGGCTTTTGCCTTAGTTTCCATAACTCAAGTGTAAATATTGAAGTTAGAGGGCAAAGGAACTGTTTTAAATGCATGTGGAGGATTCACCTTGAGGAGAGAGCTGCAGCATGCGGGTGGGAGGGGGGCACAGAGCGGTGGGTCTGTGCAGAGGGACATCAGAGGTGGACGGTCTGATGGTTCTACAGAGAAACCACCCCTCCTGTTCCCAGTTTAAGAGGGTAAAAGCATGGAATATGTGATAGTTTAAATCATATCTTCTTGTTCTCCCAACTTAAATTAGAGTAGCTTTTGCTGCCACGTTTGCCTCTTGGAGGAGGGCAGGGGAGGGGAGGTGCCGTTATCCCCAGGGGTAACGATGGCAAAGGACAAATTGCAAAAGAGCAGCTGGTAAATCAAACCTCTCCCTGGTCACAGCGTGCAAGAAACAGAAATTCATCGAGCAACAGATTTCTTACGTTTACAAAGCACGTACAGAAGTGAGAAATCCTCGTGCACTCAGCAGTAACACTTCCACAGAGCAGCAGCTATCAGGTGATCTCAAACTCCTGGAAAGATCCGTATGAATGAAATGGAAAGACCCCTCCGCTGCAGCAGAAACACCTTCTGCAGAGACACAAACGCATCCCTGACAACACTGGGCTCTGCCCTCAGGCAGGCGACGTGCCTCCAAGAGCCCAGCATGAAATAGCTGCCAGCTTTTCGTACCTCAGGAGACCCCCAGAGCTCAGAAATGCCGTTGCCTCGTGCTCACTCTTTCCCTCTTTCACAAACCACTCTCCATCCTTCCACCCATGTCCTCATTCCCTGACCCTCCTCCCAGCTCTTTTCCCTTCCCCTTTAGCTTCCACCTCGATTTTTATTCTCCCTCTCCAGCCCTCTCTGCTTAAGTCACTCCCCTCTTTTTTCTACAGATAAATAATGCCAGGCCCTCCCAAGTTTCATTAAAAAAAAGAGTAGAATTTTGTTATATATGAAGAAATATTTTTATCTTTTTAATTTGTAACTCAATTTTCTGCCCCCCAGTAGGTTCCTATGTTAGTAAAATATTTCCTGTAGAAGTTGCTTTCATTTTCTAGGCTTCCTATGCTATATTTCTTATCAATTAGATAATAAATTAAGTCTCTGACAGTGTTACTTAAATGGAGTTCACGCTCACAGTGACTCCTGAAGAATCAAATGGAAGTTAATCCATCCTGGGCAGTCCTGTTTGCTCCCTTTAGCTGGAAAACCAAGGGACTGGCATTGTTTAACGCTCAATTTCTGACTGTATCTCAACGGAAAATGTGGAAAAGAGGGGAAAGGATAAAATTAGGATCTTGCTTAGCAGAAACTTCTTCAGCAAAGTCTTGAGAGTTGCCTCGAGATTAATCACAGTGTCTTCACAATCTTTTCCCTAAAAATCTCATTTTTCCTATTGGCAGCCAAGACAGGCTCTTAAAGCGAAATAAAAAGCAATTGTGTGAGAAAGCTGATGTCACTGCATCCATCGTGAGAGACTAATGCTGCCCATATTTCTTCCTGACTACTTTTTCCTTCTCTTTCAGAGGATCGTGCTTTGCAGTTGCGCCCACAGTCGGTCAGACGTACGTTGGCTAAATTTATGCATTTGTTCTTTTTTCCACCTTCCATCTGCGACTGTTTCCTTGCTGCAGGTTGTAAATATCTGTGACAATCGCTGAACCTTGCAGTGCTGAAGCTCTTGATATAGTGAAACGTTCCCAAGACTAAAAGCAGTTTGTTATAGAATTTTTTTTCCCCCCACCTTTTCAGGAGACAAGAATGTCTGAAGCTCCTTTTTCTTTCCTCCTCCCCACTCTGTAAGAGAATATTGCATTGTATTGCTCTGCCTCTGCGCTCTGTCACATGGCATTTCCGTTGAAAAAAATAAAGCTTCTGAAGCAAATTGCAGTTGTAATAATTCTTACATGGAAAATTCTGCTATATGTGGAGATGGGGAAAGAGGAGGAGGCAAACAGGGTGAGCCAATGCGAAACCATCAACAACAGCAAAGGTGCTGTGAAAAACCCAGCTATATCCTAACATGAAATAACTTGTACCAAAGAGAAGTTTATTCCAGCAAAAGACATTCCCTAGCTGATAAGGTTAATAGAGATTCAGGGTTTAAAGTTTTATCGTCTGTGACGTATCTTTGGATGTTCCTCTCACACAACTGCTTTTTCCCAAAGGACAAGGTCTGCATAGGGGTGGCCAGATGAGCCTGGGGATGGCTCATAGGTGTTACACCTGCAGGTTTACGTGGTCAATAAAGCCAGGAGCAAAATCAGTTTAACAGACTGTTTTAAGAGGGTTACATGGCAGAATACAAATGGTTATACACAGAATCACAGAATCAGTCAGGTTGGAAGAGCCCTCTGGGATCATCGAGTCCAACCATTGCCCTGACACCACCGTGGCAACTAGACCAGGGCACTAAGTGCCATGTCCAGGCTTTTCTTAAACACTTCCAGAGATGGTGACTCCACCACCTCCCTGGGCAGCCCCTTCCAGTGTCTAATGACCCTTGCTGAGAAGAAATGCTTCCTCATGTCCAACCTGAACCTCCCCTGGTGAAGCTCGAGGCTGTGTCCTCTTGTCCTATCACTGGTTGCCTGGGAGAAGAGGCCGACTCCCACTGCGCTACAACCTCCCTTCAGGTAGTTGTAGACTGCACTAAGGTCACCTCTGAGCCTCCTCTTCTCCAGGCTGAACACCCCCAGCTCCCTCAGCCATTCCTCATAGGTCAGACCCTCCAGACCCTTCACCAGCTTGGTCGCTCTCCTCTGCACTCGCTCCAACACCTCAACATCTCTCTTGAAGTGCGGGGCCCAGAACTGGACACAGTACTCAAGGTGCGGCCTCACCAGTGCCGAGTACAGAGGGACGATCACTTCCCTAGAGCGTCTGGCTACACAATTCCTAAGAGAGGCCAGGATGCCATTGGCCTTCTTGGCCACCCGGGCACACATGGAAACGAAACTTTGAGTATGTTCATGAGCACCAGGCAGACCAAACGTAGCCTCTCCTCACCTCCAGAAGACAGAGCGGTCAGTCTGTGACACGACCACAGGGCACGGTTTGCCACCGCACAACAAACTTAACCCCTGCTCAGCAGACCCCATCGACGATGAATTACCTCAAAGTCCACATCAAACAAAGTGATATAATGAACTGGTGTGATATCTGACCTGTGGATATAAACACAGGGCTTCATGCCACAGTCCTTCTGGCCCTTAATCTTCATGAGCAGAAAAATGATCACCTCACTCAGAGAAAATAAAGGTCATTTCTGTGCTTAAAAAAAAAAAACAACAAAAAAACCAACCAAAAATACACCCAACCTTGACATGTTCAGGACATACTACGTTGTATTGAAAGTATCACTTAAAAGAAAATGAGTTTAGTACAAGCAATATGTAAAAATAATGAATGGCTATCAGAGCAACTGATGTAAAATATCACCTAAGGGGAGAAAATCTTTATCATAATTTCAGTGGTTTTATTCGCTGGAATTATACAACAGCTAAAAGGCCCGTGAGAAATAATTTTATTTACCTCAGGTCATTTTTTAATATACAGCTCTTGCCCTCAGAGAAATTTTGTATTCAGTGTATCAGGCCCCTACTTCACCAGGCACTTAAGCACCAGCCAGACTCCATCAAGCACTTCAGGGAGCCTTGAGTGCAATCACTCCTGTAGCCTGAGCTGTGGTGATGCACAAGAGCAATGCTAAACTGCTTCCTTTCAACGCACTCAGCAGTGATAGTCCTGCTCTAAAGTTTCTTTTTGGTGTCTTAAACTCCCTTCTAATGACGTGGCCATGCAGAGGCCACCCTAGGAGAGGAACTTTGCAGCTTGCCACCTGCCCTTCCCTGCTGATCTTGCAGGTCTCCTTAGAAAAAAAAACAAAGCACCCAAAAAAACCCACCAAAAAGACTTCAGTGGAGAGGGAATATCCTTCCTGATGAAGGGAGCAATCTGGACAAAACCCTTCCTGAGCAAACAGCCCAGGCTCCCCGGGCAGGGGTGAGTCAGGCTTTCGGGGACGGGTCTCCTGGGGGTTTCCATCCTTCTGGAGACCACGTGCTTCATCCAGGCTTCATTAGCGCAGAAAACACTCTAAGAGAGGAATGAAATCTCAGTGCTGACATGTTTTATTCCTTATGGTTTTAACTTTGCAGCCCGAGTTGTTTGTTATTGATTGGGATTCTTTTAAGCTGTTAAAAATACACAGAAATTCCATCCTCTAGGCAAGATGTGCATGTACATACCTACACATATATGTACATGCACACACGTGTGTACATTCACACACCCATACATACAAATACCTCGATAGTCCTGATGTCTCTATGTGAATACACACACACACACGGGTGGGTCAGCATCAAATCTAGAACGTTCACATTCATCACATGGACCAACACCACCGTGCAGTAATTAATGCAGAGGAAGAGAAGTAAAACTTGGCAATGAGATTGCAGGGAATAGCTGGCAGCAGGGGAGTGACAAGGCTAAGCAACCCTCTGTTCCCATCACATACCAGACAGATCCCTCCTGGAAATGGCAAAAACCCTGAGAAGAGGCTGTTTTCCTCTGCTGCAGATTGGTGCAGTCTGTGCTTTTCCTTCCCAGCCTTTGCTCCTTTCTCTTTGCAGAGGGGGGCGTGGAGAAAAAGAGGTATCAAAAGACAATTATTTCCCCATTTCCTCTTATCTGTTATTGAGGCAATTCCAACTCAGTCCCAGGTGTGCACATCACCTGAAGCACAAATTCTTATATGCAATATGTAAAAAGCAGTATGGGGGGAAAAAAAAATCATAACCCAAAAAAGCTGTAGGAAAAAAATACATAAAAAGAAAAAGCAATCTGCAGCAGGAAACATACAGTCCCTCCCAGAGTCATCATATCCAAAAAAATACTTATCCCCAGCAAAATACCAATATTATATTCCTTAGACAGGAAAGCATTCCATCACCTTGCTGACAATGCTTTCCCATGCATGCTTCTTATAATATTAAATTATAAGTTTTCTTATAATATTAAATGTATTAGAGCAAATTCGGATGGTTGTCTGATGAGCTCTGAGGTTGTGGGTCTCTGACCCAGAGATCATGAGGGCCAACTTGTCCCTCAGCTACAGTACTGCTGTGTTGCCCTGTACCTCTGCCCAGATGTTCGTTGGACTCTTAGGGCATACACAGTGAACGCTGCTATCTATGGGGCATTAATCCAAGGAGATAAGAAATGCTGGTTCTTATCTAAAGAAGGTTTGTTTCCCATTGTACACATGAACAGAAGTGTCTAGTAATTTACTCATTCTGATGGTGACCTTAGTCACTGCTTTAGACTCCTAAGTCTACGCCAGAGAATAGAATGGGAAACTCCCTGAGGAGTTATGCTCTCCTCTAATCACTTGCCTTCTAGTGTAACCACCATTCCCAGAGGGACATCTGGTACAAGTCCTTTCTCAGAAGACCAAGTCAGATCACTTGCTTAGGATCCAGGATCTATACTACCTTGGGATAGTACAGAAAAAACAAGAACAGTAAATTCTTTGCTGTGAGGGTGGTGAGACCCTGGCCCAGGTTGCCCAGAGAAGCTGTGGCTGCCCCCTCCCTGGCAGTGTTCAAGGACAGGCTGGATGGGGCTTGGAGCAACCTGGGCTGGTGCAAGGTGTCCCTGCCTGTGGCAGGGGGGTTGGAACTGGATTGTCTTTAAGGTCCCTTCCAACCCAACCCATTCTGTGATTCTATGATAAAACAGTTTAGGCTGGAAGGGATTTCAGGAGGTTTAGGGTCCAGCCCACCACTCCTTGTAGGGTAACCTTCACACATGGCACTCAAGTTGGCCCTCATGATCTCTGGGTCAGAGATCCACAACCTCAGAGCTCATCACACAACCATCCGAATTTGCCCTAATATATTTAATATTATAAGAAACCATTCTGAGAACTGAACTTCCAAGAACTAATGGTTTCAGGGAAACAAGCTTTCCCTCCACATTCTTTCCGCTAGATGACAGTTCCCTGGAAATTCACATAACTAAAAATGAGCAACTATTTTATTTTTAAATCATTCATATGTGTTTTTTTTGCAAGTATCTTATTCTGAAAGCCATTTAAAGGAAGCCTAATGGGTTGCCATCTGTGTGGAAAACAACACATATCAAAATTCTACTGTTCACCAAGAAAACCTGTGTGCAGCCAAACCAGAACACACACTTGGACAAGCAAACAAAGCTGATTGACTTGCAACATCTAATGAAGTTATCCTCATAACGACTATTTCAGCTGCAGTTGGGAAGACCTGTGCAATGAAATACAAATACAGATCCCATACACCAGATTTCAGACACATCAGTATCAGCTCACACAGATCTGGAAGAGGCTGCTAATCAATGAAGTAACATGCCCTTGATGCTCATGGCAGCAATTCTGCCTTGCCTGGAAACAATCCACAAAGGGTAAAGAGCTTGACCCAACCTTTGTCACCGTGACCACCCTGGTTCTTCACTCTTCATACAATTCCAGCAGGTTCACAGTGTTATATCACCATTTCCCAGCAACACTGACCTTTCTAACAACACTGAGCCCTTCCTTCCACCATCTCATGCCTTTTCAATTACTGTGCCCATCTGGTAAGAATCTTCTATAGGGATAACCTCATACCACATCACTTACAAAACTACCTCTGCTTCTGGGCTTGGTGGGATCTTTTAACTATCTTTCTTTTTTCCCTAACAAATACTCAATAATTAGGCTGTATTTAAACACTGAGGAGATAATAAAACACAAAAGATCAACCAACCAAGGCAATTACAGCTTACACGTCTCTAAAAAAAAGGAGAGAAACAAACTTATGAGAGAAATCAGTGACACTGTTTAAATGGAAGGTTTTCAAATACTGCAATGACAAGAAAAATATGAGGAGAATTATACAGAGACTTGAGAACAAAACAATGAAAGGATCATTTGCTTAATTCCATCATTACCAGAGGCAGGTGTTCTCGCATTTAATCAGAATATCAATTTGTAATTTTTTTTTTTTTTGTCATTGCAAGTGGGAAAAAAGACAACAGAACATCTTTTCTGTGCTTTTGTATTTTTAACAGTCTACCACCCTTACTGGTTTTGTTTCTAGCACCCAGCATCAGTAACTCTCATCCACTGGCAGCTAAAGCCCCCACCCCTGTTCTGCCCACGGGATTTCTGCAAGCTCAGGGAACCACTAACATTCGTTCTTGATGTCTTTGGTCAGCTTGCTTCAGGTCCCTGATGGGTTACTGTTTTCTTTAGCTCATTATTTCCAACTTTGCGTTCATTTCTTGACTTTGAAACTGAAGATTTGCAGCACTGAGTTCTAAAAAGTGTTTATAAACAAAAAAACCTGAATGACTATGAAATCCTGGATTCTTGTTTGGAGACAAACAGGAGCAGACTGGTCAGCTAAAGAAGTTTGTGCCAGGGTATTGGCTTAAAAATTTGGAATATCCTTTTGAAGACTTTTCTCCATAAAACTAAGGATATATTCAGGTTGGACATTAGGAAGAATTTCTTTTCAGAAAGGGTTATTAGACATTGGAACGGGCTGCCCAGGGAGGTGGTGGAGTCACCATCTCTGGAGGGGTTTAAGAAAAGCCTGGACATGGCACTTAGTGCCCTGGTCTAGTTGCCATGGTGGTGTCAGGGCAATGGTTGGACTCGATGATCCCAGAGGGCTCTTCCAACCTGGTTGATTCTGTAATTTCTGTGATATTTGAGTTGACACTTGCATGCATCTAAAAACAACTTCGTCTAATGAGGTGGTTGTAGTAATTTGTCAGGAAATTCATTCCCTTGAATGAATTTGATGATGAAAAGTTGATGATTTGTCAGTCACCGTGCAGCAGTGACTAATCGACCCTGAGATGCGTCAGGGCTGCAGAGCTTTGTGAAGTGCACAGTTCCAGGGCAGACTTAGTTTTAAGTTTCTTTTTCACAATTCTGCTATAAGTGAGTGGATTTCAATCTTTCTGTCCTATTTTCTGCCTGCTGGCACTGAGTTTTGACAACACACTGGATGGAAATTATCTGCATCGCTGTGCAACTTCAAAGAAAGATGTTTCCAGAGGTAATCAAGCACTACAACTGAATATTAAGAAAATTAAGAAAATATTGTCTGAATACTTCATCATTTACTTCAGCGTTGGCTTTCTCTTGCCAGCACTGTTAGTGAGGAGAAAGGTTGGAAGAACACTGACATTTAGACTACAACTTTAAGAATTAAAATTTAGTGCAAATATTAACAGCTCATCCACTCCCTGCAAATGCCTCCAGTTCCCAGCAGGAGAATTTGAGAAGTTGTAAGGCCCGTTAGCTGCAGCCACGCACTAATCTTCAATTTTTTGATGTTGCCAACCACTTTGATAAGGTGGCTTTTTTGAGGCTCATCTCTTCCTTTCAGCCTCTAGAGAGCTCATAAATAGCTATTTTCTTAACTCTGCTGGTATAACAAACCAACATCAGCACAGAAGAAAAAAAGAAAAAAGAAATTAGAGAACTAAGACCTCTTTCACCATAGGAGAGAGTAGTTGTTTCTGTCACCTCCAATGCAAGACTCCAGAGAACAAGCTGTGTTTATCACAGTTTAAGCCTCAAGAGCTTTTACCAGAAGACCTCTCTACATCCCTCCTCCTAATATTTTGGTGTTCCCTTCTTACTGTTTCCGATAAGTCTTCCCAACATCACTAACAAATGTTCAGCAGAAGGACAACATACCGGGGATAAGATGTCTCAAATTGTTAGGTCTGTATCAAACCTATTAATTAAGAAGTTTACAAGATCCACACTGAAAAAAATTGCCTGTCAGACACCTGGCTGGGATGTTACGCTCATCAATAGGTGGGTGAATACAAATATTATCCAGACTCAAACTCCAACATACAATAAAAAAAACAAATTTTGTAACTCTCTTAAACATACGTGATACTGCTCCTGGTGTAGCTTTGTTCTCACAGCCTTGACATTTAAGACTCCGTACAGCTCAGTGCTTTCTTGCTTTGCTAAGCTGTTGTAACATAATATGAAGGTGCATCAGCACATTGACTTTCTCTCAACCTCTCCACCAGAGGAATTGTTCACTCTTGCATATGAATAATAACTTAAATCCAACAGAGCAGTGTAAATAGCAATGTTAGCAATATATGGAAAAGGAAAGAGTCACAAGTAAGACAGGTACAACTCATTTCAGGCTCTGCAATTAGAGAGGAGCATGAATTACTGGCTGTTGTTTTGATCACCCTACATAGATTCATGGTCTCTGCAACTCAAACCCATAGCCCCTTCAGAAACTTTCTGGATTTCTTTTTGTTTTTAATGCACTTCCTGATGGTATTCTATGAAATGAACCATCTGTCAATGACAGACAGAAGCAGTTTACATTTCTACTCTGCGTGCTAACAGCTCAACGTACTGTACCAGATCCCCATAGTGTTCGTGCATGGTCAAATTAAGTTGATGAAATTGCTCTTTGAAATAGTCACTTCCCAACACTTCTGGCACCTCTACAATGTAATTTCTCTTTACATCTAATTTGCATAGCTAAGAAATTTCTTTGGACTGAGATTTTAAAGCTCCATCGCAGAGATGATTTTCATACCCAACTCGCAAGCCCTTGGAAATAACAGGTGAGTAACTGCTGGCATGAACTTCACCCGCAGTGATTTGAACAGCTCCGGTGTGCAGTAATTTTTAGCACCGTGATTTTATTTCCTCTTACAAAAAATAGTATCCCTCAGGTGGTCACAGGACCAAGCCCTCAAGACAGTACTTGGAAATCTTTATTTGTGGCATTTAAAATTGCTCTGGAACATACAGGCTCTGCTTCACCACTTGGTTTAATTTTAAACCCATGTTTAAGGCAGCCTGTGTACGTGCTTTCCTGAATCATCATAATTTAAAAAAGCTAAAAACAGCCAAGAAAGAAATGAGGAACAAAAAGGGATGTTCCTCAGAAGAGGATATGCCTTTCCATGTTAGATGAAGGACATTTTTGGTTCTACTCTTACTTCACTTGGAGATTAATAGATAAATAACGTATATATTTTTGTTACGCTCTTTACATACTTACGGGTATCATTGCTCTCCTTTTCCTACCTGACACTTCAACAAATCCAGCTGACATGTTTTCATGCTGTGTTATTAGGATGACATCTCAAATCCTAATGCTCTGACACGCAGGAGTACAAGAAGACCAATGCTACACGTCGTGCAGAGCTCGCCAGGTTATGGAGCACGCGTTGCTCGTTGGAGTGACAGCCACCTGCCACCACACTCGAGTGATGTCTCAGCAAATGAGATGGAGAGATCATGAGGATGATTACACATAAACTTGATGAGGATTTGATTTTGACACAATATCTTTGCTCAGTATCGGCATGTCACAGAAACCTGTGTCAGAAATACAATTTTTGTGACATCCTTTTCTGTACCAGCATCTTCCTGATGGAGACTTACATCCATCAGGGGAGGTTTCTGCAGACAGGATGCTGGTGCCACAGGTGTTGGAGGACTTTTGTCACCAGAATAAGGCAAATACAGAGGGCTCTTAATGTCACGCTCTTTTGCTCTACTCTTTCACTCGCTGTTTTCTCATTTAAAAAGAAGTTCAGGTTTTACTTCAGCTGCCACATTGCAAAATCCTAAATAACCACATAAACCCTTGGATGCATTGATACTCAATTCTGCAGACTGTTCAACTTTATGGATGAGACCCTCGCTCAGCATTCACAGAATCATTTTGGTTGGAAAGGACCTTTAAGGTCATCAAGTCCAGCCGTTGACCCAACACTACCAAATCCACCTGGGCCGACACTTTGAGCCTTGATTTTTTAATTTTGAAGCAGGAGTGCAGTGCAATACGAGGTCCTCTTACAGGGGGTACCTTAACCACCAGGAGCTTCAGGCTGAAGCAGTCCCTTCATGAATTTTGATACATTTTTTTTCTAACAGCACCTTTCTCCCTAAAGAAGCTGGGAATTACAGATTTTAACCCAGTCCAACAGCCACCACACCGTGAAGATGATGGTCTGTGCATGGCACACCACAGCTCGGGCAGGGAAGGGTTATTCTGTCTCACTCACCCAGCGAGATACAAGCGTAAGTGCTGAGCTGCAAACAGAATAAACCCTCAGTAAATACTCTCCCATGAGGTGCAGTCCTTTGATCCAGCTTTAGCTCAGGCTCTAAACAAGCCCGAGGGTGCTGCCCAGTCCCAAAACACAACAGATTTTGTTCCTTATTGCTATGTACTTCATTAGCCATTGGAAGGGGCTGCCCAGGGAGGTGGTGGAGTCACCATCTCTGGAGGGGTTTAAGAAAAGCCTGGACATGGCACTTAGTGCCCTGGTCTAGTTGCCATGGTGGTGTCAGGGCAATGGTTGGACTCGATGATCCCAGAGGGCTCTTCCAACCTGATTGATTCTGTGATTCTGTGATGCCACAGGCAATGCCAGAGCATTGCCACCACAGCTGCATCGGTTGTCCACCCAGTACACAAGAAGAGCTGGGGGCTGGAAAAAAGGTTTCTAGCATGTTTACAGGGCATAAACATCTGCCTTGGCTCAGGGCTTCTGGGATCGAGGCCCTGGTTTCTGCTTTTTCAGGTCTCTTGTCTCTAAAACAGGGCCAAGATACCCCTGTGCTTCAACACATAGCAAGAACGGATTAATTAATGTTTCTACAACACTTTGAAGATGTGAATTTCTGTACAAGTGTAAAGCAGATAAGGCTGGTATTTTTTATAGGTCAGACTTAAATTAAAAGTAGAGTTAAAGGAAAAGGCAGGCAACATCTTGGGAAAGAAATCACGAAAGGTTATTTCAGCAGAGGAGTTGTTATCGCTGGCTGCCCTCTTTGCTCAAAAGCTGCATTTGATCATATATGCTTCTGAATTATCTACTGAATGCGAAAGGCAGAAATAAATACAGGATAAACATTAGAGGGTTCATTTCAGATTGCACCGATGCTTGAAGCTTGCAGTCTGTAATTCCAGCTCTCTCAGTAAGGATTAATTATTCATTGTTGTAGGAAAAAATTCATACAGGTCATTCAGAAAGTGTATATGAGCCAAAGCTAGAATATTATTTAAAAATAATATATGTCTCTAGTATATTTTGCCTACAAATAACTTGTCAGGGTTCTTTTGCTTGTCTACAGAATTTATAGCTCTAGCTGTCTCCTGCTTATGAGGCAGAAACGCTTGTGTGTCACATGCATGACAAGGCTTCTCCTTTCCATCATCTGCCTCAGAAGCCAACTCCCAGCTCCGCTAGAGCCCGACTTTTCAAATGCAATAACTGTTTATATCTAGATGCGTGAACCCTAAACACGGAGGGGTCCCATACCCGTGCAGAGGGAGACCTGGTCTTGTGGGAGCCGCAGAGGGTCCCAACGAGGGTTTTTCAGGGATCCCTCCTAATCTGCAGACCAGGGAGCAGTGGCTTTCCCCTCTGCCAGGACAGCTCTGCCTGCACTTTGACTGGCACGGCACACGTCTCGCTCAATAGACACATTTAATTTCCAGGGAATTATAGTTGCTCATCATTTCCCCAGTAATTGCCGAGCTCTCAGAAAGAATTACCACATTTATCCCTCATGATAGGAGCAAATTTCCTCCTAAATTGCTAACTAGTCCACCTTGGTGAGAGGATGAGCTTCTCCAGCGTCTATGAGATTCATAGAAATACAATAATAAAATAATAATAAAAGCCCTGTCAGGACCAGGGAAAATCCATATATATGCTCTATGTTTTCCATCTTCTCTCCTCAGTATTCTTTTATCCCCACTGTGATCACCCTGAGAAGCATCTGACAGCCTCTCTCTGTTGTGAGAATTGCCCATGAAATATTCCAAAATCAATACAAGTCAAAGAAAATGTGTGATTTCTAAACTATATTTAAAGAGATAAATCCTAGGTAAAGAAAACTAAAAATTCTTCACCTAAAATATTTCTTTTAGGCAATCTCTGCGGCCAACATATTTATTTGTTCTCCAAACTGTAAAACAAGTTTTTGCTATTTTCCCTGTAATGCTACATGCAGAGAGAGAAAACCCTGCTCTGCCCCTGCCACAGCTCCTCTGGGCACAGCCAAGGGCAAGCTTGGCAAAACTATCACAAAAAGCAAAAAATGTGGAGGAATAAAATGTTAACATAATGTTAGAATAAATATAAACATACGGCAGGCTTGAAGAAATAGAAAAATATGCTGCTTGCTTTGTTCCTTCAAATTCCTAAGGTGTTTACAGCCTGTTATTGTACTGAAAGCACAGTGAATTCATCATCTGCTTTCCTCTTAGCTGAAGTAATAGGAGTGTAAACATTAATATACTCAACATTACTTATTTCAAGGATTAGTGATCATATTTCTGAACAATTTTCTACGTTGGTATGTTTGACTGGCTGTTTGTAAGCAAGTACCACATAAAATAAAAGCCAATTACCCTAACTGTATAATAATTATAGTGCGTTCCTATCAGTATCTAAAAGAAATCCTGAAAATTAACTTTGCTCCAACATATCTTAATTAGAGCGGTCTCTTGGTATTCTCCCCTCAGCTCGCATGCAGAAAAGGAGTTTGCAGCAAGTGGAATGGCAGATGAAAGAGTAGTTTGCTCTCATGAGAGACAAACCAGTGCCATTTCTGCAGAAACAAGACGATTAACTGGCACAAAAAGAAAAAGCTCCTACCTTGGGCTTCCTTGCGCAGTCCTTCAGGTGGGACACTTGCAAATGTACAACCATAGATAGAAGCAGTTTGATCCAGCTGGCCACGAACTTCCTTATAATTTCACATCAGTCATTTTTTCTGAGACATGTGTCTTTATAGATGTTTAGATTTTCATAAACACTGTCATTATTTTTCCCCCCAGGCTCCTTTATAAGCTCCTTTATGATCCTCCAGCATCAACCAAGGTTAAAGGTTTTGCATGTCTCCAGCAGCACCGAGGAGCACCCACCACTGCTGAGGCCAGGTTGCTCTCTCAGGTGTTGTCTCTCAGTCCATCAGATCTGATTGACACCAACGAGTCACAGGACAGGAACCTCTCATCTCCAGCTGGCTTTAAAATGCTGTTACTAAAGCTCATCCATCATAATACACAAGCCAACAGTTCTAAGGTAAAATCCTAAATGAAGATAACAAAAATAATGACTTGAGAAACTCAGAAAGAAAATCTTCAGACACAAGAAGACAATATTTAAAGAATTCTTCTCATAAGGCCATACCTGCCCATCAAATCAAACTGTTTGATGCATATAATGAGGTATAGCACATCCCTCAGAATTGCTGCTGTCAGAAAGCACTCCCATACACAGCTGATGCTCATGCTGACCCTCACCCACCACCAGAAGAGCCCTGTCCCCCTGTTTCACCTGTCTGAGGGATTCAACTGATGGGGGTGGAAGAAACCTGAGGTCCCCAATTATGGTTTGAATTATCATTTCACGCTCAAAGACATCTCAAAATGAGACCATCCAGGCAACCCTAGTGTCAATCGCAAGAAGACATTGCTAGAAAGGAAGGTTAACCTTCACTTGAAGGCTATGCAATTAGTGTAAAAAAAAAACCAGTAGCAACTAGTGTGTCAATTAGTAATCAACACAAACAGAATCACAGAATCAATGAGGTTGGAAGAGCCCTCTGGGATCATCGAGTCCAACCATTGCCCTGACACCACCATGGCAACTAGACCATGGCACTAAGTGCACGTCCAGGTTTTTCTTAAACCCCTCCAGAGATGGTGACTCCACCACCTCCCTGGGCAGCCCCTTCCAATATCTAATGACCCTTGCTGAGAAGAAATGCTTCCTAATGTCCAACCTGAACCTCCCCTGGCCAAGCTTGAGGCTGTGTCCTCTTGTCCTATCGCTAGTTGCCTGGGAGAAGAGGTCGACCTCATTAACCTATTTTAGATCTCTCGTCATACAAGAGCTCTGCCTTCAGAAACACGGGTGGGACTGTTCAGCCATGAAGGCTTTTTTCCCCCTCAGACACTCATGAATTATTTGTTAACCATTTTCTCCTTCCAGAAAGGTGAGCACCTTTAACCCGTATCGTGGAGGACCCAATCCAAGGTGCCCCAGCACCTCTGAGGATTGCTCAACTGGGACAGGGCCACAGCCTGCAAGGAAAAAAAGAAGGAAAATTGCATTGATTTTATCATAATTCACAGACTTGTATTTCTACTTTTTTATATTAAGGATATAGGGAAACAAACGCTGTGGGGTTACCTGAGGTCAGAGCCATAAGCTAACAACTCTGCTCTAATGATGCCTAATGAGCAATTGGAGGGAGCTTGGGAGACAGCTGGGAAGGAGAGGTGAAATCCTGTAGTTGCTGTTAAAATTAAAAAAAAAAATCTCTTTGACTGGCTGCTTTGCTTATTTCTGAAAATACCACTAAATTACTGGATTTACCCTGAATTTGCCAGGGAAAAAAAACATCTAAGAACTGTGCTCGTGAACTTGCAAGAAGCTTAATTGGTTTAATACTAATTATCTTCCAACTCTTCAGCCTGCATCTGAGATACTGCAGCAGTAAGGCTAATTAGCACATTATTGTTAGATTATCTCTCAGCAGTTCAGACTGGCAATAAGGTATTGGTAGTGAGAGGTGATCATTTTAACAGCAAAAAAAAATCTCCCTAAAGAGGACAACTCTTTTTTTTTTATTATTAGCTGAGAAAGTAAACACTAAGAGACCACATGTGTTTGCCTCTGCTCTCTGACTCACAGGGATGGTCCAGAGAAGGCTCAGGGAGGTCCTTAAGTATGTACAATTTCCATTTGACGTAGGGAATTGGTGTGCAAGTCTGAGCCCTAAATTCAGCCGAGGGCTCATGCCCTGAGTGAGACCCAATATTTCTTCTCCCGATGGCAAAGCCTCAGGCTCTCTGAGGCTGTATTTCTTGTGAGAGCACAAAGGTGTGCTCCAGTGGGAACTAATATGAACATTTTCTATTTTAAATGAACAAAAATAAATTTATTTTCATTTTAAAGAAAAAAGTTACACTCATATCCCCATGTAATGGCAGCAAAGGATTACTAAGCAGTTAAGGAAACTTTTGGCCATGGTCTAGTTGCCATGGTGGTGTCAGGGCAATGGTTGGACTCGATGATCCCAGAGGGCTCTTCCAACCTGACTGATTCTGTGAGCAGCCTACAAAATTTGGCACGTCTCCCAGCTGAGAAAGGAGCCAGAACAGCTGAAAACCTGCCTTGCCACATATATTTGTCCTATTAAAAACTTAATATGAATCAAACTGGGAAAAGGACCCCCATAGCAGGAAAGGCCACCAACATACCTAGGATTACCGTGTGACCTGAGGATGTGGTGTGAAGTGTGGCAATTCATTGCTTTACGTTCCCTGCAGATACTGGTGACAGGGCTGTTGAGACACACTTCCCCCTCTCAAGAACAATTTAGAGAAAAATGCTGTCAGGAAAAATCCTGAGGTCAGTCAGAAACCTCCAGAGAGCTCAGCCCTGGTGTGTCTTTGTAAATTATTGGGGTCTTCCAATTACGCTCTTCAACAAGTATCCTCGCAGATTTGGTAAAATTGACATTATCCCTTTTTTCCTCTAAACTGATTTCAGCTGCTCCTCTCCTGACATTTTATGCTATTAAGTAGTCATTTATTACCGCTGTTGTTTCACATCTTCAAGAAGCAGAACACAAGTTTATCAGTTATGGTTACAGTAAGCATCCCTTTTGCTTCTTTTCCTCAGAGGCGTATCTTAATTAAATCACAGAATTGAGGAAATTGTGCCATATTTTCATAACCTTTGTGTCTTCATATGCATAACAAGCACACTACTGATTTAAGTAGCCTTTTTTTCTTCTTTACAGAAAGACAAAAGCAAATTCTATTAATCCTTAATTATATTCACTTTCAGTATTTGGGAGCACAGAGCAATTTGAAATGAGTTTCGTCATCTCCCTGACCATCATCCACTAACTCAGCCAATTTCACTTTGGTTTAGAGCTTTGTTTCTTTGGGCTTGTTTTGCATTAGGGTTGGGCAAAGCTAAATTTTGTAAACATTTTTCAAAAATTAACATTTTTACCCAGATTTTACTTTTCCTGATGTACTGCGTGGTAAAACAATCGACAATATTAGAAGCAGCTGGATTTATATCTGCGATCCCTTGCATATAAAACACCTAAAGAATCAAGGGACAACATCCCACCCAAAGAAAATTATATACACATTCCTCAAAGATCTGATATAAATACCATAGTTTGTAATTGTTTTCCGGGAAAGTTATAGTCACATTTTCTTCTTTTATGTCCATGAAGCCTTGTAAATGGATGAATCTTTGGAAGTCTGCAGCATTGGACATGGGACGTGGGGAACTGTAGCAGCGAGCACCTGCCCCAAACCCGGCACCAGCAGGATTACAAGTTCAAATCAATAACCTGAAATAAGCCCATAAAATAATAACACACTTTTCCTTTTTTTAGGAAGCATTTAGAGTTTATATTTTGCTATTCTATAACCTAAAAAGTCTAGGAAACACCATCAGAGATCACACGGGGCATTGCTGAGGTGAACATGGCTTTCCATATGTTTCACTCTAAATATATAAATAATATTGCCAATATCAAGGAGGGAAATGTTAACAGTTGTGTATCCATTTCTTCCTGCCCTTGTGCTGTCGGCTTGATAAACCACATGAGGAGAGGCTGGTCTGCTTTAAACCACCAGCTCATCTCCAACCCCCAACTGCCAGGCGAATGGCGATGGTGATGCTGCGTTGGTCCTGCCTGGGTCTCAGCCCTAAAACCTGGCAAAGCAGGAGGCAGCAGTTTGGAGGGGGCACAGGGCTGGGGCAGCACTTGGAGATCCCATGGCATGAGACAGGGTTTTCTGGGAAATGCCACCAGTTACTCTCCGTCTACCTGAAGCCTCGTTCCATTTATTGCACCCAAGGTTGTCGTCCTTATCAGATGGAGAGAAGCTGAAGGGAGGCAGCAACAACTGCCGAGCTGCTGTACAGCTTTTCCAAGTGCAGCTGTAGTGCTGGGGTACTCTCAAGAACAGAACCCCCTATAACTAAATATCCTATACAAAAGTCATAATTAACTCCTGCAAAATATCATCATCGAGGCAGAGGTAGAGCTGGAGCTCAGGAAACCTCTCGTTGCTCTCCCTCTACCCACCAGGGCAGGAGGATGCTTTCTTTTACATCTCATCCCTTCATCTCAGCCAACATTAAAACAGAAAATGATCAGGCAATAGGTTTATCGGTTTCCTTTCTGCTAATGAGGTTTCATGATACATTTTCTTCCTCTTGAATAATTGGGACTGTTTGTGGGGCAGGTCATCAGATCTCCCATCCACCTCTGAAGGTTCCCTGTAATGGCCCCAAGTCATATTTGTTAAAAAGTTAATCAAGCTGAAATGTCATGGAATTTAATAACTACCACAGAAGGGGTTTTAAGTTCAATATACCACTAATTATGTTATTTTCCAAGAGGAAATATGTCTTATGGTAATTAGACCCAGTACTGTTTTCAGTCATATGTGGATATTTATTTCTGTTTATCCCAGTTTTGCTCCTTCCCCAGGTTGAGAACAGCTCTAAAATTAAGCAGGCCCTTAATGTTAATCTAATTACATACGCACATGGCTTTGCCTCGGGTGTTTACTTGCTTCCTTACTCTCCCCAATTCCCCTGTCATTATGAGACTTTACTTCCACTCCCCCAAATATCCTGCGGGTGGAAGCTCTTACCTTTCAACATGACATCTGAGATACATGACTAACAGCAGCCACTGACATTTATAAGTATTTATAATAAATATATGTGAATAAAATCAAAGCACAAGCACAAAGACAGACAGACTGCGGCATCTTTAAGGCAGCAGACGCCATAAAATGTCATTTCCAACGCTATCACTATCACACAATAGCAGGCATAAATGGTTTCTGGCAGGTTTAAAACACCAGAGAAATATTTCACCACGAACATACCTTTAACAGCAACCAGTTATTCACAGGCAAGCGTGAATCCTGTGTGGCTTTGTGAATTTTCAATGACTACACCTGATGTCTGGAACAGAGTCAGAGCATGTGCAGTGTGGGTACGAAATACAGGGCAAGAAAGAACACAAAATCTATATCCCATTGATTGGAGTTGGGATTTTATCCCTGTTGCACCATGCTTCTCCATCTCATGTCTGCTGTTAGGGTCTGTATTTCACATGAATGGTTGGAAGATATATCTACAATATGAGGAAAGTCACCGTCCCCAGTACATATGTATGTACAAGCAAGCATCTCCTCCCTCTCATCCCTGGCGTGGGTGGCCTACATCCAGTTCATGAGTGGTCATTGCAGCAGAGAGGCTGCCTGAAGCCAGACATTGTGTGCATGATTGATTTTTAAGTCTATTTAATATTATTCAAGTCTTGCTTTCTAGTTTTTGGGCCAGTCAGTTTAACTTCAGCTCCTTCCCAAATGCTGGAACAACCCTTTGCAAGAACCAACACCCCAACCAGAAAACATGAAACAACCAAAATGGGTTTGTCATCAATAAATTCCATCAAATCAGCCAAGTTTCCTCCTATGATGAAATAAAAGCTCTTGTAGATGGGAAGGAGACAGCAGGTCCCCATGTTTTGACTCCAGGAAGATTTCTGACACTGCCCCACTTCTCAGGAACAAGCCAGGGAAACACAGTCCGGATTGCTTGACCAAGGTGAGGGCAAAAGTGGACTGAGAATTGGAAATATTTTAAATTTGGGGATGGCATTAGGCTGGGAAGAACTGCAGGCAAATCATAATGTTGTCCACCAAACCCATGAGGTTCTGGGATTCCCTGGTTATTCTGCCTTTATTTTTCTGACCTCTGTCTCCTTTTACCCCTTTCCCTGCCCTGGCACGCTGCCTGGCAGCTCCGGGCTCAGTAACACCGAGCAGGGTGTTAATGGAGCTGTGTGCTCTTTATTGCCTCTTCCTCAGCACGAACACGAGCCAGGTAAGAGCAGGCAGAACAGCGGCGATGGTACTTTCTCCCAGACTGCTATGTCAGGTGAGAATTTAAATTGTTCCATGTTTGTGTCTTGCCAAAGCGTAAACTTTCCATGGAGAGAGCTCTCATCTGCTCCAGGGATGTTGAGAAGAAAAAGCCTTTCAAAAATCCCCTTTGCCTAGTCCTCAGCAGAGCACTCACCACCAGCCTCCAGCTCCCACCCAGTGCTTGGAAAGTGGAGTAAGAATTCAGGAAAACCTCCCAGCTTGGAGCAAAGCTGCCCAGGAGCAAAGGACAGCAGAGGGAAATTTTCCTTCTCATGTTTCTGTATCAGCTGTAAGAACAAAACAATATCACTGTTAAATGCACAAATCATGCTTCGCTTTCATGGAATCACAGAATCAATCAGGTTGGAAGAGCCCTCTGGGATCATCGAGTCCAACCATTGCCCTGACACCACCATGGCAACTAGACCATGGCATTAAGTGCCATGTCCAGTCTTAAACACCTCCAGAAATGGTGACTCCACCACCTCCCTGGGCAGCCCGTTCCTTTTAATTCAAACAGGAAAAAAGAAAACAGCCAAGTTAAGACCTGGGAAGCCAGTCTAGCTGAACCTGAATTTATCCAACCGTTACCTAGTGGGCAAAAGTCTCTCAGCCTTGCTTCAAATGAGCAGGACCCCACAGGTAAGCAGGGATTACATCCCCTTGGTTCCTATTCTTTTCTTTTCAGGATCAATACATTATGGAAGACAAACTTTAGAATACATCTAAGGTACCTTAAAGCAATACAGGAAGAATATTCCTCGGCATCTTAGTAGTTGCCGACATTTTTAAGAGGTTTTCTATAACTTAAGTACATTTGCATTATAGGAATTAATTTTTTTTAACTGGAAATACCAACTCCAGAGAAATCTTTTTATAGAGCAAAAAGAGCTCTACAATTTATTTGATAGCTGATAGGAATGCTACCTCTTAGCACGGGCTGGAAATTGTGGTTTGAGGGTCAAGTGATGAATCAATAGGATGGTCATGAGCCGTGCTCTCAGTGATTGCCAGCTGAGAACAAACCTGACACAACCCCAAGTGCCAGCGAAGGCCTACCCGTCCCTCAAAGCCACCAGCAATAAATTTTCACTGTTAGAGAGCTTACAAAGTTGCTTAACTACAGCATAAAGCCCTTTTGCAAACGTGCTTCTGTGGAAATTCACACTGATACACTTGCTCCTCCGAAGGAAATCATCACTCTTCTTCGGAGTTCATTGGGTGCTATCCTAAGCACAAAAGGAATCATTAATGAACAGATTCTGAACATTTGAGAAAATTCATGAAATGATTTGCAAGACAAATGAAAATCTGCTGACAGAGAATGAAACTGGGTTTTTTTAAATGAATGAGTTTGCTATTTCTTTTAATAAACGTATTAACTTATATTCAAATTAGCTACAACACTGGGAATCTCAGCAAGTGTTGATTGGCAAAATTCCCAGAGCTGCTGCTAATTCATCAAATTAGTCCAAAAAGCTATTTTTTTTTTGTATATAGAGACATAGGAGTGCTGAACAACAACTAATTAACAAACCATTGAGGATTATATATATCAATCAATCAATCAGGTTGGAAGAGCCCTCTGGGATCATCGAGTCCAACCATTGCCCTGACACCACCATGGCAACTAGACCAGGGCACTAAGTGCCACGTCCAGGCTTTTCTTAAACACATCCAGGAGTCAGGAGAGTCGAGGGAAACCGAAGAGCCTGGCTGAGCATCCGCTGAACCCGGCCTCAGCCTTCCCCTCAGCTGCGGGAGGGTTTTACGTCACCCCCTAAGTGCCTCGTGCCAAAGGTTATTCCGCTACTTGCAAACTCTAATATAGATTTACATCAAGCTGTAAAGCAAAAAAATGTTAGTACGTGATTATTATTCCCTTTACACAGTGTCTGACAGGAAACTATAAATCCAACATTTACATTGGAAACATTGCTGAAAATGGAAACCAATAAAATCCCAAATATCTTCATAATCGGGGCAATTTCACGCCCTGGAATCCCAGGTGTATTTTTAAGGGGAAAGGGTGAATCTTTATATTTGCAAGGAGAAAGTGCTAAGAATACCACTGCTCTTTTTAAGAACACTTTAAACCGCAGACAAGGATTTGTTCAGATACTTTTAGGCTCAGATTTAGCTTAAGTTTCAGGGTTAAAAAGTCTTATTATTCATGTGCCCTATTCTACATGCTCAGCATAGACCTGCTCAGCTGGAATCTGCAGAAGCGCAGAAGAGCTTCCAGGTAGAGCGAGCCAGGGCGAAGCCAGAGCACTCAGCAGCTCTCTTCCCAGGGATCAAATTATTGTAAAACTGTGTGCACTGGGCTAACACAGACCCTGAATTTTCCACAGGCTGAGGGCGACAGAAACACAACAGGAAAAAATAACCCCCTTTGACCTTTACGCAGAGGCTGAGGTTGATGTCCTGCAGAGGAGGGTGCTGGATGCAGGGACCTTTCCATTGATGCCTGATGGGAATAACAGTTTAGTACGGTGATAAAAGCCCTAATGCTGCCCTTAGTGCCAAAGGAAGGGAGCTACGTTGGTATAGAAGCGAGCAGCAGCAAGTCTGCATTACATTTAACTGGAAAATTATTTCCTACAATATTATTTCCTATTTTTCCTGCCTCACCCTTCTTGTTAAAGGGTGAACGAGGCAGTCATGTGCTGTATTGGGTGTTGGGCTGAGTTGAGGAAGAGAACGGGGTTCATGACCACCAGGACAGGACCCCAACACCAGCGTCCCTCAGCAGACAGGGACCTGAAGCCACCAACAGCTGCACAATGGCATCACCCAGTAGCTTATGGTCTCTCAAGTGTGAAAGACCTACCAAGTAGCAGAGATATTAATTGGTTTTAGGAGAAAGGCTGTCTGCATGAGCTTTAAGAACAAGTAGACATGACTGCGTCAGTCTTGGCTGTGACCAGGCACTTAGTGCCCTGGTCTAGTTGCCATGGTGGTGTCAGGGCAATGGTTGGACTTGATGATCCCAGAGGGCTCTTCCAACCTCATTGATTCTGTGATTGCCCCAACCTCCCTTTCACCATCTGCTTTCATGATTGGCACTAATACAATGAGACCATTTCAGGAGAGGCAGCACACCTCTGCTGTCCTGTACAGGGAAAAGAGTTTTAATGAATCAAGTCATTGCAGGAAATAAAAAACCCTCTTTATCCACCTAATCAGTTTTCATATTTTTTCAGCAGTGTTTATTAAGGAGACGGTTTCACCCCAGCCTTGTGCGTGGAAATATTATGCAACGGAGTAAGGGAGAAGGGCCAGAGCTGTCAAGTGGTGACTCAGAAACTTTCAGACAATTACTAGCAGCCAAAAGAGATCTTTGTTCTCCCAAAGAGGCGGCATTCAAACTCAAATCTTAAATTTCTGTGAATTTTTGACTGTGTCCTCTTTACTCTCTGCACCTCATGCATATTTTATGAACACTTCATTAGAATTTCAGGGAGATTTTCTGCAGTCTGAAGTGAAATATTCCGTGCTTGTTTTTATGCAGTGTTACAAAAACTTAAGTATTTAGTCCATGGTTTTATGTTTAGAAACTACATTTTTAATGGAAATCTTCTTAGATGCGTGAGGTTTACTCTCATGCAATTTTTTAAAATTTTATTTTGAGTTCTGAGACATTTTAACGCTTTCTTTAACGTGCAGTGGTATTGGTATGATATGTCATTTTTTCTCCATAAAAGTCTGCATGATGCTGCAAGGAGGATGTACTTATTAGTAGATTTTACTGGAATTACGGGTACTTTAGAAATGTTTTCTTCAATCATTTATGAACATTCTCATGAAAATCTCTGAAAGTATCTTGGAATGTTTCATTACTATTTGTAAAGATAGCATTCTCAAGGTTTAGTAACTTTTTTTTAATAGAACTTATATTAAATTTTTATGAAAAAATCACGTACTGGGATTTTTGAAGTACATTTTTTCCCCCAAAGTACAAAATGTCCTGTATGACTCTAATTGCTTCTCTCCCAGCCTGTTCATTTGTAATTTGAGGTTTGTTATTCGAGATCACAAAAAGCCTTTGTTTGAAGGGGGAGAAGGAGAGTCCCCCTGCCTTGACTCACTAAATCTTCACTGGCCCACCAAAATTCAGAGACGAGATCCATTTGTGATCCATCGACAACACTTTCGCAGTAACTCTAGGAATTTTTCAAGCATATCTGCTCTCTCTATTTATGCTTCAAATGCAGGAGTCTGAACCCCCACGGTAGCTGGGCAGATTTGTAACGAGTGAGCAAAGGAAAATGTTGGCCATGGATTCCCTTCCCGGCTGCCGGAGCAGAGGTTTCAGGGGCCATCAGTAGCAGGACTCGAGGACGAGGGTGAGCGATTGCATCTGACCTGCTACGGCCATTGCCTACAGCACTGTTAAAGTTTATGGGAATTTTTTTCACCAGAAGGAAGGTGCCAGGATACTACAAACCCTCTTTCAAAGTTGCCATTCTAAAAGCCTGGGGACTGCATCTCAGTTGCAAATCACAGAATCAATGAGGTTGGAAGAGCCCTCTGGGCTCATCGAGTCCAACCATTGCCCTGACACCACCATGGCAACTAGACCATGGCACTAAGTGGCATGTCCAGGCTTTCCTTGAACACCTCCAGAGATGGTGACTCCACCACCTCCCTGGGCAAAATGTACCTCATAGAGCTATGAAATGCTGTGCTCTCAGTGCTATGAAAATGATGGCCTTGGGCAGGGCGTTGATCAAACTGGAGACAATTTAATTTAATTTAAACACGACCTCTTGTTACGCCGCTCGAACTTAGGACAGAGTTAAGTTTTGAAAGGGAGAAGAAAGAGGCATATCTTTGGTGGTTCGTGGAGAACCTCTCAGTTCTCACCAAGCCAACGCTTCAGTTTCCCACCCTTACTCCAATGGTGTGAACAGTACCTGGGGGATGCAAGGAGGGGACCCTCTGCCCATGCAACTCTTCATCTGAAGTCACCAATGCCACACTTGGGAGCTCACTGTCTTTCAAACCGGTCTTGCAAACCATGGTTTCTTGCCAGTGAACACGCGGATGATGAGCCTAGATTCGTTGCCTGGCATAACGAAGCTTCAGATTCTGCTGGGGCCTCCAAAGTCTATTATTTTTAATTTCCATAATGCGTTAGCATATTGGGCCTGGGCTGCCCACAGGAGAAAGAGAAATGCAATCCAGTTTAACTGTGCACGTATCGCTAACACTGTGCAAGGCACAATAACCTTCACAGTTAAGATCTGGTAAGGGACAGCCTTGCTAAGTTTTCATATAATGCAGATATGACACCTTTTTTTTTACACAACTGTATTTGCATAATTTGCTTGATGTTGCAGCCTTTTCATGGTTTACTTATTAAAACCACCTTGTCTCTTTAATCAACCCCAATGTAGTATCAATGCCCATGAATTCTATTGAATTAGACAAACTTTTTTCTCAGACTAATCAGTATCAGAAGCAGTCCAATCTTTATGGCGTACTAAAGTTTAGATTTTAAATCTTAAACAACTGAACACTGAATTAAATTTTGCATTTAGCAGAGATACAGAGCCCATAACCAGCAGTATTAAGTCTACAGAGGTTTGACTATATTGCTTTAAAGAACCAAAATACAATTATTGGCAAAAAGTCATTTTAGCTTTAGTGTTCCCTGGTTACACAAGGCTGTGTTATAAAAGAGACAAGGATGGTTTTATTCTCTTTCTCTTTGATGTCAAGCCTATTGAAATTCTCTATAGCCACACATTTTATAACATAATGTTTAATATCTAACACAGACGCTAAACAAAATAATTTAAAGAGATGATATGATACATCATTGTGTTTCTTCTTCCATTAATACAGCCAGGTTTGATCATAATAGACATCATTTTAATTAGACAATAAAGTCTCTGGAACCCAACCAGCAGCAGCACCCTCTCAGCTTCACAAGGAGTTGGGACGAGTTTGCACCCTGGGGAAGAACTGGTCCTTTAGAAGAAAATAAAAATCATCATCTGACAAAATTTCTCTGAGCAATAGGTGACTTACAGTCAATAAAAACCTCACTTTTTATTTCAGCCAAATAGAGATGGATTCAAATCAACTAATGAGCACACGCCTTTGATCTGCTAAAGAGAAATAAGGTCAGGATCCAAATCTGGGTGTAAATTTTATTACTGAAGCCCATTTCTAGCTCTAAACCCTTCCTTCAGCACTGCTCCAAGACCAGACAGAGCACACAGGGCTGCTGGCAGAGACGCTCACTTTATGAGCATTGACAAAACAAAGAGAGACTAAGGATAAAATTCAATTACATTTTCAAGTGATGTTTTGCCTCCTGCACTCCTTTTAGTAACACCCTATGACTCCAGCAGAGATGTGCTGTTAAAGTATAACGAAAGAAGAAACCTTCCAGGCAGAGCTTCCTGTAACCACGGAGGAAATCAATGAAGCATGAAGAAACCCAACACCACAACATCCCCAGCAGCGATGGAAAAACCCTGATTTACAGACCTCTACCACTTCCTTACCTGGGCCAGTGCGAGATCCATGCAGCAGCCATCTACAGCCAATGGATTTATAAACGTTTAATAATAGAGATGGTGAAATTTGTACCAATTTCAACATTTTTTCATAGAAACTATTTCCTTACACCCCCCAAAATTCAGTTTTAAAGCCCTCAGAAGTCCGTAGAGGAGGGTGTCTTCTTCAAGTATCTTTTGGATTGCAGTTCGAATGCATTCAAGAAAATTCTCTGTAATAAAGCAGGTTGTGTGGAACATGCTAATATTGAAGGTGAAACGAAAAAATAGCAATGAACATGAAATATTCTGACATGGCTGAAACTAAATGCTTTGCAGAAATGTCAGTTTCAGCAAACTTTAAATATATTTTTTTACTCGGATTGTATTTCAGGGAGTGCTTTGATTAACATGTCATTGCACACAGTAGACCTGTCAGTGTGTGCAGATACAAACTGGGAGTTCTGTTGGTTGTGAGGAAGGGAGGTCTCTGGTGGCCTCTAGCAGATGCCTTTCCCACACCAGGGAAGCTCCAAGTGCCTCATTAGCTCCAGCTCCCACCCCATTTTGCTGTGTGCTGTGCATGCCTTTATTTGGAGCATGGCAGAGCTGATAACCCTTATGGTTTCTTGCAAAGATGTCTCATAACACCATCCAGAAACCTGCAAGCATTGTAATGTTTCCTCCAGAAAACTAATTTTAGTTTATTGCAGCAGATAAGTTAGCTGTTGGTCTTCATTTCAGCTGTTGAAGTCTTACCAAAATGGGAACGTGCCAACATCCATCTTCTCTGGAAGCTCACAGACACGCAGGACGGTTCCCATTAAAAACACAAAGACACTGTGCCTGGGTTTTCAAGAGTGACTCAACACCTCCATTGTCCATGGTGTTGAGATATTTAGAGCAAAGATTTTTCAAAGGATCTTTGTGACGTTTCTCATAAAATTGTTGAGACTAGAGGCATTACAAGATCATCTGTTCCTCTGGAAAGCACAGTTCCGTTACTCCCTGCACCAAGTCTATAAAATACTCTGCAGAATCCCAGAATCAATGAGGTTGGAAGAGCCCTCTGGGATCATCGAGTCCAACCATTGCCCTGACACCACCATGTCAACTAGACCGTGGCACTAAGTGCCATGTCCAGGCTTTTCTTAAACACCTCCAGTTTTCTTAAACACATCCAGATTCTGTATTTACTTGTCCCCATCGTTCACTCCGTTTCCCTTCATTACAAGATTATTTACAAAGGGGAGGGGAGAGAAGCGTGTCCCATTTTTCTGGAGCGGGAGGATGGATGAGCCTCCTCTCTGCAGCTGGGCACTGAAGGATGCGCTTGTGCACAGCTCGGAGAGGATGGGTGAAAGCCCAGGGATATTTCTCAAACTCCAGGTCATTACATGCAGCGTTTCAAATCTAAATCAAATATGAGGGATATTTGTGGAAGGAGGATGACAATTTTTCACTACTTTTCAAAATGCAGGTGCTTTTATCAAGCCATTTTATTTTTTTATTTACGTAGATACTGTCCTCAAAACATATTCCAGACCCGTGGCAATACATATATATCATCTCCCTCATTCAAGGATAAAACCAAATCAGTCTTTATCCTCCACGCTCACCCCAGGGCCAGTCATACCTGCTACAGGTGAAGCCTTTTCTTCAATCACAGTGTTAAATATTATTATTTACTCCCAAATTTGAGGGACCTGAGGTACTACTCACCGGTCAGGGGACATCTACAGAGGATGAAACATCTGGCCTGGGGTTTGCACAGCCCACTGCTTCATGCGGAGCTTTTTGTGATGACTAAGGTGCAGTGAGCCCTTTCAAAACCCACCTTCAGCTGTGGATGTTGGATATCTAGCCACAGGATTTTTCTTTTTTGAAAAAGTTTCTCCCCAGCCTGGTATTAGCAATGGTGAAACAAGTTATTTAAAGCTTTGATGTCTTTCTGAAAAATCTCAGATAATGTTAGTTATATACAAACAAAAATGCATGCATCCTCCTGGGACACTAAGGAATTAATATTGCCAGTTTTAGATAAACATTTGAGTAAATATTTTCCTCCCATGAAAATAAGATCAATTTTTAATTTTCTTAGTATATTTTACAGGGGAATTTACAGTGTTCACAAGCCTTAAAACTCATCTATCACTTTAACGCAAGAGTAAATCACATGTAGCCCATTATCAGCTCTTTGGACGAAAGCATGGACTGCCGTGGTACAAACTGGGACAATATTATCACTAATAATGCTGTCTTAGAAATCTCTAAATGAAGGTACATAATGATGGAAGCACACTGCTGTGGGCACTCTGTCACAATAACACTTTGCAGCGCTGTGGGCAGTGGTACCAGATTAAAAACGCACACTAAATTCTATTATCTGGCAGTTTATTTAGCAATTTGCAGCTTGCAAACACAGCGTGCTTGTAATTCATGAGGATGAACATCGCAAAAATTAAAAACTCTTCCTTTATAATTATCACTTCCTCTCCCAAACGGGTTTTCTCAAGCCTGGGGAAAACTTTGATCCAGGCAAAAAATTTACAAAGGCCTTGGAAACCTTCACTTCTGCTGCTATCGCTAAGTCCCCTACTCTGCAAGTAGCTTTATAACAACCTACTGAGAGCATGAGCGGTGGCTTTCTCCAAGCCAGGTATTCACAAGGAATCAGAGTGCTCGGCTCATTTGCCGGCTCCTTTGTTTGCCCAGGTGGTGGATGCTGAAATGGAAGTGAATGGGTGAGAGCTATGGAGGAGAAAGAAGAATTACAAGAGTCCAAAAAGTACTTTTTTTTTTTTTAAATCATCTGTTGCTGCTCTGGGTTTCTCACTGGATTTCCTCAATGTTTTTCCCATTATCAGTTCCAACAGACCCAGTGCCAGCACAGCAGGGCCCAGTCTCACCACCTCAGTCTCTCCACCCAACCATGCACCTTCCCATTGGGGCCAGAGCAAATGCTACAGCAGAGCTGGACCTGATGGTGGAGTCGGCCTCTTCTCCCAGGCAACCGGTGATAGGACAAGAGGACACAGCCTCAGGCTTCGCCAGGGGAGGTTCAGGTTGGACATTAGGAAGCATTTCTTCTCAGCAAGGGTCATTAGCCATTGGAAGGGGCTGCCCAGGGAGGTGGTGGAGTCACCATCTCTGGAGGGGTTTAAGAAAAGCCTGGCCATGGCACTTAGTGCCCTGGTCTAGTTGACATGGTGGTGTCAGGGCAATGGTTGGACTCGATGATCCCAGAGGGCTCTTCCAACCTGATCGATTCTGTGATTCTGTCTCCATACATGATAGTTTCTTAACTACTCCCCACTAATTAATAAAAAAATAACGCTGTTATCCCAATTAATTGCCTTTCCTTTGTCCCTGTTACCCAACTGCAAATTGCACTGATGTGTTTGTGCAGAAACGGGCACTCTGACGGCACGATGCTTTGCCTGAATTTGGAGACCCCATCAAGCGTTTCAATTATGTGACATTTGTCGCGCTAAAAGTCATGAATAAATATGTCTTCACACTTTTGGTACTACCCTGCCCAGGCAGCGTTAGCATTTCACACCATTTTTCTGTCGGTGCTTCCATCCCGCACGTCCTGCAGTGGAGCTGCAGCAGAAGGAAGCACAGTTTAAGTCACTCAGCCACAGTGCTTTATTTTCATTCTACGTCGTAGCTCTTTGACCCCAAGCTGATTGCTGTAACAAATAAGACCATATAATTGGAACAAGTGTCTGTCTTGTTCATGATTTGGCAAATATTACAGTTCACCAACCGTCCACATTAAATGTAGGTATTTTGGCAAATCGCTGTCTAACAGCTGTTCTGCCCAGCGTCATGAAGTCTCAATATTGATATGCATTAAAAACACTTCAGTTTATTTCTGCTCTAATTAAAGCACCAGGACTCATCTTGGATTTCACAAAACTCTGCCACAACAGTGCAAAGAGCTGTAGACAGTTCAGCAACAGCCTCAAATCCTATTTACTATTAGCTCCAAAAACAAGGAGTCAGCCCTTCCATTTGGTAAGGTCAAGGGACTGCAGGATGCTAAACCAGTCAATTCATAAAAGACGACAGACGAAAAGCGTGGTTACCAGGGCAGGGTTTCAGCGAGAACGGATGGGAGCTGAGGAGCCTTTGGCTCTCAGATCACGGGGGTCTGCTGCGAGGGGCGTTTGCATGACCCACTCACGGGGTGGTGGCCAGGTTTGGGGGGTCTTTCTCCCTTCAACACCACTCTTCTCACTTAAATCTGCAACAGGATCTGCGCTGAAAACCAGCTGTGCCAGAGGCAGCGGTGACCGCCGGAGGAGAGCACCCGTACCCTGTAACCCACGGATATTCAAAGCCCTCGGTCCTCCTGCCTCTTGCCAGGGAGCCCAGGAGAGCCCAGCCCCACAGGCACACCTCGAGCGACCTGGGAACAGCCGCACTCTCCTCCCAGCCCCTCCTGCCCTCGCCTTCCCCAAGAGCATCCTCTGCACAGCAAAACCGAGCATCCCAGGGGACACCACGGAGCCTGGTCCCCCTCTGCCTCCTGCACCGCTGGCACAGCCCGAGGGACGTGTTCCCTATGAAAGACCGACAGCATTTTTACTGTTGGATCCGTTTTGTTGCACAGAAATGGTTCATGGTCAAAGAATGGACCACATCGTTTTTTTACTGCTGCTTCAGGCTACAAACATTCATTAGAAAACAAGAAATTGCAAGAAATCTACGGTCTGCAGCATATTAGGAATACACACATGTTAATAGCCCCTTGATAATGCCCTTGTGGCTTTTGTTTGTAAATACTTATGGTTTTCCTCAACCCACTGAACGGCAGGGCACCGCCCTGGGCCACATCAGTACCTCTGCAAGTAAAGCTTCAGAGAGCCCTTCCTGGCTTTTTGGGGTGTGCGAGGAGCTGTACCCTTAAGCAGGCAGATTGCTTTGCACCCTTCTTCCTTAGGGCTCCCACTTTCTTGAGAGAGAGTCAGGACTGTGCCAGAAAACTGCAAATTCATCATTTTTCCAATGTAATTTCAGTCCTTTCATAACTCCTCATCTGAAGCACCACAGAGTCAAACTCTGATTTTTGCAGCATCACTCTAGTCTGGGACCGCCAGCTTCTTCCCTCTCAAATCCACCTTGTAATTTTCTGGTTTGATCAATTATCTTTTTGAAAGACAAAATGGATCATGGCAGGGATGGAGAACATAGGTAGACTCTCAGTGTCTAGATCTTTGCACAGATTTGTAGCACTTTCACATGCAGAGAAAAGGATTTTCAGATTTATATGAAGAAATTTTTGCATGAATCAGCTTTTTTCTGGGCACAGAAAAAGGAATTTTCACAGGAAAAAGAAACCAAGTGTGTGACCCCACTTACCAGGCCTCCAGGAAACAAGAACCCAAGAAAACCCAAATATGCCAGAACCAATATTGCCTCTGACGCTTTGACCTTATTGCAGTCTACAACTACCTGAAGGGAGGTTGTAGTGCAGTGGGAGTCGGCCTCTTCTCCCAGGCAACCAGCAATAGGACAAGAGGACACAGCCTCAAGCTTCGCCAGGGGAGGTTCAGGTTGGACATTAGGAAGCATTTCTTCTGAGCAAGGGTCATTAGCCATTGGAAGGGGCTGCCCAGGGAGGTGGTGGAGTCACCATCTCTGGAGGTGTTTAAGAAAAGACTAGACACAGCACACACAGACCTGCTGTGCTGAAACTGGAATTCTAATATTTGGAGATTGTCCAGAAAACTTTTACCACCAGGAATTCAGAGAGTTCGCATCAGAAGAGTGAACATCTGCAAAACATCAAACATCCTAAAATGCTTATCCCAGGTTAGCTTTTCCTTAGCAGTTCTATAAATAACCTGTCCTAAAAATAAACCTGACAAGGAAAGGTGAAACGGAGTACAGCCGTCACATACCCCAAGATCAATACTACTAAAATATAGAACAATTCAGAATCCATCATCTCAGTCTTGCTCCTCTTTATCCATCATCAAATTAACATAACATTGATAATCCTGCCAGTGCAGGAGACAAAGAATAAAACAGAGTAAGCAGGTCTGAGTTATGGAACAACAAGAAATAACAAAGGCTGGGTATGAAGAAACATGTTCTCTTTGAGCTAAAAATATAGAACATTTTTTAATATAATCATATCTCGCTTTTAGCTCCCGTAATTAAAATTTGAATTCACTGTAATAATGGTACATGAACGACTGCCTGACTGCGTGAGCCTGATCCCCTGCGTTTGTCACTTCCATGGACAGAAACCCTGTAACTGAAGCAGACTCAGAAACCAAAATGCAGATTTGGGTTCTGACGAGATCCCTCATGCTCCTCTGTCCACCTCTCTGTACTCTGACAAGGACCTTGTTATTTGGGTTCATTTTTTATCTTGCATGAAACTATTCCCGTTTCAGGGACATTTTTCTTTCTCCAAGCACATAAGCCAGTTAGTGAATATATTATGAGCATCAGGATGAACACAACTGATATCAATAAAAATCTCACAGAAGCATAAACTATTGGTATTTGGAAGGGCCATTTCTAATGCTCTTATCCTCTAAGGTCTTCAGTTAAGGCTGCTTGTTTCTCCCTTCTTCAGGCACTTATAAATCTCAGAAAGAAGAAATGAAACAGTAATCCTATTATATTGCAAATATATAACTGTTACGTAAAATAACCTGTTTATCCACTAGCCGACGTATCATTTTCCAACCACTCTATAAACCAATTTGTTGCTATGCCCCATCCACGCTGCGAAGTTCCCCTCTCATGAACTATTTTCCTGTCTCCATAGTAACAAACACACTTAAAAGGGAAGGAATGAATAGGGTGATGTACAGAAAATGGGTGACAATACACTCAAAATAAGGAGCGTATCCAAAAGCTGGAACGACCACAAATACTCATGTAGTCAAGCAGACCTGCAGAGCTCATGCACAGGAATGTTCTCGTCTCACATCAGCAGGAAAAGGGTCAGAGCATTATACTCTAGTATCCTTTTTTTCCCCACTATTTTTCGTCTTGTCACGTGTCACAATAATTTCCCCTCTTTAAAAAATGGCTCTAGAAAGAGAAATTACTTGGGTATATAAAATAAATGTGTCTGTAGATTGCTGCATGACTTTAATATTGGGTCTCGTAACTTGGTTATACTGTTTTGTGATTTGTGAAGCATTTTTCATTCTTAATAAAAACAACAGCAAGTGGTACAAGCAATGTCCACCCTTATAACCAGGGATTCAGGAAATATTCTCAAAGCATCCTTTGCCGATCCCTTTTCTTAATGTTTAAGGGAATTTGAGGCAACAGAGGAAGATTCTTTTCTTCCCCCCTCCCGTAGTAATAAATTTCTCAAGAGTCTTCCCTGACAGAGCACACGACCACAGAGCCTGCCAAACTCCCCGACCAGAGAGAGCAGTCAAACCGAGCCAAACCTCCTCTTGCTTTTTCAAACCATCTGCTGTTTCCCTCGGGAAAAAAATAGGAAGCACAAAACAAAACCACAGATCTGTCCCTTACTGGAAAAACAATCCACTACTTATTTTTTCTCTTTTTTTCTGGAAGGGGACAGACTGCCATTTACCCACCCTTAATCCTCCACGCTACAGTAAAGGACACTCCTATTTGGCCACCATGAAACCGTATGAGCTGACTTGATTTAAAATATGAACTCGATTATATCTCATGAACAAGAACGCTTAGGATGAGCTAACAGTGTCTATTTCTTCTGCTGCAACATAACCTTCTTGGGTTTATTTTTTTCTTATTGCTGTTGTTTTATTTTTCACAGAATCAACCAGGTTGGAAGAGCCCTCTGGGATCATCGAGTCCAACCATTGCCCTGACACCACCATGGCAACTAGACCAGGGCACTAAGTGCCATGTTCAGGCTTTTCTTAAACCCCTCCAGAGATGGGGACTCCACCACCTCTCTGGGCAGCCCATTCCAATGGCTAATGACCCTTGCTGAGTTCCTTTTCTCTCAAAGGAACTATACCTTGAGCAGTTCATGTATTTTGCTTTTCAGAAAGACTCACGGCGCAAAAGACAAAACATCATTTACACTAATATGAAGCACCCTGTTGAATAACCCATCAGAATTACTTCCTAAAGACCCTTCCATAAGAGAAATGAGCTCTTTGGTTTGGACACTGTGTACCACGCAGGCTCTGACAGCTACAAAAGGAATAGTTAAGTTTTTTAGTATGTGCGTTGCTGAAACACTGTTCCTTCAGAGAGGAAACTGAACTACCAACGCAACACATACACCCTATTCAAATATCCAAAAACACCAAAAAAATTCAAAAGCCAAATGAGCAACTTTGATAGCACCTGGAATATGAAATATTTGTAGGGAAATAAAGAGCAGAACATTTTAAAATCCCGTCTTTATGCAGTTACAAGAGCCCAGGCCAGTATCTGCTCCCACATGATGCAGTGTTAGGTAACTCGTACCTGATTTCCAAAGACCAATTCCCTGTAGTCACTGGCAGCAGCTACATCGTGACCAAAACACCGGGGACCGAATCAGGAACCTCCAGAAGAGAAACCAGACGCACTCAATGCAATGGTTTACCCATGGCGTACAGAGGCAACACCCCAGGCACTGGTGTAATAATATATATTGCTATTTGTGTCACTAAAACTGCTCCATTTGGCTTTAATTCATTGATTACATTTTATTTCTGTGTACTACACTCGAAAACTTTGAGCTATGAGTGGCCGAATCTTTAGGAGGGAGCAACCACTGCCGGTTCCTGCTGAGGTTAAACATTAGCATCATCTTACAGGCTATAGGGAGCAAGAGCTTCATCTTAAAATACAACCAAGCAGTGATTTATTTTTCTTTTAAAAGCCAACGTGAGGAATCTTCACAGGCACCCCTGAACTGTGAGAAGTGAAGCCTATTTAAGCTAAATGAGAGTTTGGAAACACATTTAATTACAATGCTGATAAGAGCTAGTTTTCATCAGAATGAATTAGAGAGACTTTCTGGATTATTTTGCATTTTTCTTCATGGCTGGCCTATTTTGCTGGTAATTCAAAAGGCTCAGAAACACACACACAAAAAAAACCCCCTTTGCTGCTTTCTCAAAAGAATCTGACAAAAAGATGACACGATGTAAGCTAGGCTTTGCCAAACGTAGTGGAACTTCCTGATTTATACGGGCTGAATACACGGCTGTTTATGCGTTGGGAATTTCATCAGAAGTTGTAGTTTTCAGAAATTGATTGCTGTTTGCAGCGATCTAATCCTCGTCAGGTGGTGAGACCCTTCAGCTCCCATTCACATCAGTGAAATCCAGCAAAAGTACTGTCAAAACCAGCGACCGATTGCCTGCAGAAACGCTGGTGTTAGCTAAAATTGATCATAAAATACTTATTGAATTGCTAAAAGATGCCTGGCTAATCCTTTCAAACTTTATAAATATATTTCTTGCTGAAGAGAAAAATCTTTACGTCATTGGTAAATTGGACTACAAACCCAGGGAAGATTTGTTGGTTGCAGATGTGCTTCCTAAAGCCTTTGCCAGAACGGGTAGGGGAGCAAAACAAAGAGCAGCAACTGCAGGTACAGAGAAACACAGCCCGAGGGACGTTGCCCAAGAGCAGGACCAAGTGGCCCCACAGGATTTACACCAAATTTCTGTCCAACTCATCCCCTGCTGTGATGGACATACCACCACCACCACCACCACCACCCCCCCCCCGATTGCCCCACTCTTGCTGCCAGAGGGACTGAGCACTCTGGAAGTCTGATGCCAGCATGTAAGTTAAATAAATATTTAATATTAAAACTATAAATTAAAGATTTTTGTTAGTTTCCATTCACTTCGCAACAATATTTTTGTTCACAACGGCTTTTCTGAGTTTGTTTTCAAAACTTTATAATTTTACGACAGAGTAAAGAAACACTCATTTCTGTAAACATTTCCACTCTGGTGATTAAAGCACTCCGGAGCCACCTTGGATGGAAAGCAAAGCCTCTTGCTGCAAATCTGGTTAATTCTCAAACGCCCCCAATTTCTACCAGATTTAAAGCACAGTCATGACAGTATTCAGATCTTTTGAAGAAACTTGTACTTGAGTAATACTTTGGGAGTTTTTTCAGGATCCATTTTGACAACAACTTCACGCAGTTTGAATTTTGGAGAAATGAAGTCAGAAGTTGACAGGAATTTTGCAGGGACGGGAAGAAGGCACTGCTACACCCATTTTCTTTAGTATTAAGAGATTTTTCTTGCGTTCTTAAACACGGACATTAAACTTTTTAAAGACATACAGAGTACCTTTCATCACATAAACAGGGAGTAAGAATTTTCATAGAATCATAGAATGGTTTAGGTTGGAAGGGACCTTAAAGCCCATCTAGTCCCAACCCCCTGCCACAGGCAGGGACACCTTCCACCAGACCAGGTTGCTCCAAGCCCCATCCAACCTGGCCTTGAACACTGCCAGGGAGGGGGCAGCCACAGCTTCTCTGGGCAACCTGTTCCAATTTTATAATAGAATTACTTATTTAATGATTTGTGAGTGAAGCTTGCTTGAAGTAATATCTCCTCCTATTCGTCTCTAAAATTACTAACCAAAGTAAAGGTCTATGGTCTTCCACACATGGCCCCTTCTTACTTGTGCTTTTACCTTTTCTTCGTACCTTTTTCACTCTGATCTCTCTACGTTGAGAGATTTTCAAAGATTCCTTCCTCCAGAATAAACAGAGCAACCCCCTCCCTCCACTTCATTGTTAATCCTGCAAATTTGAGAACAAAAACTCTAAAGGGTGCTCTCCGCCAGCTTGAGCATGGATCACAACAGCTTCAAGGCTGCTCTAATTCATTCTGCTATTCGAGGATCCTTGTGGGAATATATTATCCGTGGAAGCTCAGCGATGCAGAGCTGCATCGCAGCTCCTCTCGGCCCCAGTACCTCGTTATTATTTGCATTAGGGCGGCTGCAGGGAAGCCCAGGGCCACGCTGTGCTTAGTGCTGTGGAAACACAGCGCTGAGAACCCTCTCCCAGCAAGGGAGAAGAAGAAAATGGCCTGGGACCAGTTGCCTGTGGGGGGTGGGGCCGTGGCTATGCAGAAGAGGCTCCCCCCAGCTAAAGTCTTCTTCTGCGAGGGAAATCTCTGCCGAGCACTCGTGGAAACACTCAGGGGAGAAGGGAGAAGGGAGAAGGGAGAAGGGAGAAGGGAGAAGGGAGAAGGGAGAAGGGAGAAGGGAGAAGGGAGAAGGGAGAAGGGAGAAGGGAGAAGGGAGAAGGGAGAAGGGAGAAGGGAGAAGGGAGAAGGGAGAAGGGAGAAGGGAGAAGGAGAAGAAGGGAGAAGGGAGAAGGAGAAGAAGGGAGAAGGGAGAAGGAGAAGAAGGGAGAAGGGAGAAGGGAGAGGGAGAGGGAGAAGGGAGAGGGAGAAGGGAGAGGGAGAGGGAGAAGGGAGAGGGAGAGGGAGAAGGAGAAGGGGAAGGAGAAGGGGAAGGAGAAGGGGAAGGAGAAGGGGAAGGAGAAGGGAGAAGGGAGAAGGGAGAAGGGAGAAGGGAGAAGGGAGAAGGGAGAAGGGAGAAGGGAGAAGGGAGAAGGGAGAAGGGAGAAGGGAGAAGGGAGAAGGGAGAAGGGAGAAGGGAGAAGGGAGAAGGGAGAAGGGAGAAGGGAGAATGGAGAAGGGAGAAGGGAGAAGGGAGAAGGGAGAAGGGAGAAGGGAGAAGGGAGAAGGAGAAGGGAGAAGGAAGAAGAAAGACAAGAAAATTGGGTTTGCTTTTTTCTGAAAAGAAAAAAAAAAGGAGAAAAGGAACCTCATTTTCATATTTGGGCAATGTTATAAGTTGTGATTATTCAATCTTTACTTGAATGAGGAAACTTCATCGAAGAAAGTTTCACTTCCCTCAAATTGGAGGCTGGAACCAAAACCACTGCTGCAGAGAGTTGAGGATGATTTAACCTGAAAACTTTCAGTTGCTCATTCAGCATTGGTAACTGGATTTCAGGCACCAGAAGGGGAATACTTTCTCCTTTGAATACAAAAATCTAGTGGGATTCCTTTGTAATCTACACTTTTCTCTAGGTTTTTTTGAAGATTAACTTTAGGCTGAGTTCAAGCGAGTAGTCTATAACTGCTTCCTCACAGCGTTTTTACTCTGGGGCTCACTGTTGCTTTGTTTGCTTTGGCAGGAGGATAAAAAACAAAGAGTGAATAGAAATCACTCTCTAAATCAATGCTTGGCATGACTGCAGTTTGCTGAGAAATGATTTTATTTACTAAAGATGTGAAAATCCCTGCTTCCATTGCACACCCAAATTTCCACTTAAGCAAGATAACTGCAGTCCTGAAAGAGGAACAACCAGTGCTTAGGAGCAGCAGAAATGGGTACTTTGAGATCATCAGTATTTTAGAATGCAAACTGAGAGAGAATAAAGCCTGAAATATGGCCTTAAAAACTGCTTCATCTATGCAACAACAGCTTTCCCCATTTGCCTGACAGTTTTAAAGGCAGACTGGTTCCAGCAAAAGAAATAACACCGATATTTGTCATACAAGGTCACTGGCTATTTTATCCCACAGTTCAGGTGGGAACTGTACGGTTCAACTTCGGACTCATTTAGAAATCAAAAAGGTTTGTGACAGAGAAGATGATGAAAGGTGCGTGCAGTGCTGACCCACAGTACACCACCCACCCCTCTGACATGTTCCGCTTTGCTCAGACATTGCCCTTCCACAAGTACTTTCTTCTTTACAGTGGTATAAACATACATTTATATATTAGTATTTCATACGTGTAACAGCATCACTGTGATATTAATCCATGCTCCTTTTAGGGAAATTAATGGGCTGCAGTGGCTTTTCACTAGTTTTGGATGAGAAAATTCCCATTTTAACTGAATTTACTTAACACAGAATGTTACACAGAATCACAGAATGTTAGAGATTGGAAGGGACCTCGAAAGATCATCTAGTCCAATCCCCCTGCCGGGGCAGGATTGCCTAGACCATATCACACAGGAACGCGTCCAGGCGGGTTTTGAATGTCTCCAGAGAAGGAGACTCCACACCCTCTCTGGGCAGCCTGTTCCAGTGTTCAGTCACCCTTACAGTAAAGAAGTTTTTCCTCAAATTTAAGTGGAACCTCCTGTGCTCCAGCTTGCACCCAAGTTTCTTTTCTTCAAGTTTAAGTTTCTTTTTCCCATTTTAACTTAAAAAATTCTTAGTTTATCAAGTTTGCCAGTTGTAGCAATGCCACTAGCTAAGTAAGCAGCGACACTGGCAATAAAGTGGGTTCGAGCCTCACCTCTCTATTAAGCAGCCTTTTTTCCTACTCAAGGGCAGGTATTTGCTACGTGGACCCCTCTCCTCACTTAAGACCCCTCTCTCACCAGGCAGATGTAGTTACCTCAGCCAACAGCTCACATCCAGCGTCCCACTGGCTCCCAGCAGGGGTTTCAGCAGGAGATTTGGGGGGCATCATTCCAGGAAAGCGGAGGGTTGGGAAGCACTTTACTCCTGCAAGGAGAGAGTGGAGAAAGCACCTGTGAGAACATGTTCCTCAAACAGCAGCATCAGCCTGCGCCTCCGCTGCTGTATCTCAGTGGGATGTTAAGGGGAAACAGCAGGAGCCATTTATGCCTGGGAAATCTCTAAAAACAAGCGGGGAATTTATCACAAGCAGCAGCGCTCACGGTGAAAAGGCTGCGGTTTCCTGCACTTGGCTAGGAAGGGCTCCTAACGAGCTTCGAGAAGATTAAGCCTCCCTATCCTGTGATGTTTTAACACTGAGATACAGTAGAATTGGTCTTTCTCTCACGAAAACATCCCACGCTGCTGATTGAGAAATATTAAGAGCCTTACATAAATGCTGTCCTCTTGATGCATTGTGGTATCTGTGCATCACGCAGCGAAAACCACAGGAGGCACCGCTGCCTCCAAAAAGTTAAAGGAAATAATATTCTAATGCAAGTGAACCACCATCATGAACAAGTTGTAACAATTTAGTACGTTTATTGAAAGCTAAATTTTCCATCTTTTCAGCAAGTTCTTGTGCCCTTTGGGATATATTGCATAGCTCAAACAACCAGCTACTGTCCCCTCCAGCAATAAGACGTTAATAGACTGAAACTTTTCAATTGCGTTACTGTGAATGTGATGCAATTTAATTTTATAAGGTGCCATCAATAATACATAAAAAAATATTGTAAAACATAATGTGATGATTTTAATTCCTAGGAGCGGGTCTGGAGAAACAGGCAATGAAGCGCAATACTAAGCAGGTGCCAAATACAATTATTTACTCACGTTAAACTCCACATGCCCAGAGCTGGTCAGACAATGCCTATGCAAACACTTTGCTCCGCCAACCACCTCCCTTTAGTCATGTTAATTAAATCATAGTCCTAAAAGACTACTTCTGCCTAGCAAACTACATAAGCTTCTGGTTTTGAAGGTTAATTAACTGTGCAGGAATTAGGTTGTAAAAAGCGTTACTTTCAACCAGCTCAACATTTGCTCTCAAGGCCGGTGCTGGTGCCTGACAAAGAGGACATATTTTTCTATTATCCACACAAGTCTGATCTCTGCCCTGACGACATAATGGGAACACGTTGTGGACTTGTCACTGGGGACAGTCACAAGTATAAAGAGAAAGTTTTTTAAAGACCTTTTCACCTCTGGAAGGGTCTGATCCTTGGTGACAGAAGTGGGACAGCAGGGACCTACAGTCAGCAGGATGCACTTTCAGAGCGCTGCATAACTGCTACCCTATTTTTCCCATGCCCATGATTCCCAGGGATGAAATTAGCCTTTTTTAACCAGATGAGATAGACCGGGTTGCATCAACCAGGTGTGAGGGACCAGGTTGCACCAGCTGTGCAGCCTTTAGCATTCTCTGTGGCTGCAGCCCCCTACCCAACACCCTTACCCCACCTCCTCTTGGGGCCCATTTTGGGACCCGTCATAAAAGTCTCAAACAAGACATTAAATAATGTAAAGGAAGGAGAAAGATGAGGAGGTAACTTAACCAGCACAGGATCTCATTGCAAGACAGATCTCAGTTGGGTAACGTAAATCACATGTAGGATTTAGCTCTCCTATTTGTGCTTTCATGTCCACAGAACAACAGGATAACCACTAAGTGTTCAACTATAGAATATCTTTTAGCATAGTTAGCTTTTAACTAAAAAAATAATTTATTGGATATTTATCTAATATATCAAAGAATCAGTCAGGTTGGAAGAGCCCTCTGGGCTCATCGAGTCCAACCATTGCCCTGACACCACCATGGCAACTAGACCAGGGCACTAAGTGCCATGGCCAGGCTTTTCTTAAACCCCTCCAGAGATGGTGACTCCACCACCTCCCTGGGCAGCCCCTTCCAATGGTTAATGACCCTTGCTGAGAAGAAATGCTTCCTAATGTCCAACCTGAACCTCCCCTGGTGAAGCTTGAGGCTGTGTCCTCTTGTCCTATCGCTAGTTGCCTGGGAGAAGAGGCCATATGCATATGTAATTAGCATAGAATCTTTATTTTAACATCTGTAAGAAACAAAATCCAAGTGGCAGCACAAACCTGCTCTGTCATTCAAGTACAATTTTTTTTTTAATTTATTGAATGTGATGTGAATGCACATCACAAAGCTAATACAACACAAGGCGAGATGTGCTTTATCACTACAAAGCAGAGCTCAGATAACCACTGAGCCTAGATTGTGCTACGGACTTTCCAGTACAGTCAGGAGGAGACATTTCTGTGTTGAGACAAGGCCAACATATCCTCCAGTTGTGTATAGCAGCATAAAAATACTTTGCCAGTAAGCCTCACTTTTCTTGCCAAATCAGCACTTTTCCCTGGCTTAAACTTGCCCAAGTGCATTATTTACAGAAATAGCAGACAGCTCAGCTTCAAGAGGAGCTTTGGGACAGGCCCTCGGGCAATGTAAGCAGCCTCCCTGGGCTGAAAGCGGTGGGTTTACTCACACTGAAGCTATGGGCTGGGAAGGACACGCCAAATGCTTTTATTCAGAAAGAAAACCTGATCACTACACCTGCATATCTTTTCAAGGCAACGTGTCCCACAAGCATGAACACGGTCTTGCATAGGGGACGTGGCAGCAATCAGACATCAGACCTGATAGCTGGCACAGGAGGAAATGACAGCTGGAGACAAACAAGACCTTAGAGAGATCAAATATTAGTCTTGTACTTGAAACAGCCTCGCATGATGCAGGTATATACATACCACACTTATTGTCATCTAGGAAAGCTTTTAGAAGAAGTACCTGCTCTTCTTTTGTGTTGCATTGTGTGAGAAGTGGATCCAAAAATAAAAGCTCTTCCCATAAGCTTCATCTCTGAACAACTCTCCCATGAAGACCAAGCGTGGCAGATTTGTGGCTGATGTGCTGGGCTGTGACATCTGAAGTCAGATTGTAACCTGACATGAGAGATCCAGCCTGACAGGATGCATCAGCTTAAGATGCAGCAACTGAAGTCTGAAAAATATGTTTTTCTCTTTGCTCTGCAGTTTTGACAAAAGCTCCACTCGCAAAGATTGCCCATCAGGTACCGCCTGCCTCAGCTCTCGGCTGACTTAACTGGCGGGCTTGGTCACAGAATTCTGGACCGTTCTTCACAACGAAACGTGATGCATTTTTTTGACATTTCACAGTCTACGTTCCTATTTCAGTTCCCAGATCACTGACTACATTTTCTTGAGGAAAATACATTCAAGTTAAAATAACAGCTGTGAAAGTGACAAATCAAAGGTCCTGGAGCGCGATGCACCAGCTCTGTCCTCCCCCTTTCGCGCTGGTTCGTATTACTTGGGATGATAGATTTTATCTGCAAACAGCAGCTCCATCCCCGTACCTTTGGCCGGGCTCCTTCCCTCAGTGATGCCACCTCCCTTGTCTCACCAAAGCATCAGTGAACCAAATTACCTTCTCCATTCACAACGCACGAACCCTCAAGCGACGTGTGAAGTATCCTCTTTAAATTAAGCCTGTTTTGTAACATCCCTCACGTGCAGCCACTTCCATTCTATCAATATGTGAAGGAGACTAAACAGACACCATTTGCATCCCAAAGGGTCAGAGATGTGCAGATCTGGCACTGCCGTACCACACTTGTATAAATCATCGTAAGACACACTGGAGAGGGAATAAAGGTCCAGGTTAAAGAGCTGTGTTAAGTATTTCCCTCCTACCGTGCCCTACAGGTCCTCTCCATCCCTCCTCTGCCCTCCCAGCAGGTCCTCGCACGCACGATGCTTCCCTACCACCATAAAGAGAGCGAGAAAACATTGCCTCAGCAAGTGCAGCTCTCTTGCAGAAAATAATTTACTTAATATAAGGCTGAATCAGGAGCGCTTGAATTGCCTTGTCCTGGTCTGAGCGCTCAGACAGCGTTCTGTGGCCTCTGGGGAAGAATTTCTGGGGAACATTTCTCTCCTGTGAAGGTCCCAGTTTGAAGGCCAGTTACACAGGCTACTAACAAATCCAACCCACAATGAATTTAGGCAGAATTCTGCACATTAGCAATTAAAGTCTTGCACATACCAAACGACAGAGGTGTCCTTGCAATTCAGGGTAGCGCAGGAGGGGGTCAGGTCTGCCAGGAGCAGACAGGGAGCAGCCGAAGCTCCCACAGGCACGGGAAGGCGTTGGGGTACATAGAATCATAGAATCACAGACTGGTTTGGGTTGGAAGGGACCTTAAAGATCATCTAGTTCCAACCCCCTGCCACGGGCAGGGACACCTTCCACCAGACCAGGTTGCTCCAAGCCCCATCCAACCTGGCCTTGAACACTGCCAGGGAGGGGGCAGCCACAGCTTCTCTGGGCAACCTGGGCCAGGGTCTCACCACCCTCACAGCAAAGAATTTCTTCCTAATATCTAATCTCAATCTCCCCTCTTCCAGTTTAAAACCGTTCCCCCTCGTCCTGTCACTCCATGCCCTTTTAAAAAGCCCCTCTCCAGCTTTCCTGTAGCCCCTTCAGGTACTGGAAGGTGCTAGAAGGTCTCCCTGGAGCCTTCTCTTCTCCAGGCTGAACAGCCCCAGCTCTCTCAGCCTGTCTCCAGAGCAGAGGTGCTCCAGCCCTCTGAGCATCTCCGTGGCCTCCTCTGGACTCGTTCCAACAGCTCCATGTCCTTCTGTTGGGGCCCCAGAGCTGGACACAGCACTGCAGGGGGGTCTCATGAGAGCGGAGCAGAGGGGCAGAATCCCCTCCCTCGATCTGCTGGCCACGCAAAAGGGGGTGGGAGATCACAGCTCCAGCTCTGACCCCTCTGCATCCTTCTGTCCAGGCACGCGCTGAGCAAAGGCTCTGCCTGTCCAAGCTGTTAAGGAGCTGGCAGCAGTTCTGTGAACATCAGCCCCTTCAGCATTGCCAGTTGAAACAATTTGATGAAAGTGTTTGCAAATTCAGGAAAACAGAATTTGTTTGCCAGAAAAATAATAGTAGTAATTTATACTGACATCTGATAAATTCCTATGAGATTTAGAAGTTTAGACCACAAATTCAAATATCCTCAGTCAAATGGAATAATTTGGTGGTTTGATTCTTACCTTTCACTTGAGTTTTATGGTACATCTCTCTACAGCAAAGAAAATCACAGCAAATGTCACAGTGTCTGCAGATGCATAAGAGCTTGCTCTCCTCTGAGCTCTTTTCCTATTAGGAGATCTGCATGCACCAAAAAAAAAAGAAAAAATATCCTATTTATAATTTTTTGCCAAAATATTTTAATGAGGTGTAGTGATCTGGTCTGATCCCTGGCTGCCCAGGGACCCCATGGTGGGGCAACCGTGCCAAGGGGCTGCCCACAGCCTTTTAGCCCCTGTACAGGGAAGAAATACAGGGGAAAAACAATACCAAAGTACCCAGCTCCTCTGAAAACAAAGATCTGAATACATGCCTGAATAACAAACCCAAGTTTCACCTTAGAAGTGTCATTAATAAAACAAACACACCAGCAAAAATAGTCTGCTCTGTCCAACCCTGTGATCCTCTCCGAGTGTCTGGCCACTGCTGTGCCCCGAGGGTACCAGGAGCAGGGGTCTGGGGGGACAATTTGTTGGGGTTCATATAAAGTCATTTTGCTTTAAACTCAGTTTTTCAGTCCCCTCTGTTTCAACCCACCCACCACCAGCTCCGTGCGTACTGTGTTTTCCTTCTCGGATTCAGTGTACAGCTAGGTGAGTAAAATAATCAATAAATAAAGTGGTTATTATCATCTGCATGTCGTTAGGAGGCTTAGAATTACTTTGTGCCGCTAGATCTAACTTATCACAGATCACCTGGGACACGTTATTTAAGGTATGTATCAACCATAATCATGTGGGTTAAAATTAAGAGAGGGTATAATGAGCTTCTTAAATCACAGGGAATGTCACTATGGGAAATATCTGATTTTTTTTTTTAAGTAGCCCAGCTGCCTGATTCAGGATACTCCACCCAAACGATTCATCCTTCTACACTTCATTACTCTCAGCCTTTTGTATATTTAAAAAAAAATACATAATCTCTTCTATTCTACCATTATGAGGACATCATTAAAGCACAGAGCTCATTAGGCTGCGTGGCTTCATGTCTATAACAAAGCTATTAGACAGAAATTGCTGTTTCCACAAGTGGTCCGTGCCGACATCCTGCCTTCTGGGGCAGAAAAGCAGGAGGAGGGGATCATCTCGGGGGGGGAATCAAGGCAAGGTCTCTCTTCCGTGGCATCTGTTCTTAACTCTGAGAGAGGAACAGCAACGTGGCATGAGGATGAGATTGGCAATATCAGTCGTGGACTCACAAGTAGGAGAGCTGGGCAAAGAGGAAACTAATGAGGTTCAACAAGAATAAGTGCAGAGTCCTGCACCTGGGAAGGAGTAATAAATGCACCAGTCCAGGTGAGGAGGTGATCTACTGGAGAGCAGCTCTGTGGAGAAGGACCTTGGAGTCCTGCTGGAAAACAAGCTATCCATGGGACAGCGATGTGCCCTTGTGGCCAAGAAGGCCAATGGTGTCCTGGGGCTCATTAATAAGAGTGTGTCCAGCAGATCGAGGAGGTCCTCCTCCCCCTCTACTCTACCCTGGTGAGACCTCACCTGGAGTATTGCGTTCAGTTCTGGGCTCCCCAGTTCAAGAGGGACAGAGATCAACTGGAGAGAGTCCAACGGAGGGCTACAAGGATGATGAAGGGACTGGAACACCTGCCTTAGGAGGAAAGGTTGAGAGACCTGGGGCTTTTGAGTCTGGAGAAGAGAAGGCTGAGAGGGGATCTGATTAATGTGTAGAAATAGCTGAGGGCTGGGTGTCAAGAGGAAAGGGGCAACCTCTTGTCACTTGTGCCCTGCGATAGGACAAGGGGCAATGGATGCAAGCTAGAGCATGGGAAGTTCAACCTCAACATGAGGAAGAACTTCTTTACTGTAAGGATTACAGAGCACTGGAACAGGCTCCCCAGAGAGGGTGTGGAGTCTCCTTCTCTGGAGACTTTCAAGACCCGTCTGTGCGTTCCTGTGTAACCTGCCCTAGATTGGTCCTGCTCTGGCAGGGGGCTTGGACTCGATGATCTCCAGAGGTCCCTTCCAACCCCTAAATATGATTCTATGATCCTATGAAGTAGAGAACTGCCATGCAAAAGCTTTAGAGATCCACTGTGTTTTAAAAGCCAGGGCAAGAAAACACCATTTTCTGCAAAAACATATTTAAGACAAACGACATTTTACACATGCCAACCTAAGAGGGTTAATGGTACTAAATATCATTCGTGACAATGTCTTATTATTTTTTCTACCTCAATGAAACACAATTTACTGGCAGAACAGACACACGTGTTGTTTTGATCACTACAATTGAAAAGAATAGCAGCTAATGTTGATGGTGGGTTTCCTGAGCAGAAAACACTGGAGTTACTCTGTAGATGGAAGCTGTGGGCGCCTGGAGTTCTTAACAGACAGGTAAAAACAGAACCCAAGTCCTCTCACCGCAGCCACGAGTGTGCCAGTGCTCAGCTCAACATCAGCCAGGCACAGGGGGTTTCCCCCAGATCCCTTACCCAGCCTCACCTTATTCTTTCACAGCCCTGTGGCCTTATAAAATTCCAGTTTTATAGCACTTTGTTCTTTCTATCTCATTTTAAATTGTTCGAAGGGTTAATTGTTGTTAAGATTCTGTTTGTTCACACAAATGCATGCTGTGTGTAGGAATTAACTGTACACCTGCTCTGAAGTGTTTGTAAACTCATAATTATTATCATAAAAGCTAATAAAAATTATTTGCTGGGGGTAAAGCAGCAGCATGGATATTGTTAGTGATCAGAGAGAGGAAACAAAGGAAAAGAGTGCAAATGAAAACCCAGTTAATCCAATTACAGGAGCACATTTTCTCAGCTAAAAGTAAGTTACATTTCTTCATTTCTTGTATTATGTCACTCTGTGTGAGGACTTTGTAAGATGCAGATGTAAGCATACAAATTTGCTAAAGATTTCCACAGTAACAACTGCTGACAAGCTTTCACAGCAGTGGTCATTTTCAAGAGTCTCTTCCTGCAGTCTGCTGGCAGAAGTTGCTGGGTATTTTAGTGACTGATTACAGATTCCTACGAGCACCCCTCAACGACCAGCAACAGCCAGTCTAGAAGACTGAAAAAAATCCTTCATCACGCAGTACTAGTGCCTGTTCTCACGAGCTCCTCGGCAGGACCAGAGTCCTGCATTGATAAATCCAGCAACAGCAAACTCTATGTACTTACTGTGCATTCATCACGAGAAGAATGATATTCTATATGATGGTGACCTTTTGAGATCGACTATTTATTACTGAAAGAGAAGCAGTTGCTACTGCAACTCCATAACTACTCTCGCTTTCCACCAGGCAGGAGGCACTGCCCGCATTTTAAATCTCTCCCTGTTCTGCTGTAGAAAAATAACACAAGACTGGAAGCGTCCTACCTGAGTTATCTGAATCTTTATTTATTTATTGCTTCCCCCATCCCTGGAAAAGTCAGTCTGGCCACGTTGAGCAGCCCAGCCCGGCGTACAGAGAGGTGAAGGCTCTGCAGCCCAGAGCCTCTGACACCACGTACAGCACGATGGGCTCATTCAGCAAGAGCTGACCTCCTCTGCCTCCAATATCACTTTCCTGACAGTATCTTTTTATTTTCTTTTTTAGTTTCTGGAAATCCAAAGCATTTTAAAATCAAGACACTCTGAATGCCAAGCAACAATTTTTTGGGGAGCTTCTCAGGCAAGGTCTAGATGAAAGAGGAGAAATATAACACAGTCTGTGCTGGAGAGGGCTGTATTCTCAGTAAATGTGCCAGAAATCATTCCTCTAAACTCCTACAGATATATGGGTTCCCTGGAAAGAAGAAAACCTGTATTTTCAGGGGTGCTGAGTGTCTATTGCTTTTATTTCACCTGTGCCATGGGAAATGAACACCCCTAAAAAGCAGATCAAGGTGACTGAGCACGGATTTGATGAGCGAACTGTAGCCACGTATGTCTGCATAGCTGAAGATGTGACTCATTTTTGGCAGAAACACCAGAGATTTGTTACAAAACACAAAGCTACCGCATTAGCTAATTAGCTCCTGGTACTGCAAGCTCACTCCCAACAGGGCTGCATTCTCAGTAAATTCCTTCCTGACTCACAGCAGCGTATGTAGCAGCAGACAATTCAATCACGACAGCAGCAACCCCATGTGCACAGCTCTCAAATCGTTTCAGACACCAGCCTTCAGCAGCGAGACAGCCTTGGAAGCTGAGCTGGGGAAATATGGATTACTTTACAGGACGTGGAAGATCTGCCACCCACCAATGGAAAATGATCTTTTTAAAACAAAGATGGAGGGACTTAATGAATCCATAACTGAATCTCATTGAGCACTGTTACAACAGGACGTATCAAAGTTTACCATTAGCTACACATTGCTCTCTGAGCCCTCTCCCTTTCTGGTTTAATGGATAAAGTGGATTTTTTTCCCCATTGATGATGTGGTGGAGGAATCTGATCCTCCCAACGGGGAGCTCAGTGGCAGGGCTGGGTGTCCCCAGGGCCACGAGGGGCTGGGTGCTCTTCCAGCAAACTCAACAGGAGGGCAGGACTTGCTGGGCTGTTGAGGTGTTGGAGCGAGTCCAGAGGAGGGCGACCAAGCTGGTGAAGGGTCTGGAGGGTCTGACCTACAAGGAACGGCTGAGGGAGCTGGGGGTGTTTAGCCTGGAGAAGAGGAGGCTCAGAGGTGACCTTATTGCAGTCTACGACTACCTGAAGGGAGGTTGTAGCACAGTGGGAGTCGGCCTCTTCTCCCAGGCAACCAGCGATAGGACAAGAGGACACAGCCTCAAACTTGGCCAGGGGAGGTTCAGGTTGGACATTAGGAAGCATTTCTTCTCAGCAAGGGTCATTAGCCATTGGAAGGGGCTGCCCAGGGAGGTGGTGGAGTCACCATCTCTGGAGGGGTTTAAGAAAAGCCTGGCCATGGCACTTAGTGCCATGGTCTAGTTGCCATGGTGGTGTCAGGGCAATGGTTGGACTCGATGATCCCTGAGGTCTCTTCCAACCTGGTTGATTCTGTGATTCTGTGACTGCAGCTGCACGAGGCTGGCAGCAAGGGGCAAAACCAGAAAAACCTTCTCTGCAAGGAGGCTGGAGGCAATCTGAAAGGACAGGTTTTGCTTCACAAGTTGCATTCATTGGCCCTACATTTCCAAACACATAAAAGAGCTCCTGTTCCTTCTGTCCTAAGAGGGTAAAATACTTTACAAACAAGCAGGACACTGTCAAAGAAATACCAAGTCACAACATCACCTTCTCCTAAGATAAATAATCTAACAAGGACTTTAATTTTAGCTAAACAGCACACAAAAGCTGCCCAGAGTTGCAGTTTACAACAGGATAAAAGATGAGGATGGTGAAACTATAGACACAGAGGCATAGGTTCTTGCTGGATAAACTCATTATGTCTACCTTCACACTACTGCTACATAAAAATATTCATATCTAGTTGTTGTTAATAAAGTGGCATATTGTAACAGAAGAAAAGACACTCAAATTTTGCCATAAAGAACTACAGCAAACTGCAGCCTGATATGTCCAAGACAGGAGCTGATGGTACTGCTGCCCTTGGCCCAGCCCTTGCCCTGCTTCCCTGGGGGTCAGGGCACCCCCGTCATGCCAGCGCACACCCCATGCCCCCCAGGGCATGTAGTGAACTTCAAAGACACATTCACAGCCTCCCTGGGACTCACAGGTTGTTCCCCACTTTGGGTTTCCACTCCATGGCCAACCCAACCCGGCTGCCCAGAATTTAAATTGGGAGAGTAAATCCTTGTCATTTATTTTAGAGACTTTTAAGCTGATAGTCTTCATCGCCATGCCTGATCTCCTGCCTCACAAAGTAGAATAAAATAAAATCTCCAAGAGCCTCCTTGGAGCTCCTGTTTCAATAGTGGAGCTACTGCTGGGAATAATTCTGTCATTGTTTTTTCGGGCTTTTGTTGGTCGATGTGACACACGACCAGCTTGGGATTGGAGGCAGGGGATTTTTTTGAAGAGGAGGTGAGGTGTCTATTCTGAAAACAATGCTCACAGCCAGCGTGGTAGGCATTTTCAAAAGGGAAGGTTCTGCATTTTTTTCCAAGCACAGTCACTCTAATTTCACCTTAAAGTCCTCAAGAAATGTGTCCTGCTCCTGAGAAGGACAAACTAGTCAGTGCAGAGCCAAGACCTGGTCCAGGAGGGTATTTCTGACTCAGCAGGGAGAATTTAGTACGTATTCTTTTTAAATAGGAAAGATGGTGGCAGTATGCCTGTTGTGTTTTGCTTCCCATTCAGTGCTCCATCCTGCAAGGACTCCAGCGCATGGTTATCTCTAAATACCCTCAGAGGCTGCAGTGGTACAAAAAAGCTGTTTACTGGGGCAGGGGAGGCACACACAGTGGTTAGGGTGCAAATAACCTACACGTATATAACCTTTCTGAAATGAATTTGTTTTCTCTTGAGATTTACACTGCCATCCTTGGTAGCAGAATAAGATTACAGTGTGCAAGTAGTCCACTAAAGTCATTCACTTCTAATGCCTGCTTGGCCACCTCCTTTGCATTGCAAACTTGCAGAGAAAAAACCCAACCAAACAAAAGAATGACCAAAAAAAACCCCAATGTTAGAATGGTATAGGATTATTACCTGTATGGACCCTTCCTTTTAACACCACATCAAGCTTTCACAGCTTCAGTGGTTATTTATGAATCCCAATGTTATCAATCAATATTTTCACTGAAAAACAGGATCAGCCAATTTAGCAACTTGTGAGACTCATTTAAGCCCATTGTCTCACATTTGAACAGCGCCGATTTTGATATATGAAGTTTCTGCCTTCCCACTCATCCTCTCTCTGCTTGCTAAACTACTTCCCTCTCATGAAGAAAAAAAACCCTTTCATCATTATAAGCAAACCCCAGTATTCTTTTCATCGTGGTAAGACAACCCACGCTTGGTGAGGTGCTGTGCAAAGCCCATTTCCCTAAGGGTGAAACCCCAACCCACCATGGCAGAGTCACACATAACGTAGACTTTGAAGGCTGCAGGGTGATCAGACAGGGAAATATGGCAGGATGGAGCAGAGTGCTGCCCACCTGCACGTACAGCACCTTACAGCCGAGCTGCCCAACGCTGGTGTGGGTACCCCATAAACTGGGTGTATGGAGCAAACAGGGAAAACTGACACTCATGCTCCAGACCAAGATCAGTTTATCTTTCCTTTTTGCTTCTTCAGTGTTATTTTTTAAAATAAGAGGAAGTGTCTTCTTCCTAAAACAAACCCAACCCTCTCATAACCACTTCTCTCCATCCCTGTGTAACACTGCAAAGGCCTCAAAAAGCCTTTGAATATATTATATTATTGAAAGCCTTTGATATTAACTGCTGTAAGTAGTTAATTCTTGGGCATTTAAGAATAAAGACCATCCCTGTACAGTGACAATTTTATAACAGAATTGAGCTGATGTTCCTCAACAGGTGGTGGAGTCCCCATCTCTGGAGGGGTTTAAGAAAAGCCTGGACATGGCACTTAGTGCCCTGGTCTAGTTGCCATGGTGGTGTCAGGGCAATGGTTGGACTCGATGATCCCAGAGGGCTCTTCCAACCTGATTGATTCTGTGAACAGCTCAGGTTCAGGTGCATCCCTGGACACAATCTCTAAGGCTCAAGGAGCATCTCAAATTTATTTATTGGGGCGAGGTGGAGAGAATGGGTGGGCAGGGAGAGTTTGTACAAGCTTTGAATGATTTGCATTTCTTCAATTATTTATTTCCTTTTCTGGAATTAGAGAAACACTAGCCCCTGGGAAGTTGTTATGCACTTGGGAACTGCATACCTCTGCATGTAAGAGAAGCAGACAGGACCTGCCCGACCTGGATGGAGACCTGTGCTATCAACAGGTGCAGTGAGAGTTTCCAGGTCTGGAAACCAGAAACTAGACATGCACCACTTCAGTTCAGCAGACCCAGAGTAGATCAGTGGTTTGGTTATCTATAGATTTGTGCCGCTGCTTGGTCACCACACAAATCCTAAGCAGTAAAATAAAGTTCATCCAATCTAATTTCTTGAACCCTTCTGAAGAAAACAGAGACTGAACATCTCAGACTCTGCAGCTTTGCCATGACACTTACTACTTCATGCTGTCCCCACAAATCGCTCATAATACTTAGCACTTAAAAAAAAGGTTATGAACACTCAGTGATTAATCCTCCCAAAGACCCCAGGAGATCCATAAATAGATATTAGCTTCCCTGTCTACAGAGAGTGAAACTGAGATAGCCAGGATCAGACAATAAGATGACCTGATGGTCAAACTGATGCCCTGCTTTATTTACTAATCCTTTATCATCTGAGCTCTGTCTAAGATTTAGGGTGCTGACAATATTTTAAGCCTTACTTTAAAAGGCAGGTACAGAGCTGCTATTGCTGTCACCAGAGCAGACATTAACTTCTTCTCTCAGTGGTAAAACCTGGCCTGATAAACGGCTGAAAGGCAGGTTGCAGCCCAAGGAGGGCATTGGAGGCAACAAGCTTCGGCAGCACGGTCCTGACCCCAGAGCCTGGGTTGACTCCGGCATCTCCAGGCATGTCCACACTGCAGGGTTGACAGAAATGCTTCTTAAAGCATTCCTGGGCAATAACTATCACACGCAATGACTAAACCTGCTCTACTTAAAAGCTGAGACGCAGCACTTTTCACATACCCTGCGACTATCTCCTCTCCAGCTAGTGCCCGCTCTGGAACCAACACAACAACCTGTCGTTTTCCACTTCCTAAGCACTGCCACACTGACGTTTGGGGGAAAGGGCTGCATCCAGCACACTTCTGGGCACCCAGAAAAGCCCATGCTCAGTGCGGGGTGGGATGACCAAGACCATCTCCTCCCGAAGAGGCAGGAGCTGCTGAGCTGCTGCCTGAAAGCCTCTCTCCCCAGGCAGAGCAGCTCCTGGCTCTTTTCTCCTGCCAAGATCCCAGTCTAGGAAACACCAGAGGCCAGTGCCCCTTGGAAAGGCAGGAGCTGCTGGTGACCAGGGGCTCCTTGCAGACCTGTCATCTGCCCATGCCGGAGCCGTTCTCCTTGCGCCCTGCCTTGGCATTCTCGCCGGTGAAAGACGGCTCTGCTTTCCCAATCCCCACCAAGCCCTGAATTTGGCAAAAAGGTCTAATGCGGAGTACTGGAATTCATCCAGTATTTCCCTGCTGGTGAAGGGTCTGGAGGGTCTGACCTATGAGGAATGGCTGAGGGAGCTGGGGGTGTTTAACCTGGAGAAGAGGAGGCTCAGAGGTGACCTTAGTGCAGTCCACAACTACCTGAAGGGAGGTTGTAGTGGAGTGGGAGTCGGCCTCTTCTCCCGGGTAACTAGCGATAGGACAAGAGGACACAGCCTCAAGCTTCGCCAGGGGAAGGTTCAGGTTGGACATTAGGAAGCATTTCTTCTCAGCAAGGGTCATTAGCCATTGGAAGGGGCTGCCCAGGGAGGTGGTGGAGTCCCCATCTCTGGAGGGGTTTAAGAAAAGCCTGGACATGGCACTTAGTGCCATGGTCTAGTTGACATGGTGGTGTCAGGGCAATGGTTGGACTCGATGATCCCAGAGGGCTCTTCCAACCTGATTGATTGATTGTTCCCTCCCACGGGACCACAGACACACTCACTGCTGCTTCTGAAGACCTGCTATACAACCCATTTCGAACTGCCTGCCACTGAAGCAAGATCCCCATCTGCCAGTTCCTAAGTCAAACATCCAAGCCTCCTTGCAGGCCTTTGTAAGCACGCACGGAGTAAATACATATCTGTGTTTATACAAGCGCAGAGCCACACCAGTATGTCCCCAAACCAGCAAAATCTAATTTGCTCCCCAGTCATAACAAGCCAACTGCCAAGCTTCAGGCTGTAGTGTTTTCTATACGGCCAGCTGTACTCCTGTAACAATGGTGGCTTCTAAGAGACATGCCAAGAACTACTTAACCAAAGCTTTGTGCATATGTAAGTGCTGTGATATAATACACAAATAACATATTTTTCTTTCTCAGTTTATAATGTTTGGCATAGCTGCACATAACATACCACATAAACTCCGCTGTACATTGAGATCATTCATATAGCAGTTTCTTCAGGACAATTCCCAGCAGATGAGATAAATTATATGATTTCCATGTGCGGGATTTAAACCAAATTCTTTTGATTAATCACAAGCCATTAATGGTAATGAGTATGCCACTAAGCATACTATAAAATATGTAAAGCCTGGATGACTCTCAATAGATCTTGGCAAGTGCCTCATTTAACCTTCACAGCTCATGAAAAACTGTTCGAACTTCTTCGTTTTACACATGAAAACTATTGATTGTTTACAGCATTGTATGACCTTTTCTGACAAGTGGGAAAAATTATGAGATATTAGGTTGTAATTCAATCATGCAATATGCTCTAAATTATGTTGGGTTTCAAAATGCCGGTGCTGTTTCTGCACATTTATTTTATCTTTGAGTCTCATCTAAGTCTTTGCAGAAGATATGTATGAAACTATTTCAAACTGCAACGCTCCTTGAATGGCCCTGAGTGCAGATAAACCGTTAATATCTGTAAGGCATCAGATCTGAAAAGTTACTCTTAACTATAACAAATACAAAGTAATTTTAAAAACATCGACTAAATGAGGCTTAGCAGCTACATATAAAACAGACTGTGTATCACATGGACCAAGATCCTCTTTTATAAAACCTGGGCAAAGACATACCCAGACTCAAAGCACCAGTGGTGTCGAACCACTTCGCTGTCTAACAGAAAGTCTAACAGCGTCTGTAACTGTCCTCTTTGTCCCGTTATCCTGAACCTGAGCCTCAAATGAAATCTTTCCTTCGCTGCTGATCACACAACCCGCAGGACTTCAAGAGCCAAAAATATGTGGCAGCAATTTTTCCTCTCCTAAGGGATCCCATTTATCTTCCTCCTAATCATATTTTCACTGTTTATTTCACTTCAAAGTCTTCTACCCTTTCATCATCAGAACTACGCCTCCAACGACAGGGAATTATTGTATCTTATTACAGACCTGTAATTACAAGCAGTAAGTGACCACTGAAATGGATCTTTGGGAGTACGATGTTAAAGAAACATCTAGAAACTGGGTTGTGTTAGAAAAATATTTGACTATATACTCTTTCAGTGGTGGATGACTCTGTAGTTCCTAAGCATGACAGATGTTGCTGATGGTTATCTATGATTTTTAGACTGTTTCCCCTATATCAGCAGAATATTTTTTACTAGAAATATATGACACCTCTGCTAACACTAGTAGATGCAAGAGAGAGAAGCCACATGAAAAAGTCCTACATTCCCTAATTGCTTTGGTCTCAAACAGGTCAGTAAATGTTGCAGAACACCAGCTCACCCCAGACTCCCCTGGCAGACATCCCACCATAGATCACTTCCCATATGTAAATTCACCTTTCATATATTATGCAGACTGCTCAGCCCATTTCAAGTGTTTTGACTTAATTGTTTACAACTAATAAGATTTTAAAATCTTTATTCTGCTTTATCAGACCTTCAGTTTTCCACCTGGGATTTTTTCCAAATCAATACAGAATCAATGAGGTTGGAAGAGCCCTCTGGGATCATCGAGTCCAACCATTGCCCTGACACCACCATGGCAACCAGACCATGGCACTAAGTGCCATGTCCTATATATCCAATACCTGTTCAATCAAACTTTGTCTTTCCATAAGTGACTCTAATACACTGAAGTAGAAATTATGAAATACATTCATTCAGTGGAACATAAATAATGGTAAAAGTTGGGATTTAAGGCATTCAAGTGACTCATCAGAGCAGCAATCTTTCAGAAGTAGTGGTCAGCAGAATGCATCTTCTGGGCTGTTTGGAGTTAGCATGTTCCCATCCACACCCAAGGCTGTTAATGGGGTAGCTCTACTGTATATACCTAACAATGGGGCTGGAACTGTTTTTCTGTAATGGACATTAAAGGCTTTGGCCTGCTGTAACACAATAATGGCTTTGGTCCATAAAAAACCTGAATATAGACAGTTTAACAGTAGTTGGCCCCTGTCATTCTCACCTGTTTCAGGCGTTGAGATTCCTGAACATCCTGCTGCATAATTCAGGGCTGATTTATAGGAAGAAGGACAAAACATTACTAGTCTCAATGGAAACGTACCTCCACTTGAACTGGAAAGTTCAAATTTGCTGGAAAGAAGACATTCGAGTGTGTATTCCTGTGCTCCTTGCCCTCACATTCAGCCTGCTCTTTCAAGAGGGCAGGTCTTTGAGGAATTTCCCTGTGTAAAATATTGAGGAGACCTCAAGGCACTGTGAGGAGCACAGACTTAATGGGAAGAATCAGCCTTGCTTCCACTTTGCTCAAACTCACTGTACCAGGTCCTCTGAGGAACTAGAATGAGCGTGGAAGGGAGCTGTGTAAGTCAATTTTACCTAAAAACAAGCAACCATCTGCTGTTGGGCACAAGTTTCAAGGTGAGTTCTGTATAGAGACATTTCTGACAACAATTATTTGGTAAGTCACCGAGTTGCTGATAAATTAATTTAGAGATGTCTTACCTTCAGAAAATTCGCACTGAGCACAGAAGCATCTAAACCACATGCATAATCACCTTTTATATATTATTTTTGCTGAAAAACTAGGCAAAAGACATGGAAATGTCTATCAGCCAAGCAACTCCAAAGACCACAGGAGTGAATGTGCGTTTAAAACAGATCGGTGGTGATTAACCATTTTGGTGGTGATTTAACCATTTCCTTATAAAGACTAGGCAATCATTTGGGAAGGCATCAGCCTTTGATCCACAACACAAGAGGATATTATCAGAATGTCACCCAAAACAGGTTACAGTAAAGTACTGGGAAAGCATTAGAGTTGGTGCAGGAAGGATTTGACCCTAGACTACCAATTAAGGCACAGAGTGATTGGCTCTTCAATGACGAGCAAGTTCTCTTTACTTTCTCAACCTGCTCTTAACACAAAGGCACATAAACTATTCCAGTGCAACTCGAGGCAACGCAGCTTGTGTTTCAGACCAGCAAGTTCAGTTTCAGTGAAAACAAAAATAATACAACACACTAAGTTGAAATGCACATGGGAGGGAAAGCTAGAGGGGTCATTTACAGCTCCTGTGGGTGGTTACTCTATAGATATCAAATTCTGGTGTTTCTAAAGACATACATCTGTCAACGTCTCCTAAAGGCAAAAAGAAGATAAAAATGCTGAGGTGGAGACATCCCTAAGGTAATAAAAAGTAAGTTTATAGGCAGAAGTTATCATTTCTGCTTCATATTTTGATTTTCGTCATCCCAAGCCTGAATACACACTCACAAGCACCAAGAAGGGATGCAATGCAACATTGCCTGTGTAAAACTCCTAGATCTCTTCAAACCCTTTTTTTATTTTTGGTGGGGGAAGAGAGGGAAGCTCTGAGCTAAAAACAGTGGTGGGGAGAGCCAGAGGATCGGAGCATGGCACAGCCAAACCAGCAGAGATTGGTTCTCCATCAGCATTTACCAACGACGGGTCTCTGGACACAGCCAGAACAAGGGACAAAGCACAAACTAGACTGGAGCATAAAAATGCACTTCCCAAAAAATATTATTTTTTTCTTTAAAAACATTAACTTAATGCCTTCCACAGAGATGAAAAGGGATCTAACACTCCATTTGCCTCACTCTGTACCTAACAGACTCCCTCCTTACTTAAATATATCTACCATATTTACATCATCACTGCAAACAAGCCTCACAGAAATGCTCAAAAGTGAAAGGTATTTTACTGTGCTAAATAGATATTTTTCTGCTGGCGGTTACATCTTGTACGTGGAGTGAAAGACAAAAGTAATAGCCATATCTGAATTTCTTGCAGGCAAAAAGTTTGATGAATACCTTTAACATAAATGGCTTCAATATTTTTAAAACACCATAGAAGGACAAGCATCTGAAGCTAGAAGGCATTTTATGAAAAATTCAGAAATAGTTGAAGAAAAAGCATTACAAATTGTTGTCTACCTTGGGGTATTTTTTCTAAGGCCTGGAAACAAAAAAAAAAGTTGTTATAAATTATGAAATTTTTAATAGGATTTAATAATATATAATTGAAAATAAAATGGAAAAAATAATTTTCAATATTCTGTGCTTTGATTCTTATATGGGAAATGGAAAAATATTCATGTATCACTTTTTTAGGAAGCATTTCTTCTCAGCAAGGGTCATTAGCCATTGGAAGGGGCTGCCCAGGGAGGTGGTGGAGTCACCATCTCTGGAGGGGTTTAAGAAAAGCCTGGACATGGCACTTAGTGCCCTGGTCTAGTTGCCATGGTGGTGTCAGGGCAATGGTTGGATTCGATGATCCCAGAAGGCTCTTCCAACCTGATCGATTCTGTGATTCTGGTAGGTAGATAAATAACAGCAGTGTAATGCACCACACAAGTTCCTCCGAAGATTACTACCCTGGGTTTGGAGCAACTTGACCATTTGCCAAGCCCATGGCAACCTGCACTACCTGTTGTTACCCAGAAGTATTGGTCTGCGTGCATACAAAGGTGGACCAGGAAGAATATTATTTCAGTAACCAAAATTACCTGTTTCAGCTCTCTCTAAAATTCTGTATCAGTAGATTGCAGCTGTTGCCCTTGGCAGTTTGGGAAATTCAGACACTGACTGCCCTTGCTCGCTCTGGGAAGGTTGTGGTGACTGTGACCTGCAGTCAACCGTGCAACGCCACAAAACAAGTCGCAGACTGCAGAGCAGGTATGCTGCTGCCTCAGCTCTTTCTTGGCATGATACCTTCTAAACACCTCCTAAATAAAACAAAAAATAAAGCAGTTTAGTTTTAGCCAAAAAGATTGAAATGACCAATTCTCCAGGAACAGAAACATAATCTTGGTGAATAGAAAAAAAATCTTTAAAGCACATTTTTGCCCCCCCTGCAGAAGTGACTACCTGTGTTCCAAAATCTTTCCTCCATACCTTAACTGAAACATCCTTCTTAAAGAGGAAACAATTCAAGAGCAGAGAATGGCTGCAGATAACTAAATTCAAAAAAATTTAGGACAGACGTCCAGTGTATGTCAGAAAAAGGGAAAGTGCTGAATTTCTGACAGGCTTCTGAACAACACTTTAACACACTATTTATATAACATATATTATGGTGATAATGACACATATATATATTTTTATATATATAAAAATAAGACTTTTGATGCACTTTCCATATGAGTAGTTCACATAACGTTTCATGAATTTTACACACTGCACAATCTGCGTATCAAGATAATTTTTCCCACTACATCTTTTACAGTTGTTCCTGCTGTAAAATGGGACATTTCATAGCACAGAAGAAAACCGGTTCCTCTTTCCAGAGACAGAATTACTGTGTTATGCATCTCCTCACCATGGAAGACTGAGGTAAGTGCAATGACAGCAGTGAGAACTTGTGACAAGGCTCCCTGCCCTTGGAGAAAATGCCTTTGCACCTCCAGAGGCTGTGAACGGTTTGCTCCTTGCAGCTTGGTCTGTTACTAAAAAGCACACTTTCAGGAGCAGGGTATCTCTTAAGCTCATTTCTTGAGGATGACATGCTCATGACTTCATGCCCTGAGCCATGGCTTAGACTTTCCTTAAGGAATGGCTTGGCAGTGCAGTTGAGCCAATCCAACTCGAGGCCACCAGCACTGATGTTTATCTGGTCCCACCACCACTACCTCGTTCAGAAAAAATTGCCCTCCAAAACCAACAGACTTTTTTTTGCCAGTTTAGCTCCTTGAATTAGATCCTTGGGTCATCAGACAAATTGTAGCAGTGTTGCAAGGCAAGAAAAGGATGCTGCAGCTGTCAACAGAGAAGGACTCTCCCTCTTGGCCACAACTAACATCTAGAGAGGCTTAACTACACCAAGAAATTGTACTTTTGGAAGTCTTCCTTCCAAAGTCAGTCAACCCTCCCAAAAGCAGATGCACTTCTTGTTCTTATTTTCACAACGCTCCTGACACAACTTGCTGCTAAGGGACCAAAGACATCAGCAACTTCATTGACAGAGCAGAATAAATCCGGAGGTGTGGAATTAAATAGGATTGCATAGCCTTAGTGTCAGAGAAGCTTTGTCATCGCAAGGATTTTCAGTTTAGTTCAGTGACAAGGGACTCTCTGAACCTTCACTAAGAAATAATGTAAATTTTATAACTAAAGTGAGTCTAGAGTTATGAAAAAGTATACTTTTCTAGACAACTATAATTAGTGATATCTTCAGCAACAATAAATAAAAACCCTGTAAGTAAATAAATAACGAACATACTTTCATAGTTGTAATGCAGGCCTGCAATTTAGCATTCGTGTTTCTTTCACAGAATCACAGAATCACACAGAATCACAGAATGTCAGGGATTGGAAGGGACCTCGAAAGATCATCTAGTCCAATCCCCCTGCCGGGGCAGGATTGCCTAGACCATATCACACAGGAACGCGTCCAGGTGGGTTTTGAATGTCTCCAGAGAAGGAGACTCCACAACCTCTCTGGGCAGCCTGTTCCAGTGTTCAGTCACCCTCACCGTAAAGAAGTTTTTCCTCAAATTTAAGTGGAACCTCCTGTGCTCCAGCTTGCACCCATTGCCCCTTGTCCTGTCAAGGGATGTCACCGAGAAGAGCCTGGCTCCATCCTCTTGACACTTGCCCTTTACATATTTATAAACATTAATGAGGTCACCCCTCAGTCTCCTCTTCTCCAAGCTAAAGAGACCCAGCTCCCTCAGCCTCTCCTCAGAAGGGAGATGTTCCACTCCCTTAATCATCTTCGTGGCTCTGCGCTGGACTCTCTCTAGCAGTTCCCTGTCCTTCTTGAACTGAGGGGCCCAGAACTGGACACAATACTCCAGATGCGGCCTCACCAGGGCAGAGTAGAGGGGTAGGAGAACCTCTCTCGACCTGCTGACCACACCCCTTCTAATACACCCCAGGATGCCATTGGCCTTCTTGGCCACAAGGGCACACTGCTGGCTCATGGTCATCCTGTTGTCCACTAGGACCCCCAGGTCCCTTTCCCCTACGCTGCTCTCCAACAGGTGTGTCCCCAACTTGTACTGGTACATGGGGTTGTTCTTGCCCAGATGCAGGACTCTACACTTGCCCTTGTTATATTTCATTAAATTTCTCCCCGCCCAACTCTCCAGCCTGTCCAGGTCTCTCTGAATGGCTGCGCAGCCTTCAGGCACATCAGCCACTCCTCCCAGTTTTGTGTCATCAGTGAACTTGCTGACAGCGCACTCTAATCCCTCATCCAAGTCATTAATGAATATATTGAATAGAACTGGTCCCAGAACCGACCCTTGCGGAACTCCGCTAGACACAGACCTCCAACTGGACTCTGTCCCGCTGACCACTACTCTCTGGCTTCTTTCCTTCAGCCAGTTCACAATCCACCTCACTACCCAATCATCCAGACCACACTTCCCCAGTTTAGCTACGAGGATGCTGTGGGAGACTGTGTCAAACGCTTTACTGAAATCGAGATAGACCACATCCACAGCTTTGCCATCATCTATCCACCGGGTAACATCCTCTTAAAAGGCTATCAAGTCGGTTGAGCAAGACTTCCCATTGGTGAAGCCATGCTGAGTGCCCCTAATGATCCCCCTATCCTTGATGTGCCTAGAGACAGCACCAAGAACAAGTTGCTCCATCACCTTTCCAGGGATGGAGGTGAGGCTGACTGGTCTATAGTTCCCCGGGTCCTCCTTCCTGCCCTTTTTGAAGACTGGAGTGACATTCGCTTTCCTCCAGTCCTCAGGCACCTCTCCCGTTGCCCACGACTTAGCAAAGATGATGGAGAGTGGCCTAGCAATGACTTCCGCCAGCTCCCTCAGCACCCGCGGGTGCATCCCATCAGGGCCCATGGATTTATGGACATCCAGGTTGCTTAATTGGTCCCTGACCCAGCCCTCATCAACCAAGACAGATTCCTCCTCTATCCTGACTTCTTCCGAGGCCGCAGGGGTCCAGGGCTCCTCAGGACAGCCTCCAGCAGTATAGACAGAGGCAAAGAAGGCATTCAGTAACTCCGCCTTCTTTTTATCCTCTGTCTCCAGGACCCCCACCTCATTCATCAGTGGGCCTACCTTGCCTCTAGTGTTGGCTTTACCTGCAATGTATTTGAAGAAGCCCTTTCTGTTGTCCTTGACCTCTCTTGCAAGGTTTAATTCCAAGGAGGCCTTAGCTTTCCTAGTTGCCTCCCTACATCCTCTGACAACAGACTTATATTCCTCCCAAGTGGCCAGCCCCTCCTTCCACGATCTGTACACCTTCTTCTTCCACTTGAGTTTGCCCAGCAGTTCCCTGTTCAACCATGCAGGTCTCCTGGTACCCTTCCTTGACTTCCTACCTGTTCGGATGCTCTGATCTTGAGCTCGGAAGAAGCAGTCCTTGAACACTAACCAACTATCTTGGGCCCCCTTACCTTCTAGTACCCTGTCCCATGGGATTTCCCCTAGCAATTGCTTGAAAAGGCCAAAGTTGGCCCTCCTGAAGTTCAGGGTTGTGATTCTGCTAGCTATTCTGTTCCTGCCACATGAGATCCTGAACTCTACCATCTCATGGTCGCTACAACCAAGGCTGCCCTCAACCTTCACCTCTTCAACCAGACCCTCCTTGTTAGTGAGGATCAGATCCAGCAGCGCTCCTCTCCTAGTTGGATCATCCACCATTTGCATCAGAAAGTTATCATCAATGCACTGGAGGAATCTCCTGGACTGAGGATGGCTGGCTGAGTAGGCCTCCCAGCAAATATCAGGGTAGTTGAAATCCCCCACAACAACCAGGCCCTGTAATTGCGAGACTGCTCTCAGCTGCCTGTAGAAGGCCTCATCACCCTCCTCATCCTGATCCGGTGGCCTGTAATAGACACCCACAACAGTATCACCCCTGCCAGCCTGCCCCTTAATTCGCACCCACAAACTCTCAACTCGCTCCTGATCTGCCTCTGGACAGAACTCAATACATTCTAGCTGCTCACTCACATAAAGAGCAACTCCACCACCTCTCCTTAGCGGCCTGTCTTTCCTGAACAGGACATAGCCATCCATGACCACATTCCAGTCATGCGAGGCGTCCCACCAAGTCTCTGTAATTGCCACTAGATCACAGCCCCCCGACCGAACACGGATTTCCAACTCCTCCTGTTTATTCCCCATGCTGCGTGCATTGGTGTACAGGCATTTCAGGGAGCGAGCTGGGCACACCGATTTCATCCCAGAATCACCCCCTGATTTCACCCCAGGGGGATGGGGGGCCTCCTGGTCTACCTCAACACTAGAGCATTGCCCCAGTGGTGCAAGCCCAGCTACCACCCCATCCCCCTTCGAATCTAGTTTAAAGCTCTCCGAATGAGCCCTGCTAATTCCTGTCCCAGAACCCTTTTGCCCCTACGACATAAACCTTTCCCATGTATCACTGTCACGCCTGGTGTCTTATAAAACCAGCCATTATCAAAGAACCCAAAGCCCTGCCTGTAGCACCAGTCTTGTAGCCAGGTGTTAATAGAGAGAATCCTACTATTCCATCCCACGTCATCACCTGAAAATGGAAGGAGGGAGGAGAAAACAACTTGTGCCCCAGACTCTTTCACCAACCGTCCTAGGGCCTTGTAGTCTTTCTTCATCCCCCTCAGACTACGGGATGCAGCTTCTTCCCCACCTGTCTGGAAGATCAGCAGGGGGTAGTAGTCTGTGGCCTTCACCAGGTTGGGGAGTTGCCTGGTGATATCCCTGATTCGGGCTCCAGGCAGGCTGCAGACCTCCCTGTGATGGGGGCCAGCTCTGCATATTGGGCCCTCAGATCCCTTTAGAAAGGAGTCTCCAACCACTAAAACTCTTCTCTTCTTCCTTGTGGAGGAGGTAGCTATACGCCTGTCAGGTTTTTCTGACTGTGGTGGGACCTCTGATATAGGTTGCCTCTCCACCACATCCCCGTTGGACCTGCTTTATTCCACTAGGGCTTCATATCTATTGCTCAGAGGCACCTGTGGAGGCAAGGTAGGCAAGGAGGGCACTCGCCTTTTGCCACGGCCATAGACTTGTCTCCACTCACTCTTCTCCTCTAGGTTATTGTTTTCCACCTGAGAGGGGCAGAGTACAGGGGTCCCTCGATCCTGGGAGCTCTCCGGCAGGTGCTCCCATTTTTGTTGCAGGGAGGGCAGAGCCTGGCTCCACCAGTCTATCTCCATTTCAGCCTCCCGAATGCTCCTAAGCCTTTCTACTTCGGCTTGAAGCCTTTCAACCTGGCTTTGCAGCTGTGCCGCTCGGCCGAGCAGATCATCTCCCTGCTCACAGCGCACACAGCCCCCTGACACCACAGAGACAGTGTAGCATTCCCTGCAGCCCGCAACCTGCACCATCGCCTCCTTCCGTGGGAGCTCTGTCTGGGTTCCCACATCCATTTTGGTCTTCTTCCACCGGGTAGATACCATTGTTCTTTCACTGAACTGGGAAATACCTGTTGGTGGCACCCCTGGTTCACAGCTCCTTGGCCCTTCCTCGCCTTATGCACTGGGAGGGAGTCAGCGCCCTCCCCAACGAGTTGCAAACAACTGCAGCCTCTCCTGCCCTGGGACACACCCAGTCACTGCTGACTCACCCAGGCACTGCTGAGTCTCTCCCCTCTGGCCAGGGACTAGTCCCTACCCTCCAGGAGGCTCTTTATCAACGGTAACAGGGGGTGGAGCACCTAGAATAGACCCTTTATTTAGGGTCTATTCCAAAATCTTCTGAAGCCAACGGGACCCTTACCTCACCTTCAGAAAACTATCCAATTCTCTTGAACAGAGCAAGAAAATGCAAATCAAAGAAATAGTTAGAATTGAAATGTACTCAAGTGAAATTCAGGAAGTCAACTCAGAGCCCAGGTCTCTCAGGGCGCTCCACATAGCATTTATTTTAACTTCTAATGCTGTGTCATTAGGTTTAATGAACAGGAATCATACTTAGCAGAGATACTACAGCAAAGACTCACCAGCAGAACTACCCAGGAAAGAGAAAATCATTCAGCTTGTATTATTTTAATATTTCATTAGCAGTCTTAACAGAATCTCCCTCATGTGGAAAATAAAAATAGCCTTAATTCAACACAAATTATGCACAAAAAATATGCCCCAAAGCGGTTTCTGCAGAGATTAAGAATTTCTCTGACTGTAGACCCTTGATATTCGCTCCCTTTGCTTTGAAAATACAATCATAACTACTTTTTAATATATATTTTTGTTACAACAGACTTCGATGACACAAAATTGTTTGGGGTGACACCTGAACAAGACAACAAAGGCAGATACTTAAATAACATTTTGAGTAACTGTGCTTGACCTTACCAAGGAAATCAAAGAGGTATCGTGGGTCACACGCTTCACCCTCATTAAGAAAACGATCTCACAGGGCCTTTGTTTGGTCATTATTGCAAAGTAGAGCTGCGGAGGAAAGGAAAGGAGAGCGTCTTTCAGTGGGATCCCTTGCACAGAGAAGGCAAGGCACCAACTTTATTTCAAAGACGGCCCAACAGAGCATCCTTTAATGAATGGTGACAGTTCTGCTCTGCAAGAAACCCAGCTCAGCACCCTTACAGGCAGCAGCTCTGCCAGACACCACAAGAATAAAACTGGTTCAAGAAGCAGAAGAGAAAAGTGAATGCTAATTATTAATTAGTAGAGCTTCAGGCAATTATGTAACTATCAATGGAAAGCTCAGACAGATACATGACAAAATCAGGCAGAGAGGGAAACAGAGTGACAAGATGCAGGGCCAAACTTGACAAAAGTATCATTTCAGTCTCCAGGGAAATTACACCTTTCATGTCCATTTACATTTGATGTGACAGGAAAGTACAATAAAGAAGAATAATGATTCAGTCCCACTAAAGGAACTCAACGTGACGTGCCTTCTGCTTCTAGGCATCCGTTCCACAATTGTTTTAAATCTCTGGCGTCTGTGTGGCACAGATGAAGTACATGAACATGGAAAATTAATGTGTTGAAAACCATGAACCTATTTGCTTGCTTTCAGTTCACTTCTGCACTTAAAACCTTGGTTGGAGCACAGGCTTTCCAGCCCATCCATCTAAGCCCAAGCCCCTGACTCTCCTGGCAATCCTCAGTTGGATTCACCAATAGCATCAGTTCAGAATTGGCTGTAGCTGGCCCAAGTCCATTGCTAGGACTTTTCTATGCAAATCCTGGAGGACTTTGGCTTCTTCATTCCAGCAAATCCTATGTCACCCCTTAGCATAAATGAAGCCAAGCAAGAACATCTGGCCTCTTCTCCCAGGCAACTAGCGATAGGACAAGAGGGCACAGCCTCAAGCTTCTCCAGGGGAGGTTCAGGTTGGACATTAGGAAGCATTTCTTCTCAGCAAGGGTCATTAGCCATTGGAAGGGGCTGCCCAGGGAGGTGGTGGAGTCACCATCTCTGGAGGGGTTTAAGAAAAGCCTGGACATGGCACTTAGTGCCCTGGTCTAGTTGCCATGGTGGTGTCAGGGCAACGGTTGGACTCGATGATCCCAGAGGGCTCTTCCAACCTGGCTGATTCTGTGATTCTGTGATCTCAGGAAGAGAAGAGCTCTCCTTCGTGTCCATTGCACGTCCCTTGCAGCACAGCAAAGGCTTGTTGTTAGGTTACCCAAGGGCAGATTCCTGCTCAGGCTGCTCACGAATAGAGCATTTCCTTGAAGCATCAAGAAAATTACTCACCTTCTTAATGTGCAAGAGATATTTCATGTGTTATCTGACATATTTTAAATGTATTCACAATAAAAATTTCATGAAACAACCAATATATTACTACAAAGTTAAATTTTCTTCTGCACTGAGATGTTTGTAAATCTTGCACTCAGTGTGAAGCAGATTTTCAAGGACATTTAAGGACAAACTTTCAAGACACAGTCCACACACATACCTCAATGGGTGCATCCCACAGTGGTTCACACAAACAGATATTAGAACGTGCCCATCCAAAATGGATTAGAACCATCACTTTTGCATACAAACCAGGCTTCATGTGCATTTTTTATATTCTCCCATAAATTTCAGGAAAAAAAAAGGATGAAATGGAAGTGTTCCCCTCTTATCAGCAAATCTGTATTCTATCTAAAGTACAAAACAATCTTTGTGACTGATGTCCACACCAAACATCTTTGGAACACAACATTTTTGGTAGAGCACAGCACTGGAAAACTGATGCCAGATTTCTGGATGCTGGAGATTTTTTTCCAGGTAAAACTCTTTTTGAAAGGTCAATTTAAAATCACTTCATGTCTTTTATCGTGGCATTCAATAGCTAAAAAATATTACCAACCTAACTCTTGAGGTATTCACAGTGGCAGAGCAGGAGTTTGAAGTGTGTTATCAGAGGTACTGCCTTTTAAACACAAGTGCCTGGGCTCTTTAGCTACTTTCCTGGCACACCTGCGTTACAACATTATTAAGGACAAGACACTGGGAAATTACTGAAAATGTCATTGTACTTTGGGTCTGACACGCAGTGTGGTTCCATAGCACAGAAAACTGACTACAGGTTGGCAGCCCAGCCAAGACACCCCATAAGTTCTGTAGAACAAGGTGCTTTGGAAACCTTTCCTTAACCTGGTAGACTGAAACAGAAGAACATTGTTCCCATTCCTTACTAAACACCCCAAGTCTTCTAAACCCATTTATATAACTGTATTTCAAGGAAATGAAAGATTTTTGCCCTAAAATTCAAAGCAATTAGGACATATTGCAATAACCATGTATTACAGGTTTTAATCAATTGTCTCCATCTAGCCCACACCCAGGGCTAAACAACAACCAGCCCTTCTATCACCCAATCTCCCCTTCCTGACTGAGAAAGGGAACTGGAAAAAGGAGGGAGACCCATGGGTGGAAATTCAAACAGATTTAATAAAATAAGAAAACCAATATCAATACTAATACAAAAGACATAAATACTTAGCTCCTAGAGTGGTGGCACGTCCCTCCAGGGACAGCAATGGTTGAGAAGAAGAAGACAGAGCAGAGAGAAGAGCAAAGAGCCCCCATCCCCAGCAGTTTTCCTATTTATAGTGCCCCTGGGGTCAATGTCCCAGCACACACCTGGGCCAGCCTGGGGCAGCTGCCCTGGGTTTAACTGCTGATGGCCTCAATCACCAGCCACAGCTGGGCACGCACTGGAACAGCGTGGAATAGGAAAGTGATTCTATAAATTTTATTAAAACCAGGAAATTAATATAATCCTGAATCTCAACTTCTACTCTGGGAACCTCTTTGGAATTTTATTTGATGATGGAAAAACCTGTCTTTTAGCTTTGGCAGTGGCTTCATCAGTTCAAACACTGTCGATAGAAGAGTCAAAGAAAAAAGGTGAAGAGAGATTAACAATCCTGGAAGGATGAAGAGAGGAGCACAAGGAAGAAATGTGGCTCAAGTCACGGGAAGGAGAGATAATTTAGGAAGTTGAGACATAGACATCTGTATTAATCAATAGATGTGTTATTTGCTTAAAAGTCTATCATTCTGCTTAAAGAGTCAAGACTAGATTATCACCACGGGATATCTTATCTATTTTTGTCAGTTATACTGTAATGACTATACGATGTGATCAAATCACTCTGGTCGAAAAACAGCGTGCAACTTATTTTCCCTCCCTGGGCTGCTCTGGAATTCATGGATAGTGCTGGTAACAAAATTCTATTTTCCTCCCTTAGAAAATTACAACTCTTTAAAGGAACATCAAACAAAACCAAGCTGAAAGCGTTGCCATGGCACAAAGTGGTATGGTTTATCAATCAGCACAGGAGAGGAGGCTCAGAGGTGACCTTAGTGCAGTCTACAACTACCTGAAGGGAGGTTGTAGTAGAGTGGGAGTTGGCCTCTTCTCCCAGGCAACCAGCGATAGGACAAGAGGACACAGCCTCAAGCTTGGCCAGGGGAGGTTCAGGTTGGACATTAGGAAGCATTTCTTCTGAGCAAGGGTCATTAGCCATTGGAAGGGGCTGCCCAGGGAGGTGGTGGAGTCACCATCTCTGGAGGGGTTTAAGAAAAGCCTGGACATGGCACTTAGTGCCCTGGTCTAGTTGCCATGATGGTGTCAGGGCAATGGTTGGACTTGATGATCCCTGAGGTCTCTTACAACCTGGTTGATTCTGAAAGCATGGGAGCCTGCAGGAGCATGTTCCACATACCAGCAGTCACACGTGTCCCACTGCTCCTCATTGGGCAAGCCTGGCCCACCTGCCCAACAGCTTCTCCCACAGTATTAGACAATAAACTACCAGGTACAAAATAAACTATTCAATTAAATTGTTGGGTGTGACAACAGCAATCAAGATGTTAAGGTTGAATACTCAGTAATTTCTAGTGAAAGAAGCAGGTTAGTTTTTACTATGTAAATGAAAATTTATTTTACACTATGCATAAAAACATGAAATAAGTACTACTAAAAAAATAAATACATAATAATTAGATATGGGAAGTAGTTAAGTTTGAAGGAAAGCACTTGTGACGTCTCTATACAGATATTATGAGTACAACATTGTCTCAGGACCAATTTTGTCGCTTAAGTCAGATTCAGGCTGTAGCCCACACGTCAATCAACACCAACATTAGTTTTATAGAATCATAGAATGGTTTGGGTTGGAAGGGACCTTAAAGCCCATCCAGTTCCAACCCCCTGCCACGGGCAGGGACACCTTCCACCACACCAGGTTGCTCCAAGCCCCATCCAACCTGGCCTTGAACACTGCCAGGGAGGGGTGGACTAGAACCATGCGTAAATCCAGCAGTTCAGCTGGATCCCTTTTGCAAACTCTTGCTTCTCTAGATATCTCTGTAATAACAACCTTCCTCAAAAACCTCTGAAAGCTCAGACAGGCAAGCTTGAGCAGTTTTTCCAAAATATTTATCTTGGAAAATGGTACTTCTTAAACTAGGGGTAAAGGAAAAAAAAATGAATCTGGAGTCTCAAAATCTGGAAATCATGTAAGGAACATCAGCAATCAAGAGTTTAGGCATTAGAAAATTGAAATCCCAGAGGCAATGTGCAATTTAAACAGTATTGGCACATTAGATACACATATATATATAAAAGACATCACACACTATATAAAAAGTATCATGTCAGTCCTGAAAAAGGATTAATTTCATACTTAAGATTTTTTGACCACTGAAGCAATGCTGAACACCATAAATCTCATCTTTCAACAATTTCTACACCATCCATCTGTGCTTGCGATAATCTGCACCCACAGGGGTTTAGTGTTTCATCTTTGGTTTTGGCACTAAATGAAGCGAAACCTATTACTGCTTCAATTACACCCATGCCACGACCATTAGCACAAAATAACTACGCAATTAAGAACTTTATGAATCAAAAATTGTTTGAGAAACACAGGTTTGGGTTGTGGCGTCTGCAACCTGACAAATTCAACAGATCTGTGGAAGAGGTTAAATAAGTATACGGAAATTTTCATGGGACCAACTGTTCCATAGTACTTTGTTCCCATAACATAGTTTAAAAGAAGAACTACAGACCTAACCCACGTATATGTGAACCTACAGACCTAACCCACGTCCAAACAGATGTATAATTTAGAATTGCTGGCATGAAAAATTAGTATTTACACATTTTTTATGCGAAAAATGAAATATTTGTAAGTATTTTGGAGGATTCTGTTCTTATCTTCTGATTCACCACTAGAAAATAAAAAAAAAAAAACCTTTCCTCCAAATTTTAGCTCAGCTGTGTTGTATTATATGACATAGTGAATATAACAGAATACAGAATCACAGAATCACAGAATCAACCAGGTTGGAAGAGCCCTCTGGGATCATCGAGTCCAACCATTGCCCTGACACCACCATGGCAACTAGACCAGGGCACTAAGTGCCATGTCCAGGCTTTTCTTAAACCCCTCCACAGATGGTGACTCCACCACCTCCCTGGGCAGCCCCTTCCAATGGCTAATGACCCTTGCTGAGAAGAAATGCTTCTAATGTCCAACCTGAATCCACTAACATTGTCGATTAATTCTTTTACCTATAACACATTTGATGCAGTGCTGTGCTCTCCTACACTCCTTTTACACATAACTATAAGGAAGGCTCCTCCTCTACGCCAGAGAACTTGCCATCTAAATACACTGCCTAAATCCTCAGGAGAAAAGACCAAAGAGAGTGATTTACAGGCTATAACGCACTCTTCTTGGAGAGTTCAGACACAACAGTTCGCAAGGCACCTCTCCTATCTGTGCTAGGGACTGCAGTAAGTCCTATTTAATTCAACTAATGCATTATACAGGTTCCATCTCTTCATACAGAACAGCTTTAAATAGTTTGGGTTCTGTCATGTTTAATGCGTTTCATTATCAGTGCGTTATTTTTTTAAATAAGTGAGAAATTAAATACTCCACCATTAGCTTCGTGTCAGCGTGATTTTTTTTCACTTGAATTTAATTTTGCTAAACGTCTTCCTCACATCTTGGTCCCACTGGTCTCAGATCCAGAATAGTTAAAACCCTTTCATTTTTGTATTTGTTTTATGCATCACGTAGCATGACACATCTTTAAAGCCAGGGCTTTTCAAATATCTATGAAAATGACACAGATTGCCTGCCAAAATTCACATGATTTTTTCTACTTTCCAAACAAATCATCATGGAATAGCCCCTCCAGAGCAAGTACTGCACACTTACTAAGCTAACATACAAAACCAAACAGGTTTGCAACTCTGACCATGGCTAAGGACCGTTCAGGATAATTTTTACACAGTGATTTATCACCTTGAGACTTAAAATTTTCATGTTTAACTAAGAACTTTTAATGTGAGGGGTTAAGCTATATAGACATACACATCTACAATAAGTTCATTTATTTTCTGCCAATATTTCTAAATTCAAGTCTTAAGATGCTAGTAAAAATCAAGTTCAAAAAATAAAAACACCAACCCGCCACATGCCGATCCCAAAGCAATATCATCTCGCTGAACAAGCTGTGCTGCCTGGCTCAGACAGTGAGATTTGCTCTCCCTCTAGAGTTTGAGCTGTAGCTGGTAGCTAGGCGAGTTATTTTGCTAGTGCTATTGGTCGCTCTTCTTACTCAAAAAAAAAAAAGACAATGACCTTGAAAAGAAATCTTTTCACCAAATCCTGTCACAAACATTTTATCCAGCCTTGGCCACCAGTCTAAACTCCTCTCAGATATATTATAACAGTTTAATATAATAGCTGCAAGCAAACTGCTTAGAGAAGTTCATATTTACATTGTCTCTATTCATGATCTTTAGGCGCATCTTTCTCTTCACTTTTGGCATTGTGATATAATCAAGAAAATTCAATAAAACCCTGCACTGCTCTAAAATCTATCCAGCAGATCAGTCTTTTGAACAACACGGGAATAAAAAGCTTTTGCTTTGTGCTTATTCAAATATATAATGTGCAAGCAGAAAAAAAAAAAACACTCCAGGAAAAATGGATCTCCAGTAACAGGCATCTGCTCTTTGTGCCTAGCAGAAAATTCAGCTCCTCTCAGCTGTCAGGAAAATCAGAGCTAACCTTTGAGCTCGCAAAGCCAAGAGCCACGCGCTGCCCTGATCCTGGCACTCGCGAAATGTCAAGGATAATCTCATTTCCATTTTGATGAATAATGTACAGAACAGCAAACACTTCTGCGTGTGCATGGACGGGAATTCGACCATGGGAGCTCAGTAGCTCGTGTGGAAATGGAGGTGTGAGAACAGGAGATGCCCCCTCCCTGGCAGTGTTCAAGGCCAGGGTGGATGGGGCTTGGAGCAACCTGGTCTAGTGGAAGGTGTCCCTGCCCGTGGCAGGGGGTTGGGACTGGATGGGCTTTAAGGTCCCTTCCAACCCAAACCATCCTGTGATTCTATGATTTTATGAGATGACTTGAGGGTCAAGAAGCCTGATGCCTTTCAATGCTACAGTCATTTTACCTTTCTTTATGTTAGAAGATAATGGGCTGACATAACTAATTTAAGTACATATCCATTTGATTTTCTAGTCATCACAGCTTTATTGCCCCTCCAGCGACGGAGGGGAGCCACGGCGTTGCAGGGCAGCTCATCAGCAGAGGGGACATCAGTGACAGTGCTGTAGGCACTGGCTGTCTGTCACCAGCCCTGCAGAGCTCTAGCCCAGTGCCCAGCTCCGCGGGGAGCCTTCGCTCAAGAGCCCTCTCAAGCCGAGACTAAGAGCAAGAGTAAATCCTCTCTTACACACGCTTTCTGTCCCAAGAGAGGCAGGTATAAATAACAAAACACAGCACGGCTGCTGAGAGCCAGACAGTCATTTGCATGCAGGAACTCAAGTTGGCAGCCCTCATAAAAGCTACTGACTAGGTCGTGTTTGGGCTTTCGAAATTATATACTGGAAACAAAAAAGAAAAAAGAAAAAAGAAACCCACAGAGCCAAAATATCTAAGAGGTATCATGCCTACAATTTCTCCATGTCTAGTGTGCAGGTAAAATGGCATGAGAAGCCCAGAAAAACAGCCGAAGCTGTGCTTCCTTGTATCTATTTTTCCTTTGTTTGTACCTATTCTGCTCAATCTAAAAGGAAACGGGCAGCAGCAGCCTAGGGTCAGTTATAAGTGATGTTCTGGTGCAGAGGCTGAGCTGTCAAAGGTTGTTTGGCTTATTTTAAACTTTAAAAGTATTTACATACAGACCCATATCTTTTAGAATAAACAAAGTAAAGGATAATTTTAGGTGTGTCACAAGGAAACACAACAGAAAATTCTATTTTCTTACAGAGTTTCTTGGCCTCAGCAGAGGTTACAACTGCACAGGCCAAGCACTGACTCCTCTCAGTAAACAGCACTGAGCTCTGGCTGTGTCCCTCAGCCAAGCAAGACCTCCCATCCCACCTGTGACCATAAACACCCACCAGAAACAGTGGTCGTCACTGCAAGGACCAGAAATATAAAATTTTGGCATTTTTTTTAATACATTCTCATTTCTGTGAACTTCTGCTGCTACAGAAAACAGCATAACGGCCGTCTTTGCTCGCTCCTCTGAAGTACACTTCATCACAGCCTGATGTGCAGTACCAACTGTCAAGACCTATGGGATTTAAGGGCAAGTAGTGACAGGACGAGGGGGAATGGTTTTAAACTGAAAGAGGGGAGATTGAGATGAGATATTAGGAAGAAATTCTTTGCTGTGAGGGTGGTGAGACCCTGACCCATGTTGCCCAGAGAAGCTGTGGCTGCCCCCTCCCTGGCAGTGTTCAAGGCCAGGTTGGATGGGGCTGGGAGCAACCTGGTCTGGTGGAAGGTGTCCCTGCCTGTGGCAGGGGGTTGGAACTGGATGGTCTTTAAGGTCCCTTCCAACCCAAACCATTCTATGATTCTATGATTTTTTGATTTGATGAATCACCAAAATTTGATCAACTTATCTCTTCAAGTTGTGTATTCTTTGTTGCACACAACATAGAAATTTTCTTCAAACATCCCTCCATCAATTAGCGTCACGATTAGATATGAATCAAATGCCCAACTCCTTATGTATATAGATGCAAAGAAGATAGTGCAGGCACACGGTGCATCTGAATAGGCACATCTTTCTTAATTTGGCAGACTTCAAACACAGCAAACGATGTGCAAACTGTTGCAAAGGGGCAAGAATATTTCTGCCTGGTGTATTGAGACTTTTTACAGAACGTCTGTAAAGGCATTAAGGGTTTTGCAGTTTTTCATCTCATTCTTAACATCATTGCTTGTTTGAAATGAGCTGAATTGCATCAGCCATTACGTGGTCTTTACTTTAACAAAACACCTTGAACAATATAATTCTGAATTCATAGTGAGGAGCTCATTGAACTTGATGGGCTTTGGAGAAAAATTTGTAATCAAGTGAAATATTGACTACAGAACCAAGTGGCACCAAATTATCTCCTTTTACTACTTAACATCAAGGAGGGTTTTGCCCTGAAATCTGTTTTTATAACAATAAGTTCTGGATTTAAAAAGCTTATATTAAGTCCTATTAGTAATGCATTGCTATACAATCGGGGCAAATTTGACTGAATGTTTCTTACATTGGGAACGGAATGTTGAAATCATTTTGCTTATCTGATTATCTTAGCACGCATTCAGTCAGAAGGGATTTGATCTTCCACAGAACACAGTATTATTTTTTCTGCTTTGTTTTTTCGGTCTTATATCTCTTTCCCAATTAAACTGATAGTATAAACGAAAATAAAAGGCTTTTTGCTTTGAGGAAGCAATCTGATAGCAAGGCAGGGCTGCTACAGTACACATTTACGTTAGTTAAAAACCCCTCAAATTGCCTACAAAAGTTCACAGTCAAAATCTGCTGAGCCTTAAATGTATGCAGATTTCTAGGAGACGGGTTAATAGGAAAGGGTATGTTTGCATGGTCACCTAGTGAGTACGCAGCAGCATTTCAACACAGCTTGCATGCACACAGTAGACAGCTGAACGTACCCTGGTGCTCAGTGCCAAGGAGGACAAGCAGCACAACATCTGACATGAGTAAAGAAATGGATGATTTAAGCTGAGACTGGGCATGCGACATCAGCGATGGCTTAGACTAGCCAACCTGGACCAGCAGCTTTCCCGTACCACATTTCATCTCTCTGGCAGCTGCTAACAGACAAGAAGTGTTATTTGACTGCCTCTCATCTACCCCTGGCTGACTGCTGGTGGATAGTCAGGGAAAAGTGTGTTGCCGTGGCCAAAAGCGCAGTCTCAAGCTCTACTAAGCTTTCTCTTAAACTCCTTCTGTAATAAGTCTAAAGATTTCCAAGATGGCAAAGTTGTATGATACAAGTATGTGTGGCACAGATATTGCTTAGAACTTCTGTTAATTACTTTACATGCTTTCTGAAGTAGAATAAAAAATATATATGTGTGTGTGTGCAGAGGACGTGATATTGAACTTCTCCAACCCTGGGGACAGGCCACTTCAGACCAGCCCAGGTAGTCTCATTAGATTGCTCTGGTGATATCCTCCCTCAGCCAAGGTCCATCAGTCCCAGCTACCTTTCCTCAGGGGTGGCCAGTAGCACAGCAGCAGATCCTCAGGGAAAGAAGAAACACAACCCATGCAGAGGGGTCCTTGGCCGTTACAGACACCACAGGTCCCAGCAGTCCTGAGTCAAGGCTGTTGTCCTCGATAACCACAGGCAAACACATCCTTCATTACTCTGACTCTTACTTTAGGCTTCCACAGAATTTTTTGGCAATGAGTTTTGCAGTGTATTTTGTGTGAAAAAGTACTTGTATTTTACCTGATCTGAAGCTAAACGTGAAAATAAGAGATACTGAATATGACAGAGGACGCAGCCGCCACTCTCTGTGTTCATACCACCACGTGCCCACTTCTCCCCTCTGACTCCCAGCCAGCTCCTAATGAGCTGCTGTTTGGAGAAGCTCTCTGGTACCACATACTGGAAAGCAGCATAAAACTCTGGGATAATTAATATTTAGAATACATTCTCTTTCAAATGCACGGATGTAAGAGCAAGTTAGGAAGAAAAACTATTGAAGCTATTTGACAAATGCTGGAAGACAGAGTCAGAGTTACCCAAATCACTGAGGCAGCCACTGGCAAAGCCAAGAAAAATCCTGACTACGCCGCTGCAGATAATGTCATATTCACTAGGTGAATTCCTATGTCACAGGGAAGGGACATGAACTTATATATTATCCTGCTTCAGATATGTGCTGCATCTTTGCAGGAGCATACTAGGCAGAAGCACAGAGCTACATTTTATAAAGAAGTAATCCATTTACTTAAGGAGGGTGAAAAGCTCTTCATTTGTAATACAGGCATAGATTTAATGATGAAATGGATTTTAATCAGAAGTTTCTAAAGATTTCTAAAAGGCTTTGAGCATTAAAGAGAATTTGAAATAAGCTTGGAATTTCGCCTAGCGTTTTCAGCCAATTTCTCCTCCCTTCCCCTGTCCCAGGCACAAGACGGTAATCAGAGCGTATTACTTTCCCTCTGGAAAATATATGTCATTATGTGAGAGTCTGTGAATAAGGAGCTCAACACATCTCTATTTCGCACAAGTAATCTCCTAAAAATACAGCAAGTGGTAGAGCAATAAAAAAAGACACTGTGTAACCAATAACAAAACTAAGGTTTGATTTAGCAATAACAAATGTGGTGCTGTAGTGACTTTTAGAACTATCCTGCCAAGAACTTCTTATATGTAAAGAGAGAAAAAGTGGACTCCATAAAGACAGTAAAGAGAAACGTTATATGGCAAGTCTCTATAGCAGTAATCAGGACAACATAGATGTTCATTTGAAGGAAGGGCAATTTGGCTTACCACTATTGAAGCCCCGCCGTTTTCTAACGTCCTAAAAGCTTTTCGAACTAAAAAAGGCTCTTAAACTGTCATGTGCTGGATATAAACCATCTCCGTCAGAACCACTAATCTCTCGTGAAAGAACTTCTTTGGTAAAAGAGTCTCTCAGGACTGCTGCTAAAAACTTAATGATTCAATTTTTTTTTCTATCTTTCTTAATGAATCATATCAAGAACACATAAAATTTATACCACCTGTGGAATATCTTTCCCTATTTTTGATGAATTAAGGGCTTATTCAGGATCCAAAGCACCCAGCATTCTCATGTTCCCACAAGCTTTTTTGTGCAGTTATTTGCAATGGAGGCTTAAATTACAGCATCCTGCAAACTCAGCTTTCATCCCTGAGGTTACATAACACATTTTTAAATAAACAGATTTTTTAATAGAGGAACTTAAAACTGTGACAATGTCATGGTTTAAAGCTGGGCCGGCTACTAAACCTGTGGCAGACGCTCTCTGTTAGCCCCCGCACCCCCCTGAAGGGAAAGGGAAAAGGGAGAGAGACTTACGGGTTGGAAAGTTAAAACAGTTTTAATAAACTATAATAATGAAAAAGAGTATAATAATAATATTAGAATAATCAAATATATACAAATATATACAAACCCAAGATCGAGCTCCCCCGATGTTGGGCACCTCCCCACCGGCACTGCAGGGCAGGCCCCGGGAAGGCCCAGGCTGGGCCCAGCAACGGTCGAGAGCTGGATTCAGGAACGCACGGATCAGGATCAGGGGCAGCAGGAGAACAGACAGAGTCCTCCTTGGACACTGGCCAAAGGCTCAAGCTGCAGAAGCAGCCCAAGGAGGCAGAGGCCCCCAAAAAACAGCAGGCCGAGGCCCTCGTGCTCCCCCCACTTTATACCGAGAATGACGTGTATGGGATGGAATACCCTCGTTGGTCAATTTTGGGTCACCTGCCCTGTCCGCTCCTCCCTGCAGGTGTGACCCCCCTTCGGCTCTTCACTCGTAAGCAGTGAGGAATTTAGCAGTGACCTTGGTTTCTCTAGGAAAAAGTTCAGCAAGAGCCTTTCTGCATAACATCCCTACCGGTGCCTCAGTGATAACTACAAACTTCGAGCCTTATCAGTCCTGGAAGCAGACACTGTCTGTAAAACATGCAGTTAGTTTCAGAAAGTGCAGTTACTTAGAAGAGACTTGGCTGAAAGTAAAAATCACTGAAAGTAAAAATTGGCCTGGTTTAGGCCAAACAAGGACAGAAACAAAAATCAAGAGAATAAAATATGAATTTATCTCTCTGAACGCATTTTCATTACTCTTAAGTTTTCCTCAAAGCATTAGGAAGCGAACAAGGTGTATCATATTTTATCTATCTGCTAAATTTGTCACTAGCAGCGGGGCAGAGGGAGAGGCTGCTCCAAGGGGCTGTGCAGGGAGGTCTGCCTGCGGGGCTGATCCTGCTTTGGGCACAACCCATTCCTAGATATGGTCAATGCAAAGCCACGTCCTCTTTTAATGGTTAAAAACATAATCTCAGAAAGAAATTAAATGGAAAAAATAGTCAGTAACATGAGATTTCGAAAGAAACATCAAGTGAAATGTTAGTTTTACAAAATTTGATTTACTTAGACTAATAATGCTCTTTTCTGGAAAAACAAGTTTGGAGAAATTAATGTGAAAACAACAAACCTCATCTTCATTTTCAATGTCTTTATGCATCAATTTTTTTCAAAATTCTCTGCTGGAACAAACTTCTTAAAAGTGGGGAAAAAAATTAGGTCATTCAAAATGCAGGCCTGTAATGTTAGCTACTTTAATTTACAGTAAAGTAATTAAGTATTTTCACATTTTTTAAACTAATGCAACATGTGGATTATCATGCTACACTGATCAGAACATGGTCAGCAATTATATTCTTTAACAGCAGATCAGTCCTAAAATCAAATGTGCAGGAAACTTCAGAATAAAGCTTGAGGATTGCATAGTTAACGAAGAGAATGAAAAGAGGGGTGTAAAGAGAGCCTTTTTGTTGATTGTCAGCTCCTTTTGAATTTCATGATACACTTGACCTGATAGAACGTGCATACTAAAATTGTCTTAGGGTGGTTAAGGAAAAAAACAAAACAAAATGCCAGAGTTCTCAGAGGAAACATTGACTATGCTACAATGGTTAATATAAAGGTATTCAAGTGGCTTTAATGCTGAATTGAATCATGACATAGGTTTATTAACGATCTGAGGAATCTATGCATTAAATCTGATTCTCAACGACAGATTCAAGACAAGCTTCTATGGCAGAAGCTTCCCGGAGCGCCAGGCTCGCTGCTTTTCCACAGACCATGAAAGGAACCACAATGACCATGCCCTGAACTGCACTAATTTAATGGGATTTCTCCAGGAGAAGAACATGGCATAGAACATGACAAGTTTAAATTACTGCAGCACAAACCAGACCACTGAGCAAGAGGTATACAAGACTTTCTGTAATAGCCTACTTGGGAAATACAGTTCAAAGCAATTCCAATTTAAATCAAGGAAATGAAAGCAATCCTGAAGCTGAGAAACGGCAGGGCGTACGGGTAACTCTTAGTGATGCGCCAGCAGATTACAATGAGGATCAAAGTAAATTTCTGTAACAGTGGGATACAGTTATGAAGAATATTCATTCCGGCTCTAATTTTTTAAATGACTGTGTTCTGAATGTTCAGTTCATTAAAAAGATAATCATGCAGACTTACCCAACATAGAAGGTTCCAGCTGCACCTTTCAGAAATACCTGATCTTCGTTGCACTGTGAGATATTTACAAAATAATGTTTTAAAATGTGAAAATCGAAAAGGGCAAACACAATTTTAATATTCAGCAGCCTACTAATGATAGCCTAGAAACAACAGACACACGTGCATCAATAAATGCCACGCGATGATTACCCATGCAGCACGCAGACATCAAGTGCAGCATACACCTGTTTTTGAAGATGGGATGTCAACACTGAAACATTTTACTATAAACTGGTTTTTACTGTTAAAAAATTCTGTTAGTGGAGAATGAGCACAGTGCATAACCATTCTTATCCTCTTTCTTTCGTTCCCTTTTGAGGGAGGAATCAGTTAGCCCAGCTAAGAGTTGTGTTAGTCTCCAACAGACTTGGGTATCAGTGAAATAAATACTTAATCACGTATATCATGTACACGTGCGTGCTAATATAAGGTATTTAGTATAAGACAGGGTACATCGTCTCTGTTAAGGGACTAATTAATGCAATTGCCTATGTACTGCAAATATCTCTGTGCTTTTAATGTGTTGGGCGTGATATACTTTAATGCCTTGTGAAAGCCTTTGATGCTGAAGCAGCTTTCTTGCATATATTAAAGGAGTCAAACTGTATTTTTCAAGATTAACGATAACACTGTGCAACTGGTGATGATGTAAGGCTGGAGTGCTGCAAGCTTAATGTTCACTGACTGAATAAGGTTTTTAAAAGACAGTAAGGTCCATAATTTCAGCTGACAAAGACTACAAACGTGTAGCCAACTGAAGCAGTTTCCATGGTTCAGAGCACCATCCAAATTAAAGACCCACTATTTATCTCGCTTCTCTTCCTTCTGAGCACTCCAAACCCCAGTAACGGTTGTCCACGAAAGGCAGGGTACGTAGGGTGGTATTTTACAGTGACACTAAAAGCAATTTGTCCCTTACATCGTTTAAAATAGGGCAGCCTCCTGATTTACACCCTGCAGCCCCTCCAGAGGCAAAAGCACATCGTGTCTGTAGAGCAGTGTTTGAATTTACAGATGTTCGCCCCACGTCACCTTCCACGTGTTCCCAGCTCTTGTCAGACGGATTCGGGCTCCCAGGATGGAGCAGAGCCCCAGAATACACAGGGCATAATGAAGGGGTCTAAGGTAATGGCACGGAGATAATTCCACCAAAGCTGTCTGCTATGGAGACCTCTAAGATGGTCAATTAACCATAGAGAGGAATGGACTTGATTGATAGATAATTAAATTACCTGAGGGGTCAGACCACTAACACATTGCACTGTACTTCACCCAGAAAAATGAATCCCAATTCCTGACTACTTAGGCAGAGCTTAAAAGAAAATAAAACGTGTCATAATATGAATTACATGAGCATGAACAGCTCTGCAGCACAAAGCCTGTGTGAGGGTGGGGGGTTTTGTTTTGTATTGTTTTTTTCAGCTGGCTGAAGCAACACATCTATTTACAAATTAGTTCTTCATCCATCTATAAGGAAAATAAATTAAAACTCGAAAAAAGCTATCTGCTGTGAAACTTTCTGGTGTTTGTTCCTTTGCCTCAGCTTGCATTACCTGCTCGAACGTGTGTGAGACAGGGAGGTCAGACCTCCTGCCATGGAAACTCCAACCAAACAGCAACAAACGTTCAAGCGTGCTGAAAAAAACGGGGCAAGAAATAGTAAAGGAAGGTTTGACATTCTCCTTATATCTGTATTTCTTTATGCCACCTAAGGACTACTTGCCTAAAATCCCCCTACGAAGCCCAACCCTGTTTGATTCACGTGTCACCTGCCATCGAGGTGTGAAGGGACCATCACAGAGAAAACTTCAAAGGAACCTGCCCAGGGGAGGCAACTGCAACACCAGGTCTCAGCTTCCAGGAAAGGATGTTGGGAACGGTGAGGAGCAACACCTGGGCTTTGTTTTGGACAGGAGATTAAGAGCAGACCTTAAGTTTACTCTGGAGGACCCAAGACCATAGCTAAGTACCTACAGGAACTGTCTTTCTGTCTGGTGACAACGAAACTCCTCATCAGATCTCTGCAGAAATGCTCCCTGTATCTAGAAAACTAAGTTCAATAATAACTATTTTTCAGTGACACCAACCTGAGCAACTCGATCACAAGCTCTTTTAGCAAGGAAAATTTTCTGTGCTGGAAAAAAAGTCCTATGACTATATCTACCCTGTTTTCACGGGCATCCACTCCCTACCAGTGCCAGTACCCGATTTAAATGATCCTTTACTGCCAGCTACAAACCCACATCTCAGGGAAAAGAGAATAGATACAAGTCCCTCCTCTTGGATCTTAGGGATTTTTTTTCCCAGTGTATGAAAGTACCTTAGAAGAGAAAGTCTAGCACACGGGGTCAAGACATGCTGTATAAAAACTGAAGCCATAAAATGTTTGCTTAGTGGAAGCTCTCATTTCGGATACACAGACAAAATTCACCTCTTTCATGTTGTAGTGACAAATAAGAAAAATTATTGACTTGCTGCTTTCGAAAACATATCTCAGCATTCATGAGTGGCTTCACTCACTGAAAACAAGCGGTTCTGCTTCATTGCCACTCCAATACTTAAAACCTAAAATATTCCTGTTCGTTTCCACATACTGGGTAGCTTAATGAATTTCATTAGACATACAAATCCTAGATGTTGGGAAGGTGAACAAAAACTCCCAAAGGCAAACAAAAAATTATTTCTCAGACTTTAGTTAATCAGCAAGGTCAAATTCTGGATATGGCCTTGTTGATAACACTTGGAAATAATTAATTTTGACATCAAAATGTGAAGATTAATTTCCTAACCTAAAAATACCTGTCACCCAACATAAATAATTGACTAAAACAAGGTCCATTAAAAATGCAAACAAAAAAAAAAGGAACCCTGAGAATCAGAAAAATGTGTGCTTAGAATACAAAGAATACTTTCTGTGTTTTAATTGCATGTTTCTATTTAACTGAAAAATACTTTGATTAAACTTTCATTAAAGTGGAATTCAACAAAGTACCAAAATGTAGCTCGTGAATCAAGAAGCAACAGGCCCACAGAATTTGTTTTGGGTCACTGCAAGCAGAGAGAGGTGCTCCAGAAAATCACTCGTACAAGGGATCAGCGCGTGATAACACCCCCGGTGACCACCCTGAGTTGTGCTTTTGTTATTCTGTCAGCCTTTCACATCAGCCCAAGAACAAAAGGAGAAATTTATATATATACACATCTAAAAATCCTGCGACTTCACTCTATACACAGTATATAAATCACAGGAATTTTAAATTCACTCATAGCTGAACAAGCAAGGAGGGAGAAACTCCCAAAGACTCACGACTAGCGGTACGCACCGTTACACACTCTAGAAGCAACCAGTGATAACAAAGTGGCATGATCAAAGCTTTTAATGCTGAATTTTCAAAGCAATTTGTAACCATTAAGTAAATGTTTGAGCTCACAGGCAAGGCAAACATTACTATGCGTCTTCAATGAAGAGTTAAAGTCAAGTAAAAAAACAGAAATGAAACTTTTCCATTGTTATGCAAATAATTTATGTCATCTGAAACAGAACATACAAGCCCCAAATCACTAGTCTTCTACCTTAAAAAGGAAGTCACAGAAGCTTACACCCTGCTTGCAATTAGTTTTGCTATAACATTAGCATTTTATTTAGCAAAAGAAGATTCACACTCTGAAATATCAGCATTAGTCCAGAAACCCATTTATGAGAAGCAATTACTTTAGGTTATTGATTTGAAGCTTCAAGGGAGATGTATGAAGTTTGTTTTCAGATTAAGAAAAAAAAAGGAAATAATTATGTTAGACATAGCATTTCATATTAATGCTAATGAAGCTGTTAGAGGGGTTTTGCTACCGCTGTGTTGTACAGAAGTGTAAATAGCAGAATCATGCTGACCCCCGAGGTGCGTGCGCTTGGCTCTCCAAACAGCGTGTAACGGAAAGCCTAAGGTTCCTACTGACCTAGAAACAACCCGAATTTGCATACATAGTTAATGAAAAACAATGAAAAAGTGTTAGGAGCAGCATCCACTCTTTATATAGAAAAAATCATGTTGATACAATATTAAACTCAAGATGCTAAATGGCAGACAGCTTTACGGGGGAACTGGGGTGTTATCTTCAGTCGTGTTGTTGTTGAGAGCAAAGCAAAGCGCCTTAACCCACAAATCCATGGTCTTTTTACAGTCTTTCAGATCAAGATTCTGCAGTTTTCCGCTCACAAATCCTACCTGGAGACTAAATCCAAGAAGCAAGGAGCCGGGATGTGCAAGCAAGTCTCTGCCAGGAGCTTCACAAACCGCAGTCCTTCGCTCCTCGCCTCGCTGGCACCGTGGATGCTCCTGCCTTTTGGGAGGATAAAATGTGTTTTTTTTCCATTTGGGGAGCTTTGTCCAGGGTTATTTCCAGAGATCGCTGTTACCTGAAGAAGGCAGGTGTAGGTGTCCATCCTCCACATGCACAGGGAACTCGCAGTGGTTGTGGGACAGCCTCGCTCACTCCTGATTTATCTGCATTTAGCTGCAGACACTGATTTAGCGATGACTCCTCAGCAGGAAGACATGGATGCCTTAACTGCAGGGTCTGTGTTTGGTGAACTTTTCAGGAAAAAAAAAAGCTGAGTGTTAAAATAAGGGCTGTTGTGGGAGGGATGCACCCAAGCTGATTTGCCATACAACTAAAGCTGCTCTCTGAATAACTCCTTGCCATATTAAATTCTGTAACAAGTTATTTTTACCTGAGAAGAACCACATCCAAATTCAGAGGAAAGGTTTGTTCTCAAAAGCCATGGATAACCACAAGAGGAAAACTTCAGAGCTGTAAAGAACAACTCTCCATACCAGTGATACACCCAAATCTGTTCCCACAAAGAAAAAGGGAGAAAAAGGGGTGTGGAGATGTCGTGCAGTCACAGAATCACAGAATCAAACAGGTTGGAAGAGACCTCTGGGATCATCGAGTCCAACCATTGCCCTGACACCACCATGGCAACTAGACCAGGGCACTAAGGGCCATGTCCAGGCTTTTCTTAAACCCCTCCAGAGATGGTGACTCCACCACCTCCCTGGGCAGCCCATTCCAATGTCTAATAACCCTTTCTGTAAAGAAAAGCTTCCTGATGTCCAACCTGAACCTCCCCTGGCCAAGCTTGAGGCTGTGTCTTCTTGTCCTATCGCTAGTTGCCCAGGAGAAGAGGCTGGCAATCCCATCACAGCCCCCAGGGCTGGCAAGAGTCCTTGGCACCTGAAAGCCACTTTGAGCATCTCCATCCATTTTATCTATGTGGATTGTTACCCTTGTGATAGATCGTGCAGCCTGACTTGAGGTAGGTCACACACTCCAGCATGAGTAATGGTTTAAGTGTTGATTACTATTGAAAAAAGTAAGTTACACCTAAGACTTGATGGCGTGCTCAAGCATCATCGCAGGTGTGTGGAGGGTGGAGAAACGTGGCTTCTTTGATTATACTTCATGTTTGAACACTTTCAGCTGCTCTGGAATAACAGTGGAAAAATCCCAAAACACTCTTTCAAAGCACTTAGATTTCAGGTTAGGTTAGATATGAGTTTCATAGCAGAAATATACACTTTTTCATTGAGGTATCAAAAAAAAAGAAAAGGGTGGCTTGCTTAATAGGTGACCTTTTATCACGTTAATTTTAAGTTAATTTTAGACCAGCTTCATTATATTCTCAGTCTAGTTTTATTTTCAGCAATGCTTCTTCCAACAGTCAAACAGGAGCATCAACATTGAGAAAAATGGATTTGTTTAAAATGTAATTGCCTAGGAAAGCAGAACAAAGTAAATTGCTAAGGTTAATGCTGGCTTTTGATAAATTATCATCAGCTTCAGAGCACCTAAGTCTTGTGGCAAGGAGAAAAGTGAGTGTGTTGGGCTGTGTAATGGCAGGGAGGGGTGTGCTGGGGTGAGGGCTGGGGCACTGGATGGCCACCACGCAGAGGGGGACACCCCAGGGCAATTCCCCAGAGACTGCCCCAGCCCTGAAACTGCACCATGTTGGGGAAAGAGCGCTGCCAAAATTCACACGTGTTTTAGATTCTTAGACGTTTACTTAAAAAAATCTTTCTAGTTTGTTTTTTTTTGGGGTCTTTTTGAGTTTGTTTTGGTGTTTGGTGGGGTTTGGAGGTTTTTTTATTAGTGTAGCTGATACAGCAGGGTACTGCATCCTCCAGCCTTGAGCTCCTGAGGCACTGCCAGTCTCCAGGCAAGACACATTTCCATTCCTCACGCTCCAGAAAAGCCCAGCCCGCAGCCCCAGGTGCTTCCCAAGGGGGCTGGGGACAGCATGGTCCCCTCCTCGCCTCCGCATGAGCTGCCATGGGAACACCTGCTCTCAACCTCCTCTTATTTTGGGAAGGGACCAAGTGGAATATTCAATTCCACAGACTTTGCAATGTGGCCATTAACAGTGCTTGTCTGTATTTATTTAACATTTCCCCAGCCGTAGCCAATTTCCACGATGCATCACACAACGCAGCTGATAAAAACCACAGTAACCAGGTGTGACAAGTAACAACACGGTGATAAATGATGGAACAGCTTTGGGAATTGCGAAACCCCACAACCAACACAAGCATTGTTTTCCTGATCACATGCTTAAAAGGCACGTAGTGCTCTCCCCCTCACTCATGTACATGCTGGATGGCAAAATAAATATTGCAACAAATGACTTTTTTTTTCCTTGCACTATGAAACTGTTCTCTCTGCCATACCTGGAGGTTTTATTTCTTCTTTTCCAAGAAATCTGTAAAAGAGTCCTCTCAAATGAGCAACTAGTCTTATCTCGCTTGTCCCATTTGAGATCACACTATGATTGTTCTCACTGTGAAACAGTTAGACTGTGTAAAACTTTACAGCCAGGTAGATTTGTTTGGTTTATAACATAAAAATATATAGTATAACGGGGAGGAGGGTGATCACAGTAAGAAGGTGAAATGTCTGCAGGATTTTTCACTTTCCCCTGGAATTATTCCCATTCTGTAAAATGAAGGAAGTCTTGCCATCTGTCTACAAAACCCTCTTCATTTCAACCATTGATACTCCAACGTCGTTGACTTTGCTGCTAGTCTTCATAAATCTCAAATTGCTACAGAAAACACAAGTACCAAAAATATTAATTAAGGGGAACACGAAGAACCATTTTCCTCTTAATGCAGAAGTGTTCTCTGTTTTTCCTAGGTTTAATATTTCTACATTTGTATAATAATCAGACAGAAAACACTCATTACGTAGTCACAGTGAGGTCTGGTCTTTGGTGTATCTTCTAACAAGCAGGTTTATTCATTGTCTCCAACCTTGTGCTGTGTTTTTACTATGGAGGACATAAATTTCACTCAAAAATGCCCATCTGTGTTCCTGGCTGTGGTCACACATCAGGATGAATTTAATTTACAATACTGATTCCTGATAAATACATGACCTCACGATGCAAAAATGAAACTTCATTTCCTTTTCAGACAATTTAGGACCCACCCGTCCCCCTGGTCAGTAGATCCTCCATGGGGCCCTGACACATCACAGAATCACAGAACCAATGAGGTTGGAAGAGCCCTCTGGGATCATCGAGTCCAACCATTGCCCTGACACCACGATGGCAACTAGACCAGGGCACTAAGTGCCATGTCCAGGCTTTTCTTAAACCCCTCCAGAGATGGTGACTCCACCACCTCCCTGGGCAGCCCCTTCCAATGGCTAATGACCCTTGCTGAGAAGAAAATTTTGCTGCAGAGCACATGGGATAGGAGCCTGCAGAGGTCCCTGCCTGCAAAAAGCACAATACCTAAGCCAAGACACCTGAAATATGTCCCCAGTTAAACTGGGTCCAGACCAGAAGAAATATAATGCTACTTCTGAGCTACCAGATCCCGCTGGGACCTGGAAGAGGAGTTGCACTGAATGCACATGGGTAAAACAGCACAGTCATGGAATCACAGAATCACTCAGGTTGGAAGAGCCCTCTGGGAGCATCGAGTCCAACCATTGCCCTGACACCACCATGGCAACTAGACCAGGGCACTAAGTGCCATGTCCAGGCTTTTCTTAAACCCCTCCAGACATGGTGACTCCACCACCTCCCTGGGCAGCCCCTTCCAATGGCTAATGACCCTTGCTGAGAAGAAATGCTTCCTAATGTCCAACCTGAACCTCCCCTGGTGAGGAGGGTGTTCCAGCATCATTGTGCCCTTGTCTTTGGAAAGCTTTAACTCATCCCTGGAAGTGCAGGTCTCTCTGCTTTGGAAAGTGCCCCAGATGATCTGAGAAACAAGATTTGCTTTTTCTTTTTCTTTTTTTTTTGAGACTGTGGTTAATAAATAGTCTAGGAAATGTGCCTTGAGTTAATTACTTATCCTGTTTATTGCTGCACTGGAATCAAACTGAGCTGTTTGCTAGACAAGCTGTTAAATAGAACAAAACAAATAGCAATGCTGATTCAGGAAATTCTAGTATCAAAAACCGCACCAAAGAGTGTAAGGCACCCTTAGGCCAGCACAAGGGTGTAGCTACGTTAAGGTATGTGCAGAAACGCTCCCGGCTGCAGGGCTCAGGGGTTTTCCTCCCCACGAGGAAGCACTGCCTTTACACCAATGTCAAATACCACCAGGGTATATTTTGTCTACATTTGGAAAACAATATAAAATTGGGGTGCATTGTTTTTCTTTGGTTACCAAGGTCACTCAGTCATAGAAAATCACCTCCATGTGAATTTAATTTTCTGTGGATATTGCAGTGAACCCTCCTCCCATAAGTCAGCCTTTTGGGGCATCTCTTGCAACGAACCGATGCTGAACAAAACACATCCTCTGCCTTTTTGGCAGCGTTGTTTCACTTTGTTTTGTCAGCTTCACAAACCATTGTTCTTTTCAGGGTTACAGAAACAAGAAAAAACCCCACAGTTATTCCATTATTGTTTGTTCAATGCCAGGCATCCATCTTTCCCATCCTCTTTTTGTCATCCCCCTCAATACAGGGTTGTTTGAGGGTGAAGGGAGAGCTCACAGAGCCTTATAAAATGGCATTGGCCTGACCAAAATTTAGTATTTTTTTTTTTAAAAATCACACCTGATCATTGCATTCTGTAAGCTCTCCCCTTACCTTCCTGATCTGACATCCACCTTTCTCTCCTCTGCCTCCCAAACTCATTAAATCCATAGCTGCAGCTAGCCCTGGTCCCAGAAACTGTAACGGCACAATTTCTGTTGTATTATAGAAACCTGCTTGCAATTATTAGGCTTATTTCATATTTTAATGTAATTATGTTTGGCCTTTGCTCTAATAAATCCTTGAATTAGAACTAGAAGATAGGAAAATCAAATACCCTCAGCCTGCTGAAAGAAAGGTGATGTTGCTTAAATAACTTTGCTCAAAAATCAGTACAGAACACATTTATAAATTAACAATCACTCTAGACTAAAACATTTATTGTTGGAGGAACACTGCATAATTCAACTATGGGAATGAGTAACAAATTAAAATTTAATTTTAATTTTGGGCTTCTTTTTAAAGCCTTTGGTTAAAAGATTAACTTGGCTACACCTGACTTTATTTCTACTTGTGAAGATTATGTGCATTAGTTGGTCGTGACTCCAAAACCTGTAGTTCTTTAAAGGTCAGGCTCCAGCTAAGTGGTTTTAACTGGATTTGTGTCAAACTTTGGAGATGCATAGGGTCAGAGTAACCGGCATAGTCCAAGAGAAAAAAAGCAGCAAATATTGAATTTGCAATCCCAAAAGGGAAAATTCAGATTAAAGCATTTAAATCATACTTACACTTGACCTTGTGAGTTGCCACATGGGAAACAGTTGTGTGCTTCCAGCCTGCCCTCCATTTAAGCACTGCAGCCTGTGCCTGCCTTACACCGCGGAGCAGAGCTGGAGGATAAAGGTGCTGCTGCGCTCCTGACAGCCTCTCCCTTCCCATTTTTGGGATTTATTTTATTTATTTTGGACTAGGTGGACTGAGTAGCCATTTGCAGCTGGACCACAAAATTTGTGCTCAGGGCGCTGTTCCAGCTCACCCCGAGCTGCGCGGGGCTGCAGCAAAGAAAACGAAGCTGGGATGACGACTGGAAATTTGGAAATGGGTAAGTGATACAAACCTGCAGCAGCAAGGCATGAGATTTAATTCTTTTTTATTTTCACATTCCATTTCGCCTCCCTCTGTCAAAATCATCCCTCGCTGTTCAGCAGGAGGTGTCACTGATTAATCCAGTGGACATAGAGGGTTAGGAGGGAGAATAATTACATCAGGCAAGTGTGACATGCTGTCTACACCACTTATATTTTAGAGGCACCTTTGACCTTGTAGCTGCATCCAGGACAGTGACAATTGCTGCTTTTCCAGGTAAAACATGCGTTGTGTTAAATAAGGGAGAGGAAGAAGTAAGAAAGGGTAGGAAGGACAATTAACTTCTATAAAATAACCAGATAATTTCTTACAAATGTGTTGGCTGTTCTGCTGATTTCCTTGGATAAATTATAACCAAAGCACCTTCTCTTTAAACATTTCTATTAGCAGTCATGCAGTGGTGAAGCGAACACTGAATGGCCACACAGAGATAAATTTGAAGACATTATTTCCATTAACAGACCTGCTAGGGAACTATAATACAGAAATTTAGACTTTTAGGAACTATGTGGTAGTTGTACGCTCTCCAAGGAAAAGGAAATGCATAATTTAGATATCTTCTGGGTGCATAAAAAGAAATAGCACTCTCTTTCAGTTTTAGGAAGGTATCAGTAAAGGACAAAAATGTCTGTATCATGAAGGTCACATTAAAGAGCATCATTAGCAGATCACTTGACCTTCGCTTCATGGGTCAATTCTGTGAATCGAATTTCCTTCAGCATTAAATAGTTTTGTTCGCAGTACTTAAAAATGCCATTTCACCAGAGAAATAAAAACATGCAAAGCAAGCTGGCCCTTTTCTCACAGATGCAGCAGGGTGACAAAGATGCACGGCTGATTTTGGGGTTCCTCTCTTCATGCAAAAGGCTGGTTTCAAGTGAGGGAAGGACAGTTAGAAAGCTCTTACTCCAGACCAGCAGGTTTGAGGAGTCTGACCGAATGGAGAAGGAACAATCCCCTTTGTACAGTCCTCTCTTACATTGCTAAGATGACAACAAACCCAAGAATGGTTTTGGTGCATCCCAAAATCACCCCAACAAGTAGGGTCTCCCCAGCTGTATACTCTGCCCAATCGGAAAGAAATGAGTACAAATATTTTGAGCACAAGTCAAAAATAAGTCTCCTCAAAGCAACTGCCTTCAACCACTGCTGGAAACACAATTCCATACGCTGGTCCAACCCAATGTATCTGTTTGGTTCCTACTTACCCCCAGGGCAGCACTGAACCCAAGTGAAATCCTCACTGTAGTTTTGCACTTATTAAATTATCAGATTCATAGATTTGGGAGCCAGAAGAGACAATAACGGTCTGTTTGAACTCATGCATCACACAGGCTCTAAGTTTCACCAAGTGATTCCCACATGAAGACCATAATTTATAACTGAGTAAGAACACATTTTAAAGAAAGAAATCAAAATTCTCTACAGAAAAGTCAGTTACTTCATGTAGGGTGAATGACTGATGCGACCTAACAGCATAAATAATACACACAGCACTTTTTTGATAACAAAATACTCATCAGAAGGAACATATTTCATCTCTAAGCTTTTACACCTTCTGAAACTAAACAGTATGCTAGACCACATAACCAGTACCTGCTGAAATGGATAGAATTATAGCACAAATATGACTTGCAAAGACTTGGGAGGTTCATCACTACAGTTGTCAAATGTTAATGATGATCCGAAGGAAAAAGTTTGCCAATAAAACCCTACGTGAAAGGGCCTTGAGAAACAAAGGTGAAGGGTAGTTCCTCTCTGGGTGACATGCAGATACCTGGAACATCCACCAATACCACCCCAGGTACTCCAGGTACAATCGAGGTACAATTTCAGTGTTACTTGGAATATGAGCCTTAATTCTCTAAAAGCCTCCAGCAAAACAGGGAGATGGGCTCAAAAATGTCTAAATCAGACACTCCAAGAGAGATTGAGAACTTTTTTTTGTCTCAGATGTGAAATGGCACATTTTTAGGGACAAAGACAGTCCTTCAGAAGGTCTCAACTATACAGTGTGGCTCATCACAAGGTATCCAACATTACTTATTTAGATTGCACTGAGGCTGAGGAGGCTTTTAGCACTTATCCCTCCATGAGAAAAATACAGCAATTCTTGGGGAACATTTCTTGGAACAGGAGCAGAAAGAGAATAAAGAAAAAAAAAATAAAAGAAAAGAGAAAAGAGAGACATATTTTCCTCTTTATTCCCCTACCAGGGTCCAGACGCAATTTCAGAACTTACAGACCACAGGACATCTCTGCAAAGCCAGTGGGAAGCTCTCCTTCTCACAAGGTCCACGGGAGATTTGCAGTGGGAGTAACAGCCTTGTTAGGGGTTTGCAGCTAAATGGAGTAATGAGGTCTCATTGATGTCTACAGCCACCAGCAGAGCCAGCACCCCAAAGACAACCCGCATGGTATGTGGTGGGGCTTTTATTAGAGGAGATGTTGTTTCCTAGGGCTGCCAGTCACATCACAGCCACCTGAAGGCCAACTGCATGGAAGCAGCAAGAGCTCAACATCATCTGCAAGTCTGATAACCACCAAAACTCCCAGCTGGACATAAGGGTGCCTGTCTCGGAAGGTACCTGCTGTCTGAATTGCTTCAGAAAATGTTCATATTTCAAACAGCTACCATAAACTGTCCCATTAGTAAAAGCAGCCGCACTTCAGATACCTCAGACCTTTGTGCTTATTTGCATCGCTTGTGAGTTGTGTACTGGATGCATTTCTAAGGAAAATGAAAAGTTACCATGGCACATTTGTCCCACCCCTCTACAGTATTTCCCTGACTGTTGGCAGCTGACGTGAATGCTCATACAGGAACATTTACCAAAGCAAGCAGTGATTTTCCATAGCATAATTGGACATTTTTCACCCCAAGACTGCAGACATTTGAGGTTCACATGGGGTTTCAGATGGCTGTAGCTAAGCCTTGCGACAACAGAGACAGAATCAATGAGGTTGGAAGAGCCCTCTGGGATCATCGAGTCCAACCATTGCCCTGACACCACCATGGCAACTAGACCAGGGCACTAAGTGCCATGTCCAGGCTTTTCTTAAACCCCTCCAGAGATGGGGACTCCACCACCTCCCTGGGCAGCCCCTTCCAATGGCTAATGACCCTTGCTGAGAAGAAATGCTTCCTAATGTCTAACCTGAACCTCCCCTGGGGAAGCTTGAGGCTGTGTCCTCTTGTCCTATTGCTAGTTGCCTGGGAGAAGAGGCCAACTCCCACTCTACTACAGCCTCTCTTCAGGTAGTTGTAGACTGCACTGTTCCCAATCTTGGATATGCACAAAGTGGCATTTTCTGCAGTTCAAGCCTTCCCTGCTTGGAAAAGGAGCTCACAAGAAATTAAAACATATGTGTGATGGTTAGTGCAACAGCTTGTATCTTGGAATGGGAAGTTAAATCATACACAGACACAAAACACTATTGACTGTGATACTGTGTTTGTAGTTGTAAGTAGCTCTGAACTCAGGAGTCACTGAACTCTTGGCTACTAGCATATTTTTCCTCTTAAGTATTATTTTAAATAATGCAAAAGCTTTTGTTCCTTGCAAATCAGAAACCAGGTTACAAGCCGTTTAAAAAAATTCAACTCATTCGTTTTCCAGCACAAAATATTCAGCAAATATTGTGGAATTCTTTCCTTATTACAAACAATTAGACAGTCTCAAAATGTGTATCAGGTGAGGGTCTCTGACTAGCCTCACTTTTTAAACCTAATCAGTTAATGGACATCGACCTGTTTTATTCCAAGCAGTATTTTGGGATTGCATACCTCCTGCATATGTCTTTCTCAATATCCATACTTGTACCTGAAGTGAAACAAATCCTTTGAAGGACAAATATTCCATCTGCTGCCTCTTCCCTCTGAAACAGATATACAGGTCAGCAAACTAAAGCGTAAAATTACTTCTGACATCTTTTAGGTGGTTTTCCTCCTCCAGAAGAAAAGAAATAGGGTAGAAAAGTATTTCAGACACAGGAGACACCTTGACTCACGTGCTATTAAAATTTAAGTGGCTTCTCCAACCCACCTTACAGTATATCCATACTGGTTTTACTGTGCAATTTGAAACACAGTGTTAAAACAATTACTATTTAATTTTCCCTAAGATAATTATGCAGAGAGAAAATGAGTTGAAATACATAAAAGAAAAGCCCACACAGCCAGCGAGCAGTGCAACATCCCGTGAGCAGGACAGGACTGGAAGCCAGGAGATGTGGGTGTTATTATCCTGTGCTCAGCAACTTAGTTAAATAAATCACTGCACTTCTGTTCTCCCCATCAGACTGTGATAACGACTGCTCCATAAAATCCTCTGAGATTTACTGTTTAAAAGCATTCTGAAAGCTAGGTGTACTATTTGCTTGATTAGATTATTTTATATCACTGTTCTTATCATCAATTCACTCAAGTAGTGAATTGAAGAGAGCTGGTAAGTAAAAAAATAGTGAATACACTGGAACTAAACAAATCTCTCAAAAAATTAGCAATATTCTACATATGTGTGAGGGACAGCAATTAAAAAAAGAAAAAAGTCTTCCCAGATGAGTGTACCAGTGCAAAATCTGTAAGGCATTAATCACTGCAGAAAAGATACCTTAGTCACAGAGAGTGACCAATGCCACCCTTCATGGAAAGTGGTCCAGGAGAGGGAGCAGCAGCATCTCTTCTGAAGAGCACCACGGCTTCCTGAGGATGCCCCACCTCATTGGGTTTGAAATTAAACTCTAAAAATTCATGTGTCTTCAAATAGAGTAATGGTGCCAGCATCAACTGGAAAAAATAAAGAAAACTTTCCAAACCCACAAGAATGGAAAGTTAATGTTATTCTTTACAAAAAAAATGGCTTTTTTCATAAGCTGGATGGCTGCATTTTCACAGGTACAGTTAGTTCAATTGAGCTGACATAGGAGTTTTTATAGAGATAAAAAAAAGGAACTATCAAGAAAAATAAAAGATAGATCCTTGCCAGAATCAATCTAAAAACCTTGAAGAGAAATATAAGAAAAGCCAAGCAAGCATGCCCAAAGGTTCAGAAGTTCGAAAGAAGACAGAAAAATGTAATTCAATTATGCAATAAAAGATCACTTAACAATCCAAAAGCTATGTAAAAACAGGTACTGAAATATTAAAACAGTAAAATCTGAAACAACACCTAGGGAAGTAAGCTCGATAAAGACAACACGATTGAAAAGTAATTACAGTGGTAGAACTGAACAGTTTATGCATGAGTTCAGTATAGCTGGATTTTTGCAGGAACATTTTCTTCTGAAGAAAAAAAAAAGTGCAAAAAGAAAAGGCTGGCAGTGAAATAACAAGGAGATTATTGCAGATTTGAAAAGAATATTGTTAGCATGTGAATGGAAGATGTACCTGATGTGATGTAGCTTTGAGCATGAAGGGGAAAAAGGAAAGGACAGGTTAAGTTATAAGTCGGATTGGTAATTAACGAGAATTAACAGACACATAATTGTTCACCAAGAAGATAACAAAATACTAATATGCAGTAAAATTTACAGGAATGGAAAAACTGAAGATTCTTACAGAGGACACATAATTCCTTCTTCCTGGGTGATGCTGCCCCATTGAGTGTTTATTGGCAGGAATGGGGCTTTCCATGGTTCTCATGCTACCTTCAGCATTTCCCCTCCCTCTCTGGGTTTTTCATCGAAGGGTTTTCCCCCGTTGGTTGCTTGAGCAGCACCTGAAGATGAATCAGCCCTAAAGGAAAGACATGTTTCTCAGTCACGACTTACTCCAGTGCAGTGAAGCAGTTGCTGGAGGATGCTGCAAAATTAAATGTTATGAGGAGTCTGATCGACTTCAAAGTCAGAGTTAGGAGGCACAAACTTACAAAAAAGGGAAATACAGAGACACTTCAGATGTGCAGGTATTACCTCAGCTCCAGTGCACCAGACAAATTTACTTTTTCACTTAACGTTTGCACAAAGTGAAGACAACTTGCTCTCCTGGAGAGTGCTCTGGCTTTTTGCACTCTGGGCACTTAAGTAAAACAACTATTTTTTCTTGTGCAATTAACGAAGCTTACGATGCACAGAATGATCTCTTGCACCTTTAACTGATGTAATTCTAGATGTGTGGGAAGGGAACACGTAATTAAGCTCATTAAGTCAGCCGGTTGCCTAGGAGTGACCCTGCTGAAGCATCTTCTTGGCTGCATCTTCGGTCTTAAGTGAAGCCAACCTGGATTTGGCCATAAAAGTTCATCTGCTGATTTAACACGAGCACAACATCACTATACTTGACAGAGGATCCCCAGGAGCTGTTTATACAACCGGCTGCAGCTGTTGGAGTGTATTTCCACAGTTTTTGCACCAGAATTTAAGATGTGCAGATATCTGGGGTCCCACCCAGGTTTGCCCAGGTACCGCAGCCAGCAGAGAAGCAGCGGCGCATGGTATGGTGTCAAGCTCCACAAACGAGGTAAAGGAAGCATTTAGCTCTTCAGACAGCACACACACCCCTGCTAAAGCTTTGTGTCACCAGTGATCCCCGTGCCAGTGTTTGGAGCCACTGCTGTGGGGCTTGGGATGGCATCATCTCCAGCCAGGAGCTCAAACTACACAGTCAAGGAGCTGATGCCCCAGACAAGTACAGCTCCTGCCCTCAAACCAAAAGAGTTCCACGTGGGATCTAAAAAGAGGTTTGAGGACAAAATGCAGCTTCTGACAACCTGGAAATGCTCCTCTGGCAGCCACGAATTGTCAGCCAAAGAGATGTTTTCCCTGCACCTTCATCTGCTGGGGGGATTTTAGGAAGCAGTTGTCACAGGTTTTTTACCACACTTTGGCTGTCCAATGCTGCACACCAAACACCACATGAAGCATTTATCCATGAGCCCTGACATGTTAATGTCATTTTGTGGGGGTTTTATTTGATGTTTGTGTTTGGTTTTAACCTAGGGCAGCAGGAGTAGCACTGTTAGGTCCTCAACACACACTGGAGCTAACAAGTAATGGTAGCAGTGGTGGCCACCACCTCCCAAGCACTACAGCAGTCTGGCCAGCTTGTTTTATGGCCATTCACTGCTGAGGAGTGATCAGGACTGTGGGTTACACCCCAAGGGAATGAAGGTGAACCTGTCACACCACCTTATTTCCCCTCCACTGAGCTCTTAACGAAACAATCTTAGTTATCCCCACTCCCCATGTCGAGGGGACAAGTCCCAGCCCTGCCCACAAGGTTGTTCGCTCCCACAGAGGCTCAGCAACCTCCATCCTTACACCTCAAGGGTCCCCTCTTAAGCCTACTCTACATTTCCCACCTAATCCTGTGGCCCCAGCATCCTTCCCCCAATCCCAGCTCACCTTGTCTCTATGTGAAACTGAGGCAGGAATGTTTTTCTTCCATAATTAGATGTTAGAGCAAGAAAGACAACTTGCACAGAAAATTCCAGCCCAAATGACTTAAGATTTGGCTAAGGAATATATGGCTGGGGAAAAAAAAACAACTTATGAATATGAAAAATATCATAGACATACCAGTAATGGTGCATCAGCCCTGCCCCAGAGCGTCATATACACAAAACATCTCTGTTTTCCAGTTTTGTTTCATGATATTGAATATCTGGAAGGCTGTTAAAATAGAAAATATATTTGTTTCATTCGTGGATTAAAATCTAGCCAGCTGGTATGAACTATAGTGTTGTGATCAAAGGATCACGTTTTCCAGGCAAGCACGCCAGCTTGTATCTCACTAGCTTAAATCATTTACTAAAGCAGAAACTTTTTGTATTTAGAGTAATTAAAATCTTGCTACACTAACTTAGTGCAATTCTTAGTTGCTAAATTTAATTTCCCATCAATAAATCTAATTATCTAATTCAATTTCTGATTCTTAATAAAAATGGTTTCCTATATCATTACAGCCATAAACTCTAATATCTGAGACTCAATAGGATTACAATTGTGTAAACACAATTTCTGCAAGCAGATGGGTTTTACATGCAGATGGAGAAACACTAAATGGTGTTAGTAGCTATGTCAGCTTCAAGCACCTATCATTTTGCAAAAAAAAAAGATAAACTATAAAATTATGGGGTTTTTTTTCTCTGTCACACTGAAGAGAAAGGAAAATCTGTGACGGTGCCTCCTTTAATTTGAAAAGGCTGAGGATGTTCCCTTTCAGGTACTGAATCATATTAAATACATGCCTCCCAGAACAATTAGGAGTGTCATCGAGGTTATCTGACACACTGCAAACACTGGAAGCCTCCCTCTTGAATGGGAAAATGACTGTTATAAATGTTAGTGCAGAATTTAACCAGCCCACTTGACCACGGTTCTGACACTTGCGAGATGATTTTTTTTCATGATATATTTGTATGCCAAAATGTCACTATGCAAAAGCAAAGCTTATGCTTCCCAGCTCACCTGTATGAGCACACCTTGCAGGACAGGGGATGCTCCATGGGCTTGCACGGTGAGACAGACAGACAGATTCCTCCTTTGCCAAAATCTCTGTGTCCCATTCACAAGCCTCTGCAGAGCATCAAAGCTAACACTTCGGGAACTGATTTTGAACATCAGGGTTGGGAATTGCACAAAAATTCAGGAAAAGAATGACTGAAAGGTTTTGAAGCAGAAATAAGTTTAAAAATACGTCACTGTCAGTGGCTGCCCCTTACAATTCTCACCATTCACACTGACCAGGAGAGCAGGAAAAAAGGGAATCAAAGGAGGCCTTAATAAACCTAAAGAAAAGGCTCAAAGGGAAAACTTTACAATACAAATCACAGCCGAAGCACACCTGGTGTGTAGATTTTAATTGGTTTTAAGGTAAGGTAATCCCCATGGGTTTTGAAGCTGGGACAGCTTTAGGTTTGAAGTCATTTCCCTGGTATATTGTTCAGACGTGCCAAACTTTTCTGCTTGCTTGGCTTTTTTGCTTTTTTAATATTATTTAGCTGAGGGAAGTATCGTTATAGTCAGCCTGTCACTTCCCTATTTGTCGGTGTTTCTCTTGTAATTAGGCCAGCTCCAGGATGGAGCAGAGGAGGATACTCACAGCAAGACAGTGCTAAGGGATGAGCTGGTCGGAGCAGGAACAGCCACAGCACGTTGTCCATCATGCCACAAAACTCCAACTGCAGGACCCTGCAACTTCTCAGGTTCCTCAGCTCCAGTTTCACGCCCTGGAAATGCATTTTCTAACTCCTGTAATCCGGAGGAGAGGAACAAATTGCAATGCTTTTCTGGTTCAAAAGGTGCTGTTCAAAGCTCAAGATGTCCAAAGAAATCCATTCCCAGACAGTCGAGATTACCTAAATACTACCCTGACATCTCCCCTATTTACTTCTCAAGGTCTTACACTATGTATGAATATGTATATGAAGTACTAACTTGCTCTCTCTGGACAGAAAAGAAAGTTCAAATAATTATTCATTTGTGATCACCCTCCAATTAATTTAAAGGGTATATAGATAACCCTCGGTGTCCTATTGACTAGGATTAGTAGAAAGTACAGTGAAAAGCGGGAGTGCACACCTGCATAAGAATGATCTGGTTGAGCTTTGGAAAGCAAAAAAATCTCCTTTACAAACCTGTAGCTGTCAACAAGCCCAGTGTTACTAGTGAAGCATGTAAAACCAAGACAAAATTGCTGGCAAAGTCATGGATCCTGACACTTCTTGTGCTGGGAAGCAGTTGTGCATAGGGAGAATTTTCTTCTCTCTTTTATCACCAGTTTTATTATTGGTGGGGGCTCAGCACCAGGTATGATCATAAATTACTAAGCATTAACCAAAATAAGCAATTTCTAGGAAGTTTTTTGTAACATGGACATCCCCTTTCATCTTACCTTCATTCATCTTTCTTATAAGGAGAAAAATAGTGACCGAGTATAGCACGTATACATCAATTGCTAAGTTTGTGTTGCTTGCAAGACCAATCGTGTAGTCTTAATGGAAAAGCCTTCCTTGACAAGCTCCTAATTTACCCTACACGGTCCTGTTTTATTTTGTGCTGGCATGACAGGAGGTTGTTTGTTTTGCAGAAGGGGCTGTTTTTCACAGGAAAGTTGATGGATTCTCTCTTTTTTCTTTTCTTTTTTCCCCTTTTCTGAATTTTATTCTCTAAAGTTCACGTTACTGGCAAGCAGGAAATCTCTCTGGCTGAACTATGACAAAGTCACACAATGCACCTTCTTAGCCACTCTGCAAAGTCTATAATGAATTAGGTTGTTCGCTCAGTATATAGATTAAACATACAGCTTGGAAACCAATAACTGCAAATAAAGTGACTTTTTTTTAATGCAACACACTCTGGGTCTATTGATAGCACTGTAGGAATAATACTCTGAATTTTCTTACTCTATATGCATTTCTTACTCGTATCATTCTGAACATAGTTGGTATTATCTCAGAAAAAACATCTGCCTGGTTTGATTTGTCTGCAGCTTTGCTACAACAATAAGTTGTCCTGTTTCTAGGGAAAACATTTGATTACTCTGCTGAGAAGTGAATCAGGCAAAGCACAAGCCTGTGATCTCAGCAGCCTGGGAGAATATTTTTAGCAGAAATATTTCTGTGAAGTGACTGACTTTAAATGATGTTACAGACTAAATCCCCCTTAGCAGACAGCATGCCTGGTGCTGGTTTGGTTTTAAATGTTTAGGGTTAGTGGATTTGGGGAGTCTATTATAATTCATGTGTGTCTTATGAGGTATCACTGGCTCCGTCTGTGCTGGATCAGCTGTTATTATCTGTCTCTTCTCCAATTTACCTTCTCTAAACCAACCCTATTCTTTCCTCCCAGCCCAAAAGGAAGTGTAGCTCTAAGGTACCTCTAACCCCACATTGTGTCTCAAGATGGCCAATAACTGGTGAGTCAGAAAAACAACATTACAGCACAGGAAATCTTCCCTCAGAAACACCCTGCTGACTTTCAGCTGCTTGCAAGTTCAGAGTTTGATGGAGATTCCGATATCAGCATCTTTGTGTGCTTTAATAGCCATGATGAGCTTATTTTCTGTAACTTTCACTAATTACCACTTCACTCATTTCCACTTCAGGATCCTTTAGCAGTTCCACAATTCAGTTAAGCACTCGAATTGCTTTTCTTTTTGCAGGTGGTCATTTTTTTTCTTCATTATTTTTCTCAGGAATTTCATTGTGCAGAACAGAGCATCCCTGTAAGATTTCTGTTACAAGAAACATCCAGTGGTGATTCCCAACCCACCTTCTTACAGCTATCCATGACGTTATTTATCTACATTACCACCCTCCTTGAATCATCTCCATCATTCCAATTAGCCATTGGAAGGGGCTGCCCAGGGAGGTGGTGGAGTCACCATCTCTGGAGGGGTTTAAGAAAAGCCTGGACATGGCACTTAGTGCCCTGGTCTAGTTGCCATGGTGGTGTCAGGGCAATGGTTGGACTCGATGATCCCAGAGGGCTCTTCCAACCTCATTGATTCTGTGATTCTGTGATCTCTTCACCAGCCTGAGTCGAAGCCTGTTCTGTCCTTGGACTTGGTGACTCACAGAGCTGTTGTATCCAACCCCAAGATCTCTCTCCTGCGCAGTAGTCTGGAGCTTACCTAGCACAGGCAGGGCTAGAAATATATATTCCCATTTGCATTATCCCAGAGTTTCACCTTTTTATGTCATATTTATCACCCAGTCACTGAGGTCCTTTTGCAATAACTCTCTCTCTACTAATATCTTCTCTCCTTTGCGAAATCTGTTTTAAATAGATGGGTGGAAATGTAGTAAACATTCCCTAATCTCAATTCATAGTGATCAATAATAACACTTTTGATGGATTGCGGTAGTAGGAGAATAGAGTCCTGTTCTCCGTCGTCCCAACCTGCAGAGAGCTGAAGTGTGAAATACTGTACATGAAATGCAGGTTAATAGAAAAATAAATGGAACAGTTTAATAGAACACTGAAGAGGCACGTGCTAACTAGTCTTAAGTGTCATTATACAATTATTTGGCTATATTACTGTAAGCATATAAACAATACATCAAAAGAGACCTGATGTTTATTGCTTCCTTCTTACGTTCACCTAACAACTTCTCCAAGAAATATGAGTCTGTTCCAAAAGCAGCTACACAACGCTAATGCAAAACCATGACTACAGACCGAGTTTACCCTCACAAGGCTGGCTCCAAGCAGGTCAGTAATGTGCAGGCCAGGTCTGGATTCAGAGTCCTGATACGGGATCACAACGATTTATCCAAACCCACAAGCAAGGCTACAGATGAATGGTTTAAGATCTCCCTCATTATGACTTCACAGGAGCACCAAGCTGGGTCATCCTCTATTTTCCCTGGCTTTGAAACCTTTAGCAATTTTATGGGATCTAAGAGGCATTACAGGAGGAATCAGGCTGCATAAATTACTTCCACATGCAGATAATTTGCATTTTAGTAAGCAGCACAGGTAAAGTGACACCTGTAACCTTGGAGAAATTTGAGTAATATCTCTAATTCCAAGCTGAATCGTTCTAAATCAAAAAGCTTAATTTTAACAAGAATTTGCTGTTCATCTTTGTTTGTAGTAAGAGAGTTTAAGTAGATAGCAAATAATTTAATTTATTTAAGGATTTAGTTGAATATGGGATTGAATAAATTGGTTAGAGTAAATTGGGATCCATATGTACAAGCATCAAGGAAGACCTTAACAAGCAGAATTCCCTAAACCCATACTTGTAAGTATAGATCAAGTGCAGTTAAGAGAATTTCTGCTCCAGAATTTAATTCTTTCTCTTATGCAACATCATCTGGATATTGCAGAAACACATTTCAGTTAAAAAAAAATAAAAAAACGTTGGAATTCAATTTTTATTTGGCAAAGAACAAATGTACTAAGACTCCTAAATAAAACTACAGCAGTTTCTTAACTGAGAGATTTCCAAAAAATAAGACTTTTTTTAGAAGTTAAAAGTAGGTTAGCCTATATGGATCCCAAAGATGTATATTTCAAATATATATTTAAAGAGAAAAATATTCTCAGCTCATTTGTTTCTTCTAAATAGAGAAAACTCCAGTTGCAGTTATTTATGGGAACAAACCAGGTTATTTCAGGGCTGCTTCTGGATACTGTAAGACTATATATGCAATTGCTTAAGTGTTCAGAATCTGCCAGTTCCACAACTCAAACACAATACCAGAAAAAGAGAAAACAGGGGTGACAAATGCTGTCTCCAAAAGCTTCTGCAATTTTCAGAGGGTTTCCAAGAGCCCGTGTAGTCCTACGAGCATTCAGAACATTCATAGTATTTATAATATCATCTCAGGTATTTAATCTCACAATTTTCTGTCTGTAGCTTGGCAGAAAGGGGCAAGAAAGCCCTCACTAAACTGCCTCTAGAGGATATGGGCTCAGAAAAGTCAATCAGAAGAGTTCGTACCTGGTTATGATAGTTGTTTTGAATCATCTCATGTAAAAAACTGTTTTAGCTTGACTGACCTGACTTGTCTTCAGGTGATGTCTCATATAAACAATTTCAACACAAACTGGAATCTGCAAAATTCTTGCTCTCTTCCATTGGTTCCTTCATCCAGTTCCCAGAATTCAAATCCTGTATTCTGGGGATATTTTATCACAGCAAGGACCAGCAAAACAGTGAAGCCAGGTCCAAAGCCCAGGAGTGCAAGATATAAAAGACAATGGCACCTGATTTACTAATACAGCCTTATAAATACTTTTCCCTGCAACCTGGGCAGACAAACCAAGAACTCAACCCACGATCTCCAGCAGAGCTGGAGGAATAATTGATTTTTCAGTTCAGTAGCCAAACTGGAAAAGAAAATAGTTTCAAATTACCTGAAATGGTTTTTTGCTGGTTTTCTCATTAAAGTGAAACACTAGGTGAGGATATGCTGCTTCTCCTTCACCTGACAGCCTGGCCATAAGGTTTTTTTCAGCCCACATGTAGGTGACCTGCATTGAACCCCCTGATCCTCTGAAAGAAGGGCTCGTATAGTCACCTTACAATGTATTTGGGAGGAGGTTGCTCTCATTCTCTCACTGCTTTTGTTTCCATGGGTTATTTCACCACCTCTTAGAAGAGAAAAACAGGCGCCCTCCCACCAACGCAAGAGGTGTGTCCCAAATACCAGATGATTGAATTACTCTTGGCACTCAAGTGCTTTGCATCAAAAAAACCCCAAAAAAGTCAAAACATTTCAAAATTTGACCAATTTCTGATTAGTTGCAGGAAATCACCAGCCCCATTTTTCAGGTTTTAGAAGGCCAGCCAACACACTAGAGCTTAAATTGTACCTCTACAGCTGGAGCTGCAACAAACCCAAGGCTTTGGTGGTTTGGCCCAGAAGGGAACTCTGTTTACACTGTCACCAGCCATCCCTGGCATGTGTGTGAGCATCAGCTTCCCAGGAACAACTGCAGATGCTGGCACCAATGCAGAGCGAGTACGTTTCGTAGGCAGGCAGACTGGCAAAGAGCAGCCCGAAGGTACCGTTAAAAGGGAATGGCTTTTTCTTGCTGAAGTCAGATAGACATTTGAAGTGACTGCTCTTAGTTGGATGTTAGTCACATTGTTTAACTGTAAATAGTAAAAGATTACTAAAAACTACAGAATAAAAGTTATTTCTCTTTTCAATTAGAAATGCAAGAGATGTAAATTCCACTTCATAATATATTTATTTAGAAAGATCATAGAATCATAGAATGGTTTGGGTTGGAAGGGACCTTAAAGCCCATCCAGTTCCAACCCCCTGCCACGGACAGGGACACCTTCCACCAGACCAGGTTGCTCCCAGCCCCATCCAACCTAGCCTTGAACACTGCCAGGGAGGGGGCAGCCACAGCTTCTCTGGGCAACCTGGGCCAGGGTCTCACCACCCTCACAGCAAAGAATTTCTTCCTCAGATCTCATCTCAATCTCCCCTCTTTCAGTTTAAAACCGTTCCCCCTCATCTTGTCACTCCATGCCCTTGTAAAAAGCCCCTCTCCAGCTTTCCTGTAGCCCCTTCAGGCACTGGAAGGTGCTAGAAGGTCTCCCCAGAGCCTTCTCTTCTCCAGGCTGAAGGGCCCCAACTCTCTCAGCCTGTCTTCATAGGAGATGATAGTTATCTAACAAATAGAAATGCTTTACAAAATGCTTGAATATGGTCATCCGAGTATTTTCTTAAAACTAATCAAGAAATCCCTCATTTCCTTTTACAAACAAGGTCATAAAATGCCTTAAAATCTCGCAGGAAATTCGTGAAAATTTATTCATTATGCTACGAAAGAGTAAATCTCTGTTATGCTTATGGATACTTCCCAAATACATGTACATTTTAATTAATCCCATTAATTTTACAGGACTGCTTGCTTGTCTAACCTCTAAAGAAAGCAGCTTTCTTGAATGGAAATTAAATTTTGAGCTTCAAAGTATGTTTTTTTTACAATAACCAACATTGAAAAACAAAACATTTGCTGCATGGAAAACTTCCACTGCAGTGACCTGGTAGCATCATACTTGCCTGCTATATATAATGCTATGCAGAACAAGAAATAATTATTCATTGTATTATAGGTCTACTGAGGCAACTACATTTGAGTTTGAGGTTAATATGACAATCATTTGAACAGTATTTTCTGCTTCTTATAACTTTGGAATAATAGTTCTTTCCAGTTGGTGTTTGTGTGTCTAGTCTGAGATCGTAGGCTCCAAACATTCAAAAAATATTCACTTCTGGCCCCACGTTATGCTCAGGAGGAAAAAAAAAGATCAATATGGATTCCTTAATTTTTCTTATAAATGGCTTTATTTACTTTAAAAGCTGAGTTTAAGCATAAGATTTATTAGTCCTTTAACGTTAATCACTTTTGCTATCTAAAACATCCACCATCCTCTAGGTTGCTGTTATCTTACACAGCTCCAAAACAAAAATATTGCCTCCAATGTGGCCAATCACTAAATCAGAGCCATCATCTGAAAATCTGTGTGCTTCCTCGAGCTCAGTGTCATTCCAAAGGACACTGACCAAAGGCACATCAACTATTAGAAAGTGATCCATGAGGTTATAGGAGATATATCCATGTGTTATTTTACTTTGCAGGTCAAGTTTTCTAAATCTCTTCTCAAACCTGGTTTGATTTCTTGCCACAACTACTCTAACTTGGACATCATATTTACCTGAATCTTTATCAGCACTCAAGGATTCAAGACCAATTAAAACATCCTAAGAAAAATTAGTATTTAGTTTCATGATTTCTCCTCATTTTTCATTTCTTGTCAGATTTACTAGGCTCAGCGCACTCATTAATGCTCGTTTCAACTTGATAAGCAAATAATCCAGAGTTTTTGTCAATTAAATAACTACTTGTAATTCATAAATATCTTTTCACACCTCCAGAAGTTACATTGAGTGGTATGGCATAACCGTTAAAAGAACATTTTCACAGGTAGAAAGGTGCAAGAGCCTTATACAATACTAGGCGTGTGTGTGACATGGACTCGATGATCCCTGAGGTCTCTTCCAACCTGGTTGATTCTGTGATTCTGTGCTGCAAGATATTTATGTGCTTGAAAAATACTCTTTCAGTTCATCAGACACCATGAAAACACTCAGGACTAAAACTGAAGGCACAGCTTTTCCTTGGATATCATTTTCACTATTTTCACAAAAATACATGCAAAAACCATCTCGCACCATACAGTTTAGTCAGCCAGACTTTAAAATCTTGGTATTTTGTGCATACTGACAGCATAAAAAAAACTTATTTCAGTGTAGGGATTTGAATTGTCAAAAGAATTTGTTGTGTCTTCGTAAAGATAGCATAAATCATGGCAAAAATCATTACATGTCCAACAGAACAAAGCCTTTCTCCAGGCCTTTTTTCCAGGCTGCCTCCAGAACCTGTCTATGACTATCTGAAGCAAATCACAACACACTATATACTATGAAACAGTTTCATTTAAAGCAACTGTAAGTTTATATTTGCTCGTAAAAAAGCTAACAAGAAAAAGATGCAAATGTTTTGCCTTGTTTTTTTGCTGCTAAATATGCTGGAAGCGTATGACGAACACCAACAATAAACTAACATCTCCGTGTGTAATGAAAGGGAAACTTGTTCAAGGCTGCAGGAAGGTGGCAGCATCATGTATCAGGAAAAACATCTAATAGCACAGGTAACAACAACTACATGGCCTGTCATCCATAATTAGGTGCTATGAATCATAGTGTGCGTTTTTCTTTCAAGCAAAGTGTATATACTGATTTTGTGTTGAACAAGAAAAAAAAATTATAGGGAATGGTTAAGTCTCCTGACTTGTGAAGTTTATACCCTATCAGGCAATAGTGTTGTTTCTAGGGAACAAGACTGAGCCAGGACTTCTCTACTGAACACAGGATTCATGCTCTGGTCAGAGAGTGACAACCCAAGCAGGGGCTGGGCTGGTGGAGGGGCAGAAGCCCCGAAGGCAGAGCCAGTGATGTGGTGGCCCCAGAGCATCCCGGCCGTGCTCAGCCCTGAGCCGGGAACGAGCTCGCAGGCAAGAACCGTGCTGGACTTGTTCCAGGAAAACAGCTTTCAGCGCAATTAGATTACTTTGTAAACTGTAAACCTTAGCAATCTCTCTGGGCTTTTCAGATATTGTAGGATTATTTAGTAATCCCTCGGCATTTTTCTACTTCTGTAACTTCAGCATCACAAGGACATGAGTAGGAAGGATGGGAAAACTCGGCAAGACTGGAGCCTGCACCCAGCCAGCCTGCAGAAAGCACCCTGTGCACATCCACCTCAACTCTGGGGGTATGAAGAATCACAGAATCAATGAGGTTGGAAGAGCCCTCTGGGATCATCGAGTCCAACCATTGCCCTGACACCACCATGGCAACTAGACCAGGGCACTAAGTGCCATGGCCAGGCTTTTCTTAAACACCTCCAGACATGGTGACTCCACCACCTCCCTGGGCAGCCCCTTCCAATGCCTAATGACCCTTGCTGAGAAGAAATGCTTCCTGATGTCCAACCTGAACCTCCCCTGGCCAAGCTTGAGGCTGTGTCCTCTTGTCCCTATTGCCTGGGAGAAGAGGCCGACTCCCACTCCGCTACAACCTCCCTTCAGGTAGTTGTAGACTGCAAAAGAGCAACAGAGCAGGCTCCAGCATTGACTCTTGAACTTGTAGTGGTGCAAAAGTATATTAGAAATGTACTGGAGAAACTTTGTGTTCATCTCCAGGTGAAAGTTAAAATTATTTGATAACAGGTATATCCTGCCATTATGGTGGCTACAAAGCAGCAAAGACAGAGACTAATTTTGGGACAGCTCAAGAAAGTAGAAGCTCATTTTAATGAAGAAGCCAGTCTCCTTCCCTTCGGTGCACTACTTGGCAGAGACCAACAATCCATGCATAACAGATGGTCAGCAATTTCCTAATAACCTGGCAGGCCCAACACGCTACCTACTGGGATGGGATCTGGGGGAGAAAGATAAAAATGGCACTGCAAAACGGATAGGAGAGCTCTGAACATTCACACGCATTTGCAGAGCAGCTAATTAGATCTTAACTTATCAAAATCCTTGAAAGTGAAGTCTTTTTGGACCCTGGGCATACAGGCAAATCTTCACAAGCAGATAATATGATTTAAGCATGTACCAGAAACTATTCAGGCCTCACAGTTTTGACAGCAGTGGGGCCACAAGAACCAAAGCAGCACAAATAATATGCATAGGGAATATTTAGGTGGTGGAGTCACCATCTCTGGAGGTGTTTAAGAAAAGACTGGACGTGGCACTTAGTGCCATGGTCTAGTTGGCAGGGTGGTGTCAGGGCAATGGTTGGACTCTGTGATCCCTGAGGTCTCTTCTAACCTGGTTGATTCTGTGATTCTGTGATTCCCATGCCCCCACACCCCTGGAGCCCATGCTCCAGGGCTTCATCTTCTCTGACCCCTACAATGAACCTTACCATGAAAGTTTCATCCTGTACAAACTCATATTAGTACCACTGCAACCGTTCAGCACTTGTAATGCACAATGTGGGGCAGGGTTCCACCCTGACACCAGAGCCAGGAGGAGAGGAGTTACGCCTTGGGTGTGGGAGCAAGTGAGGGAGATCCAGGAAACAAAGAGCGTTGGCAGACACGAGTTAAATGCCTGTTTGATACAGTTGGAGAGCCTGAAACCACTCTCTGCAAAGAGGTGCTTAAATCACAGCCCTGCGTGCCAGTGGCCGGGCTCTCCTTTACTGGGGGGGCTGCCTTTGCTGCTGCGTAGTGTTACAGGCTAATGGTGAGACCAGTTGCTGGGGAAGAGAGACCATAAAATAAAGCTGAGACAATGCTGAAGGAGAACTGTAATATTTATGAGACTGAAGAGACAGAAGAAGGCAGCCCGGCTCTGCAGATGGGGACACAGATGCTGGCTGGAGCACTCCCCTCGAGGTGGGGTGGGAGGCTGATACCCACCTCCCGAGGACAACACTGAACCATCCAGCAGCTGCACGTCCAGCAGCCGGACATTAAACCCTGAAGAAATTAAATTAAACCCTGAGAAATCACGTGGCCCCTCGGAGTCTCCTGCCTCCCTTTCCTCACCTTTCCTTCACCAGAAAATCATTGATTCTCTCAATCTGCATGAGAACAAAACAAGGCTAAACTGAAACTCAGGGAAGTTTTCTCCATCCCACTGAATTAATGAAATATTTGGAAGACAAAAATCTCACTCCTACTGAATTTCAGTACTTTGAGGGTTAGTCTCACCTGCTACAAGTCCAGACCTCAGAAATTGTGTGAAAATCCCAATTCCTACTTTCAGCCTCACTCCAAACCCTAAAAACAATTGCTACTCTCCATTTTCAGTTCTTTGCCCAAGGCTCCTAAAACATCATGTGGGGATTTGGGAGCCCTATTTGAAACAAATTGTTTTAATTAAAATAGTAATTTTCAGCCCCAAGAGATGTAAACTATTAAAGAGTTGCCAGGAGGGAGATCTACTGATGAAAAGCAACGAGCAATTATAGCCAATCTGCTGCAGGTTCTCCACGAAAAACACACTGGAAAACCAGAGCAGCCACTTGCCAACCGGCTATTTATCACTACAGACAGCATTTAACGGTGTGCAGGTTTTGCCTTCCATAAAGGCTCAGCAAGTGCACTTCATTTTCTCATGTGCCATCAAGTCATTTTGATATAAGAGGAGAGATCAGCAAAGGGAAATAGAAGAAACAAATCTCTCTGTTAAATAGCTCTTCAGCCCCCGACACAATGGGCGTGCAGAGAACACGGGAGGCAGGTGGAAATGTTGTTCCTCATGAAAGCGAACCCTCTGTCTCAGAAAATCCTGCTCTTTTTCTCCCAGACACCCAGTATTGCAGGAATATTCATCTGGGACGTACCAGATTTCAGGAATATTTAGAAACTCCAACCAAGTTCACCTTTCTGTTTTCTTGCACAAAGTGGACTTTATTCAGCCCAAAACTAAACGCTCAGGTGCTTCCTTGGAAAGGTAAATGTGAGCAAAAGGAAGAGGCATTTTGTGGTTAAATAATTTTTTTTCCCCCAAATTGCAACATAGAAGAAAACCACCAAGAACAACAGCAGCTTAGGGAAGTTATCTGAGAGCCACCTGCCTTCTTCCTAAGTTAACCTTCAGTTTCCATTTCTGGGCTGTACCCAGTTTCACCAGAAGGACAAGCCTCAGCAGACAAAAATCACTTGCCGTTCCAAAGGTCCACATTTCTGATCAACACCTTTTTCATGTTTCAGGACTGAATGCATGTATGCCATAAATGTAGCTGGAAGGAATTTTACTTGTGTTCCGACTTACAGAACGCTTCCTATTACAAAGAAATCATAGAATCATAGAATGTTAGGGGTTGGAAGGCATCTCTGGAGACCATCGAGTCCAACCCCCCTGACAGAGCAGGACCAACCTAGGGCGGGTCACACAGGAACGCATCCAGATGGGGTTTGAAAGTCTCCAGAGAAGCAGACTCCACAACCTCTCTGGGGAGCCTGTTTCAGTGCTCTGGAACCCTTATGGTAAAGAAGTTCTTCCTCGTGTTGAGGTTGAACTTCCCATGCTCTAGCTTGCATCCATTGCCCCTTGTCCTATCGCAGGGCACAAGTGACAAGAGGTTGCCCCTTTCCTCTTGACACCCAGCCCTCATCTATTTATACACATTAATCACATCCCCTCTCAGTCTTCTCTTCTCCAGACTAAAAAGCCCCAGGTCTCTCAACCTTTCCTCATAAGGCAGGTGTTCCAGTCCCTTCATCATCCTCGTAGCACTCCGTTGGACTCTCTCCAGTAGATCTCTGTCCCTCTTGAACTGGGGGGCCCAGAGCTGAACGCAATACTCCAGGTGAGGTCTCACCAGGGTAAAGTAGAGGGGGAGGAGGACCTCCTCGATCTGCTGGACACACTCTTCTTAATGGACCCCAGGACACCATTGGCCTTATGGGCCACAAGGGCACATTGCTGTCCCATGGATAACTTGTCCACCAGGACTCCAAGGTCCTTCTCCACGGAGCTTGCTGGCTTGGTTTTATAGGTTCTTGTATTCTGCTGTTCACAGACCCAATCACCTAAAAAGAACATGATCAGCTGGAAATCAATCAAACAAAGGACTGACATCTAAAAATAAAAACATTTCCATTTTTTCTAGTCCAATCTGGAAATATATCTGCCGAAGTTTATTTCAGCATTCATCAGCAGCATCGCTATGGTCCCCTTGGAGATGCAAGGGGACAAGCGTGGGGTGTTTGTACACATATACAGATATCTGCACAGGTACTTTCACATATAGATACATGTGTGTACACTGACCCAGTGTACGTCTCCAAAATTTCATGGACTTACCATATTCAACTAATTTGAAGAAAAGCATCCTACTGTAGGTGCCAGGAGATCAAGTTTTCACTTTTAGGTGGCATCTTCTCTACTGAAACAATCTAGGATGACCTATATTTGGAAACAAAAAAACAAAAATAAATTAATTTTCAATTCGTGGATTGCTAGTGTAGAAAACAGCTCAGTTTAATACTGCCAAAGAAAGCATGGGAGCAAGCTTCCTGGGGGAAAAAATAAAAAGAAATTTGTCAAAATGAAAACTCCATCTTTTGCTGTAAATAACACCCTGTTATTCCTTGGTTTTCTATTCAGGAACCACAGAGCATCTGCCTCCGCCACCCACAGACACAACAAACACATTACTCCAAGGAGTATCTATTCATGTCAGTGCAGTGACCTACTAGAGATAGCAACAAGATGAAAAGTATTCTTCTTTTTTTTTATAATTCCCTTCTCGCTTGATTCAAACCTCATTAAATCAAGAGGAATGTTAACTGTACATTTAGGCATGTGTTGCATGAGGCTCTTTTTTCAGAAATGCAGCATTGTTTATTGATATCGGTGCCATCTGACTCTTAGGTAATGAGCACCAGCAGATGACACCGTATTTCACCCGTGGCTATACTGTAATAATTAAATAACACTGAGTAGGAGTGCTAGGGATGGAATTACTGGAGAAATCAAGACTCTTAAAAGAATTCCACTGAAGGATGTTTAAACACACATTCCACAAGGGCAAATAGATAAATTAAGCTTTCCCTTAGCAATCTCTGTGACAACAGGAGAATACTAAATAGACAGCGTAAGGGACGTGTTGTAGCAAAATGGTTTGCGTTATTTTTAATTTAAATGTAGTTATATAGATGAAGAGCCTGGAGGCATCAACCATTGCCAATCAAAGCTTACATAATGAATAAGGCTTATAAGTGTACAGGAATCACCAATGCCCAGAATTGCTCAAGTCATCAGAGGATGAATTTTTTCAGTATAGACATGTACAAAGTCTTTTTTTTTTTTTTAAGCATTTTCAAAAAACTTGATTTCTCTTTGGCAAAAGAATCCTTTGAAGCAGTCCAAATAGCCTTTGAAGTTAAAATAGAGAAGTCATTTCATATTCATTCACCCATTTTACCTCCCCCTTCCTCAAAAAGAAGGCGTATCGCCTAGTGAAAAATTTATATAATGAAATAGGCGGACTCATCTCATGACATCAGAAGCATTCAAGCAAACAAAACACCATTAAAATGGAAGTGCATATGTCTTTGGGTGGAAAACAAAGACACTGTGAACCAAAATATTGGGGGAAAAGAAAAATCAAGCTTAATTATTTCAGGTTAAGAGCTACAATCTGTAAGTCAGAGTGCTGCAATGTATATAGTAAAGTGTATGAAGCATTAAGGGATTGGTAAAGATGTGCTTGTTTTCAGGAGCTGTCCTCACTTAGCAACCTAACTGAGACTTATTAAGGCTAGGTGCATGTTTCTTTGCAAGTCACAAAGGCTGTTAAAAACTCATGGAAGTGGTGGATGCCATACAGGGCATTAATAGCAGGATTTTACCGCTGTTCCCTTCCTCCTCCATTCCTATAAAAGTATTTCTCTCCTTTACAATATTTCCTAAGAGTCTCCTATGTCAGAGATTTTCCCATGTACATCTTTCCAGAGCCTCAGAAAAATGAGAAGGGCTGATCTTACTTGAAATCTAAAAGCTTTGAGATAGTTCTCTGTGAAATGATGAAAAGTCCCACAGGTTCAAGAAAACAATCAGTAAATACAGGCTTCTACTTCCATGAAATACAATTTGTTAAATAGAAACGTTCGCTAATGGAAAGTGTTTTACTGCTGCAAATACAAGGCTGCTTGAAAGACAATATGAAGTCACCAACCCAGCAGTAAAAGCAGCAGCACATACATATATGGAGGCAGGGCAAATAAAAGGCATGTTTTACCATTTTTTTATGCCTTCTTGAAGAGCTGAATCATTTTTGTTTATCCGTCGACAGCGCAGAAAGTCATATCTGTGTTCAAAGTCTACTTGACTCTGGCAAGTGTCTCCTCTTATTCCACAACCCGTCATTTTCTCCTACACAAAAATCCCATCAAAAGATCAGCTTCAACTTTTTACCTGAGCTGTCCAGTGGAATAAACAGTGTTGTGATTTTTTTTTTTAATAATTCCTCACCACTTTAATCTTTTTTTTAATGTATACTGGATGTTTAGGAAGAGGGAGAGAGTCTTCTTGGAAAAAAAAAAAGAAAAGGCAAATAAATCACCTAACAGGAATGCTTATAAATCTATATTTATATTGGAAATAAAAGTAAACTCATCAAAAATTATTTACTGCCTCTTATAATGAATGTGACTGTTAGGTCCTTAGATCTTATTAGCGTTGTGAAAGAACATATTTTATGTTCAAATATTTAAATACTCGTAGAAAGCAAATGCAAAAATATTGTACATATTAAGCATTCAATTACTTCAAGTTATGTAAAAATTAATTGAAAAATTATTTCCTCCCTGCAGAACAATATATTGGCAAAATCTGAAATTTCAACTTTACCGGTGAATCCGATGAATTTGATGGCTTTATCTGGAGTCTGAGTGAAGAAACACAGGCATTTCTCACCGAACCGGGCAGGACAGCAGCTGACCTTTGGAGTGCTGACCACAGGACAGCTTCGGGGGTTCATAATGAATCACTTCAACAGAGGAGCAGAATATAAAAGTACTGACTCCAGACACGGGTTTCTCGAAGACATTCCTTCCTCAAAGACAGTTCTTGGCCATTTTCATGCTAACCAACCCTCCAGCAATGACCATCACTGCCCCCAGAAGTTTTTCCTGCAAATTAATTTCCAACACCTTACAGCAGCCCGTGGGGCTCTGAAACAGCCACAGAATTTTGAGACAAACCCATAATTTCTGCGTTGCCCATGTAGCAGCCATCCAGAATGCAGAGTGCCGGGGTTAGCACAGATTTGTTCTGCGAAGAGGAGGAGGAAGATGCAGGAAAGCAAAAGACGGCCAACGCCTTCCTCAAAAGGAGCAGGAACGGCAGCTTGGACTTACTGATGGCTTGCAGTAGTGCTGTGGAGAGGAGAAGTAAAGATTTCTTACGCTAAGAAACTGTGAACACAGTTTGTTCTTTCTTAATGGATGCCAGGATGATGGTGGAAGATGAAGGTAAACTACAATGAATCACAGGATCCCAGAATCAGTCAGGTTGGAAGAGCCCTCTGGGATCATTGAGTCCGACCATTGCCCTGACACCACCATGGCAACTAGACCAGGGCACTAAGTGCCATGTCCAGGCTTTTCTTAAACCCCTCCAGAGATGGTGACTCCACCACCTCCCTGGGCAGCCCCTTCCAATGGCTAATGACCCTTGCTGAGAAGAAAAACGAAGAAAAACTTTTGAACTATTCTGAGTTTAGCTCAATCCAAAAATAATGTTAACAACAATAAAACTTCAGCTCTTCAAACCACGTTGATCTGTGGGGTTACACAGGAGGATGGGAGAGTATTCGTGTTGGTTTTACGTTATTTGAATTGATCACTATCTACTTACTTAGCTTAAATAGCAGCCTGTGATACTACTTTATTTTTCAGAGCTTCAATAAACAAAATGCTTCCATTTTGTAAATTATAGTCCTGCAATTGACAGCACTATTTTGGATGTGGTTATCTCTTGCTTAAATCAAATCAAATACATACCTTAATTGCAAACCAACATTTTTCATGCCACCCTCTGAATCTGAAAGGACAAAATTCCATGAGAAACATTATGTATGATCTAACTTTACTGCAAAGATGCTCATGCCCAAGCATGACACAAGTACAAGGGTATGACTGGTTTGCTTTGCAGCCCCCCCAAGGCGTTAGGCATGAACCTTCGCAGTTAGGCAAGAGGTGGGCAGATTTCTATACCACAGAATCACAGAATCAATGAGGTTGGAAGAGACCTCTGGGCTCATCGAGTCCAACCATTGCCCTGACACCACCATGGCAACTAGACCAGGGCACTAAGTGCCATGTCCAGTTTTTTCTTAAACCCTTCCAGAGATGGTGACTCCACCACCTCCCTGGGCAGCCCCTTCCAATGTCTAATAACCCTTTCTGAACTACCAAAAGCTCCTATCATTTCCCCATTCCCCAAGTATTTTGTTTTACATTGTGAAAACCAACAATTACATTTAATTACTTCTGTTCCTCATAACCCCTCTAACAGACATTTAGCCACGGGCTCAAGAGTAAAACATTTTTAATTGTGCAAGTTTAACCCAATGGTGAGCTAAAATGTTAGAAAACTCATGAAATAAGTAAAGAACTAGCAAGTGTGGAAAGATCAGAAAGATCCTTAGATTGAGTTTGGTGCTTAACTTTGCCACGGATGAACAAACATTGCCTTTTGCAAAGTTTTCTGGTTTACTATTTAACTGGGAAATTGTTTGCAGAAAATATTGACTTGAGGGATAGTTACAATATTCATCTTTCTGTAGATTCCCTACCGATATTCAGGTAAAATACTGAAAGAAGAACTTCCAGAGGTATAATTGTGTCCATATTAAACTGGTGACGCAGAGAGAAACTCTCTCTATATATTTTTCTCTCTTTGGCTCGTCCTCCTTTCCCCTTCACCGTAGGGTCCAGCCAAGTAGGGCGTGTTCTAGACTGCAAAGCAACACAGCAGTGCTGAGGGGTGCACAGTGACAGAAGGTCACTTATTTTTCCTAAGTAAAAAGGTTTTTCCATAAAAAAAAAAAAAAAAAAGATTAACTGCTTCATAACACATCTGCTAAGGGGAATTTCAAACTTTGTTCCCTGGGACCTCTGAGATTTCCTTATGCCTTTATCCCCTCAAGATGAATTTGTCTAAAACCTGTTCAGCTAGGAAGGACCTGCTTTCTGCAGGACTGCGTAATCAGATGGACTTTAGTCAGACACCCTCGCCTCCTCAGCCTGATCTTTATTCAAAATATCCTGTCGCCTCTCTCCTCTCCTTCCTGCCACAAAAAAACACAGAGCTCTTCCTCAGGAACTACCAGGAATTTTTTGCTACCATGCAACTTAGCCATAACTGCAACACAGAAGCTGATAAGATCAACCAGTGCAAGTACCAGCCTTGACTAAGCAGGGTTTCTTTTTGATCCAGCTCCTAAGGGGCAGAAGTGCAGCCTCCAGCGAATAAACAAGGATTTCCCATCATTTTATAGATGCATTTTTTAAATACCACCACAAAACAAGCTTTTACATAAGCCTTTATGCAGCTTTAAATTATCAGGAATGCTATTGCTCGATAACAAACGCAGCTGTGAAAAACTCCCCTTCATTTAAGTTTTGAAACATTTTAGAAGCCTGAAACCAACTCCCACGGAATTTCATGAGTGGGGTATGCAGCAGGCCGACAGCCACTGTGCTCTGGCAGCTCACAACCGTGTTACTCTACTTAAAATGCCACCTGAGTACGGACTTGTAGCTTGGAGTATCTGAAATGAACCTTAGATTTTATGCTCACCTTCCTATTAAACGACATGGGAAACTTAACTCAGATTAATGCATGTTTATACATTTTAATTGTATATTAAAGTGTGTTTTGCACATACAAAAGAAACATCAGTGGCATATTAACTTATATTAGCTTTAACAAAAAAAACAAACATTGACATATTTGCAATTATTCTGCAATTATATGGAAATTACATTACACGCTAATGGCTCTGACAGGTGCCTAATAGCTTCTCTAAACAGGGGGGTGAGAATTTACCCATGGGTATTCTCAATTATTTTGCTTGACCACCTTTTGCCTCTCCTTAAAGCAATGAAAATACAAAGCAGCAATAATAAGTTTCTGCTCTGCTGGGTGTTTTTGTTCCAACACAAACCCATGTGCTCCTGCCCCCATGCACATCTCGGCTCTGTGCAGCTCGCCAAGGGAAGCCCTTCTGCCTTTGGCAGCACCCCTGAGTCTCTAAAAGCTTTTCCAGGTTTGTTCTTCAAGTATCTGTGGTCAAAACTTCAGCAGTTTTTTAGCAAACTGGGCCTGAGGAGGGGACCTCGCCGTGCCTGGACACCACAGTCCTCACTGTGACTGTATGAGCACAGCTAATGCTCTTAATGAAACCTCCTACATGTTCTCCAGCTACAAATGATCTCAGCCATACAGATAAAGAACCATCTTTTGGTTTTTTTGTGTTATTTATCTCCATTAATTTGAAGACTCTCCTTACAAGGCAACCATGCCATGAGGGAATGGTCTTGTAAATCTGGGGGGTCCTGGCCACTAACTGATAGAAGTAATGAAGCTAGAATGAAGCTGCAAAAATGATGACTTCTATGGAAAATGTTACCAATACAGCTGACAGGTGTGCATGAAATATAATTTTACCCTACTGACAGGTTTACCATAGGCTGGTCTAGGATGGGACAGTCTCGTTTCATGTCCCGCCTGCCAGTGCCACGACCTCCCTTGGGCAGGCGTCAGGACACGCCATAGGGTTTGCTCTTCAGGCTAGAGCAAACACATTTGTCCTGTCTGAAGGCACAGCGCAATCAGCTGGGACAAGATGCACGTGGTCTCCACCCCATCGGAGGGGGAGTCTAAGAAAAAGCTGTTGCAAATCAGTGACAAACTGTACAGGAGAGCCACCAACCACTGTGGACCTAAAGCTCCTCACTGTTGTTGTTCAGTGAAAACCTTTACATATTTTCAAACTAATTTTTCATTGTTAGACTTAGGCTATAATGTTATTACAAGTGTAAGCTAAACAGTGTCAATCAATTAATTAACCAGGTTGGAAGAGCCCTCTGGGATCATCGAGTCCAACCATTGCCCTGACACCACCATGGCAACTAGACCAGGGCACTAAGTGCCATGGCCAGGCTTTTCTTAAACCCCTCCAGAGATGGTGACTTCACCACCTCCCTGGGCAGCCCCTTCCAATGGCTAATGACCCTTGCTGAGAAGAAATGCTTCCTAATGTCCAACCTGAACCTCCCCTGGCACAGCTTGAGGCTGTGTCCTCTTGTCCTATCGCTGGTTGCCTGGGAGAAGAGGCCGACTCCCACTGCGCTACAACCTCCCTTCAGGTAGTTGTAGACTGCACTAAGGTCACCTCTGAGCCTCCTCTTCTCCAGACTCACCAGTAGCTAAGTCCCCTGAACAATCCCTTGTGAATCAGACATCTGTGAAAAGCTAAACAAACCCAGAAGAAACAGCCTTTCCTATGAGTACCAGCCAGCAAGTGCCATTGCAGTTAATCCCACGTGCTCTGCCGTCCTTCCCAGAGACCCCCTCCCCGGAGTGCTCCACCACTACAGCCCTCTACACATTGAAATTTTATGTACATACTGTAAGATAACCCCCATATGTTTAATACGGTCTCATGGTGAAAATGCTTTCCAGACTTGTTTGCAAACACTATAACACTGAAAAACAAACGACAGCTCTTGCATTCAAATGAGAGCATTGCCTGTAAAATTGTGACCTTTGTTTTATATAGAGACACCCACAGCTGTTAACCAGGATTATCTATACATCCCAAGGTGTATTTCATCTGAAATGCAAAGCATTTCTTTATTGCACGTATGGTTGACTGGGAATAAAATGAGTTTGTTTCCCTGTGACTGAAAGCTATTTGCATGACTTTCAGCTATTTAGAGGTGATTTACAACTTCTGCATTCACATCATGGATAGATAAACAGGAAAACTGTACTGTGTATGACAATTACTCTCCTCAACATCTGTTTTATCCTAAAAAGAATTTTATGTAAAGAAATTCTACCTTAATTATTAGAGTTGACCTAATTTTGTTTTCCTTTAATGTTTGCTTTCAATGGCACAAGACTCACCTTTTGCATTAGACATAGACAGATTCTGTAGATATATCAACTGGTCATTTAGGAAGACATACACAGAACTTTTTATAGTGTAAGTTGCACATCACACTTCTTAAAGCGAAGATAGATGTTGACTGCTATTCTCTCACAGCAAATATGAATTTTATGGATAATTTGACCTGTTAAATTCAACTCCATGCATGTCTCCACTGCAATTAGGCAGGGCAATAGCAGCTCAGTGGCTCACTCCTGCAACTCAAGCTCCTTAAACAGAAGCACTATTCAGCATCAGCATGTATTACACAGATTCAATCAATCAATCAAGTTGGAAGAGCCCTCTGGGATCATCGAGTCCAACCATTGCCCTGACACCACCATGGCAACTAGACCAGGGCACTAAGTGCCATGGCCAGGCTTTTCTTAAACCCCTCCAGAGATGGGGACTCCACCACCTCCCTGGGCAGCCCCTTCCAATGGCTAATGACCCTTGCTGAGAAGAAATGCTTCCTCATGTCCAACCTGAACCTCCCCTGGCCAAGCTTGAGGCTGTGTCCTCTTGTCCTATCGCTAGTTGCCTGGGAGAAGAGGCCAAACTCCCACTTCACTACAACCTCCCTTCAGGTAGTTGTAGACTGCACTAAGGTCACCTCTGAGCCTCCTCTTCTCCAGGCTAAACACCCCCAGCTCCCTCAGCCGTTCCTCGTAGGTCAGACCCTCCAGACCCTTCACCAGCTTGGTCGCCCTCCTCTGGACTCGCTCCAAGAGTAAAAGAGAGTGATTCTTTCACTGCAAAATGGTCAACGTACAGCAAGAATTCTTGTAATAAAAATGCTCAACTTGTATTTAACAACTTCTTAATTTTAGGGGGGTGTTGGGTTAAAAGGATGTGGAAGGTAACAGAAAAAAGTCTTTGAATCTGTGGTCCTCCCTGACTGCCTTGAAGCACTTGTGTTTGAAAATAATCCAGGCTTGCTTCAGCACTCCTATAATTATATCTATCCATGATTAATTACCTTAAAAATGCACTTGAGTGGCACTTCCGATGACACAAAACCTTTTCCTTCACAGGAAATATCTACAGTGGGCAGAGACTGGGACAAGTATTCTGCTAATTCATGCAACTGAGGTGTCTGAAAACAAAAATAAACCATGTTCTTTATTTTAAACACACCCAAAATAAGTAACTTTAACCAGTTCTCATCCTTTACTGTTTGGAGAATTCTCTTGCTCTGCTATTCTGCCTGGCAGCACTCTTACCAGATCAGTCTCAATACTACATGAGTGTAACTGCAATACATTGCAGTTGCACTGAGTTTGGAACATTTTGTTTCCAATTTCCTCCTCACAGCCTTGTTTATGCTTTGGGTATTAGTATTCAGACGTTGAACGTTCTTGCCAAGCTTACTCCAGGGACTTCTAATGGCTCTGAAGCCTGGTCTTTGTTCCTAACACGTTAATAGACAAGCTCTGCGAAGCAGTCATTTGTAGCTAGGCTTTGCCTCAACGTTAACTAAAGGTGTAACTCAAAACTTTACTTCTAGCTCAGTTCTCCTACACAGAATTTAGAGCGTGCTGCAGCCGTCTTTATTCAGATATTTAGGTTGGACTCTGATGTCTTCCACTGCTAACGGTGTTTCCTACCACCTTCTGTTGAATGTTCAAGGAAGTTGGCAAAGCCAGGAAAGGCCCAAGTTTTTCAGATGAACCAAATCTCCCTCCTCCCTCCCTCCTTTCTCTCCTGTTTTACATTGTAGTAAAATTATTCCCCATGTCTTAAGTCAGCTTCAATGACTTCAGAAGACCTATTTTACTACTTCATCTATAATTTTGCACTTTTATCAGCAGTTTCACCACCCATTTTCAAGCTGGTTTTCTCATGTTCTCTTTGAAATGGTTTCTTTCAACAGGTGTAACATTTCTAACACCATCCACTGAGCAGACAATTTGGTGTGAACATCCCGTGATTCCCTAAGCTGTATTGGGAAGATCAAGAGTGCAAAAGTAACAAGAAGGAGGGAGGAGGGGGGAAAGAAACTTGTTAATATCATTGTCCCAGATTTTACCATTTTTCAACTCAAAGTCAGCAGCAGTTGGAAGTTCAACCTTTCATACACACCAAGCCATCCATTCAGTATTTTGAATATATATGTCCAAAAAAAAAGGAGAAGCATGGAAATGGAAATGAGATCTGCTTGAAATGTTCATTATTCCTGAAGAGCAGTTTTGAAATTTTTCCATGTGCCTCTCATATACAACACTACGTGACTAATTAAAGCAAACAGAGTGCATTAAAAGCAAAAAGCACCATATGCACACTTACATTTCAATACACATGAGAAATTACTTCTACGTGAGAAAAAGCCCTGAGAGCTCCTGTTTCGTTCAGGCTTTGAACGTGTGAACACTGATTAAAAGTCTTCAGGCATTTGCCAGCACTCACATTGCTTTTTTAGTCTCCCTTGTATGTGTTGTAATATACAACAATTAAGATTTGTAGCTTAACACAGAGAAGAACCTCATGAAAGGAGATGGTGAAATTACCATTCTTTAGTTCAATCATATTGCAGTGAGCTATCAGGAAAAGCAAATATTGAAGTGCTACAGGTTTTCTCAGGTGGCAGATTTGGCTTCATTACTGTACCGTAGTTCCTAATTCTCTGTTAAAACTAGAATAACTGCTGGAGGTGATGCTTTTGGACCCGGCTGAGGCTGAAGGTACAGCACTCACCAGCTGTTTGTGACCCATAGTTGTGTACTGTGTGTCCAGCTTTGTCATCAGGGCACCTTAAAACCTGTGAAGCATTTACCAGCCAACGACTGATGTCTGTCACTTTCTAGAAATCACACAGATTTATCAGGCAGGGATCTCCTTTTGATTGCACTATCTTCCTCCTCTCAGAAGATCAGCAAGCTTCTGTGAAGTCAGAAGCTTGGCATGGAACATGGAGATATTTAACTATCACTTGAACAGAAACTGCTGAGCAACTTTCTACGCCAGAAAAAAACAATATTGCACTCCCCAAAATGCAGTATTCTCATAACAGCACTTGTGCTTTCTAATACTTATATTGATCAGGACCCACATAATAAAATCCAGCGCTTATGACATGACATTTAGATATCACACAACGCAGACTGCGTTACTCCAACAGGATTCCTACGGTTCCAGCGCAGAGCCCTGCAGAACTCAAGTGGTTTGTTTACAAATATGGGCTGTACATCTATGAAATTATACCAAATGGACCATATTCCATCATAAGGACTGATGAAATATGGTTAGAAATATGTTGCCCATGGCAGAAGGGCAGGAGCATCGATACCTCCAGTAAGCACAGTCATTAGAAAGCATTGAAAAATAACTGCCTGCTCCTGTGCTTACAAAGAAACAAGGGCAAGAAAGATGACTTTGGAAGTAGGAAAATCAGATGTAACTCAAAGATCAATAGAAAAGCAAAGACTTTAAAATAGAAAGACTGTGACACTAATGAAGGATAATACCGTCTTCAGCTCTCAACAGTGAGAATGGAAACACTATGATGCTGGTAATCAGATTCACAAAATGAAAATCTAAACTTTCCATGTGAATGTAAAGGCAATTAGAATTACTCTAAAAAATAAATTCGCATCAGAGGCAAAATAAATCAAAAGCATTAATGAGAAAATTAGAGGATTTGAAGGAACTAGCTGTAAGGGATTCAAATTTCTCTTTTTTGTTAAGAGCAGTCTTGTAGGAATGTCAAAGAGTAAATAACAGTGAAGTATCATTACAGTAAAAAACTAATTTAATGCTACATTACAGTATATCTAGTTTGACTATTGTAAATCTCCATCTGTGCTTCCTAGTAGTTACTTAATGAAAAACAAGCAAGAAGATATGTATTGCTACCATGTGTGTTCCTACAGCACCTAGAAACCTGAGTGCCGCTGCAGTTACTTTTATTCAAACATGACAAAAAGAGTTTCTGCAATGAAGTAGGAAGGATTTTCATCAATCCCACTGCAGCCACTAAAAAATCAGTATTTTTTCTTCTTGTGATAAATAAATCTTAAAATACTAATGCTGTAGCAAAATTCTCTTCTTAAACACATACATAAGTGTAAGTCTACTCTCAGTTATTCAGACATAGTTGACATGTTCAGGGAAGAGACTCAGTGACTGAGACCAAGCAAATAAAAGCATGCATGTAAATAAAAGCTTAATTTCATGGAAAAGCTGTCTAAAAACAGTTTCTGATAAACCTAAGGTTTTTCTAGAACACTATGCTTTCTTTGAAGGCGGCCATTAGCTGATACCTCATAACTGTAAGAACAAGAAACACGTGCAATGTTATTTTGCCTGGGTACACCTTCTTATTTTTTCATTTTAAGGGTTACCCCTTTTTCCAAACCCATTTGTAGTTTTGCACTGTGCAATGGTTACAATTCCCCCAATTTAAGTATGAGCTATGTGAAAAAAGTACTGCCTTTTGTTGTTAAACCTCACCTTCTTCTATCCTACTACATTGTTAAATTACTCCATTTTATGCACAAAATATCTGCTGTGTTCCATGTCAAATCAAGCATTAGCATGGCAGATTATACCTCTGTACACAACAGCTGGAGCAAGAGAAGTGGTTATACTTTACTGAGCTAGCAAGCAATACATTACTTGAATTTTTTCCTCTACAGTTTGTTGTCTCTCAAATTAAGTTTTACATAAGATGTTCAATTTTTGCACAGCAGACAAAACGACTTATCTGAAACATGGCTTTAATTGAAGTACTCCAGCATCTCATCTCTGTGCAGGGTTCTTTTAAAAAAAAAAAATAGGAGGGACTGGACACTACATTTGAGACAATGGTGAACTGCTGAAGGAAAAAGAGAGTCAAAAAGAGTCACACAACCACCAACAAGGAATGAAGAAGTGTAGAGCCAAGCTACAGACACCCAAACTGAAATCTTTTTCCAATGGGATCATCCTTCATCTCCCAAATGAATAAAAAAAACCTGCTACAAGCGTTGCACTTGGCATAGAGTAGTTGCCTTCCTGCTCTGTGCAGGATAGAAAATGCCACACAGGAACAATTTGGATCATGAACGCAAAATGCCTAAGGAGAAGATAATGTAGAATTAGGCCAGTCCTAAGTGAGCTGCTGGAGCTCTACTTCAGGCTTTGAAAGCCCCAGATGTCATAGATATCCATTAACATCAACAGATTGCACATAGTTGTGTCCATAACTATAAAATAGCTGCATACACAATCACTTGGATGCACTGTTTGTGTAGACTAGTTAAAATACATCTCAAACTATTAAAAATGATTAGGCGAAGCTCTGCTGCAACCTGAGAGGAGATGTGAGTGCGACACCAATCTCCAAACCTAACTGCAAGTTGAATGACATAGCTGAGGTACAAGGAAGTGGTTGTCCTCAGTGAAAGTACAAACAAGACATGAGTTTTGGTGAAGAGAAAGTCCTTCAGCAAATGAATGACAGGTCCAGAAGAGAAAAACAGAATGACCAATTCTTCACCTTCCATTGCTGAAAACAGCGAAGGGACTGGACAGCTCTCGAGTATTAAAAACAACCATTTAAAAGATTTATCTGAGCAGTACTCCATAATTCAAAACTGGAGAGTGTTAAGGGAAAAGCTACAAAAACATATTAAGGGATTAGAAAGTAGGGCCACAGAGAAAGATCTGCAGAGGTCAAACTACTTAGTTTATCAAAGAGAAGGTGAAAGGGGAACTTTGATCACAGTTTAAGAACCTAAAAGGATAATGAAATCTGCTATAGCAAGCACTTCAATCTAGAGATGAATGTATATCAATTTCCAGGGGTCACAAGTGGAAAAGTGACAGAATCACACAGGAAAAAAAGAAACATCTGAAGTAATGGTGTGGATAATTAATGACTGAAGAAAATTGCCAAAGGTTCTCATGGACACTCTATTGACAGGGTCTTTAACAGAGGACTGAGTGTTTCTCTGCAAGAAATGTTCCAGTTCAACCCAAGTTATTGTAGCTGAATTAGCTCAGAGAAATCCCACAGCCTGTTGTGCACTGCTTAAACTAGAGGGACCCCAACTTTGATGAAACCCAACACAAAACAAAAATGACATTTGCACTAATTTTTTTTCATATACTATTAAGAAAATACACAGAAACACTCCAGGTACAGAGTATTTCCATTACAATCCTTGTTACAGCTGACAGTGCAAAGGGCCAGCAGCAAGTAGGCAAACATCCTGCCGCTGCTACAGGAGCCATATTACTCCTTTCTGAGCTGATTCAGAAAGAAGCATCTGGTGACAAATTTCTGTGCCTCAAAAATCCATCTCTGCTCTTTCCAGAGGGTCAGGGACCAGACCTGCTCCAACTTAAGTAGCAAAGATAATTACCATGTTCAGAAACACGCCGGTTGCCAAAGTATGCTCCTCTTCCACCACCTGCTTCCTTGGCTTCTCCTCCACCTCCCCAAAACACCTCGTCGCACAAACGACAGGCTGGCTGAGAGCTGATAGGGTTTGCTAAGTAACTCTCCCAGTGGCAGTTGCACAATTGGCCATCACTGGCTCCATCCAACTCAAATTGCATAGCACTTAATTGATTCATTAAGGCAAGCACGACTGTCATATGTGCTCATTACAAACAACAACAAATTATTCAAAATATGTTTTCCCTTCTGAGCAACTGTATCAAATATATTAATCAAAAGTTGGTTGGCTGTCTCAGTCACTCATTATCTGTGTGCTTTTTATATAACAAAAAAAAATGAAAAATCAACTTGCCATCAGTCAGCTATTTCATTTTTCCATGATGAATTCTAAAATTTGTAAATTAAACAAGCCGTGGTGCTCCTGATTTATATGAGGAAGGTTTTGACCAAAAATATATTTCATCCATGGGCAAATCTGTTTTATGTCCAATAACTTGTCAGTTCTCAAAAACTCTGCCAAAGCCTATTATTGATGGTAGAAGGCAAAAATGTTTTGGAGAAGCTAAAATTTTCACATTATACACAAGAACAATCACACCAGCCATAACAAAGTTATTATCTAAGAGTGAAAAATGCTTATATATGAACTTGATCTAAATTCAAAAAGCACCCTTTGCCCAAAGAAGAACTTCATACACCACATCTTATCAGATAGGTGCAAAATTAGCATGTAAGCGATTTATATCAATTTATTTCTTTATGCTATACCCTGAATTTGATACCCTCTAGCAGCACAGCAGACAATTAAGGTCTGCAGACTATGAAAAACAGCAATGAAGCGGTGCCACAGCAGTTTAAATCAGAGCAGCTGTGAATAATTCCCACTATGTCAGCTATGTGTTTCTGGCAGCTCATGTACCATCATCCAGGTCTCCAATTGCGTGTCAGCCTTCTCATTTAAAATCCACCCAGGAGGTTCAGCTAGGTACCCACAGAAATGTCTTAACTGACAGTGATCCCCTCTATTCCGAAGATTAGCAAATTAAAGATTGTGTGAGTGACTGTTCCCTCTAACGAGGAAACACTCATTCTTTACAGAATCAAGTCAATGCATTATTTATTTCTTGCCATGGTACTATTCCTGTTTTCTCAAAATGGGATTCAGGGCAGGGGATGCTCCTAAAAGCCCATCAGGATACCATAATTTGCTGCAGGTGTTCCTTGTTTTATACAGCTCATTTCACACCATCCTTTGATTAGGCATAACGAGTTACCTTCAGTGCAAAAGGTGATGTTCTTTGGGTCCTCAGGAAGTACCAGAATACAAATTTTCATCTTTGGCCTCAGGGATGACAGAACCAGCTGTGCTAGCAAGCAGACCATTGTATCAGGTAGACCAGTGTATGTGGTCCTCTGGGTTTCTGAGCCTCTCCCAGACATATCACAGAATCACAGAATCATTCAGGTTGGAAGAGCCCTCTGGGATCATCGAGTCCAACCATTGCCCTGACACCACCATGGCAACTAGACCAGGGCACTAAGAGCCATGTCCAGGCTTTTCTTAAACACCTCCAGAGATGGTGACTCCAGCACCTCCCTGGGCAGCCCCTTCCAATGCCTAATGACCCTTGCTGAGAAGAAATGCTTCCTAATGTCCTACCTGAACCTCTCCTGGCGAAGCTTGAGGCTGTGTCCTCTTGTCCTATCGCTGGTTGCCTGGGAGAAGAGGCCACAACAATGTCAAGGAGCAATACGGTGACTATCCAGCAGCGTCATGCAATTCACATGCCTGTCTGTCCTGCAAGGAAAATACCTGCAGACTAGAAGAAAAGGTCTGCACTTGATAGCAGGACAGGCGAGGGCTTGCATGCTCTGATCAGCTGTGGGGCTGGCAGAGGGGCACACTGCCCATCAACACCAAAGAAGCAAAATAGAGCCTGCCCATGCAGGCAGAGTTGCACTTTTGTGCATTAAATGATGTAATGTTTCCATTTTTCCCAATTTTTGAGGCAATCTACAGAGTGGCAAAGTTCAAGTGAGGGAGAGAAGAGTCAAGAGGGTGAGCGTGAGAGTATTGCAATAAAGAGGGATGAAATGAAGGATGAAAGAGATGGCCCGATGTGATAGATTGGCTGTCCTACCAGTGATGATAGTTTTTCTACAAATCATCAGAGCTCCTGCCGTCAAGACAGATTGTCCAATCCATCCTCATGGGAGCACCACTGAGACTCTGGCTGAAGGGGAGAGGTGGCTGGGAGCAGCCGTACGTGGGGCCAGGAGCCAGGAGAGGAAACAGCACTCTTGCCCTGCTGGCACCCATGATGTTTGCAAAACAGTGCTGGCAAGTTGTTATTTTCTACTACCATATTATCATCCTCTCACTTCTAATAAGATAATCATTTGAGGGAAATTAATTACAGCAAGAAGCAGGGCAAAGCTAACAGATAATCGCGTTAGTAACACGGCTAAATGCACAATGGTGTGGCTATTTGTGCAGCCTGTTCACAAAGTGTTGAAAACAGCCCGGCTTGTCACTCAGCTCGTCCTATCTACAGCAATATTTCGTTGCCTTTTAAGACAATCTCATGTTTTTCAGGGTTATCTGTGAAGCAACAGATCTGAACTCTATAAACTCTACGTCTGACACATTGTTTATAAAAGCTCTTGAAAGCTCCATCCCTTCATAGTGAGTGCTTCCGAGGAGAAAGGAATACCCAAAGAGCTGCAAGTCATGTAATTATTATAAATGAAAATATCAAACCATAAAGAATATTCTAACACTGATCACACTGTTCAAAGGAAGAGAATAACAAATCTTTGTTTAAACTTTCTTTTTTCCAATATAATCCAAAGAAATCCTACACTATCACCAGGGCCATGATATTACCAGACAAGGTTAAACAAAACTAAGTTAGGTAACTAGCAATAGGCCAAGAGGACACAGCCTCAAGCTTCACCAGGGGAGGTTCAGGTTGGACATTAGGAAGCATTTCTTCTCAGCAAGGGTCATTAGCCATTGGAAGGGGCTGCCCAGGGAGGTGGTGGAGTCACCATCTCTGGAGGGGTTTAAGAAAAGCCTGGACATGGCACTTAGTGCCCTGGTCTAGTTGCCATGGTGGTGTCAGGGCAATGGTTGGACTCGATGCTCCCAGAGGGCTCTTCCAACCTGATTGATTCTGTGTGAAATGTCTCCTTGCCTCCATGCCTTGAACTCCATGCTGGAGTCTTCATAGGAAACATCCCAGCTTTTCAACTTTAAAGTTTCTTCTGAATTACAGTTCTTAACATTTTTAGAGAACAAAATATTTTATGTATAAGCACACAGAAGTTATCATCACCTTGTCTGCTAGCAACAACCATATTATCATAAAACCGTTTGCACAGATCAAACCTGTTCCACTCCAGGACTCTCCTGAGGCCGTTGCCTCATGTCACCAGACATGGATTTCACTTCTCCTTTTGTTTCCTAGCTGCAATATGGTCTGTTTGGGCTACTTTTTCCCTCTTTTATATGTAGTCTGTTTAAGATTATTTATAGATAGACAGACACATGTACATATATACACACATATGTTATTCACATGATTTCCCTATGGCTACATGTGGCTGTATTTCCTCTTTGTTGATTTTTCTCTTTTCCACATTCTCTGCTTTCACTTCTCTTATCTTTGCTGTCTTGCACTGCACTTTCATCTCTTCCCTATTCTCTCCCAGTTTTCTCAAAAATATTCTCCTCTCACAGCTAAAGGCAAAAAAAAAAAGCAAGAAGGCAGGAGCAAAAAGAAACTGCTCCTTGCAAGAGCTGGAAGGGTGACTGCATAAGAGATGTTCCTATTGCAATAAAATACACTGTTTGCTACGGCTCTGTCCCTTTGCTACTTCACATCTTGGGGAATAGGAGAGCATTTTAAAAAAATAATAAAAATAATCCAAGTATTCTTGTTGTTTAGTAAAAATTTGCACAGAGGTTTTTCAGTGGTCACTAAGAAGTCAGTCCTGCTAAGAGCCATCTTCACAGGATCAGCACATGAGACTAATTTGCAGTAATAATGCCTTTAGGGTGCAATAAATAAACCAGATTCAAACTATTTAAAGTAAATGTTCAACCTCCAGAAAAGCACCGGAATTGGCTGAGAGAAATAACATCAGAGCCACGGTAGGAGGTAATCTGCTCTTTGAGTTAGCGCTGGGCAAAGGGCCATCACACATTTCTGTTTTCCTATGTATTATTCTCATTGGGGAGAATTTTGTGGCCATCAGTGTTTATTAAGCTATTTTATTAATAATAGCTCTTAGCAGGAGAGTTCTTGACTGACTTTTGAGCCAGTTCCAACTAAAAATTGTGTGTTGTTTCAGTTGGAGAAACCGTTCTTTTCTCTGTTACTCTCAAAATATTATGCTTTATTATCAAGGTAAACCTCACAACATGCTAGTGAGAAAAAAGGCTTTTTAAAGAAGACAAAAAGTCTAATAATTAATTTTTGAACATCACCAGCTCAGGCAGATTCCCAGCACTCTCTGCATCACTTGTACCTCCTTCTACCTTTCTCCTCCAACCTTTGAGTAGGTAAGCAGGGAAAATTTAGCTCTTAGAAGGTTTTTAGATGTCATTTGATAGAAGCAGCCTGGGAGATCTCTGACATGAGTTAGTTTTTTCAAGTTTCAAAGAGAAGCAGCACCGTATTACCAGTCCTGCCTAGTGAATCAATGACATGTTCAATCCTGAATCACACAGAATCACAGAATCAACCAGGTTGGAAGAGACCTCAGGGATCATCGAGTCCAATCGTTGCCCTGACACGACCATGGCAACTAGACCAGGGCACTAAGTGCCATGTCCAGGCTTTTCTTAAACCCCTCCAGAGATGGTGACTCCACCACCTTCCTGGGCAGCCCATTCCAATGTCTAATAACCCTTTCTGTAAAGAAATTCTTCTTGATGTCCAACCTGAACCTACCCTGGTGAAGCTTGAGGCTGTGCCTTCTTGTCCTATCGCTAGTTGCCCGGGAGAAGAGGCCAACTCCCACTGCGCTACAACCTCCCTTCAGGTAGTTGTAGACTGCACTAAGGTCACCTCTGAGCCTCCTCTTCTCCAGGCTAAACACCCCCAGCTCCCTCAGCCGTTCCTCGTAGGTCAGACCCTCCAGACCCTTCACCAGCTTGGTCGTCCTCCTCTGGACTTGCTCCAACACCTCAAAGGTGCTTGTCATGTAAGTCATAACTCATCAGATAAAATACTCCTTTAGGATCAAAATGAAATTTAGACCTGGAAGGCACATTTGAAACCTCTCTCTTCAGTGGGGCAATGATTACCTGTGCAGAACTGCTACCTGAAACAACAAATTAGTGTGCTATCTCACTCTACTGTGGGGCAATATTACAAATAATAGCAAGCTCCTGAATGCGTTATTTTTTCTGTGTGAACATTGGAATTTTCTCCTGTTACAGAATCACTACCACGAACGCAGCTTCACTCCACCAGACATATTCACTCAGCCATATGAAAATCTGATAAGCGTCATAGGACTTTCAGGAGTATCACGCTGCCACATACGTCATCACTTTTTTAATTCTGGGAAAATGAAATAAAGCAAAATACGTGTCATACAGACACCTCAGACCTCATATTGCAACATTTCACTCCTGTCTAGTTTTGCAGCTGCTGCATTTTCTGCTTTACTTGTGTCTGAGATCTACCCTTTACAGCAGGCACCGTACAAAGAAACCCTTACCAGGAATTATTGGGGGGTGTCCACGCATGTCTGTGTATGTGTGCATGAGTATATCTTAGAGCCCTGGGTTTCATCTAGAGCAGGTTTTTCTTTATATACATTTTTTGAAAAGTCTTCATGTCCTAGGACTTATCATCAGGCATAGTCCTGAAAACTCCGAGTCCTTCTTGAGCTTTTCTTCCCATGCATCTCACCAGAGATTCAGTTTTGAGCATGCTCAAGGTTTGGCACTTAAGCAACAGCTCCATGGAAAACCTCTTCCAGCAAGCTGACACTTCCATGGGACATGTCATCATCCTCTTTCTCCCCTTCCTCTCTGTTAGAGCTACCAGCTGATCTAAGTTCACCTTGCAGATACCTCCAGACCAGCCATGCCTTGCAGGCTTTGCACAAACCAACACACCCATCTAATTCTAACTTCTCAGAATTCCCAAGGATGACTCCTGATTCCAAAAGACTGAAAGGAAAATAGGACATCCAACAGAAAGGATGCTGCTCTGAGAATGGGAGACCTGTACAGAGGGTTTTTTTGCTCTGCAGAATATCACAGAATCACAGAATCAACCAGACTGGAAGAGCCCTCTGGGATCATCGAGTCCAACCATTGCCCTGACACCACCATGTCAACTAGACCATGGCACTAAGAGCCATATCCAGTCTTTATCCCTTCTGCAGGCCTTTAACAAACCACTTCAGCTGTTTGTTTCTCTTTCCACTGCCACCTTTGGAGTAAGGAGATGGTGTTTGTTGGCAAGCCCAGCTGCAGGACCCCATAGGCTGGGCAGGAAGACATCCATCCATGCTCATGGGTGAAAACATATTACAGACCTTAAAGAAAACCGGCAAATCTAATGACCAACTGCCACCAAGCAAACAGCATGCCAAAAGCATTCGGAAAACAGAATCTCACAGCATCACCAAAGATGAAGGGACCAGTACCATAGTGAGAACTGCTGTGTAAAGCAATGGCAAGGTCTCTTCTGAAGAGACTCAGTAATCCCCATCTGCTGAACTGCGACAGTGCCAGGCTCTGCTGCAGGAAGATGGACAGCAAGGAGACATCACCCACACCTTTCAGTGGTCTGCACGTCCTGCCTTTTGCCCTATCGATACCAAGACACATCCTTACTTCCCGACTTTGTGCTACTTAAGTTAACAATTATTACAAGAGTCATTTTCTAAGGTGTTGAGGTCAGCAAAGCACTAGGAAGAATCGTGGCTAATGAGCAAGACATCTCTACTGCAAAATGAAAATTGCTGTAAGGCAGTGGAGAGTATCATATTAAAATTGGCCATAAATTTCCAACTGCCAAATGGTATCTCTCATTTCATGATGGGTAGAGTTTTTTGTTTAGAATTTTTTAAAAGACTGAAGGCATACAGCTTTTGAACTTAGTCCAGTCACCCACAAACACATTCTGAACTCACTGTATTAGTAAAGAGAACAAAAGCAAAAAAGAAAAACTTATAGTTTCACTTTTTAACTTTCCTTGTACTTCTAGCTCTTAAACAATTTTGATAAGTAAATACCCACAGCAGTTTACAGTCAGTTTTAGAGCCAGCTCTTGAAGGCCAAGAATTGAAAGGATTTCCCTGGTATTTTCATCCCAGACTATCTAGAGTCAATGTCCTTGAGTCCCAAAATGTTGCCCCTCTCCCACCAATCTCCCCAAAACATAACCAGCCTCTTTCATGGAAAAAATCAGCCAAGCAAGGATCTCATGATGCAGTTTGTCACTTCCATCGACAATGCAAGTTCAGCTTGAGGCATCTAAAATGGTAAAAATAATAATAATGGTACAGGAAGCAACACAACTGACATTTAAAAGAATTTGCTGATGCTAAAGCCTGTGGGGAAAAAAACATGGAGCTTCAGAAGGGGTCAGAATGCTACTCACTGAAATAAAGACTTTGAGACTTAATGGTCTTAATCCTACAGAAAAAAAAAAATGAAAATACTTCCTAGGACTTTTGTTCCTACACAACAACAACGCAATAACAAAAAAATGTAATGCTGTTGAGGATGCAGTTTTAAAATGGTGAGAAGTCCTAAAAGCCATAATACATTCTAGCTAGAAAACAAATTTTCTCCACAGTGTTATAGGATTTATAACAAGCAGATTTTGTCAGTGGATTTAGCATGATGAATCAGGTAAATTGGAGGCTGAATCATCCCTATATCCCCAGGCATCTGCAGTGAAATAGAAAGGAAAGGAAAATAAAAAATTAGAGAAGCAGTAGAGGATGTTCAGGAAATCACAGGCACAGACAATATTGAGTGAAAAATCACACTGGGAATGTTTGCATTGTTTTTTTAATGACATATAGTAATTGGGAGCTACGAATAGATACAGCAGAGGGGCTTCTGAACCTTGCAGAGCAGAGGCAAACCCCAACGAGAATCAGACCACCACAAAGCAGACCCAAGAAAAAATGGAAGAACAGAAAGGACCTCTGTGTAAGTGCCTAGATGGAGGTAAGAAACTGAAATCTCCAGAAATGCTGAAAAAGGGACCTGAACTCACTCCACCAGCAGCTGAGGGGCTGCACCTCACTCCCCGCTGCCCCAGGCTTTGGGACAGGTGAAGGTGTCCTCATCCCCAGCACAGGACAGGTTCCCAACCTGATCAGGTCTGGAGAGAGCCCAGCGGCATCACCTTACCCTGGCGTCCTCCCTCTGCCTCCAGAACACAACTCTTCCACCTGATTTCAGGAGGCAGAAATGCCAAACCAGCCCCACCACGCTGGGTGCCAGCTGTGCTCCCAAGGAACGGGGAAAGCAGAGGCTGTGGGGACATGACAGCAAACACCACACTGGCCCTGCCTGGTTTCTCTAGGAAGCCTCCTGTATTGGCAACGCACACACCGAATGCCCTTACCACACTGAGTAAACCTGTAACTATGTGCTAAGGAGTTTACCAGTGGTTTTCATGAGCTTTCTTAGATGGCTTTTAAATTGCTTGCAACAACACGTAAAATTTAATCATAAAATGCCTTTTTCTCTTTTTATTTTCTTTTATTTTTTCTTTTTTGCAGAACCTGTATCAACCTAACAGGAAAAAAGACATTTTTTTTTCCTCTTTGTTTATTTGTTCCCTTTTTTTCCCCCCACAGACTAGTACCATCAGTATGCATTACCCTGCAGGCAGAGACAAAAGCCACTCCAGTACTGCAAACCAAGGCCACTCCTTGTTGAGCTGCACACGGATGCCTGGTGGCTTTGTGCTGCTGGGAAGGTGAAGGACAGAGAGCTGCAAGAGCCTTCCCATCGCAGATGCCGAGAAAGCTCTCAAAAGCTCTCAGATCTCACTTCTGCGTGTCAGCGCTTGCAAGAAAGGCACAACAGGACTTTTTCTTTCTGTCCATAGGAAAAAACAACTTGGTAGCTGAGGAATAGATAATATCTATTGTAGAGGCTGGTTGGCTTCCTCCAGCAAACTGCAAAAATCCCTTTTAAGTGATGTGCATGGCTTCCCCTGCATGTTTTACACGTGGCCAAAGGGAAGTGTTAGATGGCAGCAAGGCCCCAGGTAGGCCCCATTTTAGCTCTGACTCACTTTGGAATTGCCTTGATATTTACGTGACAGTCGTTTCAAACACTTGAAATTTGTCATCTGCATTTTAGATCTGTCCGTCCTCAATTCATCGACACTCTTGTGCCCAGAGCAGGGTGGAGGGACTGCCAACGACCCTCCACGGGGAGGACTGCGATGGTTACGCCTTGCAACTCCCACGCAGGCGGGTTTACCTGGGCCTGTCCCCAGCGAGAACACAGAGCACCAGCTTCAAAAGCACCGGGGCGTGATTTCACAGATCTGACAGTCAAAGCACAGCTACTGTGAAGCTTAAATAAACAAAACGTGGGTTTGTGCCATTTGCATAACAGAGAGAAAGTGGAAAGAAAACTTGCTCAGATCTTGTACGTTTGAACGCGGACTTCAGTGCAACTCTGCAAGCGTGATCTCAGGTTGAAGCTGCAGTGAAGAAAGCTGTCACGGTTTAAAGCTGGGCCGGCTACTAAACCTGTGGCAGACACTCTCTGTTAACCCTCCTCCCCACACCTGAAGGAAAGGGAAAGGGAAAAGAGAGAGAGACTTACGGGTTGGAAAGTTAAAACAGTTTTACTAAACTATAATAATGAAAAAGAGTATAATAATAACATTGGAATAATCAAATATATACAAATACATACAAACCCAAGATCGAGCTCCCCCGATGTCGGTCACGTCCCCACCGGCACTGCAGGGCAGGCTCCGGGAAGGCCCAGGCTGGGCCCAGCGACGGTCGAGAGCTGGATTCAGGGATGCCGGGATCGGGGGCAGCAGGAAAACGGACAGAGTCCTCCTTGGACACTGGCCAAAGGCTCAAGCAGCAGAAGCAGCCCAAGGAGGCAGAGGCCCCCAAAAAACAGCAGGCCGAGGCCCTCGTGATCCCCCCGCTTTATACCTAGAATGGCGTGTATGGGATGGAATACCTTCGTTGGTCAGTTCTGGGTCACCTGCCCTGTCCGCTCCTCCCTGCAGGTGCGACCCCCCTTCAGCTCTTCACTCCTAAGCAGTGAGGAATTTAGCAGTGACCTTGGTTTCTCTGAGAATAAGGACAGCAAGAGCCTTTCTGCATAACCAGTGCCTCAGTGATAACTACAAACTTCGAGCGTTATCAGTGCTAGAAGCAGACACTGTTTGCAAAACATGCAGTGAGTTTCAGAAAGTGCAGTTACTTAGAAGAGACTGAGCTGAAAGTAAAAATCACTGAAAGGAAAATTGGCCTGGTTTAGGCCAGACCAGGACATAAGCAAAACAAGCTGAAAGCCCAAGCAGAGCTGTCCTTCGGCTTAGCACTGAAACAGGGCGACTGGTGGGAGAGGGGATGTGTCCTCAGCCCAGGTAAAGCAGCAAAAAAACACATGAGCACTTCGGTTTAAAACTTCTCCTGAGAAGCCTTTCAACCTTCAACCAAACATCAGCTCATTAGCAATAGGTCAAAGCCACATGGTATTTAACTTTGGATTAAATATCACTCTCATTCTCAGCGGGAAGCCAGGCCATTAACATATGTCTTGTCGTGTGTTTTCCCTGCCTGTTACATCTGATTAATTATGCCTCTTTCTGGAACCTTTTCTTAGCTTTCATGTGAAATGAAAACCCGTGTCAATGGGGAGAGGACAAGCCTCGGGACAGAGGGAGCAGGAGGGGGAAAATAATTCATCCTTCTCCTGAAAGCTCTGCCCTCTGTTTAGACTGCAGAGAGACTGAGGGAAGGATTTTGTCTTGGCTGAATGTACCTCTCATTTTCCTAAAGACTTCACTGATTGCAAGACTTCGTTAACACTAATACACCCAAAACCCACAGGCCATTTCCATACAGACCGGTGCTGGTCTCAATTACAGACTAAAATAACCTACCGTGGGAATGATGTACGTATATCATGACAGTGCAAATATAACGCCTACAGATCCTTCCACTTCTAACTGGCAAAAACAGTTCCGTAATTCCTCAGTTTTCTATATTTGCCACTTCTTTTTACATTTTGCAATAAATATTGTTCACTTGGTGACAGAATATTCCAAAGCTTTTAAAGCAAAACAAACTGTTTTATCATTCTTCTACCACAGGAATATTAAAGCTCTTTCACATTATGTTGAAAGCATTTGGACTAATATTTCAATATTCAAAATATTGATATTTCTTCTAGAAAGTTATCAATGTTACAAATGCATCAGCTGATGTTCACACATGACACATTAATGGTCAACTTGATCTGAAGTTACAACCTCAGATTTGAAGGTGCAACAGCCTCTTAATGAACACTTGTTGAATGATACAAATTTACTATTTAATTATTTTCATTACACAGAATCACAGAATCAATTAAGTTGGAAGAGCCCTCTGGGATCATCGAGTCCAACCATTGCCCTGACACCACCATGGCAACTAGACCATGGCACTAAGTGCCATGTCCAGGCTTTTCTTAAACCCCTCCACAGATGGTGACTCCACCACCTCCCTGGGCAGCCCCTTCCAATGGCTAATGACCCTTGCTGAGAAGAAATGCTTCCTAATGGCCAACCTGAACCTCCCCTGGCCAAGCTTGAGGCTGTGTCCTCTTGTCCTACCGCCGGTTGCCTGGGAGAAGAGGCCGACTCCCACTCCACTACAACCTCCCTTCAGGTAGTTGTAGACTGCACTAAGGTCACCTCTGAGCCTCCTCTTCTCCAGGCTAAACACCCCCAGCTCCCTCAGCCATTCCTCGTAGGTCAGACCCTCCAGACACAGGTTGTAGAGGAACCCTCCAACCCCACTTTTAGCCAGAGGGGGCTGGGTTTTGGCTTTCTGCACAGGAAACATTTAATAGCTAGGGGAAAAAAAAAACATCCCTCAGCACTTGTTTCAATATTGCTTGCCATGTGCAGCCACCGAAATCACACACTGTTGTGGAGCGTGGAAGGATGGACCAGAGGGTTCCTACACCTAGATCGCTCCTAAAAGATACTCATCCAAGACATGCTGCAGGTGGGCATCCATGTGCAAATCTGGTTTTGAAGTGATAAAGAAGGCAGGAGAGCTGAACAAGTGCCCAACCTGCCTCAGAGCAGATGCTTCAGTATCATATGTACAAGAGGCACTAGTAGCAGCTGTACTATCTATGACAGCTTTAAGTACTACGAAGATAAATAATATCATCAAAAGATGATTTACTTAAAGAGAAAGATATTCCATAGGACAGGGAAATGTATTTTGGGTTGTGGCAGAAATATTTTGGGGGTCACTGATATGATTTTGTAGCAGTGAGAGCTAAGCTTTCAACAAATAAATAGTCCTTCCCATTCCCAAACCCATCAAATTCTGCACTCTTGAAAATATCTTTACTAAATACTGTTTGTTTTCCTGCACTTTACTCATTATACACACACCACAGGCAACACAGAGCCTTTTTTTCCACCTTTTTTCATGGCAGTAAAACTTTTAGGGATACCACTAAACCTGGCACCCTGGGAAACACAGTCTGCCCAGGACAGAGGGGTCCACTGCTCTCACGTACCTTCTCCTGCAGGGGATCCTCTTCTTACTGGTTTCAGTGGAATGGGGAATAACTGGCATCTCTGGCAGTCTGGCCCCTCTGTGGCTTCACCAATTCTCAGCTCCTAGGTCTCTGCTAGAAGGAGGATAAAGTACTTGCTGATGAGCTCTCACGATGCAACTCTGATGTTCTCAGATGCAGCAGATTACCCGGCAGCCAAGAGATCTGGGGCCATGAGGCACCTCTGGACCACGAGAGTTATGAAAACAGCAGTTCCTCCAGTTTAAACCTTGGGTTAAAGCGAGCTCTCCCCCTGTTCACTGTTTTCCAAACTGACTTCCAAGCAGCTTTTTTTGCTTCTACGTGCCAGTTCCTGCCCAAACAGCTTATCCTCTCCCAAGAAATCTTTTCGCTAAGCTCATACTTCATCTTTTCCAGAGAACAATTTTATTTTTCACCTGCATCTCCTGATTTACTCTGTATCCCCTTTAAGACCAGTTGTGCTTCATGAGACGATCTCCAAATTTAAATGATCACTTATCTCACCTGACGCAACCTATAGAGATAACTCGTTTTAAAAACCTGCTATTTTCATAGCACTCTCCAAAGCCGAGTGGCTTAAGACAGAAAGAAAATTGTTGCCATAACATTTTTAGTGTCATGGCTGAAGCTTCTGGATCTTTTTTTTTCTGTTCCAAAGAAAAGAAAAATGTAGATTTCTTATGTGATGCTTTTAGTGGGGAGATTAATGTAGACACTCACACAGTTTTGCTGTTTGTCTGAAAGTCAAGATTAATTACTCCTCTAAAGCAACCGCATGCAAGGAGTCCATCAGCATCGATGCTCCAACGGCTGCAGCACTTCGGTGGGAAGACATTGACAGATTTTTCTGGATATTCTCTGTTTAACAGCTTAAGTAGCAGCAAACTCTAAGAATTATGTAGATTTATGATGTATTTTGCTACAGAGCACACCATGCTGGGTAAGCCAGCCCTGAGAAACCAGTAGCCTTCCCCTACTGCCTGCACAGCGGGAAGAGCCACCGCTGTGAACGTTCTGTGTGACAGTTTATTAAAAATAAATCTCACACCTGGAGGAGGAATATAAACGCTATTATCTTGTCACGCAAACAATTTTCAAAACTTTCTGTCAACAGTGTCAATTCTAATGACATCTTAGAAGCTGAGGAACAGCAAAAAGTAAAATGTTGGGCTCATTCTCACTAAAAAAAAGAAAAAAACAGGGCAAATCTCTGGGGGCGTTAAAGGCAGAACCACATTCTGTGCCACATCTGCAGATCCATGGCTGATCTTTATCAGTATCAGTGACACGCAGCCATAGACAACCTTCCTCTGCAGGACACAGAGTGGGTGTCCAGGCAGAGGGTCTGGGCTAGGATCTGCTGCTCTGATGTCCCAGCACAGTGCTGGGACCGCCTGGGACCGTATATCAAAAATCGGCTTGCACTGGACTTTGTTGCTGGAAAGGTAATAACTTTTTCTATAAATTTTCCTGAAATTAGGACCACTCTGCCCTGGTAAACAGATCCCTTTATAAAAAAATCAGCAAAAAAAATAAGAACTTTATCTTTCCATGGATAGGGAGGCAATCTCATTATTGCAGGCTATTATAACTCCGAAGTTTCCATCAAAAACCACTCTAAGGGAGATAAATATCGCATTAAACTAGCCGTACAGTCCCAGAACTCCTGCATTTTAAAACCACCCTGGAGGTCAGAAACTTACACAATTATCTCTACAACTTACACTCTCTTATGAACCTCTATATCAAAAAGGAATCATCATTCTATTCAGGGCTGGTCTGGCTTCAAGACAGATGCAAAATTTTAGCAGGAAAGGTCCTGCAATAGAAATTTTGAGAGGCAGGGGTGGGTTTTTGTAGCAGACAGCAGTATCAGGGTTACATTTGATTTTTTAATGTGACTCCTGCTATAGTTTCGTATTCATCATAATACACATGTATCAGAAATACTATTTCTATTTGTGCTAGCTGGATTGGTTTAAACATCCCTTGGTTCCAACCTCATTTGTACTAAGCCACGTCAGACTGAAGCCATCCATTCCTGTGTGCACAACAAACCTTCAGAGATGAGAGGATGCTGAAAACTAAAGCACAGGGGGGTTTCTTCTCCAAGAAAGACTTTAGTACAAGAGGTAGTTGATTTAACTTTCAAAGATCATCCAAAATAACTAGTATTTAGAAGATTCAGGAGCTACCATCTTTTACTGTATATTATTTTAAGCAATGTAAATGTTAATATTTGTTAAAAAAAAAAAAAAGGCAGAAAAACATTTTTCCAGTTGGCTTATCCTTAACCCAAAAGTAATTTTTCTGATTATAAGAAGCTCCTTTCTGCTGATTTCACTTCCCTGGAGCAGAGCTACGAACATTTCTGCCAGACGTCCTATTTCTTTATGATTCAGCTCGTAGTGGCTCACAGCGCTGCCTTTGTTGACATAACATGAATACAACAATCCTCTTATTTTCTCCTCTAATAGCAGAAAAATTCCTCTTCTGATTGTGTAGCCTGCCATGCCAGTGATTCAAATCACAGCTTTGTGATTTGTAAGGAGCAATCGGAAGGACGATCATTCCTGTTGTTATCTCATCATTATTACACACTCCTTGGTGTAAAGGCTCCTGATGAAATACCAGGGCACCATCTTCCGCAAAACCCGTTGCATTTAGATCACCCTGAAGAATGGGAGAGCAACGAGGTTTCCTTAGAAGTGCAGGAGCATCCTTTTGTAGCCAAAGGTGTGCAGCTTATTCATTTATTTCTAATTTTCCAGCACAGTAAGGTTATCTGCATGGATCCTTTGAGGACGGGCTGAATTCCAGCCTGCACCATTACAATAAAGAGAAAAAAAGCAATGTAGAAGTGCATTGGCTAGCCAGGTAGGAGCAGCAGTCTAGGCATGAAAACAGCAAGCTCCACACTAATTCATGCTTTCAGAAGGAAAAAAATGCCCTGTGCTGCAGTCAGACTGCCTCTAATATCCAATTATTTCCATGTTTTGCTGAAGATTACAGGACAGAGTCTGGAGCTCTGATTTCTAATTTCTGGTGGGGTTTTGTTCTTTCTTTTTCCTTCACTGAAACTATGTCCCATCTTTCAAGCATGACATGACCAAGTTCAGAGTACCCCCAAGTGCCACAGTGGCCAGAGGAGGGAGTGAGCAAGCGGCCCTTCTGATGTGGGGTCCTTTTTTTTTTGACCCATAACTCAGATTTAAATATAAAAGACAGGACACAAGTGACAGAAGAATTATTCATTTAGCCACTGTGATCCTTATTTCTCTCAGCTGAATTTCTTTGAAAAAGAATTCCCTGAAAGGGTTTTCCTCACTTATTTTCTTCAAAAAGAGCCTCAGAATTTAATTTTTCTTTTCATTCCAAGCCATACAGACGTGGTCCTGAGAGATTCCTTAGAGGCACAGAGGAAGCTTTTACATCACCCTGCTCTGCAGGAGACGGGTGGAGAGTTTGTTTTCCAGTCCTGGCCCGGGGTCCAGGCTCACTGGTGACATCTCATACAGATGCAGAGCTCACACATTTCGGGGTGGACCATAGGTGCCCCTTGCACCAGTGAGGCACCAGCCCGTGGCTCTTGCCCCTTCCACCACTGCGGGCCACCATGAGAAAGCAAACCCTTCCCATCTCGTGCTTTTCACTTCTCCACCCCCAAATCTACATCTGCCTTCATCCTTGCAGACCTCCTGTTGGCTAAATGGACATTCTCACCTCATGTGGGTTTTTAAGAGCATGAACTCTAATGTAGCATAAGCTCACTGGAATATTAGTTTTCATATAATCATAGAATGGTTTGGGTTGGAAGGGACTTTAAAGACCATCCAGTTCCAACCCCCTGCCACAGGCAGGGACACCTTCCACTAGACCAGGTTGCTCCAAGCCCCATCCAACCTGGCCTTGAACACTACTAGGGAGGGGGCAGCCACAACTTCTCTGGGCAACCTGTTCCAGTGTGCACAGGCTCTGGCGTTCCTTTTCGTCTTTTTTTTTTTTTTTTTTTTCAATCTAAATCATTCCCCCTGTACCTCCACAGCTCATAAATAACAGGAATCGTATGCTGGTTTAGGGTTTTCCCTTCAATTTTAAAATTACTTCTAAATTGTGACCTTGAATACCACGATTTTGCCTAAAGCAAGGTTTTATTGCCATGTTATCAACTCCAGAAAATAAAATCCTCACATTATAAAAAGAAACAGACCTTTAATTAACTGTAATTATAGTTCTGGGTACCATTATCACACATTTTAGCTACAATAAAAAGCTTTTAAGAGAGTTGACAGCAAGTTCAGCCCATATTTCTCCCTCCTTCCCAGCACCCAGACTTAAGGATGGAGGCAAGCTCGCAGCTCCCTCTGCAAAAACCAAATTCAGAAATACCTCAGATGCTTGAGCAGTTGTACTGTGAGTCCTGTGTTAGACCCACACAAGCTTGAAGCCTGATGTGACGGGACAGGCAGCTCTGTGGGAGAACCTCTAAAAGACATGGAAGAGTTCGTTCAAAGGATCAAAAAAAAAAAAAAACCAAACCATGATAAGCATTTCCCTCAGTATCTTGAAGAGAAAACGGCTTTGGGAAGGGTGGCCCCCAGCAAGCTCCTCTCCAGTCCACATCTCAGTCCTGTTTTCTCTTCAAGATTTTCCATTAATTCCGTTTTTTACCTCCTGTCCCTTTGGAACAAAAGGCTGGGTAAGAAGTCCCATCTAACATCATTCCAGTTGCAATCTGAGGTGGAACAGGCAAACCTCTTGAGAAACACTTTTCCTGAAAAGCATTGGTGATCTTAAAGGTCCTTTCCAACCAAAATGATTCTATGAAGTCATTCTGACTTCCAGATTTTGGGTTTCCACATAACCTGGGCAGAGGGAACTGCTTGCCAACTCCTAGCCACCGTGGAGTTGTTTCTCTCCTCCCTCTACAAGTCTTACCGGAGCAAGTGAGAAATCATGGACCACACAGCCAAGTTACCTCCTGGGAATGCAATGGTCTGCGTGAACAACGAAGGGTCATCGCCTTTCACAGAGTCATGGGCTGGTTGAGGCTGGAAGGGATTTGTGGGTCATCTGATCCAACTCAATTCCTTCGTTGTACAAAAGAAATTTCCTCAAAATGCTTCCTGCAGAGAATAACAGATTTTTTTCTACTTTAACGTCAAAGAATATCATTATCTATTTTGATTATAGCCAACTGTGATCTCAGAAAGGGTCAGTAGCCATTGGAAGGGGCTGCCCAAGGAGGTGGTGGAGTCCCCATCTCTGGAGGGATTTAAGAAAAGCCTGGACATGGCACTTAGTGCCCTGGTCTAGTTGCCATGGTGGTGTCAGGGCAATGGTTGGAGTCGATGATCTCAGAGGGCTCTTCCAGCCTCATTGATTCTGTGATTCTGTAACTGGATCACAGGGGGCTGGGCACCCACCTACACCCACCTCCGTTGCTTTTCCAGGCACAGCACGCGGTGCAGTAGCAGTGTGAGTCACTGGCCTTCAATACAGGAAAACTGAAATTTGCCCCTGATGGCAAAGCCTTTTCTGAATATTCTATTCTATCATCAAGACGCTTAGTATGCAGATTACAATTTGTCAACATTTTTGCAGGCTGCAGTTGCATGGCATGAAGTGTATTTATATGCTGTTTGGAACCAAACCAGTGGGACTAAAATTGCAGATCAGTCTCAGCGCTTAATTGAACACAGTAAATTTAATGAATAAAAAGGACTCAGATGGCATCACAACGGCAACGTTTAGCACAAAAATTAGTATGCGACGGAAAGAGAAACTGCTGGGAAGGGCTCTGTTAGTGAAAAAATACTTGTTCACAAGTGGGCCATTAGAACAGAGGAAACATCAAGTGACATAAAATAACCATTTAGCTTTGTGTCTCATTATCTACAATTAGGATATACCAGGAATCTTTGTGAATACAAGGGAACTGGACCTCATCTGGAGGCCACATCATCTGCAGAGTTACCCTGGGCAGCTGATAAGGACCCCCAGGTTCGGGGTTCCTGCCTTGTGGGACCCCCCCGTCCTGCAGCATTCCTCCAAGGAATGCATTTTCTTGAGGCCGTTCTTCCATACATTGGTGCTGGTGCATAGCTTAAAACACAAATATTTAATGGCCAAAGCCATTAAATCTAATTTTGATTCAAACTTCTTCAGGTGAGCAGTCTTCACTAAGAAATAATGCAAAAAGACCAAGGGAGAAGAAAGAAAGTCACAAAGTCTGGTCTTCCTTGTCCCACCTTGCCCTGACTCCTCCATCCCAGGAGGAGGCCTGAGGGATTCTTCTGTCTCCCACAGATTTCTAGATACCTAAGATATGGTAAAATCTTTCTGTAAGTGAATTCCGGCTGAGACGGCTTCAACGTTTTACTAAAAGTTACTACAGAAGCCATGATGACTTTTAAAAGCATATTTTGTCCTTATATCCCTATATTCTGTGATTTTGCTGGTTTGGATAGAAGGAAACTCGCCCTTGCAGCTGATAATTAAAGCCACAAAGCAAGAAAACAGTACTTGTTCTTACCAATGTTAGGGATTCTTCTCCCAGGCAACTAGCGATAGGACAAGAGGACACAGCCTCAAGCTTGGCCAGGAGAGGTTCAGGTTGGACATTAGGAAGCATTTCTGCTCAGCAAGGGTCATTAGCCATTGGAAGGGGCTGCCCAGGGAGGTGGTGGAGTCCCCATCTCTGGAGGGGTTTAAGAAAATCCTGGACATGGCACTTAGTGCCATGGTCTAGTTGCCATGGTGGTGTCAGGGCAACGGTTGGACTCGATGATCCCAGAGGGCTCTTCCAACCTGAGTGATTCTGTGATTCCCTACTCTCTAGTAATTTGTTTTTAAATTAAAAGAAAATGTGGTTTAGACTATTGAAGTATTTCTCAATTTCATTTTGGTTTTCCCAAGACACTCTATGCCAAGTAATAATTATTATTTATGTGCTTTTCTAATCAACTGGTCAAATAATTTAGACAATAATGCCAGGTAGACAGTCCCTGGAGGGGTTTTAGCCTGCATTGCTCTGGTGCTCCCCAGATGTCACAGCCCTATTGTCTGCCACGTAACACCTTTCACCACGGGGCAGGACAGAGGTTACGTTAGCCTGGAGAAGAGAAGGCTCAGAGGTGACCTTATTGCAGTCTACAACTACCTGAAGGGAGGTTGTAGTGGAGTGGGAGTCGGCCTCTTCTCCCAGGCAACTAGCGACAGGACAAGAGGACACAGCCTCAAGCTTCACCAGGGGAGGTTCAGGTTGGACATTAGGAAGCATTTCTTCTCAGCAAGGGTCATTAGCCATTGGAAGGGGCTGCCCAGGGAGGTGGTGGGGTCACCATCTCTGGAGGGGTTGAAGAAAAGCCTGGACATGGCACTTAGTGCCCTGGTCTAGTTGCCATGGTGGTGTCAGGGCAATGGTTGGACTCGATGATCCCAGAGGTCTCTTCCAACCTGGTTGATCCTGTGATTCTGTTACCCTGCTCTGCAGCTCCTTCGGAGCTCATCTCTCACCTGTTGATACCATCAGAGTAAGAAACATCAGTAGCAAGTTGTTTTCTTCATCTACATCAAAACCTTCCAAAACAGAAAGAATGAAATTAGATTTTTAGTGATCAAAGATCAACAAGGAGAAAACCCCTGCTACTCTTGAAATTAATGTTTTCATTCTCTAGCAGCCACAGCATCTCAGTCGGGGGAAATAACAGAAGCATTAATATAAAATACACTACTTGACCAGAAGGAAAGCATTTCAATATTATGTAGAAAAGCATCTCAAAGGGCACACCATGATAAAATATATATATGGTTAAAAATGAACCGTACTTTAATATGTTAACCAGAAAGAGAAAAATCAATAGCAGCAATTTAAGTTTGCAACCAAGAGAAAAAGACATGGTTGAGTGAATGTTCAGAATGCTCCACTTGATGCTCAGAGTGCTTCATTAGGTATTTTTATATGCTGGATTTGAGTAGACACAACATACAGAATTTCAAATGGATGGTAAGAATGCAGAGCTGTGCTGACCCTTTGATCAACTTTGCTTAGCTCATAGCTACTCAACGTCATTTTTTAAAGTTAAACAGTATATCAGACCAGAAGCTCTTGGTATTTTTTTTTTTGTCATTGTTTTTTAATTTGATGCCACCTCATTTTACCACTTTTCAGAACTGGACATGTCAAGATATTGTGTTTCACATCTTCCTTTTTTTGTTTGTTTTTTTTAAAAAAAAACAGTCAAAGAGTTTATAAATATTTTTGTTTAAATTCAGAATGACAATAAAGGCCTGCACTCTTCTTTCTTGAGTACACTTAAGGTATTTCATCACAACAGAGTGAAATTATCAATTGCCTTCCATCTTTTTGAGCCCTGTCACTTAAGGCAAAGAGATGTTTTCTTCATGGGAACCACTGTCCCTTCTCCTGCTGTCCCCAACCTTCAGCTCACTGTGTCCCTTAGAGGTTACTGCCACAGTCACCTTCTTGCTGTGTTTCATTGCCTTCCCCCACGTTGGTTTTCACCTTGCTGTTTAGTATAGCTACCCAAGATAAACACTAGCAGAGCAGCAGGATCTAAATTTGCCTTCAACTTTTGAACGCAGACTCCAGTTAGCACGTTCCACCAGAAAATAGCTTTTTCTTGCTATCCAACGCATCATTGTTTTCAAACATTCTCAGAGAGTATCGCATGAAGTCAATTCTCCAAAGAGGCCAAGAGGAACATAAAGACGTTACATTTTTGGGCCAGACTGGGAAGAACTAATTCTTTTGTGACAGAAAGTTTCCAACCCTTGCAGAATATAAAGAAAGAGGAAGGTATTTCCATAATTAAATAGCACAAATGCCAGCTGATACAGAGACTATCCCTCAGCAGTCTGAAATAAATTCCTGCTAACCAAAGGAATCACCCCTGACTTCAGAGAAAGCCAAACACTTGCAGAAAAAGCACGAAAGGTGGAGCTGCTTTTCTTGTAAATGTTAATAAAACCGGGTCTCAAAGGGGAAGTTACTCACTGGGAACAATTATGCTGTGGTGTTTCATTCCACAAAAAGGCACAGCAGCACTTGCAAGCTGAAAAGGCCAGATAACAGCGTGGAACAACTAAGACTACATTATTTGCTGAATATCTAAGAGGTGCACAAGAGAGAGAAGTGACAAATTCTAATACTTGCATTTCAAGGCATGAGTAACAAGGCCATTGCTTCCTTACCCCCAGCATTTTCTATTATCTCATAGCTTTCCTTAGCTGAAGTAAATGCTCTTCTCCAAAAGCACTAGTAGAAGACTGAAAGCAAGTTCCTTAATACTTCTGTCATCTAATCCACTTTCCAAAGACTTGTTAAACACTAAGCATTCCCCAAGCATCTTTGCCTAAGAGCAAAGAGAGCCACTATTGATAGTATCTTTGATAACTTAAAACTATCTTGAAGCGCAGAAGTCAAAGTTGGAGCAGTACAAAGGAAACAGAAGTTAGCTGCGATGAAGAAAAGTTGCCGTGGGTCAAAGGTGGATGGGCAGGGCAAGCCTCCTGCTAATACTTTGGCTGGCTCTGAGTCAGTAACTTATTCTGTGGTTTTTGGATTCGTACCCATATCACCAGCAGCTTGCAATGCCTCAAAACCTGCCCCTCAGTCGTATTATTTTATTATTATTTTAAAGTGTTTGGTTCTGGGGTAGAGCAGAGGTCTACTCTTGCCACACCTCTGTTACTAAACACTAATGAAACAGCTTAAAAGATGCTAACTTTTTGCACTATGTCAAAACTTACTTTCCCTTTTACTACTGATACAGTCTATTAGGACATGGCTAGATCAACACATGATCCACCAATCTCTGTCTGAAGTAGGTCTTGTCATCCAGCGCTTTTCCAGCCTTACAATGCTCGTGATGCAATGCACTTCCACAAAACTCAACGGTAGAGGCCAACGTTAGACAAAGTAAAATGTCAGAAGGCCATCAGCGACCTGTGGGAAAAATCAACAGCATATTCCAAACCCTGGTTTTGCGGGGAACAAGACAAACAGACATCCCAGAAGCAGCTGAGGTGCCACAGAAAATAAAAGGCCAAGACACAAGAACCAGTGTCATATAAATACCTTTAGGAAATGGAGCTATGTTTTTGAAATGGTATGCAGAAAAATGTTTATAAGGACTAACTATAAAACATTTAGGGTGATGCAATGGAAGAAAGAGCATCCCATGAAAAGGGCTGGGCAGGGAGGAAACACGTTTAATTACTGCTGCAATAATGGAATGCACAACGATCCAAAGCAACTTCTAGGTCTACTCATTCAGTGGCTTGTTTTCATCTTTCTACTTGTCTTTTGTACTTTTTCCTTTCTTTCTATCATACCACCTGTGTTATCACAAGTCCCTGTGATGCACGTCTTGGCTTTAAAAAAATTTAAGTTAAAGAATAAAGTATTACAGTATTCAAATATCCCTTCAGTAGATCTTCTTGGCAATTATGAAACAATGATCATAAATTCAGTACTTGCCTAAGTAGCACCCATCTTAGCAAGAACTGCAGAATCAGCTACTAAGATTAGATTTTTAAAAATACCTTTGCTTGTCTTTTAAAGGAGAAAACTGTCAAGCAGAAAACTGTCCAGAAGGAACCTGTAATGGAAATTCCCCAGAGTCACCTTACCTTCTTTTAGGAAAGGACCAATTTCCAAACTTCTGTTGTTCAGTCAACAAGCAACAGATCTGGGATATAGATATGGGCAATTACTGCCCACAGCCTGACATGTTCCTCCTCTTCACAGTGTAAACGTCTCACAGAAGGGATCGTGTGTACTTCTCTTTTTGCACAAGCTCCTCATTAAAATCCTTAATTCTCTCTGTGACTTACACATGTTACTGACAGTTACTCTTGACAATTACACATGTCCTGTTGACCTCACGTGCACTGAGCAACAAGATATATTCTGCTCAGAAATAGCCTTTCAGTTCTTTAAGGTAAAATCAAGTCACTACAAAGAGACTCTGGGTAACCTGGTCATGAACTGCAGACACCCCGAAGTGCCTGATCAACCCTACCAAGGCCAACGTTAAGCATTGGCCAACATGGCAGCAGTTTTACGGATGAAGGTGTCCCCCAGCAGTACAGCACTAGCAACACAATTTCAGTCCCTCGCTCGCATCTACTGGGAGAGGAGTCCCTCAGTCACAGTCCTCTACTTTTTAGCAAATTCATTTAATTGCTGCTTTCTCTGCAGATACTTTTTCCCCCAGAGATTCAAGTGAAGCTGCTGGTCAGAAGCACTGTCAATTCAAATCAAATTCTTCTTGATTCCAACCTTCCTTCTTGAGCCCAGCTGAGTGATGTATCTTTCCCAACTGTCTTTACGGTAGGAACAATAAAGATGATCAGATGTCAGCAGACATGTACTCTGTAGTACTTCACCTGCATTTCTACAGTTCTACCCACTTTAATAGGAAAGAAAAGCATTCAAAGACGACTCAGTAGTCCCTGGTGGTAGTGCAGAACCTATGAAGTCTAAAGCAAATTAAAAGTGATTTTACATACTTAAGCAACGGTAAAAGCACCAAGATAGTATGGTCGTACCTCGGTCAGGTGCCAGCTAGCAGGTACCAGACTCCTCTCTCAGCTTTTCTACAGGCATTTTTTTTAAATAACCCTTTGAAATGTTTTAAAGAAATAGGTAAACCCTGTTTATAAAGTAACACAGACCCCAAACCTCATCTGCCTTTCAGAGCAGTACTGCTTACCAAAGCTTTTTGTTGCACACATCTTGACGCTAACCATAAACCTACGAATTGAGAATAATTAGCTTTTATTCTAAAAAGAAACAGGTGCTTTTTTTATTACTTCCTGGCCTCCCATCGGAATCTAATGTAGGAAAAGTTAGATTTATTACATGCTCAGGAATTATTCCACTGTATTAACTACCAATATGAAGCAATCTCATCGGAGGCTGTATTATTGTACAAGCACTTCAGCATCTGCATGGTGCAATGTATTCTAAGCCCTTAGAGAAGTAAATAATTGATAGGAAACGACTCATTTTTCATCTTCACAGCTTTTTTAAATCCTTTTTTAATGTACATCAGAGTATTCCTAGGACACCACAGTGCTAAAGGAGGCAAGTTTTGTTCAGGAAACTCGCTAATCAGCACTATGGCAAAAAAAAAAATGTGTCACACACTGGGTATTTTGAGGGGTGCTTAGCAACATGGCCAAAGCCAGAGTTATTACTATTATGGTATTTTCCAGAATTACTACGTACGTCAGCAAAGCAGGAAATTGAATATTAGGTACCTGTGCCAAATCAGGAAATTACTTGCAAAGCTCTTTGATGAGGGTAAGTCTACTGTCAACTAGGACACAGCAGGAGTACCAAGATATTCCTTTGGTTTGGGGCAATATCGAGGTTTTGGAAGACACTGAAAAACTCACAGATAATTGCAAAAAATCAGAAAACGGTGAGATTTTCTTCTGCTTTCCCATTGCCTGTCTCCTTTGATGTTCTAATCTCTAGTTAGTATGTAGTAAGTATTTGAAAGAAAAAAAGAAAAAAAAAAACACACACAAAAAGCACAAAATAACAAACAACAAACCACCAAAAAAAACCCAACAACAGAAAAAGTAAAGAAAAATAAGTCAGAAAGGTAGAAGAGATGAGAGGAGTGAAGGCCACGTGAGAGGAACAATGAACTGACTGATCAGATTTCCTTTGTGGTAGTTTTGGGAAGAAAAAAAAATAGTGTTGTATAAAGGATCAACCAGACTATCTGCACTTCTGATCAACCTACCCTTCAGAGAGACTACGGAAAAAATCAGGCCATTAGCAATTCACTCTGTGCTCTGTAGGAAACCTAATTACGTACGCTGCTCCAAAGCAAGCTCTCTCTCCACCCATCATAACCGACGAGCACTGAATCTCCTTGCACGCAGCATTTTTTCTAGAAATTGGTGCATGTGGCATGATTTACACTACACCCACAGTGAATTCCTGCGGCCCTTTGAAATGCACATAGATCAGCTCAGCTCTCTTTCCTGTTTTCTTGCTTCAACAGTAATAATTTTATTCCTATAAAGTTCATAAAATCTAATTGTGGGAGGGAAAAAGGGCACCTGCATCACCAAAACGTTGGCTTCTTGAATGATAATTAGCAACCATGCATTGAAGTGCCATCTTGTTTCCATCCTAACACACATCTTGCCAATTAACTTGATCCGATACAGATTTTTCATTGTGGTTTCTCAGGACCCTTCTCCCGTTTCTGTTTCTCTTCCATTTCAGTTCTAGTTCCAACCCCCTGCCACAGGCAGGGACACCTTCCACCAGACCAGGTTGCTCCAAGCCCCATCCAACCTGGCCTTGAACACTGCCAGGGAGGGGGCAGCCACAGCTTCTCTGGGCAACCTGGGCCAGGCTCTCACCACCCTCACAGCAAAGAATTTCTTCCTACTATCTCATCTCATCTCCCCTCTTTCAGTTTAAAACCGTTCCCCCTCATCCTGTCACTCCATGCCCTTGTAAAAAGCCCCTCTCCAGCCTTCCTGTAGCCCCTTCAGGCACTGGAAGGTGCTAGAAGGTCTCCCCAGAGCCTTCTCTTCTCCAGGCTGAACAGCCCCAGCTCTCTCAGCCTGTCTCCAGAGCAGAGGGGCTCCAGCCCTCTGAGCATCTCCGTGGCCTCCTCTGGACTTGCTCCAACAACTCCGTGTCCTTCTTCTGTTGGGCCCCAGAACTGGACGCAGCACTGCAGGGGGGTCTCACGAGAGCAGAGCAGAGGGGCAGAATCCCCTCCCTCGCCCTGCTGGCCACGCTGCTGGGGATGCAGCCCAGGACATGGGTGGCTTTCTGGGCTGCCAGCGCACATTGCCAGCTCTTGTTGAGCTTCTCATCAACCATCACCCCAAGTCCTTCTCCTCAGGGCTGCTCTCAATCCATTCTCCGCCCAGCCTGTATTTGTGCTTGGATCTACAACACAGTTATCTACAGTCCAGCAGGTATTCTCCTGCACATACATTTCCCTCTGCTCTATGCTGGATGTTTCTAAGCAGGATGGATGCAGAAGAGTCAAATCCCTTCCAACAAGTCCCCAGACCCTCCTGCCTGGTCCTCCAGACTAGTTACAGCTACGGTCTGCCCCCACAGCCCTCTCTGAGCTCCCCCGGTGAGAAGGATGAGGATGTATGTACAGGTGAGCACAAAGATGTTTCTTGTTACTCTGCCCTTCTCCACCTAGGTAAGCAAAATGTCTTATCCCTAAAGCCGCTGGAGAGCTTCAAAAGTCTCCAAGGGAGACACACAGAGCAGCAATAAACGAGCAGGGGTTGAATACCAAAAAGCTCTGAACTCACTGCTACATGATTTACCTGACACTCAGTTCCTTCACTTATCTGTTCCAAGTCTTATATCAAGACTTAAGTGCAAACGTGCACAGATCTCAGGAATTGCAGTAGCTCCCTGTCACTTCTCCTCAGCACAGAAGCGGTGTAATTCTTCACTAGAAATTAAAATCAATTAAAGGGCAGCAGAGCGTGAGGTATTTTTGTGTTTTCTTGAGGTTAGAGGGCTTAGTCTCCCTGAGCTGAAATGAATAAATACAACTGGAATTAAATCTCTCCAATTATCAAACAAATGAAATTTCTCTCTCTGCTGTCAGCTGCTCTGGCTTTCCATCCAGCTCTGCCAAATGCAGCAGCACACTCTGCAGGCCTGACGCGAGGTCCCCACTGCTCAGAACCATCCCGAAGCGATGGAGAGGGGAAGCTGGGCTCGTTAGGTCTAACTCACAATATTCCTAAGGACTTCTGTGCCCTGCCATGAGGTCTAATTGCATGCTTTCAACCCAAATGAGATATTATACATTTGTCAGCTTTATCTATGGTAGCTCTGATTCATAATCTATTTTGTTCCCACAATACATCTTCTAAATAAGGAACTGTTCATCAGTGTACCTCTAAAATCAGATCTACTTCTCTCTGTGTTGGAGAAAGAAGACAGATTACTCATAATGGTGTCTTGTATCCTATTACAAAAGCCCCGGGAGATGTGAAATGAAGAGCCATATGTAACCAACGAACGCGTGGAGTAGGTTCACTAAGTTGAAAAGAATTATAGAGAGACTTCATGATTTATAAAATAATACGAGTGTAAGGCAAAAGAAGAAAGTTAAGCCGTGAAATGAAGACACATCTAGTTAGGATAAATTTAATTTAATTTTCCTGCCTTCTAATGATTTGGAATACCTAAAGAGTCTTTGATATGGATGACATGTCCCTCCATCTAACAAAAAAGGATGGGAAGGAAAGGCAAAGCAAAAGTAGAGCTGAAATTCAATCCCACTGGGGTCAAGCACTCAGTGACAAGAGATCACCTGCCCTACAGGAAACACTCAGTGGTGCCAGTTAAGCACAGAGCAAGGCTGGCACTCACATCTCCCCACGCCTTTGTTCACCCACCTATACAGCATGAATACAACCAAAGGTGAACTCACGGCCCTTCAAAACCAGAGGTAAAACTACTTATTTTAGTAACTCTTCCAACCTAAGACTCCATCATCCTACATTTGTGCTACAATCAGAGATGATGAGATGAGGATACTTTGTAGATCTACTTTTTTTATTTATTAGAGCTCATCCTTTGTTCTACTTGCAGCTGAAAGCAAACTATTGCCTATATTCATTCCTGCAAGGTAAAAAATACTTTTGAATCTGATTTGTGCACGAAACTGCAAATAGCAGCAGGGGTCCATGTCGAGGCAAGAGTCTCTCAAAGTAAGGCTGCATTTCAAGAGAGCAACAATTAAGAGCAAAAATAAAAGGAAACTGAATCAAAGCTGCCCCTTAAGAATCTGCTCTGAACAGGCTATGTATATATATAGTATGGCATGGAAAAAACAGGTGGCTTTCAAGCCTGACTAAAAAGAGTTTGCTCAGATTTCTTTATAATGCCTTTAAAGATAGCAAGTGACAGCAGAAATGAGAAATCAGGCTGCCCATGCTCGAACCACAGAGCAGATGAGGCTGGAAGGGACCCGGGGAGATCACAGAGTCCAAATCACAGCATCACAGTAATATTTTCTCCTGCATCTCAGGTGCACATGTATTTTCTCTTAATATATTTTCTCTTATAATAACTCTTCAAGTTTTGAACTGTAACTGCAAACTGATTATTTCCCTCCCTCTGTCCCCAGCCCAGGCACAAGCTGACTCTTTTTTACATGTTCCCCGTAGGTGACCAGAGCTATGTTTGCCAGGGCAATTTAACTTCTTAAATTCTATTTATAGTTTAAAAACTAATACACTTCTTATAACTGTCTCCTTCCTTTCATTGACTGTGCTTTGTTGTTCATTTATTATTGCAGGTTAAGCCTTCTCATATACATCTGATATTCATCTATTTAATAAAGTTTTGTTTATGTCATTGTGTCTAATAACTCCCCCCACACCCTTATGTTTTAGAAAACTGCATTTTGGAGAGCTTCCTCAAACGTCTCCAATCACAAGTGGACAGCAGATGGGCAGTCTCCTGATATCAAAGCCCAGAATTTGGGACAACTCCCACAGCATCTCCAGCTCCATTTGCAGAATGGCATCACATGAGACGCCAGATCCTTCTTTGTGCCACCCAGGTGTGCTGGGGAGTCCCGGAGGTAAGTGGATTACAGCAGATGCCATAATCCTTATCCTGCATTAACACAGTGGTTTATCACTAGAAAGACCAGGCAGAACCCTGACTGTTCATGCGTTGCTTATCTCTAGAGCGCTGCCTTGAGATACGTCAATTTTTGTGCCAGTGAAACAAATCATTGAACCGCGGAAGAGAATTCTGCATCCGGGAACAACACAAATCCTCTTTGGTCCTCCACCTGCAGTCCCCACGCAATGACAGAATCACAGAATCAACCAGGTTGGAAGAGCCCTCTGGGCTCATCGAGTCCAACCATTGCCCTGACACCACCATGGCAACTAGACCAGGGCACTAAGTGCCATGTCCAGGCTTTTCTTAAACACCTCCAGAGATGGGGACTCCACCACCTCCCTGGGCAGCCCCTTCCAATGGCTAATGACCCTTGCTGAGAAGAAATGCTTCCTAATGGCCAACCTGAACCTCCCCTGGCCAAGCTTGAGGCTGTGTCCTCTTGTCCTATCGCTGGTTGCCTGGGAGAAGAGGCCGACTCCCACTCCACTACAACCTCCCTTCAGGTAGTTGTAGACTGCACTAAGGTCACCTCTGAGCCTCCTCTTCTCCAGGCTAAACACCCCCAGCTCCCTCAGCCGTTCCTCGGAGGTCAGACCCTCCAGACCCTTTACCAGCTTGGTCACCCTCCTCTGGACTCACTCCAACACCTCAACATCTTCTTCATTTATTTCAGTAGAACTTCTAGAACTTACTAAGGACACGCAAAAAAACTTGAACATTGTATGAAACTTAAGACAACCATAACCTCTTCTAGGATCCTTAGAGCACCTGAGATGCACCCAGCCCTACCGATGGAAAATGTGTTAACGCTGGCCCTTAGAAATGCTGATGGCCCCTCCCTGCTCACCTTGGACACGCCAAGTTCTCGCAGCCTTTAAAGGCTTCTATTGGATTTTGCTTTTCAGTAGGACTTTTACCTAGGCAAGTGTTAAGAACAGGGTATCCACTCAGTTCAGTTTCCTTCCACAGATCAAAAAAAACCCTTAATGCCCAATATTATTTTAGTACAATATCTTCTGTTCACTTCCATTATGAACATTAACTCACTGCAGTAACACAAATATGCCGAGCATCATTGCACCTTCCAGGCTGGGCTCGGTGAGTTGCCTGACAGCATTGTTTCTCCTTCAAACATCTTTATCTTTTGGTACACTGATAAAACTCCCCCTCATTTACTCGGTCATGTCACATACATTCTTTGTGCATTTCTGCATATTTGCCACTGCGTTAATCATCTCACTCTATTCTCCTTTAGGCTTGAATGAGATGTACGACATTAATCAGTTGATTGTTATTAACCCAGTTACATTATATCTTTGCATAATGCTGCTCCATCTCTAAATCCAAAGTCTAATCAGGTATTGTGACATACATTTAATTATACTACTTGTGTACTTAATATAATCCTCTTATTAAGTGATCAGGGGTTTGTGGTTTAAGCCTTATGAAATTGCAGCAAACCAAAGGATGGGAAGGCTGGTTGGTGGGTCAGGATCACGTACCTGACAAATAAGGCAGCTCTGTATTGCAAAAAAACCCCCAAACCCTCACGTAGTGTATTCGCAGAGGACAGATAAACACCACCACTGCCTCCGTCGCTTCTATATCCTGGCCAGAGCAGCCAAATGTCCACTTTGATTCTGCTGAAACAAACATTTGGGGTTACTCGCCTGACCAGCAGTCCAACCAACACTGCCCATGGTCATAGACAAAGGCAAAAACTACACACTCACCTCCTCAATCTACCCCTGAAACAAAAGGGGCCACGTGCCAGCAAGTCTGCACTGCTCATGGGAAAACACTTCAGGCCTTGGAGACAGAGGCAAATCCCCAGGAGGCAAAGCCACCAGCAAGAGCCCAGAGCAAAGCCGTGCAAACCAGCAGGCCATGAACTGGAAAGGGAGAGAATGCAACAAAAGATCATCCTCTGAAAGCAGAATAAACACGTATTCATTTATCAACAGATGCACTTACTGTTGTCCAGAGGGGACTTATCACCACTATGGGACCAGAGGACAGGAGGACTCTGAGGATGCTGAAGGAGCAGGAGGTACCATCAGGAGGCTGCTCTCAGCAGTCTTTTCAAGCTCATGAAGACCAGGGGATGTTCCCCATGGCTGGAGAAAGGCGGACATTGCTTCATCCCCAAACAGGGCAAACCCCACCCCAGCCTCTGGGAGGACCATGGATCTTCAAAGGTTTGTGTGCCTGGAAAAGGCATCTGTGAAAGGCAAGAAGGGAACTGGGATCACCTTACCCCGTACAAAGCGTGCACTCAGGCAAACTGAAGTGAAAGGGTCATTAGACATTGGAAGGGGCTGCCCAGAGAGGTGGTGGAGTCACCATCTCTGGAGGGGTTTAAGAAAAGCCTGGACATGGCACTTAGTGCCATGGTCTAGTTGCCATGGTGGTGTCAGGGCAATGGTTGGACTCGATGATCCCAGAGGGCTCTTCCAACCTCATTGTTTCTGTGATTCTGTAAATAACCGATGCTAAAACAAAACCCCACAGACTCGGAAGGTAAGCCATGGTGTCCACCAGCAGGCAATGCCCTCCAGAGAGTGGCATGCACTGGAAGTTAATAAACACAAGAAGAAAAATAATATAAACTGCAACTAAATCCTAAAGGAACAAAAAAAAAATGTTCAGCCACAGATCAAAGCATCTTCCCATCACGGAAGTCTGGCCATAAACTACCCACAAACCCAAATGGTCCCGTTTGACTCAGGTATGTGAAGACGCACGGCTGCCTAACTGCAGCCAAGATCAGGTGGTACCTGTGTTATTCCTTCCCTTTTATCTAAACTTTGATCTAATTATGTAAATTTTGAAGCACATGTGCAACTGCAGGCACATAAATGCCTCTGTTGATTTGGATGGTCATTCCTCAGCACAAAGTTACACTTCTGAGTATGAGTTTCTAGGGTCACAGTCTTAAATAATAAATTATTTGAACCAAATAAACCTCTTCCCAAGCATCTTTCCATGGTTTTCAGACACACTTGTGAAAAGCCCAAATTAAATTTGTAGTATGTTCACTTGTTTAGAAGAGCGTAGCTTAAAAGACGCACAGCTCTTTGCAGGATTTTGACATATAGCAGTCATAATATAGTGATATATTTTTGGATTTTATTCCTCATATGACAGGGTAAAGTGGAAATATATTTCAACTGTCAGCCCAATATTTTTTTTTTTTTTTACTGTAGATATCCCACAAAGATCGTTTATAGAAGCAGACTATTTTGTTAGCGTGCGCTTTAAATATTTTATTTTTCATTTTATTACCTGCAGGTCTAATCAGACTTTTCACAGCGTAGAGCCTGATAACAAATTATTTAGCTACCAGACATCTTTAGTCCCACAAAATGATTTTAAGAAAGTGCACAGTAAGTGACACATTAAAAATGTAGTTTAGAGAAAAATTATCTTTATATGGTTTTTCGTAACACACGCAGTTGCTGTGAACACACAAAAAATACTCTGTACTTGGAAAAAGGATGTGTAGTGTCTACATGAACTTTCTTGGGATCATTAATGCGTTTTAATAACCACTGTCACATTAACCATAGGCACACTATATAATATAGATACTGTTTTAACTCATAGTCTAGTCATTCATCCCAGCTTTACATTATTCATGAGCATCACGTCTCAGTCACCTGTTTGCCGCACTCCAATGCCTCAGAAGTGACTGGCTTCAATACAGAATCACAGATTCAACCAGGTTGGAAGAGCCCTCTGGGATCATCGAGTCCAACCATTGCCCTGACACCACCATGGCAACTAGACCAGGGCACTAAGTGCCATGGCCAGTCTTGTCTTAAACCCCTCCAGAGATGGTGACTCCACCACCTCCCTGGGCAGCCCCTTCCAATGGCTGATGACCCTTGCTGAGAAGAAATGCTTCCTAATGTCCAACCTGAACCTCCCCTGGCAAAGCCTGAACTACCTGAAGAGCTGAACACTGAGTGGTGGCTCACTGTGAAACTTCTGCTACACCATGAGGAAACTCTGGGCTGCTGCAAATAAGCAAGATATGGGTAGAGGTGGGTTTCCCACTCTTTAAACTCTGCTATTTTCTCCTGCAGGCTGCTATGAAAAGGAGAGCGGTCACAATTTTTTTGAATGGGCTTAAAAATAATAATAATAGTATCTGGCTAGTCTGTAGTGAGCCAGGTGTAAGAGTTCCTCAGCAATCTTAAAGAGAAGTAGAGGAGACAGAGATTTGATTCACAAAAGATCACGACTACTCACAGTTTACTGCTACATTTCACAGAATCACAGAATCAACCACGTTGGAAGAGACCTCTGGGATCATCGAGTCCAACCAGAGACACAAGCTTCTCCAGCTTCAGTGCTTATTTCTTCTAAGCAATCTGCTCTACTACACATCTAATTTTCTTTCTTGTTGAGGACAGCAAGGGTCGTGGCTCACTTAAACCCTTTTTTTGGTTTAGGAATACAGAAGAATGTCACTGTTCATTAGGACAGAAGGGAAGCCAGGCTGTGACAATGAAAAAAGTGACTATTGCCCATCCCTTGTAGGGTTAATGCAATTTTAACACAGGTTCTTCACTCAGTTTGAGAGTTTCATTTAGGTCTCATCACTTGTCAGGAGCTCCTTTAACACAGGTCAAATAAAAAAGACAGAGCTGTGACTAAATGCTCCAAGTGGACCTTTCCCCACCCTGACGCACACCAAGCCCAGACCACCTGCACAGGCTGCCCAAGTCATCACATCCAGGCAGAGGGGTGAAAAAAAAAAAATCTAAACAGTAGCATGAATCAGAAAGGCAAGAGAAGGAACAATGGCATCTTCCTTCAGGAAGAAATGTTCATGTAATCCTAAGGAAGAAGAGCACACCAGCACAGAAACCTGGCTGGGTCAGCAGGCTTGGATGGCCAACGGGGCAGTGATGCTGGAAGAGTACTCCACACCCCGGTGTAGTTGAGATGCAACATGGATCTCGACTGAGGAGGTCTAGGGCTTCCAAAAACATCAGCTTCAAGCATGTTGTAAGAACTAACAAGCGTAAAAGGAAGTCCAGAGAAGCAGGAGAACTATCACATGCTCTTTCTCAGGAGCACAGAGCAGAAACAAATCAGATCCAGTAAGTGCCAAGACGTGATGAGGACACACTGCCCAACACGGGCACAAAACTTGAGTGAGTCAACACGAGGATCTCAAGCAGAAGAAAAGAAAAATTGGAGCAGATAAGCATTAGTGAGACACCCATTAGGATTTGCTCTCAGGCTATTTTAAACTGTTTCACTGAAGGCTATGCACATAAAAAACTCTCCAATAGATGACTCGGATGTAAACAGCCCAGTAACATCTTATAATCTAGACTAAACTGATCAATTAAAACCCCATAGAAATTTAGAAGACTGTTTGAAACCATTGCTATTAATGTAAGCAGCATAAGAGACCTCTTGGACTGAGGAACCTCAAAAGATATGGAAGATGAGGTGACATTGGCCTGCTGAGGATTAAAAGATACTCTCTCATTTAACTCATTCCCATCGTGCATCTTCCAAAGAAAAGGAAGAACAAGGTAGAATATGGCACAGAAGGACAGCGGGAGATACTGTACCAATTTATCCACGTGGCCCTGTAAAATCTTGTAGTAAAGACAAGTGTCTTTATCTTTGTAGACCACAAGAGACGCAAAGAAACCCTCAGGTCTAAAATGATATTTTCTTCTCACCACTCAGATCAGTCCAGACTGACAACTGGATTTTGTCACGTCCCATTCTAGATGACTAAAGGGCCAGAAATCTTATTACAGAGATAATGACCAGGATTTTGCAAAGCTCTTGGGAAGAAAAAGCGCTGGTAGATGCTGTAACTTAAAATACTGTTCACAAGAGAGGAAAAATAACCCTTTGTGACATAAGGATATATCCTAATTACAGTTTACCCTTTTGAGGAAAGTAAGTAAATAAAAAGTTGGATGTAATAAAAAACTTTTGTTCTCGGAACATGTAATCAAGTTTAGGAAAGTGAGCAAGGACAAGTGCAGAAGCAACTTACATTTTCCTCTGAAACATCTGGCAACGGCTGCTGCTGTGGGAAGGATGAAGGGCCCACGAGCCTGCTCCAGGAGGGTGGGACATATAGTCTCCCTGTGGTATGGGAAGATTCGTAGCAACAGTTTGTGTCAAAAAAGCAGCAAAGTGGCTTCAGATCAGGAGGGGTCATTAGGACCATAAGGTTAGGTAGTAAAAGGCTTGGGTTTCTGGATGCAAAATATCTTTATCCACAGACTGAGGGTAATAGTGACACTAAATGCGACAACTGGGAAGTGGTTTATTTTTCCTAAGTAGTTTTCTTATTATTTTTATACTCAGGAAAATAAAGTTCAATCTAAAATAGTATTTTCATTAAATTCTCTGGTTCAATTCTTTCTAACTTTTAGGGCTAAATGCATCAAATAACCAGTAAGTAGAGTTTTTTTGTCCTAAGTTTAAAGCTATTAAATACAGTTTCATAAATGCCACATAAATCTCTAGATTTTGCTTTCAGATGAAGAGATAAAAGCTGTCACCACACAATTACATTCTGTCTGGGCGTGAAATTCAGTACAAGAGTGAAACCACGAAGGCTGTGGTGGAGAGAGACAGACGAAGGATGCTGTCCTCACGGGAGATGCAGGCAGCGCGTTGCCCACGAGCTGGACTTCACTGGGTGGGATGCTTTCTATGCTTTTAATATATTTAAATTTGGCTTTTTGTAAATTCTTCTTGCTGTGCTTGTGGGGAGCACAGAAATAAGACCTTGACTTTGCTTAATGAACAATAGCAGTGCCAGGTTTCAAAAATGCAACCAAACCATCCTTTGCCTTCCCCATCTGTTTTGACACGATGAACAGCACAAGAGGGTGAAGCCAAGCTCCAGCTCTTGAAAGAGGAGTAAACTGGTCGTGCTCTTCTCTCCTAATGGGCTACATGTAAAAAACCCCATTACCTGCCCTACATATAAAAAAAAAACATTGTCTAGTGTTCCTATAGAGGAAAAAACCAGAATTTGTTGGGCCCCACCAAGCAAAGGCAACACACAGTCTGATCTCCGACTTCTTGTAATGGGTTTTCTTCTAAAAACCAAGGAAAAAAAAAAATCTTTGTTTGTTCCCCTAGTATATTAAATGTATAAGCTTAAGGGGCTCTGGTGACCCCAGAAGATACTGAGAGACCTTTGGGGTCTGTTACCACGTGCTCCTGTAAATCACAGCAGGAAGGTGGTGGCCAGCTTCCAGGGCACAGAGAGGAGCAACATGTCCCCAGATTGTAAAGGAGACTATTTCCATAGCCTCAGGCTTCGCCAGGGGAGGGTCAGGTTGGACATTAGGAAGCATTTCTTCTGAGCAAGGGTCATTAGCCATTGGAAGGGGCTGCCCAGGGAGGTGGTGGAGTCACCATCTCTGGAGGGGTTTAAGAAAAGCCTGGACATGGCACTTAGTGCCCTGGTCTAGTTGCCATGGTGGTGTCAGGGCAATGGTTGGACTCCATGATCCCAGAGGGCTCTTCCAACCTCATTGATTCTGGGACTACTGAATATAAAATTTTAATACTAGTTTTGTGGATAAACTTGCTTACTCCTACCTCTTCATCCATCAAAGCACAGAGTAAACTACGAGAAGACGCACTGTTTTCCAGGCAGACGACAGCAGATCTGCCTGCAGATTCTGACAGGTTCTGTCAAAATATTGGGGCTTGGAATGAATGGCACTGAGCATTTTGCAAGCGTGAAGTTTATTACAGGCCCTGCAATTTTCTGGGATATTGTATTTTCCTCTGGGTAGAGAAAGTCCTAGTACATGAAGCAATTTGTCCCTAGGAACATTAGTTGTTTAACAGCAGATTTTAATGAGTTTTCAGCATCAAAAAAAAAGAGAAAAATTCTGCCCCTAGCAGAAATAACCTCCTATTTACAGGAAATACACCTTGCCAGAAGAGAGCTCTGAAGACTGAAATCATGCTTCCTTAAGCCAATAATTTCCTGAACTTTCTGAACCCAGCACACAAGGGGGTTTTGTTGTTGTCTGCTGTTCTGTTTTTGTGTTTGGCCAAAGCACCGACATCTAATACCCAAACACAGAGACTCTCCGTGCCAGCACACCAGCCCTTCTCCCTGCACAAGGCACAAACTGCCAGGCAGCGTCAGGCTCCAGCACTGTGATTAGATCACAATTCACACAGAATCCCAGAATCAATCAGGTTGGAAGAGCCCTCTGGGCTCATCGAGTCCAACCATTGCCCTGACACCACCATGGCAACTAGACCATGGCACTAAGGGCCATGTCCAGGCTTTTCTTAAACCCCTCCAGAGATGGTTTACTTTAAACAAAGATCCAATTAAAGATCCAATTACTTTGTTGCATTTGCAACAATTTATTTTTTAAAGTATTCCAAAAAATCTAAAATCTTCAATAATTCCTGTGCTTCACCTGAAAGTCCCAGATCTGGCCACGGTGCTGTACGGATCTGCACGTGCAGATGACACCATCATATTTCAGCCAAGTGGGGGGTTAGTGAACTCCAGATCTCTGTTACTTAGAGGAAAACCAAATGATACCTGTTCAAAAATTCAAATTAGATTTTCAAATAGTTTTTAGCTAAAGAATTCGAAAACATTTCCTGAAAGAGAAAAATTTTAGTGCTTGTTCTCGCAGCGACTGGAAATGAATTCTGGATGAAAGTTAAGTGAGGAAAAACAGACACCTTTTAAGACAAAACACTTTTTGAAAACTACCATTTCAGGGGATGGAATTGTGTTGCATTTGATCTGAAACTAATGAGGACTGCTCAGTTATTGGGCTGTCCTCAACAAAACCAACAGCTTGTTCCTGTCTTTGCACCGTCTTCACTGAACAGCTACACTATCACAGCAAGATGAGGACAAAAGAGGTGTTTAAAAGCTGGTGGATGCTTGTCATACTAGATACTTACCCTATCGGCCTCTTCTCCCAGGCAACTAGCAATAGGACAAGAGGACATAGCCTCAGGCTTGGCCAGGGGAGGGTCAGGTTGGACATTAGGAAGCATTTCTTCTCAGCAAGGGTCATTAGCCATTGGAAGGGGCTGCCCAGGGAGGTGGTGGAGTCACCATCTCTGGAGGGGTTTAAGAAAAGCCTGGACATGGCACTTAGTGCCCTGGTCTAGTTGCCATGGTGGTGTCAGGGCAATGGTTGGACTCGATGAGCCCAGAGGGCTCTTCCAACCTCATTGATTCTGTGATTCTGTAATGGCACATCAACCATTGCAAGCCATTCTCTCTCAGAAGGAGAAACAGCCACCTCTGCACACAACGCTACTGCTTCATTTTGGATTAGCACCTTTGAAACAGAGACCAAAAAATGCACTACGTGTTCACGCTCCCACCCTCAGGCAGACAGAGCACAGCATCAGCACACCATCACAAGTTATGTGTTAGTTTTAGATGATTCCTGCACAGTTCAAACCCAAGAATATTGCCAAAATCTCTACTCAGTTCTTTCAGCCGTCTTCCATGCTTCAGGAGTTCCAGGTGGGACTTCCCAAAGTGCTGCCACTCACGATCCTGAATTCCTTGCCAAGCAGTGAAAGGGCTTTTGTCACACTCTGAACTTGTTTCCTACGGAGGAGTAATTCAGCTGTTGAACTAAGAGACATTATAGCAATCCTTCCCTGTCCACAAGCCAGCTTCTCTCTGTTGTACTTTAAATTCTTGGAACAATTAAATCAAAATATGGCATTTTATAAAATAAAGGAACTATATCATCGAAGATGTTGGATATTTGAACCATCACATGCAAACAATGATCTACCACTCTGCAATCTCCAGTGATTTCAGCAGCACTTTGACACACTCCGTATGAGCAAGGTAAATGGGCACTTCCATCACCCCCCTGCACGTAGCCTCCACGCACACACTCCCATCCTTGCTCCTCTTTTCCTTCCCCTGCATCCATCATGTCACTAAAAGGCTTTCTGTGCTCCCATTTCCAAAGCACTTTCACAGGGAACAGCAGCCCTTGTTTCCCCATTTTACCCTAAGTCACTTCCCCCTTCCTGAGTTTTCTTATAAGGAGTCTCCACATCTATTGCTGCCTCAACACAGACAACTCACAAGTCCAGGAAAACCCACGTAATTTTAATCATGAGACATGAACCGATTAATGGACGTGATTCCTTCAGCTCCTCTGCATCCTTAATGAATCAGCAGGATTTTGTACGGTACCAGAACTAACCAAAACCCCTGGACAAACAACACAAGCTGCTACAGCATGTGAAATGCTGGAAATTAAAGACACAGTGATTTACAGGTAGAATGAGGCGTTAATTATCTCGACTTCAGTTTCTTGCTTTGCTGAGACATGAGCTGCGGGGTCCCATTGTTCTGTGCCTGCCACGACACATTCCCACCCATCACCACAGCCATCAACACCCCCTGACAGAAAGCTCATCGTTCCCCTAGGATTACTCTGTTTTCTCCACTTAAATTAAAGATGGGCAGAAGCCACGACATACTTTTAAAGATGGACATTCAGAATGAGGGAGATGATGACTTTCAGGATCACACCGACAAATTTCCCAGCAATGCTTTAAAAACTGTACCTTGCCAGCACTTCCAGAGTGCAGGATTCTCAAGTGATACCCCAAAATCAGCACCAATGGGATCTGCACCTCCTTTGCTTGTTGGGAGCCCTTCACAGGGCAAAAGAGAGGTCATCCAGAGGAGGACTGGGAGGTAGGACCTGTTCATGTACTCCAAAGGCACCTGATAAAAGTTCCTACCTAGCTAGAGGCTGTAGAGGAAACACGGTTACCAGCAGGTGAAGGATAAAGTCTTGTCATGGATTAAAACAAGTTACGAGACAGGAAAAAAGAATAGAAATAAATGGCCAATTCTCAGCATGGAGAAAGGTTAATAGCGCAGTGCCCCAGGGATCAGTCCTCGGGCTGGTGTTTTCGATGTATTCATTAACAGCCTCCAAGAGGTGGAGAACAGCAAGGCAGCAAGAGCGCCTGAGCAGCCTGGTTCAGGTCAGGGGCAAGGAGGGGAGGCTGGGTAGGAGCAACCCGGGCTCTGCTCCCCAAATGCAGCCGTGGGGAAACGGCACAGAGACTTCTGAGCAGCAGGTATGGCCAGACAGCTGTAAACACGCAAGAAAAGCGGCCAACAGCCCTGTAAGAAATCACCTCATGCTTTGTCTGATATAATGCCATATCACTGCTAAGGTCCAGGAATAATCAAAATGGACAGCGTAACAAAAAAACTCCAGAGACACAAAAAACATGATACAAAACCTCTCCCCAACCTATTAGCATTAAGATTTTTTTAATAAGATGACAACATAAAGCTAGCAGAAACAAAACTGTTTTGAAATCTCCCCAAATCCTTAGAACAGTCCATCATCCCTTCTACATCTCTTTGAGCTTCTGGCCTGCTTGGTGCCTCTGGGATCATCGAGTCCAACCATTGCCCTGACACCACCATGTCAACTAGACCAGGGCACTAAGTGCCATGCCCAGTCTGTCTTTCTTTTCGTTGGGAACTATTCAGCTGAGCACAAAACTAAAGCAGTATGCATAAATATTTGCAGAACTAGGTCTTTAACCCATCAAGGATCCCCTTTCTGCAAGGTTTAAAAATTGTTGGCAACCTTTTGGTTCAGAGGATCTACCCTTTGTGTGGCACCGTGCACGCCTCTGTGAGAGTTTGCTACAACAATTTCTCTTTCAGTTATCATTCTCACTACAAACATATGTAATTTGCCCAAAATTTGTTTTATGTTTGCATTTTCTCAACATCCTGTAATCATTCTGGATGTCAGCAATGTACTAGTTGTTTATATGCAGCCTAAAATTTGCAAAGAATAATTAAGATGACATGGTTCTTTTCACAACGATGTTGCAATTTCATCTTCTTGGAAACTGGCATTCTGTAATCTGCTTCCCTGGGTGCTCTCGGAGGCTGCGTATGTGCACGGAGTGCCAACGCCGCTCTGCTTCTGGGGAAAGGGCACCCCGACACAACCACCATCACGGCATTCAGAAAGATCAGCAGCCAGCACACTACAGCACTACCATCAAAGCCATGAGATAAAATAATAACCAGCTTATTAAGAAAGTGTCAGAATTCATCATATTTTGAATAATCTTCGTGAGAAAGACAGCTGCAAATGGTTGTGGAAAGACAGGTGGTTTAGCCTGGAGAAGAGGAGGCTCAGAGGTGACCTTAGTGCAGTCTACAGCTACCTGAAGGGAGGTTGTAGCGGAGTGGGAGTCGGCCTCTTCTCCCAGGCAACCGGCAGTAGGACAAGAGGACATAGCCTCAAGCTTCACCAGGGGAGGGTCAGGTTGGACATTAGGAAGCATTTCTTCTCAGCAAGGGTCATTAGCCGTTGGAAGGGCCTGCCCGGGGAGGTGGTGGAGTCACCATCTCTGGAAGGGTTTAAGAAAAGCATGGACATGGCACTTAGTGCCATGGTCTAGTTGCCATGGTGGTGTCAGGGCAATGGTTGGACTCGATGAGCCCAGGGGGCTCTTCCAACCTCATTGATTCTGTGATTCTGTGTCTGAAGGACAGAAACAATTCTATGCATATCTCGATGCAGGCACACGTTCTCAAAGCCACAAACACAACCCTTCCTTTACGTAAGCCTCAAAAACTACTTTAAAAACGATGCGTACATAACCTTTAATGCTCTAACCCTTGTCATTCTTATTTCTGACAGATTTTTCATGCAAAGGGAAACACCACATTATTTTTGCCCTCTGTAGGTGTAAGAAGGAATTTCCCAGCACGTTTTTCCCATTCGATGTCATCCTTATTGCAATACTTGGATTAAGGCGTTCTACAAGACCCTGCGGGGAGGGAATCACGCTGCTCTGAACCCTTCCAGCGCCGCTGCTCCTCCAGCGCACAGAAGGCTCCATCTAGTGTCACACACACGTAATCCCTGGAAAAGGAGGAGAGGGGAAATAGCCAGCGATAATAATTGCTGTAGGTTTTTAAGTTGTCCTGGTGAAATAACCGGACTTTCCGGGTGCAATCCACCCGGAGGCTCAGCCCAGACTGAAAGGCAAGAAGCCAAGCAAGAATACAGAGCAGACTTTACCACCCAGAGCTCTTCAGTCCCCTGCCCGCATCCCTCACACGAGTACAAACAATCGCATTTAATAATACAATAATGGGAAAGGAGCTAGACTTTACACCAGGTGGGAACGGCGCCAGGAGTTGGCTTGTCACCCACTTGTGGCAGCACGGCCATGCCGTGGCTGCTGGCTCTCAGCACGTCCCAGGAGTTCCCTCTTCGCCCAGGGTGTTCAGGATCCCAGCTCTCCATCCACAGGCGGCTAACAGAGGACGTTGTACCTTGAACCTGGAAGTCACATCGTGGATAAAATGCAACACAGCATCTCCAGCCCAAACCAAACCAGCTGAGGACCAGGTCTTCCAGCCCAACTCTCACGTAATGCCGTTAATTCTGTTGCCATCACTTAATTGCACTGAAAGTTGCACTGTGGTTTTGGATACAACAGGTTTCTGTACAAAACCAAGTTCTCGGAGCGCAGCGCTGGGCAGGGAGACTGGCATCCCCAAAACCCTGGGCTGGGGTTAAGCTGGCTCAGCTGATGGATTATCTCAGGTGCTGAGCAGGCAGAAATGCCAGACTGATTCTGCCGGGAGCCTGGACACCCCTGGGCTTCGTTAAGAGTTTCAGCCAGCCTGATGTCAGGATTTTTAACTTCACCCAAATCTTCCAAGTTGCAAGAAAACCTTGTCAGCCTGTGCTTCCTTCAGAGGCACAGGTGACACTGCCGGGCTTGCAGAGCCACTCCATCAGCTGTGACACCGCTTCCACAGGGGCTGGTGTCACCACTCACCCGGGCCACGCTCAGGCTCTAGGAAACCCCTCCTCGGGAGGCGCAGCAGGGGCCCTGTTTCACTCCCTACCCCGCTTTCCATCGCATCTGCTCCCTGGACCCTTGGCCATGCAGATGCCATCTGGCCCCCTTGCCCCCAGCTTTCCCCACCTGCGCCCCTCCGTACCCCACTGCCCATCGCTGCTTTGCCTGCCACCACCCCCCTGTCTCATTAACCATTTACATCTTTATTTCCAATATAACTGGGCATTGTGCAGCTCTCCCTGAGAACAGCCATTGGGGGGATGTACCAGTGACCGTGGGCAGCTTTTACCATTATTACCACCCCGCACATAAGCTTAAAAAAACCCTGAAGAATCCCAGTTTGCCTTTGTAAAACGCTACCTACGGGTTTAGCTTGAAACTTTAAAAAACCCCAATATAGCACTCCCCGAGGCAGCTCGATGTGAGCCTGATGGACGTGCTGGGCTGCCCACAGAGCTCGGGAGCCCGCAGAGCATCCTGCATCCCGCAGTGCATCCCACACCCCGCATCCCACAGCCCCAGCTCCTGAGCACCCAGCGCCCTCCAGCTGCGCCTCGGCAGCCCAGCACCCTGTGCTGTGCACCCCCCCCACACACCAGGACACAACACTGGGGTTTTTACCCCAAATCCCTGCTTTTCAATAGCCTGACCGGGCTGCTCAGCGCTGGCACTCGTGGCTAAAGCCTCGCCTTCACGAAGCTGTCTCAGCAGACACAGAGGGCAGCTTTCCTCCCCAGCACCTTGATGTCTAAATTACATTTAACTCTCTGCTGTTTTACTAGTTTTAACCATTCGTTTCCAGGTGATCCTGCTGCAGAACATGCTGACTGAAGGCGCACCCCCCATCAGGTCACAAAACCAGCCCCAGGACCAGCACAGGCCCCGTCCTCACGCCTCGCTGGCGTCGGCTTTAGCGTTCGGGTCGCTGTAAGCCAGACCTGGGCACTCCACCACAGCCCACCCCAGGGTCTGTGGAAGTCCACAACCAGCCCACTGCTGCCTCACCTTACACTCAGCGTTCATACAGGACATGGAGAAGCATCTTCCCTTGGAAACACAGTTCTCTCACGTAGGAGACCCCAAGCAGTTAGAACTGGTCAGCCTGCAGCCTTCCACCACGTGAACTCAGGCAGCACCTTCCTCTTCCACATTAGGAAGCATTTCTTCTCAGCAAGGGTCATTAGCCATTGGAAGGGGCTGCCCAGGGAGGTGGTGGAGTCACCATCTCTGGATGTGCTTAAGAAAAGACTGGACATGGCACTTACCCCATGGCCAAAGGACTTACAGGCGCTGAATCAACAGCGGGATGCAGGTTTTCCTGTGAGGAAGGAGGTAAGGACCGTACTGGCATCCCTGTCTCCTCTCCCCTTAATTCTGTCAGCCCACTTCCAAGTGCTCCCCTAGCTTGGGGAGGGACTCTGCTCCCCCTGACCACACACATCAGGAGGAGAGGAAGATGGTCACCAGGCTCTTTAACCCCTTGTTCGTTGACTCCGTTCACTAACACTGCATTACTGTGGCATTTAACGGCAGAGCCTAATTCAGGTTGGGACAGACCTCGGCGTGTCATCTAGCCCAGCCTGGTGCTGAAAGTGGATCAAATCAGATCAGGTTTCTCTGAGATTTATCTAGTTGAGTCCTGAACAGCTCTGAGGATGGAGAGCCCGCACCTCTTGAGGCAACCTCTTCCTGTTTGACAATCCTCATGTGAATTTTTTTTCCTTATACCCTAATATTAAGGTACAGGAAGAAAAAGAATCTAACTGAAATCTTAGGACAAGCAAGGAAAAGAAAGCAAAATAAATCGAAAAATACAAGTAAGCAGAGTGTAAGTGACATTATATTAACTGGACCCAAACACTGATGTCAAATACTTCTCCTGCAGCAGAAAGGAACATGCCATCTTCAGCAGCCCTGAAAGCTCAGTCCCTCGCTTCCCAACTCACCTGCAGACTGCAGCTCTGACACTCCATTGCCGCCTTCCCCCTCTGTGCAAAACACGCACCTTTCCTTGGGGGTCTCCCAGCACAGCACCTCCCCACGTTCAGCTTCAGAGGCCTGGGAACACCAAACTGCATTGCCCAAATCAGTCTGATTTACAGAGAACGTTCATGAACTCAGAGTGTACTTTTCTATTAGCAGGTAAGAGGGGAGTGACACTGGGAAGAGCACCAAGAAACATACACACCACGCTCTGCAGCAGCGCCTGGAACTAAGGGTTGGGCCAGCTCAGAAGCTGTTTCCGAGCAGGTTTCAGGCAGCTGCAGCCCTCTGGTCCCTCTCCTGGGGGACGGCAGCCCAGGCTGTGCAGTGTGCGCTCTCCCACCACGCAGAGGCAGCCTCCACCCACACATGCTTCCCTCTGCCGAGACACCTCGGCAGCTCCTCCTACACAAACCATAACCGCAATTACAGCAAAGCCCACACACAGATTCAGTGCAAATTCCTAAATTCCACAGCAGTAGGTGTCCCTACACCACGCACCCCTGCGAGCCCTCTGCAGAATGTGCCACTGGCAAAAGCGTTCTGCCAGCACCAGCGTGAAATCCAGCCGTGACCCCCCATTCACACCATCAAACTGCCAGAGGGTGGTTTGGGAGGTTCAGGTTGGACATTAGGAAGCATTTCTTCTCAGCAAGGGTCATTAGCCATTGGAAGGGGCTGCCCAGGGAGGTGGTGGAGTCACCATCTCTGGAGGGGTTTAAGAAAAGACTGGACATGGCACTTAGTGCCATGGTCTAGTTGCCATGGTGATGTCAGGGCAATGGTTGGACTCGATGAGCCCAGAGGGCTCTTCCAATCTGGTTGATTCTGGGATTCTGTGTGGTGTTCCCATTGCCACGTTAAACACCCCAATGTGGAGGGGGTGTCCCCACACCGTGCTCCCGGGCACTGCCACCCCCCAAGCACTCCGAGCCCAGCACGCAGCCAGAGGCAGAACGGGTCAAAGAGCTCCTCGGCCAAACCTCTTTTAAAAGTGCTCATCTCCAGAAAGTCTGGGTTTGCCCAAAGAAACACCACGGTGCCCTTTGAAATTAATTCTGCCAAAAGAACCAGTACTAAATGTACCAAATGTTGCTAATTACCAAACCTGGAGACCTGCAGTCCAGCACCATGAGAAGTTAAGGGAACAGTCACCAAACATTAACAGCAGCACAGGAGTTTCACTCCAAGAATAAATCCTCTACTGGTCTAAGAAGTGTAGCAGAGTATATGGAATATATATATATGAGTATATGGAATATATATATGAGTATACAGAACATAAAAATATAAATTGTCAGAGAAAACTGTTACTCACTGGTGGTCTGTTGCACTTAGCAGGACTCTATAACCCTCGAGTAGTTAAAATTCCACTACAGTGAATTTTGAAGGAAAACTGCTGCAGAAGAAATAGCATTTTGTACTTAGTCTTAATTAAAGCTTCTAACTCCTAATTTGACCACAGGGATGTTCATTTAAAAAAAAAAAAATACCAAAAAGTAAGTTACAATTACTACTGACAACTGCTTCAATGCATTTGCAATTCACTTTGAGAGATTAATTAAGGCTTGTTTACATGAGAGGGACAAAACTTTTTATAGTGATTAAAATTGGTTTTAAAGTTATAACACATACTATTTTATAGTAATTACTAGAATCATGCCTAAAAAATTGATACTTGGGTTGAATTAAATATCACTTTAAGAATTCTGTAACACATGTAAGCACCTTCTGCTCTGCAGTCAACCTTTACCAGTTTGGGACTCAACCTTTACCAGTTTGGGACTCAACCTTTACCAGTTTGGGACTCAACCTTTACCAGTTTGGGACTAAGCCCAGTAACAGTCCTGCTGCAGGTTCCAGTATACTCAGATTATATTGAGACCAAACTTTCTTCCAAAACCTCACTTCTCAGCTGCTGCCCAAAACTTGGCACCGCCTCACTCAGGCATCTCTTCTTCCAGGCACATTTTGAAGAGCACACGGTCAGCCCTGACCCCTCCTTAACAAGGAAGCAACTCCTCAGAGCAGTTTCTGGCCATGAACCTGGAGCAGACACTGGTGTTTCTCTGCAAGAACAACCAACACAAAAATCAGCAAGGAAAAGGCTTTCAGCAATACATTTTGGGCAGAGAGGTATCACTGGTGAGGTTCAGGCACTTTTCTGCTCCCCAGTGCTTCAGTTGCTGGGTTTCATGAACAGATCTGGCTCCTCTCCAGGTTCTAGACCTCTCTAATACGGTGTCCTTGTCCTCTTCACTGTGTCACCAATGCACTCAAACCAGTTTAAACCAGTATTTCACAGCTAGAAGTCAGCAGCAGCCGATATTGCTGTCACATAGCAGTCTGTATGTAATCACCCAGAAATATTTCAGTATTTCACAGACACAAACACACCTTCTCAAATGAAAGCCTCGTCAGTCTCAGCACAGATGCTAAGAACTCAAAAGACCTGAAAGCAAAAAATGTTTCTCTTGAAGAGGAATACACGTATTGAAAGAAGGATTAAAAACAAATTAAATCCTCTGAATATAGACAGGAAGGATTCTTATATTAACACAATGATTTAAATTGCCAAAGTCACACCCCAGAAAGTAAAACCTTTCCATCTAACTGAAGGAGCACTGATAATACACCAAAAGACTGGCCTAATCACTGTGTTTATTGGCTCATTTCGACTGTAATTTAAATATGTCCAAAAAGCTATGTTAAAAATAGGTTGAACATCCAAAATTAACAATTACTGCACCTACTTAGATAATGAAGATGCATAGTATACAGCTGAAACTCATTAATAACAACTTCCTCATGGTGCACTGGATTAAGGCTTCAATAGTATTTTTCTCGCTCACTAGACATGAACACAATCATTAACAGGGACAGAAAATTATTATGCTCCGTACCACAGAGGTGTACTCATTAATATTCTCCTAATGAGAGCTGTGCCCAAAAAAAAGATGCAATCTAGTCCTATATAGTACAGCAATGGATAGTGGTGTCCTTAATTCTTAAACATCGAGATGCAATGAACACACAGAGAGTGTAATAACAAACCCCAAGTTCTTTAGCATTATATTTTAATTGAATGTGAAGATCTTGACATTTTTGTATCTTCAGTGGAAACACATTTTCACACGTAGCACGGTCTTGTGAAATACACAGAGTACACAAACTGTCTTTATTTACTCCTGATCAGTTCCACAGGGCTAAGCTGTATATTGCTCCGATGTAAACTATAAATGAATAATTGTTCAAAGTATTTCAGTTCCCATTGATGTCCTTTCTCCATTAATTTTCTCCCTTCAGAATAGGCAACAATTCACCACTTTCCTTCAGTTCCTGTAAAGAAATAGAGAATACAGCAGTTATTCTCCATGTACATTTTGTGATCATGCTAACAGGGTTTGGACTGGGACAGGTCAGGGATAAGGAAATCAATGCCCTGGCCATGGAAGGAATGCACAAAACTTTACAACATCCAAAATACCTCCCACAAAACAAAAAAATGCCCATCCACTGAGAGATTCTGTTACTACCACACGTTAAAACAAACAAGACAGCATGAGATTTGTAAGGGTTCTAAACAAGAGGTGCTTGCCCATCTTATCTCCATGATTTAAATTCAAATTATAAGGCTGCTAACTTAATAAAGAGATAGGTAACACCAGGAAATGGTTTTAAAACAATGTGTTGGGGAGTATATATTCTTTTCCCACACCTCAAGAGAAAGAACTGTCTCAGTTTTATTCCACATTATGCTATATCATGGAATGCATTTTAAAATACTGACAACATTCATCTACCCCTACAAGTTATTCAGGGTGAACTGAATACAGTTCAACAATGCAAACAGATATATTGAAATACCAGGGAGAGAAGTATTTTGCAGCATCTCTGCAATGCCCAAGACTACACTTACTGATCACTGAAATAACCCATGCACTTGTTAAATAAATAAAATTAATCTATATAATTTGAGTAATACCAGTATTTTTAGAACTAAATGAGACTTATTGATTGCATCTTCCCAGGAGTTACAACGTCTGAGGAATTGGCTATAAAACATTCAGACAAGAATTGGCTCAAGAGTATTTGGGGTTTCGTGTGCCTGCTCTGTTACAAAAATCAAACAGCACAGTAACAGATGCAGATCTATTTTTGTTGCTGCAGGGTCTGTTCAAACAACGACAATAAACCTCACTTTCTTCCAGGAATGAGCCTGTTTGCTAGGAAAAAAATGTCTCGCTCACCTTATTTGAGAAAAGCAATGTCAGAAGTAAAACTGGGAAGAGAAACCTGTAAAAATGCACCCAGGGGGTAAAAATGGTCTTTACAGTAGCAGCAACTGATGCTGTCAAGGAAATCCATTTCACTGCTAAACCTTGGCATGTGAGAGTGCCAGAGATTGAGAGCTCCTGTCGACTGTATGTGGAGCTAAGAGAAGTCACAGTCAAAGCAACCAAGTCATTCGGTTCCAAGATCCAGGGCCCCCACACAGGAATTGCTGTATGTCACGGGCAGAAAACATTGCTACAGCTTTATGGTCAATTTACCTCTCAGAGAAGATTCTCCCATTCCTACCTTAACAATGTCCAGCCCTCCAACAAGTTCACCTTTCACATATAGCTGAGGATACGTTGGCCAGTTTGAGTAGGATTTTAATCCTTGCCGCACCTAGGAAAAATAATCTTAAATGTAAACGTAAACTTTAGCAAAAGTAACTATGAAATCCTCAATGATGGAAAAACTTAATTACCTCTTCATCTTCCAGTATGTCAAATGTCTCGTAATCAACCCTAGAAAAAAAAAAAACCACAAAATAATCTGCTGTGGAGTTTTGCAATGTAAGACCCTCAAAAATTCAGAATGGGTAGTTTTACAAGCCAGCTTCCAAATCCCTCAGAATTAACAGGTAATAAGAGGTAAAAAGTCAATGTCTTACTATTAACTTAAAAAGAAAAACAAAAAGACACACACACATACTCTGCAGGTTTTTATTAAGGAATCAACCAGCTGCAGCTACTTCACCATCTTCATATACTACTTGGGTAAAAACACAACAATAAAATGCCTGTAAATGGGATTTCTCATTGATTCATGTAGGAGTTCTGGCACGCAATCCCTAGTACCCCAAGAAGTGGCACTCTTCAATAACCACCACGCATGCAGATTTCTGCACGTGGACTAGGGCCAGTGACAAGGAACTATGACTTGAGTAACTGCCACCTCTTTCTGAGTTTTATATAGTTATCTATTCTCTCAAAAAGCCCATTCTAACATCTAGTAATCAAGGCAACTGCTTAACCTCTAACTAGCAGCACAAATGAAAGAGGAGTTTACTCAGAGGAAGAGGATACTGATCTCTCTCACGACAGAAAGAACTGCTTTGAAGAGGGAAACTAAGCTAGAGAACATGAGAGGCTCCAGATTAAGGTAACAGATCAAGAGGGATCTCTCTAAGAAGCAGCTGCTTATCAGAGTGGAAGGATTTATTTCATGTCAACAATCACACCAAAAAAAGAAAAAATTCACTCTTGCAATAAACTCAACCCGAGCAAGACAATCACTACGTAGTAGCGCTAAAGCAGCATAATATCTGACACACCACACTTGACTTGGTGTCAAATGGGTGTAGTAGTGATTTACACTGCAGGCTTTTACACAAAGATACTTTAAAATACTCTTAAACAAAGAAAACTACATTTGGGGAAGTCTTCCACTAATATTTTCCAAATTCTTTATTTATAAAATGTAGTTTTTAAACCAGAACTGAAATTAAAAAATACCACTTACGTACCCAGTACTATTTATGATTTCTATAATTTGCCTGCTGAATCCACATCTTGCCACCTAGAATGCAAAACACACATATGTTAAAACATACATCTGCTATATTTAATCCACAAAATTCCGTGTCCTCAAGCTACACTAAAGCTATTACCAACTTATTGCTAGGGATGACCTTACTGGATGAGCAATACCGCTAATCCTTTTTCATTCTTCTTTATATTCTTTGAGATTTAAACAGTACTGAATGTCTCTTTCTTTACATACTCTGCTGAAATAAATGCAAACACTGAGAATATTAAACACTTTCCTCAGCTGGGGTGCAAAATGATACAAGGTGATTCTGGTTTCCAGGTTTGGCAAGACTACCTTGAAAACTTGCATCTACTGCAAACCCTTCATATTGACAGTATGAGGACACAGAACACCCATCATTCTTTAGACATTGAATATTTAATCCAGACTATTCTTATTGGTGATTTCACTCCATCAGCAGCTCAAGCAAAATCAAACCATGTCAAGCAACTTGCCCAAACTCTTGCTTTCTTCAGGCAAGACACAGGTTTTAAAGGAGACCGAAGTGCATCTGTCCAGAAGACCTAAGCCCAACCAGCTCATCACCACTGCTTCAGTGAGCCAGCACAACCCACAGGGTTCCAGTGGCTACAAAATGGCTTCGTAAAACAACTTACTACACTCTTAAAAGTATCTGTTGTTAACACACAGAGAAGGCTCAGGGAACACATGAGAAAAAGAAATGGAAAGACAAGTCACGTGAAGGAGCTCAGTCCCCTACCTCTGTATCCCTTCAAAAAAATACCCTATCAAGGACTCACACCATGCAGTCACTAACTACAATTATTGTTTATGAAAGGCCTGAGCTAGCTGCCCTTCACGTAATTTTGACAGGAAGAACTGCAGTGCTTTGCTGTTGGAAAGGGAACAATTTATCCCCTGGTTACTATGAGTATGCAACACAAAGCAACAGCCTGACCTTTTGCTTTACAGTCACTCATTATTTTAATCCTAATTGCCGGCACTTGTCTGTCTTCAGTCACTATTTCAGTGAGCAAGATAATTAAGTGCAGCTTAAAGACAGCAGGCACGGACCTTTCCATGCATGTGAGAAAAAGAGTGGATCATTTATGGTATGTGGCATTATATTTTTGCCTTAAAAACATCCAGCAGCGTTTTTTAAAAGCAGTTGTGAAAGCATAACAAAGAGAAGTTAAAAAGCACAGGACACCCTATCCATCTAGGGAATTTTCAAGAAACATTCGTCCAAAGATAAAGTTTTGGGCACCAGTCAAAGCGTACGCCTCAAGTAGGACAGACATGGGGGCAAGCACTCAGAACATCAGAATAAAACCCACTATCTGCAAAGCCAATCAATAACTACGACCAAAAGGACATGCACAGCTCTTCCGTTCATTCCTGAACTGTACATCTACTGACAGACATCACTGCAGGGCATCAGATTCCCTGATTTTACTCCAACACAGCTATCAGCATTTTAGCAATATATTTCCATCAGGTAAAATCATAGAATCATAGAAAAATGGGGACTATATGGCTTACAGAAGCACCAAATAAAAAGACAAATACCTAATTCCCAGCACCATTAATTTACACTAAGCAAGGAAAAGAAGGTGACTGTCACTGTTTAAAAAAAATGGTTTAAATATAATCCATTCTGCAACGTTTAATCTTACCTGTTTGCTTCCCTTCATAAAAAGCATCACAGGAGCTTTGTTTATCAAGTTTTTAAGCCTACAGAAGACAGACAAACAGCTTGGTTATTATTCCAAGCTTTGTTTCAACAGGAAAACAAATGCAAAAGATGGAAAGATATCAACTTGCAGCATTACCAAATGCATTTAAAGCATTATTATAAGCAACTATTAATTTAAATTGCTTACAGTAACTCTAGTGAACAAATCTGAACCATCCTGTTGTTTTTAGAGCAACACTTTTCTAGATTTACTTCTAAGCATCCAACAGCAGTAAGTTTAAGGAGAAACATCGTTCTGCTTTTTCACATGCTGACTATAACACTTAGCATTCTTTATTCTCCATGAGAGAATGTCTTTTGCAGAGTAAAAGGTTAAAAAGCAACAGCAAAATTAACAGCTACAGCAAGGGTGAGCTGCAGTAATCTGAGCTGGTTCCCCAGCTGCCAGATCTGCTTTGTGAAACCAAAGCTGATTTCCAAAGTCCGCTTCAAGGGTATTTACAAGTGAAAAAGACGCAGTTAATTGATGGGAAAAGATCAAACACTGAGTAAAGGAACATAATTTAGCATTAAATAGATTCTACTACTGATATTCCTTCATTTTATCAAGTCTTAACATGTCTGAGTAACTACCTCATAGGGTTTTTCTTATGAACAACTGACAGAGTGAATGCAGTTTGAAAGACATCAGGTGCTCAGACATTAAGTGTGAGGTTAGCTACAAAGGAAAACTCATCTGTGTCATGGAAAAAGACCTTCTAGTTGTCACCAGAACACAAACCTCAGCTAAATGTCATGTGTTAACCCAAGAAACAACTACCTACTAAAAGGTGAAGACCAAACTAGGCATCAAGAAGCTACCTGTGACTTGCCTGGTGAATTTTTAGCCAGTTTGCCTTCATCAAAACTGGACACAACTGATAAAAGCTTCACACACCTGCTCAAAAGATGCTGCTGGTGCTCCTTGAGGGAGACATTTAGCTACACCAACAGTTTTAATCTATTAAAACACATTGGGTAAGCAGAGGAGAACTCACATTACCTTCTTTCCCCAAAAAGATAAAGCAAAGCATTGAATATCTACATGTTTTTTTGAAGTTGCAGCTTATGCAAGTTCACAAAAGGAAGGAAAGGACTAAAGAAAGCTTCCTAAAATAAGCTTTCAAAAGGCCATACTGAGATAATCTCATCTTTACCTATAATTTCATCTCAAACTGCAAAAGGTAGTGATTGTTTTTTGTGGCCTTGGGGAAACAATCGACAGTTACCCCACTAGAGTAACAAAAGGTAAACCTCAGCCATAGAACAAATTAAAAAAGAATTAATAATTACACAACTGTGAAATAAGTATACTTTATCACCATATCAAAATGGCTTGCATTAAATTATTTCTCCACTGTGCCGAGAAGGCAAAAGAAGCAGAACCAGTCACATCTAGAGCACTGTAAAACCTGCTCTTACCATCCTCAGACAGCAAGAGGGAATCTACGCTAACATATTTTGCCTCCAAGGAACAGGCCACCTTCCTGGTAAACCAGCCCTCTTTTGCATGTCTTAATGGCAATATTCACATAAAAACTAGAAAAAGAAAAAAAGAGTCACATCTACTAGTAACTTCTCAGAGTGACTTGTCAGATATGTGGAGCTTGGCTGCCTGAGGCACGTCAGAATTCCAAACAAGAGCGAATCTTCGAATGGGAAGGTTAAAGGAGGACAAAGTGGTTTCTAGGTATCACATCTGATTCAGGAAGCAACACACTCCCTACTGCTGCAGCGTGTATGCATGTTGCCAAGGTGAGAGAAAACAGGAACTGAAGGACGTGAATAATCAAGAAAAATGAGGAGATGGCTGAGATATTCTCTCCAGTGACACCACAAAGTCTATGCCAAATAAAAGCTCCTGATGTTTAAAAGAGTACTGTCTCAGTTATCTTTAAAGAATAAATTCTTCAAATAGAGACAAGAAGGAATCTATATATTCCTGCTATAATTAAAAATTAACAAACTACAAATATAATGAGTAAAGCCTATGGGAGCTGTATAGCTTAATACATGTATAACAGTGTAGCTTTATATTAAGTGGTGCTTAAACATATTAAACAACTGGAGGAGTTCTGTAATTAAATCTTGATGCACTTCTGATACAGAAAAGAACAGGAATTCTTTTCTTTATAAATGAACATACAGGAAATCTCAAAAATAGACACCCTTAAAATAATGACATAACACATCACACCTCTCCTCCAACTTCTGTGCCTTGGGACAGACTGTGTCCAGTTCTCCAGATGCCTCCAGTTCCTAGGGAGATCAAGAAGAAAAATGAGATGTAAAAAGCAAGAAAAGCACGTTTGTGACAACTAAGATTAACAAGATTAAGAATTTCTCAGTTTCTAACCTTGACAATATCAAGTCCACCTATAAGCTCTCCAGCCACATACAACTGCGGATACGTTGGCCAATTAGAATATGTTTTCAGCCCCTGACGAACTTCTTCATCAGAAAAAATATCAAAACTGCTAAATGAAATGCCATGTTTGTTCAGTATCTCCACCATTTGTCTGCTGAAACCTGCAAACACAAAAAGAGGAATTACATATAATTTTTTAAACAGTGTTCCCATGTCTGTACTAAAACTTATTCATTTAAAAAAAGGCAGTTATTCTAGATAGTAAGTTCAGAACACCTCCAGTGTGTTATTCTTTGCTCTATCAATATATATTTATCAATATACTTCATGGTAAAAGGTGGATTCCTTTTTATTTTTCTAAACTCTATGTTCACATGAATACTTACAATTATTTTACTACCCTTGTGACACTTTCAGACCATGGTTTGTTTTCCTTTATGACAGATCTTCATTATGTCCTACTCTGACAAAACTAGGATATTAAGCACTGAATATTATGATGTAAACATCCAGGGTTTAAGTCTCTCCCTTCTGTAGCTATGCATTTTTTTCCTAAGAAATCACATTATCTGTAAAAAGTTATATGTATAAAAATGTTAATATTCTAGAATTTACAGTCTATAATCACCTAAATCTTCTTACACGAGAGGGAAACCCCCACAAAATTTCACTTTCAAACAATACTCCTACTCTATTTTAAGTTCACCATTCTCATTGAAGTAAAATATTAAATTGATTTCTTTTTTAAATAAAAAAAATTGGTTTTTAAAACGATAAGTCTCTACAGCAACTCTTCAAAATCACTTTAATAAACAAAAACCACACGTATACACACCACACCCACACCTAGGCTGTGCCCTTTATGTCAACAAGTCCATCCTTTATGGGGTAACCTGAAAGGAAACCTTGGGTTGATGTTCAAAGTCATCTTCATCCACTTAACACCCCCACTGACACAGAAGCACAAGCCCCCTCCAGAGAAGACACCAGCTGGATGGTTCACAGCGTACTGCAGACATTTACTCCGTAAGAAAGCAGATGAGAAGAGGTCTGTGTACTGTACAGCACAAGGAAGCCAATGACTTGATCTTTAGGACTGATGATGAAATCACAGAATCAACCAGGTTGGAAGCAACCTCTGGGATCATCAAGTCCAACCATTGCCCTGACACCACCACGGCAACTAGACCAGGGCACTAAGTGCCATGGCCAGGCTTTTCTTAAACCCCTCCAGAGATGGGGACTCCACCACCTCCCTGGGCAGCCCCTTCCAATGGCTAATGACCCTTGCTGAGAAGAAATGCTTCCTCATGTCCAACCTGAACCTCCCCTGGTGAAGCTTGAGGCTGTGTCCTCTTGTCCTATCACTAGTTACCTGGGAGAAGAGGCCGACTCCCACTTCACTACAACCTCCCTTCACGTAGTTGTAGACTGCACTAAGGTCACCAATAAGGTAGAAGCCTCCTAGACAACACTATCATATGGTTTGCAAAAAGGATCCAGGAGAATTTGTCCATAAATCAATGTGACAATAATACATGTTTTACATCTTTGCCAACTCAATCTGGTTTGGATTCAAATGCCCTCGCAATCCTCCCAATTCCCTCAAAGAATTCCAACAAATGCTGTGCAGACAAATGAAAACCTCTACACAAATATTAAAGTTAAAAAAAAAAAAAAAGGAGAGTCAATGCTTAAAGGCTTTAATAAAGGAGTAAAAAAATAAAGCAGCTTTAAATGGGAAAAAGAATCAAAGTGCCACAGAAGAATAACCTTTGGTTTCAGCTTGCAAGACCACCTATTAGTTTTTGAAATATGGATTTTTACTACAGCTTTCTGCCGTTTTCATGATTTGCAATTTATTGAGATATGAAGTAGCACTACTTATACGTACGGCATCTACAGCTGAAGTGTTAAGTTCATGTACAGCCCGAAGTAAAACACAGATTCTGAAATTTTTCATACATCTGGGAGTTCATTAGTAAACAGCTAAAGGCTGATTGCTTATGGTTATTCCATCGCCGATATATTAACTCATTTCTACTGTAAGGAACTGGCAAAAAAAAGCAGCTTTATTTTAGCTGTAGGCAATTACATGCAAACTAGAAAGACTGATTGGTTGTGTTCCATTTTGAAGGGTTATAGTAGCAGTTTGGAAGTGTTACACTTAGGGACAAAGTGCCAGAACAGTTTTACCTTCATAACAAAAGATTTAGGTTGAATTTCTGAAGAAATGCCATAAATGCATTACAAGGAATAATTAAACTGCTACCAAAATGTTTTAAGCATTTAGCTAGATGATCACAAATGCCACTCCAGATTCTACACCAATAAAAACATCAAAATAGATACAATTCAAAAACATCTTCACCTTTAAACAAGCATGGCTCCTTTTATTTAATTCTATTTTATTGCTACTGCTATAACAGATACATATCATCTTTGGCAAAATGTTAAATTACCTTCACCTTGAAAAAGACTTTGTTTAATGGACCCAACTTACAAGCATCTCCCAACTACTGCCAGAAACTATCACAGCAGTCCAAAGCAGGCACGGTATTTAACTGCAAAATTAAGAGCTGTAAGTTCAGATGAAGTCAGCTGTTGCATTACATTTTAATACCTCCAATTTTAATACGTACATCTGTTTAGGTGAGTATCCTCTGTGCACTTTTCGTGGGGTACCAGGGATCAAATGCAAGAACTGAAAGCTTGAAGAAATATCTACTTTATCATATTAAGGCATGCAAATGAACCTGTGTTATACTCTTAAGCCTCTTTTTTTTTTTTAAAAAATGTAGTTTGTGCACAATACAATATGTATTGTGTCTTATAGATGTGTGAAAGTTACATATCATTATAGGAATTTTATATTTTATTTATATAATTTTGTAGAAATTTTGGCTTATTCTGAAGTAGGCTCATGAAGTACATCCACTGATACGTCCTGTAGTACCTGTATGTAATAGAGCAGTGCTCTGAGGAACTCCTACTATTCTATAACTCTATTGTTACATAACACAAATACAGAATTATCTATAGATAAATAGATGGAACTTCATCAGCTCTTCATAGGAGCAAGTGCCTGTGCACAACCCGCTAGAATCCCGAGCTACAGCACAATGAACGTGAAGGTTCTGAAATCCAGTGGTGTTTCTGAAACTGCTTCTACTGAAGTGATTCTGGAACTTATTAATGCATTGGAATGAAGCAGCAGCCTTGAAATTAGGAAGGGTGAAAGAAGCAGGGGAAAAAAAGGGTGTGAAGATAGTAGAGTACAAGCCCAATACAGTATGGGAAGCCTCAGTACATACAGGGTCTTGCACTGCCCCTCGTATTTCTAAAACCCTTTTACAGAACCTGAAAAAGCAGATTGTAAAATGGCACAAATATTTTAAAAGAAGCTGAAAGCACACTTAAGTAAGTGTAAGTGACCAGAGGGGGTCAAAAAGAATAGTTCCACGAGTCCTCATTTCCCTCCTCAAAGTGTTTTAAACATTTAGTTCACACACATCTCTGCCATGATAGAGAAACATTTATGAGGAAACTTTCAAGCCTGCACACAGACTGACAAAACAGGTATTTTCATTTGGTTTTAGACAAAAATAACTGAGGTTTTGCATGACAATTTAACTTTCTGAGCAGTTATCTCTTTATTGGTTCTGTAAAGATATGCCACAGGCCTTTCTTCAGGAGCTTGGCTGTAAGGAGTTAGCTATTGCTAACCCTTTTTCTTATTCTCCTGTTATGTTTCATAATTCCTTCATCTCTTTGGCCCAGCAATGTAGTTGATATGTTCTGCCACACAGGATATGCATTTGCTTAGCAAAGTAATCCAATCTTAGTCATCTCCTGCAGAGACAGTAGGAGTTGCAACATTTGATTTCTAGACCAATTTGCGGAGAGAAAGGAGGTGAAAGTCAATGAAACTTTTTTCCCCACTGCCTCTCCCTCCTCTCAGTTTTAGAATTTTGTATCTTATTGCCACCATCCCTTGAATAAGACATTTTCAGTCTCCCCATCTCAAGTGAAGCTCTGGAGATGAGGAATGGTTATTTTTCTACACTCCTTTTTGGTCCTTGTTTTTTCAAGATGGAATATGAGCCTTGGGAAACAAATGTATATGAAAAAACAGCATAGAAACTGGCAGCTAATGTTCACTTCTCTGAGATGTCAGTAGAAAAAGACTGGTGGGTTAGAAGCAGGTGGACAATTGAAGATAAACTTCAAGGCAGGCAGGCTAGGGTTACACTCAAAGGAGACAACCCAGAAAGTGTTGTGGTGTTAACTGCCAAAACGATGCCCCCAGAGCTGCACTGAAACAAGAGGGAGCCATAAACACACAGGAGTTGCCAAGAGTGCTGCCTGGTCAAGCTACCTCCATCCTACATCAGTGTTACTCTCCAGTTTACCTCCTGCAGCTCACCACAGAAGGCTCTACAAAATCAGTTCTGCAACGTGACTTCTTGAGACTGAGTGAGTAGAAGGATGGCAGCTTCACAGCACTGAAAAATTTGGAGTTTTAACATTTGTTCATGTGCTTTCCATACAGAACAACACTTCAAGCCCCTAACCTCTGCGATTCCATTTCCAAAATATAACTAACAGCAATTCCACAGCTGCATATGGGCAATATGAAAATACTTCCATCAATGTTTCTAGGTGTACAAGACGCTGTTGGGATGTATCTCCCCAAAACTGAGTATATCTGACAGAATCACAGAATCAACCAGGTTGGAAGAGACCTCAGGGATCATCGAGTCCAACCATTGCCCTGACACCACCATGGCAACTAGACCAGGGCACTAAGTGCCATGTCCAGGCTTTGCTTAAACCCCTCCAGAGATGGTGACTCCACCACCTCCCTGGGCAGCCCCTTCCAATGGCTAATGACCCTTGCTGAGAAGAAATGCTTCCTAATGTCCAACCTGAACCTCCCCTGGCCAAGCTTGAGGCTGTGTCCTCTTGTCCTATCGCTGGTTGTCTGGGAGAAGAGGCCGACTCCCACTTCACTACAACCTCCCTTCAGGTAGTTGTAGACTGCACTAAGGTCACCTCTGAGCCTCCTCTTCTCCAGCCTAAACGCCCCCAGCTCCCTCAGCCGTTCCTCGGAGGTCAGACCCTCCAGACCCTTCCCCAGCTTGGTCGCCCTCCAACTAGCCCACAGCAAGTGCTGTCACACTGAACACGAACGTCAAAAATCCTTACCGCAGCGAGGTTCTCTTGGAGACCCTTTCATGAACAGCATGCAAGGGGCAGCGTTGATGAGCTTCTTCAGACGCACATTCAGATCCTCTTTTGTGCTGTCGTTGGAGCCAGCAGAAACAGAGCTGCTGGCTGCGTGGCGCTGCACTTTTTTGGTCAGCTCGGGGGCATGTGCACCATCTAATCTGTCAACTTTCTGAGAATTCTAAGGAAACCAAAACACAGGCTTATGTTAAAGGATTAAATTCAGAATCTGTACTGTAATAAAAAAATAGTAAAACCACCCTACAAAGTATAGATTTTCCGACGCAGGGTGGATTACTGTATTGATCTTTGAGCCAGTCTGTAGTTCCAAGACTCACAGCATTCTGTTGGCCAGCAAATCTGCTATTAGAAGAAGTTATTAAAGAAAATATTTTGAATTTTTTTATCACAGGCAAACACGACCCAAACAGACTTGTTTCTAACAAAAGATTATTTACTTGGGGTTTTGTCATGTTGTAGAAACATAGCTAGACGAGGAAACACTACTAAAAATTTTTTGACCCAATACAAGGTACAACAACCAAAATAAAAACCATGTAAGAACCCCAAAGCAATTAAGGAAGGTCTGAAATATCACATATAAAGTGTAAGACCCACTTCCATCTACTTTTTTAGGATAGACTTAGATATATCTAAGTGTTTCTTCACTGAGAAAGTTCTTAAGGTTCTGCTCTTCTGGTAGTGGTACTAAAAAAGTATACATATATTAAGAGTCCACATGGAATCCAATCTCTCTTACCTTAAAGAATAAGAACGTTGGAACAGAACTAATTCCATATTTTTCAGATACTTCAGGCACAGCTTCAGCTTCCAGCTAAAACAACAAAACAAAAACGAGAAAAAGACTATTTTCATAATCTTCTTTAAAGTTTGACTGTGGATGTCAATCCTGTCTAGAATGTTCTTCTAGGCATTTTATACATTTAAAAAGGATTTGATGCAGAAGTTTGTGACACATTTGCATTTAAATGAGACTCACTGGGCTGGCGTGTCATCCGCTGAGCCTACACAGTGTCAAAAGAGGTTCAGAGGGTTTTATTTTGTTGCACATTTCAAAAGATGCCCCGAGGCTGCGAATAAAATTTTTGGTGCACTAGTGACCTAGTAAATTTTCAACCATATGCAGCTACTACTATATTGAAATCCATAAATCACTGACCCCAGTTATGTCATGATTACAGTGCTTATTTTCTGCCCACAGCAATTCTTGCTGTTTGCTCTATTGACTAATTTCAAGGGGCAGTACATCATGACTGACATTTGCAGCCTTCTGCAAATTATGAGGGGAAAAAAAAAAGAGGGTTTCTTCAATAAGCTATTGATGTCTACGAAATTTTATTTTTAACTCCTGCAAGGCTTATTGAGTGGCAAGCTTGTTGAGATTATTGGTTCTAATTTTATTCAGCATTCAAATATATACCTTGAAATTATATAATGTAATTTTCCAAGCAAATATATCTTTCAATTAACTCAAATTTGCAATTTTCTGTGCATAGGTTAAAAGCTTGAGTGATCTAGTACAAGGTTAAGACACTAGCTCTGTACCAACTGCAGAGTTAATGGTTAAAAAAGTGGTAATAGATCTAAATGTTTGAAACAGAAACCTGCAATCCAGCATAGAGAAGAAAAAGCCTTTCAAATTCTTATTCCATAAACCACACAGTGAATGAACAAGCATCAGGAGAGCTAATTAACAGTATGCTCCTGCCAGGCCTTTAGGTATCGTAGAAAATATTGTGATTGTTTTCACTATTAACCAAAATGTAGCAAAGTTCTGAATATTTTAGTATTACAGCATGTTTCGATTTGCTCCCACTATATAGACTCTTAATGAACTCACTAAACAGACACAATCCAGCAGAATAAGTCAAAACAGAGTCCAGGCTTCACCTCTATTTCTGCAAATCAATGCTCCAACAGGAGCAACTGAGAAACCAAAGCTATGACTTGAAAGCTGTAAATAGATTCCAATTATCTCTTCTCTTTCAGGTGGCAAACGATTAAATTACTTCTACCTATAATATTAATTTTCTTTTCTAGTAAAATTTCCTACTTGGACATTTATGTTCCACTCCGGTGAGGTTCACACAGACAGAACAGATTTAATTTCATAGTTCAGTAACTTGCTCTTAGTGGTACAACTTTCCAAACACTGTTTCTAACTATTGCTGGATACAGACACACTTTTATACGAACCAAGCCAAGGACCTCAGAGTTAGGCTATGAAACAACTAAAGTGAGAAACTGCACCTAGAAAGACTTCAAGATTTACTGACAGTTTTGAAGTTTGTTTCATTATTACTGAGTGCCATTATCTTAGTTCCACAACACTTGATCACTTCGGAACCCTGTTATTAAAAAATAAATTACAGCTGAATAGTAAGAGTTATTATTATTAATATATCATTTATTTATAAGGAAACTGAGTTTTCAAACTTTCTTGGGCCTCCTAAAAGCTGTAGCAACTCTATGTCAATTTAAGCATTTTGAATTTTCAAAATGTTGCAAATTAGTCTTTTGAAGCTCTAAGTAATAAATTACTACCATTAAAATAGTTCTGTCCTTCTGTTTTACAGAGAGAAACACCAACTGAGAGAGGAATCATTTAAAAAACCCACAAAACCTAACGGCTATAAGAAATCAATTTAAAATACTCACACACAGCTGGCTGCTCCATTACTCCCTGCCCTCATCATCACAGAAGTGTCTCATTAACATGAGAAAGTTGTTTTAAAACGAAGGCATGTTGATGAAGTGCATTCATTTTTCCCTCCACACGGGTTCTCTTACCAGGATGTGCAAATAAGCTCACAAAAATACAGCATCTCATTTGTGTTTATACCATCCAGCACCACACAACTGTCAGCTCAGAGCGACAACGTTCCACCGACTTACATTTATCTCCCTTTAAACTCCACGAAGATTACTGCTCATCTTTAGTATCAGACAGGAAAATCTCCAAGCTCTGAGATCTATTTAGCTAACCAATAACAGCATGGGAACAAACGAAATCTCCAGCACACTTGACAAGAACAGTGATGCCAAATTAATCTCAAATGCAGGGATAAAAATCATGCTTTAAAAATATGGCTGTCTGCAGAACTGAAGGACTGAGACACTGCAGGTAGAGATATTTAAAATCCTATCTGTTAGGTGGAGCAGCCAGTGAAAAAAAATCTTTCATTGTATCTTAGTAGACTGATCTTTTTTTTTTTTTTCTTTAAACAGCATGATAAAACGAAGGTGTTATTTAAGCTTGTGATATCAAGTTTGGAAAGATGAACCTAAAATTTTCATCCCACAGATTTTTGATGCATCTCTTGCACATGGTTCAACTCACATCCTTAAACGTGAAGCCATAGGGGAACTTCGAAGCCAACTTCACCCACATTTTGTAATATTTTACTCATATTTGTAGTAATTGCTCTCCTCTGTTTAAAACAAGCTCAGCTGCCCGTCTTACCTTCACAAATGTAACCTGGATGTGTTCCTTTGCTAGTGCCACCATCACCTCATTCATTTGAGCGCACTGAGGAGCCCATGGTGCCCAAAAGTGGACAACTACAAGGGACCTGTGAAGAAAAAAAGAGAGTAACAGCATTTATTTTTAAGAAAGAATCATGCAATATAAGTTTGATATGCCATGCCAAAAAAAAACACAAAGAAAAAACAAACATAAAAAAAACTCCACCACCCACACCACCATGGCAACTAGACCAGGGCACTAAGTGCCATGTCCAGGCTTTTCTTAAACCCCTCCAGAGATGTGGACTCCACCACCTCCCTGGGCAGCCCCTTCCAATGGCTAATGACCCTTGCTGAGAAGAAATGCTTCCTAATGGCCAACCTGAACCTCCCCTGGCCAAGCTTTCCATCTTCAGCAGCTCTGGGAGCTCCAGAGCTCAGCAGCTTCATGCCAGGGGCTGCACCATTGCTTTTCTCCTCCCAGTGCCACTATTGCCTCTTTACTACTTATCTAGGCAATAAGGTAGTCATTTTTTCAAGCCTACTGGGACTTCTCTAAAAACACAGTATTCTTATGCTGAAATGCTATTTTTCTGCTTTTTTTTAGCTTCAACTTCTTATTCCTCTTCCAGATTTAACAAGGTTTCCTTCACTGTTTGGTACTGATTATACACAGCATTTAAAGATGCAAAGTCACACGTGTGACCAGAAATCCCATCAAGCTGGGTGCCACCAGGTAGCCCTCATGAGCTTAAACAAACACACTTTGATGACAACAGTGACAAGATATTTACATCTAATTTTCTATTCTGTTTTCCAGGTTTGCTGAAGCCAAAACCAGTAGATAATAGTGGACAAAGAATAAAAGACATATAATGTGCTGCTTTTAATCTACTTAGAGATACAGCAACCAACACCACCACAGCGTAGAAGCTACTTAGTGTCTTTTATCACTAAATAATGGAACATCAGTATAAGGCAGCATGACATTCGTATTGGAACGAATGTGTTATCTGACCACAGCACCAAACTCAATTCAGACACAGAAATTTAAAATTCATAAACTTAATTAAAGTTTAATAAAGTTTAATAAAGTCACCAACAGCAACGATCCCAAAGGCAAACCATAGCTGTACGCTTCTTTGAAGTGATTTCACTGCTCACAATTAATTGACATTAGCTTTTAAACCCCAGTAAAGGCTCAATGATTTACTCTCTATTTATAAATGGGATTTAATATGGACTCCTTGAGAAACCCGAGACCACATCTCACTGCTCAGAGTAAAACCTTAACTACAACGCTGTACAACTACAGACACACGTTAATTACGACTTTGGAGCCAACTGGGACAAGTACCTGGAAGTCCTGATCCCATTCTGCAACCAACATTTTTTGCCACAAAATAATGAGATGAAAATAATTAGTTGGGAGACAGGGAAAGTCATTTATATGTATGAGAACACCCAGTCACAACAGACAGCAAATTTCAACATGAAAAAAGCAGCAGTTCAGTATTTCAGAAGACAGAGCAAGCTCTGATGCAGAGAATTATCAAGAGCTTTGCTCCAGGATGGGTTTTCCCGCACTTGTTCATCACACCCTTCACTTGAAACACCACTTTTGAGACCTCCTCTAATACCATTCTTAACATAATATTACTGACACCGTTAAGAGCTCAGAGAAGTTGTTCAAAACACATCAAGGATGAACAAAAATACTTTTTAAAAATCAAGTTTTATGACAAAACAGTCTAATCTACTTAGATCTACTACAGCTTTTACAATTACAGAGAAGGAAGTTGTCAAGCTGCCATTGCAACTGCACAACTTCTGTATGTTTAAAATAATAATTTTTACATCTGTTAGACTACAAGTAGGACAAGAGAATACTTCCACTGGCTAAAAACAAATAGTGGAAGAAAGAACAGAGAACATAAGAGTAATTAGTGGCTACACGTCATGGCAAAGCACTAATAAATAACTTGATGCACTTTCATTAACAGAGGAATGGACACTCTTCCCCTGCTACCAACAAGTATTTCACAAGTGCTCAATTTAATTTAGCGTGCATAGCGGGACACATCTGATCACAGCAATCAGCTCATGACAAGCAGAGGAGGAATAATCCCATGGTTATTTAATCCTCATTCCACCAGAGCCTATTCTTCCCTTACCAGCTGCAACGCACTTTATTTTTATCTTCAGAAGGAATATACTTTAAATTAATTTGCACCAAGGGGTTGGGGGAGGACGGTTTTTTGACCAATTCATTCACAGAACAAGTCTAATTTTGCAGTCAGACTGCCCTCTTGGTGTCTGAGCACTTGGAACTTGAAAATCTAAACAAAGCGTTTCTTAAATTCAACCAAGATATTTCTAAAAATTCTATTATTATTGATAAAATTATTATCTATAAAAGAAACAAAAGAAAGTGCTACCAAAAAGTGTAAAAAGGTACACAAAAACTGTAAACACAAAAAAAGCTACAAAAACTGTAAACACAAAAAAGCTACAAAAACTGTAAACACAAAAAAGCTACAAAAATGTAACAAAAAGCTTATGACAAGTCCTGAAGTTTCTCTTCCTGTACCATTTTGCATTTTGGAGGAAAAGCTGTGGGCCCAAAAAATAAAATTAACTTCAATATAACTTTTTTTAAAACTTTAGCAGCAGAAGAAAAATCAGCAGGACAAGTATTGTTGATGTCAGAAAAATTAATTATCTGAAGCAAGACCTCCTATGAAATTAAGTGTCAACATAAAATGCTGGTCCTTGCAGCCAATTAGTGGTAATTTATTAGTTTGGAAAAATCAGGATGTCCATTTGAGAAAAAAAAAAGTAGTAAAATAGCATTAGGCCTAGACTTAAAAATTCAGCACAATTTTTGTCCTAAGCTTTATCTTTCAAGAGAAAAACACTTCCTTGAAGAAACTTTCTCCTTCCTCACTTCATTAAATGAATGTTTAAAACTACTTTTTTTACACCATTAATTTTCAAATTCACTTGATCATCTAAATATAGAAGGTACCTTAAGTCAGACAATGTATATTTTTAGAGTTCCAGAAACAGGGAGATTGTTAGAAAAAAATAACTATAGTTTGGGGGATTTGTTATGCTCTGAGTTCAGGTTTGTTTGGTTTCTTAGCAGCAACAAAAAACAAAGCCAAATATTTTTAAATTAAGCAGAGGAAGAGAGTTAGGAGTACTATCAACTCATCTTAGAGCAAAAAAAATCAATGCATAAAATAATCAAGTCCACTAAAGAGAAAACTGACTCATGTTCTGTGGACAAAGGGAATGAGAGAATTACGGGGGGTTTCTTGAAAATAACTTCAGAACTTTGTATTAGCTCCTGAAGCCATTTTCATTTCAAAGTGTGTGTGTACCTGAGAGAAAGGGAGAGACTTTCCTCTGGGATGTCCCCACACAACAATTCAGTTGAAGAACAGTTCCAGAAAGGACAACTGGAAGTCATGCAGCAAGTTTCGAAGAATCTAGTTCCTTCTTCCCATAACCAACACTTATCAATGCTTCCTTATGTTGCCTTTAAGAAGGTGATGCTGGTAGTTTCACCCTCCTTTTGAAATCACTCAGTTAATCAGTTTTCTCTCCTTATTCATCTAGAGGACAGTTGCTAACGCAACAGTTAAATGAGGTGGAAACCTTTCTGACACAGCATCTTATTTTAACGTGCCTTACAAGCCCTAGTTAAATACACACTCAGCTAATGCATTAAAAGATATAACAACACAGTTACCACACCTTTCAAACAAGAAAAGCTCATAACCAAACCTGTCTTTCTGCAGTAAAGCACCCGAGTACCTGTTCACCTTCAGCTGCAGTAGTTACTGTGTCCTTTTCCTACCAAAGCAAAGTATGTGCACAGTTTTTGCCCAAAGATCAGTGCTCACAACTCCTAATATCAGACCAAGAGCCACTGCCAGGGGCGACAGAGAACCAGTGGTCCATGCTGAGAGGTATCAATGGAAAGAGAGACCTTATTAGAGGATAAAACCAGATTAGTGAGAAACCAGCCCTGTTGCATGAGAGATTAAGGGTTTAGTTTCGCATTGTTTCGCAATAAACAACCTAATGGTGCTGTTTTCAATGAAAACGTTGTACAGTAATTAACTTGCTTGTTTTGTTGACACTTTATGGCTCAGGAACAACAAAAATTCCCTGGTTTGCATCATTTCCCTGCCAGTCTGCCCATGTAGACCCCCGTCCCGCACAGCAGGGCTGGCAGCCGCAGCAGCCCTCCTGCCTGAGCTCTCCCAGGGACCCGTGAGCTGCACCCGAGGAAACAGAATCACAGAATGTCAGGGATTGGAAGGGACCTCGAAAGATCATCCAGTCCAATCCCCCTGCCGGAGCAGGATTACCTGGATCATATCACACAGGAACGCGTCCAGGCGGGTTTTGAATGTCTCCAGAGAAGGAGACTCCACACCCTCTCTGGGCAACCTGGGCCAGTGTTCAGTCACCCTCACCGTAAAGAAGTTTTTCCTCATATTTATGCGGAACCTCCTGTGTTCCAGGAGGAACGGGTGCTTATAAACCGTCTACCAAGAAGCAAACCCCAAGTCCTTCTCCAGTCCACGCCTTTGGGTTTTTTATTTCCCCACGAAGGTTTTACCCAGCTCTGAGGCAGCACCGGGCCTGCCTCCCTCGGCCTTTCCCTCGAAGCTCGGGCCAAACGCGCGAAGCGACCGCGGAGCCACGGTTTGGGGGAGAGCGGGGCAAACCCCAGAGCGCCCTTTTCCCTCGGGCCTGGCGCTCCGGGACCCGCTGCGTCCATCAGGCCGCCCCCGGCCGCGGGGAGCGGGGTCTCTCCGGCGGCAGGCCCCGAGCACTCAGCGCCCAGCAGGCCGCCCCCCGTCCCCCCCGCCGCTACCCCGCCTCACCCGTCCTTCTGCTGCAGCAGCTGCTGGAACTGCTCAGCCGAGCCCGCCGCCGCCACCTCCCCCGCCGCCATAGCCGGGCCGCCGCCGCCGGAAGGAGGAGACGCGCCGGGTCACGTGGGGCGAGCCCGCGCATGCGCCACAGCGGCCGCGCCTCCAGCGCATGCGCCGCCCGCCCGCGCAGGCGCCGCGGCGGCCCGGGCCCGGCCGGGAGGCGGCCGCCATGTCCGGGCCTGGTGAGGGCAGCCCTCACGGGGCCGGGCGGCCGCCCCGCAGCCCCCTGTCAGCGCAGGACGCGGCAGCGAGGGACTCGCTGTTCAGTTTTACTCCATCTGGCTGATATTCAGCCCCCTGAGAGTATTTTGCAGGCTGTGATGTGTGGGTGCCGCTTCCCGGCCCCTTCGCAGCCTTCGGTCCCGCTGAGAAATACGGTGAACATAAATGAAAAGTTAATACTCCTGTATTAATGAAGGCGAGTCGTTAATGAGGCTGGTGTTTGCTTATCCGCACCTGCTGCCCTCGTTAATGGCTCTGCATGGCCATAACCTATTCCTGGTAACAGCAGTTGAAAGCAAAACCTCTGATTTAAGTAAAATAAAAAATTTTTAAGTAAAATAAAAAAGCTTAGCCAGTGCTCTATCTAAATACGGAGCCAATATTCATAAAAGGTCCCTGTTCATGATGTGATTACCAAATTAAGACTGCTTTAATTCTGGATGAAAACATCCATGAAAGGTTTTAATGTCACCTAGAAAATCCATACCTGGAATAATTTTCTTAGTTTTCTAGAATCGACCAATGTAAAGAACACCTCAGGCTTGCCTTCACCATTTAAAAATCACTAATAATTAACACTTTTGTTGCCAAAATAATGCGGCTTCTGTTTCTAGTGAAGAAAAAGAGATTCCAATACAATGTAATTTAGATAACGAACACAGAAGTTTATAGTATATAAGACTTTATGCATTAGTAAACAGAGCTGGAAAAAAGACTGATGTGGATGTAAGAGGACTCAAAGGCTTCCACGCAGGTCTCTGATTCTCCGTGCTCTTCTTGCAACGTAATCTTTTAGTTCGAGCAGCATCAGGGCAGTAATTTTTTCAAGGACCTTGACACAGGAGCGCTCACACCATAAAGTAACAGCAGGTCATTTAAATTACACTCTTGAAAAAGAAACAACAGGTACGACAGGACAGGCTGGTTGTAGTTCTTACCATTCATATCAGGTTGCTGTTCAGGACTGACTTATTAGCATTTTCCTTCATATTTGCCAAGATGGTCTATGAAAAGAATCAGATATAATGTCAGCCTGGAATTAGATTTTCACTCCTCAAGCTCGCTGCCCATAAATATGCAGCTGTTACAATTCATGGCACGGGAACCAGGATTACCACCGGTGATGGGGAATCACGTTGTGAAGAAATGGAACAGGATAAGAAGAGTGAATATTTTATTTTGCTTTGTCTAATAATACTTAGGTCCTTTTGATGCGGAAAGAGAGAAAGAATCTAATCCAAAGTACCGTCTTATCTCTGTGCTGTTAAAAAGATGGCCATGAAGGATCCTGAAGAATGTTTACTGTTCTTACAGATTTAATGGAAAATTTTGACACATTAATCATCAACAATATTTCATCTGAAATCTCAAAAAGCACAACAGAAATTAATCGAAAATAAAATACTAATAACTCCACTGAGTTACTGCCTTTTCTCAAATACTATTTCTAAGAAAACAAAAGCATGTAAATACTTTTGAAGAAAAGAAAAAGTAAGATGTAAACCCACGTGCTTTTTATTAAACAAATTCTTGTGACATAAAGTACATCACTGACACCACAGGGAAGACCTGAAGTCAGTGTGTGAGACCATAGTAAAGGAACAGGCCAACTAAAAATAGATTCAACTTTAAGACTGTTCTCAGACCAACCTAAATCTTCATTGCTCAGCAATATAGTTGGTTTTTGATGACTTTTGAAAAGAGCAAGTAGAGGATGTATCTGAAAATTTTGGTAAACAGTCTTCACCACTCTTTATCTGTTGTTTATTAATTGACTACATTATCAGAAAGAAAAAAAAAACAAAACAAAAAAGTTCAGAAACAAACTTTTGGAATAAATTAGATGTATTTTAACAAAATTCTAAACAAAGTCTATGAATCATGAGGCGAGATCACTACAGTGTGTTCATCTTAACAATTATATGTTCATCATAATTGGTGTCATGATAAAAGCATCAATTAAAAAGCCTTCACAGGCACAATAAGTATGAGAACCTCAGCTCTGTTTACTGATTGCTGCATCTCTCAGATGAGTGGAGGGAAGGGAATCTAATTCTATATATTTTCTCTGACATTTTAACCTGACAGAAAAACAGTGGCATAATCAGAAATTTGTAAGAATAGACAGTCTTTGGGGAGAGCATATTTGGGATTTTACACTGTATTTCAGTGAGTTCCAGAGCTTTTAAAAATTACTGTTCCTTTCAGTCACAAAACAATTAAAAAAACAGTATTTTTTCCCCATAAAATTTGTTTCAAAGAAAATATTTTGCTTAAATTTCGAATTCTATTTTCTAATGGCCAATTCTTTCTCCTTCTAAGTTTCCTGGTACCACACAAAACGCGCGTTCTGTTTGATCCAAGCATTTCTGCTGTATTAAAGGCAGGCTTATATCGTTGACTGTAATTTTTGCAGTAAGAAAACCCTGTTGTAGTCTGATTAACTCTTGTTTTGTTGTTTATTGTCCATATTGTCCCACTGCCTGACCCTTTTTCAACAAGCAGAGCTATTTTTTCGCTGCGAAGGAATTCAGCTCAAGATGTCGTGGCTGAGATGCTGTTCAGGTCAATGCAACATGGGGTGGAGGGTTAAAGCCCTCACTGGTCTGCAGGCCAAAGCTTCAGGAATGTGTAGGACTTGACTTCAGCTGTAGGATGGATGTAACTCCTGGAAATAAACGTCCTCCTCTGCAGCCTACGTCAACGACAGCTCTGTCACATAATTTAAAACCTCATTCTTCAATAAGGTTCACGAGACCTTTTCAAGGTTCGTTTGGAAGGTAAAAACAAGGACTGCTGTTAAAAATGTATAGGCCTATTGAGACGCTGGAGAACTAAATCTCCCTAACATCAGGCTGTATTTCTGGGCATCCCAGATGGAGTATTTGGCAGCACGGTCCCAGGGAAACCCGGGGCTTCGATGGCTCCAGATTGAACGACAGGCAGCGGGCCAAATTAATCTGGCAAGCCTCCCGTTGAGCCCAGTTGATCTACTGCTCACCTCAAGTTGCGAAGAACTTGCTTGCAGAGGCGATATCCAAACGGGGAGGAAGGGAAACCTGAAGGCGCTCGCTCCCCAGTGCCACTCGTATTTTCCAGCCCTGCCAGAATAAGTCAGTTTATAAAAGAATTGTGTCTTGGCTTTATTTTGCTAATTACCATATCGTAGTGCCCTGCTGAAGTATGGAAATGCATATTCCTTCCAGACACGGGGTTTATTCTGTTATATTCAAGGTGGGAATTCCCTGTAAAATATTGATGTGTTGTAACATAACTCTTGTTCTATCCAGCCCCTGAACCCACGACTTTATGCGTGGCAGAAAAGTTTTGGGTGCTTAATACTATTTTCCTGAGCCGTGCTTAGACAAAGACCTAACAGTAGTGAGACTCTGTAATTCCAGTTAGAAAAAATTAAAGTAGCTGGAAGTTGCTAAGTATTTAGGATATATAAGTTATGTTTTGATAAAGAAATAGTATTTATTACAGTGTAAAATAAAAGCAAATACCTTTAGAATATGCCTAAGCAACACCTTTTCTTCTTTTATCTGGTTACATCCTTTCTCTATTCTGATAGTGCCATGTCCAGGCTTTTATTAAACCCCTCCAGAGATGGTGACTCCACCACCTCCCTGGGCAGCCCCTTCCAATGGCTAATGACCCTTGCTGAGAAGAAAAGGTTGAATGGTTGCATTCAAAGTCAAATTAAAATTTATATTAAAACAGATTATTTTTGTTGATAAAATTATCTTATTTTTGAGTATTTTTTTCCTAGGGGCCTTGATTGTAACTGCTGGATGATACAATTAACACATAAGGTTCTCTCCCTCTTTAAAAATAGCTGTAAATCAAGGCAGAATTGTTTGCCATGTAGCAAGAGATACCCAAGGGTGACAACCTGCTTTCACTGAAGCAAAGATGAGATTCAGTACCTGTGTGCAACCACGTTCCCACCATTCCTCTTGGCTTGTAGGAGCCTTTGTTGTCCCCTTTTATTCTAGGGGGTTCAGAGAGCCTTGAACATGAAGAGAAATAAAAAGGTTGGATGTGATAAGAATGTGTGATATGGTTATAAAGGGTGAAAATGATGGATTCAGAAGGTGAGCATAGAAAACTCGTAATAAATAGAGGGAAGAGGGCACTGGCAATGGTAAGAATACTTAATAGAGATCTGAAAAAACCCTTTCCTGATCAGCACACGTGCTGTCCAGCATTGTATTTTGACTTTGGGATGCATGACACGATGAAATGAAACCCACTTTGGTCCGGAAGAACGTGTAGGTTTGGGAAGTGAAGAGATTGTGTAGCATGAGCGCTGCAAAACAAAGAGCAAATGTTGTGAAAGAAGAGAGGAATTCACTTTAAGACATGTCAGGTCGTAGTATAATAGTGGGAAAAGGCTATGACAGGTCACTAGTTTTCTTGATTAAATGTCAGTAAGAGTTGTATACACAGAATAAAACAAAATGAGGGGGAATTTAACGGGGAATCAAATACAGCAAACAGGGAAATACTGACATTTTCATCTGAGAAAATGGTGAAATTAAGGTTGAAGACCTAAAGATACCAGTTAGCTTTGGACGAGGGATATAAACCAGAACGAACACGTCTGCAACAGAAGAGTTCCCACAGTCATGAGTCTAACAGCACTCAACAAAGTGTGCGGAGAAACAGGTTGGAAGGTGTGCCAGGTTTGTGACTCCTAAATCTATTGACTAAGGGCAAACAGGAGCACAAGAAAACAGGTTTTTTACTGTGAGAGTGGCCAAAGTCTGGAGTAGGCTGCCCAGAGGGGCTGTGGAGGCTCCATCCTTGGAGATACTCAAAACCCCCCAGGGGACAGTGCTGGGGCCCTGCTCTAGGCACCCTGCTTGAGCAGGGACTTGGACCCAATCATCTCAAGAGGTCCCTTCCAACCCAAATGACTCTGTGAAATTATTCTCCTTTTAAATTACCTGGTACTCCATGAAATGATGGTGTTAACAGCAGAGGAAGCACGGAAACATTTAGCAAATGAGCTTAATGGAGGAAAGGGGGAAAACTGAGCAAATGGAGGGAAGAATGAGAAGACTCATTGGTGGAATTGGAAGGTGGCTTTGAAATAACTAAATAAATCTGATTTGATGTGAATGGATTTAGGTTTGGTTCAAACTCTGAAACGACTTATGCTTCAGATGTTCTGCAAACTGGATTACCCAGATTTAGGGTTGGTTTTCTATCGGGCATGTCAAATGCTAAATTAAAAAAAAAAAAAGAATCTGTGGATTATTTTTTTGCGATACGCCCTCAGGCTCAAAGAATGTGACAGAGCATGTACTGCTCAGGTACTTCCCTGTGACTTAATGTGAAATAATTTAGGCAGCTCATTGCCTGCCACCCCAGCAGGAGGGGTGACTTGTGCCAGGCAGCAACAGAACAATATGCAGCAGCCAGGGCAGGAGGAGACCAGGTCACTGCAAGTCCCTGTAATGCTCCACCACTTACCTGAACTTCTGCATGTAGACTGAGGTGCCTGATTTTAGGTCCCTAAATCTAAAAGTCATAATCATTACTCTCAGTGCTGCTGAAACTTCTAACTACTCCCTAGTGCAGAGTTCTTTGGTGCACCACCACATGGCATCTAAATGTTTCTTTTAGAGAAGGACAACTGCAACAGAATCAGGAGCCAAGCCAAGGTGTTCTTGTCCTTACTCCTCAGTGTAGTGGGTCCTATTTGAGACGTGAACTTTTTATTCCTTGGCTTTTGTCACGCACACAACGCTGGGCACGTGTAGTTTTCCCTTTGTAATTTCCACGTGGCTTCTGATCTTTCCTGCGACTCTTAAAGGAGGTTTAGTTCTTTGGGCAAGATCTAATTACAAAATAAGCTCCAACAACAAAAAACTAAATCTAAATCTACATCTTTTTCTTCTCAGCAAGGGTCATTAGCCATTGGAAGGGGCTGCCCAGGGAGGTGGTGGAGTCACCATCTCTGGAGGGGTTTAAGAAAAGCCTGGACATGGCACTTAGTGCCCTGGTCTAGTTGCCATGGTGGTGTCAGGGCAATGGTTGGACTCGATGAGCCCAGAGGGCTCTTCCAACCTCATTGATTCTGTGTGTGTGTGATTCTCTTCCCTAGGAAGTATTTTTTTTCTCCTACCTACCGTGCCAGCTTTAAAACTCTCCGTTTATTTCCACCTCAGTCATACTTTGACGTGGGTTTGGCTCTCCGATGTGTCGGCACTCCTGCAGCCTGCGGGCACAGAAATTAACGCTGTGAATCACACAGTCACGCACACACGAACCCAAATAATTCTAAAAAAAATTCTACAGAAAAAAAAATTTCTACAGAAATTCTAAAGGAAAAATAAAGCCCGTCCTGCGCTCACCGCCGCTCCTGCCCGGGGCAGGGTTTGAGGCAGAGCACGGAGGTTACGGGAGAGCCGGAGATCGCTTGAAATCGTTGCGCTCCCGCGTCACCGGTTTAAGAAACACGCACAAAGCTGCGGAAGCGCCGGTGATGACGCAACACCCCCATGACGTCACGCCCCGCCCCTCCGCGGGAGCCACGCTGCTGCCCCGGCCCCGCCGCGCGCGGGCAGCGGCGGCCGCGGGGCCCGCCCGGAGCCCGCCATGGCGGCGGTGCCGCTGCCCGCGCGGGGGCGGCGCGGACACGAGCCGGAACCGGGGGAGCCGGAGCGCGTGAGTTGCGCCCGCCCGCGGGGGAGGCGGCGGGAACCACCGAGGGCGGGGGCGGGGGGAGAGCGCCCTTGGAGCTTCCCGGCAGCGGCGGGAGCGGCCTCCGCGGCCCGGCTGCGGGGGCTCCGTGCGCGGCCTTACCGGGCTGGGCAGGGCCGGCGGTCAGCCCCGCGCCTGGCGGCGGGGGGGGCTGTGGGGCGGCGCGGCGGCCCTTGGCCCCGGGGCCGTGGCGCGGGCGGTGCCCCCTGGCGGCGGCGCGGCGGCGGTGCGGTGAGGGCCGGCGGCAGCGCGGGGTGCGGAGGGAGGCGGCGGTGCCCCTTAGCCTCCCGCAGGCCGCCGTTAACGGGGCCGCGCGGGTGGCGCCGCCGCGGAGCGCGGCCGTGCGCGGGGCAGCGGTACCGGGGTCGGTCAGGGCTGTGTGAGCGCCGTCGGGTTCCGGCCAGCCGGGAGGCGGCGGGTCTGCACGCCCGCTCCCATCGTTCCAAGTGGAATTTCACTAAATACACTTTCTTTTTTTCTTCTTTCCTTTTTTCTCCCTTTTTTCTCCTTTTTTCCTTTTTTCCCCCTTTTTTCCTTTTTTCCCTTTTTTCTCCTTTTTTCTCTCCTTTTTTCCTCCTTTTTTCTCTCCTTTCTCCTTTTTTCCTCCTTTTTTTCTCTTTTTTCCTCTTTTTTCGGTTTTTTCCCTCCTTTTTTTCCTTTTTTTTCCTCTTTTTTTCCTCCTTTTTTTTCCTCCTTTTTTTTCCTCCTTTTTTCCCCTCCTTTTTCCCCTCCTTTTTTCCCCTCCTTTTTTCCTCCTTTTTTCCTCTTTTTTCCCTCCTTTTTCCCTCCTTTTTTCCCTCCTTTTTTCCTCCTTTTTTCCTCTTTTTTTCCTCCTTTTTCCCTCCTTTTTTTCCCCTCCTTTTTTTCCCCTCCTTTTTTTCCCCTCCTTTTTTTCCCCTCCTTTTTTTCCCCTCCTTTTTTTCCCCTCCTTTTTTTCCCTCCTTTTTTTTCCTCCTTTTTTTTTTCCTCCTTTTTTCCCAATGCCCTCGTTACCAGGTGCCATTATCAATGCTCTCTCTTTTCTGCTCTCCTGACTCCGAGATGCGCCTCACAACAACGATGTGCTGAGCATTTCTGTGTTGCGTTTCTGGCAGAGTTTTCCGTTTCAGCTAACCTTTGGGTCTGTGCGTTTCTCCAGTCAGATTCATTCCGACAAGGTGTCTCTCATCCACCACCTTGTAAGCGTCTTTCTTCCTGATCAGTGGCACGCTGTTCGCTTTGCAGAAGTCAACAGGAGTTCCAAGAAAAACTTACCCTGGTGTTCGCGCTCTCCCCAACTGTTACTTTATCGTCCCTGTTCATGCGTGACTTGGGGAAAAACTTGCATAGTTCGGGGCTAACCTCAGAGAGAGACCTGGGAGTGCTGATCGACAGCCGGCTAAACACGAGCCAGCAGTGTGCCCAGGTGGCCAAGAAGGCCAATGGCATCCTGGCCTCTATTAGGAATAGTGTAGCCAGCCGGTCTGGGGAAGTGATCGTCCTTCTGTACTCAGCACTGGTGAGGGGCACCTTGAATCCTGTGTCCAGTTCTGGGCCCCGCACTTCAAGAGAGATGTTGAGGTGTTGGAGCGAGTCCAGAGGAGGGCGACCAAGCTGGTGAAGGGTCTGGAGGGTCTGACCTACGAGGAACGGCTGAGGGAGCTGGGGGTGTTTAGCCTGGAGAAGAGGAGGCTCAGAGGTGACCTTAGTGCAGTCTACAACTACCTGAAGGGAGGTTGTAGCGCAGTGGGAGTCGGCCTCTTCTCCCAGGCAACCAGCGATAGGACAAGAGGACACAGCCTCAAGCTTGGCCAGGGGAGGTTCAGGTTGGACATTAGGAAGCATTTCTTCTCAGCAAGGGTCATTAGCCATTGGAAGGGGCTGCCCAGGGAGGTGGTGGAGTCACCATCTCTGGAGGGGTTTAAGAAAAGACTGGACATGGCACTTAGTGCCCTGGTCTAGTTGCCATGGTGGTGTCAGGGCAATGGTTGGACTCGATGATCCCAGAGGGCTCTTCCAACCTGAGTGATTCTGTGATTTATCAGAGACATAGCATTTGCAGAGAAGAGGAGGATGGTCTGTTCATTGAACGTTCTGTGACTGACAAGGTTACACAGGAAAGAAGTGTAACCTGTTTTTGAGGTTACACAGGCAAATAATAGCTTTCTTCTGGTTCATGAATTGCAGCTTGTCCCCTAACGAAAGCATTGAGCCAGCTGCCTGAAGACCAGATAAAATTCTTCTCAAACTTCTGTGACAGTGACTCAGAATTGCTGTCGCCACCTCTGTAGATGGCAGAATACACAAGTCAAGCTCTGCAAGGTGGTCTTAAAAAGATAACTTTTCTTAGTGCAGTTCAGGGCTGTAGACCAGCCTAGACAAGACATTAGAGGCTGGTTTTGTTCTACAACAGCAGTTGTCACGGTCCAGATTAGAACTGAGTCATCACGGCTTAACGGGTTTAAGGGAACAATACGCCCGGGCAACTAGTGATAGGACAAGAGGACACAGCCTCAAGCTTTGCCAGGGGAGGTTCAGGTTGGACATTAGGAAGCATTTCTTCTCAGCAAGGGTCATTAGCCATTGGAAGGGGCTGCCCAGGGAGGTGGTGGAGTCACCATCACTGGAGGGGTTTAAGAAAAGACTGGACGTGGCACTTAGTGCCATGGTCTAGTTGCCAGGGTGGTGTCAGGGCAATGGTTGGACTCGATGATCCCAGAGGGCTCTTCCAACCTCATTGATTCTGTGATTCTCTGATTGAGCTGCTGCAGTTGTGTGCGCTATCACAGAGGCGAGGTGGACCTCCTACGCTTAACCTTGCTGACTGGTGAGGTGGTGGGATTTTTTAGCCAAATAATGGACAACTATTTTGTGTCTCAGATCTTGGCTAGCAGCATGAGCCCTAGTGGCAACGCAGACAAGGTGCTTTCCTTTGTAACTCGTACAGCTGTGACGCTCTACGGAGTTTCGCACGTTTTAGGTCTAACATCAGAACATTTGTCACTCCTGTCCTTGGGATTCTGCCCTTTTTGGGTTTTAAGCCATTGCCAGAACCGGGGCTTGAAGTCATTACAGCCAGCAGGGCAGCTCTGAGCTCAGCTCTACTGGCTGAAGCAAGCAGGGCCAGGCTGATCCCTGGCTTTGGGGTGACAACTATTTTGGAGCGTTAATCATCCTCTTCTTTGCTGTGGCCGTCATGCAGTGTCCTGTGCTAGCGGCTGTTGTCACTGGGGAAGATTCCCTACAGGTTTTCCTGCTCTCCCTCAGCTCCTGCTGTATGTTATACATACGTACACACGATTTCCTTTTGCACGTTGATGTAGTTAGTTGCATGTATGTCAGAAACTTGCCTTCCTTAAAAACATTTTCCGTCGTATTTAGGTTAGTTATTTCGATGTGGCTGGTTTGTGCACCGGTTTAGTTTCGCTGTTTACAAAAAGCAGCATCTCTGAGGCCTTTATCCTTTCAGCATCAGCGAAAATGCGTGTGTTTTTCCAGGACTGGAAAAGAAAGTTCCAGCATATCTTCTCTGCAGAGACCTGTTTCCTACCTGTTGAAGGACAGTATGGGATTTGCTGTTGCTTGTCTTAAACCATATTTCCAAGCTGGATGTAGCGTGATCATTCCCTTACAAAAGTCCAGAGGAGGGTGACCAAGGTGAAGGGTCTGGAGGGTCTGACCTACAAGGAATGGCTGAGGGAGCTGGGGGTGTTTAGCCTGGAGAAGAGGAGGCTCCGAGGTGACCTTAGTGCAGTCTACAACTGCCTGAAGGGAGGTTGTAGTGGAGTGGGAGTCGGCCTCTTCTCCCGGGTAACTAGCGACAGGACAAGAGGACACAGCCTCAAGCTTCACCAGGGGAGGTTCAGGTTGGCCATTAGGAAGCATTTCTTCTCAGCAAGGGTCATTAGCCATTGGAAGGGGCTGCCCAGGGAGGTGGTGGAGTCACCATCTCTGGAGGGGTTTAAGAAAAGCCTGGACATGGCACTTAGTGCCCTGGTCTAGTTGCCATGGTGGTGTCAGGGCAATGGTTGGACTCGATGATCCCAGAGATCTCTTCCAACCTAGTTGATTCTGTGAAAGTAGTCATTTTGATGAAATCCTTGCTTACCTTGTGAATGGAGAGCTCGTTGATCCTTATTAATCACAGGCTCTTTGAATCCTGCACTACGCCTGCTCTGTGCGCAGGCAGGATTGATGTATTGATTGTTTCTTTCCTAAGAGAGAGAATTCCAGAGTGAAGTCTTCCCCGAAGCCTGCTAGAAACTTCCACAAACTGTCTTGGCGTTGGTATGATAAGTTTGTCAGCCATCTCCTCTGCATGCTGAATTCCCGTCACTGATGCTAAGCATCTTAAGCCCCCCAAAAAACAGGACCTTGAATTTATTTTTAATAAGCCAGATTTCTTCTGATGTATGGCAGTAAGTCATTTTTTCCCTTTTCCCTTCATCTTGCTGGTTACGCTGCTGTACCACTACGCTGCACCTTTTAATAAAGGACAAGTTCTGCAGCAACAAAGGGAAGATATTTTCCCAGTGGAAGGCGGTCTGTCTTTAGAAGACCTCAAGACTTTTTGTTATTATATTATTCACTTTCTTAGTACAATACATAGTTCACTGTTTTACTTCCCATCCAGATATCCTGTATTCCTTGATAGCGTTCTCGTTTCAACTGTTTGCCGCTGAGGTTCCTGCTGTATTGATCCGTTTTATTTTTGCTTAGCGTATTCACATTTTAAATTTAGTTTCCACACGTCTTCTGCCTGTGAAATCAGGTGCTTGTGAAAGAGATGGAATATTGTTATTCCTTAAACAAAGTTTGTTCAGAAAGGCATCAGAAAAAAATTAAACGCCATCCGAAATGAGACACTAATGGAGGGTGAAGCGTGCTCTTTCCCCAGGGGCATTTTATCCCCAGTTTATGAAACTGAAGCACGGAGACGTTTAGGGAGACCTGCGGATTTCCCTGCTCGTCCAGCGCGAGATGCGGCGTTAAATATAGAATTTTGGTGTTCTGGCCTGGTGTCTGGCAGGCCGTTACTAACTTACTGCTCTTCCCTGTCACTCATACAAAATAAAAGCCTGAAAACTTGTATTCAATGGCCTGTGCCTTGTGAAGACGTGTAAATATTGCTTTTGATTCTTTCAGAAGCGAGCGTGCAAGCCGTTAGAAGCCATTCCAAAGGAGGCTGATGCTCGCCTCATTGATTGTGCCATGGAGCTGGATTCTCAACAGAAGATCTCCACAGACTGTGGTCCTTGGGCTACAAAGACAAAGCAGAATTCAATGGTATGTTCACACCGTCAACAACATCTATTTTTTAGAAGAACACATTTAAAATATGTCTTATTTATGGCACTTAGTGCCATGGTCTCGTTGACATGGTGGTGTCAGGGCAGTGGTTGGACTCGATCCCAGAGGGCTCTTCCAACCTGGCTGATTCTGTGATTCTGTGATATATTTTATAATAAAATTGCAAATAATTGCCCCCTCCCTTTTTTTTTGATGGTTTGTATATGTTTTTGTTCATTAGATATTTGAAAACCATGGAAGCAGAGGTACTGCCCAGCCTTGCCCAAGATGTATTGCTGGAGAATCTGTAAGTATATTAACCTGCTTTCTGTGACATAAAAGATAGAGTTGTTCTTAAGTATTAGATCCATAAAACATCAAGTTAATAAAAACCGCAATTACATTTCTCAGGAATAAAGCATGTAAATAAAAGAAGGCAGATTGATTTAGCATTTCTGAGGCACGCCAGCAGAGCACAAACTAATATGTTTCCAGCAGCAGATGGAAAATATGGAGAATGCAAACACATTTTTCAAATTCACTCTAAAAAGCAGAGTTTAGGAAGGAACTGAAGCAAACGGTAACATACAACTTCCTCTACCCCATTTTTGTATCTTTCTTGATCATAATAAAATATTCAGGAATCCCATTATTTTTTTCTCTAATTGGATACTGCCTTTCCAAAGAGCCCAAAGATTTTAACAGTGTAGACGTACCAGAGCTGGTTTTAAACAAGCTAGCTGAAGAGCCAGCAGCAATCAGAGCTCTGCACAGACAACTTGGCTTCTCTGAAAAATGGTGCAAGGATTTGGACAGCTGAACAGCGCTGACTTCTGAGCTGATCCAAGACAGGCTCCTCTGGCCTCCAAAGCAAGCTGGTTAAAACTTGTATTTTTTTATTCGTGTAGGCTGTAGTCACAGCTATGATTTGGCACTGTGTAGTATGCCATAACACTGCAGCAGTAGCACTAGAATCTCCCACTAAGAGGTGACAGTGATCTTAACCACCCTTTTTTTCCCCTGGATACAAGGCCAAAACCCTCAAGAGATAATGACTGGTAACAGTGAAAGAGGGTGTAGTTTTCCTACAGTTCCATTTTTCATGCAAATTGTCTAACCAAAGTTTAGGAAGTTTCTTAAATGTATGTGAGCTACTCTTGACTTTTGTTTGCATCCTTTTGAGCCATCATACAGGATTCCTTAGAGAGCCAGAAATGAGGTGAGGCGTGAGGGAACACCGTGCATTTCTTCAGAAAGGCTGAATGTTTATCACAAAATCTTTGATTGGATGGAATTAATGGCCAAGTTTCCACTGAATGCTATCAGACTGAAGTTGCTGTCCTAAGTCAGGAGCTGTGGCTGAAAAGATGTTTACCATGTTAATGTATTTCTGCTCATCTTTTAAAAATAAAATAGAAAATAGATCCAGGGCTGACTTTAGGAATATAGAAACCACTGTGACCATCATATTTGGTGACCTTATTGCAGTCTACAACTACCTGAAGGGAGGTTGTAGCGCAGTGGGAGTCGGCCTCTTCTCCCAGGCAACCAGCGATAGGACAAGAGGACACAGCCTCAAGCTTCGCCAGGGGAGGTTCAGGTTGGACATTAGGAAGAATTTCTTCTCAGCAAGGGTCATTAGCCATTGGAAGGGGCTGCCCAGGGAGGTGGTGGAGTCACCATCTCTGGAGGGGTTTAAGAAAAGCCTGGACATGGCACTTAGTGCCCTGGTCTAGTTGCCATGGTGGTGTCAGGGCAATGGTTGGACTCGATGATCCCTGAGGGCTCTTCCAACCTGGTTGATTCTGTGATTCTGTATATATGTGGATTACCAAGTTTGTGCTTTCCAGATGTTTTACAGTCTTTGGGAGCACGGAGGACATCTCAGGGATTAAAACCCAAAAAAAAGAAGATAACATCTTGGGATTAAACCCCAAATTGGCACATTAGGAAGTCAGTTTTGTTGTATTCCAGAGTTACAGCGACAACAGCAGAGTTTGTAAAATTCTTCTATGCCAGTGACCACTTAATTTTGGAAAATTATGGCTGCTTTTATGTAACATGAGTACAAATATCGTAATGCCAAATAACACCATTCCTATTTTAAGTCAGATTAGCCTGACATGTTTTTTTCCTATGGCCTAGTAATGAACTTGAGATAAAAACCAGTTAACTCGAGGGGGTAACATTCACCACTTTCACATTGATGTATTGAAGTTTGCTTACAATGGATGACCTGTTCTACTCACTTTTAAATGTTTTTCAGCTACAGCTGTAAGAAACAGGGAGAACAACTTGCTACCTTTACTCAGTGAGAACTGGAATCTCAAAACTAAACAATTTTTCCACTTGACTGTCCTGTGCTTTCAATATAGAAACTCAAGGTAGTGTTATAAAAAATCTGGAGCCCTTGTAGAGCTACTGCTAGACTTCTTGCTAAATTAGCCTCATATTGTTGAGTTGAAATGGAAAACGCTTTGCTCAAAGCAGAGTGATTTTAAATATGACTCATTTTAAATAAGATGCTGATTTCCGTGATGTACCCTGTAGTGGGGGAAAAAGTTTACCCATGTGTGTTGCAAAATGTCAAATATAAATTAGAGTTTAAGGAGTAACATACAATGTTTGGTGATGGAATAATGAAGTTAGCGTATATATTCATATATATGCATCCACATCATATATGTGGATGATGAACTGATCATAGAGATTTGTTAATTGTGTTCTCTTCGGATAATCAGTTATTTGTGGCCAGTAACGTAACAGATAATACAGTTATATTTCAATAAATTTGGTAGAAATTATATTAGTAAACTGCTTTCATTCTTAAAATAATAAAAAGCTTATCTTTAGAGTATAATGTCTAGCGAGCCAGTAAGAGCTCAGATAAATTTCTTCACAGTTAAAATTTCACTTCAGGGAAATCAGTGTGTCACAGTGATTAACATACATTATGTAAATCCTCCAGAACAGCTGAAATGAACAGAAGGGAGGAGCCTGCAGATAGCAAGATAAAGAATGTTGGGATTTTTTTCCACAATAATAATGTTACAATCCTATCAGCAGCTTTATTCTGCTGATCATCGGGAAATTCACATACACTAAAACATCCAAACTGGAACGAGTCAAACACAAAGCACATTGCCCTGAGACAGTTTTTCATTGCTGTGGGTAATCTGATCAGGATTGTATTTCGCATCAAGAAATCCTAATATTTATGGAGCTAATCAGCCATGGGAGGAACTTCACTAACATCAGCTTTCCTGAATACATTTATTTCTGTGTCACTACTTCAACACGGATAAAGGCATTATCACTATTAGGTTTGTTCTCTTAACTTCTAGACCTCTTTTTCTACATTTAATGACTACCACATGTTTCAGAAGGAATAAGAAGTGTCTTAAACCACAATTTGAGAAAGGAGTACTGCTCTGGTTGCATTTGGTGTAAGCTTTCTTTGGACTAATGTGTTATTGACTATTTTAGACTTCAAGGAAGAGGAAGAAGTGGTGTTAACTAGGAGGAAGCTAGGTAGGATTTCAGGGCAGGGAGAACATCATCATTCTTGAGATTTTTCTGTGTTACGTGATAACTAAAGATAACACTTGTTGTTCTAAAAGTATTACTGTGAATACATGCTTTAAACAAATACAATGTGATATTAACAAATACAATGTGATATAAACAAATACAATGTGATATAAACAAACACAACGTGATATAAACAAATACAATGTGATATAAACAAATACAGACTTGAGTTTAAAATAAAAGTTGCCAACCAGAAAGTAAATTTCTGTTCTATCCTCAAAATCTTCAAACATTTAATGGTTACACAGAGTAAGGTATCTATGTTATAGATACAAGTATGATGGTGAAATTATCTATCTCCTGTATGGGTACATTTTAACTTCATGTGCAAAACAAGTATCATAACTCAGTCACGCTGCTTATACAGATTACACTGAACATCCCCTTTGCTGTCCAGATTTTAGTTGTCCACTATTCCTTCAGGAAAAAAAGGGAACATTCATGATGCAGTTAGTGGAACTGTGGGTTTCTTTTAAAATAAAGTTTGAAAACATATACTGAGGACAAAACTTGAGTTTTGGATGAGAGAATTTTTAGTGACATGAAATTTTGTCATTTCAGGGACACTTCAATCATATCCTGGGCTTCTAGAAATTGCAAGACAGCAGATCAGCAGCACTGCTTTTCTTTTTAGATTCTAAAGATGCCCCTGTGGACCCTGTACAGCTGGATGTGGGTACCTTCACTCACGGCGTGATTTGTGTGGGGTGTTCAGCACAGAGCAGTTTGCTGTATGTGTTACTCTTTCACTGCACAATTATGGACATCATTGTTTTTACACTTAAAAAAATGCTTCTGCTTTTAAGGTAGTTTAATATGTTAAGAAGAAAAAAAAAGAGTTGATTTAATGTTTTAGAGTATTTAGGTTGATCTGGCCTTTGGCCCAGCCTTCACCTGGGACTGAGCCAAAGGTTGTGTTGATACAAGAGATTTTCCTGTCTCTCTCGGGCACTTTCTCTGATACTTTTGGAAAATGGTCCTTACATTTACATGGGTGCAGGGCCTGCAGCTTTAACTCAGCCCTATATATGCAGCCAGAAATGGGAGGACAGAAATGTCTTCATTTTTAGGTGGCTGTTCAGCTTTGCAGCTGTGAAGGCCAGTAAAAATCCTATTGAAACTTATGGTTAAATCCAAAGTGTGCATCCAGGTATCTTACACTCTTCACTGCTGGTTTGTTTGTAAAGAGCAGAGTTTGTGAACGTGGTGAGTGAGTATCTGATAGAAACAGTAGTACTAGTTGGACAATGCTCTACAGAGCAAAGATGAATAGTAATTCAGCTCTGTGGAGCCCTCACAAAGTTGATAAGATACTGTCTCACACTCCCTGACTCCGTCTCTCCAGTTATTGTGATATTAGAACAAATCTGTTTAGCCTTGAACTTGTCATCCGACGTAATTTTATTGGCTTGTCACAAATAATTTCATCTACGTTTTGCCAGTATATGGGACTATGTAATTTTTAAACACGTTCAGAGTTTTTGACTCTGAGGTAGCTGAGTTGTGCTGTTTGGGTGTGACACTTGAGTGGCTGCTCTGGTTTAAGCAGAAGGGTCCTGAATGCTCAGAACTGAATGGCAGCGTGTTAACCCTCTGCACTGGAGGGGAATCGCTGTGACCTGCCAAAGTTCACCAAGAAAGCAATATCTCCGCTGTCTGGAGAGCTGCTGAGCTGTAGCTGTGCCCTGCTGCCACTCAGTTTTCGGGCAGAGTTCAACCCCAAACAGATACGGAGGGATGACAGCGTGTGGCCTCTCCTGTTCTGAGAGCAGCCAGTAGCCAGTTTAAATTAAAATGGTAGCTCCAAAGTTGCAAAAAATCTAGTGACAGGCTTTTAAAGGTTAGTTTCCCAGTGGGGTTTATCAGACTGCAAAAGCCTTAGACAAAGGTTTTTCAGAGCCCTAGAATGCTTCCCGTGTTGTGTGTGGAGTTGTATCTAGCACTGAGTTGACTGTTATTATGGAGATATTCTTCCTAAATATATGAATATCATATAAATACTGAATTCAATTAAGTAATAGATGAGGAAATAAGTCTATAAAACCTGCACTAAACTGGCATACAGACTGGTTAGCAAAGAATAAGTTTCCTCCAAGCCAGCATAAATTTTCGTTACATCAGAAGTATTTTCAAAGCTAAATTTTTCAGACACTTCAAAATTTTCTTCAATAACAAGAACAGCACAATCTGTTAAAAGATCAAATCTCCAAGACACACAGCAGTTTTAAAAATTGTGTTGTCCCTGTTACCTTGAAGATCTGAAACTCATCTTGAATCCTCCCACTCCCCGTACAGGTTGAAGCAAGCAGTAGTATCTATCCAAGCAGTAGTATCTATCCAACCTAGAAAGGAACATATCCTCACTTGAAATGACAGTATGATAAGCCAATCCCTGTATGCTGATATCAGTTTATCAGCTAGTGCAAAATAACAATAGAAAATGTTTTCTGAAGACTGAAATGACCAATATTTGTTACCAGGATAGCTAGATCATATTTTGTGGGCAATTCATTTTTGCAACCCTTTCCAACCCTTGTTTTTTAAAAATCCTGGTAATAATAATATCAGTTAAAAAAAAAATGGCTAAGCATCAGTTACTGTGCTGTAAAAGTTGAAATAGCTGCTCGAAGGTGAAAGGTATCTGAAAGTTTAGTTATTGCAGAATTACTCAAAACCTGTTGTGCTTCGTCAAGTAAAATGTACAAGTAATGAGTAGAACAGTGTATGGTCAAAATTTAGGGTAGCCAAAGAGATGAATGTTAAAAGTAGATTTAGACTCCATGAGGGAAGAGTTTTCTGCTAGAATATATCAGAGCAAAGTAGCATGCCATCATGTTCAGAACACAGGGGATATGTCCATGGATTGTCAAACCAAAAGGGTGCTTTTCATTTAAATATCTCAAATTTTATCGTGTTAAGAATTCACAGATACCTGTGTATATATTTCTTCTGTTTGCTTTAAACTTAATGGTATTTTAATCTGGTGTGGAATATGGTAAAACCGAGAACCAACTAGTTTTCCTTATGGTCCTCGTAGGCTTTGTGCCATGTTCTTTTTAATTCTTCTCCTTTTAGAATAACCATGACTTGTTTTTTTGTAAAATCTTACTGTACCTAAATCACAGGACTGGTCATAGTTCCTGGCTGCATTACAGAGGCTGATGAAGTCATTCCAGGGTTCGATTTTAATGTAATTTTCTCATATCAGTCTTCCTATTGTTACTGGACACTGTGCAGGGATTTTATTACACTGTCCACCCTGGCTCTCAGGACTGTCCTTGGAGATTACTGCAGCTCTACAGCTGAGCAAAACGGGAGAACTTTATCCTGTAAACTTGAGTAAAAAGGGCACAAGTAAGGTTCTTTTTGTTTAACTATAGCCTGTTGCATTCTTCAGGAACACAATATAGGATATAAGTCAGATCAATTCTGTAATAATATTTAAATTTAAAAACCCCTCTGTTCCCCTACCAATGTCATCTGTTTTGAAAATGAACTCCAAAAAGGGGTGTAGAAATAAGATAGTTAGCAGGTTAACTCCGCTCATTTTCAGCCTATCCCAATTACCACTGTCACATAGTTCTACTATGTGTAGTAGAATAGAAAAGGAATGAAAAACACTTGGCAGTTCTCATCTCTGCTGCATCATAACAATTTGTAATGAAAGAGTATTAAAAAAAAAGTTTGATACAGAAATGTGATGCCTTTCTGCCTTAGCAAAGATTTGTACCTTTCTATTCTTTCCGAGGTGATAAGAGTTTTAACTTTTGTATCCCAAACATTTCAGTTTCCAGGATAATCTTCCCTACTTACTCAACTGCAAAAGCACCAGCCAGGGTCGGTGGGGAACATCTAACTCGGTGTCCTGCGTGCTCTAGGGAGTAGTAAGTGGACACACGGGAAGAGTCCAAGAAACAGGACACATCAAATGGAAAGACTCTTTACAAACACAAACCCAGTATTTTATATTGGGTTTTGTTGTGAGCATCCTTTCTTGTCTCAGAGCTAAGCCTTGAACACCAAATATCACAAAAATTCTGAAAACGTCAATAGTTTCCAACAGTATTTTTTTATTTGCTATTGTTTGTTGATTAAAAAAATGTATTGGCTATTGGGAGATAACTTTAAAGTGAATCTTTTGGCTAGGAGGTGATTCCTTACTCCGTGCTTTCTAACGGGGCAAGGAATGCATTTATAAATCAGCCAGTATGAAAACAAACTGTAGTTTAATAGTTTAATATATTGAAGGTTTATAATAGTGGTATTTTTTAATATAATTGTAATTTGTTTCAGGATTTGTCAGTCAGAATCGTGTAGCTGTTGTGGTTGGTACAGGTGAATGCCGTGCAGGCTGGGACGGGTGGATATTTCTTTAAAGCAGATTTGTGTCAAATCTGCAGAAGAACCACAAAATTATTTTTGTAAGACTTTTCTTCACTTTGTATAACTATGAAATTTTGTTTTGTTGATAAAATTATATACTCTATATTTCCTAATACTGTGGCTTGTGCACAAAATAACCTCAGTGATACTTGACTCACATGTATATAGCAAAATAGGCGTGTGGTCTGTTTTTAATTCAGGTTAAAATGATATCAGCTAATATTTTTAACTTTGTATTTTGTAAATTGTTACTTACAAAAGCAGAAGCATTAAACACCACTTTGGCTACAGTCTGACACTGACTGGTTCTGTTATTCTGTTAATAGTTTAATTGCATTCTGCAGACACAGAGGTATAAAGGTAAATAGAAGCTGTTTGTAGTCTGTGTTACGTGCGGCGTAGCCCACACAGTGTTTCCCCCTCACGGCCTCAACGTGGCTGTTAAACCCCATACAGAATGGACGCTGCCCTTTGAAGCCCTTACCTTGACTTGCCATTTCTGAAAAGAATCTTCAAAAAATAACATGAAACTTGTCTGATAAATAAGTACGTGTTAACTTACTTGCTTGCGTTTATTCCAGCTCTGGAGAAAATGGTCTAGTTGCCATGGTGGTGTCAGGGCAATGGTTGGACTCGATGAGCCCAGAGGGCTCTTCCAACCTCATTGATTCTGTGTGAAAATGTGTTTTACCTGTCTGCCTTGGAAAAGTCTCACCTTGACCCTGCAGAATGGGCTAACGGTCCTGGAAAGGGAACAGTTGTCCTCAGGAACAGCAACACTGAAACCAAGGGAGGGTGAAGGCATAATTTTTTACTTGCATTTTTTTTTTTTTTTCCTTCTTTTGTCACCTATTCTTGCGTGTACTGAGGGTAAAGTAACCTTGTTTATAGACAAACAGGATGCGGCTGGTTGGCGTTGTACATACATTCTGTGTAGAGGTAAGCAGATGAAGCATGAGATGAGACAAGGATTAATCCTGGTGTGATGTCTGAAGTAGCAAGAAGCGAATGTAAAAGGGGTAGGATAAATGTAATTATTATTTTCATCAATATTATCTATGTTCTGTAAAATTTTTGTACTAGGTTTAGTTGCTTTGGACTATGGCACTAGCATTCACTTAGCTATTTATTTGATGATAATTACACCTTGACTTGATGTCTTGGCTGCTGGCAAAAAGAGGGAAACACAAAGTTTTGGGTTTAGTATGTGGGGGTTAGCGGCAGTCTGTATATGACTAGCCACAAAGACAAGAAATTTATACTATGTATATGTTGAAAATAATATCACAGAATCAACCAGGTTGGAAGAGCCCTCTGGGATCATCGAGTCCAACCATTGCCCTGACACCACCATGGCAACTAGACCAGGGCACTAAGTGCCATGTCCAGGCTTTTCTTAAACCCCTCCAGAGATGGTGACTCCACCACCTCCCTGGGCAGCCCCTTCCAATGGCTAATGACCTTGCTGAGAAGAAATGCTTCCTAATGTCCAACCTGAACCTCCCCTGGAGAAGCTTGAGGCTAGTTGATGCAAACCTCACCCTCTATCAGATAATACATCCTCACCAACTTTAAAAACCCACATTAGCCGTTCCACAGCAAGGCGTGGGTAAAGTCTCATCACCGTGACGCCCAGATTTGCACAGGTTGGGCCTTGTCCTTTGCTGTAACGCCCCAAACTGTGTTTCTGAAGGTGAGATTTCAAACAACAGCTTTCAGAACCCAAAACAACGCCTTGCTCAGCGTGTGGCTGCCCCACGGGATACCATCCCTGCCAATATTAACGTGCACATGTTCAATACGTGGTGGCTCATATTTAGCACTAAGTATCTGTTGCATCAGCTTCAGATGCCTTGGAAAGTCTCACCTTGGCCCCTATTTAATGCCACGTGCTTTGTAGAAGGAGGTGTGGTGATATTTGTGTACGGTTACAGCGGCGGTACTGAAACAATACAGAAAGCACGGCGTGATATTTGCTTGCAACACAGGGTGTCATTCATGAGTTATACATAAATGGCAGCTTTACATATTTAAAAGGAACATGGACTGCTTCATATCTGAAGTATGTTTCCCAGGAGGTAACACCACCATTTGATCTATTTTTGATTAAAATGTAAAAATTAAAAATTAAATCAAATGGTAGTGTAATTCCTTTGGGAAAACATACTTCAGTTATGAAGTATTCCCCATAGTAACCTTGAGAATCTTACAGCTGTATTGTCTCATCTGTAGGTGGTCTTTTTATGTCTCACATAATTAAAATGAATTGCTGTTAGAGAACCCATACTACTGCATACAGATTTATGAACCTTGAGGCACCTCCATTCACAGACAAACAGCGATATCAAAAGCTAACTGTGCCGAGGCAGGTACTGGTGATGGGGGTGTTTACTGGGGAGCGTTACGTACCTCTGCCTTCAAAGGGTAAACAAGGAGCGTAGGTAAAATGATTCTGCATTTCCAATAGAGGAAGGATAACATACAGCACAACCGCCTTCTGCTACGTGGTGGTGCAGAGCACCGGAGCTGAAATATTCAAAGAACATTTTATATACTAAGGAATGGCTAATATGTCACCAGAAAAAGCTTGTGAAATGGGATTTACTGGGAAAATGTGCTCTACAAAAAAATCTAATGCAACTTGTTTATGTCAAGCTGCTTTATCAGACTGACTCAGAGTACGGGAATGTATATTTGATAAGATTAGAGAGTAGTGGGGATCAGAAAAAAATAAGACTATAGAATTTGCATTCACGTTTTCACATATCTGAAGGACAAAAATGTCATTTATTTTTTGTTTGGTTTTGATTCTCTCAGGCCTGTTAATGCTCTCCATAACAATGACTTGTGACTGAGCATTCCGGTGAGGCTGTAATTAAAAACTTCCATAACATACATTTCAGTAAAAAAGATGGATGGAAGTGAAATGCTCAGATTTAATGTTTAAATAGAGAAAAAAAAAATAACAATGAAAATAGAAGGTCTAAGAGTTCCGTAGTGCCTCATAGAAACATCTTGTAACAAGCAGCAGGAGTGTTCAAATTTCAATGTAATACCTAAAAGAAAATGTCTCTGATCTTCGAATTTCTTTATCGAGGGGAGTTTTTAATGTATAATCAGACTAAAACCCTCCTGTAATTGCACAGTGAGAGGCCTGTGAAGTTTCAGGCAGGCTGCAGATGGAGCACAGCTACAGAAGCAAGAAGATTTTTCCTGATCTACGGAGCCAGCAAGGCGAAATCAGCCAGAGATTTCCCTGCGCGCGTTCAGGGGTATCTCTGCACCGGCTGTGTTGCCACCTAGTGATGGCCAGGAACGGTACCAAGCACGTGACGGCTAAATATTAAGAGCAATTACAATGAAATAGTTATCTCAGGACACTGAAACGGTAGCACACAGTTCACGTCGTACTTTCATTCCAGTTGTTGGGGGTCTGTGCCAGCGAGGCTGCCCAGCTCCCCCGGGAAGTGTTCCCCCCACACTGACACCCTGCTATTAGCATCTACCCCTTAATTTGATTACCATGAGCATCCACAGTGCAGCAATTAAAGCTTTGCGCTGTGTCTAACCCCTCTCCTCTTGTACTGCCCTTCGCCAGGGATCCCCTTGCCTCCACCTCCACTGCAGGGATGGGAGCTGAATTAAAAGAGCAGTGCTCAGAGCAGGACAGCAGCAAATAAAAACCTATGAAAACAAGGAAACACATGGAAAGCTTGAGAGAGAGCGAGCTCAAAGCAGAGAAATAAGAACTGCAGGACAGGCTTTCAGATTTCCATATCTACAAAGGACAAAATGCCAGCTGGGGGAGAGAGCAGAACCCTCTTACCTGAAAGGATTAAAAAAAAGATTACCCCAAATGTTAATAGTTCAGAGCTTGATTCTGCAAGTTGCTTCCCAAGCATGAGATTTGTATCCACCAAGTTGCTTGGTTAAACACACATTGTTATGAATTAGGCCTTAATTAATACAGAGAGGTCAATGCCACCTCCTCTTCCCAGCAGTGCCCCAAGCCAGGCTTGTCCGTGCCCCGGGAAAAACCAGACACAAGTTCAGCGGAACGTGGCTGTTCCACGACGTCGCACAACGCTGGCAGCAGCGGCCTCTCTGCAAGGCAGACAGCTACAATCCTCCGTGGGCCTCCCAGCTCATGCCTTCGCCCCCACCACCCTCATCTTCACACCTGCGAGGAGTCAGCAACCCACCCCAAACCCGCAGCACTCGCTGCACCCAGGGCTGCTGCCAGCACCCCGCTCCCTGCTGTTGTGTTCATGTCTTGAGCAAAGGTATTTTTTTATCCATGTAATAAGAAGCCTTTAAAGAAAAGAAAGTTATCTGGACTCCACAGCTCTGTCTGGGAAATAAACGCCCAGTAAGTGAAAGGTGTTGTGAGTCCATGATTCAGCAGCTTGCAAAGGAAGGGGGCTATGAAGCTTTTAAATGTCAACTTCTGAGCAAAAGCCAAGAAGGAAAATAATTCAGAAGAGTCATTTTAAAAAAGGTTTATAAGAAAAGAGATATTTTGAGTTATTTAGTAGAGATGCTCTTTCATTGAAGATTAGATAATTTAGAATGGTTAGTAAATGATATTCAGAATTTTCAGTCCACTTTTACATGCCAGAGTTACATCCACTTGACAATTTTGCTGACGATCGTGTTGAAACCATTCCAATTCTGTTAAAAGTTGAGTCACAAAATCCTGCTCTTTATAGACTGACACTTTCTCCCTCTTTATGAGCAGCAAATCACTTTTCCAGACCAGAGGCTGTGACAGTTACTTTAGAAAAGGGGCTAAAAGTTTTTCCTCTCCCATTTCTTGACAAAAACAGGTAAAAGCAGTGGGGTAAGTCAGTTTTAGTGCTGGCCATTGTGATGAGGAATTTGGGATTCTCATTATTCCCACGTTGAGCACAGCTGCCAGGGAGAAATATTTTAAGATATATTTTTTTGAGGGGGGAAATATTTTTTTCATGCGTTGTGGAATACACTGGAAAATTTCAGGGAAAATGCATTTAAAAGCCTTTTTTTTTTTTTTTTAGTAAAAGATTAGTATATTTATTAATTTGGAATGGCTTGTGGGCTAAAGCCCTGGCTGACTTGGGTGGACCCCACTGAGCCCATGCTGCCCACCAAGGACCACACGTGAAAATACCTCCTCAGCGTTGTAGGGGTGGGAAAAGTACTGCACCAGGGAGCGGGCAGTTGGCTTGAAATCAAACTCTTGATGTCTGAGAGACACTGATTTCGAAATGAGTGAAACAACGAGTTCATATCGAGAGCAATCATTCAGGATGTGACCACAAACACAGCACTAGAGTGGAAAGGAATCAATATTTTCTGAAGTTTTATGCTGAAAATAGTGAACCCTGGTTTTGCCATCACTAAGTCTTCCATAACCCAGGTGTACCACATGTCTGAACCTGAAGGGAAAGCCAAAGGGCAGAAGTTAAACTCCACAGGGTGTTTAAGAATAACTAGGTCCAAGCACAATGGTCTGTTTGGAATTCACCTCCTGACGTAATTCGGACTGGCTCAAACGCAGGGTTTAGTTTAACTTTCTCCTAGAATAGCACCAGCAGGTAAAGCAAGCTCTGTGGCTGCACAGGATTTGAAGAGCAGACGATTCAACAGCAGTATGAATAAATAATGAAAGAACCTGAGATTTTAAATTGTGCTTCCTTATTTGAAAGGACTTGTCTCCTGGTTCATGATTATAAATGTGTTACAAACTTTGGGTCATTTACAAAATAATAGAACACTTTAAGATTACCCTTAGCTTTATGTAAATGTAATTTTAATATTCTGTCTTCATTAATTATCTAATCTTGGGAGCAAACAAACTACTGACACAATTCCGTAGCTATTTTGCCAGCAGGATTTCCTTTGAAGTCGGTGGCGGTTGGAAGAGGAAGCGGGTGACAGGACTGAGCCTCACCATCACTTGTAGAAGAAGAGAAACTTAAGCAGTAGCTGAAAATCCAGACTTTGCACGAGTGCAGAGATATTTCTGCCCTGCAAGTTATTCCTTAGTGTAAGAAAATAGGTGGCACCTTATTCCCACTGCTGGGCGGTTGTGCTATTCTTGCAGGAGGGTTTTGCTCCCACCTCCACGCAGCTTTGCAGCTGCCCCTCTGCTCTCAGTGCCAAATTGGTACCCAGCATCTGCCTGTATCGGTGTCTATCTGCAGTTAATTTTGGCAGCTGGGTCTAGGTACAACTCTGCTCTGTATTGCTGGCAAACATAACCTACAGCCCGGACCAAAAATCTCACAGTGACAGCCCAGACCTGTTACCACAATGGGAGCCCACGCAGGCTCCCTCTCTCAGCCCTGCCTGGCTTCCCATTCCTATGGTAATAAGGCAAATTAGCCCTGGATGTTTTCCACCTTATTTTGAATTTTACCCAGCTGTATGCATATAAATGCTTATATTAAAAGGAATTCATTAATAACTCATACTTACTTTCTTTAGTGCAAAAAAGAGCAAAATCAGTGCATCAGCTAGAAGGAGTAGAGTTCAAAATTACCATCTACAGCCCGATCGGCAGCGGGTCTGCTGATACTCCCCTTAGAGCTCATCAGCTGAGACAACAGATTTCAAAGTACGAATTCTGGCATTGTACAACCCCAGGGCTATTCATTACATTATACAGCTTCCCGTCTGTTTTATGAAAGGTAGAGATGTATATTACAGTAGTTTGCAGGCTATAATTTTCATTAATAATCTGATCCATGTCTTTAGATTATTTTAGTAATTACTTCACATAAAAAGACTACTGAGTATGATTACAAATATGTCTTTGTTTTGATTGTCTGCTTTTGTGGTGAATACCAGATGTCTGAAGTTCTTGACTTTGTTTAACAATATAAATAATGTTCACTGAGGTTTCCAAATGCCTCGCTCTGACCCCAGGAGTATACAACTTAATAATACAACACACTAATAAACTAATCTGCAAACTGTTCAAAGTTCAGAAATTAAACCTTATTTGCATACAAAAAAATACATCAAAAGAACATTAAGGGACAAATTCTGCTCTTTTGAAGACCCGCGTGCACAAGTTGGCAATCGCTGCTGCTCTCTGTGGGGCAGAAGGGCAGGCAGGGCCGGCGGCTCTGCCCATGGCCCACCGCTGCCAGGGGCCGGGCAGGGTCTCCCGACACCTCGCCGCTGCCCGTACCCGAGACATGGGCCACTTTTTTTTCCCCTGCTCTGTTTTTACATCCCCAGTGCAAAGTACTGTTTGGGAAAACACGCAGTGTGGGGCCTTTAGCTCTTGTGAGGGCCTGGCTGGGGAAGATGGAGGGCAGAGGGCCCGGTGGGCCTACGCTCAGGCCCGTCTCGGGCCTACGCTCAGGCCCGTCTCCTCCTGAGGCGAGGCCGGTGGTGCAGAGCCCGTAACTTGTCGTTGCCACCACAGGAAGGAGCTCAAGCATCGCTTGTGGAGCGTCGCTCTCCTTTTCCCAGCTACCTGAGCTCTCCCATGCCCGTACAGCTCTATTTTCTCTGTTTTAATTCTTCTCCACCTGCCCACGGGTACCTCGCTGCATCCCGCTTCCAGGAGGCCGCAATTTGAACAAAACGGTTCAAAGATGACATTATATCCTGTTTTATCTAGAAAGTGCAAAGCGTGACCTTTGCTGGGCGCTGTCAGCTGCAACAGAAGCAGTAAAGCACTTGGGTGGATCAATTAACAATCTCTGGGTGCTACAGAGGGGTCCCCCGTGCTTTCCCTCCCCAATGCTCACATTTTGCCCTCTTTCGGGGCCCCAAACCCTGCAGAGAGGGGCAGGATGGTTTGTAAGGGGGTTCCCAGCAAGGGTGGGCACCAGTCGAGGGGCTCCGCTCCTCCCGGGCTGGGGAACAGACACCAGGGCAACATCTCCACTCCTCTGGACCCCCTAAATTCAGTGCACGTTCATCCTTGCCAGGAATTAAGTCCATAGAATTCCAACATTTTTTCCAACGATCTGTATATAAATATTCAGAACACATGAGGGAATAAAACCTGCACCATTCTCCTCCTGGTGGGTCTGGGGGCAAATGTGGAGCTGAGCACTCGCAAAAGGCTTCCCCAAACTCACTGGGATTAGTACAGCCTTACACCCTATATTTTAGCATCTTTTCTCCAGTATATCTCTAACAAAAAATACTGTCTACAGGAAAAAATGCTGCTCTGTCCCTTTACTGTGTTCCAGTCACCTCTCCTGCTGCAGCTTGATATGAAGTGTAAAACACGTGCAACAACAACAACAAAAAAATTAATAAAAAAAAGCAGAGAAATGGGTTTTATGTAAAATTAAAATGTGAATAAAAATATGTTCATAAAAAAACATAAGCAGATACTGTGTAGTCTTTGGCAAAAAGTATCTGCTTTGTTATAAAGAGATTTATAACAAGATTTATAACAAGAGATTTGTTAACCTGATTTGTTATAAAGAGAATTTCAGTTCCCATACATCGCCAAAGGGGACAGACCTTTCTTTAGGAAACTGAAAAAGTAGAAATACATAGCAAATTTTAAAAAAATCAAATACTTAAACCAAGGTTTCTCACTTTTTGATTTAAATCATGATTAAAAGTAGTTACTTGACTCCCTGATTTAAGTCAATCCACACCATCCCTCTCAGATGATCTCAAGCAGTTAAATAAGAAAAGAGACTATCACCACGAACCCATCTGGGTCATGGATGAGAAGCTTCCCCACGGGGCTGCCGTTCCCCATTTCTCACATGGCGATCCCTGGATTTTCGAGGAGGGGCACAAGCCCAGAGGAAGCCACAAAAATGCAGAAGTTTGTACCTGCAGGTCCCTTACAGGAGAAAGGAGTGGCGAGGGCTCACACGGCTGGGACACATGAAAGACTACACACTTACACTCCCTAAACATCTTTGAAAGCATCCTGAAGTGGCACAGACAGAAATTAGGTGTTTCATAATTTTTTTTTCTTCTGATACTGCCCCTGCTTTGGCAAAATTTGCACACGAATAAGGGAGAGGGATGGGGCTGATGCTCAAGAGGATGGTGAAAACCAGCCGGTCAGAAATCACCCACCGGAGCCCCTCTCCCCACTCACAGCCACTGCAGCCCCATCAGCCACGGTCCCCAGCCCAGCACGCACATAGGATGGCCAATAGGTTTCCTTAAGGAGATGATAAACAGGAATGGGGAAAAAAACCTGCATCTGGGGGAGAAGGAAGGGCAGAAAAGCCAAGCGAGGACAGTCGGGACGAGCCACCGTCACTGGGCTGTTTGCCCTGTGTGGGCATATTCCCTTTAGGCTGCCGTTCCCAAGTTGTCTAATTGTCCTTGATGGATCCCCTCTCCCCGAGGGATGCCATCCAGACCCAGCAGCTCCAGATGTCTGAATATTATGCAGGAAGCCGGTAAATAAATTCCTCCTATTTTTCCTGCTAGCAATTAGAAACGTAGGAAGAACATATATAACAGGCAAGGAATCCGCTAAAGGTATTGCATATGCATTTATAGCTGCTTAATGTCTCTGAAATAGGTGATAGACGTTGAGTATTGTAAGTCTTAGATCACCCCTTGTTGCTACAAAATCAGGCTTTGTGAAAAAGTAAAAATAAGGAGAGAAAAAAAAAAAGGCGAGAGCTAAAATAGGAGTTAAAGCAGGGACAAACTTGTGATTACAACTGCTTCCAGAGTAACCATCAGACACTGAGGGAACAGAGCAGCTCTGCCACCACCCCAAAAACAGCTGCTTCAAGTAGTTTCAACTTTTTAACCCAACTTCAGCTTCAGAGTAGGTCCCTGTGTCATTCCCACACCTTCCCTCCCCATTAATTTCTTTGCATGCCCGAGCAATCCTGCCCTAGAAGGAGGGACGGCTTAGGTGGCTTCAGGAGTCTTTTCCAGCATTAATTGTTATGATTTTAGAGCCCCACAGGGTGAAGACTTTGAAAAGGAGAATTTGTTCTGAAGGTTGGGAGGAAAATGACAAGAGATGGTGCTGGGAAACCTGCATGCCAGGACAGAGAACTGAATCGTCCCAGCTCGGGGACCAAAGGTACGGTGCTCGTGGAAAGCATGAGCCACGCATCCACATGCTTCAGGTTTACAAGTTGCAGAAGTTTGGGAGCAATCGAATAAATAATCAAAATGTCACCGGTGATCTGCAGAAGAACCTCCTCCAGCTTGGTGTTTGCTGTGGAAAAGAACTTCACTGGCCCCAGCCCAGCTGCCCTGGAGTTACCAGCACCATGGGGCTTTCTGGAGGAATTATGTTCATGTGTTTCAGACCAAGAACTGAGCTGAGCTTTTTGATGCTCAAAAAAAAAATTTGTAGCATTTTTATAAATGAATAGCTATCCCAGAGGTGATTTGCAATCTTTTTAGGCTGGTTTTTGGTCTCAGACGCAAGAGATGCATTGCCCTGAAGTAGTGGGAAAGCCTAGAATGAGACAGAGGCAGCTCCTCTGTTCCACCTTTGGGGTGTTTGGCACATGGCACCTCAAGGCCACCTGGTATCAGTGAGCACCTCTGAGCATCCCCTCTCCCAGCCACTGGGTTCCTTGGCTCTTTCCCAGTCCTGTCACAGTGCATCAGTCAGCACCAGGCACCCTCCCTTTGCTCGAGTCCCACCAATCTGCTGTCTGTGTCCATTGTTGTCCCCACCCATGCAGGCACCACACACACACCCGCTTGCACAAGCGTCCCAGCACCCTGACTCTGCCCAGCCCTCGCTCCCCAAGAAACCCTATTCCCCAGGAGCTGCAGAGGGGCTGCAGGACCCTTGCCACTCACTACTACCAAGCTACACAGAGGTGGCGGCCACCACCCTCATCCCTCCAGCCCAGCCCCGGGTCTGGCAATGTTGACCCCAAAGCAAATCTGACCTTCATGCTAAATTATGTTGTCCCCCATCGTCATACACCCACCCAAAACAGGGGTGTGGTAACTGTGAGGAAGTTCTCCCTTTTGGCAATGCCCTCAGCAGGGATCCCAGTGTCTCCCTGCCCAAGCAATGACCTGCCACTACTCCTGCAGACCACATACAAAAAACAAAGCAAGGAGGAACTGACACTACAGTTCAATCATAGAATGGTTTGGGTTGGAAGGGACCTTAAAGATCATCTAGTTCCAACCCCCTCCCACAGGCAGGGACACCTTCCACCAGACCAGGTTGCTCCAAGCCCCATCCAACCTGGCCTTGAACACTGCCAGGGAGGGGGCAGCCACAGCTTCTCTGGGCAACCTGGGCCAGGGTCTCACCACCCTCACAGCAAAGAATTTCTTCCTAATATCTAATCTAAATCTCCCCTCTTTCAGTTTCAAACCGTTCCCCCTCATCCTCTCACTCCATGCTCTTGTAAAAAGCCCCTCTCCAGTTTTTCTGTAGCCCCTTCAGGTAGTGGAAGGTGCTAGAAGGTGTCCCTGGAGCCTTCTCTTCTCCAGGCTGAACAGCCCCAACTCTCTCAGCCTGGCTCCATAGCAGAGGTGCTCCAGCCCTCTGAGCATCTCCGTGGCCTCCTCCAGACTCACTCCAACAGCTCAATACTTCAGCTCTTTCCATTACATCTTTGGTGACCTCTTTGTGACAGTTCAGCAATCTTCTACACGTACCCCAGGCAGCGTTACAGAAAGTTGAGGCTCTTGACTGCAGTCCCCCAACTGCAGTGCAAAGGTGAGCACTGCATTTTGCAAGGAGTCTTTTCATCCTTTTTTTTTTTTTCCCCCTGAACAAACACGTTGCTGAGGACCTGGATTGACTGTCCGCGTTTCCTTGCACCAGTGCTGCAAGTGGGAAAGCATTTGGTGCCACCTCTGCTTAGGGACAGGGCGTGGGAAACCTCACACGAGATCCTTGCGTCTTTTTCAAACCTTCTCAAATGGTTTAAAAATAGAAGCAGTGATATGATGATTGCGTAGTTAGTGAGCGCAGCAGCTTAACTATTTTTTTCAGACCAAGAACTAAGAGGAACAGGAGCACGAAGCTACTGTGCAAAGTGATGTCTACATCAAGCAGCGTTCACAGGTGAGGCACGCAGCCATCCACCTACCCGCCCAGTGACCCATAACGCCAGCTCTGCAAAGGATATTTAAAGATCCCTTTCAAATTCGTTATTCTTAAGCAGAAATAAACTGTGGACATGCAAAATAAGTGTGTCCACTTGCTATTTTCATCATCTCTTCCACCGTGCTCCGTGTGGCTCAGGTGTGTGCCGAGTATATACCTGTTGGAGGACTAAAGATCATTCCTGCTTCTTACTGCGACGAAAGAATTAAATACAAAATCTTCTGTAGGAAGCAATTGTGAAGTGTGGAAGTTTCTAGTCAGGCAAATAAATTGGATTTAAGTATATTACAGTCATAATCTTTTTCTGCCTCTCTCCAGACAGCCTTTGTACATGGAGAAATGAGAATGTATTCTCAGACAAATCTTGACCTGAGGGAGAAGGCTGCGGGAATCTGGATTTTCAATAACATAAGACAATAAAGCTCAGACTTCTAACCTGCCGCAATATGGTAAAAGTATAAAGAGCTTAGCAACTAATAAAAGAAAAGGGTCTTCCAACTCATATTTGAAGATCTAGACCCCCAAAAGGACACTTCATAAAGATCATAATGGGTTAGTCAGTATCTAACAGATACCATGTACCTTGTTGACCAATTGTCTGACAGTTGTCTTCTGCAGGCCTGGATATTAATAAGCCCTGGGTTGATTTCCTTGGGGTATTTTGTCTTCGTAATTGTACATCTACTTGTTGTGACACTGCAGCTTGCTATATATTTATTTAATGCGATTCCTATAGCAAAAAAAAAAATGTATGTATGCTATTGTTTTCCTTAGATGATATGCATACACTGCAAATTTCATCTCCCTCTAAGGTATAGTGAATCAAAGCCCTTACAGTGTAGGGGAGAGCACACGGTCTGGGGGCAAAGAGGAAATCCAGATGTGTTTTCCCCTTAGGTGTGAATATGTCTTACTCCTTGCATTACACAGGGAATATAAAGGGATTCAATTATCGCCGCATTTTTATTCCTAATAATAACAAAAACTTGTTCTAGAAGGTATTCCAGTTAAATAATGTTTTGACAGATAATGCTAGTGTAAAGTAGCCGTCACTCACGCAGCGAGATCAAGGGGAAAGAGATGCATAAGAAAGATCACAGAGTGGCTTATGGAGCGAAAATGAAGCCTGTTAAAAACTCCTCTTGCCAACAAAACAAAGACTGTCTGCGGCTTGATCCTGCTCTCACCATTTTCTGTACAGCTACAGAACACAAATATTAGAGGTTGCATGTTATATATAAATCAGTTTTCCATAGATTCTCAAATAAAGGCATATTTAAAAGAATTCTGTGTTTTTTCAGCTCCCTCAGCCACACCAGTCTTGCCCCAACAGCCATAAATCACCAAGATAGAGCAAGGGAGGGCAGCTCTTTACTGCTTTCTGCACTCCTTGGCCAGGTGATCCTTCTCCTGATGGATGTCCCAGGTCATGGCCAGGACACCATCGGCTGTGAGAGGCTGGTCATTCCCATGCAAGTCTGAAAAGACCAGATTTGCCCATATGTCATTGCCTTTTTTGTCCACTGAAACAAAACTCAACCCCCATTTGTTATTTAGCCCATCTCTTCTGTCACCTGGAGCAACCTGAGCCCTTATTTTCAGCTAAATGCCAACTTCTTCATTGCACCCACCTTATGCATCTTTGGCTACATTCACCTACAAGATGTTTATCCTGTGAATATTTTCCTTTTGCTCCAAATTCTGCATGAAATTCCACACAAATGCATCATCACAACCCTCTTTCTGCCACTAACACACAGTACCCAAGCCCTGACTGTGCTAATCCCAACTCCCAGCCCCACCACGAACCCCTCGTGCAGCCTCGGAGCAGCCCTGGGGTCAGTCCCTGCTGCTGTTGCTCCTCTCTTGAGGCTTTTTCCATGTTCTGCCTCCAGTTGGGGTTCAACAGGGGGCAACACAGTGGAGGGAGGGTGTGCTGGGAAAGGCATAGGAGAGTGCTAGAATTCTTAAAATTAAGAATATAATGATTTGTAGCAGCATCAAAAGTCACAGTAAAGCATGATGTAAATAGCTGCGTGCTGCAAAGGGGTCTGCAGGTCACAGCCCTGCTCAGAGGTCGCTCCATGCCCGATCCTGGCACATCACCAGTGTAAGATAAACTGTGGGAAATTAAAGGAGTAACAGAGATATGTTTAGAGGCGTTTGCTTAGGGGGTAGATTAAATTACAGATAATTACAATATTTTAAGAATAAGTCTCCAAAGTTTCTATACAAGTCCTGAAAGAGCTCATTGAGAACTTCTTCAGCTTTTAAAACATGGATTGATTCCCTTTTTGGCAGAGCTGAACTTCTGCTGGAAACTGGGCACAAAGCTTAAATACGGGATTAATAATAAAATGCACACACGCACGTTCAGAAGAGTCACTGCTCTTCTGCCTGGGAGCTCATGGGTCAGATGTGGCAAATGCCCCTCTGCCCCAGGGAGCCCATGGGTGCTGTGCCTGGGTGCCAGAGGAGGGACAAGGCTGTCGGGGCTCAGCCCAAGTCACAAGGAACTGCATGACACCCAGGAGAAGTCTCAACCTGCTCTAGAGGAATGTTATCTTCAGCCAAAGTGTTTTAGCCTAAAATGTTGAGTTTCTACATAAAATTTCAGTTGGGGAGGAAAAAAACTGAAAATAGTCAAAGTTTCCAGAAGGAAGAAATGAAGCAGTGGCTTCATGAAACTGTCACTGAAAAGTTTGTTTTCATTCCCCCTCTTTACCTGAGGTTTTTTAAATAAATAAATTCCCATAAATACATTTCTCTCAACAAGCAATAAATGGGGTTTAGACATGTCCGCCCCAAACTCATTAAAATAGTCTAAAATCCATTTAGCTGTAATGCTGTGGCCATCTTTGATTCATATGAAAGCTGTCACGTACTCAAGATAACTTCAGACCAGAAGATGACAGCCATGGTGGTGACATTGACCATAGAAATAAAGTACACAGACACCCCACTGAGAGGATTTATTTCAGTATCTACGTCGTGATTTGATGTACCTTGATGTCTTACCAACACTCCCTGCTGCAAGCTCTGCAGGTCTGTCCCCAAAACAGGGATCTCATGCTCCTTCCTGCCAGGGAGGAGGTGCTGGAGGGGACATGGGCCAGTCCAAGAGCTGCCACTGCACCACAGGGAGCAGGACTGTGCACACATGGGCTTTTGAACAAAGCTATGGTGAAGAATTAATTTTAATGCCACAAATGTTCAGAATTTTGTTCAGTTCCAGCACAAAAATTCCACCTGTGGAGCCCAGAATGTGATCAAACCTCATGTGATTGAGCTAGAGAATTTGGGGAAAATGAGAAATCTTGATCACCTCAAAAGCACAGAATCAATCAGGTTGGAAGAGCCCTCTGGGCTCATCGAGTCCAACCATTGCCCTGACACCACCATGGCAACTAGACCATGGCACTAAGTGCCACGTCCAGGCTTTCCTTAAACCCCTCCAGAGAATGTGTTTAACTCATCATCAACTTCACCCAAAATGTAACAGAATTCTGTGTGCTGTGATACTGGGAGTACACCAGGCTGAAGCACAGACAAGGCTGTGCCAGTGCCCCGATGAATACTCTATTTTAAGCAGCACGTTTCAGCAGGAGTGCTGGCTCCTGCCTGCTGCTGCTCGTGTCTTACACAGTTCCATTGATCTACAACTTTGACAGGTATATTTTCAAGCTGATATTTAACTTTGATGATCAAAACCAGCATTTGATGACTCTCTCTGATTACATGAAAGCAGACCGAGACACCACGATGGCAAGCGGGCAGTCTTGTCTCCTTTTCCTTCTGTATTTAATCACTAAAGGCGCAGCTAGTAACCAAATGCAAAGATTTGTGGTCCAGCAGCTAATAACACCCAGGCACTTGCTAGAGGAGACACTAAACCAGCCTAATGTGATCTTGCCATGTGGTAATTTTCCAGGTAAATGGACAGTTGCTTCAGCAGTTGCACTGTCAAAGGCCAATGATCCATATAATACGGGCAATTACAGAAGTATTTCCATTGCAGACTCTGTGACAACTTTTTAGTGCGAGACAACAAATAAACCGTAGCAAAGGTGCCCAGATGAGGCTACAAGACTTGAAACCCTGCACCCCAACTCCTGACTGGTATCTGCTGGAGGAACCAACTTTCCCTCCCCCAGCTCATCTGATCAAGTGTCCATGCCCATCGTCCTGCCTGTTTCCTCTTATTTTGACATTTCACAGAATCAACCAGGTTGGAAGAGCCCTCTGGGATCATCGAGTCCAACCGTTGCCCTGACATCACCCTGTCAACTAGACCATGGCACTAAGTGACATGACATTTCTTCATCCTCTTTTAATACTGAGCCTAAATTACAACTCATCACTTTCATGCAGTCCACTATTCTCCTGCCTTCCAGTTCAAAGTTAGGCACTGGGCTATTTTATAAAGATTCTCTAGGGCTGAAGAAGAGGAAAAAAAAAAATCAAATAAGGGAAAAGTCCTCAGCAATTTGAAAACTTGGACTCATGGGGGATGCACAAACATAACTATTTCTAACTGCATCTCAAAGAAAAGGCAGAAAAATGTTCTCAGGGAGCGTGTAGTGCTGGTACACACAAACGCTACACGTGCCACAGCTGAAAGCACAGCTTACATGCTAACAGTTTATTTGTTGGAAAGAAGATTCTGAGCAATACACGGATTGAAATAAATAATTGCTTTGTGTAATGAAGTGTGCATGAGGAAATAACCACTTGTACCACGGGCATGGGTTGTTTTAGTGGTCCTCGCAGCCTCGAGAAGCACAGACGCCTGCTGCACACTGCCACGAGAAATCAATACCAACGCCTCTGAAAATATTTAAGAGCGCGCCAGTCGCTCCCCAGCAACACCAACATTTCCAGCTCTGAGCTTGTAAAAGCAAAGAGGTTCTTGCAGCTTCAGCACCTGCTTATAAAACGCCTACATGCAACAGCAAAATGTAAAATATACAGGTGCCCTCAGTCATCCGAGCGCTGCAGAAGTTTAACGATAAACACATAAGACCCTGAAAGACTTTTGTGATTTCTGATGGGAATACATTAAACCTGTACTAGTGCTTCCCTTGTGAGTTGTACTTCTGTTTCAGTTTCAGTTTACTGCTGCTTTTACCCATCATGTAAGAGACAGACTGCCATTTCATTCCACCAAAAGGAACGGGAAACATCAGTAAAGAGCAACCTTAATGGTGGAGGAATTCCCTGGGGACAGACTTGGGAGTTGTTCAAGAACCTGTTTCAAAATTTAAGCAGATTTTGCTAAAAAGGAAAGAGAAGACAGACTTGAAATGCCAGAATTTAACCTTCTTGTAGGAAGTGACAAAAGGCATTCAGTGCTACCCCAGGCAGAAGCCATCCCTCCCTTCCCTGCCAGCAGGAGCACGAGCCCCTTTTGCAGAAGCTGGGACCCGGAGACAAGAACCATTACTTATGCAAATAACTGATTTTATGAGATTAATTGGTAGATGGATGCTTTTGGACATCCTGTGAGGACAGTGGTTCCTTTATGAACTACATATCAACAACCCACAGCCACCTCGGAGCCAGATGTGTCAGACCTCAGCAGACATTGCAGAGTTGTTTCTCAAGGAGATGAGCAGGGATGGGATAGCCCGAGGGCTGAGCCCCTCATTGGTCCTGCCCCAGGTCCCTCCTGCCCACCAGCACCACATTTAACCATGCAGGGAAGAGCTCTCCATCCTACACCACCCCAATTAACAAATGAATGAGTTACTTCCCAGAAGGCAGGTGGGTAATTCCTGTGTTGGGCTCCTCAGGCACTTCTAATGTACAGTTAAAGATGTGATGTCTCATCCAGCCAAATGAGGAAACTGGTTATTTGGCAAGGTTGGCATTAGGAGAGTGCTTTGAATAGAATTAATGCCAAGGTTTGACATTTCTTAAAAAAAAAAAATCACTGCTCTACTGTTGCTGTGCAGAGCAGCTCCCGTGAGAAAGTCCCACGTGTTTGCTCCAAACTTCTCTGGAAGACACATCCCAGCCGATGACATGGGAAGGTGAATTTATCCTCTTTAACCTGTGCTGAGGTTACTAACAGGAACTAAATACACTGCTTTTCCCTGTCCTGGGCAGCAGCTTGTTCAACACAATAATACTCCTGCTACATACACAAAACAAACTCCTGAACCATCCCCCAACACTGTTTTCCCTTGTAAAAATTATGTAATCACATGCTATTTCAGAAAATTGCATAAAAGTTAACTATTATGATTAATTGTCCCCACGCCTTCTTGTAAAATTTTCAAAGTTCCAGCTGGTCACGCAGGGTTTAGTTCACAAAAGTGCTGCACGTTATTAGATTTTCTGATAAAGTGGGCTCTTTTGTGAGTCAGAAAACTGCTTCTCCTCCAGACAACTGGCATCCTCTTTGTTATTCACCCCAGAGATACGCCAGCCAAAATGGAGTGCACTCGGGTGAAAAAAAGATACTCCCAATCAGACATGCAGATCAAGCATCGCTTATGCAGTGTAAACAAAACATTACCAAAGTTCTCCCCACGACACAAGTGCACGTTGACAGTTTGGTTGGGGTTTGCTGCCCTTCCTCTCACCCAGGGCATGAAAGCCCAACGCTGCCCACCTGGTACACTCCCAGGGAAGGTGCCACAGAATCAATGAGGTTGGAAGAGCCCTCTGGGATCATCGAGTCCAACCATTGCCCTGACACCACCATGGCAACTAGACCAGGGCACTAAGTGCCATGTCCAGGCTTTTCTTAAACCCCTCCAGAGATGGGGACTCCACCACCTCCCTGGGCAGCCCCTTCCAATGGCTAATGACCCTTGCTGAGAAGAAATGCTTCCTAATGTCCAACCTGACCCTCCCCTGGCAAAGCTTGAGGCTGTGTCCTCTTGTCCTATCACTAGTTGCCTGGGAGAAGAGGCCGACTCCCACTTCACTACAACCTCCTTCAGGTAGTTGTAGACTGCAATAAGGTCACCTCTGAGCCTCCTCTTCTCCAGGCTGAACAACCCCAGCTCCCTCAGCCGTTCCTCGGAGGTCACACTCTCCAGACCCTTCCCCAGCTTGGTCGCCCTCCTCTGGACTCGCTCCAACACCTCAACATCTCTCTTGAAGTGCGGGGCCCAGAACTGGACACAAGATTCAAGGTGTGACCTCACCAGTGCCGAGTACAGAGGGACAATCACTTCCCCAGACCGGCTGGCTACACTATTCCTACTAGAGGCCAGGTGCCGGCTCTGAATCCTGAAGGAATGACTGCACGTGCAGATGGGGATGATCCAACAGAGTCCTTTCACATCAGAAACACACTTGGGAAGGTCCCACACCAGCAGCTGGACAGAGCTAAGCTCAGCCAGTGAGAAGGGCAATTCCTATATAACTAGTCAGAAGAGCCACAGATGGAGGGGCTGGCAGATGCCAATGGAGTCCCAGGCAGACCTGCCAAGCTGTGAAGCTAAAAGCAGTTATTTCACAATATCAAAGTGACTGGCTGATAAAATGGTAGTAAATGTTGAGTTATGCATAAGGGAGGAAAGACAGTCCTAACTTTGTATTATAACCATGGTTTCTGACCTACTACCATTTACCAAAAAGTCATTGTAATTCTACAAAGAATTCAGCTCAGTAGCAAACAGTGTTAAAGACCACACAGAAAGACTGAAATGAAAAGAGAAAATATCACAATTGTGTAGAGCCAGGGTGCGCCTGCCCATTGAGCACCACCTGCAACTCCAGTTCCCTCCAGTCAATTAAAAAAAAAATCCAGAAAAACATACAAAAATGGTAAAAACAAGAGTTTTCATGGTTAGAGGAATTCACTAAGTTCAGAGGATGTTTCTTCAGGATGGAGAATATGACAAGTTCAGGGGACAGCAATCCATTTGGGGCTAGCACCCTCAGGAACCTCTCAACTTAGCACTGCAAACATCTCAGGTCTCGTACAAGCATGGGGTTACTTAACCACAGCAACAGGAAGAGTTTAAGGGCAAGAACTGGATTTTGGGGTTGTTTAGCCTGGAGAAGAGGAGGCTCAGAGGTGACCTTAGTGCAGTCTACAACTACCTGAAGGGAGGTTGTAGCACAGTGGGAGTCGGCCTCTTCTCCCAGGCAACCAGTGACAGGAGAAGAGGACACAGCCTCAAGCTTGGCCAGGGGAGATTCAGGTTGGACATTAAGAAGCATTTCTTCTCAGCAAGGGTCATTAGCCATTGGCAGGGGCTGCCCAGGGAGGTGGTGGAGTCACCATCTCTGGAGGGGTTTAAGAAAAGCCTGGCCATGGCACTTAGTGCCCTGGTCTGTTTGCCATGGTGGTGTCAGGGCAATGGTTGGACTCGATGATCCCTGAGGGCTCTTCCAACCTGAGTGATTCTGTGAACTATAGGGGAGCCACTTTTTCCACCCACCAAGAGATCACTGTCAAAGGCACAAGCATTTACTGGTGTCTAAACTTACAGAACCACAGTTGTTCCTGGGAATGCTTATAAATAATCCAAGTCTCCTCATCTCCTGCTGCCCGTTTTCCCCCCGCTTTGTGTTATGCAAAGCAGAAAAATATTACCATCCTTACAGCATCCTTCTTGAAAGGCACGCGCTTCAAATACCATAAAGAAGTATTGTCATAATGAGGTTAATGACAATAGGGTTTCCAATATCAAAGAGCCAACACGCAGCTGCTTTATGGTACGGAGTGATGTAGCACAGAGCTCCGTAATGAGAGTGGAGAGTTTTTGGGTTACGCATTTTAATGAGTTTGTAATAAGCAAACTACTACGGAAGCGGTAATTTGCATTTCACAGCACTGTTTAGATAGAATACTTTGTTAACGCTCACTACGTTGAAGGAGGAGAATTAGCCCAACTTCATAAGGATTTAGAGTCTGAACATGCACAGGCCGTTGTGCAGATTATATGCTTTTAGAGCCAAAAGAAAAGCGTTTGGTAATACACACAGGGAGAGAAAACAGGAGAGGAATGCAATACCTGTGTCTTTTTTGACCTATAGAATAAGTCGAAATAACCGCTGTGTTTCATGCTGCACACGCCTCGTTTGACATCTCAATTTGCACCTTGCAGTGGTGAAGCACATCAATGCTGCTTTTGAGAGAGAGATCTTCGACGCCGGCGCAGACTAATTCTGCAATAGCTGCGGATCAGCGTGTGTAAAGGCTGGTTCTGTGCCCAAAACCTGGCAGCCACCACCACGCTGCTCAGCTCCGCTGCCTCACACACTCGACTCGTTCCCCAGCTCCTGCAGCACGAACCCAGCCTAGAAGTTAAAAGCTGTCTGAGGTACGTGGCACCGAGCACCACGCTGCGCTCGTTACAGCTCATTCGATAGACGTACCTTAAGAACAACGCATTCATCTATTAATGTTCCTTATGGGAGACATAATCAGCTTCATTAGGAGTCATTATTATGGTAAAACCCTGGAAAAACACATCATGTACAAGGAGGCAGCGTGATCAATTAAAAACCTAGAATATGTGACTAATATTGACAGATGTTTACAGGAATCGCTGCGGGAGGGCAGGCGCTGCAGCGGGGTGGCATCTCCCATGGGTACAGCCCGCCCTGCACCCGCAGCCTTCCCGGGGGCCAGCCGGACCCACTGCCGAGCCAGGCACAGCCAGGAGGGCACTTGTGTTCCCTAGAAACAAGCAACACAAAATACAGGTGCAACCACAGGATCACAGAATGGTTAAGGGTTGGAAGGGCCCTCTGGAGATCATCCAGTCCAACCCCCTGCCCAAGCAGGGTCACCCAGAGCACGTTGCACAGGGTCATGTCCAGGTGGGTTTTGAATATCTCCAGAGAAGGAGACTCCCCACCCTCCCTGGGCAGCCTGTGCCAGGGCTCTGGCACCCTCAAAGTAAAGAAGTTCCTCCTCATTTTCAGATGGAACTTCCCATGTTTCAGCTTGTGCCCATTGCCCCTTGTCCTGTCGCTGGGCGCCACTGAGAAGAGTCTGGTCCCCTCCTCTTGACACCCACCCCTAAGGTATTTGTAAGCATTGGTGAGATCCCCTCTCAGTCTTCTCCTCTCCAAGCTGAACAGACCCAACTCTTAGCCTCTCCTCATAAGAAAGGTGCTCCAGTCCTACCAGACTACCCCAAGCCAGGGAGCACCTCCACAGATGCCCCAGCACAACAGGAGATGCTGCACTGTGCCCTGGGGCAGCTCCCCTCTGCACAGAGCTTTCACAGCAAACTGGGCAGAAAATTTTGTCTGAAGCCAAAAAATTTTAACATCTGAAGTTGGAAGCTATTGAAGTTTCTGAACTGATAATCATTATTTTGTTGTGGGGTTTTTTGGCTTGCTCAGAAAGCACCCACCACTAGTGACTGACAGTGCCCTTCGCCATCCTGCCAGCCCCAATTTCTCATGAAAGAGCAGCACAGAACAGGCAGATTGAGGTGGGTGCATCCTTCCCAGGTCACAACACTTCTGCCAGTAAAGACAACACCAGCTCTGCTCTCTGCCAGCAGAGACACCCAAGAGAGCAAGAGCAGCAATGGGAAAAGTCCTTTGCAAGGCTACAAAACCCCAGGGTGGGGTGCAGCTCAAGCTGAGGCAAAGAGCCCCTTGCAGGACACCTTTGGGGTGAAGCCTTTATGATTTAGGGCAGTTTGCAGGCAGTGCTCCACGTCGGACGTGAGGCCAAGCTCTGGCAGCACCATCGCCTTTCCCCACGCCGAGCATCCTCGCCCATAAGGCCCAGGAAATTACAGCTTGTGGTTGGCGAGATGATATTTTTAAGCCTTAACAAACAAGGGCTTGATCTTAAACAGTTTGGATCTGCTCTGCCATACACACAGCTCAACAGCTGACTCGGGTTTGGGTACGTAGCTGGCGCAGTGAAACAAGGATGGGCCTCAGGCAGGGATTCAGATCACGGGAGCCACTAAAAGCTTTTTTCATTGCACGTATCAGTGTCCAAGCTGAGAGCTGTTGTGCAGCAGGACTAATACATCAGTTGCTGTGAAGTCAATAGCATTGATTTTGGTGGGACCAGGGTTTCACTCAGCTGCAAGTAGTTGTTCCAGTAAGAGCCTGGTAACAGGGAACCCTCTAGGAACCAACAGCTCCCAGGGAAGGCTTTCCCAGGAGGAACCCAGCAGTGCCAAGACTACAAGGACCAGGGAGAAGGTACCAAAGTGGTGCTCATCCTTACACATACTCTGCCTTTGACCTCCCAGGAATTTCCCCCACAAGCTAACCCACACTTCAAGAAAGATGTTGAGGTGTTGGAGCGAGTCCAGAGGAGGGCGACCAAGTTGGTGAAGGGTCTGGAGGGTCTGAGCTATGAGGAATGGCTGAGGGAGCTGGGGGTGTTTAGCCTGGAGAAGAGGAGGCTCAGAGGTGACCTTAGTGCAGTCTACAACTACCTGAAGGGAGGTTGTAGTGGAGTGGGAGTTGGCCTCTTCTCCCAGGCAACCAGCGATAGGACAAGAGGACACAGCCTCAAGCTTGGCCAGGGGAGGTTCAGGTTGGACATTAGGAAGCATTTCTTCCCAGAAACGGTCATTAGCCATTGGAAGGGGCTGCCCAGGGAGGTGGTGGAGTCACCATCTGTGGAGGGGTTTAAGAAAAGCCTGGACATGGCACTTAGTGCCCTGGTCTAGTTGACAGGGTGGTGTCAGGGCAATGGTTGGACTCGATGAGCCCAGAGGGCTCTTCTAACCTCATTGATTCTGTGATCTAGGAAAAAATGCACAGGACCCACAGAAACCTCCTCAGTGCCCAGAAGTTTAACACACACACAGCTGGCAGCAAGGGCTATTAAAAAGCATTTGCTTATAGCAGCTATTACTTGATAATTTATGACTTCAGCAGAAAGGAGGCAAACAAAGTACACAGGAATATGGAGCCTCCAGAAGGAAGAGGGTGAAAAGGAAGCAGAGTCCAACCAGGGGCAGCAGCAGGATCAGACCCTCCCCTGCTGCTGCGGAGACTCAGCTCTGCTTCCTACCTGCAAACCTTAAGTGGAGCACAATGACCCCGCACCCACACCAGCACACAACGCAAGCCCACCACACCGTGCACGGGTCCTGCTCAGCCCCCAGCAGCTCCCAGCCTCCTACTCCGCAGCCGCGGTGCAGCAGAAGGCTCCCATTGTCATTAAGCCCTCACAGAGCTACATGATCAAATAAAGAGACACGGTAATTTACAGCAGTGAGCTATAATCTCTTTTAAATAAAGAATTATTGCTTCCTCCTTCAGCAAGGACTTCAGTGCGCTGGGCTGGCTCTTCCTTGGAGCACCACGATATCACCTGGGACTAAAACATGTAAAAGCAGAGGGGACATCCAAGCAAACGCTCGAGGAGGGCACGGTGCACCCCATCACTGGAAAAATAGTAAAAAAAAAGACAGAAGAGGAGGAATAGCAGCCACACTACACACTGAGAAGCTCCTGATGGCAAGGTGGAAGCATAACCTTCACGGCTTTGTCTCCAGCTGCCCTCGGCAGCTCCGAGGGAGCGCTCCCCAGGCCCACTTAAAAATAACCCAAGAGAGCAATTGCTCCCTGCACCGTGGGGGCAAGGAACGGGAGAGCTGTGCAGGGGCAAGGCTGGGAGAGCCCTGGCACCTGTGTGCTGTGCAGCCAACATCCCGGCTGTGCATCGTTTGGAAAGGACAGAAACAAGGCAAGGCTTGCTGGTGCGACTCTTGATGTGGGAGTGAGCCCTGCCTGCATGCACACAGGCTGTAACCTCCACCCCAGCAGCATTCCCAGCCCTGGAGCTCCATTAAAGAAGTTTAAAACACTGTCTCTGTTTACAGAATCAGTCAGGTTGGAAGAGCCCTCTGGGCTCATCGAGTCCAACCATTGCCCTGACACCACCATGGCAACTAGACCAGGGCACTAAGCGCCATGTCCAGGCTTTTCTTCAACACCTCCAGAGATGGTGACTCCCCCACCTCCCTGGGCAGCCCCTTCCAATGGCTAATGACCCTTGCTGAGAAGAAATGCTTCCTAATGTCCAACCTGAACCTCCCCTGGCCAAGCTTGAGGCTGTGTCCTCTTGTCCTAGCGCTGGTTGCCTGGGAGAAGAGGCCGACTCCCACTGCGCTACAACCTCCCTTCAGGTAGTTGTAGACTGCACTAAGGTCACCTCTGAGCCTCCTCTTCTCCAGGCTAAACACCCCCAGCTCCCTCAGATGTTCCTCATAGGTCAGACCCTTCAGACCCTTCACCAGCTTGGTCGCCCTCCTCTGGACTCGCTCCAACACCTCAACATCTCTCTTGAAGTGCGGGGCCCAGAACTTGTTTAGCCCACACCCAGGGCTAAACAATAACAGTTGTTCTCTCACCCAGTGCCCCTTCCCTGACCCATAAAAGGAATTGGGAAAAGGAGGGAGACTCGTGGGGTAAAATTTAAATAGATTTAATAAAGAAACCAATGATAATACAAAATATACAAAATTATATTTAGCTAAAAAGTTGCAGCAAGGTGCTCCGGGAGTAGCAATAGTTAGGAATGAGAAAGAGGGAGAGGAGAACAGAGCAAAAAGCCCCCCATCCCCAAAAGTTTTCCCATTTCTAGTGCCCCTGAGGTCAATGTCCCAGCACACACCAGTGGGCCAGCCTGGGGCAGCTGCCCTGGGTTTAACTGCTGATGGCCTCGATCACCAGCCACAGCTGGGCACACACTGAAACAACACGGGACAGAAAAGGGATTTTATACATTTTATCCCAACAAAACCAGGACAAACCCGTGCGCAGCCGGGCCGGCCAGCAGGTGGCGGCCCCGCAGCGCCCGCGGACCCCCCCGCGGGGGGATGCAGGGGATGGGGTGGGGGGGATGCACAAACCGGTGCTTTTATACTTTAACCCCCCCGACGGGACCTGTCGGGATGCTCTGCAGGGTCACAGCGATCGCACCCAACAGCCCCGGCAGGAGCATCCACCCGAGCCAAAGTTGGTTCTCAAGCCCAAATCACGTCGACCGCCTAATAAAGGGCAATTAATTGCCTTTTATTAGGTAATTTCTCCACAGCAACATCCAGCTCATGTTAGGCAGCAGCCAAGTCAATTTAGGACTATTGCCATCAACATGTTCATTAGATAAAGACATCCCGAAGCACAAGCAGGTACCAGTGCCCTCATCCAGCCCCCGCAGAAAATAACCCCCCTATTCCTTCTTTTCATTAGTTTTTCATTAAGATAAATCCTGCATCTTGCCCAAATCAGTCTCACACCACCTCCGTAGTCACCCACCATGCAGTATGCACCCCGTCGTAACACTCACAATACAAAACACCATTTTTAAACATATCAGGAATTTTAAAATCTCACTTTACACCAGCAATAATCAGAGCTATTCCCTCTCAGCGGGGCAAACCCCGTGCTGAGCAGCCCCAGGCAACGCTCCTGCCTGTCAGGGAGCAGGCAGGGAGGGACCCAGCCCACACCAGCAGTGGCCTGAGGACACACACAGACACTTCTCTCCAGGATCTCTCAAGCATTTCAAGACAAACTTCCTTCCACAGGCAGCTCTGCTCAGTGTACTTTTGCATTTACGCAATTTTAAGAGCTTCATGGAAATCTTATTTTGAATTTAATTGCGTTTATAATGCTACTTTTAAGTCCATGCAGTTGATTTTTGAATCGACTCACTTCACCTGCGTGTACAGATTTATTTTACTGTATTTTTCAGAGCCAGAGCAGCTCCTTTCCTCCCTTTCCCATCCCAGGCAAAGGATCTGCAGGAGGGGTTTGCTCCCCAGAGCTCAGCCAGGGCTGGCGGTGGAGGCTGTGACACCAGCAGTGCCCCAGGCTGCTGTCGGTCAGAGTGGTTTGGGCTATCTGCACTCCTGAGCACTGCCAGAAAAGACCCATAATGGGTGGTTTGGTTTTCTTACAATGCACAGAAAAGATATTTCTTGACTTTGGCCTCTTCACCACGAGAATTATAGCCCTAAGATTACACCCCTGAGGCGTTCCAGCTGTAACGAGCAGATACCAATCTGCATTTGGGGACACAGCCTAGAACAAAACCATTAAGAGCGCTATCATTAGATGGTCAGCTCCGAAGTGTGTGAGATGCTACGGCTCCAGGCACAGGCTCCTACAAACAAGCCTTGGTAAGAAACTTTTTTCCTCCCTCTTTTTTGCACTGAAGAGGAAAAAAGTAGGAGAAAATTGCTTTCTGATTCCCCTGCTCCACTTGCCTTTTTTGTGTGCATCAGCCCATCTTCAACCTCTGCATTTGGGCAATCATTAAATTTCTGCATCAGGTACGAACATCAGCACGGGGGGGTTTTACCCCCCTCCCTGCAGTGCCCCTTTGGCTGGGGACAGCAGGTCTGCTCTGCTTCATGGGGCACCAGCCAGAACCAGCCACTCAGAAATCCTCACCTGGGTTTCGAGCAGCCCCCTCCCAGCTTTGTATCATCCTCAAAGTAGTAACTTGGAGCAAATTAATTAAAACATGGTATGTTATTATTGCATATAAGCTGTTTTCATCAAACTAGGCAACATAAGCCTACACATGGTCCCACTGTCCAACGTTAGTGCTGGACAAGAGACTTTTCATGCTCTGATACTCGCTCCCAGGCACTCAGACCAAGCTGCCCCATCAGCTGCTGCAGGAGCTCTGCCCAGTGCCCACCACTCCCAAAGGAGGGTGTCCCCCACCTCTGAGCACCCAAAGGCTCAGGCTGGCCCCTGGAAGGGAGCAGCTGAGCTCCCACCAGCTTCAGGGAGGGGATTTTGCTGCAAGACTGGTACTTTAAAGCCACTCTGTCAAATTATACACACCCACACACACAAAATCCAAACATCAGAGTGCCTGCACACGCAATATCCCAAAACTTAGAGATTGTTGTGCTTTTAAAACACCCAAGGTTGACACTCCAACACTTCCACAGTTTACTTACCACAAGGAATGCAGCAGCTCCCTGTTCATCCCACCAGGACAAGCAAACTCCTCGTACCCCCACGACCGGGTCACTCCCACACACACAAAAGCTCCTCTACCTGCACACGTCCTCTTGTGCACGAGGGAGAAACCACCATCAAGAGCAACCCCTTCCTGAAGCAACCCCAAAGGGGCCCAGGGCTGGGGGAGCCACCAAATAAATCCCTGCTGGGATTATGGCACCCACCTGAGCAAAGCCTTCTCCTCCTGATGAAGCGATGGGCAGCAGCTGGCACAGCATGGGCAGCCCCGGCCTCGCCGGGCAGCACAGGGAACCAAACCCCATCTAAGCCTCCACACCTGAGCCATGCAGGAGTTTGGGGGGAGCTCTGTGAGTGCTGCACAGCGGTGACAGCACCATGCCCAGGGCTCGCAGGGCACACATGGTCCCTCCCAAACACCCCCAGCACCACACTCACTCGCCGACAGGGACAGGTCCGCTTTTACCTGGGAAATCCCAGAGAGGAGTAGGGAAGTGTGATGCTGGATGGAACCACTGGAGCCACCACGTCGGGTCACCCACAGTCCCAGGCAACCACATAATTGATGTCTAACAAGGCTAACAGTGAAGAATCACAGAATCACAGACTCACAGAATCAACCAGGTTGGAAGAGCCCTCTGGGATCATCGAGTCCAACCATTGCCCTGACACCACCATGGCAACTAGACCAGGGCACTAAGTGCCATGTCCAGGCTTTTCTTAAACCCCTCCAGAGATGGTGACTCCACCACCTCCCTGGGCAGCCCCTTCCAATGGCTAATGACCCTTGCTGAGAAGAAATGCTTCCTAATGTCCAACCTGAACCTCCCCTGGCCCAGCTTGAGGCTGTGTCCTCTTGTCCTATCGCTGGTTGCCTGGGAGAAGAGGCCGACTCACATTCCACTACAACCTCCCTTCAGGTAGTTGTAGACTGCACTAAGGTCACCTCTGAGCCTCCTCTTCTCCAGGCTAAACACCCCCAGCTCCCTCAGCCGTTCCTCATAGGTCAGACCCTCCAGACCCTTCACCAGCTTGGTCGCTCTCCATACATATGTATAGAAAATAAGGAGAAAACTGCATCAGGAGGAGTAATTAATCACCAGAAAAAGCTTACCAATTGTTGTGTGCATTGTCTATCACCCACCTTTTTTCTTTTTTAATCCATATACGTGTCCACACTCAAAGAGGACTTCAGCGAAGCCCTGGGGGCTGTTTTATTCCAGGGATCAGCTCTGATGGGCTCAACGATTCATAGAGGATCGCTGAAGCAGCCCCGAGCCCTCTGGAAACCGCAGCTCCCAGGATTTAAGCATTAAAAGGGAGTGTGCTGTTATGTGTAACAAGTGATTATATGGCACTTAAACAGGAAATCAGATGCTTCTTATACTGCAGTGTGTTAGGAAAAGCAACACGGTAATGGGCGAGGTGAGAGGTGGTTAATACCGTAATGTTTCCCTGTACGCCAGTGGGGGAACCATTCTGGAATATTGCATACACTTCGGAGCATATACATACACGGAAATGTCTCTGAAATATATAACGCTCGCTGGAATGTTGCATGAGGGAGTAAAAGATCACTGTCTGCTACTGTCTGAAAGATGATAAATACCGAGCAAGGAGGCGGCTTTTCTTCAGATGATCAAACTTGACGTCATTGCTAAGAGCGGGATCAGCGTGAGGTTTGGTCCTTCACTCAGATTTACAGATGCTGCAGCCACCTGATTACACCAGCCTCTCAGTTTTCAGTCGAAATAAATATATAATAATAAATATATAATCCCTAGGCATCCCTGAATATTCAGGTTAGCTTGAAAGTACAGGCTTTAGAGGAGAAATACCACAGAACATCTTGCAAACCCTATTTTTTGCCCCTTTATTTTGAGTATCTGAGCTTGTCAAATCAAGTTTTCAGATGATAAAAAGCAATTAACCTCAGGGAAACTCATTGCCTGGATGACCTGAGCCAGGGCTGGACAAACCACAGGGCTTCTGTCTGCCCAGGCAACCTGGCACAGGCCAAAGCTCTCAAAGTAATAAAATAAGATTTTTTTTTTCCCTCCCATTTCTATTATTCTTTCACTAATTTGAATTTATCAAGTTAAATAAAATTAAAACCAGCACATAGCCACGTGTGGGCTGTGGGTACCTTTCTGAGGAAGGGATGCTGATGCCAGCACTGATACTGATGCTGATGCTGATGCTGATGCTGCCTCGTGCCCCGTCCCCACGCTGGACCCCCGGGCTGAGCTGGGGCTCCAGGAGAAGCAGCAGGTCCCAGGCTGGGAGAGAAATGCACAGTCCCCCCTCCAAAGATATGTTTAATTGAAGCAGCGTGAGGGCAGTTGTAAAACCTGACAGGTTTACATCCCCGTTATAAAGACAGACCAGAAGAGTTCGTCATCCACGCTAATCAATTTTTCCCTTCTTTATGCATTAAGAGTACTAGATAAATTGCGTGGCGGTGCTTTAAATTGCTGAACAGCTTCAGGTGAACTTTACAGGTGTCAGCTGGCATCTATAAACTGTCCAAGAGTCCTATAAAAGGCTGTGAAACAAGAGCAAAATCAGGAGATAAATCTATCACTTAAAAAACAAAACGAAGCCAGGGGAGTATATTTTCAGTGTTACTTTTTAACACGGCGCTGGAATGGAGAACTGCAGGTAGCAAAGACCTTCTGACACTGCTAATATTCAAGGTGCACTAATGACTTACTTTAATTATCCCCCAAACTCTTGCTTTCTCGTGATGTCGTGATGGGCAGCTTCAGTTCGGTGCTGATACACAAGAACAGGGCATGAGGGGTTGTTGTGAAAAACATGTGTCTTACTTGATGTCTAAATTTCACAGCTATTACACTAAAACAAAAGTAATAAATAATAAATAAGCTCTTACCTGTATCTTCTACAATTTCTATTATAGAAAATAGTTATAATTTCTATTATAGAAAACAGTTAAACATCTGTGCCTTATGAAAACTGAGCATCTGATTGTGAAGGAAATTCAATCAATCAGCAAAAGACAACTTTTGCTGGTAATGCAACAGAGACAAGCAGATTGTGGACATAATTCCACCAAAACAAAGCAGACAAATAAAACCGTGCTAAAATCTATTATTGAGTGGGTTCAAAACATCAAAACATATCACAGAATCACAGGATGATTTGGGTTGGGAGGGACCTTAAAGATCATCCAGTTCCAACCCCCTGCCACGGGCAGGGACACCTTCCACTAGACCAGGTTGCTCCAAGCCCCATCCAACCTGGCCTTGAACACTGCCAGGGAGGGGGCAGCCACAGCTTCTCTGGGCAACCTGGGCCAGGGTCTCACCACCCTCACAGCAAAGAATTTCTTCCTAATATCTCATCTAAATCTCCCTCTTTCAGTTTAAAACCATTCCCCCTCATCCTGTCACTCCATGCCCTTGTAAAAAGCCCCTCTCCAGCTTTCCTGTAGCCCCTTCAGGCACTGGAAGGTGCTAGAAGGTCTCCCCAGACTCTTCTCCAGGCTGAACAGCCCCAGCTCTCTCAGCCTGTCTCCAGAGCAGAGGGGCTCCAGCCCTCTGAGCATCTTCGTGGCCTCCTCTGGACTCGCTCCAGCAGCTCCGTGTCCTTCTTCTGTTGGTGCCCCCAGAGCTGGACGCAGCACTGCAGGGGGGTCTCCCGAGAGCGGAGCAGAGGGGCAGAATCCCCTCCCTCGTCCTGCTGGCCACGCTGCTGGGGATGCAGCCCAGGACACCGTTGGCTTTCTGGGCTGCAAGTGCACGTTGCCGGCTCATGGTGAGCTTCTCGTCACCCATCACCCCAAGTCCTTCTCCTCAGGGCTGCTCTCAACCCATTCTCTGCCCAGCCTGTGTTTGTGCTTGGGATTGCCCCGACCCACGTGCAGGACCTTGCACTTGGCCTTGTTGAACTTCATGCAGTTCGCACAGGCCCAGCTCTCCAGCCTGTCCAGGTCCCTCTGGATGCCATCCCTTCCCTCCAGCGTGTCACCACACCGCACAGCTCGGTGTCATGGGCAAACTTGCTGAGGGCGCACTCGATCCCACTGTCCATGTCGCCAACAAAGATATTAAACAGGACCGGTCCCAATCCCGACCCCTGAGGAACGCCACTCGTCACTGGTCTCCACTTGGACATTGAGCCGTTGACCATAACTCTTTGGGTGTGACCATCCAGCCAATTCTTTATGCACCGAGTGGTCCATCCGTCAAGTCCATGTCTCTCCAGTTTAGAGACAAGGATGTCATGCGGGACAGTGTCAAACGCTTTGCACAAGTCCAGGCAGATGACATCAGTTGCTCTTCCCCTATCCACCAGTGCTGTAACCCCGTTGTAGAAGGCCACCAAATTTGTCAGGCACGATTTGCCCTTGGTGAAGCCATGTTGGCTGTCACCAACCACCTCCATGATTTCTGTGTGCCTCAGTATAGTTTCCAAGAGGATCTGCTCCATGATCTTGCCAGGCACAGAGGTGAGACTGACTGGCCTGTAGTTCCCCGGGTCTTCCTTTTTCCCCTTCTTGAAGATGGGGGTTATGTTTCCCCTTTTCCAGTCAGTGGGAACTTCCCCAGACTGCCATGACTTCTCAGAAATGATGGATAGCGGCTTAGCAACTTCATCCACCAGTTCCCTCAGGGCCTGTGGATGCACCTCATCAGGTCCCATGGACTTGTGCATCTTCAGGTTCCTTAGATGGTCTCGAACCTGATCTTCTCCTACAGTGGGCGGTTCTTCATCCTTCCAGTCCCTGCCTCTGCCTTCTGCAACCTGGGTGATGAGGCTAGAGCTCTTGCCAGTGAAGAATGAGGCAAAAAAGTCGTTGAGTACCTCAGCCTTCTCCAAATCCTGGGTAACCAGGTCTCCCATTTCCTTCTGGAGAGGGCCCACATTTTCCCTAGTCTTCCTTTTATCACTGACATACCTGTAGAAGCATTTCTTGTTGCCTTTGACATCCCTGGCCAGATTTAATTCTGTCAGGGCTTTAGCTTTCCTAACCTGGTCCCTGGGTGCACAGACAATTTCCCTGTATTCCTCCCAGACTACCTACCCTTGCTTTTACCCTCTGTAGGCTTCCTTCTTGTGCCTGAGTTCATCCAGAAGCTCCTTGTTCATCCATGCAGGCCTCGTGGCGCTTTTGCCTGCCTTCCTCTGTGTCGGGATGCATCACTTGCATGGATGCTTGGTCGCCCTCCTCTGGACTTGCTCCAACACCTCAACATCTTTCTTGAAGGGCAGGGCCCACAACTGGACACAGGATTCAAGGTGTGGCCTCACCAGTGCCCAGTACAGAGGGACGAAGCCCCCACCCGACCCGTCACTGGGATGCAGGGCCCAGGGGGTGAATGGGAGCAAGAGGAAGAAAAGATTTTTTTAATTTTTGAGCTTTTGGTGGGCACAGCTAGGATCTAAACTGGCTTGCTCAGGGCTCCCCAAAGCCTCCCCCAGTTTCCCTTCTCGTACCAAGCAATCAGGAGCAATTCTCCCTCTCGGGCCCACCCCAGCAAGCTACCACCAGCTGCAAGGCAGCATCTTGTGTACACGATCACTCAGAAATAGTCACAATATTTTTACCTTGTGACTTCTCCTTTGCATACTTCGTGTACGACTCGGAGCTGAGTCGCTCATCTAAGAGACAGGTTTGAAAATAGCAGGTTTGTGTTTATTATTCACGTCCTTTGCCAGGACGAGCACCCAGTAAGTGCACATAATTGAAGCAGATAACTCTGACTTACTCTCCCCACGAGTGCATTGCCATGCACGTACGTCTCGATTAGATCATTTTCCTTTTAAAAAGGAAGCACTTTTGTGTCGTGGTGTCTAAGACAATTTCCAGCCGAGCCTGCTGGCGGAGTTCTCTGCTAGCAATATTTAAATTCAATATCCTCCTTGCTGTTGTTTATTTTTTGGTAGCGCTCACGTTTTCCTCCCTCATTCCACCTGTCTCCATCAGCGGGTCGCAACACTTTTGCACCAGCAAACAGGCCTGGAGGCAAACATTCCCCGTCGCTGCGAGTTTGTTTGAATCCCTGATACGGAGGGAGAAGCGGCTGCATTTTCCACGAGCCTGACAGGCCTCTCGGCGGAGCTGCCGTGGTTTGGGCCGGCGCGGTCCCTGCTGAGAGCTGCTGCCACATTTCCCCTCGAACTCGGGGCCACCCGACAGGTGACCTCTCGCCCCACGACCCCGCGTCCACGAGGTCTCTGAGCCGGGGGATTCGAGGCGGCGCACGCAGACAGTTGCTTGAGGAAGGGGCCACCGCTTCAGTCAATGTCCTCTTACAGCCCTGACACGTCCCACTGAAGTGTTTAACCTCCAGCACTTGAGGAGATGACATTACTTTTTTTATGGTTTGGAGAGTATGACCTTTTCTATCACCGTCCTTTATTTACTCCCCTTTCTGCGTGGAAAAAAATAACTGGGAGAGATTTCAGCACGTGAGAAAAACGATTTTGTGATTACTAAAAACAGAGAGTCTTTATATAAGGTTGTTAAAAATATCTCACGAGCTGAAAGTAATCCCCTGTTAAAGGACGGGCTTCGCCAACGCACTGGGTCTCCTATAAAGGGCTGTTGGGTCGTATCCGAAATGAATTTTCAAAAAGTCACCCAAAGGTGCGCCTTGGTTTGCAGCCCTACACTTGAGTCCTTGCACGGAGGAAAAGTGGAGCAGGACTTACTCTGAGGTGTAGGTGCACACGGATCAGGACCGTGCACTTGCAATCGCAGTCGCTTTGCTGGAAACCCTCTTGCTGACGTAGCACGGGGGAACTTTGATGCCCGAGTTCAGCCTCCCACGTACAAGACGGGTTCAGTGAGCTGCAAGTGTTTAATCACAGAATCACAGAATCAATCGGGTTGGAAGAGATCTCTGGGATCATCGAGTCCAACCATTGCCCTGACACCACCATGGCAACTAGACCAGGGCACTAAGTGCCATGTCCAGGCTTTTCTTAAACACCTCCAGAGATGGTGACTCCACCACCTCCCTGGGCAGCCCCTTCCAATGGCTAATGACCCTTTCTGGGAAGAAATGCTTCCTAATGTCCAACCTGAACCTCCCCTGGCCAAGCTTGAGGCTGTGTCCTCTTGTCCTATCACTAGTTGCCTGGGAGAAGAAGCCGACTCCCACTGCGCTACAACCTCCCTTCAGGTAGTTGTAGACTGCACTAAGGTCACCTCTGAGCCTCCTCTTCAATAGTAGTGTTAATAACAGTGTATTTTATATGTGTTGAGACATGGTTGCAGCATGTCCACTTGAAGAAGAGCTGCAAACGTGGGCTGCCGCGAGGAATACCCTGATTTGGGAGCAGACAAGATGCCCCAGGCTGATGGAAGAGTGAAACTGCAAAGGTAACGTGCTTATACCATGGGGAAACGTCCCCGCTCGCTTCTGTAGCATCCCCGCAGAGCTGGAGCCGGGAGTCTCACTGCCTCAGCGCTGAAAGGAGCCACTCGAACACACCGAAGGAGGTAAGATTAAAGAAGGAGGAATGAAAACTGCTGATAGAGAGTGCGGTGCCCTAAAAAGCGAGCAAAGAATAAAGAGGTGAGGAGCAGCAAGGTGTTGTCACAGCTCTGCTCTAATAGCTGCAGCGGCTGCCATGAGACAGCGGTCCCAGAGCACTGTGATTTAATCTAGGAGCAAAAGACGCCAAGAATACGTAGGGCGTCGAAATAAAAGGGACCACCACAGCCCTCCGACTCCTGCGCCACGTCCAGGTGGTCCAAAGCATTTAGAAAGAATATGATCTGTGTTTGAAATACCTGACGTTGCTCAGTCACCTGCTGGTTTGTATGCACGCTGTTGATTTAAAAGGCTGGAGCATAATCAAGCTTCTTTTTCTGAAGAGCACAACGAGCGTGTGAAAAATATATGATCCTTTTAAATTTTAAAAAGTGGCTCCTCGCAACAGAAGGAGAGAGGCACAATTAATTGTCAAGCCTCACGCACCACCCAGCTCTTCCGTGGGCCGTAACGAGGGGCGGTGCTTCGTACGGGGTTGGAAGGTGAAGGTTTGAGGGAGCGGACAGGCTGCCTGCCGTGGGGACGGCGCGGGGCTGTCGAGGAATCTGCTTTATAAATATTTTGTGCACGCCTATCTGTCTTAATAAGACGGGCTCAGCCTCCGTGTGAGGAGTAGTTACTCTATAATGAAAGCGAAGCCACCGCTATTTTTCAACGGAGTGTTTCTTGGTTTGCGGCGAGGGGTCGGGCTGGGCAGAACCAGCAGGGCTCAGGCCTGGCACCACCAGCTCTGTCTCTGCCTCCCGATGTCATCCACGATGGCTTCACCAAGCCCACAGAGACTTCTGTTTGTTTCTGGTCAGGAACACTTCTTAAAAATTGTGTATTTTTCACAGTTTGACAGATGTATAAACTGCCCTTGAATGAACCCCCAGAACTGTACCAACCCATGCAATGAGTGTGTTATAAAACAATTAAGCTCCAGGTCCTCCAGTGACTCGTGTGGGACGTCCTCAGGCCCAACGGTCATTCCTTCTGGGTCACCAGCCCTTGGGTCCATCCCCCAAACCTTCCACCAAGCGCTAAGCTGAAGCACCTCCACAGACTGTACCTGCAGCAGGGACACGTTAGGACACCGCAGAGCAGGACCAGAGCTGTGTTGTCTTTTCTAGGTCTAAAGCCAACTTTAAACACCCCCAGCACATCTGGACAGCTGTTTCCCAGGTGCTAATATTGGTGTAAGCAGCAGCCGAGCTTGTCCATGGGCAAACGCAGCAGGAACAGCCCCGTGAGGTCCCCCTGCCCAGGACCAGCTGAAAGCTCTGCCATGGACAGTGGTGTGAGGGACAGCACTGGCCACGGCCACCATCCTCATGGCCACCCCAGCCACAGGTCTAACATCCTCCAGACCAACACGCAGCCCCTCTCCCGCAGCCCCTCTCCTCTCCCTCCTGCTAGAAGCGACCACTCGGTACAAATTAAAACCAAACCAGAAGGTAGCTGCTGTCAGAACAAACCCAAATGAACGTTACTTGAAGTTATAACCAAGATCAACACTGACAGGCTGATTTTTTGTAAATGCAGCTCCATTCTTAACTTCACTGAAGGGATCTGCCTGACTTGGAAACTGCTACTTCTTTCCTAAATACCTTCCCATCTCCTAACTGCACATCGCTTACAGAGATGCTAGGAAGGATCCGCGGTGGCAGGGAGCAAAATATCACGGCAGCTCTCCCCTCCTCGAAGATGAACCGATACCGCAGGAGTTCTTACACTGGGAGAGGAGCAGAAATAAACAAAATAAAGCTGTTGCAGCCAGCAGCACCCTGTGCACGCCGCACCGGTACCTCCACGGGCACTTCAAAATCAGAGATTAACGCAGTTGAGAAGTTCTTGGAACCGAGAACCTGCCAGCACCGCATCCCGCACGGCGCAGGAGGGCGAGTACGAGCATCAGCCCGAGCTGGAGTGGGGAAATTACGATAGTTGAGGAGTTTTATAAAGCTGCGACCAGCGACTCTCCAGCAGTTTCTCTCCCTCCTGTGGCCGAAAGTTGGTGGGTGGGAGGTGGACGCGCAGTGCCAGGGGCTGCGGCAGCCCCCCGCGCCCAACTGTTGCGTCCCCAAAGCCGCGCACCTCCCGCCGCCCCACGGCGAGCCCCGCGCAGCCGGTACGCGCCTGCGGGACGGGGGGCGTGGGGGGGGGGGGGGCGCCCGGTGGGACGAGGCGCAGGGGGGTCCCCGGGACGGGACGGGGCGAGGTCCAGGCGTGTGTCCCCCCCCCCGCCTCCTCTCGGGGCCGCGCCGCCGATTCCGCCCCCGCGGGCGCCCCGCGCCTCCCGCCCGCCTCCCGCCCGCGCAGCGCGGGGGGGGCGCTTGCGCACTGCTGCGCTCCGCGCACCGCCGTGCCCCACAGAGCCTCGGCGAGGCTGCGGTGGGTAAGTAGTGTATTAAAGCGCGCAGAGCACACGCACACTCCTCCGCCGGTCCCCTCCTCAATAAACGCTGCCCTCCGCCCGGGTTGGGGCTTTCCCTCGGAAAACCTCCTCCCTGGCCTAATTAGCCGCGAAAGGTAAGCGCCCGTCCGCGGGTCCCGCTCCTGCGGCGTCCCTGGCTGCGCGCCTCTGCGCGGGGGGCGGAGGGGGGTAAAGGGGCGCGGGCGGGCGGCGGGGGCGGCGCGGGTGGCGGAGCGCCCGCTTACCTGGGACGGGCCGTGCGCGGGGGCCGCCGCACCTCTGCGCGGCTGTGCGCACCTCTGCGCGCCCACACGTGTCCTGCCTCGCAGTTACTCGCCGGCGGCGGCGAGCGCGGTTCCCGTCTGCGCCGGCGGCCGCTTGCGCACAGGTAGCGCGGCGGGGGGTGCTGCGCGTCGGAGGGCCCGGGAGGAGCGCGGCCGGCGCTGCGCTGCTCTGCGCGGGGTGTCGGAGGCGCGGACGGGTCTCCGGGGCTTTTTTTTTCCCCTCCCGAGCAGAAAAGCGGAGAGCCGGGCGCTGCCGGGGTCGGAGCGCCGAGGTGCCCGGGCTAAAAGGCAGGAAGCAATTAAAACTCCTCCTTTCGGATTAACAACCCAAAATTGATCGATCTGTCAGGAATACTGTTGATTTATGAAAGGTGCTTATTTCCTTGGTATGGAGAATTTTATGTTCTCTAGGTGAAACTGAGTTCACCCAGCTCCGGAGTAGATTGATGTTTTAATAAAAATAAATAAAGGGAAAAAGCGAGCCTGGTCTTTGGGGACATCAACTCTCAAATCGCGGAGTTAGACTAACAAATCAAATTGCGTTATCTTTACGTTTCGTATCTTTTAATCTAACGCCTTAAAAATCGCAGGCGGCGCCGCAGCCTCGATCATCCGTAAAGTTTCAATATGATGTTTTAAAAGTTCAAATAACAAATAATCAATGCTTCATCACCGAAAGGGTCGGGGAGGGGGGGGGGAGAGTGGGCACGGCGCGCCTGCGGGCGGCGGGGGCCGCGGTGCGCGGTGCGCGGCCGCCCGCGCAGTGTCCTGTAGATGGCACACCGTCCCCACGCTACAGCCGCGGCCGCCGGCTCTGCGGCGAGGGGGGGAACGGCGAGCTCAGCACTTGTTGTTTACCCAAACCTGGGCGCGCTGCTGCGCGGAGCGCTCGGGAATTCTTCGAAAATTCAAGCCCGAGATGCGCGGGGAGCGCCCGAGCCGCCCGCCCGCCCGCCCGCCGGCCGCGGGACTTCCGCGCTTCCCGGGGCCCGAGGAAAGTGGGAGCGCAGCGTGCGGGGGAAGGTGTCGGGGAAGCGCGGAGTGGTGCGGGAGCCGGGAGGAGGCGGCGGGCGGGCCCGCACCCCGCACCCCGCACGGCCGGGCTGGGCGGCAGCCGGGCGCCCCGACACGTTTGTCTTTGCGATGTAAATTGCAGCGGGACAAATTGCTTATTAATAGTCTGGAAGAGAAGGCAGTTTCTTTCTTTCTTCTTTTCTTTCTCTGTTTTTATTTCTGCATGGCCCCCAGCTACGCTCGGGGCAGCCTCACCGCCCAGCCGCTTCCCCTTCATTTCAATATCCGAAAGAAAATGCAAATCAGCACGCTTTTTAAAAAGTTAAATTAGCAACAGCTTTAAGTGACTCCATTAGCATGGAAAACATACAAATGTTTAATGTGGGAATAGCTTTTTTGAGCGCCGCTCTCCCCGCTCCGCCAGCGGAGGAAGGGTGCGGGGGGACGAGGAGCCGCGGCTCGGGGGTCCCCCGGTAAAGCACCCCGAGGTGCTCCGGGAGCGGGGCTCTGCTGCAGCCCCGCACATCACCGACCCGCTCTTAAGGCTTTAATTATGGAAAGGACCGCCGTGGCTCGCAGGGGAGCGGTGAGGCAGCGGCAGGCTGTGGGGCAAGGGGACAGGGACCTCCTCCCGGTGTGTCCCCCCCCCACCAGGCCATCCGTGTCCCGCCCGGGGGGCAGAGCGCTGCCCGCTACCGGCGCCGCGCCCGGCGTTTTCCCTTCCCGGAGCGGGAGACGGGCATCCCGGTGCCGGGCTGCGGTACCCACCGCTGTCCGCCTCGGGGAGGAAAGCACTCGGTACAACGCAAAGTTTTGCTCCGCCGGTGCGGCGGGGAGCATCTCCCCGTTCCGCGGGGCTCCGCCGGCTCTCCGCGCCCGTTTCCCGCAGCCCCATGCCCGTGCCATAAATATGTGTCTCTGTGTTGGCATATAGGGCGTTAGCGGATCCCTCCAGGGCAGAGCGAGCCCTGACCACGAAAGAGTTAAGGTTTCTATTATTCAGGAGAGGTCTTGTTAGGATGTAATCTGCATTTTCTAACTACTGCGTAATAAAAAGTGAGAAGTTTTGAGACACCTTTCTTGATTATACCTTTGGCGATACTTTAGGTTTTACATTTAATTTGCATTTTGTTCTGAGTGAATATTGAAGTCTTGAGTGGAGGATTGAATTTTATTAGGACATCTGGACTGACAATATCAAATCAGACACCAACGTCCCAAAGCTTGCTAAAATTTCAGAGTTAATTAGAACGAAGTATGTTTAATTAAAGCCAATTATAATATCTGAAATTATCTGATCGATCCTTGTTTGTTCAGTTGGAGTCAGTTTATATTGTTCTCGCCGCACGACAGGACCTGTCCGGCCGCCAAATCCCCGCGGCCCCGGCTGCGCGCCCGCGCCCCTTCCGCGCCCCACCGCGGGGGCGGCTTCCCCTCCGCCCGCCAGCTGCGCGGCTCCGTGCTGGCGGGGAGCCGCGGCCCGCAAACCCCTCTCCGGCCCCGGGGAGCGGCGGGCGGCGGCCCCGCAGTGTCCCCCCGGGCCGTCGCCCCGCAGCCCCGCCGGGGAGGGCAGCCCCGGGCCGCGCCGTCGGGCAGCGCGGAGCCGCCGCGGGCAGCGTTCCCTTCCCAGGAAAGGCTCTCGTTGGACGGCGGGCTGCCAGTCGGGCACGGGGATAGTTTAAGCCTCTTTTTAATTTATTTTATTTTTTTTTAAGAACTAATTATTCTAATTATTGATGTAACAATATCGGGGCGCCGGCCCGCTACAGCGCTCCTGCAGCAGCGCGGGGCCAGGCGCCGGTTGGAGTAAAACACCCCTGCACCGACGGCGAGTTTCTTTACTCCGAGGTGGCTGCACCGCCTCGCCGCGCAGCCTGGCCGCGGGGCGCGCAGGAGATGCGCGCACGGCTCGCCGAGGGGCCCCGGGGCGGCCCGGCCCCGACGGCGCTGCCCGAAGGGCCCGGGCAGGGGTAGGGACAGCCCCCGCCGCGCCCCGCACCGCCCCCGCGGAGCCGGCTGCCTGCCCTGCGGTGGCCTGCGCGGAGCGCGGAGCGGGTCAGCCCTCCTCCCCGCCGCCTGCCGCTCCCTGAGCATCTCCGCGTCCGGCTGCGCTCCGCGGGGCGGGCGGCAGGTGCGGGTGTCCGCACCGCACCGCTGTCCCCTTCGGTTTGCTGCCGGCTTCTACCCGGGCCCGGGATGCTCCGGAATTTGAACGGCAGGACTGAAACCAGCCCAGGCCGGGGCAATGAACGGCGGGCGAGGCCGGAGCATCCCGGGGGTCCGCACCCGCTGCGCGGGGCGGCCTCCCGCAAACTCTGCCCTTTGCGGGGCGCCGGGGCCTTTGCCAGTGGGAAAGGGGGTCGGCGTGCTCCAAAGCTCGGCTGGCAGCACCGGGCCCTCGCCGTGGGCTCCGCTGCCCTCCGCTCCCGAGCCCCGGCTCGGCCTCTGCGCGGCCGCCGGACCGCCGTGGGCGCAGGCTGCGCGGGGCCCCGCGCAAGGGCCGGGCCGGGCCCCCCGCGGCCCCGCGCTAATTCCCTCCTCCGCAGCGCATCGCCCCCTGATTTTACGCCCTGAAGCACCCCGCGAGCGGGGCCGCGGTACCTGCGCATCCGCCGCTCTGTTGAAAACACCCGAAAATACAAATTTATCATTCCTCTGCAGCGCAGGAAACAGGAGTTAGCAGAGATTTGTTTCGGTTAAATCGGGCATAAATTACACCTACTGTAACCCAGCGCGTTAGTAATGAAGGCGCCTTCAAACAATAAAATTGAAATATGCACCTCGGCGAGCTTGCGCGGGCCCGGCCGTGCCCCCCAGGGCAGCGCGGAGCTGGCGGAGGGCAGGGCCGCGGTCGCCGCCCGCCTCTCCCCGCGGAACTTTCCGCTGGGAAAGTTTTTGCGGGTGGGAGGCGGTCCGCGGGGTGCGGAGCGGGGCAGCCCGGCTGCCGGCCCACGCAGGTCCGCGACGGGATTCAGGGTGAAGTAAAGAGGGGCTCGAACTTCTGTGATTTAAAATGGGAAATGGGGGGAAAAAAGAGTGAAATGATTAAGATAATAGTCCCGAGGGGATTGTCCTGAGGCAGAAAAAAAATAAAATAATAAAGTTTAGGAGAATCCTATAAGGGCGGTGGAAATGAGGCTATCAATTTTAATCTGCGCGATCCACGTACGGCGGGTGATTATGTGTTATTATGAGGGGCGAGGGGGAAGGAGGACGGGCTGCGAGGCGTGCTTTACCGCGGGCGCGGAGCTCTCCGCGGCCGGCCGAGCGGCGGGCAGGCGGTGCCGGCGGGGCGCGGGGGGCGGCGGGGGGCCGCGGAGCGGGGCCGGGCCGGGGGGGACAGCTGGGCTGCGGCCATCTGAGCGGCTCCGCCGTGACATCTGGGAGCCCACTGGTGTGTGGCACGCGCATCGCTTGATGTCGCTATTTAAATGCAAATTTGCGGGGGGGGATCACTGAAGCCTCACCCCGTAAATTCACACAAAAGGGAGACTTGGCGCGGCGCGCCGGAGGAGGAGGAGGAGGAGGTGGAGGAGGGCTGCGGAGCCGGGAGGGCTCGGGCCGCCCCCGGCAGCCGCGCACACCCCCTGCCCGCCCGGCGCCGGGCCGCGGCCGGGGCCCCGCTCCCCGCCGGTTCTGCCGTGCAAGGTGCCGCGGCGGCTGGCTGCGCCCACCACCCTCCCCTGGGCGGCCCCGGGTCAGGGGGGGAGGCCCGAGCCGCTGCCCCCGCCGCCGGGCCGGCCTCCCCTCGGCGAGCTCGTCGGGGGGCGGCTGCCCCGCAGGATGCGGGCCTGGGAGCGGTGCGGAGCGGTGCGGGGCGGGCAGGGAGCATCCCGGGCGGGCTGGCGGCAGCTCGCAGCCAGCCGCGGAGTGACACAAAAAAAAAAAAAAAAAAAAAAAGATAAAGTTGGTGAATGATAAAGACCGTATTTTCCACGCTTTGGGTGCAGGACCAGATGATGTAGAAAATGAGCTGAAATAGATTCAGCCTCAGAGCCTGTTGTGAAGAGCAGCTGATTCCCCCATTTCTGGCCAGATGGCTTCTGAACACAGATTTGCATTCATTTTCGCTTAATATCGTCCAAAATAGTGGGGCAGCTGCATTTGTTGTCAAAAAGGTTTAAAACTCCCTTTCTTTCTGGGGCAGGATCGTTACCTTATGTGATGGGCTTAGGGGAACTTTTTTTTTTTTCCCCCTCCTTAGTCAACAGTATCAGATTTAAAGGGATTTGTTTTAAAACCTTCTAATTTGGTAATCAGATTTAAATCGCCTTGGCGCGTGTAATCTGAATTAAAGATACTGTAAATGATTTTAAGCATTACGCTTTCGTTAGCGGAGGGGAGACCCAACTTCGGCATTGTTGTGTGCGTTCGAGGAAACACGGTACAATTATGGCGTTGTTGGGCATTTTTACCTCGTGTTTCGGAGGGCGGGTGCGGCGGGTGGGGGGGACCCGCAGCCCCCGGCCCGCCCGAGCTCCCGCAACGCGTCCGTGCCACCAAACGCCGTTTCCACCGCGTTGTTTGGCAACTTTGGTTTGCTCGTCCCTCCGCGACAAAAGTGTGTGGGTTTTGTAAGCTGCTCTACTGTACCTCAAAAGCTCCGGGCTGATTATGAATACAGGAATTTTGCTTTTAATTTATCATGAATAGTTTCCATACACTTTGATTTAAGGTTATTAACATTCTATAGACAGTGGCATCTTTAATATGTGGCGATCGCTTCTAAAGACTAATCTCATTACCCTCAAATAGTCATAAAATATGATTTTATTATACTTACGTATTTAATTAGACGGCCAGCAATGTAATGGATTTTGAGATCGGGTAGAGCAACAGCTTTGATAATTCACTTATCTTTGGCAATAGTCATTAACCCCCAACACCAGCAAAATAGATTGCTTTCTAACACATCTTTTTTTTTTTTTTTTCCCCCCTCACCCCTTGGAGAAAGGATCGGGGAGGGGGGGGTGTGTGCTGATAACACAAACCGGACTTTGATTTTCACCGATTAATTAAAATATTAACGCCAAAAAAAGAAAAAAAGGAAGTCCTAAGGCACACTGGGCGGAAAAAGCTCATCACTCCGGGCGGAGATATATATATATATATAAAAAAATATATAAAATATATATATATATGGGCAAGGCGCATGTATAGCGGTGAATATCTGTGTGCGCGCATGAGGACTTCAACTAGATGGAGTTATGCGTGCCCGCTCTATACGCGGAGGGGTGCGGAGTGCCTCCAGCACCCTTTGTCCACCCCGACGCTCTCCTCCTCTACCCCAAACATCCCCACGAGGGCCACCGCCGCGCTCGCCTTGTCCCGCGGCCCACGCGGAGGGGGGTGGCGAGCGGACCGCGGTTCCTCGAAGCCACTCGTGGCACCTCATCGCTGCGGTCCCGAAGGGGCGGACGGGCGCGGGGGGGGGACGCGGGAGCGCAGCAGCGAGCGCTTGAACCCCACGCTCCATATATGGCGCTGGCCCCGCCCACCGCCGACGTCATCAGTGACGCCACCTCCCCGCCGTGGCGCGGGCCCGGCTCCCGGGGCAGGGCGCGCTCCTCGGGGAGGGAGGGCCGGGCTCTGCGCGCCTCCGTCCATTCCGCGAGACGCCACGGGCCCGCGCCCCGTTCTCCCGTGTGCCCGGGAACACCTCCGCGGTAATCACTGGTGTGTGCTGGGGGGTTTTTTTTTTTTTCCTTCTTTTTTTTTTTTTTTTTCCCCCTCGTTTATTTGTCTTTTGGAGCAGGAGAGCCTTGCCAGAAAGTGGTCGATTCAGCAGTGTCCTGAAGCTTTTTATATATATTTTTTTTTTTTTTTCCCTGCGCCGAGGCGGTTTTACTAGGATGACACCACGTTGAGCGCGTCTGCAAACAACAACAACAACAAAAATATTTATTCTTTTACCCCCCTCCCTCCAAAAAAACCCCAGCAACCTCGCACTGTCGCCGGCTGCAGTTACACTTTTTCTTTCTTCCCCCCCCCCCTTTTTTTTTTTTTTTTAAACCACCAAACTGGAACGCCATCCAACTCGCCGCACAGAAGTACTCAGTAAATTGTTTATGTCGTGCCAATACAGGACAGATTGAAGAAGGAAGCAAGACTTGAACTGGGCTTTTCTCCTACTGATCACAGGGAGTAAAGTCATCTCTTATATTCCAGTCGCCAAGGAGAGAGAGAGAAAATCAAGCAACAACCGACCCACCCCGTATCTGACATTTCCCTCAATTTTAACCCCTTTTGGTTAGGAGCTGGTTTTGCCCAAATTTGTTTTAATGTTTGGGATTCAGGAAAATATACCAAGAGGTGGGACGACCATGAAAGAAGAGCCGCTGGGCAGTGGGATGAACCCCGTCCGCTCATGGATGCATACCGCGGGGGTAGTGGATGCTAACACGGCCGCCCAAAGGTACGTCTGCCAAATCCTCTCCCGGCGGTTTTCTCCTCCTGTATTTCTCATCCCGGCCGTAAATCCCCCCCCCACCCCACCCCCGCCCGCCCCGTATCAGTTACAGCCTCCCCGCTCCGCGCCGCTCCGCGCTCCCCGCATCCCCCCGCGGCCGCGGAGCCTGCGCGCCCCTTCCCGCCGCTCTCACCCACGCCTTGTCTTGTTTTCTCCCGCAGCGGCGTGGGGCTGGCTCGGGCACATTTCGAGAAACAGCCGCCTTCCAATCTCAGAAAATCCAATTTTTTCCACTTCGTCTTAGCTCTGTACGACAGGCAGGGGCAGCCGGTGGAGATTGAGAGAACAGCTTTTGTGGACTTTGTGGAGAAAGAGAAAGTAAGTCTGCCTGTTATCTTATTTTTTTTATTTTTTTTTTTTAAAAAAAACCCCGTTTCAGCGCGATTTAATTGCTCAAAGGTAATTTCCAGCCCTCACCGTACTCCCGAGGCGCCCGGACCACGTGCGGGTTCCCCCCTTATCACGGCCGCTCCGAATAGATCCCGGGTTTAGTAACTTCTCGCCGCGTCCCCGACTTATTTTAACGCGGGGGGAAACGGCTAAACATGACATATTTGCACCGAGATAATGACATCATCAGCGCTCCACAAAGTGGGCTGAATTTCTGCAAACTGTTAATTCCGAGCGGCTTCAGGGACGGGAAAAATGTGCGTCAGGAGGAGGGAGATCTTTCTCGTGCTAAATGTAATTATTTATCGTTGCTTGCAGGAGCCAAACAATGAAAAAACTAACAATGGAATTCATTATAAACTTCAGTTATTGTATAGCAACGGTAAGTTGTCGTTACCTCATTTTCCAACGTCCGTGTGCCGCGGAAAAGTCTCACTTTCTTTTTTCTAGGCCCTTTTGGAAAGGGATATTAAGATTTTTTTGAGATTAAAATTACACGTGTGAAAACACGGCTCTTTCCTGGGCATATAAGGAAAACAAACCATAAACGATCAATAAGTCAATGGTACTTCACATGATTAACCGGCTGGGCTTGAAGTGGGGAGTAAAAAAAGGGGATCGATAGCTGCTCCCGCACAGCAGCACTTTCCAGGGACTTTTTTTTTCACTTTGGCGAATTAACGGGAATTGCTGGGACGGGGGACGGCGGAGCGGGGTCCCCAAAGGCCGGGGGAGCCCGGGGGGGACGCGGCGGCCGTGGGGCCCGAAGCGCGGCCGGTTCCGCGCGTCCCCGCGGGCCGGGGCTGTGGGTCCGGCAGCGAGCCTGGCCGGGGGGGGGGTCCTGGGCACGGCCCCCAACGGAGGCTCCGGAGGGGACCAGACCTCTATCATTAAGTCACTCCTGTGTCTCTTTTTTCTTTTTTTATTTTTCTTTTTTTTTTTAATTTTATTTTGGAGCCTGGCGCGGGTGCCGATCCCTGTCCGCGGCGGTTAATTGCCTGACCTCATGCTTTCATTATGTAATTTGGGTGGTTCGCTGCTGAAATCCTAACAGGAATCCGTCTCCGCTTTCCCTCCCCAGGAGTCAGGACGGAGCAGGACCTGTACGTTCGCCTAATAGACTCCATGACCAAACAGGTGAGCAACTTTACGCTTTTTCTTGACGCGCAAGTTACTAAGTTTGTATTTTGCCCTCGCTTGGGGGGGCGGGGGGCATGTTAGAGCGATCGACCGCACCTACTCCTAATTTACCTGAGCGAGTAATTCCGATACCCGTTACCGGAGGGTATTTCAAAAAGCGAAAAAGGTGTGTTGTTGCTCTTCGAGGAAGCGTTGGCATCATGAAATAGTGTGTGTGGCATTAAGTACCACGTCATGCGAACAGATGTTTGATATAATTAATTTAGCGAGGGAGAGAAGGAAGCAAAAAACCCATCAAGTCGCCCAGATTTATTTTTAAATGCACTTTTTCCCCGTTGTAACTTTTTTCTGGCGAGATTTTTCCTCGGTGGGAAAAGGGCAGCCCTCTTCCTTAGGCACTCCGACACCCGCCGCCGTTGGTCCTTTTCTTTTATAACGCGATGGTCTAGTAAGGCGAGACGTTTATTTGGATTTAAAAGTTAAATGTGCTGAGGTGAAAAGTCATCTTGTTCTCCTCTGGTCCGCTCTCACCTCCCGGCCCCCCATCTCCATAATTCAGGCTCCGGGCTCCAGGGGTCACCCGAACCCGCCCGCTTCCCTCCGAGCAGCTTCTGGGGCTTCCTCAAACCTCTGTCAGACCTTGTAAATAACATAATTACAAGCAGTTCCTTATTAAATTATTTAACCTGTCTTGGGCAACTTTTCCGATGATAACCGCGTGTTATCAGCGTTGCAGCACAGCAATTAAGGACAGAAAGCTACTTACGAGCTTTGGATTTGATCAACTTCTTTTTTTTTATTATTTTTTTTTTTCCCAGAGAGACATTTCACTTTTTTTTTTTTTTTTTTTTCTGGAGGGGGGTGGGTGGGGAGGCAGGTGAGAATGGAGAATAATTTACAGTGCTCTGGAAATCAGATACCAGGGATGGAAATTAAAACCATTCCACCAACCTGCCGGTTTTTAACACCCCCGGCGTGCTTTGCACGCCAGTTACTGCTATTATACACGGAGTATTTTTGCTAACTTTGCAGTGCCCGAGCAAGGGGCAGGAGAGACCTTCCCCGGGGCCGGGCTGGGCCGCGGGAGCGGAGCCGGCACCCTGCGCGGGCTGCGGGCACGGCCGCGCTCCCCCGCGGAAACTTTCTACTTCTCTTGACTAAAATCGGGTTGGATCTAAACGCCTCCAGCAATAAAATAGTGTGTTTTCCTCCCGGAGCAAAGCAGGGCTGACAGGCGAGGTACAAGCACTCTGACAAAGACGAAGGCGTTGTACCCTTCAATAATTATTTCAATAGGTTACGGAGGAGCCCTTTTAAACCCTGGAGCGCTCTCGAGTTGACAATGTGGGTTTATTTCCTTTGTATATAGCAGCTAAATGTTTTCGGAAATCGCTGTAGTAGTCTAATTAAGAGGCTTACACAGGCAGCTATAAGTTTCGTTACCGATGAGTAAAGGAGCGAAGAGGTTACGTTTTAAGTACACTTTTATTGTTCATTTGGGCTCCGCACCTTTGCAGCAGAAAGGGTGCTGAAAATAAAAGCTTTTAATCTCTCCTCACTGACGGGAGGAAAAAAAAAAATAGCCCAGTAACTGATCAAAGAGTCAATGGCGCTGAACCGACAGTTTATGGATTTCTGTTTGTGCTACAAAATAAAAAATAAATCACTTACAAATACGTGGTTTCATCAGAGGAAAAGTAACAATCACCAGAAGTTATATGGCACGCTGCAACAACAAACAGTCGCGGCCCCAGACTGCTTGTTATGGCTGCGCTGTCAGCTCTGACCCCCTCTGTTTGCAAAACAATACCTGGAGCGGGGCCCCCCCCTAGCTCAGC